>NC_080190.1:29785000-31035000 GCF_030028045.1 Hippopotamus amphibius kiboko
ACCCCGGAATACCTGGAGCTCAAAAGGTACCAGGCCATTGCTTCTAACAGTAAGATCTACTTTGGCAGCAACATCCCTAGCATGTTCGTGGACTCCTCTTGTGCTTTAAAATATTCACATGTTAGGACTGGAAGAAAAAGCTCTCTCCCCTCTAAGGAGGCTCTTGAGCCCTCTGGAGAGAGCCCCATCCAAAACAAGGAGAGCACAGGTTGATGCAACAGGTGGAAATGTTCTCCCATATCAAGATGTGGCCCAAGGGGTTAAGTGGGAACAATGGTTATACGACTCTTCAGATTTACAGAGAACTCATGCTCCGTCTGTTCTGCCTTTGCTGTGGTAGTCCTGGTTTATCAGCTGATTGCAGGATAGAGCTAGCTGTCTGGCACCCACATGGTCTTTTCAGCTACGGTTTTATCAAATATCCTGTGTGTGTTCCTTTCTAAACTGGTACTCATGAATGAGGGATAGTCTGATGCTAAGATACTGCCTGCACTGGAATGTTAAACACTAAGTATTTAATAAGCTGTGTTTTTCTAAGCTGAGGTCTATTGGATAATGTTTACATTGGTCCCTGGGGAAATGTGTGCTCAGCCATTCAAGAGGTAGGAGGTCAGAGAGAAGACAGCCATGATGTGGTAAGTGTAAAGAAGACTGATTGTGCCGGGACCCAGCTCTTACTTTGGGGTCCAGTCCCAGCATTCATCCATGTGATTAGCATCTAATCTGCTGAAGTGTCCCAGGAAATGATCTTCCACTTGAGCAACCATTTACTTGATATGATTCACACCTTTTTGTTTTTCTACAGTAAAGATGGTGGCTTGCTGGGACATGCACCTTGCCACCCAATCAGAGATTCTTCATAGAGATTCCTAATCATTAGTTTATTGCATTAGTAGGCCCAGAGATAGAGCTTAGTTTGAAGTTTTGGGTGAGATGAAACCTTTGAACCAAAGCTCTGGGGGCCGTGCACACCCCTGCATTGGGTGATGGCTGTCTGTGTCACTGCCCCAGGCCATGTGTGACTAAGGTGCCTGGTTTTTAGCCACAGACAACTTCTTATATGTCACCTCTCAGCTCTGGCCAAGAGTGGAACAGGACTTTAACCAGAAATAGGAGCAGCATCCAGTTCCCAGATGTTCACTGCACAGTATTGTATCATAACTGCAGGAAGTTTTTATTTTTAAAACTGGATTTGGGGTACATTCATTTGCCCCAGTACCTCTGCCTAAAGGTCAAATCCTGGGGCTGCCATGGTTACTGGCCCACGGATTCTCCTTCCCAATATTGTTCAGGAGCCTACAGGGTGGAACAAGAAGTAACCTAGAAAGCATCCTTGGTCATCTTTGTCTCCTTCCCTCCTGGCCCTGAGATGCTGAAATCTAAGTTGTTCCCCCAGCTTTCACCTCACCTAGGAGATCAGGATTATTCCACTGACTTCCTGGGCAGCCAGTGGATTTAAACTTCATGAGAGGATGACAGAGTTAGCCTGTGGCTATGGGAGATCTGTTTCAGTTGGACCTTTTTTTACCTTAAGATTAACTTCCTGAATCAGTGTGCCCTGTAGTTAGGCCTGAGTTTATGCAGTTTAAGACACCTTTTGTGTACACTATATTCAAGCCAGACAGAAAAGTCATGGACCACTTCCAGAAAACTTCAAGCTAACTGTCAGTCTCATGACAGCTTGTGGGTTGTGCCAAACACTTAATATGGGAAAGGAACCCCAGATTTGAGGTCTTTTCCCTGGGCCTTATCCTATAAAGGCGTTTGTAATATGGAAAGAGTAATTTTTTTTGTTTTTGCTCATTTAATTATACACATTCTCTTTATGAATGAATTTTGTGTTTTCTAGCCCTCTTTAAAAGATCTTTGAAATGATATAATAAACTCTTTACCTGTCATATATTGTTGCTGCATATAAATAATGATTGTTGTGGGAAATCTGGATCATTGACCTTTGTGCTTTTCTTCCTAGAGATATTTCCTATTCCCATGAGCTAAAAGCTGTTGCCCCAAAGTGATGGATGTGGGTTTTCTTACAAGCCACAAGCCCTGGTGGCAGAGTTGAGAGACAGGGAAGTAGTGCTGTGAAGGTCTCAAGAAAGGACTTCTACTTAAACTCTCCAGTGTACTTGGAGTGTGTTTCCCTGTGCTCACTGAAGCTCTCAGTCTGCCCCCACCCCCTCTTCAGGGATGTTCCTTTTGGTAATCTTGAAGTCTTAAATTTATATGTGAAATGCTACCTTTTTTAAAGAAGAAACTAAATAAAATTATTTTACTATCAGTGATTTGTGTTTTTCACATATGTCTCTGTTCTTCTCTGTTGCTTAACCTGCTCCTCAGGCTGTCCGGCCTGTTTCAGCTCAGGAGCCAGTTTATTTACTAGTTTAACTTAACTATATGCACTTTTCTTACACTCTTCCCAGAAGCATCATGTAAGAATTTTGAAAGCAGGGTTTCCATTCTTTCCTGACTCACAGAATTTAACAAGGAGTGTTCTGATTCTTTGTGGAATGCAGCCAGCAGCAGAGGAGGGAAGGGGGGGGACGGAGCATCGTGCCCCTCAGAGACTGCCTGAGAGCTGACATACTTACACTGAGGAGGGGAGTGGGCACTGTCCTGAGGTGGAGAAAGGACAAACTGTATAATTGTAACTGGCAGTGGTATGATGTAAACTTCACTAATTCAGTTGTTAACCTAGGGGCCAGGGTTGGACCTGCTCTGCCCAAGCTTTCAATATTCCCTCCTGGGGACAATTTCATAAGTGATGTTGGGGCATCAGGGGTTGATAATTGGGAGTTTTGAGGAAAGCAGCCCTTTTATTTTTGCTTGGGTTCCTGTGGGATCGAACCCCATGGTATCCTACATCTGTGGCTACAAACCAGGGAAATTTAATTCAAGTTAATTATCCTGTAGGCTTTTGGTATGTCTTAAAATGAAGTGATTTAGAATTAAATGATTTCTGCCTCTTGCTCTGGGAAGGAAATTTGTGCATTAGACATGGCTTCTGATTGCTTTAGAATTAAGTCCCAAATGTGTACATACAATGTTCTTTGTGATTTGCCCCCACTGAGCTCTCCAGCCCACATCCTTGAATGTACCTTCTCTCTATGCCTTTGCATAGGTCATCCACCTGGCCTACTTTTTCTCCCTTATAGCTCCACCTATGCTTTGCTAACTCCTAAAGAGTCTTCACTTCTTCAGAGAGATCTTCTGGAACTGCCCGCTCCGATCAGCACCCCACATTTCCCCGTTTGGAACACTCCACATGCCTCACATTACCTGCTTAATGTCTGTTCTCACAAATGTTTAGCTCCCTGGGGGACAGGGAGTGTGACCACTCTCTTCCCTGGGATGGTATCTGCTGCTCATGCCTTGCACAGTGCCTGGCCCATATGAGTTGGTCAGTTATGTTGTGTGAAGGAACAAACGGATGAATGTGAAAGGCAGGTAAGTGAGTAGTAGTAGGGAAAAAGGACAGAAGTTAGGCTAGAGTGTCCACGTCAGGACTTAGTGTATAACCACAGGAAATTACCTAATATCTCTGAACTTGTTTACACGTTCTTTCAGAGCTCTTCAGTGGGTTCAGCAATATCTGTTAAAGCACCTGGAATAGTGATTTGCACATGGTGTTTGGGGGGGCGGGGGGCGGGAAGGTGTTAGTTCACCCAGCCTATTGGAGTCAATACTGTTTCTGTTTCTGAGTAGACTCTTAAGCTCCTGTGATGAACAGAGAGCACAGTGCCTGATACATACAAGTGCGTCAGAAAACACATTAAATTATGTCTTCAGCAGCAGTGACTTAAGGTAGCTGGATTTTAAACCTCAACCACAGCCCTCCTGGAACATCTCAACAAGCTGGGCCAGCTTCTTGGCTTTCCTCTGGTCTCCTGTCTTTGCGTAAGCGTTTAAAACTAATTTGCTGTTAATTCGTTGCTCACTCCCCCAAGTGTCCACTATTATATTACTCAGAATGACATTTTACTTGTTTTCCTTACCATGTTTTTTTGGAATTAGTGACTTTTATCTTTTTTTTCCCTTTTATCTCTTTCTATCCATTTTTCTACCTTCCATATGCTATGGGCTGAATGTGTCCTCCTAAAAATCGTGTTGAAGCCCTAATGCCCCATGTGATGGTAATTGGAGGTGAGGCTTTTGAAAGGCATTGGGTTGGCCAAAAGGTTTGTTCAGTTTTTTCCCATGAGATGGCTCTAGTAGCGCTTAGTTGTTTTTAACTTCATTCAAAACAATTCTGTTAGATTGTACTGTGACAGCTGTCTCATCAGTGTGCATTTTAAAAAGAACTTATCAAAATTGATGAATTTTGTGTAGCCGTTTTAATAGTAAAAATGGGAGAAAAACAATATTATAGGCATGCTATGCTTTATTATTTCAAGAAAGGTAAAAACGCAACTGAAAAGCACAAAAAGATTTGCGCAGTGTGTGGAGGAGGTACTGTGAGTGATCGAATGTGTCAAAAGTGGTTTGCGAAGTTTTGTGTTGGAGATTTCTTGCTGGACGATGCTCCACAGTCGGGTAGACCAATTGGAGTTGGTAGCGTTCAAATCGAGACATTAATTGAGAACAGTTAGCATTATACCACACGGGAAATAGCCGACATACTCAAAATGTCCAAATCAAGCATTGAAAATCATTTGCACCAGCTTGATTATGTTAATCACTTTGATGTTTGTGTTCCACATAAGTTAAGTGAATAAAACCTTCTTGACCATATTTCTCTACTGAAAGGTAATGAAAATGTTCCATTTTTAAAACAAATTGTGACGGGCAATGAAAAGTGAATACTGTACAATAATTTGGAATGGAAGAGATCATGGGGCAAGTGAAATGAACCACCAACAACCACACTAAAGGCCGGTGTTCATCCAAAGAAAGCAATGTGTATGTAGTGGGATTGGAAGAGTCCTCTGTTATGAGCTTCTTCTGGAAAACCAAACGACTAATTCCAACAAGTACTGCCAATTAGACCAACTGAAAGCAGCACTCAATGAAAAACATCTGGAGTTAATCAACAGAAAATGCATTATCTTCCATCAGGATAATGCAAGACCACATGTTTCTTTGATGACCAGGTAAAAACTGTTACAGCTTGGCTGGAAAGTTCTGATTCATCTGCCATATTCACCAGACATTACACCTTCAGATTTCCATTTATTTCAGTCTTTACAAAATTCTCAATGGAAAAATTTTCAATTCTCTAGAAGACTGTAAAAGTCACCTGAAATAGTTCTTTGCTCAAAAAGATAAAAAATTTGGGGAAGATGGAATTATGAAGTTACCTGGAAAATGGCAGAAGGTAGTGGAACAAAACAATGAATATGTTGTTCAATAAAGTTCTTGGTGAAAATGAAAAATATGTCTTATTTAAAAACTGAAGGAACTTTTTGGCCAATCCAATAATTAGGTTGTGAAGGGGGAGCCTTCATAAATAGAATTAATGCCCTCATAAGAAGAGATGTCTTGTTGGGCCATATGAGGGCACAGCAAGAAGGAAGCCATCTGCAAATCAGGAGGAGCGCTCTCACCAGACACCAAATCTGCTACCACTTTGGTCTTGGACTTCCCAACATCCAGAACTGTGAGAAATGAATATTTGTTATTTAAGCCACCCAGTTTATAGTATTTTGTTATAGTGGCCCAAGCAGACTAAGATACCAGCTATTTCTATTTTTTATCTTCAAATATTTGCATCTAGTTTATGCTAGTTGCTGAGGCAACAAAAAGGCTTTTAGCCGGGGGGGGGGGGGGGGGGCGGGGGGGGAGGCGGTGTTTAGGGTGGTATGGCAAATAAATAGGCAAGTATAATAATGTGGTAAGTACCACAGCAGGGTGGACACTGGTTGCAAGGAGCACAGGTGAGGGTCACCACTTAGTTGCCTAGTGGGTCCTAGGAGGCAGTGTCAGATCTGAGCCATATTTTTAAGGATACACAGGAGGCAGCCAGCCAACTGAAGAGAATGATGGTAATGGTGTAATGTGTTTCAGACAATGGAAGCACCAGATATTGGGGGTTTGTTTTTGTTTTTTTGTTTGTTTTTTACTGGCTGTGTCAGGTCTTAGTTGTGGCATGTGGGATCTTTCGTTGAGTCATGTGGGCTCCAGAGCTTGTGGGCTCTAGTTATGGCATGCACGCTCTCTAGTTGTGGCACAGTGGGCTCAGTAGTTGTGGCACGCAGGCTTAGTTGCCCCACAGCATGTGGGATCTTAGTTACCTGACCAGGGATCAAACCGACATCCCCTGCATTGCAAGACGGATTCTTAACCACTGGACTACCTGGGAAGTCCCAATGCTACTGTATTTTAAAATGCAATTCACTGGGTCCCCATGCCCCAACAGTACCATGCATGCAATTAACATCTTGTTTTTCACTGCAGGGTTCCCCCCACACTGTGGAAGCTGCAGTCATTCTGCACATATACTCAAGTCAGATATGCACAAGAATTCATATCCTGAGAGACAACCCTCAACCAATGGAAGAAAGGAGTGCAAAAGGTCAGAAAGGAGGTGACCCCTAAAACCTTTTCAATGGAGACAGCAACCCTCCTGACACAACAGGAGAAACAATGTGAGCATCGAATTAAATACAATTCAACAAATGTTCAAGTGCTTGGTATGTGCCAGGAAACTTCAAATGTGTTAAGTATTCGACCAACAATGAACAAAACAATAGTGAATAAGACATACAGACTTTGTTCTCTTAGAATCAACAGTCTCCCTTAATCAAAGAATTCCAACTATGATGAGGCTATACAAATGGGAGGAATGTAGTACTGGGAGTGTAAAAAGAGAGAAGGGGGAGATAAAGAATGAGAAAGTATGCTAGCCAGTTAAAGATCAGGGAATAACAACAATTAAAAAATATTTTTTTACAAAACAAAAATTTCTTAATGGGCAGCTCTCAATAGACATTTCTTCAGCGAACATATACAAATGGCCAAATAGAATATGAAAGATGTTTAACATCATTAATCATTAGGGAAATGCCAATCAAAACCAAAATGAGGGACTTCCCTGGTGGCGCAGTGGTTAAGAATCCGCCTGCCACTGCAGGGGACACAGGTTCGAGCCCTGGTCCGGGAGAACTACATGCCTTGGAGCAACTAAGCCTGTGCACTACAACTACTGAGCCTGCACTCTAGAGCCTGTGAGCCACAACTACTGAAGCCCGCTCACCTAGAGCCTGTGCTCAGCAACAAGAGAAGCCACCACAATGAGAAACCCGCGCACTGTAACAAAAATAGTCTGCAACTAGAGAAAGCCTGCATGCAGCAACAAAGACCCAACACAGCCAATAAATAAATAAAATTTAAAAAAAATATATATATATAAGTAGAGTTCAGTAAATGTTTAAAAAAAACCACAGTGAGATAGGACTTTATACCCACTAGAATGGCTATAACAAAAAAGACAGTACCAATTGATGGCAAGGATGGGGAGGAATTGGAATCCTCATACATTACTAGCAGGAATGTAAAATGCTACAGCTACTTTGAAATATGTTTTGAAAGTTCCTCAAAATGTTAAACATAGAGTTACCACAAGACCCAGCAATTCTACTCCTAGGTATCTCCCCAGAAGAATTAAAACATGTCCATATCAAGTGAACAGTATACTTTAAAAAGGTGAATTGTATGTGAATTATATCTCAATAAAGCTGTTATTTTAAAAAAATGAAGCCTTATAATGTGAAGACTTCAATTCAAGAACCTTCCAGGAAAGGACCAAAGTTTAATATAGGTGTAACATTATTAGTGAGAATAGAAGCACCGAAAAATGAGACTGGTGAGGTAGGTGTCAAGAGCCGAAGAGGATCATGGTGGGCCTTCTGTTACATACCAGTCATTTTTCCAAAGGTTAGAAATAAACCTTTCAAGCAAAACATTTCAGAATTTAAAATTTAAAGCACAATACCATTGGGCTTCCTAGGTGGCGCAGTGGTTGAGAATCTGCCTGCCAATGCAGGGTACACGGGTTTTATCCCTGCTCCAGGAAGATCCCACATGCTGCAGAGCAACTAAGCCCATGTGCCACAACTATTGAGCCTGTGCTTTAGAGCCTGTGAGCCACAACTATTGAGTCCATGTGCTGCAACTACTGAAGACCACACACCTAGAGCCTGTGCTCCGCAACAAAAGAAGCCACAGCAATGAGGAGCCCATGCACCACAACGAAGAGTAGCCCCCACTCACTGCAACTAAAAAAGCCCGCGCACAGCAAAAAAGACCCAACACAGCCAATAAAATAAGTAAATAAAAATTTTTTTTAAAAAAAGCACAATACCATTTATATTAGCAACCCAAACTGAAATAGGTATAAATCTAACAATATGTATCTATAAGATCTGTATGAGGGAAACTACAAAACTTTAATGAAAGAAATCAACGAAGAACTAAATAGATAGAGAGATAGTCCATGTTCATGGATAGGAAGTCTTAATATTGTCAAGCTGTTACTTCTTCCTAACTTGATCTATAGATTCAATGCAATCCCAAACAAAATCCCAACAAGTTATTTTATGAATATTGACGTATTGATTCTAAAGTATATATGGAGAGGTAAAATACTCAGAATAGCTAGCAGAATAGTGAAGAATGAAGTCAGAGGTCATGACCTAACTTCAAGACTTATTATGAAACTACAGTAATCAAGACAGTGTGGTACTGGCAAAAGAAGATAAGTAGATCAATGGGACAGAAAAGAGAGTCTAGAAATAGACCCACATAAATATAGTCAACTGATCTTTGACAAAGGATCAAAAGCAATACAATGGAGAAAAATATTCTTTTCAAAAAATCATGTTGGAACAACTGGACATATATATGCAAATATACCACTCTGCAGGACTTTGATGGTGAGAGAGAGGGAGTATATGGGAACTCTTTGTAACTTCTGCTCAATTTTGCTCTGAACCTAAAACTGCTCTAGAAACATAAAGCCTTAGTGATAAAAGGAAAAGTCTATTAAAAACCAAAAATTAAAAAAAAAAAAAGCTTTCAAGATTTTTAAGCAGAGAAATTGATTAGGTAATTTTAAAACTGCCCTTTTCCAACATGTTTACCAGTCCACTCTATTTATTCAACCTGCTTTCAATGTCCAAAACAGCATTAAAGTTCTAACTTTTCCAGCATTTCAAAATCAATAATTTACCTCATTGTGGAATGTCTGTGAACAGATGCTTGCAAACAAAAGCGTAAACATCAGTGGACCCTGGTTTCACAGAAGCAATGGAAGGAATACAGCAATGTTTACTATATGACATCCCTAAGCTATCAATAATTACCTCTAACCTAGGTTCTTCATGCACAAACCCATCATCGGCTATGGCTCTGTCCCCAGCTTAGTTGTCCCACAGCTAATGGATATATGAATGCAAGCTAATAAGGTTGTTTAATGGAAGCAAATAGTCTGCTGTGGGAAAATACAGAGAGATAGCTCTGAAATTAGTGAGAAATAGTAAAGTTAAAACAATTTAATGAAGAATTCTAGTGCTAAGTAGACTTTTTAATGTTTTCTGTAGTAAAGTAGTAGAAAACCACAGTAGCCTTTTCTTAGATATTGAAAAAGATTTATTGTAATGAATTCCCCATAAAATAATGTCTAGATTCTGAGACATTACTATTTATAATGAGATTTATCTTAAAGAATAAATCAATAAAAGCATTATCTTAAATGCAAACACAAATGACATAATATTTTTCAAATACCAACTAATCATTTTCCTTTTCTTTATTGTGGTAAAATATACATAAAATGTATCATTTTAGCCATTTTCAAATGTACAGGTCAGTAGCAGTAAGTACAATCACAGTTTTGTGCAATCATCACCATAACCCATTTCTAAAACTCTTTATAAATTAGATAAATTAATTAACAAAAATTTTCCCACAAGGAAAATATCGCATTGTTTCACTGTAGTATTTTATCAAACTTTTCAGGCAAAATAATACTAGTCCTTTAATTAAAAATTTTAAAACTTTTATTAAAAAGGAAAAATGGAGCACCTGCCTACTTATTTTTTCTGGCTATCATAAACATGATAGTAAAACCAGACAAATACATTACAGAGAACAAAATTGCAAACCAATATTCCTCATGTACATAGGTACAAAACTCCCTAACAAGATAATGGCAAATCAAATCCAGCAAAATAGAAAAGTTTTATTACATCATGAGAAAGAAGAGTGTGTTCATCTTAGGAATATAAGGTTAGTTTAACACTTAAAAATCAATCTTTGTAGATTGCAATTAAAAACAATTTTGTTAGATTTTAAAAAATTATTGAAGTATAGTTGCTGTACAAAATTATATAAGTTACAGGTGTACAATATAGTGTTTCACAAATTTTAAAGGTTAAGGACTTCCCTGGCGGTCCAGTGGTCAAGACTTTGCCTTCCAATGCAGGGGGTGTGGATTTGATCCCTGGTCGGGGAGCTAAGACCCCACGAGCCTGGAGGCCAGAAAACTAAAACATAAAATAGAAGCAACATTGTAACAAATTCAATAAAGACTTTCAAAAATGGTCCACATTAAAAAAAAAAATCTTAAAAAAAAAATTTTAAAGCTTATACACTTTATAGTTATTATAAAATATTGGCTATATTCCCCATGTTATACAATATATCCTTGTAGTTTATTTTATACCTAATAGTTTGTGCCTCTTAGTCCCCCAGCTTTATAGTTAATGAATCATTAGTGCTGAAAGGAAATAGCACATGTAATGGAGAGGCTTAAAAAAATCAAAAGTTGCAGATTTTGTGAATGAGAGGCAGGAAAGATATGAATCCTTCCTAATTTCAAGCTTCAGGAAGGTAAATACAGCCAAAACCAATTCCAGGTTGCTTTTTCCAAGTCCAAGAATTAAGACCAGCCACTGGCTGGCAGGTCATAGGCCGGGTGTATAAAAGACTTTGCTAACAAGCAATCCAGATAATTACTAACATCAAGTAGCTGAGATGGCACTGCTGGCAATCACTGCTCTTGCTCTTGTGATTTATGTCACTTTCCTGGTTTTCCTTTTTGTGCGGAAGAAAAGTCATAAAGGAGGAAGGCTCCCCGCTGGCCCAACTCCCCTTCCCATCATTGGGAATCTGATGCAACTAAACCTCAAGGACATCCCTGCATCTCTCTCCAAGGTAAGGGGTTTTCATTAGAGGCTGGTCATCTCTAGGTAAGGGGGGAGGTCATCTTCCGGTTATCTTCATGTCATCTTCAAGCTTTCTTAGTTTTACTCACCACTAAGACAATTTGGGATGTCTATTTCTGTATTGCAAGACAGATATCTTTTTTTCCCCCTGGACTGGCTCACTTTAGAGCAGGTAGTGAGGTGTGTTGACCTGACCTGAGATATAGGTTGAATTCTAGTGAATGGGAAAGTTCTGAAGTCAGAACACATTTTAACTGAAAGGCTTCCAGTCCCCTCTGCATGTAACACTTACCAAAAGGCAAACCAAGCAAATGTAAAAAATGTAGTGTGTCCTTTTACATTATTATTATTAATGGGGTATTTTGTGATCCTCATTCTAAAGAGTGATCCTCACATCTTGCTCTGACCCAGCCCAGCTCTGCTACCCTGACTGACATTTACTCCTTTGGAAATGTTCTTTGGGGAAAAGTATTATCTCCATGAGTTCATTGTGCAAGCATATATTCTCCAAAACAACCCTGATTACTGTCCTTTGATGGATGAATAAAGAAAATATGATGCACACACACACACACACACACAGAGAGACACACACACACACAGGAATATTATTTATCCTTAAAAGAGAAGGAAATCCTGCCATTTACAACATGGATGAACCTGGAGGATATTATCTTAAGTTATATAAGCCAGACACAGAGGACGAATACTGTATGAACTCACATGTGGACTCTTTTAGAGTCAAACTTACAGAAGTAGGGAGTAGAATGGTGGTTGCCAGGGCCTGGGGGAGGGGGAAAATAGGGTGATGTTGTTCAATTTTGCTGTAAAGAGGAGAGTCATTTTGCCATAGCTGGAAGGGACTAGAATGCAGTGCACAAATTGGAAAATTGGGCGATTTTTAGGGGCATGGAGAGTCATATTAACAGAAAACTATGTACATGGGCACAGATTCAGGCAAACAAGTAGATGCTATGGTAGAAGCTTATGGATATTCTCTTCCGGTTATTTCTGTCACCTCTGTGAATTATAGAGCAAAGCCATCAGCTGAGGGTGAGGCTGGGAGAGGAGAACCTGGTATTTTGTGCCCCAAAATATAGAGATGCACTCATTCAGAGGAACAGAGGAAGTAAGTTTCATTTTCCTGGGACAGAGAAAAGAGATACAAAGTGGCAAAATTCTCTACCATTTAAGTGTAAGTAAAAAAAAAAAAAAAAACACTTAGGAAAGGCAGAAAGAAAAAAAAAGGTGGCAAGTTTTGCCTCTTAGAAATAATCATCATAAATTTAAAATGGATTATAATATACAAATGGATTTTTTAACAAATGTATTTTTTAATAAATTTATTTGTTTATTGGCTGTGTTGGGTCTTTGTTGCTGTGCAGGGGCTTTCTCTAGTCACCGCGAGTGGGGGCTACTCTTCATTGTGGTGCGCGGGCTCCTCATTGCCGTGGCTTCTCTTGTTGTGGAACACAGGCTCTAGGTGTATGGGCTTCAGTAGTTGTGGCACACAGTCTCAACAGTTGTGGCACACAGGCTTAGTTGCTCCGTGGCATGTGGGATCTTCCTGGAGCAGGGATCGAACCCGTGTCCCCTGCAGTAGCAGGTGGATTCTCATTAACCACTGTACCACCTAGGAAGCCCCAACAAATGTATTTTTTTTTAAAGTTTTTGGCTGCTCCTCACAGCTTGCAGGGGGATCTTAGTTCCCCAACCAGCAATTGAACCCACATCCTTGGCAGTGAAAGCACAGAGTCCTAACCACTGGACCTCCAGGGAATTCCCTAACAAATGGGTTTTTTAATGTAATGTTATTTTCAACAATTTAATTTAGAACTTGAACATGTTTCTGTACCATTATACATCCTCATATAAGTAATTGCAGATGGCTGCTTTGAATTCAATTGCATGGATGTAAAATACATTTGAGGGACTTCCCTGGTGGCACAGTGATTAAGAATCTGCCTGTCAATGCAGGGGGCACAGGTTCAATCCCTGGTCCAGAAAGATACCACATGCCATGGAGCAACTAAGCCCATGCGCCACAACTACTGAGACTGTGCCACAACTACTGAAGCCCGCATGCCTAGAGCCCATGCTCTGCAACAAGAGAAGCCACCAAAATGAGAAGCCCACGCACCGAACCAAAGAGTAGCCCTCACTCACCACAACTAGAGAAAGCCTGCGCGCAGCAACAAAGACCCAACACAGCCAATAAATAAATAAATAAATTTATAAAATACATTTGAAAACAAACCCCTAGCTGTCAGCTGTTTTAGCACTCTATTTCTCCCCTTGACACAATGCTATCATAAATATACAGATTTCATCCTTTTTAATACCTGCTTAGTGAGCTCTCCTCCTAGCCCTTATCCTGGCTGCTTCATTCCTCATCTCTCTATTTTATTAAGTTTTCCCATCATCATCCAACATAGTACATTCTTTATCACTTTCATAGAATTATGCTCAGTTTCTATTGCAAATGTACTCTTTGTCTATTTACTGCCTGTTACTTCCACTAGACTCTGAGTTCCATGAGGGTTCCTGGCAGTGTCTGACACAGTAAAGGTTCTTAGTAAATATTTGCTCAGTGGTTGCATGTATAGATGAAGGAAAAAAATGAATCCATGACTGTACCCCAGGTTAAATTCCTGAAAGGAAATTAATGACTCAAAGTCTAAGTTACATGTGAATCATAATTTCCACTGAAGCTGCCAATGGAGAGATTTCACAATAGCCCTTACAGCTGCTTGCATCTCTTTCCAGCTAGCCAAAGAGTACGGCCCTGTTTACACTCTGTACCTTGGATCCCGGATCACTGTGGTCTTACATGGACATGAGGCGGTGAAGGAAGCTCTAATTGATCAAGGTGATAAATTCCTTGGCAGAGGACGTATTCCAATTATTGACAATACCCAGAGAGGATATGGTATGTTTCAAAATAAAAGTTAATTCTCTCTGGCAAAAGAGTCTGATTAACCTAATGAGTGTCTGCTCTGCAACAAGCAATGAATTAGATGCTGCAATACTGCACTGCAATTCTGATACTAACTACCCATAGTTAGTGCAGACTCCATTGGTTAAGGGCATCATTCCCAAAAGGACTGCCCTCACCTCCGATGTCAGCCAGAAGTTCAGGGGTCTCCAGGTGACTCATAGAACTCAGGAAGGTGCCATACTTACAATTACAGTTTTATTATATGAAAGATACAAGTGGAGAGACACATAGGGTAAGGTTTGGGAGGGCCCAAATGCAGAGCTTCTCTGTTCTCTCCCAAGGAATCAGAATGCGTTACCCATTTGATGCATTGACGTGTTCACCAACCACGAATCTCACTAGAGCTTTGTTGTCCAGATTTTTAAAGTGGAACTTCATTGCTTGGGCACAATTGATCGAGTCATTGGCCACGTGATAGAACCCAAACTCTAGCTCCTTTCTTTCCTTGAAAGTCAGGAAATCAGGCTGATATAATCCTGGCTGAAAGCTCCAGTTCTCTAAATACAAAGTTCGTCTTTCTGGCATGGCCAGCCCCATCTTGACACTGTCTAGGAATCCACCGTGTGTTACCTTGTTATCATAAACTCAAGGGCGATCCCAGAGGCTCAGCATGAAAACAAAGACACTTCTGTGTTACAAGTGGGAAAATCCAAGGGTTTAGAAGCTCTCAAAAAACAAACAGAAACAAAAAAAAGAAAAGAAACTCCCAGGAACCAGGGACAAAGACCAGACAAATTCTTTTATTATCCAACAGATGCTCTGATAACTCTATTGAGATAAACATCAAAAACAGACTCCAAGTTCTCCTTAAGGTAAATCTGCAAATATGATTGTGATAAAAAACAATCTGGGAACATTTTGAAAATAAAAGTTGTTACCTAGAGGTCTTAGTGTTTATAGAGCTGGAGAAGCTACGCTTGGGGTGTCATTTCACAGGGTACAAAGGCTGCAGTGGCATAGTGGCAGCAACAATAAACAGAGGACTGGGTATAGAAATTGCTGTGTGTTCAATGTCAGCCTGCTTGGGGGATGATGGTGGTAGGGTGGGGTGGTGGTGGCGGCGAGGGGGCTGGGAGAGAGTGGTAGATCAGACAGGTAACACACAGGGAGCTACAGTGGTCTTAGTCAAGCTCAAGTTCTTCAGTGGGACAATAGGCTCACAGATAATTATTTTATTATTATGATTCAAAACTTAGACATATGTTACACATATCTCCTTATGTGTATGAAGTATTACACAATAAAAAAATAAAACTTAGGACAGCCTGACAGTCTCCTCCAATCCACTTAAAATTGTAAAATTGCAAGC
This sequence comes from Hippopotamus amphibius kiboko, assembly GCF_030028045.1. Taxonomy (NCBI): domain Eukaryota; kingdom Metazoa; phylum Chordata; class Mammalia; order Artiodactyla; family Hippopotamidae; genus Hippopotamus; species Hippopotamus amphibius. The sequence continues at coordinate 29,800,470 of NC_080190.1, forward strand.
CCCAAGGAAATAGAAACAATTCTTTTCAAAGCATATTTATGAATAATTAATTAATATGTAGTATACTAGGTGATAAAAGAAAAGCAATCTTTGCTCTCTCTTATATAACATCAGGATGCATTTGCTCACCTAAGGAAGTAACCAAACCTTTCTTCTACTTCTTCCCTTTTTTTGTAAATAAGATTACATTGGTTGTGTTTGAGCTTTAAAATTAGTTTTTAACTGGAGCGGGAAGCTTCTGGGTTGGATTGATCTCATGAGGGGAAAAAATTATTGCTCAAAAAATTGCCATTTTCACAACTCTGAGAAAATTGGGTTTTGACGCTTTCTATAAAATTCTTGTTACTGCTTCTTACTTGCCTGTAATGGGAAAAGATAATTCAGCTCTTCCTTTGCTAAAACTTTCTATCCTGGAAAATAACATTCACTGATATTTTAGTTTTCCTTCTGCATTAGTTTCCTAGGGCTGTCGTAATAAAGTACCAAAAATTGGGTACAAACCTTAGGACAACAGAACTTCATTGTCTCACAGTTTTAAAGTCTAGAAGTCTGAGATCAAGATGTCAGTGAGGTTGGTTCCTTCTGAGAGCTATAAGGGAGAATCTGTTTCATGCTTCTCTCCTAGCTTCTGTTGCTTTGCTGGCAATCTTTGTTGTTGCTTGACTTGTAGATGTGTCAGCCCAATCTCTGATTCATGTTCACATGGCATTCTCTGTGTGTATATGTCTCTGTGTCCAAATTTCCCCTTTTTAGAAGCATACAGTCATATTGGGTTGAGCCCACCCTAATGATCTCATGTTAACTTGATTACCTCTGCAAAAACCCTATTTCCAAATAAGGTCATATTCAGAGATACTGGGGGTCAGGGCATCAACATATTTTGAGGGGAAACAATTCAACCCATAACACCTTCGTAAATGAAATATCTGCTAAAATACTAGATAGATTTCTGATCTAGTGATCTTTGAACACTATAATACAGTACTATAGATTTTGTCTCACTAATCAAGTTGTTGAAACATTTCCTGTTAACTATCAACTCAATATTTTGCCTAGTGTCTTAATCTTTAAACATTTATCTCATTGACAGATAAATGAGATAAATGATATCTCATTTATCTCAAACCCTTATTTTACTTTATCTTATTCAATCCACACACCAGTTTTAGATGCCGTTGTTCACTCACTAAAGGCAAAAATTAAAATAACTTAGTACTCTTAAAGGTATGGATAAACAGCCATTTATTCTTTACCTGGTGGAGTGCAGATGCTATAACATTTTTGGAAAGCAATCTACTATATCTATGGACATATAAACTGTAGAGACCTACTGAGGAATCTAGTTAAAATAAATAAAAACAACCAACTATGTAATTATTCACCCATGTATATACTTGCCCCAACACAGTGGGTGTGGAGAGGGCATCCCTTCCTTGGAACACTCCACAGCTGCAGAGATGCAGGTGTGGTAAAGAGAAAGAAGTATATTTTTAAAAATATATATTTACATAATAGGCATAGATTCTGACCAAAGTGAGAAATATAGGAAAGTATTCCAGTTATCTCCTGTTGTGCAACAAACCACCCCAGACTCAGGGGTGTAAAACACCCCCCCAAAAACATTTTTTTAATGCTCATGGATTTTGTGATCAGGAATTTGAACAAGGCATATTGGAAGTGGCTTTTCTCTGGTCCACAAGGCCTGGGGCCTTAGCAGACATCCGATTTTTTTTCCCAAATAAAGCAGCTAAGGGTGATTCAAATAGCTGAGGGCTAAAATCATCAGGAGGCTTCTTCATTTATGAGGCTGGCTTCTGGGCAAGGATGTCCCAAAGACTGAGCTCAGCTGGGTGGGCCTGTCAATGGAGCATCTCCAAGTAGCCTGCCTACGTGGCTTGGGCTTCTCTCTGGTGCCTGGAGTCCGGGAGGGGGCATCCTGAGGGTGAGCATCTGGAGAGTGAGAACTCCAAGCTGCAAAGCTTCTCCAGACCAAATGTCAGAACATAGAACCATTGTATTCATTGCAAGTATTCCCAAAAGCCAACCCAAATCCAAATGGACAGGAATTAGGCTTCCCTTCTTGATGGGGAAGTGGTGGTAATCACACTGCAGAAGAGAATGCGGGATGGGAGATATTGTTGTGGTTCACTCTGGAAAACACAATCTGCCCCCAATAAGCAAGCGGAAAAGGAAAGTATCACCTTTGTACTGATAAGGAAATAGAAGTTTAAGTGGGAGCCAAGTGGTCCTGAAGTGGGAGCTAGGATTACAGAGCCTTCTGCACTGAGCCACAGAAAACCCTGGACCAAAGCTGCACTCCCTTTGTAGAAAAGAAAAGACTGACTACTGTGTGTGAGATTTGTGTGCATATACGTGTATATGCCCAGATTTGGACCCCCCAAGAACATTTAAATTTGGAAATAGGGCAATACAAGATGTCAGATTTTCCTCTGAAATAGATATTGTTAAGAGCCTTGACCTTAAACTTTTAACTGACAGCATCAGTGAATCAAAGTAGCCTTCACATAGCTCACTTACTGTAATCAGTCCCTAGAAAATATATTGGCACTCTCTCCCACCATCACATTTGCCTGGCATATACTCCAACCCTGGAAGAATTCAACCACCTTCTTTCTGTGCTTGTACCCAGAAGATAAACAATGCTAGAGAAATTCTCTCAGTAATTACACTGCCTTTCCTTTACATTAATGCCTTTGAATCTCAATTGGACTCTTAATACAACATGTTCCTCTGTTTGGCTCCCCTTTCCACTCTCAGAGACTCCTCATTCCTCCTATTCACACCCCCATTGTGCATTTCCTCTCTCAGAACCGTGGTATCATAACTCATTGCAACAACAGAAGCATCAGAAAGGAACTCTCTCAGTTTCTTAACATTTTATCTATAGGTCTATCTGCCTCTGTACCCACATTCTTTTTTTTTTTCTCCTGTTATGATTGAAAAAGTGTCCCTTTTCTTGACAGGGAAAGTTTCCACATGTTCCCTAGACCCTATAGCATCTCACCTTCCCAAGGATTTTACTTCTTCGGTAATGTCTTCTCCATCCCAGACTCTCCAGCTCTCTCTGCTTGCCTTGAAAGCTGCTCCTTTCTCTTCCCTACTGGCCCTGGTTCCCAGTACAACGGATACTGCAAGCTGAAATTCCCACACTCTTTCAACAGCTAGCTCTGACTGGGATCAACCAAAGAGAGGCACTGGCAAGAGATTGGGGAGTGGAAGGTCAGCCAGAGGTCCCCCTCTCTGTGCCTCAAATAACATCTCTTCCAAGAGCTGCATGTCCGCCGTGACTCCAGCTCCTTCAAAACAGGGCCACTTTGGTTCCAGTTCTGGCCAGGTAACCCCAGCCACTGAGCTCCTTTGTCCCTTCCATGGGGAGATGGCAGTAGTTTTCTGCTGTTGATAACTACCAGTTGTCTCGCTGTCCCTGGTTTGGCCTCTTAGTGTTTCCATCACCTTAAAACTAATTCCCTAATTGAATTTCCTCTGTTTGAAGTATTTATTTGGAGAGGCTTCTCTTTTCCTGGTTGGACTGTGACTGATAAACTCACTCTCCACTGAGTCATTGCCAGGAGCATGTGAATATTCCACAGCACTCTCCTCGCAACTCCCTTTGGTTACTGTCCCAGGTTTCCTGCTCCTTAATAACCAAACTTCTCTAAAGAGACATCCACAGTGATGGAGTAATTCCTCTTTAGAAACCTATCTTGAGAGATAATACAAGATGTGGGAAAAATTATAAACAAGAATGTTCACGGTAGTAATATATCTGACATATATAGCAAGTGTCAACTAAACAAAAAGTGCACAGCGTAAGAGCTGTGAGTTCACTTTTATTTGGGGACTTACTGAGGACTATAGCCCAGGAGACAGCCTCTCAGATAGCTCTGAGGAACTGTTCCAAAGAGACAGTGGGGGAAGTCAGTATATATATGATTTGGCAAAGAGGGTGCATGCAAACAAGCACCCATCTGGGTAGAGGCTGCTGCAAGTCACAAGGAACAGATGTCTCCCTAAATGATTTTAGTGCTTTGCTAAGTATGAGGAAATGCCAGAAATTGAGTTTATAAAGTTTTCTCCTGAAAGTATCTAACTATCTGAAGAACTGTTCTGTCAGTTTCTCCAGAGCACAAAGTGGCCTCATTCCTGACCTCCACCCTGAATTCCTTTCAGAGTCTGTTGAAGCTCAGTGACTGCAGTGGCCATTGACCTCATCCTTGTAGAGCTGGATGGCAAGTGACATGCTTTAGTTGGCATGGAATAGCAATGACAGTTTATTAAATAAATGGGAGAATAAATGAAGAGCAAAAAAGGGCAGCATTTAAAAGTCTAATTAAGGATTAAATAAAAATTTTACCAAAATTATAATTGTGTTTTGATTTTAAGGTGATGTAAAAACAGTTAAAAATGTAAAGAGATAAAATATTCCTAAAATCCAATAATAATAATAATATGATTAATAATTATTATAAATGTTATGTTATAATAATAATTGGATTATTATCAAATTATTATTATAAAAGCTATAATTATATAATAGCTATTATTTATCAAATACTTCTTATGTGCCAGATACTGTGCTAGGGGTTTCTCATGTATTACCATATTCAGTTAACACAGTGGCCCCATGAGAAAGATATTTTTTATTTCCATTCAACAGATGAAAAGCTGAGGCAACAGAAGTTAAATAACTCACCCAAATTAGAAGGTTTTGAAGTAGAGATCTGAGTTCAGTTTGCCTAAGTCTAGAACCCAGAACCACTAACCATAGTCTCAATACACTAACCTATTTTAAAATTTTTTGTTTTATATTTTTTAATTGAAGTATAGTTGATCTAACATTTATTTTTATGTGCCATCTCCCAGATAATGTTCATATGTACACATATTTTACATAGTTGTAATTATAGTATACAGACATATTTGTATACTGATTTTTCTTTTAAATATTAACATTTCTTATATTTTACATAGTTTTCATAATCATCGTTTCAACAATTGCTCACTTTTCCTAATGCTGATTTACTATCATTGTATAATTATGCAAACAATACCTATAATTAGCATTTAGACTATTTACAAATTTCTTAAATCAGTATAGATGGCATTGCAGTGTACACCTTTTTATCTTTTGTTGAATTATCTTTGTGTAAATTCTTAGAAAAGCAATTAATGGACCAAAGACAATTTTAGTAGCTTTTGCTATAAATATTGTTTAATTTCCACAATAGGTAGTGATATGCAACAAAGCTAAACTAATGCACCAAATTTGCTGCAGGTTGATTTAGCAAATTTGCTTTAAGTTGATTTAGCAAACTTGATTTCTTTCGGTACAATAATTTTTTTAATGCTTGCTAATTTGGTAGATGTGAAATGAATATTTAAATTATTGTATATTGAACATCTTCTATGTGCAAGGTAAGAGATCATCATGTGTCACAGGAAATATTTGGAGGGATGTACCAGTCACTTAACTAAGTAAAATCTAGTATAGAAAAGTAACAAAAGTAAACAAATTGCTGTAATACAAGGTAGAAAAGATAAATTGTACTAAAGCATTATACAAGCCAATTCAGTAAAGGAAGGAGAGATTACCTCCAGTAGAGGATAGGGAAGACTTCAAAGAGAAGGTTTTCAAGATGGCTCTTTAAGGAAAGCTAGAAACTCAATGAAGCAAATAGGGCAGGAGCAGATTTGTCAGCAAAAGGGAGAGAATGAACAAAATAAGGGTGCAAAACAATGTAGGTGTGTTTAAAGAACAGTTGTGATTGGTCCATAAGCTCAGAGTTAGAACCAAGAGGGAGAATGATGGAAAGTTTGAGGGTTTAAAGGTGTCAGAATGAGACTGGGGTGAGGAGGTGAGGTGGGGTAGGGGGATCCATTGAATGATTTTTAGCACCAGCGTAATTGTGCCTGTATTTGATTTTGAGTAACCTGGAAACTGTACATTTAGACGAGTGAAAGGGGAAACTGGTTTGAAGATGATTATAACTTTTAAAATCTGTAAAAATGTTAGAACCTGAAGTGTGGTAGTGTAGTATGAATTGACAAAAAGGGACAGATGAGAAAGACATTTTCAAGGTGGAATCGACAGGACTTACCAAATGCACATGTATAGGGTGAAGGGCAAGAGGGATGTGAAGATGCCCTGAGGTTTGGGTTTGGGGCACTAGGAAATTGGTGGTGCATTAAGGAAATTCAGGACACATAACTGGTTTTTACAGAGGAAGAAATGAAAAAACACTGGTGTGAACATACTGAGTTCCTTTGCTCCTGAGTTTCTTCTTGTTCAGATTAGAGGTGAATAGAAACATGCACTCTCTATTTCTCTGCTTTGTAGTTTCTTATCCTCTAATAGAGAAAATCACAGGTGGAATTAAACCACAAGTTAGAGGGATATTAAGTGTAAAAACAGACACTCAGGAAAGGGGTTTGTGAGAATACATGCCAGTCTTTACCATTTTTAACAAAACCAGACAGAGGAACTTTCCCACACTTGGGAATGTTCTCTACCTGCCAATGATCCCACCTCCTGACTCTATCACCCCTGCCCTCTGTTGACCAGACCTAGGGTTTTATATTCTTTGTGGCAAATATTTCACCCAAACCAAAGAATATGTTGTGCTTTTCAGAGGTCAGTTGCTGAATCCCTGATAAAGGGGCACTGGCAACAGTGCAAGGTGGATGCAACAGATCAGCTTCAGGGAAAGTCTAACTCCATGATGCAAAATGCTTTCGTGCTCTTTGCTTCTTTTCCTAGGAATCTTTCTCAGTAATGGAGACAGGTGGAAGCAAATGCGGCACTTCTCCCTCATGACCCTGAGGAACTTCGGGATGGGGAAGAGGAGCCTTGAGGAGAGGGTCACGGAGGAGGCTCAGTTTCTGGTGGAAGAGCTCAGGAAAACAGAGGGTGCGTTCCATTGACCATCTTTAGGGGCAAAGAGCTTCTACACACACAGCTCCCACCAAAGCTCCTCCTCCTTTGGAAGATGCTCAATAGTCCTTAATCGTCTCTGTGAATCAGGGCGTTGACTAGGAAAAAGAGGGCGGGAAGAAAATGACCCAGAGCTGTTACTTGGGACTCTCAAATCCCTGTGTTTGGATTCACCTCCCAATTTTAGCACTTACTGGATGTGTAAATTTGGACAAGTTACTTAACTTCTCTAAAACTCAGTTTCCTCATGTGAAAAATGGGGCTAAAAATCAAACCTCAGAATGAGGGTTAAATAATACAGTTTGCAAAATATTTACACAGTATCCAGCATGTAGTAAATACTCCATAATATTACTTGTTGCTCTTATGACCATTACAGTATTCATTGAATAACATGGTAGTAGTAGTAGCATAATGTAATACTACAGACCATATAGTATTAGTATTAGTAGAAGATGCTTAATCCTAACTTGAAGAAGTTTAGAGAAAATAAAATATAGATATCAATCTGAGCAAGAGGGAAGCCCTGTTCTTGAAGCCCTAATGCAGGCTGACGAAAATTCTAAATGTTAGATTTTTTTCTCACATCAGCTCAGCCCTTGGACCCTGTCTTCACCCTCTCCTGTGCTTCCTGCAACGTGATCTGTTCTATCCTCTTCAATGAGCGTTTCCACTACAACAATGTCGCTACTCTCCCTGTTGAGTTTGTTAAATGAAAATTTTAATCGAGTAAACTCTCCCTGGAACCAGGTAAAGCCAAGTCTGCCTCTGCCCTTGTGGTTGATCTCATGGGGGCACTGGGAGCCCATAGGCGGGGTAAAGGGCTGCGAGCATGTGCCAACACAAGCACTGTTACCTTCCCTCCATGAGTGTCTTATGTCCAGTGGATGAGTGCATGTCACTTCCCCCAGCATCTGTGGAAGGCTGCCTTCTGCTCACTTCTGTGAGTTGACTCCCACAAAAGAAGACATCATGTTTCCACTTGCCTACGTTTCTTTTAAGACCCCTATGCATATTCTCCCCCTCTCTGACTCTGAGGTTGGGCAAGGAAGGGGCTGCTCTCGCATGTGTGATGGCCACCCTCCCTTCTCTTCTGCTTGGAAGCTGGAGGAAGGGTTTCTCCCTGGTCAGACTCCACAGAGGGTTAGGTGCTCCATTTAGAAACCCCGGTCTCTCTTCACAAACTGAATTGCTGATGTATTTTTTTTCTCATTTTAGATTTACAATCTATGGCCCGGACTCATAAAGCATCTCCCTGGAGAGCACAAAGCATTTTCAAAAAGGCTTAAAGATATTCAAAATTTTACTCTGGAAAAAGTGAAGGAGCATCAACAGTCTCTGGATCATAATAACCCTCGAGACTACATTGACTGTTTCCTCAGCAAGATGGAGCAGGTACTGTATGTGACATCTTTCCCTGATACTATATTTTATTAGTCCCTGTAAATGCAGGAAAGCATAATCACACCATGTAGGTAATTCTTGATATTTTGATATCTTATGGTAATGGGGTACACTATTAACAATAGTAGAAATTTTAAAATAGTCCAAAGCCCTCTTTTTCCTTTGTATTTCTATTTACTTCCTACACTTGGACATTAGCATTTAATGAAATGTTCTCGATACAAATTTATGATGAGCTACATATATATATATATATAAATATATATATGCATGTTTCTGAGCTCATATTTATCTTGGGGTGGCTAAAACACACATTCATCTTCTCTACACATTATTTACACATACACAGTCAGCCATTTTTGCCACAATACTTCCCAGGTAGCATGTCATAGACCAATATATTATAAAAATGGGATTGTGTTTTCCCATAGAACAATTTTGTTATTTGAAACTGGTAATGGATAAAGGATTCTAAAGCAAATACATAATACATTAACCATGGGTGGTATTAAACATATTGAATAGCAAGTATCACACAGCCACCAACCCTCAGAATGTCACTGGCATAAAATACCAGCATGTGTCCATGAGAACATCAGTAGAAAAACAGTTAAGACTGTGACAAACAATAGATTGTAAAAAAGACATTTAAAATGTATGTACATATGTAACAAACTTAAAATCTGAAAATAATTCTTTGAGCCCTATAAAATTAACCTCATTTATGCCAAAGTTCTCCAGATATATATATAAACAAAAGAAAAACACCACTCAACTGTATCATAAATGTGCAAGTTATAGCAAACAGTTAGTTAATAATAACTTGTTTATGGGACTTCCATGGTGGTCCAGTGGTAAAGAATCCGTCCTGCAATGCAGGGGACACGGGTTCGATCCCTAGTTGGGGAACTAAGATCCTACATGCCGAGGGGCAACTAAGCCTGTGTGCCACAACTACTGAGCCCGTGCGCCTTAGCTGGAGAGCCCGCGTGCCGCAAACTACAGAGCCCACGAGCCCTCGAGCCTGTGCGCCACAACTAGAGAAGCCTATGTGCCACAGCAAAGAGCCCACACGCCACAATGGAAGATCCTACGTGCCCGCATGCTGCAACAAAGACCCAATGCAGCCATAAATAAGTAAATAAAGTAAGTAAGTAAATAAAGCCAGACTCCTTTCAGATTAGGATCCCACCCTTATTTTTTTTTTTAATATAATAACTTGTTTAGTTTTCTTAATCTCTAGGAGGGCTGATTTGGAAAGCTTGATTTCCTTAGAAAACATATTGAAGGAAGGCATGTTGATGCCCTTTTCTCTTCTCAGAAATTTCCCTGGAGTCAGTAGAGGCATTCAAACTCATTCCACTTACCAACAATATGCATCGAAATAGCCTCTTCATTCTGAAGGAAAAATTTTGTTTTTGGTTCTCTGAGGACTAGATGTTTGTCTGGAAAAGAGAAAAAAATAGCTGGATTTTTAATTCAATCATTTAACAATTTTATTTAGCACCAACTCTGTATCAGTCATGGTGCTTGGTAAAGGGAATAAAATGATGAAGCAGATATTACCCTGCAATTTTCTTTCATAGCACTTATCATAGTTTAACAAAATATTTATTTAACTTACCTCTATATTCTCCAGTACACTGTATACTCCAAAGGGCTGGGGTAGTGTTGATTTTTCATGCTTTGTATCACCAGCAACTAGTACAATGCCTGGAATATTATAGATGCACATAAATAAATATTTATGGAAATTAATTAATTAATTAACTAACAAAGATGCAGTCCTTGACTTAATGGAGCTTACAGTCTAGTGCAAAGATCATCAAAATGAACAGTAACAATGAAGTGCTAATGGGGGAAGTACAAGGTTGCTATGGGAGAATGTGGCAGGAACACTAATGCTAGTCTAATGTGAGTCAGGAAGGGACTTCTAAACCAAGGCCCAGTGGATACATCCCTGCTCCTATAGGTGAACAATTGAGCTGAAAGCTGAAAGGTGAGTAGAGATTATCTGCATAAAAGTAGCAGAGAAAAATATACCAAGCCAAGGAACAAGACATGCAAAGGCCCTGAGGCAGAGGGAAGCTTGGGGATATGATGGGTAGACAGAAAGTCAGTGCGGCTGGAAGGGAGGGAGCAGGAAAGAGTGGTGGTAGAGAAGCTGAAACAGCAAGAGGTCAGCAGGCAGACCATTCATGCAGAGCCTGGCAGGATATATTAGTTTAGTTTTTATCCTAATGTCAGTGAAATTCATTTGCAGGGTCTAAGCACTGTGTAAAGAATGACCATATTTGTGATGTGGAGAACAGATTGGAAGGATCAACAGTGGATGCAGGGAGAACAGCTAGGAGTTGTTTCAGGGTAAATTTCCTGGTAGCAGAGCCTAAAATAGGGATTTGTATAAAAGTGATTTATTAAGGGAGTGCTATCAGGAGAAACTTGTATGTGTGTGAATGAGAGAAACAGGATAAGGAAGGGGAAAAATTAAACATAGATGCGGTTTCAGGTGAAATGTAGTCTCTACTTGATCCTACAGGGGGCTCTAGAGTATAAATTGCACTGCAGAGTTTGTCATTCTCTGGGGCAATGGAGCTGGGCTTTTGTACCCTTGCACCCATCAGTCATTGGCCACACGCAGCCCAATGAGAGTGGTCTGGGAGACTGATTCCCTCCCAGGCTTCTCTTGTCATTGTGGCTTCAATGCCCAAGGGACTCCAGAGAAAGTTGCAGGTGTGAGCCAAAGCAGCTGTGAGGTAGGTTATCAGAACCAGTAAAAGGGATCTGAGCAGGGCACCAATAGCATCTTCTATATGAGATGATTGCACTGGCCCAAGGCAAAGAAGATGGCCAAGGGTACTGGTGGTGGAAATGAAGAGACATGGATAGATTTGAGATACTTTTAGGAGGTAAAATTAACAGTCTTGGTGGTGAGTTGGTAAATGCAAGAGAGGAGGAGCCGGGTTCCTGGCTTGCTTAACTAGATGGAAGTTGGGGCCATTCACCAGTACAGGAAACACTGGAAAGGGACCATGGACAGTTGTTAGCATACACACCAAGGCCTTGAGATCCTTGAAAGAAACAAAAAGAAAGTTGATATACTAACGTCTGGATTTCAAGCAATTCCTTCCTTGCCTCGCCTCCACATCTATTTTTCCTTTAAGATAACTACCAAGAGAATATGGGTAGAAACTTCTGAAGCATCCTGCTTTCCTGTGAGTTTTGTTCCATTATGTTTTAATCTCTAAACCTTACTAGATAACAGATTTGGGTTGTGTTAAGAATTAAACAAAATGGTGGAGTTCATCTACTTAGCTAAATTACAGAGTTAGAACATAAATAAAAGATATGTTGATATTTCCATTTTCTCCCTAACTCTCTCCCCAAAAAGATTTTTAAAAACCTACTGGACTTTCTGTTGTGAGGGAGTTATTTAAAATGCTCAGTATAGGGACTTCCCTGGTGGCGCAGTGGTTAAGAATCCGCCTGCCAATGCAGGGGACACAGGTTCAATCTCTGGTCCAGGAAGATCCCGCATGCCACGGAGCAACTAAATCCTTGTGCCACAACTACTGAGCTTGTGTTCTAGAGCACAAAAGCCACAACTACTGAAGCCCATGCACCTAGAGCCCGTACTCCACAACAAGAGAAGCCACGACAATGAGAAGCCTGTGTACCACAACGAAGAGTAGCCCCCACTCGCCACAACTAGAGAAAGCCCGTGTGCAGCAATGAAGACCCAACACGGCCAAAAATAAATAAATAAATAATAAATAAATAAATAAATAATGCTCAGTATTCCAGATCAAGGCAGTAAGAACTACAGGTAGGAAGTGGCAACGTGCCTAAAAACTTGGACATCCATATGCAGAAGTCATCCCATTTTGAAATGAATAGGAGAGACATGGTATAAAGAAACTTAGTTAAGAAAAACTTGATTCAGAGCTTTAAAAATAAAGCTAACACTTAAAACAAGTACCCTAAAACTTTTCTCAAATTTAAAAACAATGGTAAAAAAACAAAAAAAAATAAAAACAATGGTATTAAAAGCCCACCAAAAATTAATCAGCAATGAAAATAATTTAATTATAGTGAAAAATAGAGATTTTTATTAGCCTAACTAGTTTATATATATTAAAATTCATTTATTCAACAAATTCTTAGTGCTAGCTATTATGCCAAGGGTTGGGGATACATCAACAAAGATCCCTATTATTTTATTTTTATTCATTATTTGTTTTATTATTATTAATCGCTATTATTTTTAGTAGTCACTGTAAAATAGAAAGCTCACTCACTGTTTTTAAGCCCTGGACCAATTTATTTTCTAAAGGCTTTGTAGATCCCATGCAAAAAATTATGTCAAAATGTCCTATATCTACAAGTACAATCTTCATATTAGAAGTGCCATTAATGGGGGAGGGTGGGAGGGAGGTTCATGAGGGAGGGGATATATGTATCATATAGCTGATTCACTTTGTTGTACAGCAGAAACTAACACAACCTTGTAAAACAATTATACTCCAACAAAAAAAAATTCCATTAATAATGATGAGTGTCATATGTGAGCATGTGGGGCTGCAAATGCCTAAGTCTTTGTAAGTGAAGGAAGCAGACCAGTCACAAACCAGTGATTTCTCTACATTGTGCTCACACAGAGCTTATCATCTAGTCTTTTTCATTAAATATAATAAAAGATACCATTCACTGACTCTTTGTATATATGAAGAATTATTCCAAGACCTTCCACCCATTAACTCTTTTCATCTTTATAATTGCCCTGTGGGGTATGTTCTGTTTTTTATCCCAATTTCACAGATGATGAAATTGAGTAAAGAGGTAAAGTAACTTGCCAGGGCACACATCTATTCATTGACTAACATGGGATTTGAATCAGAAGTTTCAATTCCATGACGGATTTTTTTATCTGCTACCCTACCGTGCACAAATGAAGCCTATTACTAGTGATGGGGTGTGATCATGGAGCTCTGATAAGCCATTGCCTTCTTTTTTTTTTTTTTAATTTATTTATTTTATTGGCTGTGTTGGGTCTTTTTTTTTGCTGTGCGCAGGCTTTCTTTTTAGTTGAGGTGAGTGGGGGCTACTCTTTGTTGTGGTGCGCAGGCTCCTCATTGCCGTGGCTTCTCTTGTTGTGGAGCACGGGCTCTAGGCGTGTGGGCTTCAGTAGTTGCAGCACATGGGCTCAATAGTTGTGGCTCACGGGCTCTAAAGTGCAGGTTCAATAGTTGTGGCACACAGGCTTAGTTGCTCCGTGGCATGTGGGATCTTCCTGGACCAGGGATTGAACCTGTGTCCCCTGCATTGGCAGGCAGATTCTCAACCACTGAGCCACCTAGGAAGCCCAGCCATTGCCTTCTTTTTAATTCACATGGCCATTAACTCTACCATCTACAGGAGAAACAGAACCCAGAGTCTGAATTTCACTTGGAGAACTTGACAACCTGTGGATGAAATCTGTTTTCAGCAGGAATAGAGACAACCACTATCACCCTGAGATTTGGGCTCCTACTTCTAATGAAACACCCTGAGGTTCAAGGTACAGCAAATATCCTAAGTATTTATTTAGGATAAGATATGAGCTTCTGGCACTGTTGAGGGTGGGAAGATACTCTGGCAGTGATGACTTCTCCTTCCCTGGACTGCCTTGTAGAGCATCATACAAAGGGCCATCCATGTGGTTTGATTTTATAGATCAGAATTACATCAAATGATGCTGTTAAGGAAGAGAGACCTTTACGAACCCAAAGACTTTCATTTAAGTTTAAAAACAGAGGAGTTCTGTATCGCAACTCTTCTATGTGTGATGCAGTGCTGAAGAGTGAGCCCTATTTAAATGAGGGATGCATGGGTTCCTGTGCTGGATTCTCATTCTCGGCCTGCCAGTACCTGGCTGTGTGACCTCAAACAAGTTATTTTACCTCACGGGCCTATGTTTTTCCAGTTTGAAATGAATCAGACTCCCCAAAGGGAATTTTTGGCTCCAATATAATTTAAAATTTAAAAATGAAATTGTCGTAGCATGATTTTCTCAAGCATGTTCTCAGAGCACAGGTCTTAGAAAGCCAGTGATTATATTGCTAAACAAAATGATGTTTGCCATTCCCACAAAATGTGTAAGAGACTGGATGAGGCTGACAAAGAAGATGCTCCCACTTGAGTGAGGATTAAACATTTCCCCTCTACGGCTGCTTTGCCAGGGATCTGGGGTAAACCTTAATCCCTGCCACAGAGGTCATCTCCTCACCTATGCAGGAAGAAAAACCAATTCAATCAGGAGGCCAAGAACATATCTGATGCAGCTTTTATGTTTCCTGAAGCAAAACCTCTGGTCTTTGCAGCAAAATAGAAAATAGAAATTCCATGAGCAGCAGACCCATGGACTGCTTAGCAACGTGTCTTTGACCTTGGGAGCCTTTTCTAGGCCACTTTCTATTACGCACTGTAAACATTTCCAGGTCTTTTCCAGGTGTCCAAGGAATACATCTCTTCAGTATCATTCATGACATGTCTCCCTGCAGCCATAATTCATGAAGAAATTGACCAGGTGATTGGACGCGACCAAAGCCCCTGCATGAAGGAAAAGATAAAACTGCCCTATACAGAGGCCGTGCTTCATGAGATACAAAGATATATCACCCTCCTTCCTACTAACATACCCCATACTGTGGTCCAGGACACAAAATTCAGACAATAGTTCATCCCCAAGGTTAGAGGCATCTGGTAAACCTGGCTGGGATAAAAGGGGAGGTATGGTACGTCAGTGGAGCCTGTTAGAGGCATCTCAGTTCTGTTTCAAGAAGAGAGGCAGTTGAGAGACATGGAAACAACACAAGGTCAGAATCACATGACCTGGTTTGAAATCTGTCACTGCCATGCAGTGTACTCTCACACCATTTTGTGGTCTTGTCTCTGCCTACCTGGAATGGGTAAGCTGACCTGGGGCTTCTGAGACCCCTTATACTCTCACATAGAATGTATTAAGGAAGAAGTGATTTGCATTAATGCAAATCTTGTGGGAACAGAAATCTGATTTTCCGTGATGAATTTTAAAAAGGGGGAAGAGATGGAAAATGTATCTGCAGCTCTAAGGTAATCAAGTCAAGTGTCAACTTTCTTTAATCCAAATTCTCTCCTCCGAAGACCTCATATACCAGGACATTTGGGATATTCCTGCCCGTAACAGTTAACAATTATCAAAACATTTACATGCACAATGGGGATGTAGTCAGTCTTCTGTTAGTGATTGAGGGGTTGGGTTTTACATTTAATCCATTCAAGAGTATAAAAGAGGAAGAAAAGGTGACAAACCTGACCAGAATACTGCAAAACTGAAGCAACCCCCAACTTTACTGCCAAATGTCAAGGCAAAAGTCTATTAACATGTAAGTCTAGCATTACATTAAAAATACTACACCAGTGGGACTTCCCTGGTGGTGCAGTGGTTAAGAATCCACCTGCCAATGCAAGGGACATGAGTTCGATCCCTGGTCCAGGAAGGTCCCACATGCTGTGGAGCAATTAAGTCCGTGCGCCACAACTACTGAGCCTGTACTCTAGAGCCCATAAGCCACAACAAGAGAAGCCACCACAATATGAAGCCTGCACACCGCAACTAAGAGTAGCCCCTGCTTGCTACAGCTAGAGAAAGCTGGTGTGCAACAATGAAGACGCAATGCAGCCAAAAATAAATCAATAAATCCTATAAGAAAAAATACTATACCACCAAGTGAAGGTAATCAGGGACACAGGAATGGTCTAACACCAGAAAATTTGGTTTAATAAAATTCACCATATAAATAGAATTTAGAGAAAAATCACATGATAATCTCATTTGTACAGAAAATGCTTCTTATAATATTAGAGTTTAACCCGTAATGAAATACAAATAAATATCTTATTAGCCACAGAAACCATATTTCCCAAATCATGCTTATTGACTAAGAGCATTCCTATTAATATCAGGAATAAGACGAGGCTATCCACTATTACAAGTATTTAACTAGAATTAGAAAAACGTAATGAGATAAAACATTTAAGAAGAGGGGTCAGTTTGTAGCTGACATAATTGTACCTGGAAAACTCAAGAAAATTAACTTAAATACCACTGCAAAAAAACAATTATCCAGTGGTTGGGTAAAATTTATTATTCAAAAAGATCAATATCCACCCTACATAAAATAAAAACTATATTTTAAAAACATAATGAAGAAAAGTTTTTTTAAATAAAAACAAGGATAAAATACTTAGGAATATACTTGAAAAGAAGTTTGCAAGATTTACACCAAAAAAAAAAAAAACCCTTAAAATGTTAATGAAAGATATACAAGTTTTGAATAAATTGACTTATTCTGTGTTCAAATAGGAAGATACCAGTTACCCTGAAATTAGTATATGCATTTATGAGATTTCAATGAACATATAAACTAGATACTTTTTGGAACTAAACTAACATCTCAAATTTGATATGTGAAATTAAAAAATAAAGAATGGTCAGGGACAGATCCTACGAAATATTAAAACATAATGTAAGGTCACAGTTATGAAAGCACTATAATACAGCTTCTTGAATAGACAGATCAATCGAATAAAGTCTAGAAATAAACTTAATTATACATGGAAACTTAGTGTATGATAAAGGTGACTTTTCCCTTGTAACCTAGAGGAAGAATATGGATTATTCAGTTGTAAAACTCCCAGGGGAGTTGGAAAAAAAAGAATAATAAATTCCTACCTCAAACTTTCAGATAAAATAAATTTTATATGAAAACTTATTCTTGTTGGCTTAAATATATATACATAGAATATTAGACTATAAAAATGCTAAGGATAAAAGCAATAATTTTTTTTGGAGAATTTCAGAGTGATGAAAGACTTTCCAACATTGACCAAAGAAAAGAGGAATAAGAGGGCTATACACTTAAAAATGGATAAATTTGGTTACATGCAAATAAGAAAAATCTACCTGAGAAAAAGAAAAAGTCAAAAGAGAGATGACAAACTGAGAGAAAATTTTCATAGTTCGTAAGAACAAAGAACTAATTACTGAAAAATAAAATGAACTCCTACAGTCAGCATGAAAAAACCTCAAAACCAGCAGATAAAATGCACAGGAGACAAAATTAAAATTTGAATAAAAGTCATTACAGATGGTTTTTAAATGAGTAAAAATATACTTACACAATAAAATATATTGAAAATAAAAATGATAAAAGAAACATGTTTTTACTTGTCACAATATGTTGGCAAGGTATAAAAAAGCATATGTTTTGGCTAGTAGTATAAATTGGTGTAACTTCCATGGACGGCATCATTGCAATTTCTCTGAAAATTCAAAATGTGTGTAACAATTTAAAAAGCAGTTCCACTACTAGGAATTTATCCTTTGTGTATATTTCCCCCAAAATAATATTCATTGCAGCAATATTTTTGCTGAATATTCACTTAAAAAGGACTTAAAATTATTATTATTATTATTATTATTTTTGGCCAAGCTGTATGGCTCATGGGATCTTAGTTCTCCGATCAGGGATCGAACCTGGCCCCCAGCAGTGAAAGCACCAAGTCCTAACCACTGGACCACCAGGGAATTCCCTAAAAATTATTTATATAAAGTAGAATACTAGGCAAGCTACAGAACACTACGGGATGCTACTATTTGTGGAAAAAGTAGGGAATAGGTGTGTGCTTTTTTTTTTTAAATCCATAAGATATCTCCCAAAGGATATATCCTACACTGGTAACAGAGATTATATTAAAAAGGAAACCAGGGGACTTGAGTATAAGAAAAAGAAAGAAACATTTTCACTTTATACCCTTTTGTACTTTTTTTTTTTGTATTTTATACCATGTGCATATATTATCTACTCCAAAAATTGTACAGGAAAACCAAAATGAAGTAAAAATGGGAAGAGGAGGCTTTCACTTAAACAGGAGTGCTTTATGACCCATAGATAGATGGGTCAAATTCTAACCATGCCACTTGCTAAAAGTATAACCTCAAATAAGTTATATCTTCTCTCTGAATCTCAATTTCTGCATTTATACAATGTGAGCAAAAAGAAAAAAAGAGCCTACTGGATATGGTTGAAGTGAGAATTAAATGAAATTTATAAACTACTAAACACAGTGTCAGGTAAATGTGAAGCATCCTGTATCAATGGTCAGTATTATTTTGTCATTTAAACCTTTAAACCTCACAAAATATAATGGGGCAAAGAAGAAAGCCTATTGTTGTTACCCCACCCCATTTTATAAGTGAGGGAAGTGGGGTCTGATCCAATAGATTTTGTAGATTACAAGGTTCCATATCTCATTTTCTTCCTTTCATACCTGAATTCAGAAAAATAAATAAATAAATAAATAAATAAATAAATAAGAAAAGTGAGCTCTTTCAATCTGAGGCAACAATTACAACAAATAGACAATATGGTATGCAAACCTTAGCTTTTTAACAATTGATTATTGCACATTGACCATAACAGTGTTCCTCCTACAGAGAACCTTCTTAGTACTTGATAAAAGATATTGCATGTGTGTAAAAGAGCCATCACACAAGAAAATCCTCACCAGGCAAGCTTAAAAGTGCTCGGTCCTATTTAATCCACTATAATTAGAAGTGTTAGACTTTTTATGAACCAAAAATAAGCATGATAACATGCCACTCCTCTCTCCGTTTCTTGGTTCCAGGGCACTACTATATTGCCATTACTCTCTTCGGTCTTGTACGATTGCAAGGAGTTTCCCAACCCGGAGAAGTTTGACCCAGGCCACTTTTTGAATAAAAATGGCAGCTTTAGGAAAACAGACTACTTCATGCCTTTTTCCATTGGTAAATACAAATACACCCCATCCAAACTGTATACATGCACCTTTTGGACAACTTTACTGAATATATGGCAAAAATAAGTAATCCACTGATGATAGCAAAGTCAATCAAATCAATCTGTTAAACCCCCCAAATGGGGATGGAGCTGTTTAAGTCTGCATACCAGTAGGATCAGGTAAGTCTTCCAGGGACTGTTTTGTTGTTTGGTGATTAAGTACGATGCCAGTTTTTAAAGAAACCAAGGTAAATCAGTTTAATTCAGATGTCACACATTATCAGATAACAAAGGGACCTCCATTTGCAAACTCTTGCCTGTTGATCTCCCTTTCATAATATGACTTACCCAAAACAAAATGTTCAAGTTTCTCTCCTCTAATAAAATTATTAACCATTATTAACTTTCTGATTCTTGGAGCCAGAGGCCATCAGAACAACCTTGGCCATTTCATCCTCTTTCTTCCCCTCTGCAATCTGGAGCCCCACATATCCTTGCCTCTTTGCAAGGGCTCCTAGTTGCTGTTTCTCATAAGGTCATAAAGACAACTTAGGATTGCTCATCACACATCCTTTTTCTTTGTTATCCTAGTCAATTGTTTGATTAGTATTTTCAAAAATAATAGTTAATATGTTTTATTTCTAATTACAATGATAGTACGTGTTCAATATAAAAGATAGAAAATGCAGAAAACCAAAAAAAGAAGAGGAAGGAAAATTATTTTCAATTTCATCCTATGGCAATAATTGTTAATATTTTGCTATATATACTTCAACCAGTTGTCTAGATATACATAATAGATATACACTTTATAATAAAATCAGGCTCATTCTGTACAATCTATTTGATAACCTGCTTTCATTTAGTGTGTTGTGATATAAGACAGCCTGTGGTATTAAATAATCTTCCATATAAACATGTTTAAGTTGCACTGCTTGATAGATGAACAGGGATTGATTTAATTAATCCAATATAGGTGGATGTCTAGTTTTCATCTAACTCATCAGTGTCATAAATAACAATGCAAAAGACACCCTCATAGGTGAATCTCTAATTCCTACAGATAAATCCCCAGAAGGAGATTACTGAATTGAGTGAAAATTTCTTTATAGAGTTTTGATATGTATTGACAAATATTCCTCTAGAACTGTACCAGTTCATTGTCCTCCAGCAGTTTCTGAGCCCTCCCTTTTCTGATCAGTGTTTTCAGTGGCTGTTAGGAGTATATAGTATTTAAATACAAGCTATTGTGTTTGAATTTGGAGCAAGCTAATGGAACTGTCTTCTCCTTCCAGGGAAATGGGCCTGTATTGGAGAGGGCCTGGCCCGCATGGAGCTGTTCCTGTTCCTCACCACCATTCTGCAAAACTTTGTCCTGAAGCCCCTGGGGGAGCCAAAGGACCTAGAGACCAAACCCATTACTACAGGACTAATCAACAAGTCACAACCCTACAAGCTGCGCTTTATCCCTAGATAAAAGCACCTTTCTCTTTTAGCAACATAAATCAAAGTAATTACTTTTTCCTTTCACTCTCTCTCCCACCCCATAGTCTCTTTTCATTTCAAATACTGCCTAGAACAGAAACACTACTCACTAAATGCTTGATGGACATTTGTTTAAATCTACAAATCTCTTGACAAAAAAGAGCTGGGTCCTGAAAATTCCAAGGGTAAAACAACATATTTATAACCTATAGAGTACTTTATAAATCATGATCCAGCCAAACCAAGACCAGGTCCAGGGGCTTCCTAGGTGGCGCAGTGGTTAAGAATCCGCCTGCCAATGCAGGGGACACAGGTTTGATCCCTGCTCCAGGAAGATCCCACATGCCTTGGAGCAACTAAGCCCGTGTGCCAAACAAACAAAAAAAACAAGACCAGGTCCACAGAAGGCTTTTATCAAGACAATTAGCAAATAATGGAGCCTTCACTCTTTCTGTGGCTTTGGAGATATGCTGATTTTCTATAGTTTTTCAAAATTGAGAAATTAATATAATGGCATATGTGTATTTTTTCCTATTTCCAATTGAAAGCACTTACATGATTTCTGCCACATTCACAAAATAAATCCTTTTTTTCCACAATAGATTTTCTTTGAATGTTTGACTTTATTTCAAGTCTCAAAAATTCCTTTCCTTGAGCTATGGACACTCTAGAATTAGAATATCAAATATCATAAACATGAAATAATCTCCATCACAAATCTCTCCCTGTCCCACCCCTTCTATTTGCAGCCATTGATTTACATGAGGGCCCAAGGAGACGCCTTGGATAAGAGTCCAAACCATGTTCACAGGCAGGATTCAGACGTGCACAGCTGCATCTTCTTCAGAAAGTGATGAGAGGAAGAGCTGGGGATTGGAGAGCAAGCGCGCAGATTGCAAGGAAAGACTGAGTATTGCCAAAAGAACAGTGACCCAGAAGAGAATGGCTAGAACAACTGCCCAGTGGTGGCCCAGTGGAGTGCTGTGAGCAGCAGCTGCCGCAAAAGGATGGATCAAATGCCAGCAGGCTGCTCAGGCTCCAGGGAGACAGAGAGAAGCTTTAAAAGCAGAGCTTGGGACATCCCTGGCGGTCCAGTGGTTAAGACTCTGTGCTCCCAGTGTAGGGGGCACATGGTTCAATCCCTGGTCAGGGAACTAAGATCCCATATGCCGCACGGCATGGCCAAATAGATGAAGTTAAAAATAAAAAAATAATAATAATAAAAGCAGAGTTGAGTTTCTGGATGTATACTCAAAAGAACTGATTATTTTTGAGTTTTCTCCAACAGATATTTGTATACCCATGTTCCTAGCAGCATTATTCACTGTAGCCAAAAAAGGTGGAAACAACCCAAATGTCCATTGGTGGATGAATGGATAAACAAAGTGTGATTATATATATACAATGGAATATTATTCAGCCTTAAAAAAGAAGGATTTATAGTCTAATGCGTATTACAAATGGATGAACCTTGAAGACATTATGCCAAGTGAAATAAGCCAGTCACAAAAGGACAAATATTGTATTATTCCATTTATATGAGGTACTGGAATAGTCAAACTTATAGAGACAGAAAGTAGAATGGTGCTTGCAGGGGGAGGGGGAGAATAGGGAGTTATTGTTTAATGCGTATGGAATTTCAGTTTGGGAAGATAAAGTTCTAGAGATAGATGATGGTGATGATTGCATAACAATGTGAATGTACTTAATGCCAGTGAACTGTACACTTAAAATGGCTAAAATGGTAAGGTTTTACATCGTGTATATTTTACCACACACAAAAAGAGCAGGGCTGAGGTTCTTGAGATGGGGATTTTGAAGCTGTAAATTTTGCATCCAAATGTTTAATGTGACTTGCTAACATGTGAGTTTCTCTGTCTTCTTCCCACCTTCACACTCCTTTCTATCTAGCAAGAATTCTTCCTCCTTCCATGCTTTCTGAGAAGTCTTGAATTTGCCAGCTAAGTTCCCTGACATGGGATGCAGAATTAGTAGAATGAAGAGGGAACAGACAGAATAGGAAACTAGTTTGAGAGGCGAGGTGAAATTCCATAATAAAATAACATCAAGATGGGACTTCCCTGGTGGTCCAGCAGTTAAGACTCCTCACTCCCAATGCAGGGGGCCTGGGTTTGATCCCTGGTCAGGGAACTAGATGCCGCATGCTGCAGTGAAGATCCTGAGTGCCGCGACTAAGACACGGAGCAGCCAAATGAGTAAATAAATATTTTTAAAAAATAAAATAACGTAAAGATAAGGCAAGAGGAAACAGAAGGGTGATTATTGCGGGAAGAATTTGGTTTGATTTGGTGACTTTGGGGAGACAGGGAGAAATTCTAGGGAAGCTGCTGGGAACAAGAGAATTGAGAAGGAAAAGGAAGAGAAGTGAAGTAAGCCTGTGGCTTAATGTTCTTTAAAAGACAGAAGTAAATAATGCAGTTCCCTTTAAATTACTTTTGGCAGTTAGGCTATTCTTGTCACTTGCATGTCCCTTCAGAGACAGCTCCACAATTTTCTTAGCCCCACACACAGGCTATGAAATCTGGAACCGTTTGGATTGCATCTCTACTTGTCCATTTGTACACTGCTAAGGTAAAATCAAATAAATATCACTTTGAGCCAGTCCCGTAATATTTCCCAACCTTGATTTCCTCATTCATAACATGGAGAACACAATACCCACTTTCAGAGTGGTTATGAACATTAATTGAGTTAATGTTGTGTTAAGGCAAAATCATTCTTTAAAGATGTGTAATAGTGGATTAAAATGTAACTGTCTCCATTTCAGCTGGGGCGCCCAGGCAAAAGGTACCAAACATGACCACATTTCAAGGCATGATGCTACATCACCAATCAGGAGTTGCTGCAAAAATAATGTGCTAAAAATAGTTGCTTCAAAAATAGTTTCTGACCCTTAGCCCCTCATCCTCCTGGAAATTCTCATTAGATTGAAGTTGAGAAACAGTATTTCTTAAGAGTGAGTAGTCAGAATGTTGTGTTTCCCTACTCTCACCAAAAGGAATAGAAGGAGGATGCTTCCCCCTCATGGCAAACCGAGCAAGGGGTGCTTCATGGAAACAATTTAGAGAGTTTGACAAGTGTTCCTAGGATTGGGGTAGCACAATGCACGGAGGTCTGAGATATACCTGGGGAAGTCTTTGAGAGACAATAGCTGCAGCTAATTTGCAATGGCCTATTCTCAGAATTCCTAAGGTCAAAGGATGTGTGGGTGTTTCACACAGATGAGATGTTAGCCTGGGAGAGAGAGATATTAAAGTGTTTCCACCCTAGAGAACGGCAGCTAGCTTTGGGTTGTGGTTGGTACCTCCTATATTAATAAATTTAGGTCAGAAAGAGTCTCATATAACTCAGCAATGAAAAGACTCCCAATTTTAAAATGGGAAAAGGATTTGAATAAACATTTCTCCAAAGAAGATATGCAAATGGCCAGTAACACATGAAAAGATTCTCAATATCATTAGTCACCAGAGAAATGCAAATCAAGACCACAATGAGATATACACAATGGAATATTACTCAGCTATAAAAAGCAATGAAACTGGGACATTTTTAGAGACATGGATGGACCTAGAGACTGTCATACAGAGTGAAGTAAGTCAGAAAGCAAAAAACAAATATATGTGGACTATAGAAAAACGGTACAAATCAACTGGTTTGCAAGGCAGAAATAGAGACACACGTAGAGAACAAGCATATGGACACCAAGTGGGGAAAGCGGGGAGGATTGGGGGGGGAATGAACTGGGAGATTGGGATACCAAATTGTACACTCTAAATATATGCAGTTTATTGTAAACAATAAACAATAAAAAATATTAAAAAAAAAACACAATGACATACCACTTCATACCTACTAGTAAGGTAAAATTAAAAAGATAGAAAATAACAAATTTTCAAGAGCATGGAGAAGCTGGAATCCTCATGTGTTTCTGGTGTAAATGTAAAATGGTGCAGCCACGTTGGAAAACAGTTGGCCATTCCTCAAAATGTTAAGCATAGTGTTAACATATGACCCAGCACTTTTACCTAGGTGTCTACCCAGGAGAAAATGAAAAAATATATATAAACACAAAAACTTCTACAAGAATGTTCATAGGATTATTTGTAATAATTAAGTGGAAACAACCCAGATGTCCATCAACTGATGAATGGATAAACAAAAGATGTCATATCCATACAATGGAATATTTTCTAGCCATAAAAAGGGAATGAAGTACTGATACCTGGTACAACATGGATGAACCTTGAAAGCAGCCAGACACAGAAGATCACATATTGCATGATTCCATTTATATGAAATGTCTGGAATAGGCAAATCCGTAGAGACAGAA
Organism: Hippopotamus amphibius kiboko; assembly: GCF_030028045.1. Classification (NCBI taxonomy): domain Eukaryota; kingdom Metazoa; phylum Chordata; class Mammalia; order Artiodactyla; family Hippopotamidae; genus Hippopotamus; species Hippopotamus amphibius. The sequence goes on from NC_080190.1 coordinate 29,825,503, forward strand.
AGTAGATTAGTGGTTGCTTAGGGCTGGAAAGTGACTGTAGATGGATATGGGGTTTTCTTGGAGGGTGATGAAAATATTCTGAAATTAGATTGCAGTGATGATTGCACAACTGTATTTTCTAAAAACCACTAAACTGTATACTTAAATGGGTGAATTTTATAATATGAATTATCTCAATAAAGCTATTTGTTTTTTGTTTGTTTTTGATTTATTTTGTTTTTCTTTTGGCTGCATCATGCGGCCTGTAGGATCTTAGGGATCAAACCTGGGCCCTGGCAGTGAAAGTGTTGAGTCCTAACCACTGGAAAACCAGGGAATTCCCGTAAAGCTGTCTTTTTAAAAAAAGAATACATACACAAGCACAGAAGCATCAAAAATTAGCATACATTTTCCTGATAAAATAGAAGCATGATGACTAGTAAGTACTTTACGGCTCATAGGTGTCTTCTAAACCCTGCCTCAGGTTCAAGGCTATATCCCAGGTCAAGGCAAGCTAGGACATCAGAAATATAGAATTGGAACAGGCTAGTTAGGCAAAGAGGAACATCCTAGCATCAGGCACGGCCAGAACTGGAGGCAATTGGGCCATTTATGGGGAGTCAACAATACAATCTACAGTTTTCAAGGAAGACTGGTAAATAAGTGAGATTGAGGCTGATGTTATTATAGGAGGAAGAGACAGGAGAGTTGGATTCAAGTTCATGCATAGGTTCTGTCTTATTGGTAGTTCTACAAATTTAAAGTCACAGCAAGAAAGATTTAGGACAGAATGCCCTTAGCCTAAGTGATATCAAATTTTAAGTCTCAAAGGCCTTTACATAATTGGTACAGAAAGTTATAATATGTTGTGTGGTCAGTTCTAGCTCTGAATTTTCAGTGAAGCGGGACTTAACTTCATATTTATGGTCATTTAGAATGAAATAACCCTCATCAATTTCCATTTTCAAGGCCCTTATAAACCAAACCCAAGAAGCTTACTCAGGACTCTCTTTCCTATTTATCTTCTCCATTAGTTTCTAGTGCAGAAGGAATATGTTTCTTCAATGATGATCCAGTTGCTCAAACTGAAAAAAAATTTTTTGGTCTTAGATAACAATTATTTTTATCTTTAGGGTCAGTGCTTGCTTCAGGAGGGAGCATAGAATAAAATAAAGGTAACAGATTTTTATTTATTTTTTAAATTAGTTTTTATTGGAGTATAGCTGCTTTACAATGTTGTGTTAGTTTCTACTGTATAGCAAAGTGAATCAGCTATGTGTATACATATATCCCATCTTTTTCTGGATTTCCTTCCTGTTTAGGTCACCACAGAGCACTGTTTAGAGTTCCTTGAGCTATACGGTAGGTTCTCATTAGTTATCTATTTTATACATAGTGTATATAAGTCAATCCCAACTTCCCAGTTCATTCCATCACCCCCTTTCCCCTCTTGGTGTCCATATGTTTGTTGTCTATTGTCTGTGTCTCTATTTCTGCTTTGCAAATAAGATCATGCATATCATTTTTCAGTAACAGGTTTTAAAATCTGATCATATCTGGGACTTCCTAGGTGGCGTAGTGGTTAAGAATCTGCCTGCCAACGCAGGGGACACAGGTTCAAGCCCTGCTCTGAGAAGATTCCACATGCCACGGAGCAACTAAGGCCGTGTGCCACAACTATTGAGCCTGTGCTCTAGAACCCGTGAGCCACAACTATTGAGCCCATGTGCCACAACTACTGAAGCCCACGCACCTAGGGCCTGTGCTCCACAACAAGAGAAGACACTACAATGAGGAGCCTGCGCACCACAATGAAGAGTAGCCCCCGCTCGCAGCAACTAGAGAAAGCCCGTGTGCAGCAACGAAGATCCAATGCAGCCAATAAATAAATTAAAAAAAAAAATCTGATCATATCTGACATTTTCTAGCTGTGTGACCTTAGGCAGGTCCAGACTTTCTCTGATCTTCATCTAAAAAATGGCATTAACAACACCTACCTTCCCAGTTAGAAGGGTGAGAATTAATGATAATGTATGTATTTTCCTTAGCAATTAGGAGGGGCTCGTAAGTGATGGGTTTTATTATCAAGTCACTGAAAAATTTCCCAGTCAAAGCAAATTCAAGTTTTTAGTCATTCATTGCTTTTTTTCTACTCTGTTTCCTGTTTTAATGTGTGATATTCCATGCTCAGTTACTATTAAATCAATTAATATTGGTTATTATATTTCTCTGGTATAATAGTGACATGTTGGATTTCTCTTACATTCATTATAATATTGTATTTCTCTGAATCTAAGATGCCATCTGTTTTAGATACATTTCTGTTTCAGAGACATTTAAATGTGAATTCAAGAGCACCTTAGAATCAATGAAATATAGTTGCCCCCTACTACATTTGGACCCATAGACTGTTACTGGTCCAGTAAACAGGCTGCTTAAAGTCTGTTGTATGTTAGTCCCTTCATCCCAGATGACCAGATCAGAGTCAGGCTCCTCTTTTTCCAGTTAACCTAATGCCCTGGTACCCTCATACCTAATATGATGTTGTATCAGTAAACACACATACATTAGTTCTTTCAAACTCAGAAAGAACCTCTTTACTCCCAGTAAGGAGGATTACACAGGTACAGGCTATTGACAAATTAGGCAACACTGGTACACAAAACAGATTCAGAGTCCATGCCATGCACACTTTCCATCAGCTAGAGGGCAATCTGAATCAACAAGTCACTAAACCAACGATTGCACTGTTGGAAGCAGAGTTACTGGGGGCATGTGGAAGAGCTTGGGTTTCTGGAATTCCAGTTAGTCATTTCCTGGCCTGTTGTAAAGTCAACGGAATGTAAATACAGAGGAGATAGTTCATTTTTTGTTATTGCTCTTCAGAATTTGTTTAATCCCTGTAATATCCCAAGTATAGGCTAAGGACTGGGAATCCAGAAACAAGATATTGTCCCTGGTCTTAAGGGCCTTGTGCTTTAATCACGGAAGACAAACAAATAAACCAAAAATGACAGCATAATGCTATGTTTGTAGAGAAGTATGCACAGAGTTTTCTAAGGAAACACAAGAAAGGTACAATGGAAATCAGACCAGGGGTAAGTGATAGGAAAGTTTTATAGGAAATGATGCATGCACTTGGTTTTGAAACACAAATAGGCGTCAGCTTGCTTCCAAATACAGGAAGAGGAGTTGTTTAAACACTCTTTTATGTTGGTGTATTTTACCATATTTTTTTTAAATTGGAGGGGAAAACATTTTCAGTCTTTTGAAAGACTGCTGGTTGTCTGGCAAAGCCAGCAGGAAGGAAGGATGTTGGGGAAGAGAGGTGGGAAATACAGTGATCGCCAGGTCCTGGAGGGCCTTGTTTCCGGGACAGATGTTTGGAATTAACCGAGGAGAATGGAAAACCAATAAAGGGTCTGAAGGGTAGAAGGGAGGGGCACGTGGGAGACGTGATGTGGTTGAGTTGCTGCGGTGTGAGGTGTGTGGCTGGCGGCGGTGAGTTCCAGGCAGCAGGGCCGGTCCAGGCAGGGGTGAAGGAACGCAGAACCAGGCACTGGCTCTGCAGGCGAGAAGCAGGGGCGTGGTGAGGATCGGCAGGAAAGAGAACTGAGAGGGCCTCGAGGGTGAGTAAACGCGGGAGGTGAGTGAGAAGGAAGAATCTGGCTCCCGCGTTTTACAGGTGGCGCTGTTTTCCAAGAAATGCTGCTCTAGGGACAAACAGAAGGCAGATTTAACGGGCTGCATCTGAGGGCTCTGAGGAAGGGGAAAGTGGGAAGGCGTCCTAGTCAAGGCAATACGGGAAATAACAAATACAACTGACATGTGCACAGCGCTCTACAGATTATACAAAACTGTTATTGACAAGTGAGACAATGTGTGTATTGGCGGGGCGGAGTTCTCAGGGAAGCTTATCTGGTCAGGAGGAGCAGCCTGTCTATACGGAACAGTGAACATCCAACGCTGAAGGTACCACTAGATCCAAAAAACAGAAGAAACTCCAGAAGGGGTGAGTTTAGAGGCAAGAATATTCAAGAATATTTCTTCTGGCAAATTCCAGTTAAAGATAGCAGGGAAAGGGCATTTTGAATTCACTTCCAACACTTGAAACCAACTGAAAGCAAAATAAGAGCAAAAAGTAAAACAACTACCACAAACTTCTGCCTTCAATTAATAAGGAAAAAGTTATAAAACAAAACTATGAAGAATGACTGCCAAATGAAGAGAATTTTGACCTAAAATATATGAGAACACAGAGCCAATACATCCCTGCACAGACTCTGGGAAAGAGATCAATTTACCTAAAATTAAGTTTCATGTTCCTGAGAAGTACATGCAGTGATCCTCTTCAGGCAGATGGACACGGTATAATAAGGTCTGACAAAAGGTGGGTTAAAGATGGTCAGTGTTCTGCGATATCTGTCCTCTCTTTTTACTGTAAGAGAACCTCTGATTTTTTAAAATTGAAGTGGAGTTAATTTACAATGTTGTGATAGTTTCTGGTGTTTAGCAAAGTGATTCAGTTATATATACCTGTGTGTGTATATATATATGTATATAATATTCTTTTTCAGATTCTTTTCCATTGTAGGTTATTACAACATGTTGAATATAGTTCCCTGTGCTATACCAGGACCCCTGATTTTTAGCTGAGCACACGGCTAACTGGCTGGGATAAAGACTACGTTTGGTAGTTTCCCTGTGTGTGGACATGACCACGTGACTGCCTTCTCACCTATGAGATGTAAGTGGGAGCCATGTGTAAAACTGTGCAAAGTTTGCTTTTGTTTTTATTTTTTAAGCAGCTTTATTGAGATATAATGCACACACCATATGTAAGTGGAATCGTACAATATGTGGGGGTTTTGTGACTGGTTTGTGGCTTCCTGGTGGCTGGATTGTGAATGTGACAATGGGGCTGGAACATCTATCTGGACAATAAGTTAAGTGTGGGTTGAGATAGGTAGAGCAACAAGAAGGAGCTTGGGCCATTTGATGAACACAACACTGGTCTTTAACCAGTTGCTTCCAAGCTCCATTTGTGTAAGAAAGAAGTCAAGCTCCAGTCATTTGGCATTTTCTATCTAATCCTAAAGGATATAGGGCACTGGGGGCAGGGAACAGTGATGAAAATCAGAGAATATAGAGAAAGCCATTCAGGAATGCAGCATAGCAGGGAGGGGGCAAAAGGAAGAATTCAGGAAGAAAAATAAAAGAAAAAAAGAAGAGCATTACAAAGAGCTCAGCACAGCCTCGGAGCACCAGGAATACATGGCTTTTTATAAGAGGCATTGACAGCTTTGATTTTGTGATGGGTTTTAAGGAGTAAAAGAAATTTATTGCAGAGGCCAGATAAATGCATTTTGAAAAAGTATCAGCCTAATAATCTTGAAAATATAAACTTAAGTTTATTTCTGTTGCACTCTTTTTCCTTCTCTACAAATGTTTTTGGAAAAACATAGCAACAGGGGCTTCCCTGGTGGTGCAGTGGTTAAGAATCTGCCTGCCAATGCCGGGGACGTGGGTTGGATCCCTAGTCCGGGAAGATCCCACAGGCCACCGAGCAACTAAGCCTGTGCACCACAGCTACTGAGCCCATGAGCCACAACCACTGAAGTCCGCGTGCCACAGCTACGGAGCCCACAAGCCGCAACTACTGAAGCCCACACGCCTAGAGCCTGTGCTCTAGAAGAGAAGCCACCACAATAAGAAGCCCACACACCACAAGCAGAGAAATCCCATGCACAGCAACAAAAACCCAAAGCAGCCCCAAAAATTAAATAAATAAATAAACTTATAAAAAAAGAAAGAAAGAAGAAAAGAAAAAACATAGCAACAGGAGCTTCCCTGGTGGCACAGTTGTTAAGAATCTGCCTGCTAATGCAGGGGACAAGGGTTCGATCCTTGGGCCAGGAAGATCCCACATGCCATGGAGCAACTAAGCCCATGTGCCAAAACTACTGAGCCTGTGCTCTAGAGCCTGTGAACCACAACTGTTGAGCCTACGTGCCACAACTACTGAAGCCCATGCACCTAGAGCCTGTGCTCTGCAGCAAGAGAAGCCACAGCAATGAGAAGCCTGCGCACCAAAATGAAGAGTAGCCCCTGCTCACTGCAACTAGAGAAAGCCTGTGTGCAGCAACAAAGACCCAATGCAGCCAATAAATAAGTTTATAATAAATAAGTTTATGATAAATAAATGAATTATTTAAAAAAAAAGAAAAAGAAAAAACATAGCAATGTAATCACCTCCCTTTAATGATTTCTGTTTTTTTTTCCTTTAGAGCCATTAGTTGGCAACTATTATTTCATCTTGTGAAGAAACATTTTTCTAAAGCTAAGTGATCCCTTCAGCTTTATTTCAACTTCTTTTTCTTCTGTTAAATATATGTTCAAAAAAAAAAAAAAATATATGTTCAATGGAGTAATTTTTATTTTTAAAACCATAAAGACTATGGTCCCCTTTTTGTAAAATTATTTATCTATCCCTCTATCTGCAAATTCATTCTTTTACAAACATTTAGTGAGTACCTAGTATGTGTTAGACATTATGTTAAGCATTGAGGACAAAATGGTTAGAAGAAAAAGAAAAGAAAAAAAAACAAGACAGTAATCCTTGCCTTCATGCAGTATTTATTTTAGTGGTGAATACACGCCCCCCACAAAAAAGGAACAAATAATTATATAGATTGCCTCTAGATAATAATAAGTATTATGAAGAATAATCAAGTAAAGGAGTAGAGAATGGTAAGGGGTAGCAGCCAAGGACTAGTTTAGGTGAGAAAGTCAGGGCCAGCCACTCTAGGGTGGTGGTATTTGAGTGTGGACTTAAGTGATATAGAGGGAAAACATTTTGGATAAGAGCATTCCAGGCAGAAAATAAAAGCAAGTGTAAAGGCCCTGGGGTAGATATAAGCTTGGTGTGTTTAAGACATTAAAAGGATTTTGTGACTCTTGCTTACTGGGCCTTTATGCAATTGTAAGAATTTTTTATTTTAAGTATGGGAAATTGCTGAAATGTTTTGAGTCAGAAAGTAATTTACGTTTTTAAAACACTCTGGCTATTGTGTATGGAAGAAAACTAGTAGGGCAAAAAAAAAAAGAAAAACAGAATATTAGAGGAGGCTTTTGTCATTCTCCAAATAAGAAATCTATGATGAGCTCTCGTCACCATCCAAGCAAGAAAGATATGGTCACCTGGACTATGACAGTGGTCAAGGTGAGGGAAATAGTTTCCAGACATATTTTCGAAGCAGTCTGTATAACTTGGTGATATGGGGAATGAGATAAAGAGAGGGACTGTGGATGAGTCCTAGATTTTGGTCTAAGAAATTGGATCAATTGTGGTAATATTTGCCAATTTAGGGAAACTGAAAAGGGAAGGAACAGTTTTTAAGAGTCGTCACAATAAGATTGATTGCCGCCAGTTGATAACAGTGGTTATTCCTAGCTGATGGGGTATGGGGTTAGTATCTTATTTTAATCCTTGTACTTTTCTGTGTTTTCATAATGTCAACTTAAAAAAATGCACAACGTGAGAGTTGCAAGTTGAGTTTATTTGGGGCAAAATGAGGACTGCAGCCTGGGAGACAGCATCCCAGATAATTCTGAGAAACTGTTCCAAAGAGGCAGAGGGGAAGATTAGTATATATGTATTCTTGGTAAAGGAGGAGTACATGCAATCAAACACATTTTTTTGTAGGGGGTTTCTGCTAGTCACGAGGAGCAGACCTCACCATGTAGGGATTTACTGCTTTTCTAGATATGAGGAAATGCAAGGGTTGGACTCATAAAATCAGCTCCTGAAAACATCGAACTATCTGAAGACCTGTTCTGCCCATCCTCCAAAGCAGAGTGCCTCATTCCTGGTCTCCACCATGAATTCCCTTCAGGGGATGTGGAAGGTCAGTAGCTACAGCAGCACAAAGTGATTTAATTCTTGTACAGGCAGATGGCAAATTCTAATTTATAGTTGACAATAACAAACATATCTCATTTTTACATAAGTATATAAAGTTATTTTTTAAAAGAATGATTTTTAGTTACCCTTAAGAACTGGAAGCTGATTAGAAGCAGTTTTCATGATGTAACCAGGCCCGTGTGATGGAGGCATTCCTGTGTTATGGAAAGCACCAGGCTTTGGAGTCAGAAAGCTAATTTAATCTCCAGATTTTCTTTTTTTTTAATTAATTAATTAATTTATTTATTTTGGCTGTGTTGGGTCTTCGTTGCTGTGCATGGGCTTTCTCTAATTGCAGCAAGCAGGGGCTACTCTTTGTTGTGGTGCTTGGGTTTCCCAGTATAGTGGCTTCTCTTGTTGTGGAGCATGGGCTCCAGGCATGCAGGCTTCAGTAGTTGTAGCATGTGGGCTCAGTAATTGTGGCACGTAGGCTCTAGGGCACACAGGCTTCAGTAGTCGTGGCACATGAGCTCAGTGGTTGTGGAGCATGGGCTCTAAATAGTTGTGGCACGTGAGCTTAGCTGCTTTGCAGCATGTGAGATCTTCCCGGCCCAGGGATCGAACCTGTGTCCCCTGCATTGGTAGGCAGATTCTTAACCACTGCACTACCAGGGAAGTCCCTCCAGATTTTCTACCTATATGTTATATGAGCTGGGAAAATCATTTAAATTTTAGGGGTCTTCGTATATGTAAATGGAATATAATGGTCCCAAGAAAGATTGCGGTGAAGTTCAAATGGGATTAATGTTGGTAAAAGCATTTAATCATTCAGTCATTCACTGACTCCACAAGTATTTAGTGGGAAATTACTATCTGCCAGGCCCCAGTCCAGTTGCTAGAGACACATCAGAAAATAAAAGAGATCAATTCTCTGTCCACAAGGTGCTTATATCCTTATAGGGAGAGAAGACAATAAACAGACAAGTAACTATACAATATATCAGATGGCAATAAATGCTTTGAAGAAATATTAAGCAGGGCAAGGTGAAAAGGGAGCACTGGGGTTTCTCCTCATCCAACTGACCCATCGTCAGTTGGTGCCATTTGTGAACACAGTTTGTATCTGTAAGGCTCTGTTCTGGCTCCAGGGACTGGAGGGTGGTTAGCGGCCCTAGGCATGGGTGCCTGTTAGAAATCCTCATGGAGGTATGGGGTACATAGTTGGAGTACAGTTTTGGAGTTCAGAGAAGTAGAAGCAAGAGACATAAATTTGAGAGTCATTAGCTTAATGTGGAATTTACGAATGAGAGCATCTGGAATTAAGTGCCGATAAAGAGAAGAAATTCAAGAAGAGATCCTAGCAGACTGCTACAGGGTCAGCGGGGTAAGGAGGAATCAATAGGGCTCACGCCTCTCGGAACTCTCCCCAGACACACACTCCTCTACCACTTTAAATCTGGTTCACATCAACTCATTCACATCTCAGGTCTCAGTTCATACGTCACTTCCTTCATTTTAAAATTTATCCAGCACGTTGTACTGGGATTTAGTGGTGAACGGTAAGATAAGTTAGTCTTGGCCTTCACTGAGTTTATCTTTTACTGGGAGAGAAAGCCAGTAGACAATAAAGAAGTAAATACCTAAATGAGGTAATTACAGACTAAGTCAAATATTCTGATTGAAATAAACAGGAGATAAGACTGAGCATAACCAGGGGAGGCCTCTTTAGATGAGATATCAGGGGAAGGCTTCCATGTGTACTTCACCATAGTGCTAATATCAGAAGTATGAGATGAGCTGGGAGAAGAACATTCCAGACAGAGAATTGGAAGATCTGTCCTGAGGACTGACTTCCTTTACTCTCCACGCTCAGCCAGGTTCCTTTTGCCCTACACTCTCCTAACCTTTATACATATATATATATGTCACCTAGCCTGGTCTCTAGCACAGAGTAGATAGATGCTTAATGCTGCTGCTGCTGCTACTATTAATACTGCTAGTAATATTTATTAAGCCCTTACTATGTACTAGGCACCATGCAAAAGGCCTTTATGTATATTATCTTGTTTGATTCACACAACTCATGTGGAAGGAGCTGTCTTCTTCTCCATCCTATACAGAGGGAAACTAGGCTATAGAAGTTAATTATTTTGCCCAAGATCAAATGGCCTAAGAGGGAGTTGAACTTATATTTAAAATTGTATATCTCTGCATATGCTAAGTGAAATAAGCCAGGTAGAAAAAGACAGATACTGTATGATCTCCCTTATACGTGGAATCTGAAAAAGCCATACTCATAGAAACAGAGTAGAACGGTAGTCGGCTGGGGCTGGGGGGTAGGGGAAATGAGATGTTGGGCAAAGAGTACAGACTTCAAGCTATAAGATGAATAAGTTCTGGGGTTCTAATGTACAGCATGATGACTATAGTTTATAGGACTGTATTATACATTTGAAAGTTGCTGACAGAGTAGATCACACATGTTGTCATCACACACACACACACACACACACACAAGTCCATGGAGGTGTTAATTAACCCTAACATGGCAATCATTTTGCAATGCATATGTGTATTAAGTAATCACGTTTTATACCTTAAATGTACACAATGTTATATGTAAATTATATCTCAGTGACACTATAAAAATTTTTTAAAAAATATTATATCCCCCTGACACTCAAGTTCCTTCTTCTTCTAGTTGCTTTGAGAGGCGTCCTATGCCCTCTGGCTTTAGGACATATGCTGTGGTACTCTATGTGAAATTCCAGGGAAGGAGTGTCGATCTCAGCCCTGATATGCAGAGGGTATTCCCTGTTTACAACACTCCAAAGTGCATACAAGCAGGGAGGGTACATCTCTCTCTCAGATAATGGGTGTCATCTATTTATCATGAGTGAGAGCACCATAAGAACTAAAGAAACATTTACCAGAGAAATCGGAATTCTTCTACAGAGAAACAATCTGGGGTTATCTAGGGACTACTAAGCCAAGCCTTCAATAGTGACAGTAGATATTGTCCTGCTGACAAAAATTCAATTAACTGTCAAGTTAAGACAGAAAAATGGGAATTTTATTTGAGCCAAACTTAGGATTGTAACCTGTGAAGCAGATTCTTAGCTCTGAGAACTGTTCCACCTGTTAGGAGTCAAAGGCACAGTCACATACATTTTCGAGACAAAGCATTGTACATCAAAATGACGTACTGGGGACTTCCCTGGTGACACAGTTGTTAAGAATCCGCCTGCCAATGCAAGGGACCATGGGCTTGACCCCTGGTCCAGGAAGATCCCACATGCTGCGGAGCAACTAAGCTCGTGTGCCACAACCACTGAGCCCATGCTCTGCAACTACTGAAGCCCACGCACCTAGAAGCCACACACAACAAGAGAAACAACGGAAATGAGAAGCCCGTGCACCTCAACGAAGAGTAGCCCTCACTTGCTGCAACTAGAGAAAACCCTCTCACAGCAACAAAGACTGAACACAGCCAAAAAATAAAAATAAATGAATGTCTTAAAAAAAATGACATTAATATTTTACGTAAAGGTCACCAAGGATACATGGTCCAGGTAAGCACATACAAAGCAAGCAGCAAGTCACCATGACACCTACAGAGCTGGGAAAGAACAATATTCTTTGAAGAAGTTACATTGGTAGGAAAAAAATTGATCTTTACTGTAGAGCAGGTCCATCTTTGAGGAGCTCTGGTTAATGTGTAACACGGATGCACACTGCACATGAAGGAGGGAGGGAGGAGGTCCAAACAAACACAGAGAGAGAATTGTATGTTTAATTTTTTCTTGTCCTGCCTTAAAATATAAATTTTATGTCATAAGTCCTAGATCAAGGGCTTAATGTGTAACAGCATTAGTGATGTCCTTTCAACCTTCTCTCTTGATGCCTGCACTCACCACCTGGGGTGTCAGGATCTCGTCAGAAAATTATGCGATTTTAGCAGTGGGTGCAAAATCCCGTGGTTTTTACTCTGTGGTACTGCTGATTTAGTACTTATCTTGGGGCAACTCTCTAGACCATCTGTGGGCCAGGCTGGCCTGTCTATGGTTTGTTCACCCAATATATCCAAGAGTTGATAGCTGTCTTTACTGACAGGTTATACTATACTGCAGGATGCAAGAGGAAAAGTCAATAATGGGTCTATTCATTCATTCAACAAATGTGCGCCTGAGCCAGGCTATGTGCTAGAGGCTGATGATCATCCCAGGGGGCAGGAACAACCCATCAGCAGGGCTTCCCTTGGTCCTAGCACCTAACACCTAGTGCAGTGGATAAGTGTCTAACAGGCAAAGTCATAAGATTGGAGATACAGAGACTGATGGTAACAGCAATCTCAAGGGGATATAAGGAAGACCCAGGGTTAGGAGTTGAGTTAAGCTGCCTGGGGAAACAGCATAAGCAAAAGCAGGAAGGCAGGTGATGAGGGCATGCTCAGAAGACAGTAGGCAGTGCGGTGGGGCTGCACTGGAGTGAGGTCACAATTGGACCTGGTAGAACTGATTTAAAAACCAGGCAGAAGGGCTTCCCTGGTGGCACAGTGGTTAAGAATGTGCCTGCCAATGCACGGGACACAGGTTCAATCCCTGGTCCAGGAAGATCCCACGTGCTGAGGAGCAACTAAGCCCATATGCCACAACTACTGAGCCTATATGCCACAACTACTGAAACCCACATGCCTAGAGCCCATGCTCCACAACAAGAGAAGCCACCACAATGAGAAGCCTGCACACCACAATGAAGAGCAGTCCCCACTCTCTGCAACTAGAGAAAGCCCACATGCTGCAACAAAGACCCAAAGCAGCCAACAAACAAATAAATAAATTAATTTTAATTATTAAAAAACCAGGCAGAAGCGCTTGGATTTTACACTCTAGCGCGTGAAGATCCACTGAAACTTTTTGTTTTTTGCTTTAAAAAACTTTTATTGAAGTATAATTTACATACCATAAAATTCATCTATTTTAAGTGTGTAAATTCAATGATTTCTAGTAAATTTACCAAGTTATGCAACCATCACCATCACCCGGTTTTAGAACATCCTCATTACTCCAACAAGATCCCTTGTGCCCATTTACAGTGAATCTCCATTCCCACTCCCAGCCCTAGTAAGTCACTATTTTACTTTCTATCTCTGTAGGTTTACTTTTGCAGGACATTTCATATAAATGGAATCATACAATAAGTGGGTTTTCAGTGTTGGCTCCTTACAGTTAGTATAGTGTTTTTGAAGTCCATCCATGTTGTAGCATGTATTAGTGTTTTATTCCTTTCTATTGCTAAATAGTGTTCAATTGTATGGCTATACCACATTTAATTTATCTACCAGTTGGTGGACTCATATATAAAATTTGTATACCATAAATTTCATCTGCTTCCTGTTTGCAATTCAATGAATTTTAGTATATTTACAGAGTTGTACAGTCACCACATCTAATTTTAGAACACTTCTATCACCCTAAGAAGAAATCTTGTGCCCATTTATAGTCACTCTACATTTTCACTCCTAGCCCTAGCCAACCTCTAATTTACTTTCTGTCTCTGTATGTTTGTCTTTTCTAAATCTCTCATATGAATTGGATCATCTAATATGTGATCTTTTGTGTCTTACTTCTTTCACTGAACCTAATATTTTTAATCCGTACAATGTATCAGTACTTCACTCCTTTTCATTGTCAGATGATATTCCATTGTATGGATATGCCGTATTTTGTTTCTCCATTCATTAGTTAACGGGCATTTGGATTGTTTCTCCTTTTCTATTGTGAATAATACTGCTGTGAACATTCACATACTAGTTTTTGTGTGGACATGTGTTTTCATTTCTCTTAGTTAGATACCTAGGAGTAAAACTGCTGGATTGTATAATAAATATGTATTTAAACTTTTAAGAAACTCAAAACTGTTTTCCGAAGTGGCTGCACCATTTGTATTCCCATCAGCAATATGTGAGGGTTCTAGTTTCTCCCTATTCTCAACAACACTGTGTCTTTTTGATTATAGTCATTCTAGTAGATATGATGTGATATCTCATTGTGGTTTTAAGTTACATTTCCTTAATGACCAATAATGTTGAACATCTTTAATGTACTCATTAGTCATTCATATATCTACTTTAGTAAAATATCTATTCAGATCTTTTGCCCACTTTTAAATTGGGTTGTTTGTTTTATTACTGGGTTGTAAGAGTTCTTGATTTTTTCTGCATATATTGTCAGATACATGATTGGCAACTGTTTTCTCCCAACCTGTGGTTTACCTTTTTATTTTCTCAATGGTACCTGGTTGAAAGATTTTTGAGGAGAAAAGTGACAAGACAGAGCTGTGCTTCAGAAAGATAGGATGTAGAATGGATAAAAAAGACAGAGTGCTCTATTTTAATACCCCTTCCTATATTGTGGGATGTAGGGAACAAGGACAGGCCAAGCTTCTCAAAATTCTCCAGGCATCAAAGGGTTATAAGCAGCTATTTATTGAAGCCTGTTTACAGTCCAGTTAATCAGTAAACCAGAATCAGTGAAACTACCCAATCTGGAGAAGTGCAAAAATCTTTCAAAAGGTTTTCATGGATTAGGGGAGGCAGAGAAATGGGGGAGGGGAGATGAGTGCCTATTCCAGAGCTACATAAATAATTTCTGGCTTTGGAGGGGCAGTTCTGAACTTTCTTCCCAGGTGCTGTCACACTGGTGTTTCTGGCGGGAAACTAGGAAGAGCTGATTCTTCACCCTTGGATTTTGACTGGTTACTGGGAGAAGCAGGACCCATTTTAGTGAGTCTCCGAAAAAGCCCAGCAAGATGTCAGACCTCGTTTCAATCTTCCTCCACCTCCTTCTCTTCAAGTTGGTTGCCCCAGTGACCTTTCACCACCACCGCTATGATGACCTCGTGCGGACGCTGTACAAGGTGCACAATGAATGCCCCCACATCACGCGGGTTTACAGCATTGGGCGCAGTGTGAAGGGGAGACACCTCTACGTGCTGGAATTCAGCGACTACCCTGGAATCCATGAGCCCTGTAAGCCCTGAGCATGTCTTAAAGTTTGTGGGGGCAGGACCCTTCCCTTACAAATCCAGTAACTGGGGTGGTTTCTGGGGAGGTCCCTGGACCCCTGCACCCATAAAGTATCACCACTTCCTCAGCCTGTGCTAAGTATTTCCTTGCTTAGCTCTCAAACGAGCCCTGCCTCTGGGGAGCTGCAACCCCAATTCAGGCTCCAGTCTGTTCCTCCTTTTTGGGTTTTGTTTGCTCAAGACCTTAACGGTAAAAGGTGAGTCTTCTTCCCTGCTCCCTTCTCATCTCCCCTGCCTTCCCTCCCATTACCCTTCTTTCTCCCTTGCTCTTACTATTCTGCCTTTCCCTATCCAATGCCTCTGGAGAAACAATTAGCCCTTCCAGTTCTGCCAGGAAACTTAGAAGAGTTTAGGGATAGCTCTTTGGGGAATGACAGTGTAATCAGAGTATGGGATCCAGGAGAGAGTTTGAGGTCTGGGGTATTCATTTTGTTCATTGCATTATTTATTGTTAGTTTGTTTCTGTTGTAAAAGCAATCCATGTTTGGATTAAAATAGAAATTAGATGAGGAAAAAACCTCACCCATAATCCCATCACTCACAGATGATCATTATTAACATATTGATGTATCTCCTTCCAGACTTTCTTCTACGCATGTCTAAGCCACCTCCCCTTATGCACACGTCATTTTTTTATAAAAATGGAATTATACTATATCTGCTTTTCTCATTTCATAGTCTTTGATGAATCGCATCCATGTCTGTAAATGTAGATCTACATTATCATTTTTTGGCTGCATAATATTCCATCGTTGCATGGTTGTTATTTAACAGTTCATTTATTGATGGGCATTTACATCATTTCTAATTTCTTACCACTTTACTTACAGCAATTGTGACATTCAAGTATATCAGTTCCTCTTTCAAATTGTCAGCCTCAAGTCTCTTTTCCTCTCCACTCCACACCCCTCACTCTAGCCCAAATTCCATCACAACGTGACTAAATGATTGTACTGGGCTCCTGACTATTCTCCAACTCCTAGCAGCCAGCATTCTCTAAACCTTTCATTTAAGACACAGATGCTGCATGCCCCAGTACTGATATAATCCCCTTACTGCCTTGCTTAAAAACCTTCAATCACAACCTCACAGAGTGGATTCTGTCCATGAGAGCTTCAGAATCTTGCATGGCCAGTGCGGGGGAGGGTGCGAGGAGGGGTGGAAGGCTGACTCAAGGAAGGCTATGTGATTAGGTGACGATAAGGGCCTTGCTTTGAAAATACACTTGCATAGCAAACACCTTGCTTTTACTCAGATTGTGTGTTCATTGTGGAAGCTTGTGGGTGCTAATGGACATTGTAGGCTTAGCCCCTCACTCCATGCCCTTTCTTGGTGCCCTCTGTACTTTCTAGCATTCAAGGCCTTTCTTGAAGCTTTTCATACTATTCTACCTCACTGATCTCTCTTTTCTCTGATGCCCTATAAAGTGTCCATCCATTCATTCCTTAATTATTCCACAATTACTGATTATCTACTCAATGTAAGCACTTTGATAGACTCTGAATATAGCACAGAGAATAAAACAAAGACTCTGCCCTCAGGGCCTTAATTCTAGTGAGGTAAGATTGGCAATAGATAGGTAACTAAATAAATATATATTATATCAGATGAAAATAAGTGCTATTGAGAAAAAGAAACCAGGAAGGATAGCCAGCTCATGGAAGCAACCTAAATGTCCATCAACAGATGAATGGATAAAGAAGATGTGGTACATATATACAATAGAATATTACTCAGCTGTAAAAAGAACGAAATTGGGACATTTGTAGAGACATGGATGGACCTAGAGACTGTCATACAGAGTGAAGTAAGTCAGAAAGAGAAAAGCAAATATCGTATATTAATGAATATATGTGGAATCTAGAAAAATGGTACAGATCAACCGGTTTGCAAGGCAGAAATAGAGGCACAGGTGTAGAGAACAAACATATGGACACCAAGTGGGGAGGGGGGGTTGAGGTGGGATGAATTGGGAGATTGGGATTGCCATGTATACATTACTAATAAGAAAAAAAGTATCAAATTGTACACTTTAAATATATGCAGTTTATTGTATGTCAATTATATCTCAATAAAAGTTCTTTAAAAAAAAAAAAAGAGAGAGAGAGTTTAAAAAAATAAAAAAGAAACCAGGACAGAGAGATAGGGAGTCATGGAGAATTGTGGGTTGAGTGGGGGAGGGGTGTTGCTTTTTGGGAAAACTTCTACTTCGAGGTGATTTCTGAGTATGTGATGGAGGTGCCATACTGCTATTGGGGAGGAAAACACTGTGCAGAGGGAAGAGCAGGAAAGTGCTTGGCATGTGTGAGGAGCAGTGAGGAGGCCCCTGTGGCTCCAGGAGAGGGAACCATGGGAAAGCAAGGTCAGAGCAGAGTTGTTGGAGATACTGGACAGGAGGAGATCATGCGGAGCCTTATGGGGCTTTGCAAACAATTCGGCTTTTGCTCTGAGTGAAGTGAGAAGCCACAATAGGGTTTTAAGCAAAGGAGTGAAGTGATCTGACTAAAACTTTTAAAAGATCACAAAAAACAAGGGTCAGCAAACTAGAGCCTTGAGGGCCAGCTACCTGTTTTGGTAAATAAAATTTCACTGAAACAGTCACACCTATTTGTTTTTGTATCGTCTACATCTGCTTTCACTGGAAGCGTTGAGTAGCTGCAATGAGGACAATATAACCCAGGAAGCCCAAATGATTTACTATCTAGTCCTTTACAGGAAAAGTTTGCCAACCACTGACTCAGGAGAATAGACTTGCATGGCTGGGCAGATGCAAGGAGTTCAAGTAGGAGATTTATTGTAATAATCCAGGCATGCGAGTATGGGAGCTTGAACCAAAATGATGGCAGTGGTTGTTAGGAGAAGTGGTTGCATTATGGATATATAGAAAGTAGAGACAAAAGAATTTTACACTGAGCACCTACTAAGAGCAAGGCACTATGCTAGGTTCTACAGGGCAGTGGTTCCCAAACTTTTGGATTTCACACACACACACATACATGTATTATATATATATATATTTATATATATAATTATATGATATATAAAATATATATAATTATATGATATATAAATATATATATAATTATATGATATATAAATATATATATAATTATATGATATATAAATATATATATATATGAGATTGGAGGGGACTAAAATAGATTTTCCAGATTTTATTTTACTGAATAAGGATGTTGAAGAATACTACCTGCCATCTGCTCTCACCATCCTGTCCTAAAATAAGGGATAGCTTAACACCAAGAAAAGTAAGAAAGACAGGGTAAGATTAAAGAAATACACTAAGATTAAAGAATGCACATGATAGAAAATCCACCACACAATCCTTATGAGTTATAGACATTCCTCTGAGAAAGACTGCTGTAGATTTACTCAGATAAATAACAATGGATTGTATCCTAAAGAAAATTAAAAATGATATACATTGCCAAGGCCAGGTCCAGTAAAGAAAACAGGACCTGTGCAAAACTAGGCAAAACTCAGAGTAGAAAGTGGTAAGTATCATAAAAGGGAAGTTTAATAGGGAGTTCACTTCCAGCAAGGAGAATCCAAGATGCTTCACTGAGTAAGGAGCATTTGAACCTAGATGTATGGTGAGGAGGACATGGAAATGTGGAGATGAAGAAGCACAGAATCAGAAAAGGTATGGAGGCAGGAGGGTGTTGGGTGGAAGTGAAACACTTGGCAAGAGATTTTCTCCTTCCTTTTAAAAGGGGGCAAGAATGATTTTCTTTAAGTGATTCTAGAGGCTCTTTTCATGACCTCAATTCTTACTTCAGTTGAACAGTTAACATAGCCAAAGAAAAGACTGAGGAATGAGACATACATAGACTCCTTCCTACTCTGTGCCTCAAGACACAGCATTCTCAGATATGAAGGGGAGATTTTAGTTTCCTGAGTACCAGGAAAATTAAATTTTCAACTGGTACAATTAGGAACTGTTACGCTATAGCCTAGAGTACTCCAGGCCAGCAGATCTTGGGAAAGCACCGTCCGTATCCTGAAAAGATTTGTCTCTGAGAAGCATTAAGCTACCTTAGTGCCACCTGGGCTTTGACCTCTATTATTAATCAGCCAGGTGACCTCAGACAATTTACTTAACCTCTTCCATACGCCGTACCCTCACCCTAAGACTCATAATGCCTACTTTACGGGTTTTCTGTGAAGATTAGCAGTAACGTAAATGCCTAGTATGCAGTGGGGCTTTAGTAAATAGTAGACATTATTATCCCTGGCATGAATTTTTGTAGCATTTGTAGCTGCAATTTGTTCAAAGGGGGCACAGGATTATTGGAAAAGTCCGAACAGAAGCATAAGGTTTTCTTTTATTCATACTGAAAAAGAAGGAAAACGTCCCTTTGTATGGTTAGGAATCAAAGGCACTTGCAAGCTTTCCCCGTCTTCTTTATGTGTGTTTCTCCTGCTTGCAGTGGAACCAGAAGTCAAGTACGTGGGGAACATGCATGGCAACGAGGTGCTGGGTCGCGAGCTGCTGCTGCAGCTGTCAGAGTTCCTGTGCGAGGAGTTCCGCAACCGGAACCAGCGCATCGTGCAGCTAGTGGAGGGCACGCGCATTCACATCCTGCCGTCCATGAACCCCGACGGCTATGAGGTGGCCGCCGCCGCCCAGGTACCGAGCCCCAGGGGGGAAGGCCCTGTAGAGAGCAGAGCCGTCTTAGGGAGTAAGGAAAAGGAGGGGGACCAGGTGTCCTCACTGTGACTGCCACGATGTGATAGAGGATAAGCTGGAGAAATAGAATGAAGTGTGAGGACAAATTCAGCCCTGTAGCACCCTAGGCAATGAATGTGGGTTCTCTCTGAGCCTCAGTTCCGTCCCCGCCTTTCCATCTGAGTTCTCCATTTCATTGTGAGGATCAATGAAGCGCTATCAGTGATAACACTTTATCAACTGGAAAATACTGAACAGGTGTGAAGGGATAGTGCAAAATAGCCCTTCTTCCCTGAACTTTTAGCTTCAAACCCTAAATACTCTTCTTCCTCCCACAATGCACTTCCATCTGAATTGGGGGAGGAAAAGAGAAAGAACGAGTTTTTCTCAAGAATTGCGGGGTGGCGGATTAGTCCTGTTATAGATTCTTCATACTTTATTACATTTCTGTACAGCTTTTTCCTCTACTAGTATAGTACTCAGCCTTTGAATTCTTTATCTTAGAGTTACATTGTTCAGGGACAAGCCAAAAAAAAATATGTTTACGGGGTTTACTTTATTTCCTAACATAAATTCAAAATATCAATGTGCCTAACTTTAAATCAGTGATTCTTTTGTGGCTGTGCATCAGAATCATAGGCGAAGATTTTTGAAATACAGATTCCCAGGTCCTCTCCCCACCCCAAATCTACTGAATTAGAATTTTCAGGGGGTGAGGGCAGGTATCTGTCTTACACAATGGATATGTTTCTTTAAAAGATGTATTTAAACCTGGCTTGTTTGGGACTCTTTTTTTTTTTTTTTTTTTGGAGATAGGTGTAAATAAGAGTTGTTTTTCTTATTTTTTATTTTTCATTTAAAAATATGTTTGTTGGGGGATAGTCTTAAAATGTTTTTTATGTTTAAGACTAGAATTTACGACTCTACTTTTTTAAAAATTTGGTTTTATTGTGTAAGAACACCTAAAATGAGATCTACCGTCTTAACAAAATTTCAAGTGTACAATACAGTATTGACTATAGGTAAAATGTTGTACAGCTGATCTCCAGAACTTATCTATCTTGTTCAACCGAAACTTTATAGCCCTTCATTAGTAACTTCCCATTTTCCCCTCCTCTCAGCTCCTGGCAACCACCTTCCGCTCTCTGACTACATGACTCTGACCACTGTGTCCCATACAAGTGGATCCACTCAATATCTCTCCTTGAATGGCCCATCCTGGTTTAAACCTACTAGGGGACAGGGCTGAAGGGTGAGGAGAAGCAGGGAGGGGAACGGAGCCAAGATGTTGAGCCAAACACAAATCGACCCTTGCAATCTTACAACCTCCTGCTGATGTGACTCAACAAATGAAAAAAACAAACAAAAAAACAAAGAAAACATTGTCCCCCCCCAGTGGAAATCAGAGAGATGGACATGAACGTGCCTCAAGACTTGAGTTTTCAAAAGAATAGGACAATTTGAGAGTGGTGTGGGGGAGAACCCCGCCTGGCTGCTTTCCTCCTACTAGTCCTTCCCTGTATTGCAGTGGGTAGACTGGAGAAGCACTTCAGACCTGCCCATGTCTTTTGTGCAATGAAGTGGGGGTGGGAGGTAGTGGAGAAAATCCCTGCCAAATCCTAGAGCCATCTCTGGGGAGGCAGTCACCTCTGCTCACCTGCTATACACTTGTTTGAAGGGAGCAGATCTTGAGCCTGAACCCAAGAGAGGACCCATCGGGTTCTCAGACTCCCAGAGCTACATGCCATACCCAGAGGAAACCTGTCTGCATGGCTACACAGGGAAGACCTGCCTGGCCACCTAAATTTAAAGGCACCTGTAGGTAAGGTAGAGCAATGTGGCTCCATCTCCCAAAGATGTTCAAGTCCTAATCCCTGGAACCTGTAAATATGTTATGTTACATGGCAAAGGGAATTAAGGTTACAGACAGATTTAAAGTTGTTAATCAACTGACCTTAAAATACCCTGGATTATTTGGGTGGGCCCAGTGTAACCAATCACAAGGTCCTTTAAATGTGGAAGAGGGAGGCAGAAGGTCATAGTCAAATTGAGATTTGAAGATGTTCTAGGGAAGCAGATTCCCTTAGAGACTTCAGAAGGAGCACAGCCCTGCTGACACATTTTGGTCTTGTGAGACCCATTTCGATCTTCTGACCTTCAAAACTGTAAGATCATCGGTTTGTGCAAGTTTAAGCCCTAAGGTTGTGGTAATTTATTACAGCAGTAATAGGAAACTAATAAATGAACCTTGTTTATGGGAACTTTCTGTTAAAGGGAGTCCTTAATGCCAGCCTAACTAATGACCCAGTGTGAGTAGTAAGTCAACTGATAGGTAAATTAACATAACTTTAACATGGATGGTTATGAGTTACGTTGATACAAATCAGCAAGCAATGAAAACCCCTGGAAGCATATTGAAAATCATTATCTCACAGAAGTGAAAAATCAAACTCCAAATAGAAAAATCATATAAATGTTTTGCACTGGAACAGAATTGATGTAAGAAACTTAAAAGAATGTAAAAAAATATGTTTTCAATGAGATTTAAGAATAAAATACAAGCACAATGCCATGAAAATAGAGAAATCTGAGAACAATAAAGAGTTCTTAGAAAAATATGAGAGTAGTAGTACATCTGTGAGTTTTTAGCCTCCTAGTGTCCACGCATTCACCCTACTTCCAGGAATGGCCACCAATTTAGGCTCTCCCCTCTCAGTCCACAGGGCTCCAGTGGACACTATTCCCCTTCTCCAATGTCAAACAAAACATCAAATAGCATTTCAGTTTTGCAAGAGCCTGTGAACTTGGACTTCCTAGATGGCGCAGTGATTAAGAATCTGCCTGCCAATGCGGGGGACATAGGTTCGAGCCCTGATCTGGGAAGATTCCGCATGCCGCAGAGCAATTAAGCCTGTGCGCCACAACTGTTAGAGCCTGTGCTCTAGAGCCCGTGAGCCATGAGTGTGGCGCAACTACTGAAGCCCATGCACCTAGAGCCCATGCTCCACAACAAGAGAAGCCACTACAGTGAGGAGCCCGTGCACCACAATGAAGAGTAGCCTCTGCTCGCCACAACTAGAAAAAGCCCATGTGCAGCAGCAAAGACCCAATGCAGCCAATAAATAAATAAAATAAGTTTATTTAAAAAAAGAGCCTGTGAACTTATCTCTATTCCACCACTTTATATATTTTAGTTATTTATGTAAATATCTATCTCCCCATATATACCATGAATTCCTGGAAAGCTAGCATAATGTCTCATGATCTCTTTCCCTAGTGTCTTTCAGAGGGCTTTGAATAGAGATAGACCTAAATAGATGTGGATTGATTAAATGGATGAATGAATGAGTGAATACATGACCAAATAAATGATGAAATGTGAAGTGTGAGCAGAGAGGTTAAGGGATCCATGAAGTTGATATTGCTCAGAAAAAAGATAACCAAGGATCCTAAGTAAAAATAATAAAGGAGGGGATGGTTTCCACTTTGGAAAACAGTTTAGCAGTTTCTGAAAAAGTTAAATATGGACTTACTTTACGATCCAGCAGTTCTACTACTGGATATTAGAAATGAAAACATACGTCCACACACAGACTTATACACAAATGTTCACGGTGGCATTATCCACAATAGCCAAAACGTGGAAACAAACCAAATACCCATGTACTGGGTTTAATAGTATATCCTCTGCCCCCTCCAATTCATGTCTACCTGGAACCTATGAATATGACCTTATTTAGAAATAGGGTCTTTGCATATGTAATCAAGTTAAAGTGAAGTCATACTGGATCAGGGGACCTAAGTCAAAAATAACTGGTGTCCTTATAAGAAGAAAGCAATTTGTACTCAGAGACACAGACATACAGGGGAGAAGGCTATGTGAAGATGGAAGTAGAACACCTAGGACTACCAGCAACCACCAGAAGCTAGAAGAGTCCAAGAAGCATCCTCCTTTAAAGCCTTTAGAGAGCATGACCTTGCTGCCATCTTGAGTTCAGACTTCTAGCCTCCAGAACTGTGAGAGAATACATTTCTGAAGTTTTAAGCCAACTAGTTTGTGGTAATTTGTTACAGCAGTCCCAGGAAACAGATACAGTCTATTAACTGGTGAATGGATAAACAAAATGTGATAAATCCATATCGTGGAATTACTCAGAAATAAAAGAGAATGAAGAACTGATACATGCTACAACATGGAGGAACCTCAAAAACATTTTGCCCAGTGAAAAAAGCCAAGCATATAATATATGATCCACCTTATTGAAATGTCTAGAAAAAGCAAATCCATAGCGACAGAAAGTGATTACCTAGGGCTGGAGTAAAAATGAGGAGTGACTGTAAATGGGCATGAGATTTCTTTTCAGAGTGATAGAGATATCCTTAAATTGTGGTAAAAGTTGCACAATTCTGTAAGCATACTAAAATTCATTGAATTGTATGCTTAAAATGGATGAATGTTGTGGTATGTAAGCTGTATGTATCAATAAAACCGTTTTTTAAAAATAGGGGTTCCCACCCTCCTGCACTGTTGGTGGGAATGTAAGCTGGTGCAGCCACTATGGAAAACAGTGTGGACAGTCCTTAAAAAACTAACAATAGAGCTACCATATGATTCAGTGATCCCACTCCTGGGCGTATATCTGGAAAAGATGAAAACTCTAATCCGAAAAGATATATGCACCCCAATGTTCGTAGCAGCACTATTTACAATAGCCAAGACATGGAAACAACCAAAGTGCCCATCAACAGACGATTGGTTTAAGAAGATGTGGTATAAATATCCAATGGAATATATTACTCAGTCGTAAAAAGGAATGAAATATTGCCATTTGCAGCGATGGATGGACCTAGAGATTATCATACTAAGTACAGTAAGTCAGACAGAGAAAGACAAATATTATAAGTGATAAGTGATATCACTTGTAAGTGGAATCTAAAAAATAATGGAAATGAATCTTTATACAGAACAGAAACAGACTTGGACATAGAAGACAGACTTATAGTTACCAAAGAAGAAAGAGATGAGGGAGAGATAAATTATGAGTATGGGATTAACAGATACAAACTACTATACATAAACTAGATAAACAACAAGAATTTACTGTATAGTATGGGGAACTATAGTCAATATCTTGTAATAACCTATAATGGAAAATAATCTGAAAAAATATATATACTGAAAAAATTATACTTTCTCACTGCATATACTTCTGTCATTCTGATTAGACAAACATAATATTTATTTATTCATTCATTTATTTAAATATTTTAAACATTGGAGGGTTTTTTATTTTTAAATATTTATTTATTCATTTATTTAGTTTTGGCTGCATCAGGTCCCAGCTGTGGCATGCAGGATCTTTCACTGTGGTGCAAGGGCTTCTCTTAGTTGTGTCATGCGGGCTTCAGAGGGTCTAGGCTCTGTGGTTGTGGCATGTGGGCTTAGTTGCCCCGCGGCATGTGGTATCTCAGTTCCCTGACCAGGGATCAAACCCATGGCCCCTGCATTGGAAGGCCGATTCTTAACCACTGGACCACCAGGGAAGTCCCATAAACATTTTTTTAAATAGGGGTTCCCATTATCCTGAAACACCTTCTTTTTGTTAGAGCTTCTCCTGGGATCTCTACCTCAAGCACATGGTCTACAGGGAAACTTGAACCATACCACTGGTACTTTGGATGAGTTAAAGCAGAAAATGCTACATCATTTGATAGATCGAGCTAATGTGTGAAAAAAAAAAAAAACTATACAGTGTTCTTCAAAAGAGCATCTAGTCTGAAACTGTCATATTTCATCTCTTCCTTTTCCCACTAGGACCGGGACATTTCTGGGTATCTGGTTGGCAGAAACAATGCAAATGGAGTGGACCTGAACCGCAACTTTCCCGATCTCAATACCTACATCTACTACAATGAGAAGAACGGAGGCCCCAACCACCACTTGCCCCTTCCAGACAACTGGAAAAGTCAGGTATGAGACGAAATTTGCATGCAGAAGCAGGTAAATCACATCTGGAATTTCTTCTCTCAATCTGCACATCAACTAAACAAGCAAGAATGAAGCATCAACCCAACTCCATGCTGGTCTGTCCAGAGCAGTGCTAACCGTATCATATGCGTCTGTATTTCTTCTCTCCTTGAGCACAGAGCCCTTCACTGAGCACATGATGTTTGATGTTAGTGGTGAGAGTGGTGAAGGGGGTGAAAATGGTATCATACTGTTGCACAGCACTTGATCATTTTTTAGAATGCTTTCTCAGCTAGTGTTTCAGATGATCATCATAGCACTGTGGTAAATGCATCAAGCAATGCTGTCCATCCCCGTTTTACAGGTATCACCTATAGAAAAAATAGCTTAAACTCACACAGCTAGTAATTGATGGACTCAAGATTAAAACCCAGGTCTTCTAACCCCTCATCTGACATTCTTTCTCCTGCGCTACCCTGTTGACAGAGAACTGTAGCATTCTTTTTTTTTTTTAATTTTATTTATTTATTTATTTGTTGGCTGTGTTGGGTCTTTGTTACTGCACACGGGCTTTCTGTAGTTGCGGAGAGCAGGGGCTACTCTTTGTTGCGGTGCTCGGACTTCTCATTGCCATGGCTTCTCTTGTTGTGGAGCACAGGCTGTAGGTGCACAGGCTTCGGTAATTGTGGCACGTGGGCTCAGCAGTTGTGGCACATGGGCTTAGCTGCTCTGAGGCATTTGGAATATTCCCAGACCAGGGTTCAAACCCGTGTCCCCTGCATTAGCAGGTGGACTCGTAACCACTGCGCCAGCAGGGAAGCCTGAGAACTGTAGCATTCTAAAGAGAAATCTCTCTTGCATGTGATGAACTGTATACTTATCAACAATTAGCTATAGAAGGAGGTTCAGGGAGTATCACCCTTAGAAGAGAAGTTTTTCTTCTTCTCTTTCTATATGACCCTTGACTACTTTAGCATACTCTCATTTCCCTTACTTTCTCAATCAAAGGATCCCATTTGATGCTCCCAGGCCTCTCACCCCTTGGTAATGGGAATGGTTCCCTCCTGATGGTCGGCCTGTTCCTGGAAATGACTCTTGTCATCCTCGGAGCATCACCACCATGCTGCTTCTTACACCATGTGGGCTAGTTCTAAACATTCTCTTTGTGAATACCTAAACTTAAGAGACTGGGGAGAGAAAAATAAAGCAGGTGTAAGGCTTTATATTGGGGGTTTCTAGATGGAATATCATCAGTTTTTTTTCCCTTGGAATTGAAGCAAAAGTCATGCCGACATAATACATCAAAAATAACTTTGCGGGCTTCCCTGGTAGCGCAGTGGTTAAGAATCCACCTGTCAATGCAGGGGATGCAGGTTCGAGCCCTGGTCCAGGAAGATTCCACATGCCATGGAGCAGCTAAGCCTGTGCACCACAACTGCCAAACCTGTGCTCTAAAGCCCGAGAGCCACAACTGTTGAGCCTGCATGCCACAACTGTTGAAGCCCAAGCGCCTAGAGCCCGTGCTCCACAATAAGAGAAACCACCGCACTGAGAAGCCCATGCACTGCAATGAAGAGTAGCCCTGGCTCACTGCAACTAGAGAAAGCCCGCATGCAGCAACAGAGACCCGATGCAACCAATAAATAAAATAAATGTATTAAAAAAATAACTTTGCACTCATTGGCATATCCAGCCAGAAGGATGTTCTGATTTATTAAGCTTGTCTACATAAAATAAGGTAATTGAACCAGTAATAATTAGACTCCCACTGGCTCCTCTGTCTGCATCTTAGATGAAAAAAAGATAATGCAAAGCTCTCCTGCTCTTGATGGGACAGCCTTGAGGGCCAGGAACAGTGAGAGGCTGGCCTCTTTCTGATGGATGGAATCTTAGAACATGGGGAAAGGACTGCTTTAAAGCATCTGAGCCCTGGTCACAGAGCTGGACTAGTGTCTCTGGGATTACATTCATTCTGATTAGGTGAAACAACAGTATTCATTCTGTCTCCCTTGGGATGGAAAAGATGGGGGCTTTCACAGCTGACCATTGGTCCAGGAGGAGCCATTAATACATTAACACCGCATAACCTCTAAGCACATCCATCTTGAGGGGAGGGAAAAAATGAAGACTGTAAATTATTTACGTATGCTACAAGTCCAGTAGATTTCTTTAGAATACTGTCACTCATTAGCAATATCATCTGCAATACAAAGGCTGGAATCTCACTACGTAGCCAAGTCTGGCCCATGTTATAGTGTGTCTAATTCATGAAATTTGGATATAACTGTAGGAGAACATTACATGTCAACATTACAGCAGATGTGTTGGGGGCAGGAGGAGGTTGAAAACCATTGCTGTAAACTAGCAATTTTCAGATATATTTACTAGAACCCTAGATTTCTGCAGAAGAGCTCCAGAAGCTACTGGAACAGTGGGTAAATTGGAGAACCCTTTCTTTGTTGCCAGAGAGACACCAAACTGGGGCTCTGAGCTCTCCAACCATGCTACCTTCTTCAAACTGTTCTTTTTCTCCCTCTCTCTTTCTCTTTCTCTCTCTCTTTTTTTTTTTTTTGGATAGACTTTATTTTTGAGCAGTTTCAGGTTCACAGCAAAATTGAGTGGAAGGTACAAAATACTATCATATATTCCCTGGTTCCCATTATCCACATCTCCCACAGAGTGGTACATTTGTTACAATGATGAACCTACAATGACTTGTCATCATAGTTTACACTAGCGTCCACTCTTCGTGTTGTATATTCAGTGGGTTTTCACAAATGTATCATGACATGTATCTACCGTTTTGCATCAAGCACAATAGTCTCACTGCCCTCAATGACCTCTTTTTAGCTATTTTGAATACTGAGATTCCACATGAGATTTCATTTTGAAAAAGTGTTCCATTCACTTAACTTGTTAAACTATCAAGCAAAAGATCAAAATTTCCCCACATGCACTTCTCATATCTGGTAGGACTCTCTTTGCTTTATTCAGACATGCCATCCTCTCAGGCCACTTGCTAACAAACTCATGTGAGGAGCCATTTGGCTTCAGCTGCAGCTTCACCACCAAGCTCTCACCTCTCCTCAGGTAGAACCCGAGACCCAGGCTGTGATCAAGTGGATCCGCTCCTTCAACTTTGTCCTTTCAGCCAATCTCCATGGAGGGGCCGTGGTGGCCAATTACCCATATGACAAGTCCCTTGAGCACCGGATCCGAGGTTTCCGCCGCACTGCTAATACCCCCACGCCTGATGACAAGCTTTTCCAGAAGGTATGCAGAATGTCTGCCTGTCCAGCCACAGAAATTTGGGGCTCAGGAGAGTGACAGAGGTCAAATTAATAACACAGGACCCTATTAGGAATGAGCCAACAGAAAATTGTTGACAACACCTCCTGCTCGTTAGGAGCTTACAGTCTAGTATATTACATTTTGTTTTGAGTGATAAACCATAAATTCATGAGAAAAGTAAATAAATAAGAAAGCTTTTTCTAGTACAGGTGCCACAACGTAAAAAAATACTTAGGCTAATGGCAAACAGGAAATATGCCGAAAGCCTAATAGTGCTGGTGGTAAGCTAGAGCATTAAATGTGAATTTGGGGGGGCTCCAACTTATAGTTTTATGGTAATGTGGCTATATTAATGAAAAATAGGCCATGCACGTGAAAAAGGTTTGCATAATAGTTCAAAACAGCAATAGAATAAAATTAACAGGTTAGTTATTTCATAGATAATATTATTAATAATATATAATTAATATAATGATAATATTACTTAGTATCTCACTATTTTTTTTTTTGGCTGCACCCCACAGCTTGTGGGATCTTAGTACCCCAGCCAGGGACCGAAACCTGGGCCCCGGCACTGAAAGTGCCAAGTCCTAACCACTGGACTGCCAGGGAATTCCCCTGTAATGATAACATTATTAATTCAACAATTAATTAATTATAGAGAATAACACCAGTTTTTGCTTTGCAAAGCAAATATATTATTATATTTTCTTCTCTAGTAATCTCATTTTGTCCATTGTTATAAAATAGTAATGAAAGAGAATTATAGAGATTTTGAATATATCCCTCTCCCTCCAACACACATCTCTCACCCCCAATACATAATTCTTTTTGTGATGAAGACCTATCTTATTTGCTTCTTGATTTCTCTTACAAAACTCAACTGAAAAGTGAGGTACACCTAGAAAGGGAGCTTATACATCACAAAGTGCCACCCCTCCCTTTGCACTTGAAGAAATTTAGGCCCAATATAGTGGGAAAATCAAGAGATAGGTTTCCTAACTCTAGTCCACTCCACACACATACACCCCATCTTTCTATTCCTTCTGGTATTTCTATTATTTCTAAAGCAAATAATCAGTTGATTATACCTCGTGGGGTTCTTGGCCTCACCCTGCTTCTGACTACGAGCATTGCCATATGAGTTGGGGATTCTCAAGGTCGCATTCCACCTGCTTTCCCTATAGCTGGCCAAGGTCTACTCCTATGCACATGGATGGATGCACCAAGGTTGGAACTGTGGGGATTACTTCCCAGATGGCATCACCAATGGGGCTTCCTGGTATTCTCTCAGCAAGGGTAAGAAGAGTGCTGGGCACAAAATTGCAGTAAGCTGAAGTAGAATGGGGCTCATTTCTCCTTTTAAATTATCATCTGTCCCCTCAGGGAAGTGGCAGGAATGCTATTTCGCATTCAAGTAGAAATCTGGAAAATGGCAAGTCTTAAGCTGCCATTTAACATCATCTTGTGATTCTTTAAAATGGAGGTTGGGACACCCTGTGGTCCTTCAAAACTGGTGGTTTATGTAGTGGATGAGGGCATAGGAAGGGAATAATGTAGTCAAGTGGTTAAGAACATGGGCTCTGAAGGTACACTGGGTTGAAACCAGGCTTGCCTGTTCACCAGTTATGTGGCTTCAGGCTAATTGCTTAACTTCTCTGTGCTTCAGTTTCCTCATCTGTACTTTAAGAATAACACTACTTGCATTGTAATTTTGATGTAAGTATTAAATAAAATAATGCACATAGAGGACTTGGAAATGCCTGATTTATAAATGTGAAGTTTTTTCCGTGATAGCATGAGGTATGCCTCACAAAGCAAAGGAGGAGGAGGAATGCTGGCCTGGACACAAACAGTTCCTGTGATATGTGCTCTCTGTACCCTGCCTGCCCATCTCCCACCAGCAGGGGTTTGCCATGGACATTGGCCATTGATAACATAGTAGAAACTTCCAGCAAGAGGCTTCTCTCTCTATTCCCTGGGCTTTTCCTATCACCGAGGGTCAAGATAGAACCTCTGTTCACAGACCTTCAGTAGATAGGGAACCTAAGGATAGGGAGGAGGCTGAAGCTAGGTTCTCTTAGGAATCATGTCGCACAGCTGTCTTTCCCCATCCTCTCACATCTGACCTGTCAGAGCCCAGGTAGTAGAAGGCTCACTGGTGAGGGCTGAGCTGATGGCTGGTCCTTTGGGGAGTGGGGAGGAGGAAGGTTAGGGAGTCATCATGTACTGGAAAGGTGGTAGACTTCTTGTGGCGGAAAACTCACTTGAACCCAAGGCAGGAAGATTGAACTTTACTTTCTTTAGTTTACATTAGCAAAGCAGTAAGTACTCCCTCCCACATTTAAAATATAGAATATACTTTTTTGAATTATACTTGTTCCTGCCTTTTCCTTCCCATCCTCTGGGAAAGCATGACCCACTGCCTCCACTGAGAATCATTACCCTAAATTAAAGGGGTACAATTCCAAGATCATGAAGTTTATATCACAATGATAGTGTAGTCCCTAGACTAACATCATTAGCATCACGGGGGAGCTTATTAGAAATGCAAATATGTAGTGAATACATACTGAGTCAGAAGCTTTGGGGCTAAGGCCCAGCAATCTGTGTGGCTGGAAGGCGTAGCCTTCTAGGTGATTCTGATGCAGGGAGAGAACCCATTTAATAGGCTAGCGTTGTTCTCCAACTTTCCCCATTCTTTTTAATAACAGCTGCTTGCACTCATCAGCTTAGAGAGAAAAAGGTGAAAGTTGATTAAATGAATCATTGTTAACGCCAATAAATCTGTGGTATAAACACCATTCTAATAATCAGAAGTGTATTAAAAATGGTTGACTCAATTGAGTAATACCCAAGATAGAAGCGGGCAAGCGTTTAATGGAGGAAAACTATAGCTGCCTTCTGCTTTTTCTGGAGTCTGGTTTTCTAGCATAACTATTTTCAGGTTGGTGCTGTGTTCTCAGGTAGGAGGAGGAATGTGAAAGCAAGGTATCTGTCTCATCTCTGACCTGCTAGGTCTGAAGAACATCATGGTCCAAAGAGAAAATCTATCCCCCTGAAAGCGGTACCTGTTTAATATTAAGGCATGACTAATAAGCAGGCTTTGATATACTAAGAAGGACAAGAAGTGGATTTTAAGTCATGAAATACAAAAAGTAGAGGATGGAGACCACACAGTGGGCATTTATGAAGGGAGGTGTGTGAACTGGTAAACTGGGGAAAGAGTTTATGGAAGAGAAAAATAAATGGAGATCAAGAGGTAGAACAGAAGGGGCTGGCTGGGGGGTGGGGGGAGAAGATGTGGAGAAACTGTGATTTAAGAGTGTTGAGTTGGGGTGTTGGGTGGGAACCTGGTTACACAAATCTGTCACCGCCCTCTTTCCCCTAGGAATGCAAGACTTTAATTACCTCCATACCAACTGTTTTGAGATCACGCTGGAACTGAGTTGTGACAAGTTTCCGAGGCAAGAGGAATTACAGCGAGAGTGGCTGGGTAATCGGGAAGCCCTAATACAATTCTTGGAACAGGTAAATCCCATTCTTTAACTTTCCTGGTTACAGAAAGAGAAGTGTTTTCTGATGGTAGGCAAGGTATTTTGTGTGACTCAGGTCTGACTTTTGCTCTGACTCAATACAGTTGATCTCAGCTTCTCTACCCGTGAAATTAATTCATTCAACATTGCTGAGCACAACTGTCTGTCAGAGAGTCTACTATATGCTGGGGATTAAGAGTAAACAAACAAACAAATATCTCTGCATATGTGCAGCTTGTATTCTAGTGCGGAGAAACAGGCAATAAACAAAATAATAAAATAAATTTTATAACATGTTAAATGCAAAATGCTATGAAGAAAACCTTACAGAGAAAGTGACATTTAAACAGACTTAAAGGAGGTGAGGGAGTAAACTATGCAGATATCTAGGGGAAAGGAGGCTCCCTGATGAAGTCACAATCAAAATCACAAGGGAAGTGGAAATCAAAGCTACAGTGAAATACCATCTCACTCATTAGGATGGCTGCTATGAAAAAAAATTAAAAACAATGACAGAAAATAGCAAGCATTGGCAAGGATGTGGAGAAATTGGAACCCTGGTGCAGTGTTGGTGGGAATGTAAAATGGTGTAGCCACTATGAATACCCGTGTAGAGGTTCCTGAAAAAATTAAAAATAGAGCTGCCATATGATCATGCAAAACCACTTCTGGGTATATATTCAGAAGAACTAAAAGCATGATCTCAAAGAGAGATTTGTACACCCACGTTCACAGCAGCCTTGTTCACAGTAGCCAAAAGGTGAAAGCAACTCAAGTATCCACTGATTGAAGAAGGGATAAACAAAATGTGGTATGGTTACACGATGGATATACAGCCTTAAAAAAGAAGGAAATTCTGCCATATGCTACAACATGGGTGAAACTTGACGACATTATACTAGGTGAAATAAGCCAGTCCCCAAAAACAAATACAGTATAATTTCACTTATATGAGGTATCAAGAGTAGTCAAATTCATAGAGATAGAAAGTAGATTAGTGACATGATTTGACTTAGATTTTAGCAGGAGCACTTTGACTTCTCTATTGAGGTTACTGGAGATCGGGGTGAGACCAGAGACACCAGTCAAGGGTCTATTACCACAGTCTTTGTGAAGATCAAATACAAAAACACACAGAAAAGGGCTCTGAGAACTCTGAAACACTGCACAAAGGTTTTATGAGCATAACTATACACTATAAACTTTCCTACAGGTACACCAGGGCATCAAGGGAATGGTGCGGGATGAGAATTATAATAATCTTGCAGATGCTGTCATTTCCGTCAGTGGGATTAACCATGATGTCACTTCGGGTAGGTGGCCACTGCTTAGTGGGGTGAGAAGGAAGCTTTTACTCCCTCACCATCTTCAGCATAATCAGGAGGCCAATTTTTAAGCCAGTGAGACCAGCAGGGATGTCAAGGACACTGGGGGTGGGGTATTGGAGGAAGGAAGGATAAGAGGGTTGAGGACAGGAATTAAGAGGCAAAGGCCAGGAAGATGTAAATGTAATGTCTCTCTCAGCATTCAGGAGTCACTGCCTTATACAACTACGTTAGGGGTGTGTTTTGTGTTTGAAGTTATTAATAGCTCACATACTAGTTGTGAAATGGACTATAAAAGAAAAAGACTGTGAAATTGATATTTAGTCTTGTCCCTGAGCCAGGCATGTCACTATACCTCCGTTCAGGGAAAAGTTAGTAAAATGCAATCCACAGGCTCGCTGCAGATTGATGGTGAGGGCAGATCTTCTTGGAGCCAACTTGGAACCTTCTAGAATGGTACAGAATATCTCCCAGAACAATGGTGTTACAACTGCTTCTGCCCCAACCCAATTAGATCAAGCACAGCTCTTAGGGGTTTGGGGTTGTTTGTTTGGTTTTTAATATAGAGCAGTGGCTCCCAAGGGTTAGGGGCAGGTGAGACTTGCCTTCCTCCCGCAACCTCAGTATCAGCATGCTCAGCCACATTTCACCATGCAGGCTTTACCAAGCAGGCATCTTACAGCTCAGACAGTCTGTTTAAACTGGATGAAATCTCAACTTTAAGAATATAACTTATGTTCTTTAAGGTGATCCCAACACGTCTTACATGAATGGTTCATTCAAGGCAAAGGCAACAACACTCTAAAGGCAGAATTCTGTAGCCTCATAGTTAAGCATCAGACACCAGAATCCTCCAGCCCAGTGACTGGAGCCAGGACTGTTTAGGGAATCCACCTCTGGAATCCCTAAGAGCTTCAGGAGTTGCTAGATTCTTACACCCTATTCATGCAAGAGCAGGGAATGTCTCATTCTAGCCAACCAATATACATTGAACACCGCTAATTTCACCAATAAGAGCCCACTTCGAACACCCATTATGCTACATTGACAAATTACTCATTTTACTACTGGAAAAGCTCATTGCTAACATTCGTTATGCTACTTAGCAAAGCATCTAGTGTTGCTAAGAGATACAGATAGCTGAAGCCACTGTAATAGCTGCATCTGGAATTGGGCCTTTCTGGTACAACGCTAGCTAACCACTCCTGGGTGTGAGCCCCTAATTAAAGAAAATGACAGCCGCCAGGGTATAAAAAAGGATCCAACATATGCATTATAACACACTGCTTTTGCTAAAGAATTTTAAAGCACAAACATTTAATAGGGGGCAGGGAATTCCTCATCTATTATCTGTCTCATTCTTAATTGCATTTATTTTCAATTTTTCATTGCTGTACAATTAAAAGAAATTTTAAAGGCACAGTCATAATTTATTCTAAAGAGTTATAAAGTCATTAGCCAAAATGCTACATCCCTGCCATGAGAAACAGGCTTTCTTTTTTTTTTTTAATATTTATTTATTTTGGCTGTGCTGGGTCTTAGTTATGGCCTGCAGACTTTTTAGTTGCAGTATGCAAACTTTTATTTGTGGCATGCATGTGGAATCCAGTTCCCCAACCAGGGATCGAACCTGGGCCCCCTGCATTAGGAGCGTGGAGTCCTATCCACTGGACCACCAGGGAAGTCCCCAGGCTTTCTTTTCAATTTTGTTTTTCCCCTTTTGATCGTGATGGAAGAAATATTAGAAATAGGATTCTCAAACTCAGATCTTTAAGTGGTCATTTAGTTCAGCACTCCCACTCAATATGAGATTACACACATACAACACCACTGACAGCTAGTTGTCAAGACCATGTCCACTGGTGCACGTTGCGCACTGCACAACTATGTAGTTTTTCTAGAGCCTCTTATTCAGTCTCTGCTCACAATTTTATAAAGCCATCCATTTCTTTTTTGGTAGCTCATATTTTGTCAAAAAAGTTTTTGCTTCAGTCCTCATTCTTATTTCTTTAAGTAGACGTCATTTCTTTACAGTGACTTTTTAAACATTAAAACAGGGATCTCATGTTAATCTCTTTACCAGGCAAAACATTCATAAATCTTTCAACCTTTCTCCTAGTGACCCTTTACTGAACAGGAGTTTGTTTTAAAATACAGGGTCTAAAATTAAACACAGCAGTCTCAGTGCAGAGCACAGTGAAACTTCTTCCCAGGAGCTGAGGCCCATGCTCTTACAATGTTATGACAGCCTATGATTGTTTCAGATCTTCACCAGTTTCAGCATGCTATTAAAAAAAATCAAGCTTTTTGTGAGGTAAAACCCTCAGATCATTTTTCATATCAAGGCCTCACCTGGGGCAGATTTCTCATCAAGAGGCTAAGTTATGTCCTTGTAACTTTTAGGTGACCATGGTGATTACTTCCGGCTGCTGCTTCCAGGTACCTATACTGTGACTGCCACAGCACCCGGGTTTGACCCAGAGACAGTGAGTGTGACTGTGGGTCCTGGAGAACCCAAACTGGTGAGTTAGGCTGACCTTTACAGAGCACTGTAAAGATTACTTATACAGTTACAAATAATTGATTGTATAGTTCTAATCTTTGCCAAGCTTCCCTCTTTCACCATTTAAAAAAAAAATTCATTGCTCTCATATGCTAATTTTTCTTCTGTCATTCTCCTATTACATCCTTCCCCACTTCCTTTTGGTTTTTTCTTTTCCTTCTATTTATCATAACATGATGATTAAAACACTACCTGATTCTAAATCCAGCTCATTTGTCCACAGATCTTGGACAAGTTACCTGATCACTCGCATTCTCTGTAACTTGGTAATAATAGTGCCTCCTTCACAAGAGGCTGAAATGAGAAAGTGCATGTAAAGCCTTTAGTACAGTAACTTACACATAGAAACTGCTCAACAAATGTTAGTTTGTAAATCCCAGAGACCTTGCCCAGATACACAGGCTTACAGTTCTTCTGCGCCATCAGCAGGGACTACCACCAGATGGCGCTGTGCCGGCTTCTGGTGCTGTGTGCCTGGACAGCCTTCCTTTCCACTCACCTCAGCGAAGAGCCAGCTGGTCTCCTATACTCAACTCTCCAAAAGTCTTTCTTTTATAGATAGAAAGAGAAGCAAAGGACTTTTTTGATCTACATCCTGGACCTTTTTAGCTGTGGTCGTATTAGATTGGGATCTCAGAACCAAAGAGGCTCAAAGATGATGGACACTAATCCTCAGGTTTCTCAAACCAGGAAAGGGTAAATGAGGCCGTCCTGGTTAATGAGTATCTATGGACCTTTTTCTCATGTCAGGTCTTCCCTAGGACCTCCTCACTCTGTCCTGTTCCTTCTCTATACATCCAGAGAGCTTAGCCGACCCTCCCTCCACTTGCCCTGTTAACTCAATGCAGTCAAGTCTCTTGCCCTTTCAAATAAATCTTGCCTTTTCAAATGAATAGGTACTAGTCATTGAATAGCCGCTATGTGTCAGACATTATCTGAGAGCTTTCCAGAATTACCTCATTTAACCTTCATAACAACCCTGTAAGGTATATATA
Organism: Hippopotamus amphibius kiboko; assembly: GCF_030028045.1. NCBI lineage: Eukaryota > Metazoa > Chordata > Mammalia > Artiodactyla > Hippopotamidae > Hippopotamus > Hippopotamus amphibius. The sequence continues at coordinate 29,862,836 of NC_080190.1, forward strand.
TATATCCCATTTGTGGCTGAGGAAACTGAAGCTTAGAGAACATAAGTAACTTGTCCAATACCACACAGTGAGTAAGTGGGACCCATGAGTCCAGCCTCTGTGGGGCTTTCAGGGCTGCCTTCTTAGCCAGTCTGTTACAGGGCCTTGTGCTAAGCTCATAACCTCTGTTTGTAACCCCTGATTTTAACACAAGGATCAGGGTAAAGAGCTCTTTAAATCCTTTAAAAATTCCTCAGAAATTTCTAGACAGTTCCCCCTTTCCCCCCTCCTAGTCCCTCCACTCCCATTTCCTGAAGGATATAAACAACTTCTACTTAAAGATGCAGGAAGCAAAGAGTAACTTTTCCCTGGCAGCCTGTTACGTGGTCCCAATTTCCCAACCAACGCATCCTCTTTCCCTTTTTTCTTCTTATCCCTGGGCTCCTCATCTACCCTAAAATCAAATGACTGTTAGGCAACTGCTTAAGGAAGTCTTGCAAGTCTATTCAATTGTAAATGCAAACAAGGACAAATCCTCTTCAGTCACAAATTCTGCTTCAAAAGATCTCTCCTCCTTTGTCATATAGCCTTTAAATAAATTAACATAACCCATCACTGTATCGAATATAACTCAGAGAGGGGAAGATCTGTCTTTTGGATACAGTTCTCAGGTACAGTCACAGTTAAGAATCCACTTAATCCACTTAAGATCCCAGTTGAGTCTCTTCCCATTCTAAAGCAGAGATCCATTTGGTTGAGGTAAGAGAAAAGGAAAAAGATCATTTACTAAAGGGTTTTCATGCTGCAAGTAAAACTCTTTAAAGTATCTCCGAGAGTCCAGTGTTTTCCCCTTGGCTTTCCCCACTACCTTCCAGATGTCCCACTCCTTTAATTTCCTCTGTCCTTGCCTCATTTTGTTGTGTGTCTCTCTCTCCTTCTTCCTGTCCCTGTCCCTCTCCCTCTTCTAGATCCTTGTATCACTATATAGGAAATAGTACTGATACAGTGCAATTGCCTCTGATTTCTCCCGCTTTAGGAGAACTAGCAGAAAAGCTGGCTGTGTTTTTTTGTGAAAGGGGCAGGAAGTAACACCATGAAGAGGTCTGTCTGTCACTTGTTTTCCAACTCCCCGCTAGCTTCAGCAGCTCACACTGTTCCCAGGGCCTGAAAGCCAAGGACGCCTCCGGGGAGTGTGGTTAGAACACTGTGCCACACCCTCGGCTTTTCCTTCCCGGGACGGCCCTAGGGCTCCTGCAAAGCCAGCAGATTCCCATACTTGTCAGCCAGAAGCATCTTTATCTCTGTGTGCAGGGCCAGCAGGGAAGTTTCAATATACTGCTGGAGACAGTGCATTGATGCACATGGACATTGGGAATTTAAGAATCCATATTAACAATCTGTGTCATCTCTACTGTCTCTATTTCCAAACAGTTACAACAGAAGGTTTAGTTCTGAAGGTCTGAGGCACTCTTTGGCATGCCTGAGCACAACACCTGTGATTCACACGGTCAGCATAAAGGGGATTATTGTGGCACCATCAGTCATAGCAGTATTGGTAGAGTCATGGTTTGAGGTGTAGATGTGATTTTTTCTGTTATAAATAAATAAATGAAGGTTAAGTTCATCTAGATATACCCTTTGTATCACCAGTGATGATGTGCCACTTTGGAGGGAATATTAGCCAAGCCCGTATGACACCACCCGTGCTGCTCTGGGTGGTTGCTGTGATAGTCTCCTCAGTCCCTTGTCCTCAGAACCCGGAACCATGGTAAAACAGGGTCCAAACTGGTTTTCCCCCAATCTCAATTCTAGGAAATGGAAAACTGATTCTTGTGCTCTCCTAGCTTCTTTTTTCTTTTTCGCCAGGTTTATTTCCAACTCAAGAGAAGCACCCCTCAAGCAGCCCCTAAGAAGAGAGGTCCTGACTCAGGGCATAGAGGCAGAGTCTTACCAAAGAAAGTGCAGCCCCGGGCAGCTAGGAAAAAAGAAATGATGATGAAGCAGTCCCAGAGAGGCCCTGCCTGAAATCCACAGGGCCCGGGGCAACACTTTAGAAACGCTTTGTTTCCGCTCTCCCACCGATGAAGCATTCTTTCTATTTTATTATCTGAGACATATTTAAATATAAACATATTCAGAACAGTTCAGAATGTCTCCATCTGTTTCAGGGGTAAACCCTCTCTGCAGTAGTACATACATGCAGTGGTGTTCAGTAAGATTTTCCGATTCTGGGGGTATGGTTTAAGTCCAGAAGGCTCTATGCCAGTCCACTCTCTATCCAACTAACCAGTTCTGGCTGGTTAGTCACTCTATCTCCAGAGTCTAGCAGAGCCTGCAACACAGTAAATACCCAATGAAGGTTTCTGGATGAATGGCTGAAAGGCTGAGGTGATCCATCATTATTTAGCAAGAGCAGGTGACCACATCTGAAATCCCTGAGGACCGTTTCAACAAGAGCCAATAGTTTCTCATTAAGAAAAGGATTTCACACACAAACACCTAGTCCCGCTGCTACCCAGTTTCATACATGGGCATTTTAAACAATATGCATCTTTCAAACATTTTCTGGGTGTATAGGTGTAATGCAGACGCCCCTGCAGAACGACTGTGTCCTGACCCTGTGCCAGGGATACACAGCACTCTCCACCCCGTTGAGTTCCCCAGAATGAACCCATCTGTACTAAAAGAGTTATTAAGCAACGTGGATGTCACTGAAGAATGTGAGGGGATGTGCTGTCTTTCATCACACAGGTTCACAGACCTCCAGTGGGCATGCTCGGGTTCCCGAGTGCCCTGTCCCCAGGGCTTGGTGGCGGTTCTTTACCCGTCACCGCCCATTGCAGGGCTCCGCCTCGGTGAGACAGGGCGGGCTCCACTCCCCACAACTTGCTCCACCTCCCCCCACCTTGTCAGCTTCCCCCCCACGGCTCCCCAGCCTCTAACTAACGCAGACCTTTCTCACCATTGAGCAGTGTTGCTGCTCTCAACAAGTATTCCCACACCCACCAGGACACAAGAGCTGCTCGAGCTGTGACAATCCAGCCTTGGCAGGAGGCCATTCAAGATTAGGATGAACACATGGTTTATTTGTATTACTTGAGCAATCTCAATCTGTGGTAAAAATGGAAACAGAAGAAGATATATCTTTTCCCATTTAAAAAAGAAATTTTCTCCTCAGGTGATGTTTTCTTTCTTCCCAGTGTTAATCCCATATCCCTTGGTTTCCTTCTTATTGTTATAAAGAAGGAGCTGCTTGAGAGGGCTCTTTTCAATTCAGCAAGACTTTGTGCCTGAGGTTGCCACATGCACTCGATTTTTCCAGATTGTCTGAATATCTCTTACTTTCATTTCACCTTCCCTCATACATAGTCACTTAACAGAGCTGGTGTTTGCAAAGTATGGTCACAGTGCCTTCCCTGGCCCAACTGTATACTTTTATTCATTCATTCATGCAGCGGACATTTATTGAGTCCTTGCTATTCATAAACACAGAGAATACAAAGAGAAATAAGATACAGCTTATGATCTCAGGGCTGCTGTGACCTAGTTGGGAAGACAAATAGGTCGTTACACTGCCTTGTGATAATTGCTGTGATTCAATGAACTCTGGGGTGGGGGATGGGGAGCCTGTGGGAAAGGACCTCCCATAGTCTTGGCAAGATCAGGAAAGGCATCTCAGAGCCAGTGAAGTCTATGGTGAGACGTAATCAGTTCAGATACAGAGGCGTTGGCCAGGGGGAGAGAGATGGGGGAGCAAGAGTTAAGCTGAGGGGACTGCAAGTACCCTGGTCTAGAGGCTCAGGAGAGGGCGGCCTTTGGGGAGCTGCAAGAAATTCAGCACGGGGGAGCGAGCGAGGGGGCAAGCTGCGTGAAGTGCCCAGCGAGGCCAGTGGCGTGGGGAGGGAGCAGACCACGCAGGACCTTTGAACCATATGACGGAGTTTGGACTTTATCCTGACGAAGGGTTCCACTGAGGGCAGGGGCAGAATCAGATGTAGAGCCATCACCCTGGCTGCAGCCTCAAGAGCTGGCTGGAGTAGCTGCAAGGCTGAGACTGCTGAGAGCCAGGTGAGAAGGTGGCCCGAACCGGGCTGGGCAACAGGGGTGGGGACACCAGGCAACTCATGAATTACCCAGAGGGCTTCCTGTCAGCCCCCTGATGGCGTCACTGCCCCGTTCACGACTTACAGCCTTCTCATTCAGACCCCCCACCCCCGGCCTGCCATCCTGAGGATTTCAAGCACTAAAGGAGATACAGGTTTTCAACCAAACCTCAAAGACTGTCCTGAGTAAAATTCGCTCAAGCTGGAGGTGATAATACACACAGAATATTAAGTGGAAAATACAGGGTCTGGCCATGACCGTAGGAAAATTTCTCACGTATGGAGGAAGGATGTGAAATCCGAGCTAATGGGGGAGAGGGAGGGCAGGACTCAGAGGACAAGAAGGAATGTCCTTCACTTTGAGTCCAGCATGTTCCTGGAGAGCATCCTTTATATTTTATAACTAGAATCTTCTTTTAAAGAGGAAATCTTCCACACAAAATGCCAGCCTATTTAGATAATGTTTCCCAAAGGAATAGAATACTGTAGTTAAGGTTTTGGATTTTGGACTCTGACAGACGTGAGTTTTAATCCCGGCTCTGCTCCTTATTTGCTGCATGACCTTGAACAAGTAACTTACCTTCTTTGAGTCATGGTTACTCATTCAGAAAAAAAAAGATGGAGATACTACCTCCCTCACTTGGAATTAAAGGTGAGGCTCTCATAAACCATTAGCAAGGGGAAGGAGGCTCCTGCCCTGGACCCTCCTCAGAGGATGTTCAAGCATCAGACTGGTTGATTGCAAACCTACGAGGCTGACAGGGACATCATGGACTTAGGGGTGCAAAGGGGAATTTGGAAGTGAGACAGGTCCTGAGGAGCTGAACCAAGCCTATTCTTTGTCTGTTTGTTTGTTTGTTTGTTTAATCTCATGTGCTGAAAGGTCTTTATTTGTTCCTTATACTTCCTAGCACTTTTCCTTCCAAACTGAGGATTTTTTTTGACACAATGATTTTCCTCATGTAACTAGATAGGAGAATTTCCAATTTTCAGGCTAGATGATACCTAATGACTGTGCCCAAATAAGTTTCTGCTCTGGTAAGTTGTGACTACCTTGTCTTTTCATTTTACTCTGCCCAGCACTCAGAACAGTACCTGGTATATATAAACAAAGCAAACATGTTTGTTGAGTGAATGATTCCAGGATTATTTTCACATTTTTTCCCGCTTTTCCTCCTCTTTCACTATTTTTCTTTTATCTAGTATAGTTTTGAGCATCCATTTTAAAAATTATTTTAAACCATGGTAGGCAGAATTCTAAAATGACTCCCTACAACCCCTACCCTTGTATAACCCATCCCCTTGCAGGTGGGTGGGGCCCTGTGACTGTAGTAAGATATCACTGCCCTGCTTATGTTCCACTACATGGCAAGAGGATTTTGCAGATGTAATCAAGGTTCCAAACCAGCCAGGTTCTGAGTTAATCAAACAGGAAATTATCTTGGGTGGACCTGACCTAAACAGACCAGCCTTTTACAAGCAGAGAGTGTCTCTCTCAGGCCTGGGAGGAGGAGATCAGACAGCTAGGTTGTGACTCACCTATGAAGAGAGTCAGCCCCTAGGAGCCGAGAGTGGTGCTGGCCAACATCTAGCAAGAAAATGGGGACACAATCACCTACCACAAGGAAGTGGATTGTGCCAACAGTCTGAATGGGCTCAGGCCTGCCCCTGGGTGCAGCCTTGTGAGATGGGAGCAGAGGCTCCAGGTAAACCACGTCCAGACCCCTGACCAATAGAATAATGATACATTCATTATCACAGGGGATAATACATTCGTGCTGTTTGAAGCCTTTACATTTGTACACAGTGATAGAAAATGAATATTCTCAAATTGTTTTGTAAATTAGGATATACACCCATAAAACATAAATAACCAATTGTGATCACCCTACTGAGTGGTAAGGCTGCCATGCTTCTACCTCATATGAATGTATGTGAAACAAAGCACAGGAAAAAACAAAAACATACAACTCTTTTTAAATAAGAGGGCTGGTATAGTCAACTTTACCCCTTTTCTCTCTCGGAGCACATGTCTCAGACAGCAGGCATTTCAGCCCCTGGCTAACCATAGTTTCTGGCTTCAAATAGTTCCCAGTATTTGCACCAAATTGCTTGTTACTAGACTGGGGAGATGTACAATTGGCACAAATACCAAAGCAAGAAAAAATGTAAAGCATATCCAGAGACTATATGGACAGAACTATTCTTTAAATGGAGGCGCTTCTGCTCTTCCCAAAGGACCAAAATCAGTCAACAACTTGTAACATTCCAAGTTCTTCTATCCAACTTCAGGACACTTTGAAGGAAAAGTGGGGGCAGGAGCCATCTTAAATAGCCAAACATAATTTCTCACAGTTTGAAACTTTTATTATAAAATAATAAGATCCCAATAGCGTGGAGTCAAGTTTTTATCTGTGAAAGATCCAAAAGATGAATTCAGAGCCGTTCATTTATTGATTCATTCACCTGACAGATAGCTGAGTCCCATTTATGAATCAGACCCTGTGTTATCTGTGTTAAGAGTCAGGGAGACAGGGGCAAACCAGAGAGACACGGTTCCTACCTGTCTGGAGTCTTAGGGTTTGAGGGAGAGACAAAGAATAAAACAAGTTCATAAACAAATACATAAAAAGAATTAGTAGCTGGAAGATGGTGCAGAGCGAGGAAACGCCAGGAGGATCTACTTGAAGTAGAATGGTTAGGCTTCTCTGAAGAGGTGATGTTTGGGCTGAGATATAAACAATAAGAAAAAGGAAGGCTTACAAAGAATAGGAATGAAAAATACAGGGAGATGGAATAGCAAGGCCAACGACCCTGCAGCAAGAAAGAGCCTGACTGGTCTGGCAGCTGCATCTCCTGGGTCTAAGGGTGTGTGTGTGTGTGTGTGTGTGTGTGTGTGTGTGTGTGTGTGTGTGTGTGTGTGTGTGTGTGTTTAGCTTCCCAATCTATGATCTAGCATGCTAAAAGCCTAACCCAGCATAGGTCCAAGACACAGCATAGCATCCAAACCACATTGAGTCTAGTCATAAGTGAGCCAATAAGATTCACTTTTTCCATGGCCACAGAAAACGCCCCTAACAAGACCAGCCATCTCAAAAACAAGGATTGGGAAAGTGGGACAGACTCGCTTGGGACAAATGTGCCATCAGAACAGGAGAAGCCAAAGTTCACGTGTCTGGAGCGTCATCTTCATATGTGTGGTACCATGATTTGTGGAATACACGCACTCCCAACACACACTGTGCACCAAGACTCCCTCATGCCCACCTCCTGCCTAGCACATTACTTCACTTCAACTTTAACACTAACTTCATTCTGGCTATTAAACCATGAGTAAACATTCCCCCTGGACAAATGCCTAAGCAAACATCACTTTTCTCCCTCCTCCCAAAAGTTAAATTCCACTATGTATAAAGGCTTTTTCTCCTCTCACTTTCTCTTATTCCTCCCCTCTGCACTTACTGTTCCTCCCCACACCTCTTCCCCTCATGGATCTTTCCAGTCTCCTACCTTCACTCTCTTCACTTCCCACACATTCCCTGCACCTTTGCCCTCACCCCATCAAGGGCCCTGCTGCATGTGGGATGTGGCTTCACCTTGAAGCAAGGGACCTGGAGTCATTACTAGATAGGTGACCAGCAGCTACAGAGAAGCCTTCAGGGATGGTGCTTATTTCTGCTGACACATCACTTCCTATTGTGCAGCCCCAGGGAGCAGGCAGATAAAGCTATCACTTGGATCCATGTCTACCCCACAGGAGGAAGGAGGAAAGGCCTCTTTGACTTCCTTTCAGATCGTCCCATGTGAGGCCTTTGGAATGAAGAGTCCATCCTGGGCATTAGATCAAAGGAGCTGAGTGAATTTCCTTAAATCCTTTCTGGAATCAGATGAAGTACAAATAAACTAAGAAATAAAAGTATCACAACTTTATTATTTTTTGTATATCCAAATATAGTATTCTACATACACTGTGGTTTATAGCAGATTTGTTTCACAGACTGATAAAAAAAATTTTTTTTAAAGAAGGGTGCTATGGACCGCATGTTTGCCCCACCCCCACCCCAAATTCATACATTGAAGCCCTAATGTGATGGTATTTGGAGATGGAAGTTTTGGAAGTTAAGTAGGTCATGGGGGGAAGCCCCCATGATGGCATTGGTGTCCCTGTAGGATGCGGAAGAGAGCTAGCACTTTCACTCTCTCTGCCATGTGAGACCATCTCCAAGCCAGGAAGCAGGTCTACACCAGAACCTAGCCATGCTGGCATTCTGATCTCAGTCTTCCCAGCCTCCAGAACTGTGAGAAGTAAGTATTTGTTGTTTGATCTACCCAGTCTCTGGCAATTTGTTATAGCAGCTGGAGCAGACTAAGACAGAGGGATAGATAAAGGATCCACTAACTTTCTATTTTAGACTAACTTTCTAATTTTCTGTTAAGGACAATTGAAAAAATACAATTGCAATCTACCATCACCATCGATTTATAAATATTCTAATGTCCAAAATTAGAAAGATATAATCTCAGAATTAAAAAGGGTTATCAGTGAAATTATTTTTCTCATTTTGCTAGGGAACAGTAAACATTTCATCTCAGACTGGCCCTTCTGAACCAGTAGTTTAAAGATGGGACTGTTAAATAACTAAAAATTTATAAGAAGTGTTTTCAGACACAGCTGGATCCAGGTGCCCCAGCTATGTGGGCTGGAATCTTTCTTCACTTCTTGATTTCATTGTCTTCGGTGGTGACTTCCTTCTCACACAGATGCTCCCCATGTGGGACTAGATGACCTACATAGCAGCTCCAACCTTGTATTCTACCAGCCTAGCAACAAACTGCTGATTCTTGGGCCTAACTCTCAATAGCACAAGTTAGGTGACATGTCTGTGCCTAAAACCATCATGTTGACTCTGATTGGTCAGTCTGGGGTTATATGCGCACACCCAGAAGGCAGAGGGTGGGTATGGGAAACTAGTGTAGAAGAGTTGGTTCCTGTTTTTTAAAAAAATGAAACACTGTTACCAAATAAAGAAGAATGGATGGTTATGGACAAAAACAACAAAAGAACATTACAATTTTATTAAATTCAAGCACCATTTTAATTTTACTGTGACTTTTAAGTGAACTCATTCAACAAACATTTATTAGATGCACCTATGTGCCAGACACTTTGTTAGGCAATAGGATACAAAGATAAATCCATTAGTCTCTGCCTTCAACAAACTCAGGAGGAGAGGAAGAGGTAGACACTTTTTGCAATAGTCTATGAAGTGATCGAGATCAGCCCTGTCAAAGGACAAAGGATCACAGTCCACATTAGTCAATTCCCTACTTTGCTTGGCTAATATAGACCTGACTCAGTACAGCAAGAAGTTGTATGTGAGACACTTTACACTAATTTCAAACAGATAAATACCATGTAGAAGGTGGGGGTAGGGGGGCATAAACTTGACAACAGTTCAATAAGAGATAACTACGTGGTCCAGCTGCTTAAGTAGGTAATACATTCCCAGCCTGTGTTGAAGAATCACAGTGTCATATCAAGAACACAGTTCCACCAGGCCACACAAAAGTCAGCCTTCCTCTGGAGTGTGATATATAGTTCCCAGAACATTTTCAGGAAGGGCATTGAAGATCATGATGTCACGAAGTCCCATGAATGCACCAAGATAAGACATTGCCAAGAGAAGAAAAACATGACTGGTTCAGAGCAAAGTTCTGAAACTGAGTGGGAAGCCCACGTTGGAAAGACTTTGAAACTGGGAGATGGTGGTTTGAATCCTAGCTTTGTCCTTTACAAACTCTGTTATCTTGGGCATATCAGGTATTTCCCAAAACATGGGTAAAGGATCACCCAAGATATTCTTTAGAACAATTCAAGTGGTGCAGGAACCAGTTTTGCTTGATGCTCCGACCGGGTAATAAATCACTTAGTGAAAAAGTTATTCTCTTTCTTTAGATCTTTCTGAATATATCAAGTGGAAAGTTTCTGTTTGGTTCTAACTTTCTAACACAGGCTAGTTTCACTTTTTAACAAATGGAGAGTAGCCCTCAAGCTCAGAATTTGATTTAAAATCATTTTGTTTTTGTTGTATTTGTTTTGAAGATTACCTCCTATTAATTGCAATTGATATACTGGTTTTGCATTTATCTGAGTGGTACAAAATTTCCCTTAAAAAACTAAGTGAGTAAATGTAAATAAAAATATTTTAAAAATTAGAAAGGTGGTGGGCCATTTAGTCAAGAATTATTGTGATGGTTTTCTGAGAGTGCAAGGTTATGGCAAAAAGTGGTACAGGAATGACTAGAGTATGGGAAGTGTGGAAAGCACCAGACCAGCTGTTTAACCCCATGGAGCCTCAGTTCCTCATTTAGAAGCTAAAGATAACAATTACTTGCTGGGTTGTTATCATGATATGTGCTAAGAAAAAACAACCAATATTATTTGGAGAAGGACATGATGACCTTGATTATCTTTCTTCATTAATGTAGACAACATGGAAAAGAAAATAATGATGGTTTACAAATTATTTTTACAGAATTATTGATTCTGTTCAAATTGGGGAACCCAGATTCTGTTTCTTGGGGTAATAATTTTTTTCTGGTTAATGAAAGAAAAAAAAGAGATAATATATGGTAAGTTCTTAACATAAGGTCGGGTCTCAATAAAGATTTACTATAAACTTGTCTTCAGTATTTCAGCTTCCCCTTTCTTTCCTTCCCCATCGCCTTCCAGATTCCCAAATATCTTCTTTCTTTCTTATCTCTTCATGGAAATAGGAAGAGATCTGGTGGTGTCACTTAAATATATTTTGATGGACACACAAGAGAACGAGTTTTTTCCAAAATATTACCTCAATTAGGCATTAGCATTTTAAGGTAGATTTGTTGGTTTGCCAGTTTGATTTTTACTTCTAATTATGAAAGAGTTTCCTGTTCCTCATTAAACCAATTTCATGTTTCTGCCAGCAGATAGGAAGAGAAGCCCCTAGGAAACACTATATCAATATACAAGAACAACTCTTAAGATAAACATGATGGAATCCTTTTTTCAAATTCAGAACTTCCTTACAGAGTCCTTCCTCTTCTAGGAAGAACAAAACGGGAATTGGCTTTACTTTTGCCAAGTGGGTCTGTTCCTAAATGGAACCAAATGGCCTCCATTGTCTTCTAGGCGCTGGCCTAGCTTCAGGGCAAGTCCACTAGACAGATATCTTCCCTCTAAAATCATCCTGGATTCCTCCCTCCCCTAAGAGAGGACTTCTATCCTTCTTCCTCCACCCAACTGGAGTCCTCTCCTTTCTGTCCTGGTACATTCTGGCACCATTTTGATGAATAATTATTAGTATTTCCAAGTGCTATCTCTTTGCTATCTATTCCTTCTCTCACACAGAAGGCTAAACCTATGCCTTCTATATTCTACCACTAAGGTGTTCCAGAGGGAAGCCATGGGGAGATGCCTTTGATTTGCAGCGAAGCCATGGAAACTGTTAGTGATGCAGTTCATCATAATAGCGATGGATACTTGACTGTGTCCTGACATGCTGGGTTTAGGTTCAGACATGGGATCAAAGGATCACACACCTAAAAAATTTTGATCAATGAGGTTAATCAAAATGCACAGGAATTGATTTTGATTTATTGAGGGTTATCCGGGGGAAAAAAAGTTAAACTTTTTGTTTTAATACTACACATGCAGTATCATTATTTCTAACAAAGAAATTCCACACACATTTATCTCTTTTGATCCTTTTCATTTTCAGCCCTTCAATTGAGGATATTTTATAATGTATCAACACACTGACTTAAAATGAAATTCATAAAGAGCTTAAAAAAATTAAATTCAAACTCCTTATCATGGCCCATCAGGCCCAGGATGATCTTCACCCTTGTTTGTTTTATAATTTCATCTCATAGTACTTCCTTTCTTTCTCACACAGGGTTCTCTTCTGTTCTGAAACTGTTGTTTTCCACTTCAGGGCTTTGCACCTTCAGTTTCTCCTGCCGGAAAGGCACTTCCTCAGATCTACATGACTGATTCTTTCTCATCATTTTGGTCTCATATAAATATTACATCCCCAGAGATTTTCCTGACCACCAATCGCTATATTACTTTGGCCCTTAGACCAGATCTTTATCTAAACCACAGAACACAGTGATTCTGTTCTCAGTTCTCTCAAGGACTGTGTATAACTTGTACCATTCCACTGGCATGGGAGAGGCAGTAATTCATTACATACAGTGGATGCCTAGGGCATTAGGGTTTAATTCTCTATGTTGATTCATTACATACAATGGATACCTAGGTGATTAGGGTTTAATTCTCTATGATTTAATTTATCATATCATCTGATTTATTTCCTTGACAGCATTCACCATACCCTGTAATTATTTGGCTTACCATTGTTTATTTATTTATTGTCTATTACCCTACTCTAGAATGTGAGCTCCATGAAGGCAGGGTGCTCATTGGTGTTTTTGTCAGGCTGAATCCCAAATATCTGGCAACTATGCAACAGCATTGCAAATGTTGCATTATAAATCTTTGTTGATGAGTGAAAGAATATTATTTTGCCTTTGATGATTCAGAAAATTAATGCCCTAGGGCAGTGGTTCTTAAGCTTTAGTGTACTCACTAAAAAACCCACCTCCCAAGATTCAGATTCAGTAATCATAGATTTCTGAAACTGACTCTTTTAGGTAAAAGAAACAGGTCCCAGTTGGATTGGGTGTACATTAAGACAACCAAAGTTGTTTTCATTCTTTTTTTCCCCTCTTTGGTTGTGCCATGTAGCTTGCAGGGTCTTAGTTCCCTGACCAAGGACGGAACCCAGACTCCTGGCAGTGGAAGTGTGGAGCCCTAACCACTTTTAAAATGAAATTTTAAATTTTTAAAATGAAATGCTTGACTTTAATTTCATCTTGATTTCATGTGGCATACTGTCTTTAAAAATTTTTATTGGAGTAGAGTTGATTTACAATGTGTTAGTTTCAGGTGTACAGCAAAGTGAATCAGTTACACAGTTACACGTACACATATATCCACTCTTTTTTTTAAATTGCTTTCCCATATAGGCCATTACAGGATATTGAGTAGAGTCCCTGTGCTATACAGTAGGTCCTTATTAGTTATCTATTTTATATATAGTGGTATGTATATGTCAATCCCAATCTCCCGATTTATCTCTCCCCTCCCACCCCGCCCCCTTGGTGGCCATGGGTTTGTTTTCTACACCTGTGACTCTTTATAAATAAGTTCATTTGTACCATTTTTTTTTTAGATTCCATGTATAAGTGATATCGTATGATGTTTGTCTTTCTCTGTCTGACCTGCTTCACTCACTATGCCAACCTCTAGGCCTATCCATGTCACTGCAAATGGCATTATTCCGTTCTCCAGGTACATTTAGATTGATGTACCTGAAATACACCTAGATGTTGCTGGAATAAGGGATGAAACTCCTTTTTTTTTTTTCTTTTTTTAAGTAAAGGTTTTTTTTTTTTTTCTTTTTTTAAGTAAAGGGCCAATATTTTTTTTTTTAACTTAAAAAAAAAAGTACATCCCCAGAACACAAACAAAATTGTGGTTAACTGTAAAGGAACAGTATCTTCAAAAATAAAGGCAATGGGTTTGCAATGTTAATTACTTATTATTGAGAGAAGAAAAGTCACTGTTTTACAGGCAAATGAAGCATTTGCTAACAATTTTGTCAAAATCCAGAATATTGATACTTTACTATAAAGTTTTCTGCCCACAATGTGCATGTGCATCAAAAAGCAAAGGAGGAAAACAGCATGGCAGTTCCTCAAGAAATGAAGTAGGATTATCATGTGACCAAGACATTCCATTTCTGGGTATATATACAAAAGAACTGAATGCATGGATTCAAACAGATATTTGTACACTCCTGTTCATAGCAGCATTATTCATAATGGCCAAAATGTTGCATGGAAAACATCCATTGACAGATGAATGTATAAACAAAATGTGGTATATGCATGCAAGGGAATATTATTCCACCCTAAAAAGGAAGGAAATTCTGACACATGCTATAATATAAATGAAACTTGACGACCTATGCAAAGTAAAATAAGCCAATCACAAAAGACAAACACAGAATTCCCTGGCAATTCAGTGGTTAGGACTCCAGGCTTTCACTACCAAGGGCCTGGGTTCAATCCCTGGTCAGGGAACTAAGATCCTGCAAGCCATGCAACGTGGCAAAAACAAACAAACAAACAAACAAACAGAAAACCCAAAAGACAAACACTATGATTCCACTTACAAGAGGTACCTGGAATAGTCAAATTAATAGAGACAGCAGAATGGTGGTTGCCAGGGGCTGATGGGAGAGAGAAATGAGCAGTTAGTGTTTAATGATTACAATTTCAGTTTGGGAAGATGAAAAAATTCTGGAGATGGATGATGGTGATGTAATATGAATGTACTTAACGCCATACAACTATACACTTAAAGATGTTAAAATGATAAACTTTATGTTACATATATTTTAACACACAAACAGCAATAAAAAGGAGAAATAATATCGGATGGAAATTTTGAAACAGATCTTCCTCCACTTACAGTGAGGTTATGTCCAGAAAAACCCATGGTAATTTGAAAACATCCTAAATCGAAAATACATTTCATACACCTAACCTACCCAACATCATAGCCTAGCCTAACTTAAACGTGCCCAGAACACATTAATCTTCAGCTGGGCAAAATCATTTAACCCAAAGTCTATTCTACTGTAATGTATTGGATATCTCATGTAATTTATTGAATGCTGTACTGAAAGTGAAACCAATGGTTGTATGAGTACAGAATGGCTATAAGTGTATTGGTGGTTTGCCCTCCGGATCCTGTGGACTGGGAGCTGCCTCAGTGTCTCTGACCAGCTTCAGGAGAGAGTATCCTAGAGCATATTGCCAGGCCGGGAGAAGATTGAAATTCAAAATTCTACTGTGGTTTCTACTGAATGCCTACGGTTTTCTCAGCATCGTAAAGTGGAAAAATCCTAGGTCCAACAATTTTAAGCGGGGACCATCTGTAGAGGTTTATCTGATATACGTTCACAGTGATAGACTTGTTGCACCTTCTTCAGAAGATCCCAGAAACCAGGAACAGAAATTCAAGCAACAAACCAATGACTTTGTGGCTCTTAGTGCACAAAGGGAATCCTGCGAAGATTCACGAACGGGTTAAAAGCGTGCTCTCAGCCCTGCCTAGTACTTGCATTCTGCTGTTCCTTGCTCTTAAATTCTCAAAGATGTCCTGAGAGATTTTCCTCAGAAAAAAATGAACAGACCGAAGTGAACGCCAAATATCTGTGACATGATAAAGGAAACTGCCTCCGGGCAGGACAGAGGACCGCACCACAGACAGGAATTGAATGCGCCTTGTCTAAATGGGATTTTGACCCTTTTCTAGGTTGGAGGGAGAATGTGGCGGGTGAGGGGATCGCCAAAGGCGGAAAGGAATTTTCAGTCAGCTGGAGCTGCACGTAGAACTCAACGCCCCGAGAGTAGCGGACACTCCAGCCGCCCTAGCGCTGTCAGCGCCGCGCCGCCGGGTGCCTCAGTGTCCCCGAGTAAAGGTGCTGGGGCACCGCCCCCTCTGACGTCACGGGGCGGGCACGACCAGGCTGGCCTTCAGGGGGCGAGAGCGCGGGGCGGGCGCCTGAGGGGGTGGGCGCGCGGGGACGGAGCGTGGCGCCCCTGGGCCGCGCGGGCGGCGCAAGGCGGAAGCCTGGGCGGGAGGCCGGGGGCGGGGCTGCGGCGCTGAGTCACGCCGGATTGACCCGCCCAACGCCTCCAGGGGCGGAGGTGACAGCGGGCCCGGGACGGGTAGACGTATCTGCCCGCCGCGCCGAGGGACCGCCAGGCGGCGGAGAGCAGGTCAGGGACCGGGCGAGGCCGGGCGGAGAGCCGGGGTCGCTGTCCGGGGACGGCGGGCGGAAGGGACCCGCGCCCCGAGGGACGCGCCGGACGCCCCGGCCTGCGCAGCCCCTGCCCCGACGCGGCCGCTGCCCGGGCCGGGAGCCCCCGAGGGGCAGCAGGGCTCCGGGCCCTCGTCGGAGTCCTCCGGTCCAGGTCAGTCGGGGCCTGGGAGGTGCCGGGGAACCGGAGAGGCCGGGTGGCCGGCAGTCCCAGGGATGCAGACGTGGGCTTTTTAAGTGGTGTCAGGCAAGCCCAGGGCTCTTTTCACTGCACCGCGCTGCCACTCCGGCAGTGAGGCGGAATTTGAAAGCTGGAAAAGAATCCAGCATTAGTCCAGCCCCCTTGTTTTACAGTTGAAGAAATTCTTCTGGCTTGCATAGAGTCGCATTCAGTTGGAATAGGAGTCCGTGATTCTTGTCAGGGAGGCAAGGGGGATGGTTTACCAAAGCAGGAGTGAGACCTGTTTGGCTAGAGATGGAAGTTTGGTTATGGTGGAGTTTTTCACGCCTGCATTCCTGCCGCCTGTACTGAGGTCCACCAGGCATCAGTTTCTCAAAGTACTTAACCTTGAAAAGGATTGCGGTGCTGTCAGTTGAATAAAGGAATATCGGGGTCACAAACAGGCCAGGTCTGCTGCAAATTAGGTGCTGTGGAGAATGTTTGGTGTATAGAATTAAATTTTAAATGAGAAAACAAACAAAACACAGTTTAAATGCAATCTCATCCTTTATTGTCTATCTCATTTATATTGATATAATAATGAAGGCCACTCACAACACTATTCTGTAATTGGTAACTTGCCTTTAGGTCTGTTTTACAGTAATTCTTTTATAGTAATATGAGCATCTTGTGTTGAAACACTTTCTTTCATAATCAGTGATGCTGTAGTAATGTGGCAAGCCAGTGGTAGCACTAATATTTAGTGTTTGAGCATAGTTTAGCTCCATGTGTTTGTATAGCTGAAGTTACAGAACTGATTAATCTGTAGTTGTATATTGAAGAGTGAAGTACCTGCCAGGTGTGGTTTCTTAGAGCTGGTGCTTTTATTACTCTCACAGCATAGAATAGATTCCAGGTGATGAACAAGTTAGTTTATCCCTCAGCACCTGTTTTTTTCTAAATAATTGAATTAAAGGCTCTCTAAGACTCCCAACTCTAAAATTCCTTGGTTTTACATGTTAATTTGAAACGTCACTCATTGTGGCGACACAGTTTTGAGAAAACGTGTCTTTAAAAAATTCTTCATAATGTGTAATGAATCTTCAAATTAACTGCTATTCTCAACACTCCCAGTCACCTTATCATTGTTGAGCTAACATAGTGAAAAAAGATTTTTCAGATTACTTCCATGTTAAACTCACTAAATTCAGAGACTGAGATGGAGTGCTGTGTGTATGGTGGAGTGTAGCTAAAATCTGGCCTGGGCATGGGGTCTGTGCAGTGCACAGATAACTTTTGCAATAAGCTAAGAACATTCTGCCTCAGCAAATGTGATAAGATGTCTTTTATACAGTGTTCATATTGTGTGAATTTTCAACTGAGATATGAGAATAATCTTCTAGACAATCTGTCCAAATATATACAAGTTATTTTGTCTTGCAGTCCCAAAGCAGAGCCTTTCCCACCTCTTGTTTCTTCTTTTCTGGCTTTCTTCTTAGTGCCCCTCTTACCTGCAGAGACCCTTTCACATTCCCCTTTATCTACATGAAAGAGGCAATTTAGAGCTTCTTTCAAGCACTGATTGAGCTTACACTACTTTTTCTCCTCTTAACGTATGATAAATCATAATTCTTGCATTGTCATTTAGATCTCCTAAAAACTAGGAGTGGGTGTCCATTTTTAGAACATAGTACAAGACTCCATGAGGCTCTGGTTCTGAAGAAGGGTTAAGTGGAATGTGTTTAGATTTTTATCTTCCCTAAATTTGGAGACTGCAATCTAGGAAGCCTCCAGAGCCAGTAACCTCATTTACTGCCTGTGATCAGAGCTGATCACAGTGAATCTTCAAATGAGTTATTCTTTCAGCCCTCCCAGTCACTTTATCATGGTTGGGCTAAAGTAAGCAAAAGGTGATTTCTCAAATTGCAGACACTTTAGTGATTGTTCAGATTTTTAAATTTGGAGAACTTTTAAAAATGATAAAAGCAATTAGGGAATTCCCTGGCGGTCCAGTGCGAGGGCCCAGGTTCAATCCCTGGTAGGGGAACTAAGATCCTGCAAACCTCAGTGTGGCAAAAAAATAAAATAAAATAATGATAACATTTTTTTTAAAAAGCACTTAAACTAGAATGCAAATGGAGGCTTGCATACCCACTGCCAGATATAAGGCTTGACTTATTTTCTAGGTTTATGATTCTGTCGTTTCTGAAGTCAGTTAATACCCCGCAGCATTATTACAAGATGATCTGTTTAGAAACTTTCAATTGTGCTTTATCTTCAGTTAAAGCATCCATAAAATTCATTCAGAATACTTATGAAAAGTTTTAAACATAAATTCAATTAATATTAAATAGTTTCTTGTTATGCTTCACTTAGGAAAACATCTGAATAAACTAATCTTTAAGATTGGATAACTTAGTCCTGTTGGCCAGGAGCTAATTATATCAGTTTCTCACCTGGAAAGGCAGAACGGTCTAAAGTAGCAGACCTAAAATCAAATCATAGATCAGCTCTGTGATGAAAGAGGTGTTAAACAAACCAAGGCTCAACAAATATTCATGGAGCACCTGTATCTGTTTTTGGTGCGGGGGATACAGCTGTGAACAAAACAGACAAAGCCCTGCCTCATACAATAGATATTCTGGTGGTGTGGGAGGCAAACAGGAAATAAATATGTGAATGGATCTTGGTCACGATTGTAAGTGCTGTGGAGAACCTGAAAGAGGTGGAAGTGGGAAGTGGGAGGGGAGGGGGTGGCACATAAAAAGTGCAAAGTGGTCAGAGAAGGCCTTTACTGAGATCACTTTTGATCTAAGGCTTGAGAGGAATGAGGGAATAAGCAGGAGTTGGAGCGATGAGCAAGTTCTAAGCCCTGATGCAGGAGCGTGTTTGGCATGTGTGAGGGATGACGAGGTCATGGTGGCCAGGCAGCCCTCTTGTGGGTGAGGGAACAGCAGTGTAGGCCGTTTTGTAGGGATTTTGGCCTTTGCTCTGAGTGAGGGGGAAGCCTATAGAGGGTTTTGAACAGTGAAGCTTCTGATGACTTACGTTTTAACAGGATCACTCTGGTTGCTGGGCCAGAGAGACAGAGGAGAGACAAGGGCATAGTCAGTGAGAGCTTCCTTTTCATACCAGCTGTGTGACCCTAAACCACAATCCTTCTCTGGCCTTTGTTTCCTCATCTGTAGAACAACTAGGTGCTCTCTAGCTCTAGAATTTTTAGATTTGAAGTAGTGCAGAATCACTGTAGGGAGGCCAGAGGATTGTATATGAAGAGGTTCTGAAAGTAAATAGTGTCAAAGGACATGAAAACTTGATGCCACCAACATGCCTTTAGCTGATCGCTCCTAATCAAGAGGTAATCATGTCTTTTCAGTCAGGTTGTCAGGTCATGAGAACAAAAACACTGTTTCGTGACTATTCTCCACTGATCCCTTTAGTACTCTGCTGATCCCTGAATTTTCCCCTTCCTGCCTGAAAAAGGATGAAAAGCTGTTACTCATCAACAGAGCTGGCAACCAAAGTTGCTTTTGTTGTTAGGAAAGTTGGAAACTTAGGGGAAGGAAACAATTCTAATTTTATTTTTATCATCAGTCATTTGAATTCTTCTTTTTTAACATGCAGGGAGCCTAAAAGAATTTTGTTGTTTTTAATTCCCTTATCCTCCTCCCATTCACTTCATGCTTCCTAGGTGCTCATTGGAATACATATAATGTTTCTTTTTGTCTGTATAGCATCTTGCAAAGTGGGGATATTTGTTTTATATGTATTTTAATTTGTAATGATGTATTTCATTTTACTTTTTTTCTGAGTACTGTTTTTAAGATCCACCTGTGTTTCTATGTGTACATCTAATTCTTTGCTTCTGAATGCTGCATTATATTCATGCTGTAGGTGTGAACCACAGTTTTACTTATCTCCTCTCTGTGATAGGTACTCAGGTTGTCTCTACTCCCTTCCCCACAAATATTGCTGCAATGAGCATCTTCATACCTGCCCACTCATAAAGCTGTGGAATATGCAGTTAGGAGGGAATCGCTGGGTCATAGGCTTGCATGTCCTGAATTTGATCAAACTGTGCCAGATTCCTCCCCATAATGGCTGCACCAGTCTCTCTCCTGCTGAAGTGTTCAAGGGGTCCTATAGCCTCATTCCCAACCAGCACTCAGCTTTCTCTAGCTTTCCACCTTTTATAATCTCATGGGTACAAAGTGATATCTTGTCATTTTCATTGTAATCAAATAAATAAATTCTTTGGGTATATTTTATGTTTTTAGAGTTTTGTTTAAGAAGGCCCTCCCAGTCCCTAGGTCATAGCTATTTCTCTATTTCATCTAGAGCCTGCATTACACATGGTGTTAGATAGGGATCCAGCCCTATTATTCTCCATTTAATGAGCCAGTTTTTCCAATAACATATCCAAAAAACCCATGCTTTCCTCCACTACATTGTAGTACCCTCTTTCTCCTATATGGTTTCCATGGATACACCAGTCTATCTTTAAGCGTATGTTCTGTTCCGTTAGTTTGTCAGTTCTTGCTCTGTTTTTTATAGCCCTGATTTTATTACAGTGATTTGGTAATATATCCTCATGACTGGCATGGAGCTAGGGCCCCATCTCTGTTCTTCATTTTTAAGTTTACTTAGCTACTCCTGGGCTGTTATTTTTTCATATAACACTTGGAATACGTTTATCAAGTTCCTCAAATTTTTTGAGGAATTTTTATTGGGATTATATTGAATTTATAAATTATTTGGGAGATGCTTGACATCTTTTTGTTATTAATTTATTTCATTCAAGAGTATGTAATGAGTCTCTCCATTTAGCTCATTTTTTTTTCAGAATTTTTGTTTTATTTGGAAATAATTTAAAACTAACAAGAGTTTTAAGTTTAGTACAAAGAGCTTCTGTATATCCCTTACCTAGATTCACCAGATGTTAGCATTTTACCGTATTTGCTTTATTACTCCCTCTCCACATTTCTGTTCATTTTTTCTGACCCATTTGAGTTATCAGTTGCAGACATCATGACCCTTTACCCCTAAATATTTCATCAGCTCATCTTTAAGGCCTTTATTAGAACTTTAAGGTTTTCTCCATAAAGATCTAAGAGTATATTCTTGATTAAATTAATTTCTTATACTTGAGAGTTTTGTTGCTATTGTGAATCATGTCTATTACTATTGTTTTCTAGTTGGCTATTGGTAGTTTTAAGAGAAATGGTATTGATTTTTGTAAGCTGATCTTGTATCTCGCAGCCTGGCTTCACTTGTTATTCAAATAGTCTGCTCTTTTCTGTTGTTTCTTTTCCCCCATAGTTAATGATATCCTTTGAAAATAATGGTAGTTTTGTTTTTCCTTTCTCATCCTCACAGTTCTTATTTATCATCCCTTTACAGCACTGACCAGAACTTCCAGAACTATTTCAAAATAATTGTTATGCTAGTGAACATCTTTGTCTTGTTCTCAGTCTTAAAGAGAATGAGTCTAAAGTTTCCCCATCTCATGTAATGCTTATTTTAGGCTTCAGGTGTACCTTTGTCAGGTTAAGGTGTTCTCCTCTATGTACTCCTAGTTTACTGAGCATTTTCATCATAAATGGCTATTAAGCCTTGTCAAGTACTTTTTCAGAATTTGTCTCCAAAGACATAAGATGGCATCAGGAGGCTGCAAACCAAAATCCTCAGCTAAACTTAATCTTCAAGCATAAGAGTAATAAAAAAGTTTTCATTATTTCTGAACCCTACATATGTAAATATGGTAGACATCTCACAATTCCAATATAAGCTTATTTCACTGTTAGATCAGCTTTTCCTCCTGCTTTAAGAGTCAGAATTTAAAAAGCTGATGTGAAGAATGAGAGTGCCATATTCAGCATAGCTGTAGTTGTCAGCATGATTGTAAATATAAGATACGTAAAATTATAGTTTCCTTCCTCTGTGGATCAGTCTCTGTCCCGGGTATAAATCTCACCTAAGTATATCTCACAAAATACTGAGATGGTTCAGCAGGTAGCTCTTTAGCAGCCATAACTGCTAGGGTGTTGGGCAGTAGAGTCTCAGGGCCGTCTCTTTTGGTGCATCATTGGTTTTTTTTTTAACTAGCTGTTTTCTCCCCTAATTATAAACATTGTACCTCTTAATTGTAGAAAAATTTGCAAATAGAAAAGCAGATCTTTAATCCTGCCTTTTAGCATCAACCACTGTTAAAATGTTTATTTGTCTCTCTCTGATCTTTTTTTGGGGGTGGAAATAGCGGGGCTGCTTTGTGGAGGAGGAGAAGAATGCACATAACGTTGGGCTGTATAATTTTGTATCACCCCTCCTTTTTCAGGCTTAGGCCATCAACTCTTGTTTGTCTTGCTTTGATTGATCTTCTAAAAAAAAGCAGTAAGAAAGATATGATTAGCTTATAGGGTGGGATTATAGCTTGTTGATTACTTGGACATTTCAAGCAGGCTGTGTCTGAGTGCACAGATGGCCCAGCCTCATTATCAGAGTATGGAGAAGTCATAGTCCATATGCCAGCAGACCGAAAACTAGCTTGGAGAAGAGAAAGGGAGGAGAAGTCTATTTGATGTTACTTTGCTTCAGTTCAGTTAGCACCTTCCTTCTTTAGACCACATTTGCCTTTATCTTTCGAAAAATAAAAAGTATGGAGAAAATAGTTTAAATTTATTTTCTTTTGACTCTGAAATAAACCCAGTGCTATTGTCTTGTTTCCCTAATCACCTTTTGCTGGTGTAATGACTGGTGAGGGAGTGTGATAATAAATTTCAGGAAGTGACAGAATTTTTAAGTTAACATTCTTATCAGCTGATAGATTCAATATCCAACTGCCCTCCCCTCCTTACTTCTCATCCCTTCACCCTGCTCTTTTTCATTTTGCCGAAACACCTGTCACTTCCTAAAATCTGTTGTCTGCCTTCCCCATCCCTCAAGGAGGAAGTTCTTCAAGGACAGGAATCTTTGTTTTGTTCACTGATAAATCCCAAGCACCTTTGAGCCTTGCCTGGTACATAGCATGCTCTCAACAGATGGAACCCACTAAATGAGTCAATCTGTAAGGAGGCAGCTCTGTGATAGAGAGGGGAAATCTTTTTCTTTTTTAAGCTCTTTATTGGAATACAATCGCTTTACACTCTTGTACCAGCTTTTGAGGTACACCACAGTGAATCAGCTGTATTTATACATATATCCCCATATCCCCTCCCTCCCGCAACTCCCTCCCACCCTCCCTGTCCTGGCCCTCTAAGGCATCACCCATCATGGAGTTGATCTGAGAGGGGAAATCTTAAGGGAGGAGTAAGGGAAAAAAGTTCTCTTAGGCTCCTTTAAATGCTTGGGTTCAGTAAACTAGTAGAATCCCCATTTCCTTGACCTTGTGAGCAGAACTGTCAACCCAGACACAGAGTTAATTTCTCTACATCTATTTTAGCTGCTCCTGTGGGGTCTGTGGTTTCTAAAAGTGGATTGTGAGTGTCTCTGTTGCTGACAAGCACATGGTGGAAGTAGGGCCCCAGAGAGAATAGTCAGTGCTGACATTCTAGCCATGGGTTCTGGGCCCAGCACACACTCTGCATTGTTTTCATGAGGTGATTGATTCTCTTAGGATAAATGATCTGCCCCATCAGCAGGAAAAGTTGCAGTGGATGTGCCGAGCTGTGCTGAACTCCCAGCCTCACGCCCTATGTCCTCCCCCTTTCTAGTTTATTCTTTCCTCCCATTCCCAGCCATGCAGAAACCTTTTGGCATTTCGGTCGTTTCTGGATCTGGTTCGGGATTGTCATGATGGACAGTCATGCTGCATATACCTGGTCAGTTTATTATAAAGCAAGCCTCAGTCATATTAAATAGCACTCTATAGGGTGCTGAAAAAGGAGGGGGGGGTGGCCACAAATACACCATAATGCTGTCCTGGAGGCCGATACCACAGACCCAGTCTGTCTTGTATAGACCGTTGTCTGAGTAATGGTCCTGAAATACTACTTCACTGTTGTTTTACTTGCTCTTCTCTTACTGCATTCTACTGACACTTGTTACCTGGCTCTTGAATCTGATCTACTGTCCATACATGTACTAATTTACTTCCATGTCCCTCCTTTCTATTCTTATCAGATACGTCTCTTTTTCTTTCCTACAACGATGGTAGCAAGAAGTATATTATTAGTTATAATTACAAATGTCTTGGGTTTCACTAACAGTCTGAATTCAAATGAAGGGAAAGGACTATAAAACAACAACAGTAATAACAGCAGCGAATATTTTAGCCAGTCATAGTACTAAATACATTCCTATTTAATCTTCGGAACGATTTTATGAGGAAGGTGCTGTTGTAATCCTCATGTTGCATATGGAGAAACTAAGGTACAAATTGCTTAAGAAACTTACCCTAAAGTTTCTTCTGCTGTTAAGTGATAGAGCAGGAAACCAAACTCATGTATGTTTCTCTCCAAAGCCCACTCTCTTAGCCAGTGTGCCATAGCAGGCCTCAGGTAAGCAGATGACCAAAGACCGGGAGTGACTTATACAGTCACATGGTTATTGGTGATGTCCTCTTTTCATGTTCATCACGCTACTCACCAGTGCTCTGTGAGATGTGAGGGGCTGGGAGGATTTTGTCTGTAGCTGGGACTGCTTGGGGAGCTCCTCCCCAGATCCTGCATCGCCTCTGCAGACAGTCAGAAATCGATGGCACCTCAAAAAGGGAAAGGCTCTGAAACTACCCATCCAGGTAGCATTCTTTCGCTTCTGACCTTTTTCTAGTAATATATTTAAGATGAGCAAAAATTAATAAAGAACAATGCTGCAAATGTCTGTGTATCCAACACTCAATTTAAGATGTAGAAAGCTGAGTTGGTTTATATGTTCCACCTCCCTTTGCCCATTTGTAGACCCTCTGGTTCTAGTAACTTAGGAAAAAAAGGAAAAAAGAATTCCCTTTAGTTTACATATGACAGCAGCACCATTACTGTCGCCTGAAAAAAGCAGCAGAAATTCCTTAATATAATCAAGAAGCTAGTCAGTGTTCAAAATTTCTCCCATTTGTCTCAATTTCTTAAACAATTGATTTGTTTGAATCAGGATCCAAGAAATGACACCCGTTGCATCAGCTAATGTTTCTTAAGTAGCTTTTAATTGATAAGTTCCCTTTCCTTCCATTTTCATTGTAATTTTTGATTACAGTTTATTTTGTTAAAGAATTTTGTCGTATAGCTTCCCACATTCTGAATTTTTTTTAATGGCTTGTGATGCAGCCTTATTGTTCTGTTATGAGTTTATTTACACTTTTAATCTGTCAGTCACTCTGGGAGGTTCCAAGTTATTCAGCCTCCATAAATAGAAGGGATTCACCAGCCCACATATAGCTTAATCTGGCCAAGAGGTCATTTCCGAGGAGTCTTCAAAAATGTACCAGGTGACAGGGAATGACATAATCAACAGCAGACCATCTCTATTTAAAAACATTTTGCCTCAGAAGGAATTTTATAACTTCTCTTTGGCAAGGCATTTTCATGTTCCCTAGAGACAGAGACGAGACTGGAAAAGCAAGTCAGTAGTCTGGTTTTCTTCTTTTAGACAATGTCTGTTGCTTTAAGGATTTCTGGGGCTCAGTGCCAGAACCTCCTTGGGATATTATTGTCTTAAAGTTTAGATCTGCTTATCAGGAAACAGAATCCCTGGAGGGTCAGGTAAGAGGAGAATGAGTTTAGGATAAAACCCGACCTTTGTTAGTGCCTGTTGGGGTCCTGTATTATATTCTTGAGCAGCTAGTCAGACTGTGGAGCATAATACTAATATGTATGGTCTTCAGACCTATAGTTTTCATTACCTGTTCTTTGTACTGCCACTGTCTAGATGTTGTTTAGTAATAATAGTATCTGGACCACTGCAGACATGAAGAAGTCCAATTTTGTTTTGTTTTTCTTTTAGTCTTGCTGCTTTGGCCTGCTAGTCAAATGTGATAGTTCTACAGGGTAATCAGTCAATATTAAAGTAAAAAGAATGAAAATTGTTGAAGTGTGAAGCTATGTTTGGCTTTATTTATTTAGTGACTTGACGATTGTAAAAATGAAGTATCTCAATGTCAGTATTTTCACCTAGTTTTAAAGCCAAACAGTTACTAAACCAAGGCTAAAAATCTAACATAGAATGAGAGAACATTTAATACATTTATTACAGTCCTGCTTATGCTTTTATTATGAGATTAACTGGTTATCTTAAGAGGTTTGCTTTAATTAAAGGCATTGATAACAGTAAATTACTGGAAATCTTTGTGTTGAATTTTAGTGGTATGTTCAAACTGTATTCTTACATTCCATAGGTGGGAGTCAGGCTTGGTCAATATTCTCTTCTAGTGACTCCAAATAATTAAAAAATAAAATATAATTATTATTCACAATAAAAGTGTCAATTAGGTGTGATTTGCTAGTTATTGATTGCTCTTCATTGCTGTGATCAGTTAACAAGAATAAGCACTTCCTATTCACCCTGATCACTGGTAGCAACAGCACACAAATGAGATAATGTTTGAAAAGCAGTCTGTAGGTGTATTGTGTTCTAATAATATGTGTTAGAAAGCTGTAGTGCCTTGCAGAGAATTGCCAGCATTTTGATGAGGCTAGAGTTTGGTGTGTATGGTGGGTGGAGAGTGTCCAGAAATGAGGTCAAACTTATGCGTGGGGATCAAATCATGATGAGCTTTGTACAATCTGCAAAGGAGTTTTAGATACTTCCTGCCTGTGATGGATGGGAAGCTCTTGTGAACTTCAAGCAATAGAGAATTATGAGATTTTGTATTTAAAAAAGGTAATCCTAGTTACAGTGTGGAAAATAGAACAGAAGGAGATAAGACTGCTAGGTGACCATTTAGGAGGCTATTGCCATAGTCCCAAACAAACGATGGTGAGAGTCTAAAGTAGGGTAGTGGCAATCTCAAATTGTAAATGTCAAACCAAAGAACAGTTTTTAAAAGGTAGATGAGTTTGAAGGACTTAACAATAGCATTAATTTTTCATTTTTTAGTGTTAATGTTTTTCCTAGAAGTAGAGGATATTTTTTTAGAAGAGTAAATAAATTAATTTCATATTCCTCTTCTATCCCTGGAAGGCATTTGGCAGAGATTTTCTTAGACCCATAGGTAAGGATCTTGTATGCAAAACTGCTGCCAAATCTTTGTGGGAGTACACAGTTCATTTAGAGTTTAGGGTAGAGGGGGATGTCAATTGCTTTGTCGTTGTGACCAGTAACCACAAAGAGCTACATTATTCCCCCTTCCTCTCAAAAAGACAGTAGGAGTTTTGAGCAGTTAGCCTCACCCAGAAGTTGCTGCCTCATCTGTGTTATTGTTACAATCAGTCTCAGGGATGATGCAGTTCTCATTCTCCTCCCCATTCATTATCAACATCACCATCCTCATAACTGACATTTACAAAATATGTGAGTGCTTACTTTTCACCAGAAAGTGTATAACAGGTTTTATCTACCTAATAAAATTTAATCATAACACACCATGAAATAAATTACTATTGTTATCATCAGTGTACAGATGAGGAAACAAAAGTTCAGAGTGGTTTAAGTAACTTGCCCAAGGTCACATAGCTTGACAAATGGCAGAGCCAAAAATTGAACCTAATTGTCTTGACTTAAGCCTGAGCTTTTAACTGTTAAGAATATAGTTATTACTTAATATAATTTAGTAGCAAAAATTATTTCTCTTTTTAAGTTTACTCCTTTATGTAGCTATGCCCAGTGAAAGTCCATGTAATCAAACACTGTATTACCTACCCTCCATCTGCAACTAATGGAAATAAAACACAAACACATTTTAAAACATAAGGTACAGGAAAAACTTGGGCATGGGGCGGGGCAGAAATAGGGAAACTATTTAAATTTCTAGCTTTTTTCAAGGCAGGATATCCATGTATGTTTTCCCTGTTTTTGCTTGAAGTATAGCAGTTTCTGAAACAAGAGAGAGATTCAGTTTTTAACATTGAGATATAATTCACAAACCATGAAATTCACCCTTTTAAAGTATACTATTGAGTGGAATTTTTTGGGGTGTATTACAAAGGTGTGCAACCATCACCACTATCTAGTTCCAGAACATTTTCATCACCCTAAAAAGAAACCTTGTATTCATTAAAAGTCATTCCCCACTCCTTTAACTTGAGACACTCATTTTAAAACCTGTTAAATACCAAAACACCTCCCAAAGCTGTGAAGAAGATTTTGAGAGTATCTATCCATAATCTCCCTCTCTTTAATGCAGGTGATGATGGCCGCAACAACAATACTACTAGCGGCTAACCTCTGTGTAGTGCTTACTGTGTGTAGGGTATGATCCTAAGTGCTTTACATATATTAACTCATTTAAATTTCACTGTGGTCCTGTGAGGCAGGTTCTAATACTAAACCCATTTTATAGGTGAGGAAAAATTTTTTTTTTTCCGCAAGGAATAGCAACTTTATTTGGAAAGCCAGCAAACTGAGAAGATGGTGGGCTTATGCCCCAAAGAACCATCTTACCCAAGGGAGAATTCAGACTTCTTTTATACTAAAAGGAGAGGGAATTTGGCTGGTCCTTGCAAACTTCTTGGTGCAGGATTCCTTTGTTCTTGCAGCTGTCCCTTGATGAGGAAATTAAGGCACAGAGAAGTTAAGTAACTTGCCTCAAATCACATAACTTTAGTGTGGAGTGGAGCTAAGAGATAAATCCAGATAGTCTGGCTTTGTAATCTGTGCTCTTAATTATTATATGTGCTTTAAGCTGATCATATTTTTATTTGAAAATTATATGAAGACCTTGAAAATACCATGCTAAGTAAAAGAAGCCTGTCACAAAAGACCACATATTGTATGATTCCATTTATATGAAATACTTAGACTAGGCGAATCTTTCTGTCTGTAGAGACAGAAAGTAGATTACTGGTTATCTAGGGCTGGGATGGGTGGGGAGATTTTTGGAGAGAAATGGGAAGTGATTGCTAATGGGTATGGACTTTATTTTTGAGATGAAATGTTTAAAAATTGATAGTGGTGCAAGTTGCACAACTCTGGGAATTTATAAAACCCATTGGATTGTACATTTTGAATGGATTAATTATATAATATGTGAATTATAACTCAATAAACCTGTTTTTTTTTTTAAATGATATGAAGATAAATGACCGGAATGATTTACCTTGGAATACCTTTTGGCTTTATCTGGAAAAAAAAATTGTGTATATGTATAAAAAAATGTGTGTACACGCGCACACACTTTTTTCCTCTTGTATTTGGGGGTGCTCAGTTACTCCTAATTCTAACCATTATACTTGCTTATTCAAACATTTCAAGTGCTCCTAAAAATCAAAATTCAGCCTTTCTCATGTGGAAGTGAATCCTGTGAGATCCTGTACAGGCCTGTGTGAAGGAGTAGCATGATCACTGGTAATGTGAATGTATATTCTGATATATAACTTAAAGTAGTTCAGTGTGTTAAGTCATTTATTCTGCAACTGTTTATGGAGGGCCTGCTATGTACCAAGCAGTGCTCTAAGTATATACATCAGCACATAAAAGAATGTTGCCCTGTAGAGCATGTAGGAGATAAGGACTAATTCTGTAGGCTTCATAGAGGAGGTATCATGAGTTGGATCTTAGAAGATAATAGTTTACCCAGATAATAAGAGTTAGGCATGTTTGATGGTGTTTGATGGAAGTGCTCATCATCTGATCCAGCGAACATCACATTGTGTCCTTTTCTTATTTTGGGGGGGTGCTGTGCAACAGATAACTGCAAAATCTCAATGGCTTGTTACAACAAACATCTTTTGTTTTCATAGGTCTGAGAGGGCTGAGATTTGTAGGTCAGAGTAAAGGAAGCGAAACAGCAGCAAATGGATATAGGAGTAGGAATCTTCTTGGGGATTTATCTCAGGTCTTTGGCCAAGGGCTGGGCCGGGCATGCACAGGTCAAGCCTCTGTGAGGCCTGGCACAGGGTGGCTTCAGTGGGGCTGAGAGCTGAGCAGAGATACCTGAGGGTGCACAGTGCTCAGAAATACTGGATTTCTAGTCTGGCCAGAGTAGAGAGACCTTGATGAGCACTTAAGGCATTCGTTAGAGACCCCAGCTAGGACAGCTTTAGGAGTAAGAACAACACCTACAGTAAATGCCATACCTTAAGACTAAGGACAAAACCAAAATAGACCTAACCTATATTGTGTAAAACCAAGCCTAACAGGATCAAGAGGATCTTCCAGTAATTTAAGTGATTGTCAAACCAAAATTCAACACTCATTAAAGGAAGACAGTATAATCCAGACTGTCTATAACATATCATACACATAATGTATAGCATACAATAAAAATTACTAGAATACAAAGAAGTGAAAATATGACAAGCAAAGATGTGACATACTGTAGAGGAAAAGATAACTCTTCGTGTGATGACTGAGATGATGGATTTAGCACATGAAGAATGTAAAACAGCTGATGTAAATATGTTCAGATATTTAAAAGAAGAGATGGACATAATGAATGGATAGGGGCCATCACCAGAGAAAAGGAACTGTTAAAAAGAACCAAATGGACATTCTAGAATTGAAAAGTACAATAGCTGAAATAAAGATTAACTGGATGGATTTAAGAGAGCAGGAGGTATACTGCAGAAGAAAGGGGCCAGTGAACTATAAGACAGATAAATAGAAGTTATCCAAACTGAAAAGCAGAGAGAAGAAAGACTGGGGATGGGGGAGAACAGAGCTGTAGTGATGGTGAGACAATATCAAGTAGTTTAGCAAATGCCTAATTGGAATTTCATAAAGAGAGCAGGAAAGATGAGGAAGAAATATTTGAAGAAATAATGACCAATATTTCCCCAAGTTTAGTTAAAAAAATCAACCCATATAGATCCTAAAATCTCAGTGAACCTCAGATAGGGTAAATATGAAGAAAACTACACCTAAAAACTTTGTAGTCAACTGCTGAAAACCAAAGATAAAAAGAAAATTCTTAGAAGTAGCCAGAGGAAAAAAGATACTACATACAAGGGAACAAAGATAAGAATGGCACCGACTTCTCATCTGAAATAGACAATGGGACAACATCTCTGAAGTTTGAAAGAAGAAAAATAAAACCAGCAATCCAAAATACTGTACTAAGCAAAAAAAATCCTTCAGAAATGAGAGTAAAATTAAAATGTTTTCAGATAAACTAAAGTTGAGCAAATTTGTTGTCAGTAGACTTATACTGCAAGAAATGATAAAGGATGTTCTTTAGGCTGAGAGAAAATGATATCAGAAGGAAACTCAGATCTGTAGAAAGGAATGAAGAGCACTAGAAATGGTAATTGTACAGGCAAAAGTGAAAGACTTTTTTTCTTTATTTAAAGGACAACTGTTTATAAAAAAAGACCTTGCATTATGGGATTTATAATATATTGCATTAATTATCTATTACTATATAACAAATTTTCTCCAGAATTAATGACTTAAAACACTAAATACTTATTATCTTACAGTTTCTGTGGATTGGGAATTCAAGAGTAGCTTAGCTGGGTGGTTCTGACTCAGAGTATGTCACGAGTTGCCATCAAAATGTTGGTGGGAGCTGCATTCATCTGAAGGCTTATCTGGGACCCATTTAGAATCTCCTTCCAAGATACTTGCTCACATGGTTGTTGGCAGGAGGCCTCATTTTTTCGACTATGTGGGCTTCTCCATAAAGACTCCCTGAGTGCCCTCACAACCTAGCATTGGAAATCACGTACTGTCACTAACACTGCATTCTGTAGGTTAGCAATGAGTCACTAGTATGGCCCACACTCAGGAGGAGAGGAAATAGGGAGCAGAATCAAAATATTTTTGGATCTACTTTAAAGCTATTACAAATATGTAGAAATAATATATATGGCAATGATAACACAAAGGACAGGATGGTGTGGTAAATGGAATTACACTGTTATATATTTCATACATTGTATGTGAAGTGGTATAGTATTAAATTTAAGTAAACTGTAATAAGTTAATGATGCATATTGCAGTCCCTAAAACAACCACTTGAAAAATCCATTGGTATAAATTAAAACCACTAAAGGAACTAAAATAAAATACTAAAAAATATTTGATTAGTCCAAAGAAGGCAGAAAAGAAGGAACAAAAAAATAGGACAAATAGAAACAAATGCAGTATCAATAATTATATTAAATGAAGATGGTCTAAATATTTTACTTTTTAAAAAAATATTTATTTATTTATGCTATGCCAGGTCTTAGTTGTGGCATGTGGACTCTTAGCTGTGCATGCATGCAGTATCTAGTTCCCCTACCAGGGCTCAAATCCAGTCCCCCTGCATTGGGAGCATGGCAAAAAGATAACCCACTGGACCACCAGGGAAGTTCCTAAATATTTTAGTTTAAAAGTTTAAATGATCAAACTTAACAACTGTCTAAAAGAGATGCACTTTAGAAATCCAGGGAAAGACAACTGTGATCTCACTTGTATGTGGAATCTAAAAAAAAGGCAAGACACATGGAAAAAGAGAGTAGAGTGGTAGTTTCCGGGGCTGGGGGATTGGGGAAATGGGGAGATGTTGGTCAAAGAGCACAAACTCCCACTTATAAAATGAATAAGTTCTGAGTATCTAATATACATCATGGTGACTGTAATTAACAATACTATGTTATATACTTGAAAATTGCTAAGAGAGTAGATTTTAAATATTCTCACCACGAAAAAAGAAATTGTAATTATTTGAGGTGAGTGATGTGTTAACTAACCTTATTGTGGTAATCATTTTGCAATATATATGTTTATCAAATCATCACATTGTACACCTTAAACTTACACAATATTATATGTCAATTATGTCTCCATAAAGCTGGGAGGAAAGAGAGATGTACTTTAAATATGAAGGCATAGATGTGTTGAAAGAAAAAATAATAATAAATAGATAAGAAAGAAAAAGATATACCAAGTAAACAGTAAACATAAAAAGCTGGCATGGCTATATTAATGTCAGAGAAGGTAGACTTTAAGGTAAGGAGATAAAGAGGGACATTTTATTATGATAACAGGGTTAATTTATCAGGGTGATAGAAAAATTCAAAATGTACATTTACTGAGTATTATAGATCTTCAAAATACATGAAGCAAAACTGACAGAATTAAAGAGAAAAACAAATCCCAATGTAAGTTAGGGATTTAACATTCTTTTCTCAATATTAATAAAGTAAGTAGGTAAAAAAATCAGCAAGGGTATATATGAGATGAAATAACACCATCAATCTTTCTAACCTAACTGACATTATAGAACATCGTTCTCAACAACTGCATTCTTTTCAAGTGCTCATAGAATACTCACTAAGATAGACCACATGCCAGGCCATAAAACATCTCAATAAATTTAAAATAATATAGAGTATGTTTTCTGACAACAGCAGAACTAAACTGGAAATTAATAACAGAAAGATCTTTGGATATTTGAAATATTTGGAAAGTAAATGTCACCCTTCTAAATAACCCATAGTTTAGAGGAAATCAAATGGGAAATTAGAAAATGTTTTAGTTGAATGAAAGTGAAGGCACTGTATCAGAATCTGTGGGATGTAACTAAAGCAGTGTTTGAAGGGAAATTCATAGCTTTTTTTATTTATTATTTTTTAAAGCATTTTTTAAAATTTTATTTTTATTTTTTTATCCTCTTTTTCTTGGCTGC
Source organism: Hippopotamus amphibius kiboko (assembly GCF_030028045.1). NCBI lineage: Eukaryota > Metazoa > Chordata > Mammalia > Artiodactyla > Hippopotamidae > Hippopotamus > Hippopotamus amphibius. The sequence continues at coordinate 29,896,715 of NC_080190.1, forward strand.
ATTGGGTCTCCATTGCTGTACATGTGCTTTTCTCAAGTTGTGGCTAGTGGGAGCTACTCTTTGTTGAGGTGCACGGGCTTCTCAATATGGTGGCTTCTCCTGTTGCAAAGCATGGGCTCTAGGCATGCAGGCTTCAGTAGTTGCAGCATGTGGGCTCTAGGGCATTCAGGCTTCAGTAGTTGTGGTGCTCAGGCTCAGTAATGGTGGCTCACGGGCTCTAGAGCGCAGGATCAGCAGTTGTGGTGCATGGGCTTAGTCACTCCGCAGCATGTGGGATCTTCCTGGACCAGGGATCGAACCTGCATTCCCTACACTGGCAGGCAGATTCCCAACCACTGCGCCACCAGGGAAGTCCAAAATTCATAGCTTTAGATCGTTATATTAGAAGAGAAGAAGGGTTGACAATCTGTTATCTAAGTTTTCACAGGAATGAGAAGAAGAACAGATTAAACCTAAAGTTGAAGGAGGGAAATAACAAAGATAATAGAAGAAGAAATCAATGAAATATAAAACAGACATATAATAGAGACATTTAACAGAGTCAGAAGTTGGTTCTTTGAAAAGATGGAACAAAATTGTTACATCCTTAGCACGACTAAGGAAAAAAGAGAGAAAACACAATTTCCAATATCATTATAGGTCATACAGATGTTAAAGGCTTAATAAAGGAATGTTTTGAACAACTTTATGCAAGCAAATTTGACAGTTTGGATTAAATGGACAAATTTCTTGGAAAAATACGACTTAACAAAATCAACACAAGAAGAAATGAAAAATTTGGGTAGCCCCATATCTGATAAAGCTATTGAATTTTTTTTAATAAACATCTTTTTTTAATTAAATTTTTAAAATTAATTATTTTGCTGCATTGGGTTTTTGTTGCTGCGCACAGGCTTTCTCTAGTTGCGGAGAGCAGGGACTACTCTTCCTTGCATTGTGTGGACTTCTCATTGCGGTGGCTTCTCTTGCTGTGGAGCACAGGCTCTAGGTGCTCAGGCTTCAGTAGTTGTGGCACATGGGCTCAGTTGTGGCTTGCAGGCTCTAGAGCACAGGCTTAGTAGTTGTGGCACACAGGTTTAGTTTGCTCCGCGGCATGTGGGATCTTCCCGGACCAGGGATCGAATCCGCCTGCCAATGTCCCCTGCATTGGCAGGTGGATTCTTAACCACTGCACCACCTGGCAAGCCCAAAGCTATTGAATTTTTAATGAAAAGTCTTTTCTTGAAGTTTTCCTGGCCCAGATTATTTCAGTAATGAATTCTATTAAATATTTAAGGATGAAATAATACCAATCTTACACAGACTTTTTCAGAAAATAGAGGAGGAAGGAACACTTACCAGTTCTTTATGTGGCTAGCCTAACCCTTATAGGCAAAGCTGACAAGGACACTTAAAGAAAAGAAGATTACAGTCTGATATCCTTTGGGAAACAGATTAAAATCTTCAACCTTAAAGTAGTAGCAAATTGAGATTTCAACAAAGTAGTAGCCAACTGAGATTTGCACTATATAAAAAGAATAATACATCACGAGCAAGTAGGTTTATTCCAGAAATGCAAGGTTGACTTAGTATTTGAAAATCAATGTAATTTGCCACACTGACAGAATAGCAGGGGGAAAATGATCATCTCAGTAGATGCAGAAAAGTCATTTGATAAAATTCAACACATTCATGGTTTAGAGGGGAAAAAAGCCAAAACAAAACAGTGTGCAGAACTAAAGTTCCCATCTATTTCCTCCATTCTTCTCTGTGCAAATCACAATGATCCAACGTGCTAGCTGCCTAGATAGCCCAGCAAAGGGCTCTGAAATCTCTAGGACATAGCTAATTAATTGGCCTGTGATTTGTATGCATTTGCTGTTTTTTAGGGGATTAGTGTTCCTGCTCATATCAACTAGGAGACACTGCTGCTGGTTAATTTTTGTATCAATTTTGTAATCTTATTATTAAAATATCATCTTTGTTCTTCATCTATCATGGCACCCTGTAAGATAAATCTCCCACCTGTTTGTTTCTCCCTTCATCTTATCCTAGCTACAGTTACTAATGTTACACTTCTAGATTCATATGTTTACATATAGATACATTCTTTTTTTTTTTTTTCAGATCTTTATTGGAGTATAATTGCTTTACACTGTTGTGCCAGTTTCCGCTGTACCACAGAGTGAATCAGCTGTATTTATACATATATCCCCATGTCTCCTCCCTCTTAATCCTCCCTCCCACCCTCCCTATCCCACCCCTCTAGGTCATCAACAATCATTGAATTGATCTCCCTCTGTTATGCAGCAGCTTCCCACTAGCCATTTGTTTTACATTTGGGAGTGTATGTATGTCAATGCTACTCACTCACTTTGTCCCAGCTTCCACCCCACCCCGCCCCACTGAGTCTACAAGTCCATTCTCTGCATCTGAGTCTTTTTTCTTACCCTGCCACTGAGTTCATTAGTACCATTTTTTTAGATTCCATATATATGTGTTAGCATATGGTGTTTGTTTTTCTCTTTCTGACCTACTTCACTCTGTATGACAGACTCTAGATCCATCCACCTCACTACATATAGCTCAGTTTCGTTCCTTTTTATGGCTGAGTAATATTCCATTGTATATAGGTGCCACGTCTTCCTTATCCATTCATCTGTTGATGGGCATTTAGATTGCTTCCATGTCCTGGCTATTGTAAATAGTGCTGCAGTGAACATTGGGGTACATGTATCTTTTTGAATTATGGTTTCCTCAGGGTATATGCCTAGTAGTGGGATTACTGGGTCATATGGTAGTTCTATTTTTAGTTTTTTAAGGAATCTCCATACTGTTTTCCATAGTGGCTGTATCACATGACATTCCCACCAACAGTGTAGGAGGGTTCCCTTTTCTCCACAGCCTCTCCAGCATTTATTGTTTCTAGATTTTTTGATGATGGCCATTTTGACCAGTGTGTGGTGATACCTCATTGTGGTTTTGATTTGCATTTCTCTAATAATTAGTGATGTTGAGCATCTTTTCATGTGTTTGTTGGCCATCTATATGTCTTCTTTGGAGAAATGTCTATTTAGGTCTTCTGCCCGTTTTTGGATGGGGTTGTCTTTGATATTGAGCTGCATGAGCTGCTTGTATATTTTGGAGGTATATCCTTTGTCAGTTGCTTCATTTGCAAAAATTTCTTCCATTCTGAGGGTTTTCTTTTTGTCTTATGGTTTTCCTCTGCTGTACAAAATCTTTTAAGTTTCATTAGGTCCCATTTATTTATTCTTAATTTTATTTCCATTACTCTAGGAGGTGGATCAAAAAAGATCTTGGTGTGATTTATGGCATTGATTGTTCTGCCTATGTTTTCCTGTAGGAGTTTTATAGTGTCTGGCCTTACATTTAGGTCTTTAATCCATTTTGAGTTTATTTTTGTGTACGGTGTTAGGGAGTGTTCTAATTTCATTCTTTTACATGTAGCTGTCCAGTTTTCCCAGCATCACTTATTGAAGAGGCTGTCTTTTTTCCATTGTATATTCTTGCCTCCTTTGTCAAAGATAAGATGACCATATGTACGTGGATTTATCTCTGGGCTTTCTATCCTGTTCCATTGATCTATATTTGTTTTTGTACCAGTGCCATACTGTCTTTATTACTGTAGCTTTGTAGTATAAAGTCAGGGAGCCTGATTCCTCCAGCTCCATTTCTCCTTCTCAAGATTGCTTTGGCTATTTGGGGTCTTTTGTGTTTCCATATAAATTTTATAATTTTTTGTTCTAGTTCTGTGAAAAATGCCATTGGTAATTTATTAGAGATTGCATTGAATCTGTAGATTGTTTTGGGTAGTATAGTCATTTTCACAATGTTGATTCTTCCAGTCCAAGAACATGGTATATCTCTCCATCTGTATCACCTTTCATTTCTTTCATCAGTGTCTTATAGTTTTCTGCATACAGGTTTTTTGCCTCCTTACGTAGGTTTATTCCTAGGTATTTTATTCTTTTTGTTGCAATGGTAAATGGGAATGTTTCCTTAATTTCTCTTTCTGATTTTTTAAAATTAATTTATTTTTTATTTATTGGCTGCATTGAGTCTTTGTTGCTGTGTGCATGCTTTCTCTAGTTGTGGAGAGTGGGGGCTACCCTTCATTGTAGTTCGTGGGCTTCTCATTGCAGTAGCTTCTCTTGTTATGGAGCACAGGCTCTAGGTGCACGGGCTCAAGAAGTTGAGGCACATGTGCTCAATAGTTGTGGCTCACAGGCTCTAGAGCTCAGGCTCAATAGTTGTGGTGCATGGGCATAGTTGCTCTGCAGCATGTGGGATCTTCCCGAACCAGGGCTTGAACCCTTGTCCCCTGCACTGGCAGGTAGATTCTTAACTACTGTGCCACCAGGGAAGCCTGATATTTTGGTTGTTAGTGTATAGGAATGCAAGAGATTTCTGTGCACTAATTTTGTATCCTACTACTTTACCAAATTCTTTGATTAGCTCTAGTAGTTCTCTGGTAGCATCTTTAGGATTTTCTATATATAGCATCACGTCATCTGCAAACAGTGACAGTTTTACTTCTTTGTTTCCAATTTGGATTCCTTTTATTTCTTTTTCTTCTGTGATTGCTGTGGATAAAACTTCCAAAACTATGTTAAATAATAGTGGTGAGAGTCGGCATCCTTGTCTTGTTCCTGATCTTAGAGGAAATGCTTTCAGTTTTTCACCACTGAGAATGATATTGGCTGTGGGTTTGTCATATATGGACTTTATTATGTTGAGGTAGGTTCCCTCTATGCCCACTTTCTGGAGAGTTGTTATCATAAATGGGTGTTGAATTTTGTCAAAAGCTTTTTCTGCATTTATTGAGATTATCATATGGTTTTTGTCCTTTAGTTTGTTAATATGGTGTATCACATTGATTGATTTGCATGTATTGAAGAATCCTTGCATTCCTGGGATAAACCCCAATTGATCACGGTGTATGATCCTTTTAATGCACTGTTGGATTCTGTTTGCTAGTGTTTTGTTGAGTATTTTTGCATCTGTGTTCATCAGTGATATTGACTTGTAATTTTCTTTTTTTGTGACATCTTTGTCTGGTTTTGGTATCAGGGTAATGATGGTCTCGTAGAAAGAGTTTGGGAGTGTTCCTCCCTCTGCTATATTTTGGCAGAGTTTGAGAAGGATAGGTGTTAGCTCTTCTCCAAATGTTTGATAGAATTCGCCTGTGAAGGCATACATTATTTTCTTTGCATATCATACCATTGTCCCTCCTTTAAAAGAGAGGTCTCTTTTAAATCAGGTGAACCTTTCCATCGTTGAATTTTAGGTTTGACTCTCCTGATTTAGGACATTAAATCCTCATTGACGCTATCTAAGGCATCTGCCATTTATCAGGTTTGCTGTGTCTGGCATAACTCTCTGGTTCATCTTGAATAGAAACTACCAGAAGATCCACATATACATTTTCCTTTCAAGTATTATAGTGACTCTAGCTTCTATACCTAGAAGTGTTAATTTTTACTTATTTGTGTAAAGCTGCTGGTCCCTCTTTTCCATGGTCCTTGGATGCTGGTGCTGCATAGAATGATCTAAAATCACTCACCCTGAGAATGGCCTCAATTATTTTATTTTTTTATTTTATTTTTTACATTTTATTTATTTATTTATTTTTGGCTGTGTTGGGTCTTTGTTGCTGTGCACGGGCTTTCTCTGTGGTGAGTGGGGGCTACTCTTTGTTGCGGTGTGCAGGCTTCTCATTGTGATGGCTTCTCTTGGTGCGGAGCATAGGCTCTAGGCACGTGGGCTTCAGTAGTTGTGGCACATGGGCTTCAGTAGTTGTGGCTCACAGGCTCTAGAGCACAGGCTCAGTAGTTGTGGCACACGGGCTTAGTTGCTCCACGGTATGTGGGATCTTCCCAGCCAGGGATCGAACCTGTGTCCCCTGCATTGACAGGCAGATTCTTAACCACTGCGCCACCAGGGAAGTCCACCTCAATTATTTTTAACTCCAATTGCACAGTTTCTTTCCTCCCTATTTTTCTTCCTCAGAATCTTTAGTTTTCTAAATTCCTTTCCTGATTCTTTCTTCCAAAATATCAAGAATATTTTATACTGTAAAAACACTTGAAGGGTAGAGAAATTCCTTGTCTTTTAAATCTTCTTTAGGCAAAAATCTAGCTTGTGCTTGAAAGAGATAAGGAAAAGAAAAAAGGTGCTTACCTTGCAGATCTCTGTACTAGTTATCCTCATAGCTTGGGTTAATACATTTTCTTGGCACCTCCTGGAAACTGTCCTAAAAACTGCCTGTTATCACATGTTTGTTTTGCTCCTTGTTAGCTGCAGCTTCACCCTAAAGTTTCACTTTATAGTTTCAAGTTAACCTGCACTTCTGCAGCTGCTATCGGATGTATTATCTGGGCATTGATTATATATACAACGTATTGGAGCTGTCAGTTTTAATGTGTCACTAAGCTACTTAGCCCAGACATGTCCATTGCATTTACTTATGAGTCAGAGATTCTTAAATTTCATAATTGAGATTCATGCAGGATTTAAGAAATGGGAACCTGAGCAAGTACTTAAGGAACTCTTAGATTGACCCATTTGAAAAATGTTTAATTTCCTCAGATTTGGTAGTCCTAAAATATTAATCTTGGGAGCCTCGTCCACCAGTTCAATTTGCCAAAAAAGACAAAATTGGTGTAGAGATATATAAGCAATTTTTAAAATAAAAAGGGAGAAGAATATCAGCTTAATGTGGGGGAGAGATGGGGAGGGTGGAATTCTTTGTTAGTTGAAACAGCTATCCCATAAGAGTCAGTCCTGAAGCTTTCTTAATTTAAATTGTCTTTTGTCAAAAAAAAAAAAAAAAAAAAAAGAAGTGTTTAGATGTTTTAGATGAGAGATGTTGCGTTTAAATCCTGAAGAGGACTGAAGGGCCCTTCCATGATTGGCAGAAACTCTGATCTGTGTCCTGTTCTATCTGCTGAGGTTGTTGTCTTCCATCTTGTGACAAGTTTGAAATAAGCAAAATATAATATAAACTGTAAGACAGTTTGTGATAGCAGATTCCTTTCCTCCTTTCTACCGTCATTTCTCTGATCATCCCACCTAAGTCAGAACAGGCTTTTTATTTTTTCTTACAGTCCAACATTCCGTAACCTCTTTAGCAAAGTACATGTTAATTGGTGCTGCTGTCATCAGGAGACCAGTGAGTTGGGAGAAGATACTTGTTGGAGGACAGCTGGCCCAGGCCATGCTGCTCAGCCTCATGGGGGCCACCATGATCAGGATGGGTTCTACTTTTCCTCTTCATCTGTTGCTAGTTCTCTGAGTAATCACCTGGCAGTGACTGCTGACCTTCTGTCCAAAATGAGCTCCAGTGACATAAACCAGAAGAGGAAATATTGTTTTCCTCGCTTCTCTCACTTCCTTCCTGAAACAGATTTAGACTTCATTTTCTGACACCTCTTATCCTTTCACCCAGAGGAAAGAGCCTATTCTTTTTAGTCCTGTATTGCCAAGAATAAGAGAACTGTGCAATTGCTTTTAAGGTTAAGGATTACTTTTCGTTGCTTGGACTTGAAAATTTTTAAATGGATTTCCAGTCCCCAAAGTGTTTTACGGAGAGTTCAGTTTCAAGACATAAGGAAATTTCCAGATGCTCATGGAAGCATATTCCTTTGAAGGAAACTGTACTGGAGAGGACCCTCTTCCAGCTCTTCTCAGGTTGGCAAAGATGTACCTGTGCTGCTCCAGCATACCTGCTTTGTAGGAGCAAACAAGAAAGGAGAAACTATTTTTTAGCTAAGGAAACCCCTTCAGAAATTTTGTTCTGAGAGTCCAGAATTTAAACCTATACTATGAATTGGGCAATATTAGGAAGAAAGTGCAAGGTGTCATCAGTGCTGTTTGAAAGAATATAGTAAATTTTCAAAGCTCTCACATATTGTGTCCTGCTTTCCTAGTAGTAAAAAAGATTTCTCAAAATTTCAAAACAGTTTGGAGTCTGGGTCCTATGCACCAAACCTTTGGGGGGGGGGGGCACGGTTTAAAGGATGGGTGCACAGGAACCCAGGCATCAATATTTTTATAAGTATTTTTTAAGTGTTCAAAATTTGTATCTCTACCTTTAATCTCTCACCTAGATTTAGAATGGTAGATTTAGGAACTTAACTTTATGTAGTTTTCTATATTTTCTGTCTCTATTTTTTTCATGCATAGTTCTCATAAATTCAGAAAATCCTTTTGGGGATGTATCTGTCAAGGACTCAGCAGGATATAGAAGGCACACTCAAATTGGATAATTTGAGGAGGTCCCACTTAGAATGGAATGGACAGGTTTAGGGAAAATAACAGAATTGTAATGTACCCCAGGGATAGCAGGCAAGCCAACCAGGTCTCAGGGGCAGGAAACTGGGTGGTTACCTGACCCAAGAGAAAGACCTGTTTTGAGGGGGCTTTCTGATGGTAGGTATGGCCTTTAGTAGAGCAACATAGCCAACTCACAGCCCGGCAGAGGGGATGCATGGGAATAAATACCCAACCTCACCGTCCCTCTGCCTTCAGATCTCCTGCTGGTGCCACCCATTGGCTGAACCCAACTGGAAGCCAGAGGCAGAGGAGCACCTTGAAGCGGTTCTTGTGGGTCAGTCTCATGGAGCACAGAGCAGGGCAGAAGGGTGGAGGACAGACCTGGGAGGGGAAATAGAAGACACCCAGCACTGGCTTATTGTTCAGTGCTCTCAATCTGTCCCAGGTTTGATACCAGAGTCTATAAGGGGAAAAGTTTAGTTTGTTATCTCAGGAATTTTTTCAGTAAAGTATGTCTAGACTTGTAGATATGTTGCTTATCAAAAATTATTGAAGTTTACCAGGCCTTTCACATTCTCTCACATTTTATGACATAGATTTTTAAAAGTCTTTTTATTATGGTAAATATATATTATATAACATAGAATTTACCATTTTACCATTTTTAAGTGTACAGTTCTGTGGCATTAAGTACATTCACATAGTTGTGCAACCATCACCACCATCTATCTTCAGAACTTTTCCATTGTCACAAACTGACACTGTACCCATTTTCCTTCCCCTCATCTCCTGGTAACCACCTTTCTACTTGCTGTTTCTGTGGGTTTTACTACTCTTGATACATCATATAAGTGAAATCACACAGATTTTATCTTTTTGTGACATAGCATAATGTGCTTAAGCTTCATCCTCGTTGTGGTATGTATCAGAATGCCCTTCCTTTTTAGGGCTGAATAATATTCCATTGTATGTATATGCCACATTTGCTTTACCTGTTCATCTTTGGATGGACACTTGGGTTGCATGATATACTTTCTAAAATGTTATTTTTGTTTGAGTGTGTTTTCGTTAATACAGTCACTCTTATGGCTCTGACTTTCACGTGTCCAGTCTGATGTCTCACAAATCTGCAAGGTGATATAAGAGCACGGAAGCTGAGACATGAAAGGTGGAGGTGGGCTTGAGCAAAGAGGAGATGGGCTGGAAGCAATAGAGATGGGGAGAGTTTAAATGTGTGGACAGACAGTGGAACCCACCATGGGAAAAAGAAACAGCATGTAAACAAAGGAACAAGTTCTGGACAGAAAGTGCTTTATGGAAGCAGAGGGCGTTTTGATTGGTTAGGACTACACAAGGACTATTTATGAATAAGTGGGGTGAGGGACTTCCCTGATGGTGCAGTGGCTAGGGCTCTGCTCCCAATGCAGGGGGCCCGAGTTCGACCCCTGGCCAGAGAACTTGATCCTGCATGCCGCAACTAAGAGTTTGCCTGCTGCAACTAAAGATCCCTCACGCCACAATGAAGATCCCACATGCCACAACTGAGACCCTGCACAGCCAAATGAATGAATAAATAAATAAATAAATTTTTTAAAAAAGACTTTTTATGAATAAATGGGGTGAGAAACAGTTAAAAAAATTTAAAGTTTGACCTGAAAAAAGTGTGCTGTGACAGATAAATTTAGGAAAGCTGGATTAAAAAGGGATTCTTGGCTGGATTGACTCAGTCTTTAACATAGAATTTTTATGCCCCTCCAAGAGAGAAATAAGGCTTCTAGCCTCCCCCAAGTTCATAATGACCATAGAGCTCTTATATTTGAGAGCAATATAATTAGTGTCCTCAGAACATGTTTTGGGAAAATGGTGGGGACTTAAGCTAAGCTTCCTGGGGGCAGGAACTACAGCTTGTCTCACAACATCTTAAATGTTCCTTGGTACATTGGGGGAGTAAAACTGGATTATGAGGTAGCTGTCAAGGTCATTAGTCCACAGCAAGTGTTAAAATATCCTTGAGGCACTAAAAAAAAAAAATCACTGCAGATTTAAGAATCAGTTGTCTGCTCTCTTGATGGTTCCCTTGTTGAAAAGATAAGCCTGAATATATCCTTTAAAGATAGTGGTCAGGTTATCTGCAGGGTCTTATTTTGTCCTATGTAGGGTGGATCTTTGGGTTAGGAGTTAAGTTGTTTAGGACAATAGAGGAGAGTTTAAATGCTCCTTTCAGTCCCAGGATTAGAGAATAAATATTTTAAGAATATTGGGTTAAAAGGTTATCAAATGATTAGTCTACCCAGCAGAGCCAAATTTTTAGCCTGTATGGGAATTTGGTTTGACTTCATTTGGCTTGATTAATATTTGTTGAGGGACTTCCCTGGTGGTGCAGTGCTTAGGAATCTGCCTGCCACTGCAGAAGACATGGGTTTGATCACCCATCCAGGAAGATCCCACATGCTGCGGAGCAGGTAAGCCCGTGCACCATAACTGCTGAGCCTGCACTCTAGAGCCCACCCAGAGCCTGTGCTCCATGACAAAAGAAGCCATCTCAATGAGAATACTGTGCACCGCTTGCAACAACTAGAGAAAGCCCACACGTAGCAACAAAGACCCAACGCAGCCAAAAGTAAATAAATTAAAAAAAAAAAATTTATTGACTATGTGAATGAATTATGGAGAGTAGGAAAACCTTGTAAATTCTTAAGCAAGTGTGTAATACGTAAAAACTGACAGTTTAAAAGATTAACCAGGTTCACTGACAGATTAGTGGGGAGAAAAGAATTGTATCTTTAGCCAAGAAGAGAGGAAAATGGTACTTCCCAAAAAGAAAACAAACTGTAAACAAATAATAAACTCTAGTTAAGAAATATGCTGAAGTATTGGGTGGGGGGGGATGTGTGCTTTATTTTGAAATGCATCAAGATAAAATAAAAAATAAATATTTGAAATGCATCAAAAATAACATGGATAGATAAATGGAGAAAGAGAGATGATATGTGATAAAGTGACTGCAGTAACATGTTAATGGTAGACTCTAGTTGGTGGGTGTAAAATTCTTTCAACTTGGCCGCTTGAAAATTTTCATAATAAAATGTTGGAGAACTAAAGGGAGGAAAATCTAGAGATTTTGAAGGAAGAACCAGTGAGATTTAAGAGAAGTAATGTTTATAGTAAAAAGAACATGGGCATTGTAGTCAAACAGACCTGAATTCTGGTTCTGGTTTAGCTTTTTGCCAAAGAGTTAAGTATATTGCTCAGTGGTAGCACTGGGATTTGAACCCAGGGACCCTGGCTCTAGCACCTTGGTCTCTACCTTGCAGTGTGGTGATGGTACAAGTGCCTAGCTCAGTGTCTGGCACATGATAGATTCTCAGATGGTAGCCGTTGCTATTAGTGACCATCTGTGGGCTTAGAGGATGAAGAAGTACAAGATTTTAATGTCTGATCTAAAAGATTTACATGACACTGTTACTCAAGCTGGAAGGTAAAACTATTTTTGGAGAGGAGAATGGTTAATTTAGTTTCAGATAAATGGAAGTGAGATTTTGATATGAACAGTTCCATGTATTTTCCTAAAGTTCAATAAATCATTTGCTTACCAAAAATTACTTACTGAGCATTACTCCGGACCCGTGAACAAAACAGACAAAAATCTCCTCCCTCACAGAGTTTTATGTCCTATAAGGATTTGAAGAATGAAGAATCTTTACCCCTCAAATGCAGAGTGACTCTGCAAAACTGGAAAGTCAGGCATTCACCAGCAAGAGAAGTGTTGTTTTCATAGCAAACTTTTTGATGTCCCAGACATTATGCCATTCAGGCATTTATTTCCTCTGCTTTCTCTTAAGCCCATCTGTGTTCTGATTTCCAATGTAGTTCCTTTTACTTCCATCTGAAGTTGGTGGAATAGTTTATATGTAATAAGCTAGTTATAATTAAGTTTCAAAATATATGTCCTGGCTTTTTTTTGGGGGGGGCGGGCGTGCCATGCCACACAGCTTGCAGGATCTTAGATTCCTGACTACGGATTGAATTGGTTACTGCAGTGAAAGTGCAGGAGTCCTAACAACTGGACTACCAGGGAATTCCCAGCCCCAGTTTATAAAATGGCCCAGACAGAAACAATAATTGTTGCTTTTCATAGTGTATACAGAGAAGACTGAGATGAAATTCATGATAGTCCACATAAAACAGAGGACATAAAGATCTCCTCTCTGGTCTCACCAACGAATCATGTAGTTTAGCCAGGCTCTGACTTCAGTACCCTTGCAGGGTGTGTATTCCTCAGCGATTACGCACTCCTTGCAATAGGGTAGGAGGTCAGTCTGTAAAAGCGTTTATTGAGCCAGACCCTCCTCTGCTTCTGAGTCATTTTCTGGTAGAGCAGGACGGTTCTCAGGGAGAAGCGTTAACTCTTTCAGATAACAAAGGTTACTCGTGCATGTAACAGGGTAGATCTCTAAGTTATCCTATGGGGCTTATGCTGATTCTCTACTTGGTATTTTAGATAATGAAGTAAATATTTAGTCTGATAGTGAGATGGAATTTGAGAAAATATAGTAGTAGAAGAAGGAAAATGATATCTACCTTGGCTCTACCTTGAGGAATTGTTTTAATAATGTAGAGATGGCTAAGGGTTTTGCAAAATATTGTTTGTTTTAGGGAAAAAAATATTTATGACACCACCCTGATGTGGAAATCTGACATCTGGCAACTTCAGCTATCTGGAAGACAGCCAGAAAGTAAGAAAAGGGCCTCAGAACACATAAAAAATAACTGTTGAAGGACTCTAGCACTGCCACATGCACTTCACCACTGCAGAAGAGTTTGTTAGCCTCTCATTTGGAGCATGTTTACTTTTTATTTATCTGGGAACTTTTAATAATTTTGGTGGGGTGTGTGTGGTCCTCCTCCCCACCCAGCAGATTATAAACAACAATCTAGAAAGAGGTAGAAAAGTTGACAGAGGAGATAAACTGATAGCAAAGGAAAGGCTGACATCCAAAGAGAAAGACCTAAAAGTTATATAGTACTTGTATTTTGTGTTACAGCAAAGTACAGTAAGGTATGGTCTTAAATGAACTTATTATTAAGTTCAAGTTCAGTGTCTTTTCTTCTGTCGAAGAAGGCAAGGATGTATATAATGTGCCTATTTTTAAATGTGATTGAAGTTGACCATGTTTTGACATGTTGAAATGGTAAATTCTCTGGTGTTTATATGCTTGAAATATCACATTCTCTGGTGATGCTGTATCAGTGACAGAGTCGATCCTGTAGCTGATTATGGGAATGATGTTTAGCAATAACTGCTAACATTTATTGAGCACCTACTACATCAGCCCTGGCCGAGGTGCTTTCACACTATTAACATACTGGTTAAGGCTTTAGAGACAGGCAGATCTGGGTTCCCATCCCATGTCCGACTTACTGTGTGACCCAGGACAGATTACATCACCTCTCTGAGGTTGTATCCTCACTCGCAAAATGAGAACCAAGTTATATACAACAGGGTTGTTGTGAGAACTTAATGAGGGAAATCAGAGTACAATACATGGCACACAGTAAGTGCTCAATAAATATTAGGCATTAGTGTAATTACTTTTAGCATTATCATCATCCTTTTGGTGATTGTTATGAAAGTATAATCATCTCCATTTTTCTGCAGAAGGAAGCTGAAGCCCAGAGAGTTTAAGTAATATATCCACGGTGAAAAAGCTAATAAATAGTGGAGCTGGGATTTGAACCTTGATCTCTCTGACTTTTGGAGCCTAGTACTTTGCATTCACATTTTTTATGCTGCCTCCTCAATGTATGGTTTTAATTATATATTTTTTAATACTTAAAGAAAATATGTGGTGGGAGGGGATGTGGGGAATGTTACTAGCCACTTCTCTTTCCCATTGTGTACCCAGATCATCTCATTATAGAAAAAAAGTTTCGGTGATACAAAGATAAGCTCTTTTTACTCAGCAGTTCAAATTAAATGTGTACTGTTTGTGTTGCGTGAGTCGTTAAAATCTTATAGGTCCTTCGCATTAATAGACTGAACAATTTATTATGTGCCTAAATGTTTGTCCACATCATTCTTAGCCTGTAAACTTAACAGAGCTGTAAGTATCCTTTTTTGTAATTTGGCACCTAGTGCTTTTTGATGTTGATTATAGTTATATGTGAGAAATATGATGAAAGTTAGAATCCTCATCTCTACCAACACCAGATAAATACTTGAAGCAAGTAAAGGAAAATAGGCTTGGGCCTGGATGCTCTGAAGATCTACTGCTCCTTATAAAAGACCTAGGAGAAGTGTAAGGTAATCATGTCTGATAGTTTATAGGTGGGCATATGCCCTCTATTGCCTCCCTTTCTATTGCTTAAACATGTCCTTAGGCTCCCTTGACACAAAGTAACGGACGCGTTGTCTTATTACAGCACAGACACCATAATTGGGGCCTTAGGCATCTTTGAATGGAAAACACATTCTTGATCTGGTATAGTGTACTAAATCTTGTCTGGAGGCACCATCTACATAGCCCTTTCTTGTTCTTTTTATGGATTTGTCTTTTTCAGTGCATTTAAAATCTGGGCCACTGAGGTATGGTCTTGTTGCTGTTCTTCAGGTCAGATTACTTTTCTTTTTCTTTTTTTTTTTTTTTACAGACACAATCTTAGTAGGTAGGGGCCAGAATGCTCTCAGTCTGCTGGCCCTGCTGCTATAAACTCTGTGATTTGGACAAATTAGGTTTTCTAGCTTGCTGAGCCTCAGTTCCCTCGTCTTTAAGGTAGTTGTGGGGAGGGACTGCACCAAACTAGAAAGCTTTTGTAGCAAAGGAAACTATGTTTGCAAATTATATATCCAACTCAACATCGAAAAAACAAGCAACCCAATTAAAGAATGGGCATACAAATGGCCAACAGGCACATGAAGGGAATGCAAATTAAAACTACAAGATGGTCACCTCACACCTGTCAGATGAGCTGTTAAAGACAATAAGTAACAAGTGTGGGCAAGGATGTAGCGAAAAGGGAACCGTTATGCACTGTTGGTGGGAATGTAAATTGGTATAACCACTATGGAAGACAGTATGGAGGTTCCTCAGAAAATTAAAACTAGGACTACTGTATGATCCGCCACTTCCACTCCCAGGTATTTATCTGAAGAAAGTTAATCCAGAAAGATATATGTACCCCTCTGTTCATTGCAGCATTATTTACGAAAGCTATGGAAGCAGCCTAAGTGCCCGTTAATAGATGAATGGATGAAGATGTGGTGTGTATATATACACACAATGGAATATTATTCATAAAAAAGAATGGAATCTTGTCATTTTTTTTCGATAACGTGGATGGACTTAGAGCATTTTATGCTAAATGAAATAAGTCAGAAAGACAAATACTGTATTATTTCACTTATATGTGGAATCTAAAAACAAATGAATAAACATAAAACAGAAAAAAAGTCATAGATACAAAGAACAAACAGGTAGTTGTCAGAGAGGAGGGGCTGGGGGGAGGAAAGAAACAGGTGAGAGAGTTTAAGAAGTAACTTAAATGAGTCATGGTATAGTATGGGAAATATGGTTAATAACTAATATCTTAGTATGGTGACATCATAATGACTTATCGTGGTGATCATTTTGAAATGTATAGAAATATTGAATCACTAAGTTGTGTAACAGGAACTGACATAGTGTTGTTGGTCAGCTATACTTCAAAAACAAACAAACAGACTCATAGAAAAAGAGATCAGATTTGTGGGTACCAGAGGCAGGGATGGGTGGGAATTGAATGAAGACAGTCAAAAGGTATTAACTCCCAGATATAAGATAAATAAGTACTAGGGATGTAATGTACAGTATGATCAATATAATTAATACATCTGTATGTTATGTATGAAAGTTGTTAAGAGAGTAAATCCTAAGAACTCTCATCATAAGGAAAAATACATTTTTTCTGTTTCTTTAATTTTGTATCTATACGAGATGATGGATGTTCACTAAACTTACTGAGACAATCACTTCATGATGTATGTAAAGTCAAATCATTATGCTTTACATCTTGAACTTATGCAGAGCTATGTGTCAATTATATCTCAATAAAACTTGAAAAAAATAAAATAAAATACATGTTGGAAATACAAAGGGAAAAAATAAGCAAAAAAAAGAGATAGTTACAGGGAATAGATGAAATGCCATGTTTAAAATCCCTACTTTTTTTCTTTTTAAAATTTATTTTATTTATTGGCTGCATTGGGTCTTTGTTGTTGCACACAGGCTTTCCCTAGTTGAGGCAGGTGGGGGCTACTCTTCATTGTGGTGTGCCGACTCCTCATTGCAGCGGCTTCTCTTGTTGCAGAGGATGGGCTCTAGGCGCGTGGGCTTTAGTAGTTGCGGCACACAGGCTCAACAGTTGTGGTGCACAGGCTTTATTGCTCTGTGGCATGTGGGATCTTCCCGGAGCAGGGCTCGAACCCATGTCCCCTGCATTGGCAGGCGGACTCTTAACCACTGCGCCACCTAGGGAGTCCCCTAAAATCCCTGCTTTTTAAAGACCATGTTTTAAAAGTACCCTCTTGCCTGATACTTTAAAAATGTTAATTTCCATATTGTCTTCTTCAGGCATTTTGGAAAGTCTACTTTTCCAAGTTGTGTGTTTTCTGTTACTCATAGCTATAGGTCACTTCTTTTTTCAATTCCAGAATGACTTTGAGAATCAAATGAAAATGTATGAGAAAATTGTTTTTAAAGAAATAAATGAGAAAGTACTTTGATTTTTTAAAAATACAAACTTCTTATTTCCTTAGCTTTGACTTCATTATAAGTACCTGTATATCTTAATGATAATTCTCAAGATATAGATCTGTATTAAAGTGTCTTAAATACTTATGCTTTCCTGTTTCTTTTAACCTTTCTTTCCAGATTATAAAAGATGGAGGCCGGCTCAGTGGTTCGAGCCATCTTTGACTTCTGCCCTAGCGTATCGGAAGAACTGCCGCTCTTTGTGGGAGATATTATTGAGGTGTTGGCAGTGGTGGATGAATTTTGGCTTCTAGGAAAGAAAGAGGATGTGACGGGTAAGAGGTTCATAATTCCACATGTACAAAGTAGACCACAGGGCCTCCCTTCTTTCCATATTAAATAAAGATTTAATGGGAAGCCCAATAAATAAACTTCAGATCCTTTAGTGTTTTCTGTATGTGTTTACTGTGGTTTCTACTAACAAGGAGAGAACATCTGTTATCATTGCATCTCTCCTTACTGGTTCCTTTAAAAGGTTGACATGGTTAGGTACCAGCTGCCTTCCTAGATCTGTGGGTGTCCTAAATTTATTAAATCTGCCCTCTACCCTAGATGCACTTAACTCCCACTTTCCGTGTACCTAATTTCCTTTTTTCGATTCTTGAAAACTTGTTAGCATCAGTTTCTTTTATGAATTCACCAAGGGAAGGCTACAAGTTCTTCCCCCACACTATGCATCTATATTAAATCCAATCTTTAACATACATATATTTATGTATAAGTCTGGGCTAGAGTATATCATACAGTCCTTAGAACAGACTTTGTTGATATTTAACTCACATTTGGGAGATAATAGATTACTTCCCAGTAGAAGTGATATCTCAGCTGAGATAAAAATGAGTAGGAGTTAGCAAGGCAAAGAGGATAGGCAGAGAGAATTGCTTATTCAGAGGCCCTGGAACGAGAGAAAACATGAAGGGACTGAGAAAAGCTCAGTCTGGCATGAAGTGTGAATGGTTGAGGTGGGGAAGATGGCGTGGGGAAATGAGCAGAAGCTAGATCACAGAGGACAGCACATGCCATGGAAAGGACTTATGGAAACAGGATACTGTAAACATGCTTTAAGCATGATCAGATCTGTATTTTAGAAAGCTTGATTGAAGATTGATAGAATGATAGGAAAGGGCAAAATCAAAGGCAGGGAGGTGTAATGGGAAGTCATTGCAGTAATCCAGGTGAGAGGTGCTGATGGCTTGGACCGAGGTGGTGAGTCTAGAGGTAAGTGGACAGTTGCAAGAGGTATTTAGGAGGTGGAATCAACTAAATTTTCCCATGCTTTCCAACTGACAGGTCCTGTCTGTCTACTGTTACCTATTAAAACCCTGGCCATCTTCAGATTTAACTGTAGTCTTTTTCAAAAAATTTTTCATTTTCTTCCTGACCCATTTTCTACCTTCTCGGAACTTCCATAGAAATTTGGGTACCTATGCTATGACACTGGATTTCAGACTGAATTATTGTTTATGTCCGAATTAGATTTTATATCTAAACTAGATTTTAAGATCTTTCAGGGCCAAGACTCTTTTAGTCACTTTCCCCCTGCAGTGTGCCTTTGATACACACTCAGTAAATACTCATTGGATTGAATTGCACTCTCTGTGTTCTGCATGCACCTAATTTTGTGCACTGCGTGTTTTCTGCAATAGATTCTCCAGCGATAAGTACTCAGTGAGTTTTCAATTCAGGGTCTATATGGGCTCAGAAAAAAGTTTTTTGTCCTGGTACACAGACAGAAAAAAGGAATTTTAACATTGGAAACATTTGCTTTTATTTTCAGGACAGTTCCCCAGCAGTTTTGTGGAAGTTGTTACCATTCCTAGTCTGAAAGAGGGTGAGAGACTGTTTGTCTGTATCTGTGAATTTACATCCCTAGAATTGAACAGCCTTCCCCTCCATCGAGGTAAGTTGATCATCCAAAAGTAAACTGCTTAAAGTAAGATTGGTGGAGTCAGTCCGTTGTGACAACTAGATCTTTTTTGAATTTTTGTAAGTGACTAACTTCTAGAGAGTCTTCAATAATACCAAGATAGGCTGACAATAATAATGCCTTATATATGAGTAGCATTTCATAATTTCCACAGTATTTTTTCTTACAAATATATTCTCATTTCATTCTCAGCACAGACCTGGGAGGTAGCAAAGTGGGTATTATTAACTGCATTTAAAAAATAATGAAAATTACTTCCTCTGCTTACCAAAAAAAAAAAAAAAAAAAGGTAATAATAATGAAAATGAGATCCAAAGAATGTTACCTGCAGTTAAGCAGTTTTGGCCTCAGAATATGAAGTTATGTCACCTGATTATTTGTAAGTCCAGTATTGTCTTTCTGTTACCCCAGGTTGTAGCTACACTTCAGACTACAGTTATCTTTTTCCCCGTAAAAATTGATATGACTTTGCTAACAACATTGCTATTTATTAATGCATAATAGTAGAGCAGGAAATTGTGGTATGCAAATTGAAGAGAGATGCAGAACAGCCCCATTGCTATCCAGCTGTTAGGTAATGTTATCAGAGTTCTCATCAGAACCAGTTTAAAAGGAAGTGATTTAAAACAGATGGTCATAAAAAAAAAAATAAAAAAAAAAATAAAACAGATGGTCATAGACATGTCTTAGTGATATTCCAATTATTTCTCACTTCTTACACTGTGATAGACATGTGAATGTCTAAAGAGTGACTAAACCATTTCAGCACAGGTACTTAAGTCCATACATTTCTGCACAAGCATAGAAACCAATAGTGTTCCACAAGCTGAGGCTTATGATCAGTGCAATTTTGTGATGACTCATAACAGTTATCAAAATTGTATAATTTATTGGGTATGTTAATAATATTGTTACTTACTCTTTTGAGTATGGCGCTAAAGGGATAGGTGTAATTTCTTAAACCTTGTACACATATGGGAGAGAGAGAGCACAGAGATGGGGAGAGAGACCTAGCAGACTCCTTAACCCTTAGTGAGAAGAAAGGAATATTGGACTTTGACGTTAATCCTCAAAATCAGTTTTCAGAGTTTCCTGCCTTCACATTACATTGAGCCTCTACCTCTGTTCTGAATGCTTTTTTGCTAATTAGCGTTGGGAAGACAGGCAGAAATAGATGAAGATGTCATAGCAGGGAACCTTATCTGCTACTCACAACTCTCCCATTGGAGGGCCGAGTGCACGGCACACCAGTCAGAGGGCGTGGAGAAAGGGC
The DNA here is from genome assembly GCF_030028045.1 of Hippopotamus amphibius kiboko. NCBI lineage: Eukaryota > Metazoa > Chordata > Mammalia > Artiodactyla > Hippopotamidae > Hippopotamus > Hippopotamus amphibius. Next base: position 29,916,978 of record NC_080190.1, read on the forward strand.
CAGAGCTGTGCAGAGGATGTGGATGGTTTGGCCTTGTTTTTTCCTGCACCTGGAATGGCCCTTCTACTTCTTAGACTGAAAATTGTTTTTTCCATTAGATCACTGTCTCCGCTCCTGAGTATATACATTCCTTTATCCCTGTCCTCTAGTACTATTAATCCAGTTCCCCGTTGTTTCTTTACCTTACCTTTGGTCCTTCAGTGTAACAGTGAAGCTTCTCTTCTTCTTGATTTATTTTATTTTTTAAAAATATTTATTGGTGCCGGGACTGGGTTGTGGGGGGAGGGAGGCGGTTAGTGGGTTTTAGCGCCTTTTCTGGTGGCGGCAGATTTGAAGCACTTCAAAGGATCGGACCCCGAGAAAAGGAGCCTGTGCTGGTGCAAGAGCAAAAAAGATTGGATCAGTTTGTGCTTGATTTTTCTCTATTTCAAGATTGACGTATTGAAGCCGCGGGAATAAAAGTTCAGCGTCCTCGATGTCTTTTTGACATCGCCATTAGTAACCTGCTGGAAGAGTTGTCTTTGAATTATCTTCTGATGTGTGCCCCAAAGCATGCGAGAACTTTCGTTGTCTTTATACAGGTGAAAAGGGGACAGGGATATCAACGCAGAAGCCATTACGTTATAACGGTTGTCTCTTTCACAGAATTGTCAAAGATTTTATGGTTCAAGGTGGTGACTTCAGTGAGGGGAATGGACGAGGAGGGGAATCCATTTATGGAGGACTTTTTGAAGATGAGAGTTTTGCTGTTAAACACAACAAAGAATTTCTCTTGTCAGTGGCCAACGGAGGGAAGGATACAAATGGCTCACATTTCTTCACAGCAACAAAACCAGCTCTTCATTTAGATGGGCATCACGTTGTTTTTGCGCAAGTAATTTCTGGTCAAGAAGTTGTGAGAGAGATAGAAAACCAGAAAACAGATACAGCTAGCAAACCATCTGCTGAGGTGTGGGTACTCAGTTGTGGAGAACTAATTCCCAAATCTAAAGCTAAGAAAGAAGAAAAGAAAAGGCATAAATCATCCTCCTTCTCCTCCTCATCATCCAGTGACTCAGATAGCTCAAGCGATTCTCAATTCTCTTCTGATTCTTCTGATTCTGAAAGTGTTTCTGAAGAGAAATCAAAAAAAAAGAAACATAGGAAAAATTCTCGTAAACACAAGGAAAGAAGAAGCGAAAGAAAAGCAAGAAAAGCATATCTAGTGAAAGTGAGGCTGAAAATCTTGAAGCACAACCCCAGTCTACTGTTCATCCAGAAGAAATCCCTCCAATACCTGAAAACAGATTCCTGATGAGAAAAAGTCCTTCTAAAGCTGATGAAAAAGAAAGGAAGAACAGGGAGAGAGAGTGTAATCTACCTAACTCCCAGCCTGCTTCATACCAGAGGCGACTTTTAGTTACTAGGTCTGGCAGGAAAATTAAAGGAAGAGGACCAAGGTGTCATCGAACTCCTTCTAGACCCAGATCAAGGGATCGTTTCAGATGTAGTGAGACTCCTGCACATTGGAGGCAGGAGATGCAGAGAGCTCAAAGAATGAGGGTGTCAAGTGGTGAAAGATGGATCAAAGGGGATAAGAGTAAGTTAAATGAAATAAAAGAAAATCAAAGAAGCCCAGTTAGAGTAAAAGAGAAAAAAATAACTGATCATAGGCATGTGTCTGAGAGTCCAAACAGAAAAAGTGAAAAGGAAAAGAAAGTTAAAGACCATAAATCTAACAGCAAAGAGAGAGACAGAAGAAATTCAGAAAAAGATGATAAATATAAAAACAAGGTAAAGAAAAGGGCCAAATTGAAAAGTAGGAGTGAGAGCAAAGAGAAATCCAAGGGTAAGGAAAGAGATACAAAGCATAAGAGACATGAAGAGAAGAGGATGATGAGGTCAAGGAGTAAAGAAAGGGATCATGAGAAGGTTAAAGAAAAAGTCTGATTCTAAAGGAAAAGACCAGGAAAGGAGTAGAAGTAAAGAGAAGTCTAAACAGTTAGAATCCAGAAGCAATGAGCTTGAGCATAATAAAAGTAGGGACAGATATGCACAGTCTAGGAGTAGAGAACGTGATACAACTAAAGGCAAACACAGTCACAGTAGTAGAACAAGGGAACGAAGCAGAAGTAGGGACAGGAGCAGAAGAGCGTGGTCTTGAAGCCATGACTGAGATCGCAGCCGAAGCCAGGAGTATCATAGATACAGAGAGCAGGAGCACAGGAGACGAGTGAGGTCACGGAGCCAAGAGAGAAGAGCAACGCCAGGAAGATTAAGAAGTAAAGACAGGTGGAGAAGGAGGAGAGATTCACGGAGCTCAGAAAGAGAAGAAAGTCAAAGCAGAAACAAAGAAAAATACAAAAACCAAGAAAGTACAAATTCATACAGTAAAGAGAATTCTGAGGGTGAGAAGAGAATGTACTCTTAAAAACCGTGATCATAGTAGCTCAAATAGTAACAGGGAAAAAAAGGCTGAGAGAGATCAAAGTCCGTTCTCAAAAATAAAACAAAGTAGTCAGGACAATGAATTAAAGTTCTCCACTTTGAAACATAAAGAGGATGAGAAGACCAGATCCTCAGTGGAAAAAGAAAACCAAAAATCAACGGGTCAAGAAAATGACCACACACATGATAAAAATAAAAAATTTGGTCATGAATCAAGCCCTGGAACAGATGAGGACAAAAGTGGATGAGTGAGTTATATAAACTTCCTACTTCCATTCTGTCTCAAATTTTAAGTTTTAGAGACTTGCTGATGAATATCCTTTATGTTGTTTTCCTCTTTTCATTGTTTTGGGGTAATGTTTGTCTTTTTTGTTTGTTTTCTTCCCCAATGTGGACTTTATTGAGTTGATCTTTTGATAGTCCGCATCCTGGATAATTTGTACTGCTAAAGTTTTAATAAACTTGAAATGAGAAGAACACTTTGGCGTAATACTGTGTACTGTGTTTAACTATTTCATGTATGCATTTTTGTGTTGCAACAATCAGCCAACAGTGAACATGCTATTCTACACCCTAATTTGTGTGATCAGCCAGTTGGAAACAAGCATAACTGATTGTTGGAATACACGTGTTACAGAAGCTTGTGTTTCTCATGATTAAAGTAACCTTAGAAGCCATTAGGTAGAAGAAATCTTGTATAGATTTTTTGATTGCATTTATAATAGAGGCTTGCAGCAACAGCTTTTAATTACACAGAAGTGGGACCCTAGTAACTTGAGATACTGTCATCACTTTTGATTTTAAAGTCTGTGCTTTAAAATAGATAAATAGTTATTTATATTGCACTTCATATGTTATTCTTTATAGTTCTGCTGGTAGCTTTTTTCATATTAATATTTTTCCTGTTTTGTTTTACTTAACTGTCTATAAATATAGTTGAGTAATTTTTTCAGTTGATGTACTGATTGGGGTTAGCTTGCTGTTATACAGCATCTGACAAGAACAATACCTTGAAGAAAAGTTGTAATTCTCAATTCTATGTTGCTTTTGGTCTGAAGGGATGAAACTGTTGCTTTTGGGGAATGTTTTATTATTATTATTATCATCATTACCCTTCTCTAAAATGAAAAAAATACTTTCCTCAGTAAAACATACCACTTGTGCGGGTCTTTATGTTAGACAGATTCTAAAAATTGTTAGTATTGGCACATTAACTTGTGAAATTTCTCTTTTTGGCCACTGACTTATATAAAGTTGAGTGTTAATGTTGCATGGTGGTTGTTTTTTTAAACTTGAACTGACTTCTCTAACTCTCATAACTGTGAGTTTCAACTGGCAGGAAAATGCATCTTTTTTATATATGTATCACAATAGGCTGTAGCATGTTTATGACTCTGGTTTCTTTCTACTTAGGTGGCTTTAAACCATTACTGTTAGTCATTATTTTAACTTGGCATGTATAACATTGCCACATAGAGTAGAAAGTTGCAAAATTTGATAGCTTACAGTGTTAAACACTAAAGGTATCCAAAGTCCATTTAGAATTTTGTGTTGTATGTTGCTATTTTAGTGATGTGTGGGCTTTTATTCTGTAATTTCTCTTCTAAGTAAAATATTGAACTTCCAGTAAACACACACACACACAAATATTTATTTATTTTATTATTTATCTTTGGCTGCATCAGGTCCCAGTTGTGGTGCGCGGGATCTTTGCTGAGGCATGTGAGATCTTTCATTGCTGCGCATGGGCTTCTCTCTGGTTGTGGTGTGCAGGTTTTCTCTTCTCTAGTTGTGGTGCGCAGGCCCTAGGGCATGTGGGATTAGTAATTGTGGCACACGGGTTTCAGAGTGCATGGGCTCTGTAGTTTGCGGCACGCAGGCTCTCTAGTGTGAGCTCAGTAGTGTGGATCTTAGTTCCCTGACCAGGGATCGAACCTGCGTCCCCTGCATTGGAAGGCGGATTCTTTACCACTGGACCACCAGGGAGATCCCTCTTCTTGATTTCATGTATATCAGGGGGGATTTGGAAATCTTTAAGAGCATGTGGAATAATGTTAGAGATCGGTTTTGTTCTACCATGCTGCCTTTAGTTGTTACTTACTTACTTTTTAGGAATATCATTGAGATTTACAAGAGAAAAAATTATATACTCTTAACTATAAAATTATATTATTAAAAATATATATGTATTTTGGGCAGGCAATATATAGTTTAGGGGATATGGCCCTAGATTTAAATCTAGCTTCACAACTCTGTAGTTGTGACTTTGGACTAATTACTTAAGTGCTCTTGGCCTCAGTTTCCTTGTCTACAAATAATAATACCTACATCAGGGTAATTGTGAGGATTAAATGAGGTTATACATGTAAAGCATCTGGCACAAGGTAAGCACTCAATAAAGATTAGATGTTTTATTATTCTCAACGTGGGATTTCTGGGGTTCATGGATGTGCTTTGGGGGACCTTGTTTCCTGATAATTATGTGAAGTTTTGTGTGTATGTGCATTTTCCCAGGGAGATTCTGTTTGGAATCCAAACCACCAGTGGTTCTTCCAGCAGGTGTCACCCTTTCTCCTTTTCCTGAAGCTTTCCATTTATTTTGGTCTGTTCCCTGTATTTTGAGTTATATTTAAATTCAGAAACAAGTTTGTCTCTTAGAAAGATCAATTCAGGTGCTGTCCTAAAAAATAAAGAGAGGGGGAAAATGAGAAAAAACAAAAACAAAATAAGAGTGTGACAAGGAAAAGAGAAAGAGGAGAGAAAAAAAATTAGTGGGAGCAATGAAATATTTAATCGCTTTACACACACAGAACGCTTGTCCTTTCCTTTGCCTGTAGCTTTATGCTTCTAGGCCACCTCCCAACCCCAAAAAAAGACCAATAAAAATTAAAGTGATAGCTTTATTTATAAATAAATAGATAAATGATAATTATCAGTTAAAGCACTCGTGTCATAAATTTGTGGTGCCATGTATGAGATATCAGGATTAAGGTTCTGACATGGCTCGTATAGAAACCCAGGTAAAGACTGTGGTCGGTCTGCATAGAGCAGAGTCCCTGGGTACTGGATTTCAGTGAGGGACCTAATACTGCAGAGCCAAGACTACTTATACTGAGATTCTAGGACATTCATTCTTTCTTATCGTCTTATTCTTAATGCGTTTCTTATTTGAAAAATAAAAAAATCTAAGCAGAAGAAACAAGCACTGTGGTGGCTGGGATTAATTGTGCATAAGCAAAAGGCTCAGGCTGACCCTAAGAGTCACACCACTTCCTATTTTTTTGTTCTAAAAATTTGGTCACTCTATTCCAGGAGTTCCTCATATTATTGTTTTTGAAGTCTAGAAGTGACTGGTAAGTAGCCTCCATTCCTAAGGAATAGAAATGCAAAAAAACTCAGTAATAGGGCTATAAAATAAGTCTTCAACAAAATTATCTCTGAACTGCTTTTCAGGGCCTAAATTGTGATTTTTTTAAAAATTCACCTTTATTATATAGAAATAACCAACAGAATGACTATCTGCCAGGTAATAATGCTTATCAAAACAGTCACCCAGGGACTTCCCTGGTGGTCCAGTGGCTAAGACTCCACGCTTCCAATGTGGGGGCCTAGGTTCCATCCCTGGTCAGGGAACTAGATCCCACATGCCGCAACTAAGAGTTTGCATGCCACAACGAAGATCCCATGTGCCACAACTAAGACCTGATGCAGCTAAATAAATAAATAAAAATATTAAAAAAAAAAAGTCACCCAACTGAAAATAGGAAAACAAACCCTATCATAAGGGTTTCTTGGAGATTTGGCAAAACAAGAAAATATTCTAATTCTGCAGCTTTAAAAAAGCCAGTTCATTTTCAAAGCCAGTAGAGTGGGAGTTATGGCACGCTTTTATTCTTATTCACTAAAAGGCCTATTGTGTCTGAACAGTAGCCATGTCTCTAGTGAGTTTCCTCTGAGGTCCTGATGAAATGGGCTTAGAACTAGTGGGCAAAAAAGTCACTTGTAATTCTCAGGACCCCAAGCTCTGACCAGTGGATATTGAATCAGAAATTAAAGGAAAATAGAAATACAGGACCAGGATCCTATTTTGAGGGACATCTAAGCAAAACAGTATGAAAATATATTGGGTGCCTACCACTAAATGCAAAATCTTACATTAGGAGCTATGTAGTATGTAAAAATATGTGTCAAAATTGTTGATATGAGTGATAATTTCTTTAGTAGGCTAAAGATAGCCAAGATGTGTGTGGGCTTCTAAGGTTTATTAGAGAAGCGTGCTAAGGTTTTGGGTGGAGAGGTTTGTATAGGAGACAGTGAAAGTCCCCTTGTGTGGAATGGGATCTCAGAGGTGAGATAATAATGGATAGCTGGGGATGGGGCAGGAGGTTGTGACTGGATTGAATGCCAGGTTGCACTGAGGTGAAAACATAAGAATAGCCTTTTGGTAGCTTAGTAACTAAACATCTTTGGAGAGTGTCCAGAGCAAACTTATTTTTTAAAATATATTTCAGGTAGTAAGAATAGGATTATTAGAGAAGAAGCCTTGGGTGGTACGAAGAAACCTTCATGCCTTATGGTAAATGTTTGAGCAGGGGAGGGATATGATAAAATTGGTACATTTATAATCTTAGTATGGTACAAATCGTTTGACAGACTGGAAGAGACAACTTCTGGGGCAAGGTTTAAAAGAGTAAGATGAGGGACTTCCCTGGCAGGCCAGTGGTTAAGAATCTGTGCTTCTCATTCCATACTTTTTGGCACATATATACAATGGAATATTACTCAGCCATAAAAAGGAACAAAATTGAACTATCTATAGTGAGGTGGGTGGACCTAGAGTCTGTCATACAGAGTGAAGTAAGTCAGAAAGAGAAAAACAAATACCGTATGCTAACTCATATATATGGAATCTAAAAGAAAGGGTACTGATGAACCCAGTGGCAGGGCAAGAGTGAAGATGCAGATGTAGAGAACGGACTTGAGGACATGGGAGGGGAAAGCCGGGACAAAGTGAGAGGGTAGCATTGACATATATACACTACCAAATGTAAAATAGATGGTTAGTGGGAAGCTGCTGCATAACACAGGGAGATCAGCTCGATGATTGTTGATGACCTAGAGGGATAGGTTAGGGAGGATGTGAGGGATGCTCAAGAGGGAGGGGATAGAGGTATATATGTATAAATACAGCTGATTCACTTTGTTGTACAGTGGAAACTGGCACAACAATGTAAAGCAATTATATTCCAATAAAGATCTGAAAAAAAAAAAAAAAAGAATCCATGCTTCTACTACAGGGTGTGCGGGTTCCATCCCTGATCAGGGAACTAAGATCCCTCCTGCTGCCAAAAAAAAAAAAAAAGTGAGATGGTGGGAGTTGGATGAGGTGGTAGCAAAGAGCAAGTGATGAATGGAATAAATATTTTGAGAGAAGAAATTAGAAGACAAAAGGAAGTTAGCAGTGTGGAGCTAGTTAAAAAAAGATTAAAACTGTTAATCTACAAAATGAATAGTTCATAATCAGATAATAAGAAGTTTACTGCAAAACAATTTGCTGCAAAACTATAGGGTAATTTTTTAACTGGGGCGAACCCTTGCCTCACCTTCTTCAACAATAAGACAGATGCTAACTGTTTAGCCTATATTTTGTGAAGACAGCCTGAAACAACAGCATTGGAACTACTGGTTATTTTCAGAAACAAAGTGCTGATTATTAGAACATTCTTCTAAGATTTCACTGTGATGTACTTTCAGGATAAGGATAGTTTAAGAAGGGCTCTGGAGAAAATAAATGAAGAGTTTGTTGTCCACACTGCATTTTCAACCCATTCCTAAAATTTCTTTCTTTCTTCGATTTTTGATACTGAATATAATTTAATGTGAGAAATTAGATCCATCTATTCAAAGGACTGTAGTGGACATGAATATAGTCTCCATCATTTATAAATGAACCCAGTGGTACATATTGTTGTTGATGGTAGCGTTTCTCAAACTTTTTGATCTTCGGATCCTTTTACATTCTTAGAAGGTTTTGAGCCCCTTGTTGTGTGAGTCTGTTGATACTTACCACATTAGCTATTCAAGCTGAGAAATTTTATTTAATTATCAATTTATTTTTAAAAACTCGTATTAGCATTAATAACATAAATAACATTTTATGAAAAATAACTAGTTTCCTAAACAAAAAAAAAATTAGTGAGAAGAGTAACATTGGTTTGCATTTTTTGCAGATGTCTTTAATATTTGGTTTAATATAAGAAATCTAGGGAATTCCCTGGCGGTCCAGTGGTTAGGACTCAGCACTTTCACTGTTGAGGGAGAGGGTGCTATCCCTGGTCGGGGAACTAAGATCCCACAAACCTTGCAGTGTAGCCAAAAGTTTCTTAAAAATTGAATTAAAAAATAGAAGAAATCTAGATTTGTAAAATTTGAATCTGTATTCAGTTTGCTACATTACATTGTTTTGGCTAAAGTATATGAAGTGTGTGAAGAATGTATGATAGTTTTGACCTCACAGACCCTCTGAAAGTATCTTCGGGATCCACCTCCAGGGTTCTCCAGACTACATTTTGAAAACCATGGGTAGATATACAGGAATGTTCACTGTATTGTCACTGAATTGTCAAAAAGTGTTGATGCCCTTAAAACTCTAGGTTTATATTCCCTTGAATTTGGTAGATGTTTTAGATGATGAGTTGCACTGTTAGTTATACCAGCATCCTTCTAGGGTGATAACAGAGGTCATTGTCTTTGCTTCTCTTTCTTTAGGTGACCTAGTGATTCTCGATGGCACTCCCACTGCTGGCTGGCTGCAGGGCCGAAGCTGCTGGGGTGCCCGGGGCTTCTTCCCATCCTCGTGTGTTAAGGAGCTCTGCCTGTCCTCACAGAGTCGGCAGTGGCACTCACAGAGTGCCCTTCTCCAGATTCCCGAATATTCAATGGGACAAGCCCGGGCGCTGATGGGGCTTTCTGCCCAGCTGGACGAGGAGCTGGACTTCAGAGAAGGAGATGTGATTACCATTATTGGAGTTCCTGAACCAGGCTGGTTTGAAGGGGAGTTAGAGGGTCGAAGAGGCATTTTTCCAGAAGGTTTTGTAGAGCTTTTGGGGCCCCTGAGGACTGTGGATGAGTCAGTAAGTTCTGGAAATTGCAATGACTGCATTGCTAACGGTGAAATAGATACCAGTACAGGAGAAGACAGAGAGCCAGAAGAGGATGGCGAGCAGCCAGGCACCTATGGAATTGCCATCTACAGATTCCAAGCCCTGGAGCCAAATGAGTTGGATTTTGAAGTAGGTGATAAAATCCGAATCCTGGGGACCCTGGAAGATGGCTGGCTAGAAGGATCACTGAAGGGCAAGACAGGCATCTTTCCTTACCGGTTTGTAAAGTTATGTCCTCAGACAAGGGTGGAGGAAACTGTGGATCTGCCGCAGGAAAGCAACCTCACCAATATCCCTGACACGTCTTTGGATTATTTAGAGAACTCCATAGAAGCGGAAGGAAAAGGACATGAATCTTATGAGTATAAAGCAGAAAAGTCCAACTGTGTTATTTCTGAAACATCCACTTCCCCCCTGGAGCATCTGACTCCTGAGTATGAAGAAAACAAAAACTCTCACTGGGACACAGGCATCTCAAGAGGGCCCCCCAAAAGCCCAGGTACAGGGCATGAACAGCTTCTTGCCAGTTACTCTTCCATGATGGATCCTTCAGAGGTGGTCAATGGTGTTGCGTCCCACCCTCCAGTACCTTTTCATCCTGAATTGCAGAAAAGCCAGTATTACTCTATGGGAGGAGGAAGCCACCCAAGCCCAGGCCAGTATTCTGACACTCCTCCTCTAGAAGCAAGGACTAGAGACTACTGCAGCCTACCTCCCAGAAGAACATACTCCCAGCCGAAAACCCTTCAGAAGTCAGTGCCACCTCTTCATAGCACCTCTTCCCTTTCAGCCTCCAGGGTAGTCAGACCCAGCCAGTTGAGCCCTCAGCTCCAGGGCGTGGCAAGGTGTGTGAAAAAGCACCGCACACCCAAAGAAAATGCTTCCAGCTTTTGCTCTGCATCAGAGAGATCAGAGATGAAGCCTGGTCTGCAAGACAAGGCACCCGCCGTGGAACCAATGGAACTTTCAGAAGGAGATGGCAACACAGACCTGGATTCTAAGTTGACACAACAACTGATAGAGTTTGAGAAGAGCCTGTCAGGGCCCTTCACAGAACCAGATAAAATTTTGCACCACTTTTCAATCATGGACTTTAACTCTGAAAAAGATATTTTCCGAGGTCCCTCAAAGCTAATCACCCAGCAGGAGCTGCCCGAGAGGAGAAAGGCTCTAAGGCCGCCACCGCCTCGTCCCTGTACTCCAGCATCCACTCCTCCCCATTTGCCAGTGGACCAGAACCTGAGACCAGAACCACCCTTGGCAATGCGACCCTCTCGCCCAGCTCCCCTGCCTCCCTCAGCCCAGCAGAGAACGAATGCAGTACCCCCCAAGCTCCTAACCTGTAACCGTCCTGGCTGGGAGACCCTAGAAAAGGAGGGACCTGAGAACATGGAAAAGACTTTGGACCAGACTTCCCAGTGTCCCTTAGTCTTGGTGAGGGTTCAGGAGATGGAACAGGAATTGGATATGTGCCGCAGGGCTCAAGAAGAGCTGAACCTACTGCTGGAGGAGAAGCAAGAGGAGTCACTAAGGGCAGAGACCCCTGAGAATCTTGAGTTCTGTGAGAATAACATTGAGAGTTTGAACATGAAACTCCAGCAACTTAAAGGTAAGTGATGAGGAGATAGTATATACTTGTTTCTTGACACCCACGAGTCCAAGTAACAACCTACCCAGCTTTTTAGGGATATGTTACCATCTTTGATGGACAATTAAGGAATGATTTGCTTTTTATTACCTAATTTCTTACTCTGTCACCACAGTTAGATGGCTCTGTCTGAATGTATCCTGTGACCACTATAGCCTCCTGACTCCATTTGCTGCTTGAGTAAAAAAGAACAGATCTCAGTGACATTTATACCTCCTATACTTCTGTGACATCCATACATAGCAGTTATGCAGATGGAAGTCCGCAAATATAACTTTCCTTAACCAGACTCTGCTAAGGGCTAAAGACTTCCAGGCTAAGACTCATGAGAAAACGGTATCTTGTATCTTTGTGGCCCAGGGACTAAGTTTCAATAATAATAATAGTAGCAAACATTTATTAATGCATTAATAAGCATTTATGACAAAGAATCTTCACAGCCACCTTGAAGGTACCAGGTTAATTCATATGGCTAGTTTATAGGCGAGGAAACCAAAACTCAGGTAGCTTGCCAGGGGAACTGGGAATTGAGCTCATGTTTTTAATTACTACAATTTACTGTTTCCCACGTTGCACATTCAAAAATTCAAATGCTGTCTCTTTACTTGGGGGTGACCAGCCTCCGGAGACTTCATTTGTATTTACCAGACTACCAGGAGAAGTAATTTATGACGTAGGAAGAAGAAAAGAGTGAGACAACAGCAAGTGGTCTAGGGCCCAAGGAGAGCGTGACTGCACGTCCTTTGTCATGCATGCCAGAGAGCTCTGAACCTGTATGTCCTTAGGAACATCAATAATAAAAAGCACTCTGTGGATCGAGGAGTTGCAGGATCCTAATAAATAAAAGCAAGGTAGTGGTGGCCCAGAGAGACCGAATCAAGATGACAGACCAAGTACACATACTAACTTCCCCTCATCCCTTAGATCTCTAAAAGTGAATGAAAAAAAATAATAAACTCCGAGAATAAAGAGTATTATCTGAAGGCCAGAAATCAGGTATTTTTCTGCAAGATGGAAAGCAGATGGATTACAGAAAGGATGGAAACCTCTGTCTAAAATATGCTTAGGCAAGAATTGCTGTGCAAGTAGGCACAGTTCTGCGGGAATTCCAAATTCAGAGGCATGGCCCTGGGAGGATGTCCTGGAGCACATGCAGGGTGATGAATTAGGGAGCAGCCAGGCCACTGGGGCAGCGGGCAGCGGGCAGCATTTGCTCTCAAGATAAAGCAGAAGGGTGAGCACTTAGACATGTCCTCAAGAGGGTGCTTATTTAATATGAGTATCTGAACTCTTGGGGGAATGCCAGATACCTTGGTGATTTCAGAGTGCCTGAAAATAATCCTAAGGTAACTTTGGCTGAGCACTACATCCTCAAAGCCATAGCAAGCCCCAGATTCTCCATCACCTTCCATACGTACAAGTTTAGAGATATACTTGTAAACTGTTCTTATGTTAAATATACAGGTGGCAGAACAAAACTCTCCCAAATTCCAGGTAACAAGAATTTCTCAATAATGATACTTCTTAGAGTTAGTAGTGTTCCAGAGAAATGTTATGTCTTCTATGCTTAAAAACAGTGTGCAGTGTTTTTAAAGGAATATATGGAGTAATGAACTGGTACTAAGGGATGAAATTGATGTTCTTTTTTATTCGATTGACCTTCTTTTTCAGGACTAATTTAATAATTCAGCTGTTCTTTTTTTTAATTCTAAAAGTTTAATGCTGTGAAAGACCTGCAGTAGGTGTGTATAGTCTTAATCAGGAAGGCAGGTGTGTATAGTCTTAATCAGGAAGGCTTTTCTTTATTTGAATCCACCAAATACAGCATTGGCTGTGTTAATGTTGATTGATTTTCAATAAGTGTATTATTTATATCAATTGCTAGTATGATGAAATTGCTTATTGCTTGCAATCACTGACAGTTCCTCTTAAGGTCATCTTTTTCTGTCTTCATAAAAAGTGTATCTAGCAATATAAGCAGCCCCTTGAAAGAGGCAGAAATTAAATCCGTTTGAGCACCAGGCTTTACCCCTCCAATCCAGTCCCATACAATCTCTAATCTTGAAATTTAAGGCATAAGATTTTAAAAACTTTTGATACACTATTTATCTAATCCTGATTGATATTATATTTAGTTGTTTATATGCCTCTTGATGAAAATTTTAAGCCTAATGAGAAGACAGATACTGTGCATTAGTTGGTGTGTCATTTCCCACACACCTGGTACAGTGTCCAACAGGTAGTAGACTCAGTAAATACTTGATGAATTGAATTTAGTTTAACTGAATGAAACTGGATTGAAGTTTCTGCTCTACCTTCCAGAGTTTTCAAAGATCTCCTGTCTCTGTTGTTACTTTGAACTTGGATTACTGGGGAGCTAGGGACGGTCGGTACTGAGATGCTTTTCCCCTTGTCAGACACAGTTAATGGTAGCAAAATAGTCCAGTGCTGTGCCAGACCCAAAATTAGGTTCTTTATTGTAGGCTATTGCTCCTCTGTCTTATTTTAATAAGAAAATATATGGGCAAATGCCTAGCTATGCTTATCACATGGTAGGCATTTGAGAAATTAGAAGAAAATATAATTAAGAAGCACTTCTAATCGCAAGACTTAAGTGTGGGAAGAAAGGATATGGCTTTATTTGAACTGTAGTCAGTTAGGGATTCTGGTTTGTGCTTGGTAGTTTTAGAGCAGGATACACATGACTATTTTGTTTACATTCAACTTCATCATATGTGTATAAGTGTGAATCTAGTTAGATCAACAGGGAATACATTGAATGGATTCAATTTAAGTATAGGATAGTATCTAGATTTATGTAATAGCTCACACCTAAATACATATAACCTTTATACTGTTCTTCATATTGCTCCTTCTTAAGACTCTGGAATTACGAAGTCATGAGGACTCATTTCCTAGAAGCTCTATTTTTTTTCCCCAAATCTGATGTTACCTTTTACAGCTTTCTGTTTCCTGTAGGTATCTTTCAGCTTGTTTTTCATTTCCTTTACGTAAGGTAAGAATAGTTGTTTTATAGTCTGCGTATAATTCTAAGATATTAAGCCTTAGTGGGACTGTTTTTGATGTCACATGGTTCTCATTCATGTGGTCTAGACTTCTCGTGTGTCTGGTTATCTTTTACTGTGTGCTAGTCAATAGTATTTGGAAAATATGAAGACTTGAGATGAAGGTACCTGACTCCAGAGAGGATTTGCACTTATTTCTGTCAGCTGCTTCTGGTCAGCTACTGTTTCCAAATTCCTGAAGGATAGTAATCTTTGAGATTCAGGAGCAAGAAATTGGAATTCCTGGTAATTCCTAAAATTATCAATTATTCTGTATTTTTAAAAAATCTTTTATTTACATGTTCTTAAGTAATAATAGTAATAACCATAATGATCAACAGTGAACAATTTTCCTGTGTTAGGATTATACTAAATATTTCAGAGATCTTATGTATATATGTTAAAAAAAATGCATAATTTGTTATTACATGAGCCAAAATGAGACCATTATATGTTTTAATGACGTAAAATTATTCTATGATAATAAACTTTGAAATATTTTTTACTTTTTACTTTAAAATAATTTTGGGTTTATAGAGAAGTTGCAGAAATAGAGTTCCTCTAAGCCTGATATCTTATGTAACTCAAAAATATTTATCAAAATTAGAAAATTAACATGAAACTAGACATCTGATAATATAAAACATTAAAAGAAGGGAATATTAACACAAAATAAGTGTTAAATAAAAATAATTTAAAAACTATAAAATAATTCCACAAATATTTAGTATTTAAAAGTGATTTTTAAAACAAAATTTTAAATACACAAAATATTAGTTGCCCTATACTATGGTGTTGATCTTTGTTTTGTGACTAATATTCCAGACATAGAAAAAGTTTCCATTGATATTGATTGATTGTTAAGAGTGTATCCAAAAACACCTTCAGGTGGTGCCATTAGGGTACATGTTACTTTGCTTAAGCTCATAATCAATCAATCTCTCTTTCTTTCTTTTTCTTTCATTTTTTGGACAGATTTTCTTTTTTAATTTTCTAGTGACTATTTGTATTGAATACTTATTTTTAAAAAATTTTTAATGAAGTATAGTTGATTTACAATGTTGTATTAATTTCTGCTGTATAGCAAAGTGATTCAGTTATATATACTTTTTTTTTTGAGGTAAGAATGGTTTTTATTTATTTTTTAATTTTAATATTTTTAAAGCTCTTTATTGGAATATAATTGCTTTACACTGTTGTGCCAGTTTTTGAGGTGCACCAAAGTGAATCAGCTGTATTTATACATATATCCGCATATCCCCACCCTCCCTCAACTCTCTCCCACCCTCCCTATCCTGGCCCTCTAAGTCATCACCCATCATCGAGTTTATCTCCTTATGTTATATTTTTTAACAATGAAAATATTTTGTCTGCTTGCTCTAATTTTGACTTTGCCATTGAAATCAATATTGTTTTGCTAATTCAAATTTTAGGCAATAAATTTGTGACAATATTCACATCTTTAAAATTTCTTTTAATTAACATAATATACAACGATACTAATTTCAGGTAATACAACATAATGATTCAATATTAATATTCACATCTCTGCATTTTTTTAAATTTATTTATTTTATTTATTTATTGGCTGTGTTGGGTCTTCGTTGCTGCACACGGGCTTTCTCTAGTTGCTGAGAGCGGGGGCTACGCTTCATTGTGGTGCATGGGCTCTTCATTGCAGTGGCTTCTCTTGTTGTGGAGCACGGGCTCTAGGCACGTGGGCTTCAGTAATTGCGGCATACGGGCTCAGTAGTTGTGGCTCATGGGCTGTAGAGCACAGGCTCAGTAGTTGTGGCGCACGGGCTTAGTTGCTCCTTGACATGTGGAATCTTCCCAGAGCAGGGCTCGAACCCATGTCCCCTGCATTGGCAAGTGGATTCTTAACCACTGTGCCACCTAGGAAGTCCTCTGCATTTTTTTTTAAATACAAAGAACTATAAGCTATAGCAAATATAAACACTGGAAAATACTGAGCAAACATTTTTGGGTAGTATTAAAATAATGGAACATTCACCTCTGAGCAAGATTTAATGCTACACAGAACCATGTGTCAGAATTGTCAATTTAAGGACTTTTTTTGCTTCTAAAATTTGATATTTCTTGGACTGTTGCTTACAAGGTTTATATAAAATATGCTGTGCAAATAAGCTTATTAATATTTTATTGGCAAGAGTGACTCACTGTTAGCACACGAAGCCATGAACACATGTGCTTTATAAACACATTCATAACATAGCAACAGCTACAAGCAATACTAACTGATCAGATCCTGATCACTTTTCTGCTATATGTACTCTTGTCCTGGTCAACCTTAATCTTTATTCTGTGTGTCAGTATTTTCTGCTCTTGCTTTCAGCTTGACGTTGGTAGATTCTTTCAAACCAGGAATGTCTCTACATTTATTGTTAAGCTTTATTCTCACAGAAGAATGATAGTATTTTCTTCTTTTTCCCAGATTTCTCAGCTGATTTTTCTTAGGCTTCAGAAAGCCATATAATTTCCTAAGCAATGCTGAGAAGGAATTCCCACGTGGAAACAGTATCAGTCTCAGTCCACCTCCACCTTAAACTAATTTCAAGGCTTAAAGTACCTTGGACAGTGAAGGTATTAGAGCCCCAGCTGTAATTTTGCAGGAGGGCTGGTCCAATTCTGATTCACTAGCAGGAGTCTCTGGAATCTTAGCTTATTATAGAAAAGGTCTCCTTTTAGACTCCTTACCTTGCCTTGGGCTTTGTGTTATTGACCTCTTCTCCCCAGAGGGCCACTGAAACAAAAGTTGAGCTTTCTGGGACTGATAGATGCCCCAGGGCAGCGTAGTTTCTGTGGTTATTTACCACTCTGGATTCTAGTTTTCCTTTTGGTTTTGGCCTGTACTCTGCCATATTGTCATTGTGTTGACAGTTTTAAGATTTTTTTAAAATAGTTCTTCTTTTTAAGCTTTCTTTCTGTGAGATGGTTAGCCTAAATTTCAATTATTAGAAAGTCCACCATTAGTAGTTTTAGATAAGCCAGTGTTTGGCTCTGTCTGAGAATTAGGAGTTTTAAGTTTGGAATTATCGTGTAGAGTCAGGGTAGAATACTAGGAGGCATTTGTGAGTATAGTGTGTTGGGAAATGACATGTCATTGTGGGCTTCAGGATGGTATCACGTCAATCACTCATTCATCTAGCAAATTTTGGTTAAGTTTTTACCATGTGCCAGGTACTGTGTTAAGGGCAGAGTATATAGTAATAAACATAAATATGTTGTCTGCCTTCCAGGAGCTTCTGGTCAAATGAGTTGCTAATTAATAAGTAAAAGTCCATATCTAAAATGCAGTACCAGGAGTACTGGTGGCCTAGTGGTTAGGATTCCGGGCTTTCACTGCCATGGCCCGGGTTCAGTCCCTGGTTGGGGAACTGAGATCCTGCAAGCTACATGGCATGGCCAAAGAAAAAACAAAAAACATTAAAAAAGGTACCTTCAAATGTGATAAATAGTTTGGCTTCTGAAGCAGTGGAAATATTCAGGGCTAGTCCACAGACTTTTCAGATTTCCCAGTACAACTTACTTTTAGAAACCCTGATTAGGACTACATCCTATAGCCCTGAGAGAATCTCATTTTAGCATATCATAGTCCTACCTCTTCACATGCCTGGGTGTGACAATCAGGGTTGTACATTCATTTCTTTACTCAGCAAACATTTCTTCAGCACATACTATGATCCAAGCACTGGCTATACACTGATTAATAAAAAGGACATAGTCATAGTATCATTATATTTGTATATCTTGGAAACTCTAGTGATCATACTGTTATTGACCTCTGTATTTAATCACACTGTCTTGTGTTGCTGCCTTTGAATCATGGCCGTAGTTACTTTCCATGTGGGCCAAGACCCCATTGTTCTGAATCAGTGCAGTGGATGGTAAATTGTGGAGTCAGCCTCTGCCACATCAGGAACCTTGCTCCTAAACGTCTCCCCTTGAGGTAATGCCAAGAAGAAGGTTGACCAGAGACTCTCAGGGTAACTTTTAATTTGGATTTTAAATGACAATTGCACATCAAATCAGAATATGTTTTTCAGGAAAGTAACATTTTCAGCAAGATATTGGGTGAGATCTAAGGTCCACTAAAGAGAGCCATTAGGCTAACCAGTTGGAGAATGACTGATGTGGAATAATAACATCTTTACACTAAAGTGATATGTGATATTCCAGACAGATTTGTAAAAAATTGAAAGTATAGTTTTTCTACATACAGAAGCAATTTATTATTCTGAAGACTCCTTGGAATGCCTCAGGTATTAGAATTCTTTCTCAAGCTAGTAAAAGGTTTAAAAGCTAAAACGTTTTGTAGTCTTTCAAGATAAAAAAGTTCATGTAAAAAGAAATAATGATTTTTCTTTCTAGTTTGTCAGTACATAAGAAAAAAACCAGTATCCTCGGCTTGTATAACATCTAGTTCAGGGTGTTGGCTCAGTAAAAATCAGCTCAGTTACTTGTAATGGGTCTTATCTTGGTATAAAATAGCAACCATAGTCAGAAGCCATTCAAAGTCTGTGTTGATTCAGGACAGAAGCTGGTTTTCCTTTTAGGATAGATGGTTTAATGTACATCAAGAAATGTAGTTAGGAATGGTTAACTTGGTTATAATTAGCCTGTGAGTCACTAGTTGCAGTTCTTAGTATGGCTTTGTGAACATTTCTTCACCGTCAGCTCCAGGCAGAGAGGTGGAGAAACTGGAATAGCTCCAGGAACTTCAAGTACTGGTTTCCGATTTTATCCAGCCTTCGCTGTGCTTGGTGAAAGGACTTGGCTCCTGCTAGCCTCCTGCCTCGGCCACAAGTATTCCTGCTGCCATTGGCTACCTGAGCATGCTGAGTACTGCTGTTCACTTTACCAGATATAGCAAGACCCCAAAGGTGAGAAACTCTGGGGCAGTCATTTATTCAGTAAATAATGAGCTCCTGCTATATTCCAGGCAGCATTGTAGAGTTACAGCAGCGATCTCTGCCCCCATGGGGAGAGATGAACAAAAAGTAAAAATATACATATTATTAGAAGGCAAAAGAACCTGTGGAATCAGGGAAGACCTCATTGAAAAGTGGCATTTGAGTGAAGATTTGAATGATTGTAGGAAGCCAGCCAAGCCATTTTGGGGCTTGAGGGAGATTATTTCAGGCAGCTAGAACAGCAGGTGTAAGAGTGTGCCTGGTGTTTGAGGAATAGCAAGGAGGCCAGTTCAACTTGAACAAAAACATGGGCTTTGGAGCCCATCATTCAGAGTTAGATGAGAAGCCCCAGGAAGGTTCTGAGCAGGGGAGCGACATGATCTGACTTAGAACTTTACAGAGGCACTCTGGCTGCGGTGTTGAGAATAGACAGAAGAGACACAAAGGCAGAGGCAGAGACCAGTTAGGAGGCAACTGTAATGATCCAGGCAAGAGATGATGGTAGCTTGGACCAGGATGGCAGAGTGGGGATGAGGAGAAGTGCTCAGTTGTTTTGAGCATCATATATAAAGTGTATTTGAGTTGGAGCCAGTAGGACTTGCTGGTAGATTGGATGTGAGGTGAAAGAGATGAGAATGACCTTGAGATTGAGCAACTGGAAGGATTGGAGTTGCCAGTAATTTCTCAATTAATGGTGAAGAGTGCAGGAGATGCTGGTTGGTGGCGGAGGTGGGATGGGGCAGAGGTCAACTACACAATTTGATTTAAGGCCAGAGTTCCGAGGAGTTAGGCCTGGAGACATAAATTTGGGACAAATTAATTTTGACAGCACATAGACATGAATTCTGTCAGCACATAGACATTATTTAAAGCCATGACATGTAATGAGATTACTTAAAAAAAAAAAAAAAGTACAGATAGAGAAAAAGAGAAGAGGCCCAGGGGGTGAGCTCTCTGGAAGATAGGAACTGAAAGAGTTGGATGATGACAGCAGTTATAATTAATTGAGCGCATATTCTTTGTCAAACAATGTGCCAGGTGTTTTTATACACTTTTTCCACTTCCCCAAATTGTCCACATCTGTCAGATGAGAAAACTGAGATTTGCCCAAAGCCTCACAGTTGGTAAGTGGGAGAGCTGGGATTCAGAATCAGGTGGATTTCATTGTACAGTTTTATGTACTTTCTCACTGTGCCACACTGTAATGCCAGCATGTTTCAACTTAAGGAGGGACTACTTGACCTCTGAGACTGGGTGGTTGGAAGCAACACTTGGAAAACTCAGATCTACAAGTGCTCAAGGTGGAGGGATCCCAACTGACTCTTTTCAACTTCCGAAATAATTTATGCCAACAATAACATTTTTTTAGTACCCTCATCGGTTGAAAATTATTCGGTAGATTACATATATCCGTGGATTTGAGAGGAAAGATAGATTTTTAAAAATATTTAATCCTTCCTCACAGATATACTTTTAACTGCTAGCTTATAATGAAGTTACTTGTTTCCAAAATGTTTACCCATTCATACTAGTAACATCCCCAAGCTGCTCACAGTTTCCAGTTTCTCCATTTGAACCCTCACCTAATTCATCTTTAAGTTCATTATAAGGTTTAAACTTTAAAATATCTTAAATGCTTCTCACAGCCCTATCCATTTAGAACAGTTACATCCTTCAGAGTATATCAGATTCCCCCTCCCCAACACCCCTTATTTTCCTATATTCCAATCTTTATTTTTTTTACAGTGCTCTCAGACTCTTGTCTCTCTGTCTCTGCCTTCCCCTATCCCAGTCAGTTGTCTTTTCATTAGTCCATAGTCTCTTCCTTTACTGGGGAACTTACTTTTTGATCTTAGGTATCTGTCTTCTCCCTCATTTCCAGGCCCTCTTCCCACATAGCTGGAGGCTGTAGCTATATTGACATCCCTAGAGTTACTTTAACCCTTAATGATAGGGTCTTCTTTACAGCTCCTCCTAACTAATCCTTAGGCAGAGAGACAGCTGCATTAAGAGTGGAAACCACATTCCTAGTCAAGGAATTCCTTGAATTCCTACCGTGTGCTAGGTAATTGGGTACACAGGAGAAGACCTGGGGCAGCCAGTGTTTAGCAGTGTCCAAGACAAGGGAGATGAACTAGGAAAGGTAACAGAGCAGCCAGTCAAGTGAAGGAAGAGCTTTAAGAAAGAGAAAGCGACTGTGTCCAAAAACTGCTGAGAGACTAGATAAGGTGAAGCCTCAGAAATGACCATTGTAGTGGATGACCTTGTCAAGAGCTGTTTCTTTAATCCCTTTGTAAAGTGATAACGAAGGGACTAAAGCCTTATTAGAGTGGATTAAAGATAAGAGTGAGAGGTAAGGAAATAGAGGCATTGGGTATTTGGCTTGCTCAAAAGTCTTTCAAAGCAGAAGTTATGCTATAAAGGAAAGCAAAGAAATGGGGTGGACTCTGGAGGCAGCATCAGACTGAGGGTCCCACAGAAGTTGTTTGTAAGATGGGAAACATTCGTAGCTGCATGAGACTGATGGTTAGAGTGAGCACACTGAACAGGCAGGAGAGGGAGGGCCTAATTGCTAGAACAGAGTCTTTGAGGGGTCAGGAGGGAGTGGGATCAGTGAACCGACAGAGAGATTGGCCTGCTATCAGAGCAGAGACAGTATTGTATCTTCCTTTCTAACAAGAAGGAAAGCAGGGCGGATGGGTACAGATGCAGGTAGGATGGTGGATTTGATGGTGAAAAGATGGAGAAACAGGCTTAGAGAGCTTAAGTAACTTTCCCAAGATTACACAGCTAGTTAGTGGCAGTCAGGATTCAAAACAAAAGCACAGCCTGTGCTTTAACCTGTAAGCCCTCCTGCCCTCTGCCTCGCATCTGGCATGTGCCCAATACATGTGACAACTCGTTACACGCAGGAGTCCCTCCTGTGTGTCCCACGTATAGAGCTGTGTTGGAGATTGGACGTAGTCCTTGCCCTTAAGCTTTCAGTGTAATAAAAGGAGATAAACAAGTATAATAAAGTAACAGGTAAAAGGAGAAGGATATTTGCATGGTGCTCTGGAAAATAGCAAGAACTATGGGAATCAGAGAGCGTCATTGGCGCAGAGTCTTAGAAAGTGAGGAGGAGTTGATCTTCAGGCTGGAGGAACCACATGGGCAGTTACAGAGATGCTGTGAAAAGTTTAGGTAGTAACCTGTTCTTGCTAGGTTTTTGTTTTGTTTTGTTTTTAACTATCTCCTCCCTTTTGTTTGTTTTATAACTAGTATCCTTCCTCTACTTTCTGCCTCTTTTCTCTCATCCTTCAAATCCTGCTGCCGCACCTTCACTTTTAGCATTATGTTCGGAGAATTTTTATCCACAGATGGTCATTGTAGCTGATCACCCACCCTCTAGTAACAAATAACAAGCATCATGGCAGAGTGCTACTCAGGGCTTTTGAAAAGAGCCTGTGGAATGTGACTGTTGTATGAAGTGAAAGGGAGGATAACTAGCTGCAAGGTTGTATTTCACCAGAAGGACTGGGATTGAGAAAAATGGAAAAGTTACTTTCCTTTATTCTCCTCATTCCCTTGGGCCACATTTCTTTGCACACAGATTTATCACATGAAAAGAGCAACCCACTCACAGCTTTTGATTAGTTCTGGGTCACAGTAATGAGGTAAAGCTGAGGCAGTTTACATTTTTCTACAAACTATGTCTTTAAAGTCCTAACGGCAGTAAAGCTTAGAAAAGGAGAAGGGGGGTGAGGGTAGGAGAGGGGAGCCCCATATTGTAACCAGCTATCCACTCTCCACTCATCCAAAGATCATTTTTTTTTTTACCTTTATGTAACCTTTAGTACCAGATTGTTTTATAACTAGTATCCTTATGTATAATTTATCTTTTATCTCTTCTCTTGGTTGATTTACTACATGTGTTTCTTATCATGTTAGCATTATCAAAGACTTTATCAGAGTTGCTAAAGGGAACTTTGTTTTCCATAACAGTTAGGGAAAGATAAATTTTTACTTTTAACCTTTACTTAGAAATAAGTAAGATCATAAAATTTTAGCTTTAAAGTGGCAGGGAAACTGTTAGCTTCTTCATTTTACACATAAGAAAACTGACAGCCAGAGAAGTTAAACATAACTACAAATTGAACTAGAAGCTAGCTGTCCTCATTCCTCTTTTACACTGTTACTCTGTATAAGTTATAGTCAGAGCTGTCCTCCAGCAAATGATGTTGTCATCCTATTGGTTTGTGAACCAAATCACAATCTTTATTGGGTTTAGGCAGGAGGTTTTAGATTATCACGTCAATCGGTACTGGACGTCTTTCTTTTACGGAGCTGCTACAGGTGCTCACTGCAGTTGGGTGGTAAGGATCAGCACTGGGGCAGGGTGGAAGTAGAGGGACGAGACAGAAGGAATGGAAGTGTGGTGTGTGGGGCGGGGTGTGTGCAGTGGTCCACCCCTGAAGTTAGACCATGATAGAGTGTACTTTTTTTTTTTTACTTGGTTTGAGGGAAATGAAGGTTTTCCTACATTTTTGAGATTGTCCTCTTAGTCTAATGCCATAAAGTTCACATTATGGCCCCTCCTGTACTGGTTTATGTGATTTTGGAGAGCTTTTTCAAAGTCTCAGATTTTTTTTTATCTGTGGTAAAATAAAGGTAATACAATACCCTCCTTACAGTTAGTGAAGATCAAAGAAAATTTATATCAACTTCGCAGCCCCTCCTCCAGATCCTGGGCACCTAATACACACTTGACAACATGGCAGCTGCCAGGGCTGTTGCTGCTACTGCAACAGAACAAAGGAACAAAAAACTTTGCATGAAAATCAGATTTAACAACCTGGAGGTTCATTCAGTAACTCTTAGTATAGAATCTAAAAGGTGTGTAACAGCACATTACGTATTTGAGGAAAGGACAGAGGAGTTGTGAGGAAAATAGAAGCATGGATTTTTAAAACTGAAGGAATCGAGGATATCACTGGGGCCAACTGCCTCATTTTATAGATGGGTTGGTTGAGTTCCAGAGAGAATAAGTGGTTTACGCAAGAGTAAACATAGAGTAAACATCTAATTATTGACAAAGCATAAAACCCTGATCTCCTTAGGGTTCTTTACATTGTTTCACAAATAGGGGTTAGATAAAAGTTCAGGAATACTTGATGACTAGATAGCTAAGAGTAATCTTACTAAAGACTCTCTTAGAGCATGTCACTCCCCTACTCAGAAACCTTCAATGACTCTTCATTACCCATTGAATAAAATAAGTGGCATTCAGGTCCCTTGGTATCTGCCCCAGCCTACCCCTCCAGCATGATCCCTATTACCTTTCCCACATATTGTATCCTTCAAACTGTTCCCCATTTCCTAGTTCTCCCTATGTGGAGTCTTTGGAAACCCTGCTTATGCTGGAAGGCACAGCGCAAATGCTCCCGCTTCCATGAAACCTTTGGTTGCCCCACCAGGGACTTCTGCTTTGTTGCCATCGCCATTTGTGTTTGTTACAGCACTTTTCACCTCCAGTCTTAGCTTATAGTGTGCTGCTCCTGCATCGTAAGAGGGATTAACTGCATCCTTTTCTCTTCCACAGTGCTTCACGTAAAATAATCTAAGGTTTGATGAATTCTAGATGGTGTTTTTATACCCCCCTTTTTGATTTCTAGCCTCATTCTCCAGTTCCTAAATATGCTATATGAATTAGATGGAAAAGAGGTTTAGGAGATGAATGGTTTTGATGCTTCTCTGGCATGACAAGTATCAAGGAAAGTGTGAAAGCACACATAACTGTATTCACCTGGGGAAGAGTTTTTACATTATAAAATTAGCCGTACACCTCAGAATAAAAGACGTACTTTTTCTTCCTAGAGTGGGCTCTCCAGCGTGTCTGCAGACAGGAGTTTGAACAGCTTGTGATTTGATTATACACTGACTAGTAACCTGAATTCCATAAAAGCAAAGCTGTCAAAGGCAGAAGAGACCTGCCTCTAACTTAAGGGAAGGGAGTCCCGAAGAGTACCTGATGTCCAAGGAGTAGAAAGCCAAACTTGGAGTACGGGCAGTGAAGGTCCAGTTTGAGCTGCACATGAAAGCATTCATTCATACCCCTGATCGATTACTAAAGGATTAAAGAGGCACATGAGACTGTTATATGATCTTACCTTGGGCTTTTAAAAGGGGCTGTTTCTCTTTCACTCTGCTTTTCCTGCAAAACCTTTAGAGCAGCAGAATGCTTCTTACCTTCAGCTCATAAAGCAGCCAAGCCAGTTTGACCAGCTTGAGGGAAATGCCAAACAAAGCTACCAAGTCCAATCACATGAACACTAGTTACTAATTACCTTCTGGGGAAAGATAGAACAGCTCACTGATTGGATCCTGAGATTGAAATAACTCCACATTAAAGTGCTTTGGGAGACATTTTAAGAAGGACAGATTCAGCCTTAGGCTACACTGCACCTCTCCACATCTCAGCTCAACGCAGGCCCATGGAAGAGAGAGATAAAACGTGTGTCTCTGAGTACAGTGAATATGTGTGAAAACCAGAAGATGAGGAAAGAAAGAGAATTGGAGGAGAAAGGGCACTGGAGCTCCACCTGGGAGTATGAAGATTGTGGGAATCTACAGAAAAGGGACCTTATAGCGCTGGATGGACTTTACGGAGAAGATGACTTGGAGTCCAGATACCAGACCACAGGGCGAAATCGGCCTTACAGGAAAAGGCATTGTGGATACTGGGATCTTGAGCAGAGTGAACCAAACTATATAGACAACAAGGAAGCAAAGGAAAGTAGAAAGGACGAAAGTGCGACTCCAGGCTGTGATGATTATAAGAATTCAGAAAATGGAGATCATGAGAGTCCAAATCCTGCGACTAAGGATGATTGGTTTACAGGAAGCCCAGATGTAACCTGGAAAATTGGAGGATATGGGGAGACGAATGGCTGCGTAAATCATAAGAATCTGAATCATAATCCTGAGGACTCTAAAGAAAATGGACAATGGACTGGCTGCAGGGGTTTGGATGATTCTATGGGGAATTTTGGTCAACCTCAAAACCAGCATATAGACCACAGGAATTTTAATTACAGTCTTGAGGATTGTAAAGAAACTAATTTTTATTATAGAGACCTCAATGATTTATATCATGTTCCTGGGAATTATACTAATGGTCAGTCTGTAGACTTACCAGACTTGAATGGTGTCATTGAAGGTAATGAATTTGTCAGATACTGTGACGGGGACAGGAATGTTTATCAAAATGATAAAGTCGACCTCAAATCGAAGACTCATGCTGGGAATCAGACTAATTTTGATATGGAGGATAGAGGCTCTGATACTCCATTTGCAAACTGTGAATATAAATTTCAGAATTACAGAGGAACAGATTCTCTCCACCAGATGAAGACTTGGGAGTGTAATGGCATTGACAGACCAGGAATGGTGGCACCTGGGAGCAGAGGGGTCATCCCGGAGGGTCTGTGGAATCAGTGTACCAGGGCGAACCAAGGAGAACATTATTGTGGCATTCCTCATGGCACTTCATTAGAGAAGAATAGCTGGCATTTAGAGGAAGAGAGAAAATTAAATGGCCCAGGGACTTGGAAAAGGAATAGCCGCTTCCGCAGCACAGCACCCAGCACCCTGAAACGCTCAGAATTTGTGCAAAACAGGAAGAAAGCCCAAGGTATGAACTCAGCCATCCTTCTTAGAGGATAAGGTCTGGAAATAGATAAAAGGGGTGGCTTTACCAGGTACCAGGAACATTTGTATACTTAAGGCACCTGGCCCCTCCAACTCTTGAGTGAGAACAGCCTTAGAGATTTAATTCCTCTGGGTGGCACATCATAGAGTGAGGGTGTGCACAGTGCTATAAAGTTGCGACATGACTTTCAAAATCAGACTGTTCTCGTGGAAGTCTCCTTTACCTTTCTTGGTTTTTGTCAGGGTCTCTAATCCCAGGTATCTTTCCATTTTTACTTTAATATCTTTCATTTGTCTTATGGAGACAGCAAGTTCTTTATCAGGGCACCAAGTGAAAATTTATTTTCCTGGCGTGTTCTTTCTCTCAATCCCTGCACTTCTTTAGACATTAGGGGGAAAGAATGCTTTAACTTTTTTTATAGGTTGTTCATTCCTTGACATTCAGAAATCTTACGTGAAGTGCACTAAAACTCTTGTGGAAATGAGAAGATTATTTATATTCTTCATGGTGCTTTGTACATGTTAGGTATTCAGATGACTTCATCTCACTGGCTTTAAGTGAGGTATCTGTAAAATGGGGATATTAGGAGTCTTTTATCATTAGAGGTTCTTTCTTTCTTTCTTGCCAGTTTTTCTCCAGGTTTCTCAAATGAACTATGTATATTCTATTTTGTTGTTGTTTTTGTAATTACTGGAAAGTTCCTGTTAAATCTTTAGTATTATTATTTTTTAATATATGTGTTATACTCAAGTCACGCAGACATTCTGGTTTTGGCCAGTTTGGGGGAGTGCAGGATATGGTGAGAGGAGAAGGATTAGGGTCGGAAAATGTGAAGGATCTGGAAAATCCATCTTACACCTTTCTCCCAAGTGGAAGCTTTCTTATCCAGGTCTCCATCAGAATAGGCCCACCAGTAAGATTTGTGGTGGGGGCCACTGAAAAGATAAGTCCCTTTATAAATGCGCTCTACCTGCATTTATAAAGATAAAAATGAAACCAAACTCAGCTTCAGTTGGGAGGCTGAGATATTTAGCGGCTGGCTATTTTTTCCTAGGTGCATTTTTGCTCTGAAATGATAGGGGTTGGCTGACTTCTAAATTCCTTCCAGCTCAGAAAAAAAAACAAGTCTGATTCTATGATTCCTTAGATTAGTTTTTGCATCATTCCTTTTCCCTTCCCCCACAGCTGTTCCATAGATGAACTTTGTTTCCTATCTTCAGTTCCTTATTGTACTAAGCCTGCTAACTGTGTTTATTCTGTTTGACTAAGGAGTCAAACCCTTCTCTCTGGAGTGTTGTAATATGCCCTATGAGCTTTCTGAAACCAGTTCAGCTCCACCTTTATATATACCATTTCCATTTTTACAACTCTTGTCTCTATTTGAGGACTTAACTTTTGATAGTATATTCATATTGACACCCCTTTTTATACCTCTAATATCCTCCTTGACCTGTAACCAAATAGTCTGTCCCAGAAATCTTTTTTGCTTTCTAATGTTCTTTGCTAGCTGTTTTATAGCACATGTGCCACTGCCCTTCCTGAAAGTTACACAGTCACTACAGTTGATTACAGAAAGGAAACAAGCTTTGGAGTTGGTCTTCTGCCTTGAATTCACTTCTCAGCTCCACCATTTACTAATAGTGTAACTTTAGATGAATTACTTCTCTGAGCTTTGGATTCCTTATTTGTAAAATGAAGATGATCATACCTGTCTCATAGTGAGATAATGTAAGTCACTTAATCACATGTCTGGAACATGGTAGGTGCTCATAAGTTATGATTTCTTCATCTTTTATCTATTCTACCCCTCTCCCCCCTTAGGAGTCCTCCCCCTACCCTGACTGTCACTGCATGGTCCCCTCCCTCCTGAGATCCAGATTGACACCCCCTCCCCCCCACTGGACAGACATCTGCCCTCGATCCTGTGTTTGCAGGTGTAATTATGCAAGCGAAATACCCATCCCTTCCGCTTTTACCCACCCTTCACCTACTGCGTCTGAGAAACAAAGCACTGTTCCGTACCTGCTCCTCAACCATCTCCCAGGCCAGAAACCAAGTTGTTTTGCCAGGATTTTTCCTTCCTTTCACCTGTCCTATC
Source organism: Hippopotamus amphibius kiboko (assembly GCF_030028045.1). Classification (NCBI taxonomy): domain Eukaryota; kingdom Metazoa; phylum Chordata; class Mammalia; order Artiodactyla; family Hippopotamidae; genus Hippopotamus; species Hippopotamus amphibius. The sequence continues at coordinate 29,946,003 of NC_080190.1, forward strand.
AGTTCATTCTCCTGTGAAGGCCTCCAGCTTAGATTTTTGTTAGGGCAGGTCTGTTATGGTTTTGCCATTAGTCCTAGGGTGTGGCTCCTCGTCCTGGGAGGTGGGCCTTATTCCCAAGGTGCGGCTCTGCTGAGGTTTCTAAGTGGAAAACTGGACATACTTCTTGAACCTCCTAACCTGAAGGGACTCAGATTTCAAACTGTCTTCCCAGCCGCAGAGTTGTGAACATCTGCCGGGCTCTTCAGCCTCCAGCTGTTATTGCTCTCTACTGGCTTCCCTGGAGTCTCATCAGCAGCAGGCACAGTTGAAGGATTTGAAAGGAATTTCTGTATAGATTTTGGGGCTGTCCTCTGCAGTTTCCTCCTTAGCAGGATTTCTTCCTTAATATCAAGCCACTAAAGAGCTCCAGAACCTTTTTGAGTCTGCAGCCCAATAAGATTACCACTTGTTGGCTCTCAGTCTTTGCTTTATTCCCCCACATGCTGAAAGACTAGGGATTGCCTTGGGTAGGGGGAGGAGATATCAGATGAATAGGGATCTTACTTAGTTTTCTTCCCATGTTTCAAGTTGTAGCCCCTCTAGTTTCTGGCTGCTTTTGGTGGCTTTCCAATGCCTTCACATAGTTATTTTTAAAAAAATCTTGTCCAGAGTTGCTAATAGTTTTCAATAGGGAGGTTAGTACAATGTAGGCTACTCTATCATTACTATTTTTACTTTATTTTTTATTCTTTTTTGTTGTTGTTGTTGTTGTTGTTTTGTTTTTTTGGCACACGGGCTTAGTTGCTCCGTGGCATGTGGGATCTTCCTGGAGCAGGGATCGAACCTGTGTCCCCTGCATCAGCTGGCGGACTCTTAACCACTGCGCCACCTAGGAAGCCCTACTTTATTTTTTAAATTGTTATTTATTTATTTTGGCTGCACTGGGTCTTAGTTGCGGCATGTGGGATATTTAGTTTCAGCATGCTGACTTTCTTAGTTGCAACATGCATGCAGGATCTAGTTCCCTCACCAGGGATCTCACCCAGGCCCCCTGCACTGGGAACATGGAGTCTTACCCACTGGACCACCAGGGAATGCCCTCTACCATTACTAGACCAAAGGTCAACACTAGGATTTTATACTTGCTAATAACATAAATAATTATGATGGGAAGGGGACCTGGTGCTTCAAATTCCATGTTAACTAGGTTAATTTAACTGATATTAAGATACCAAAATAAAGAACTTTTACAGAGAGAAATAGGAAGCTGGAATTCAGATATGAGTTAAGGCTAACAGTTCAAGGTTGGAAGGCTACAACACAAAATCCTCTTATATTATTACTAGAAGGAACCTGACATTTCAACAAGTCCAGTATTTTATACGTGTGGGTAACCACCCATGATTGGGTTTTAAAGTCTATGTAGTGGGTTACAACTAGCATTTTTTGAAAAATAAAAGTGAATAGAAAATTTCAGTTACATCTCATGTAGTAAAAGTAAGCATGTAATACTTCTGTCTGTGTGAGTGTGTATATATACATACACACATGGATTACATAAATGTATGTATGTATATATTGAACCACAATGTAAAATGTAAGTCACGGTATGAAAAATACTAAAATCCAACTGTTTATAAATGAAGAGACAGAGCTCAGAGAAATTGAACCATGTGGCCAAAGTAACTGGTCGATCCTTAGATCAGCAATAGAAATCTGGGTCTCCTGATGCCCAGACCACTGCTTTTCCTACAGCACCACAACTGAAGCCAGAAATGCAGGTTTAGATTTATTTCAAATAAATGAACTTAAAAGAGAGGAAAGTATCGTGTTAGGGGAGCCAGAGAGGTGGCTTCAAATGGAGTGGGCTCAACTGTGTTATATGCAGCAGAGATATGAGAGGACATGTTCTAAGGAAAGACCTTTGCATTTAGTACATGAGGTGAGGAATAGGAGCAACGGAGGCACAAGACATATTGCGGGCAGTTGAGGAGGGAAGTGGTGATGAGGAATATGTAGGCACTTCTTGGTGTCTGTATCTGCAGGGGGTTGGTTCCAAGACCAACACCCTACCCCACCCTCACATCATCCCAAATACCAAAAGCCACAGATGCTCAAGGCCCTTATATAAAATGGCATAGTATTTGCAGGTAACCGCCGAACATCCTCCCATATACTTTAAATCATACCCTGTACTTTAAATCATCTTGATTACTTATAATACCTAGTACTATGTAAATGATTGTAAATACGATGTAAATGCTGTGTAAACAGTTGCCAGTGTGGCAAATTCAAGTTTTGCTTTTTGGAACTTTCTGGAATTTTAAAAATATTTTTGCTCTACAGTTGGTTGAATCCACAGATGCAGAACCCGTGGATACGGGGGGCCTACTGAAAAGTGATTCCTTAAAAGCTGGGACAGTAATTGCAGTAGAGCAAGAAAATCTTTTGTCTTTCTCCCAAGATAAAAACCTACACAGATTTGAAGGCACTTTTGCCAGTGTTCCACAGATAGTTCAAAGTTTTTAGGACTCTTATAGTCAAGGTTTCTTTTCATTGCAAGTGTGTGAATATATCTCTGAAGCTACAGTCTGTATTCAAACTACTGGAATAAAATATCTGCCATTCAGTCCAAGGCATTAGCTTTTTATCCTGGTTAATTTCATATGCTGATTACAAGCCATGAGTATAGCAGATGCCAAGAGGTCTCTGCCCCTCCAGAGACCAGGGGCCTGCTCCTAGGAATTAACTGGGCGGTAACAAAAGTTCATCTGAGTGAACCATGGCATTTCATCATCAGCAGTAGTGGTAATGGTACCACTTTAATTTACTTGCTTTACAGTTTTCAGAGCCCTTTTTATAGCTTTTATTCTAATTTGATTCTGTTTTAACAAACATGAGCATTCATGTGTCTTTAACAGATTTACTGCGTACCAAACACTGTACTATGTTCTGGTTAGACAGAGACGACCTTAAGACCCTGAGGAGGGCTAAGGCTGTTGTTCTAGTACAAGTTGACTGACGCAGCCGTTTCCGTAGTGTAGTGGTTATCACGTTCGCCTCACACAAGTTGACTGACGCCAGGTGCTCTGTGGACCAGCTCTTCCCTTTCTCTGTATCTCTGTCTCACAGGCCATCTTTCCTCCATATGTTTTTGTTGTTCTCTGGGCTTCTGCTTTGGTCTTTGAAAACAGACCGACACCGTCCACTTATATTTTCTACTCCTTCACTAGATTGCACATAACCATAGTTGTCTCAGTGCTCTCTGGGTCATTCTTGCAGCTTCTGCCTCTGTTCTATCTAATCTGTGTGATGGGTTTTTTTTGTTTGTTTTTTTGGCTGTGTTGGGTCTTTGTTGCTGCGCTCTGGCTTTTCTCTAGTTGTGGCGAGCAGGGGGCTACTCTTCCTTGCGGTGCACAGGCTTCTCAGCTCAGTGGCTTCTCTTGTTGCAGAACACGGGCTCTAGGCATGTGGGCTTTAGTAGTTGCAGCATTCAGGCTCAGTAGTTGTGGCGCACGGGTTTAGTTGCTCCACGGCATGTGGGATCTTCCTGGACCAGGGATCAAACCTGTGTCCCCTGCATTGGCGGGCAGATTCTTAACCACTGCGCCACTAGGGAAGTCCTCCCTGATAGTTCTTAATTCAGATTCCCAGGAGAGCGTATAATTGACTCAGTTTGAATTGTTTAGTTAGGCCTCATCGTATGAATTAACTGTTCATTGATCAGGTATCCATCTGTGGTCCAATTGGCAGTGGTGAAAGTGGGGATGGGGAATCACATAGGTTAAATCATAGCTATAGGGACTGTTGATGGTGCTGATTTGGTCTGTAAAGGACTCTGGAGGCGGCAGGCTTTCTGAGGCTTGGCAAGCTCAGTCCCGGCATTCAGAAATGGGTGGAGTTATCTTTTAGTTGTCACAATGGCAGGGTGCAGGGCACTACTTGCACTTATGAGTCAAGGACCAGGGACAGTAAATGTCTTCAGTGTGTAGGCCCATCCTACACAATGAAGAATTGTTCTGCCCCAGATGCAAGCTGTGTGCCTAATGAGACATTGGACAAGATGAGTAAGACTTGTGCCTGCCTTCAGGAACTCACAGGTTTGAATGGAAAACGTCATAGAAACAAATGATTCAAATACAATTTTATAAGTGCAATAAGAGGAATTTTTAGGTACCTTCCCCCACCTTGGTCCTGCTACCTGTGTAACTTTGTGTAAATTATTTATTCTCTCTATGCTGCAGTTTCTCATCAACAAAACCAGATAATGTACGTACATGATAGTGTCATGAGGAATAGGTGAGTTTGTAGATGTGCAAATATTTAGAATAGTGCAACAGAGCCTGGCACATAGTAAATGCTAAGTAAACATGAGCTGCTGTCATCATCTTCATAATCAGTCATATTATACCAGCACATAGATCCCATATCCCCTTTGAATGCAGTTCAACAGGTGTTTATTAACTAGTATCTGTACTTAGCACTGTACTAAGCATTGGGGTGACCAGGGAAGGGTACCTTCCCCCAACCCCTCACCCCCACAGAAGTTTATAGATCAGTTGAAGAGACAAAATGTAAAAATATGAATAATTAAAGTACAGAAGTATCTAGCATAGACAGTAAATGTCGTGGATGGTAAGAAGAGGAAAAACTTGGTTTTTACTTGAGTTAATGGAAAAGACTTTAGGAAGATGTTTGAATTTGAGCTAAAGCTTAAAGGAGTAGTGGGGTTGAGACAGGCAGAGAGAAGCAAGGAGAACATTCCTCGTTGGGGAAAGTCTATGAGCAAAGATGCAGAGCTGTGACAAAGAGGAACAGTGTGGGGAGGAACTAGCGTGTTGAAACCTTACCAATCAGACGGGAGTTTGGACCAGAGCCTGAGGAATAAGAGCTGGACCTGCACATGGTGATTCACCCTCTGAGATGTGATCACTGACACTGTGAGTGGATGGCTTCTCTGAGGACGAGAATGGCTGAGGAAAGCGCACGCTTCTGAGAACTGGGCAGCGTGGGGCAGAAGGAGGAGAGACAGGCAGGAACACTGGGGGATGGCAGAAGAAAACCGGAGGGCTTAGAATAGGAGAGAATGGCCAACACTTTCACATGCTGCAGGAAAGTCACGGATGATGCCATGAATTTGTTGAGGAGGTTATCGGTTGACTGAAAAGGCAATATTACTGGAATATAGTGATGACACAGAATTAATTGCAAAGGATTTAGATGGGGGAGGGAGGTCATGGAGGGCTTGAAGACGAATCTTTCAGGACCTTTCGTAGAAAGATTCAAAGAGGTGTGACTGGCTGAGGGGGGGCACAGAGTTGAACAAAGTTTTTGTATATTTACTTTTTAAAGTCAGTGTCAGTGCTTGTTTGAAGATAGATGGGTAGGTAGGAGGCAGAGAAGAGGGAAAGAGAAAATATGTGGAGGCAAAAGGAAATAAATGTAAGGCCCTATCTTGTCAAGAGTTGGGAGATAATTGAAGCTTTAGAGAAAGTAAGGCAGTCCTGCCTACTGGGATCATGTGTTGTAGTCTCAGTAAGCTAGACTGCTTTCTCCACAAGCTGTTACCTACGTTATTTTTATGTAATGTTTCATCAACAATAAAGGAATATTGGTCTGGGGAGATCCCAGGTCTCTGTAAAAGCAAAAAGATAACAAGAAAAGACAAGAAATTGAGGTAGGATAGGAAGAGGGAGTCTTCTAGGGCATCATTGTTCCTGTGGACCTGAGGGTGTTGGGGAGGGGGGGGGGGAAGGAGCGGTCAATCCAAGAAGCTAACTTGCAGTGCCAAGGCAGGCCCAGCCGCCAAAGGAACGTTGGGCTGGGAGCTCAGAAACTGGACACTCCCACCCTGACACCACAGAGTTTTCCAATTTGATATTTCCTGAGAAACCAGAAAGTGCCCGCACTGTGTAAACATCAGGCTGTCAAGTCACAGGGGTGTGACAGTGCAGTGCACAGTCATTTCTGGTGGGAAGATACACAGTTGTGTACATGGCCACATACAGGGCTAGATTCTAGATTATATACTTCATTCCATGGTATCAAGAAACCCCTATCTTTGAATCATAAGCTGAGAGAAGGCAAACAGATGAAATATATTGCATTTCATTGAATCTAAAACACCATCTATTGTAAGACACTGAATAATTTATGTAGCGTTAGAAAGAAAGAAGAGGAAATTCCCTGGTGGTCCAGTGGTTAGGACTTGTGCCCTCATTGCCTAGGGCCCATTCAATCCCTGGTCCCCGGTTGGGGAACTAAGATCCCACAAGCCATGCGTGTGGCCAAAATTAATTAAAAAATAAAAAATAAAAAATTTTCAAAACGAAAAAGGAAAGACTAACATGCTATTAATTGGAAAATACATCTCCATTTCTGAGATGTTAAAATATGAAAAATTGTGCATCTTAACATTTACTGAAGAATGGAGGTGCTTCCACTTACCAGTGACCTCACAGCAATACTTAGACAAAAATTATTGTAGAATTCCTCTAGTCCTTTCCTCAGTGATTTGGAGATAATGGAATTCAGTTTCCTCTGCTCTTCAGCCCCCGCCCCTCAGGGGAAGATTGAAACCTAATTTACCCCAGTGTTATCTGTGTGGCAGCTAGGTAGTTAAGACAAACAAAAGTTAGAATATTTAATGATTTTTAAAAATCTGCGTGGTGTTTGTCATCACAGTCACACAGAACAATGCTTAGGGCACTCTAAATAATGATAATAATTGCTGCCGTCTGTTAAGTGCTGGTTGCTGTGCTAATTACTATAGATTAGGTACATATTAGGTATGCAGAAAAGTTCAGTAAACTCTGATTTTCATGATGGCAGTGAAGGTGGTTTTTCCAGATGCTTACATGGCGTATAGTAGGTACTCAGTGAATATTTGTTATCCAGTGAAATATTCTGTTTAAGGGCATAGAACATGTACGTCAGAAGATAAATAGTAAGTATTATTTTGTATTGTTACTCAAGAAGTAAAGTTTAGAGAAAAGTGTAATCCAAGGTCTAGAGAAGCCTTCATCTAGCTGGGCTTAAAGGACATTAAGTGAGCAGAAAAGCACAGAGACAAGCTGGGCTTGTTATGTTCAAGGAATAATAAGGAAACTAATACTTAAAATATGTTTTGCTAGGTTCTGTCATAGCACAGGCCTCTGGGCTTGCAGAGAGGAAGTGACTAACTGCCCAGGTTAGTCACTAGGTGACACACTAAGTGAAACTCTTTGTGGAGCTCGTTAGAGACTAGTGTAGTTACACCAAACCAAGAGGAGTAAGTGAGGTAACAGAGTAGGAAAGTACGCAAGATTTTAGAGCCTGAAAGTAATCAAAGAGGCCCAACCGCTTTGTTATACACACCTGGAAACAACAGCCCAGAGAGGTTGTGTGACAAGTCAGGTAGGGTGGGGGCAGGGCTAGGTCCCTGGTCTTTTGACTTGTAGTCTGAGTACCTTATTCACGGTGCCTTCTGCCCTCTCAAGATCTAGAAGCAGCTCCACCTATGTCCCTAGAAATGGAAGCCAGGGGAGATATGGGGGAATGGAGTGGCTATTGGGATGCCGAGAGCTCATTTAAGCCTGTACAACATGAATGACTGGGGTCCCAGGGAAAACCCAATTTATGTTCCCTCATGTTGAGATTTCAGCTAGAAAACAAGATAGTATTAAGCAATATCCTAGGCTTAATCAGATTTTATCATAAAAATTTTGGCTCACACTTGGAAAGAATTCTTATTTTGAAAGACTGGGTTCACCCTTTTAAATTAATTTAACCAAAATACATAATGCTTAAGTTCATTCTATTTTGTATTATTGTTTTGTTTCATGAATTTGTGTCTAAGACCACCTAGTTTCACCCCACTTGGTTTGCTGTTCCTGAGCACCAGACAGATGAAATGACTTCCCTGAGACAGAAGAAAGCTTTGGAGGGCTTTTCAGTTTTCTATACTTTTCCCCATCTCCTAGCACTCTGCTTGGTAGCTCTCTATTCAATATTTTCATATATTTTTGTAATTAAAACTTTGAACAGGATTATAACTCAGATCAGCTGTTGGTTTTTTGTTATTATTTAAAGAACATTTATTGAGTTCCAGCTTCCTGAGGCATAGCATGTTACCAAGGGATAGATACAGCATAATTTCAAAATGTTTACTTGTTCCTTATGACCATATTAACATGCATTCTTGAAAGTAATGTGGAAAATGTCAGAGAGCAACAAATCGAGGACTTGCTGCAATTTATTACAAAGGGAAGATCTGAAAATAAAATGGTTATCTATGGTAATCTTCATGTTTGGTGATGAGTTGTTTAGGAAACCAGAATTGAGTCTTAAGCTTGGTTTTGCAGGAAGCATTTGAGGGTAACAGTGAGGTGGAGTTGAGGATGACCATAATTACCAACATATACATGACAATGATATTTTCATAAAGATTAGTTCTCCTTAAACACTGAAATGTTATAAAAGTAGACACTAAACAGATAAAGACCAGTTAGGTAACTTCTTATACCCTGTTAAAATAATAAACACTATAAACCAACCTATATTCCATTTGTTTTTTCCCTCTTATTCATCTAGAATTTTTATAGAAAGGAATTAAGTGCTTGGTTAATAATTATATCCTATACAATTAATTTCACAACTAACAGTGCTGATTTCCAGTTGAAAGATTATTTATAATCACTTTTTTTTTATTGCGTGCTTCCTGATCAGCTGGTTTTTGTTTTGTTTTGTACACAGTTCTAAAGGGTACATAAAATGTTATGAGAACAGTGGAAGGAATAAAAGTAAACTGTCTAATAGAGGCAGAAGAAAGTCTGGTTTTATAGAATAGGATAGAAAAATAACCAAAGGGTCCTGTTAATGAGCAAAATTTGAGACATCACTATAGTGTTATTATCAAAAATGGAAATACAATGCAGGAAACAGCCACACTCATATCGAAAAGCCATGTAACCCAGAACAGGCCTTGACGTTTGATGGAAAGCACTGGCTTGAGATGCTAGTTTTGAATAGTTATTAGCTGTGTGGTCTCAGGCAAGTCATTTCACTGCTTTGTGCTCTCATTTGTAAAATGAGAGCAATAATACCTTCCCTCAAGAGACCTGGTAAATAAAACATCAGACGTGTGTCTGTTTAGAAAATAAAGTTTTCGTGTAAAGTTTTGTTGGCTGACTGTAATCAAAATTTGCTTATTAAACAGTGATGGTTTATTTCTAATTATTATTTTACAAAAACTGTCCTTGCCCTCTTGATTATTTCACTGCTGCTTCCTAAAGATTAAACAATAATAATAACCTCATAGTTTTAAGCACAGCAACAGCACACACTTCTCTAGGATTTGGTTAGTGTTCACAAATGGTCTTTCAGAGGATCTAGGGTTAGTTTTGCTATTCTGGCTACATAAGAAGTTGCAGACTCTTGCACTCTAGGCACTTAACTCTTGTTTGCTCTTCTTCTAAAGGCCTGGGTAGGCCCTGGTAGAAGAAGGGGGAAATGGGAAGTTTTGAGCTAGGTTTCGCGAGGTGGAAACCCTCCCAGCAGGGATTGTGCTGGGTGGAGGCTACTTGCCAAAATGGGCACGGCAGTCACTGAGCAAAAGGCACAGGGAAAGTGTTTTTGGTTACTGATGAGATTTAGTACCAAAATATAAGATTCCTCCCTGAAGTCTGGTGATCTGGGAAGAATCTGCTGTGAGTCCTGCAGAAAAGCCAGGGACCACAGTGCTGAAAGTTTAACATTGAACAGGATAAACTTTCTCCAAATACGTGTAATAGTAGGTACTGAAGGAAAAGAAGTGGGGGCTGGGTGGGCCGGCTAGAGTGATGAGGTGACATGGAAAACCAGGATTTAGAGTGATCCTTCCACTTGGCCTGGTGAGAATATGAACAAATTTACAAAGATCATTTCCTCTCAGAGTTTTCTAGACAAATAGCTAAGCAGGTAGGATTTTTTACTTTCCTTATTAGACTAGCAAATTGTTATTTCAAGTGTTTTATTACCCATTTTCTTCAGCAATTTAAAGGGATTAGGTCAGGAAAAAAATATCAGATTATTAAAAAGTGAGGAAAGAATTTGAAAAGGATTAAAAGGGTAATTGAGAAGGGAGTAGTAGAATATTCTTGTTTTATAGCAATTTTTTTTACCTTGTTCTTTGTCATAGCAATATTTTATGTTCACTAGAGAAAAACTAGAAAATACAGTAAGCTGAAAAAAAGGAAAAAAATCAGAATTTTGTCACCTTCAAGAGTTTTTCATTTTCAAATGTGCATTGAAAATATTTTCCCCTTTTTAACAAAATTGCAATTCTTCCACAAACTCTTTTGTGACCATTTTCCATTTAAGAACACATTAGACAATGTTCCGTATTAATGAATATAAATCTGTATCTCAAGGGCTATAATAGTATTCTGTTATGCAGATACACCATAATTTATTTAATAGGCCCCTTTTGGGAGAAATTTTGGTTGTTTCTAAATTTTCTTTACGCATTGATAAACATCCCTTTGCTTGCACATTATTTCTGCCATAACTTATCTGGAATACTATTGAATATTTACTGTATTTGACACTGCTGGATTTGATTCTGTCTGAGGGATTATTTATACTGAGTAGGGTTTTATACCTATAATATATGAACATATGTATATGTGATTAAATATATCATTGTTCACAGTGTTAATGGTGGGTGACCTGTGGCTATACAAAGGTTAAGTGTGCTTTAAAATCACACCATTTTATCATTAGCTACCAGGTGGGCACCAAAACCCACAAGTAGATTTCCAGGTCACAGTTCCCAAGATTTGCCTGCCTGGAAAAAAGCACTAAAGGCAGAGTAGCAGGTGCAGGCTCTGGAGCCAGCGTGGGCTCACGTCTTCCACATACTGGGCCAGTTACGAATTTCTCTTCGTTCATCAGTGAGATGAGGATGATAGTAGGATCATTATGAGGATTAAATAAACCAGTATTTATCAAGTGCCTGAACAATACTTGATACACAGAGTAAGTGCCATATAAATATTTGTTAAAATTTAAAGCTAAAAAGAGCTCCGTTGGATGGTGGAGGGGAGCAGCAACCTGGGAGTTAGGCACCATCTAGTAAAGCCTCACGAGTCAGAGGTGCCATCCTCGTAGCGGTGGGACAGATGGCTCTTTACCAGAAGATCTTCTCTCAGATTGCTTAAAATTTCGCCAGTAGAGATGAATCTTGGCTAGCATAATGGTTTGTCAGGCAATACATTAATAGCTTCTTGTGAGATTAAAAAAGTACAGATTCAGCTCAAGTCCCCATTGATCCTTCTATCCCAAATCCCAGTTCCCTCTCTGACGAGTTGAGTGTATTCTCTTCCCAGACCTTTTCCTGTGCACTTACATATTATATGTGTACATATGGAAATATGTAGAGGTTTTTGCGTGTTTTCTCTCCCTTCTCTCTCTCTCTCCTCCTCGTCCTCTACCTTCTTTTTTTAAACAAAAATGCCATGTTGTTCTGCAGCTTTCTTTTCCTCACTTCCTTTTAAAGTATAAATGTTTGTGAGCTGTGAGCCTGGCTCCCTGTCCTGATAAATTGCTCTGTGTTGTTTTTGCTGTCCTGGGACCAGCCAGGTGCGATCTGCATTCTGATGGCTTTGGGGTAAGGTACCTGGAGTTGCAAGATCCTGGGGAAAGTGAGGGTTGCGCCTGGCCAGGGAGAGGGACTGCAGAATGAGACGTCCTAGGACAGAAAAGTAGACAAATGCTGCCCCCTTTACATCTTCCCTGAAAAGAGTATCCAAGAAAAACAAGACATAGCAAGGGGCAGGAAAAGGAGACAACACTCTTGATTAAAAACTCCTAAAGTGAAATTGTGGCTGTTTTAGGACTAGGAAAGGAAAGCTAATAGGGAAAAAGTGTTGAGTCTGAGCATTGCTTGGGCCTGCTCTTCCGCATCTCAGTCCAGGAAACCGAGGATTCCAGCTCCATCCTTTAGAACAGGCCCTGTTGTGATAGCCTGGGGGACTTGGGACGATTCATATGTAAATATGGGAAAGCCTGGGGGAAATGCCTACCCTATTCAAAGGATTTTAGGGGGTTGTGGAGCATTCCAGAGCCCTGGGAAGATTCTACTCTGCCTTCCTGCCCTTCGACCCATGGGAACACTTGCACCAGAATTTTGGTGCTGCAGGTACGTCCAGGGGTTGCTGGAGCCGCCACAAAAGCAGGTAGAACAGTTAGCTGCCTCGTTCAAGTGCCGCTTGGGACCTCGCTGGGAGTTCAGAGATTTTCCCCAGCAAAGACAGAGCCAGCTTTCAGAGGCAAGGGAAGAGTTGAGTGGCTTTTCTCTTTAACTGCTTTGGAGTGCGTTTGGTAGAGCTGTGGGAAGCTGCAGATTAACTGAATTGCTTCCTAGGAACACTGAGGAATGAGCCTGGGACCATGCAGTAATCTGAGGGGGTGGGGATATCTTGAGAAAGGAGTGTAATTGGGACTTGGCGTGCAGGCGGGATCGTGGGACAAAAGAAAAAACCAACCCATCCCTAATTGTTTTATGACAGTTGTAAGTTTGTGAGGTCAGCCCCAGCTCCTTAACACCTCCAGGGCCGCCCTAGGAAGAAAGTGGGGCTAGTCTGCACCTTTTATTGTTAGGCTAGTTCTGGGCCTCAGTTTCCTCCAGTAACATCCCCAGATTTTATTGTTCTCATAGAAGATGGAATTTTATGATATCTGAACCATTCCTCCTCAGTGCATTTTACCTTAACCTGGTGCAGGTGGCATTTTCTGGCCCGTCATGGGAAAAGGACTAACTTGTGTTGAGTAATTAATTTGCTTAATGGTTCTGCAGAGCAGCTGTTATTATCCTCATTTAACAGATGAGGACATTGAGGCTCAGAGATGAAAATGGACTTTCTCAGGGCTCCCCAGTTAAGGAGTAGGGGAGTACAAGATTCAAAAGCTCTTAGGCTGGGGGCGCCCTCTCTCACTTGGGTGTTCCAGATACTAAAATTGTAGATCTTTTTTTTTCCCCTTAGGGTATATTTGGAATAATGGAAAAGCAGTTTTACATTTGCAGCCATTTCAAGCCAGGTGTTCCTAGTTTGACTTAATCTTTGAGTATGAATTCATGTGTGTGTGGAGCTTGGCGGTCACTTGCATCTTCAGAAGCATCCATCATTTTGTTAAAACTTCAAATCCACCCAGATTTGCCAAATTAGTCTCAGAGGTGGTGCCCAGGAAACTGTGAAGTTTAGCAGAAACATCCCACTGGGGTTTTTGATTGAGCTAAGCTGCTTTCATTTTGTTTTTTAAAGTCTGTTCAGGAGTTTATAATTCCACCTACAGGGGGAGAAATGGCATGGTGATCTATTTTTTTTAAAGTTACTTTTTTTTTTCTCTTTTTAAATATAACTGAAAATTTAATTGAGTCTCTTAGCATAGGTTGCTGACTTCTCATTGATGAGTGTTTGCTGGTGTTTTATGCTTTCAAGTATTATAATTAATAGAACTTTGATTCCTGGGAGATGATAGTTTCTGGTGAATTTTTAAGATTTGAAGCAAATAAGCCCTGACCTTTTTTAGTTGAGATTTGAGACTAGGGAGGCAGAGTGGTGCGGGATTAAGTGGATTTAAATACAGGATTTGGATTTAAATATATTTAGATTCAAATTCTAGAACTGTCATTTACTTGCTGCATAGGCTGGGACAAGTTGATCGGTCTCTCAAAGCCTAGGGTTTCTTATCTATTAAATGGGAATAATAATACTATTTCAGAGTTTTGGTGTGAATATTAAATGAGTTCAGGGATATAACATGTAAAGTGCCTGGCACATGGTAGGAATTCAGTAAATGTTCTCCCTTTCCAGAGATTTTTAGTCCTGTGTTTAAAGTGAATTTCTCTTCTCAACTTGCTGCTTCTGAAAGTGTATTTGGGAGTGAAATTCTACAGCTTTGAAATTGCAAAGAAAATTTAAAATAACGCCATTTGAAAATCAGTTTTACGTACACTGCAATTAATTTAGTCATAATTTAGCACTGATGAAATGAGTTATGCTTGAAATTTTGTCATCATTCTATTAATACTAAAAAAAGTAGTTCAAAAAAGAAATTTTCTAATTATATCTTTTTATTTTGAATAATGTCAAATTTATAGAACATTGCAATGGTACACAGGTCCTCCTTTATTCATATTTGCTAGTATTTAACATTCTGCCATGTTTTTGTTTTCATTCGCTCTCTTTCACTTTGTCTCTCTCTCACTTTCTCTCTCTCTCTCTCTCTACACACACACACACACACTCACACGTTTTTTTCTTTACTGTTTGAGACTAGGTTGCATATATCGTGCCCCTTAGTAAGTGCCAATGTGCAATATGGCTATTTTCATACATGACACAATAGATGTCCTATTTCAGGAGTTTTTTTTTTTTAATTAAAAAAAATTTTAATACAGTTTTTAAAGGTTACTTTCTGTTTACAGTTACTACAAAATATTGGCTGTATTCCTCATGTTGTGCACGGCACCCTGGAGCCCGATAGTTGGTGCCTCCCACTCCCCCACCCCCCGCACTGGTAACAACTAGTTTTTCTATATCTGTGAGTCTGCTTCTTTTTTGTTACATTCGCTAGTTTGTTGTATTGTTTAGATTCCACATATAAGTGATATCATATAGTATTCGTCTTTTTCTGACTTATTTCACTTAGCATAATGCCCTCCAAGTCCATCCATGTTGCTGCAAATGGCAAAATTGCGTTCTTTTTCACAGCTGAGTAGTCTTCCTCTGTGTGTGTGTGTGTGTGTGTGTGTGTGTGTACACACGTGTGCATACACACCACATCTTCTTTATCCAGTCATCTGTTGATGGACACTTAGGTTACTTCTGTTTCTTAGCTTTTGTAAATAAGGCTGTGAACACTGGAGTGCATGTATCTTTTCAAATTAGTGTTTTGGGGTCTTTTTTCAGATATCTACCCAGGAGTTGAATTGCTGGGTTATATTATAGTTCTATTTTAGTTTTTTGAGAAGTCTCCATACTGTTTTCCACAGTAGCTACACTAATTTCCACCAACAGTGTAGGAGGGTTCCCTTTTCTCCACATCTCTGCCAACATTTTTTATTTGTGTTCTTTTTGATCTTAGCCATTCTGACGTGTGAGGTGATATCTCATTGTGGTTTTGATTTGCATTTCCCTTGTAATTAGCAGTGTTGAGCATCTTTTCACATGCCTGTTGGCCATCTGCGTTTCCTCTTTGGAAAAATGTCTGTTTGGTTCTTCTGACCATTTTTTAATCGGGTTGTTTGTTTTTTTGATGTTGAGTTGTATGAGCTGTTTATATATGTTGGATACTAATCCCTTAATGGTCATATCATTTGCAAATACTTTCTCCTTTCGGTAGGTTGTCTTTTTGTTTTGTCAATGACTTCCTTTGCTGTGGGAAAGCTTTTAAGTTTAATTAGGTCCCATTTGTTTATTTTTGCTCTCATTTCCTTTACTTTTGGAGAGAGATCCAAAAAAATATTGCTGCAATTTACATCAAAGAGTGTTCTGCCTGTTTTCCTCTAAGAGTTTTACAGTATCCAGTCTTACATTTAGGTCTTTAATCCATTTTGAGTTATTTTAGTATATGGTATTAGAGAATGTTCGAATTTCATTCTTCTACATGTAGCTGTCCATTTCAGGAAATTGTTAATTGGTTTAATCATGTATCCAATCCACAGTCTATATTCCATTTTCGTCAACCTGTCCTATTAATGTCCATTGTAGCAATTTTTTCCTCAGATCAGGATGCAGTTCAGGATCACACATTGCCTTTACTTGTCATCTCTTCAGTTATCTTTAATTGGGAATTGCTTCTCAGGCCTCCTTTGTATTTTATGACATGACATTTTGACGGATGTAAACCCCTAGGTTTGTCTGATGTTTCCTCCAGATTCATTTCAGATTATGCATTTTTGACTGAAATACTACGTAAGGGATATTGTGTTGTTTCTAGACATGACATTTGGAAGCACATGATGTTTATTTGTCCCTAATTGGTGGTGTTAATTTTGATTACTAGGTTATGGTATTACCCATTTCTCCACTGTAGAGTCACTTTTTCATTTTTGTAATAAATAATTTATAATAACTAGTTCAAAACTATGCAGATATCCCGATCATCATCAAAACCCTACCACCAACACCAGAATCATCCATTGATGGTTTGTGCCTGAATCAAATTTTAGTCCTATGGTTGCAAAATGTTGATTTTTCTATTTCCATTCTTTTTTCTGTATTTATTAGCTGACATTCTACCATAAGAAAGAGCTTTTCTCTTCTCTCCCATTTATTTATGTACTTATATATTATCAATAAGAGTTCTTGGATTCTTATTTTAGTCAATGGATTACAAATAAGCTGCTTATTTACTTTGATACTCAAATTGTACAGATTTGGCCAGTGGGGGCCCCTTCAGGCTGGCTCCATGCTCTTTCAACATGGCCCTGTCGTTTTGTTCACCACTTCCTTACTTTCTGCCATAAGATGTTTCAGGCTTATCTACCCCTTCTTTGCTTTGGAAAGAGCCATTTCTCCAAAGAACTCTGGTTTCTTTTACTGGAGAATGGTTTCTGGAAACCAGAATCTGGGTTGTACTTTTTAAATGTTACAATTCCTAAATTCTTAGAGAAGGAGCAGTGGGGAAGGTTTTTCGAGACTAAAATCTGCTGTGAAAGCCTAGTTTTCCGTAAGTAGTTTGAACGTTTGTGTTTTCACTTCTTAGATCTGGGAAAAAATATTTCTGTAATCATACTCAAACTTGCTAGTATGTTTACTTACCAAATTTGTCATTTTTTTAAAGTGAATCTTAAGGAATTTGAAATAAAGAGCAGAGATTGCTTCACTGTTGACATTTTCTCAGTTGTTTATTTTAGCATTTAATATTCATTTTAAATAAACAAATGCCATCTCTTATGTATAAGATAATAAGTCTCTTGTCACATGTATCTAAGTAACAGGTATTTGTAAAAGCTAATGACAAAATACATATTTGTTTTCGTTTTTAGATCATGTAGTGTGGTTCTGTAGAGGGTTTTTTGTTTTTGTTTTTTTTTTGGTTTATTTTTGTTTGCTTTTGGCCGCTCTCTGTGGCATGTGTGGGATCTTAGTTCCCCGACCAGGGATTGAACCCGCACCCCCTGCTTTGGAAGTGTGGAGTCTTAACCCATGGAGCACCAGGGAAGTCCCTGTAGAGGTTTTTTTTAACTGAAAATACTATTAAAGAACTTCATATTTATAGTACATTTGTATCTTCCAGGACGTTTGAAGTAACAAAACTTGCTTGTGAGTCTTCATTGATATTTTGATAGGGAGAATCTAAACAATTTTTACATATTTCATTATATCTGATATTAATGTTAATGACATAATGTTAATCCACCATCACAGTAACTGGAATAAGGTGGGCCCTACAGTCACCCAGATCTCAGACAGACAGTTCCTACCTAATTCTTGTCTTTCCCTTAGTTGGCATTATTATGTTCCCCATAACATTCTTTTTAATGTGCTGTATCAGTGTTTGTAACTTCCAGCTTGGTATTTCTGCCGCTAAGTTCATGAAATGGGTTTTATACCTCATTAAGTGAAAGCAGTTCTTTATAAGAACAGCACGTCTTTCAACCTCTTTTCCGAGGAGGTCATAGACACTGATTTGTCCTCATAAAATGGGCCAGCTGCTTGTTTTTAGGACAGATTTGAGAAATGGTATCGCACAGATGGGAGAAGTTCTCTCTGCAGGGATGGCTTTCCAGGCTCTTCATCTTCATGATTAGAACTGACTTGGGGATCAGATTTCCTGATGGCTGACAATCGTGAGACCTTTGTTTCTCAAAGAATGTGTTCTTTTCAAGTCAAACTATTGCAGAGGCCTGAGCTGCTGACCAGTTCTCTTTTCCCTTCTAGAAATGACGCTCCTCTCCTCCCAGTCTTTATCACCGGTGGCCCCTTCTGGGTCTGTGTCCACTGAAAACCCAGAGCAGAGGATGCTGGAGAAGAGAGCCAAAGTGATAGAGGAACTTCTTCAGACGGAAAGAGACTACATTCGGGATCTGGAAATGTGTGTTGAGCGGATCATGGTACCCCTGCAGCAGGCACAGGTGGGAACTGTGGGAGAAAGTTAGCTTTGCCTTGAACATGGTTCTCCAAGCCTGATGCATTAGGGTATGGATGCTTTCACCCCAAAGATTTATTGAGTTTGAAATAAAGGCTGTGACTGCTGCTCTTAATTCAAGGGCCCAGTTTACATGTGTCATCAACTTAAGCCTTCACCATCCTGTCACTTATCAAGCCCATTATTAACTTATTGAGTAAAGTTACTGCAATAACTCCTAGGACATTTCCTGTTTCTATAGCTCCTAAAAGCAGTTCCAGTGAGTCTGGGATTGTTACTTTATTAGGAGGCCGTGCAATAATATAATGAAGTCTGGGGGTGGTGGGTTACTTGGCTGATTGTACAGGGTTTTTCCGGAAAGTCTTACTAATGTGTGTATGCTAGTCACTCTTTTAGATACTGGAGATAGGGAGGAAAAGGTTAACATTATCCCAGGGATTTACAGTCCTATTGTTTGTTGTAGACCACCTGGGCTCAGCTTGGGTACGGACTCCTAGAGCAGTCACTCACAGAACTTCTCTAGGAAGTGGGTGGTGCCATCAGATTTGGGGTACTGGGTGGAATTTATGTGACAGTATACTTATAGAAATTGGTTCTGCAGTTGTTTTACTATGGTAGTGGGGGAGGGAGGAGCAGAGAGTAGTTGGGTCAAGGACAAAGGGTGACACTGAAGATGATGTTAGATGTTTCTGTTCTGGAAACTTCACGAGAGAGTGAAGATAACCTTGAGCAATTTTTGTATCATCCTTGAAGAGATGTTCCTAATGTGAATTATATGCCATTAATTTTATTTCCATGTATCTTTGTTTTGTTTTCCTTTCTCAGATACCAAACATTGATATTGAGGGACTTTTTGGAAATATGCAGATGGTGATTAAGGTCTCAAAGCAATTATTGGTTGATCTGGAAATCAGCGATGCCATAGGTATGAGCCCCTGGGGTTGTCTCAGAAGCAGGTTTTTTTGCTTATTTGTTTTGTTTTTTTAAACTTCATACGTGGGAGACAGGGGTAAAAGGTACTGGTACTGAGTAGTTGGGTAGGAAAATGAAGTTTTGGTTACTTAATTCCGAGGTTATTTGGCCCCCTGCTTCTCCTTTTATCTACTTTGAGGTGATATACGATGCTTGCAATAGAAGAAATTTTTGATGTCAAATGGTGTAATGTTTTTCAGACTTACAGTTGCAGCCTGACAAACCAATCACTCTTAGATAGACCCCAGTATTATAGCAGGCTGCTGGTAGATTCATCCAACTTTGTGCAGGAAGAAGACATTATCTTTGTTCCTCTGGTCAGGAACAAACCTGCCCTCTGTCCAGAAAGGAGGATCTATCTCTATCTTCCAAGGCTTTCTGTTATACAAACATCCTTGGAAATCTAATCAGGGACAAGAGCTGTCATGTTGCACGTCATGTAGAAATGTCATGGAGAATTGATTCTCAAAAAGGCTGCCTTTATTTAGATTCTTTTTTTTTTTTAATTTAATTTATTTAGGCTGCACTGGGTCTTTGTTGTGGCGTGCAGGCTCTTCGTTGTGGTGCGTGGGCTTCTCTAGTTACGGCAGTTGGGCTTTAGAGCACTTGGGCTCAGTAGTTGTGGAGCGTGGGCTTAGTTGTGGTATATGAGATCTTAGTTCCCTGACCAGGGATCAAACCTGGGCCCCCTGCGTTGGGAGCGCGGAGGCTTACCTACTGGACCACCAGGTATGTCCCTATTTATATTCTTATTGATTAAAAAAAAAAATCTATTGAATGGTCTTAAAAAAAAAAAAAAAGTAACATCCAGTATATATTTTTCCAATAAAATAAAATAGAAAATATAAGAATGTAATGTAAATAATAACTACAGGTTTTTGAAACTTATTTCAGTTCTACATATATGTATACTGAGTCATGATTTAAAATGTATTTATTCACGCTGGTCATGGTCAGAAATGTTTTGAAAAACAATTATCTGATATTTTTTATAAACAACAGAATTCTGTTATCGCTGTGTAACAAATTATACTAAAATTTAGTGCCTTGAAACAAGAAATGTTTTAGGTCACATTTCCTGTGGCTGAGGAATCTGGGAGTGGCTTAACTAGGTGATTCTGGCTCAGGGTCTCTCATGAGGTTGGAGCCAAGCTGTTATCTGGGCTGCCGTCATCAGGTTCAATCAAGGATCCAGTTCCAAAAGCTCACTCAGCTCATCAGGCCTCGGTTCATTGCCACGTGAGCCTCTTCACCGTCTTCATGACCTCAGGACATGGCAGCTGGCTTTCTCTAAAGTGTGTGATCCAAGTGAGAGAGAGGAAGCTCAAGATGGGAGCCGGTGTCCTCTATAACCTGATCTCAGATATGACATACCATCACTTTTGCCATATTCTGTTGGTCATACAGACCGGCTCTGGTACTGTGTAGGAGGGGACATCCTGTCACTTTGCTATTTTATTGGAATCATAGTGACAAGATGCTCCCGCAGTTGTAGCCATCCTACTACACACATTACAACATCCAGCAGAAGGAACAAGTGACCCTGCATTGTTTAAGCAGACCTTTCCCGAGCCCCCTCATCAGAATTCTCTTTATTTCTCATTGGCCAGAACTGGATCGCATGCCTATGCCTGCACAGATGACTAGAGTGGGGAGTGGGTTCATGATGTTGACTTAGGCTAGGCGGTGTTGACCTGACTCACCTGGTAGAGAAGTGGACATAAGAACAGCCAGGACTCTGCCCTCCTGCAGGAAGGGGGTGATGGCTGTGGGATGTTAGGTGATAGTGCAACTTTGTTAATGTTTCTCTAGTGTTTATTTTACTCAGCACACCCTTTCAAGATATGTAAAGCTTGATTGCACTTGTTCCCTACAACAACCCTATGGGGTTTAGCTGCTATTAATCTTACTTTACAGATGAGGAAACTGAGACTTACAGGGAGAGGTAATTTGCCCAGGGTCACATGGCTAGTACTTGATGGGGCTGACATTCTGTTGTCCCTGCCTATGCGGTTAACTTCTGTGCAGAACAACTGCTTATCTAGTACTTCATGGAATGGCAAACAAAACTGAAGCCTGGGCTCTTCCTCCTAGCTTAATTGGAGAGGTCAGAAGTCAGGGAGGTTGAGGAAGGAGAAGCACACATTGACTAGAGGAAGCCATGGTGACCCCATTTTTATAGGATGGTAAAGCATAAAAGCCAATTTACAGGATTTCTTAAGGCATTGAAATAAGTATCTGTAGGTCATTTATTTGAATTATGAAAGAAATGAGAGAAGTTGGTAGGTATGTGAAAGGAATTATTAATCAATCTTTTTTTCAATTTGTTTTATTGCCTGTATATTATGACAACAATAAAAGAGGAAATAAAAACGGAATATCCGTGGTCTCACCCCCATACGACATCAGCTGTTTATTTTTGTTCCCTTCCCCTTCTTGTCCCAAGACAAATGACGATTTTAGGTAGCAGACTGAGATGAGCTGAAGGCACGCATTGGATGAGGGAGGAGGGGACCTAGGAACCGGAGGGCTCAGGGCCTCAGAGGAGGGTTAGCTTTACAAGGAGGAATGGTGTGCAGTGACCGTGATATGCAATAGGCGAAGCTGAGGTTGGATGAGAGCATCACACTGTGGGCTCCAGTCTTGGTCAACCATGAGGTCAGGCAGTATACTCAGTGGGGAATTAATAAAGGACAAGATTTTGAACATCTGATAAGGAAAGGTTCTGAGAAGTCGGGGAAGGGAAATTAAAGTTTTGTTAAACCACTAGCAAAGGGCAGATTGACATGAATTGCATAAGCAATGTTTTATTTTGCTTAAGTTTATTTTAGTATATAATGTATATTTTAATATATATATGTATTTTAAATGTAACTTATTTTTAATACATTCACATGGCACAAAATTTGAAAGGTACAAATAATTGCTTAATGAAAACTCTTCTGTCTTTCCTTGCCACCCAGCTCTTCTCAACCAGAAGCAACTGATATTACTAGTTTTCTTTTATCTTCTTCCAGAGATAGCTTAGCATAACAGCAATTACATAGGTATTTTTTCTACCCTGGTCCCCCACTCCCATTTTAAAAAATTATGTAAACAGTAGCATACTATTCAGACTGTTCTGCACTACAGCTTAACCCCCCTTTTAAAAATATGCCTTCCAAGCAGTTTTTGTGACCCAGGAATAGAAGTGGAAAAAGTATACAGTGAGGGGATAACTTGGCAAAAATCCAGGGTAATGCAGGATGCTGGAGAAAGCATTATTGAATTAATGTATAGGCCTGAGTGGAGAAGGATTCTAGTACAGCCAGGACAGGGTCCATAGGCAGGGAGACAATGGTAGGTGTTTAGGGCTTGGATGATTTAGAACACAAGGAGGTTGAGATGAGGAGGAAGTATCAGGAGACTCTGGGTGTGTAGTAATATATAAGGAACTGGCTTTTTTAGTTACTTTAGACATTTTCCACAGAAAGAAATATATTTTACATAATGGCTAGGATACATGTTTGTGTGTGTATGTCTGTGCTTACTATTACTACTATGTCCAGTGTTTTCTGTTATTTTCTTTTCTGTTCATTTTATTTCTTCAAAAATGTACTGATTGTACCCATAAAGTATATTCCATGACCCATTCGTGGGTTGTGACCCAAATTTGAAAGACGCTGTAAGTTAAGTTGTAGCTTTGATAGTTTGTAGCTGATGTAGAAGAGGCATGATCAGGGAGGTTGAAAACCTGTGAATGGAGGAGTGTGCAGAGTCACCAGTGTGAGAGTGAAGTTTCTAGGAGTGCTGCTGGGGGGTGGATATGAAGGGGAGGAGCCAGGCAAATATCAGATGGTGTAACTGGATAAAGACATTGGTGGCTCAGGGATTCCAGAGTGGCCCTGAAGGTCAAGAGGAAGCAGCCCTATGCTTCTGTGCCTGTTGAGTCACAGGATTAGGCAGCGTGAGGCTGCCAGTGGGACAGCAGCTCGAGTGTGGTGCCTCTGGACACAGTCGGGGCTCTCTTATAGAAAGGAGCTGTAATTAAGGAAATACATTTCATTTAATTAGAAAGTGTTCTGCACGAGAATAGGGAATTCCACAGGATACAACATGGAGAGAACAGAGGTGACCTTGTAGAGAAAGGGATGGGGTTCCCTGAGGAGGGGTTTATGCCCAGAGCAGCTGGGAGAAATAGTTACAGGGGAAGCAGAAAGTAAGGTCATATTTTGAGGAAGGAGCTGAAGGATGAGAGGATGTTGTCTTTGGGGAGCAGTGGAAGCTGAAGAAGGAAGGACCCAGTACACTGAGAAAGGGATGAGGGGCAAGAGGAAGAGTAGCTTTAACAAGTCAGGGAATCGGCACATGCGGGGAGCTGCTCTAAATGAGTCTGCTCTGGGGAAGTTTGTTTAGGAACTATTCCTATGTCCAACTGGTGTAGACTAGGGGTCTATGGGTAGATTTAAAGGAATCCACCAACTTGGATAGCAGTTTATTTATTTATAATGGAAATTTAGCACTGATTTAAGGTATTACTATAAGGAACAAACCACATAGTATTAGCAGTAACTGTGACTTTGTCATCAACTAAAGTCACGTGCTCATATTACATGAAGTTGTTGCAAGTATCTTGAAATTTCAGCAAAAACCAGAAACAACTCATGTTACCAGTTTCTTACATCATTCATCATGCTTTGAAATTATGGTAATTATTAGATTCATTGCTATTCAGTGCTTTATAAAGAAGCACATATATTATTATGTCATAGATTCAGGGGGTTTTACATATAGATACTTTAATATAATACATTTCAGTTATAGTCCTATGTATTTAATTTATGCACAAACAAAAGTTTGGAAGCTGCTGCTGTAGAAGAGTCTCTTCATTCCAGTGGAGATTTGGGGCTTAGAGCGCTGAGGGGTCTTTATAGGTTCTGATCACATACATATATGAAAAGTATTTGCAAATGCCTGACTGAAAAGGGACTAGAGGCTGTTTCAGAGTGTGTGTGCACACAGGTGTGTGTGTGTGTGTGTGTATTCTGAAAAGTAAATACATGGATGAGATAGTTCTCTTAAATTTTTTTTAAATAGTAGAATTTTAAGCTATGACATGGAAATTTCTTATTAATTTGAGGGATAGTCTTACTCTCATTTCTTGTGATAGGATTATCTGGTATTAAAGTTTGATCACATATGTTCCATTTAGGATACTGAGAAAAAAGTTACTAAAAACACTGTATGTGTATGTTCCAAAGGACCTGTGTTTCTTGATCACCGGGATGAGCTCGAAGGAACATATAAGGTTTACTGCCAGAATCATGACGAGGCCATCTCATTGCTGGAAATCTATGAAAAGGATGAAAAGATCCAGAAGCATCTTCAGGACTCCTTGGCAGATCTGAAGTAAGAGTTTTGAGCCCTTCATTCCATCATAGCTCTTTAGTTCTGCCTTTTGCACGTTACTCCCATGTATATGTCTAGACTTCTTATGACATCTATGGATCTATTGTATTTTAAACATAAGTGATACATTATTGTAGGTCCTTTTATGTAACTTGCCCTTTTCCCATTCTGTATCATGGAAATCTTAAGTAGCTTCCTGCTTGTAGTTTTATTCATTAAAATCACTTTTATCTATACATACAAAGTATTAAGTTAGCATTTTCAGATAAGAAGCTGCCAGGAAGATAGTTTGGTCCAAATGAGAGCAAAGGTAAGAAGACCAAAGTCAGTTATTCTTGACCATCAGGTGAGGTTCTCCTGTCTTGGGGAGGCAGGTTACAAGGATATAATATATGTCTAAGTAGGTGAGAGTGAAGTTAAGGGCTTATTGACTTTTTTTTAATAGACTAGTCACCACAGACATTCACAATTCCCCTTTTATCCCATGTGGCTTTTTGTCTGCCCAGCTAATAGGCGTTAGTTGGACTAGTGTGTTCGGAGAGCAATGTGAAAATCAGCATTAGTATTTTCTCTAATCAGCTGTTTCTTCTTTTCATGTTCACTGCCGTGTAGGAGCCTGTACAACGAATGGTGAGTTCTTGCCACCTGATGCAGAAGCTTGTTTCTTTATTTTCTTCCCTTATTGACAGAAACCTAGAAGTAGAGCTACCTTGCTGTATTTTCCTCCATAGCACTTACCACCAAATGACACTTCATATGGTGTTTGTTTGATGGTTGTCTGGATCTTTCCACCAGGGCAGGGACTTTTTTGGGTCACTACTAAATCCGCAGCACCTAGAACACTGCCTGATATTTATTAGGTGCCCAGTAAATGTGCATGAATGAAGTCGGGAAGTAGGGTGAAAGGACAGAGCTATATAAGGAATAACCAATACTACCTATAGGCCCTGTGTTATTGACAGTTGACTAAAGTCTCTGTTTTTCCTTCTCTTGTAGGGGATGCACAAATTATATTAACCTGGGCTCCTTCCTCATCAAACCAGTGCAGAGAGTAATGCGTTACCCACTGCTGCTGATGGAGTTGCTGAACTCCACCCCTGAATCCCACCCAGATAAAGTGCCTTTAACTAATGCAGTCCTTGCAGTCAAGGAAATCAACGTTAACATTAATGAATACAAACGTCGAAAGGACCTGGGTAAGAAAAGCATACCTGCCAAAAAGGAGGTATGCCCTTGAGAATGTTCTCCTTCTCAAAAGAATTAATTACTTCACAAAAGGTGGACAAGCAGATGGTAGGTAATAGGGCTGTGATGAAGAAATGGTAATGGATTGGGGGAAAATGAGATAATGAAAGAAAAAAAAGCAGTGATGATAATAAAAGCACAGCCATGCATGTTGGAAATAAGGCATCTGTGATAAAGCTTATCGCAATGAGTCTTTCCCAAGAGATACGAAGACTGGGAGTCGAGGGAGGGAGGGAATATGGGGATATGTGTATAAAAACAGATGATTGAACTTGGTGTACCCCCCAAAAATAATAAATAAATAAATAAAAGAGAGATACGAAGACCGATTAGAGGATGGCTGATCAGGAGAGTTCCTTCAAGCATAAGTGATTGCCTTCTCAGCTCATTGAAGGCGGTCCTTTTACTCCATGCTTGTATCTGTTTGCTCTGCACGTCTGGTTGGATATTTTACTGCCTCCACTTAAGCTAGAACTTTTTTGTCTTCTTTCACAAACCTCAGTTTGCCCACCTCTCTGGTCCCATCAGTCCTGCCTCTGATCTGAGCCCCTCCCCTCCCCCCCCAAAACTCTGCAGTCAGTTGCCAAACTACCCACTCTTTTTTTATAATATAGAACTGAACCATTTCTTTTGTCATCACATCTCTTGTTGAGGCTTTGATTTTGAACACTCAGTGAGTATAACATGGTGACCATGCTGAAGTGCTTTATCATTCATATCCTCAAAGAATCTATAATATAACCTCTTTCTTTGCCTGTCTCTCCACTAGCCTCCATATTTATCTAAAATCATTTTCTGCTCCTACTTCAGCCATGTCATCCATGTTTATATGTAATGTTGACTGTGGCTGTTAAAGCTCTCTGGCATCTAGCCCTTTGTCTTGGTTCATATCTCCTCATGTAATGTCGTCTTCATCTCCTCCAACAATAAAATGTGCCTTTTTGCTGCCACCCAGCCTTCCCTTGCTACCCTTCTACTGTTATTTCTAGGCTTTTCTGCAGACTGTGCCTGATGTATGACACACAAATTAATCAAACAACTCCATAGTATTTTAATGTGTGAGATGATTGGATGTAAATATCTCATTTGTATATGAGACCATTTAAGGTGGTCTTATAAGTCAGTTACTGTTACTTTCTACATTTTACTGGAGAGGAAAATGAGGTTTAGAGAAGTTAAGTGACTTAGGTAAGACCACACCTTTTTTTGTTTTTGGCCACGCTTCGCGGCTTTCAGAACCTCAGTTCCCCAACCAGGGATTGAACCCGGGCTCAAGACTGTCAAAGTGCAAAGTCCTAACCGGTGAACTGCCAGGGAATTCCCTAAGGCCACACCTTGATGAAACAACAGACCCAGGCATTAAACTCGGAGATTTCCTTGACTCCAAATCTTAGGCTCTTTTCCTTACACCTCTGCAACTTTCCTTTCTTGTCTCTAACCTTCTCCAGTCTGCGCACAGTCTCTACTGTTCTCTGGGTATCTAATCTGTCCATAAATGGTGATTTGGATTAATATTTTTTGTACTCACTTAGAAGCTCATTAAAAACAAGCACTAGCTCTAGTTTGGGTTGTTAGTCTTGTTTGTAGTCTGTCCACGCTCAGAAGAGGACTTTCTTCACTTACCAATTTGACTCACTCTCCAGTCCTCAAGTACCGAAAGGGTGATGAAGATAGCCTCATGGAAAAAATTTCCAAACTGAACATCCATTCCATCATCAAGAAATCCAACCGGGTTAGCAGTCACCTGAAGCACCTCACTGGTTTTGCCCCACAGGTGAGGTTCCTGCACGTGAAGGTTCAGCGTGTCTTTGGCTGCTTTTCAGGGATCCACAGGGCAGCCTGCATGGTGTGAACTGGCAAGATTCCCCTGTTAGTACCTCCCCTGGTGCTTGCTAGCTGGTGGATACAGGGCCCTGCAGCTACTGTTTATTTAAATTCACCTACCCAACCCTCCATCCAGGCCTTAGTGAGCTGCTTAAAATGTGTGCAGAGGCAAATCAGGAGGCCAAATCAGTCACCATGTAATAGTTATTGTGGTTTTAGACACCCATAAGGAGCTTATAATCTATTTGGAGGGACAAAATTAAAATTGTAGACATGTTAAGCTAGAAGGGATTTAAGAGATCACCTCATTCAACACCGTATATCACACGTGAGGAAATGTAAAGTCTAAGGTTTGAGTGATTTGCAAAACAGTTTATTGATAGAGTAGATCCAGAGTCTCTAGACTTCATGCACTAAACCATGTGTATATGATACAGTTAGTGGAGAATATCAGCTAAAGAATCAGTTGCTAAGCTCTGCAGTTTGTTCTTTACATGCTATGGTACTTAAGAAAACAGGAGCTCCGTGAGAGTGTGCTTTGTGTTGGCAAGAGATTTGATCTGAGCCTTAAAGGAGGGGGACAGGTTTGGCACAGAGAGAGGGGAGGGCAAGCCAGGCAAGGCAACACCACCAGTGAAGAGAGCAGCCTGACAGGCAAAGGGTTTCCATCAGGAGCAGAAAGGGTCAGGTTGAGCCGGAGGGCCTGTGTGTACTTAGATCTGTCAAAGCCTCTGAAAGGTGTTTAAATCCAATTCAGTATGATTCAGGGAAATATCAAAGCCTTAAAATTTAAATAAAAGATATTTTTAAGAAAGACGCTTTTGCCAGTAAGATAGAGGGCGAGTCCAGACTTGCTAACAGCACTTATTTATTTTGAACAGATTAAAGATGAAGTATTTGAAGAAACAGAGAAGAACTTCCGAATGCAAGAAAGATTGATCAAATCTTTTATCCGAGACCTGTCTCTCTACCTCCAGCATATTCGGGTGAGTAAAGACATCGATCTCGTTAGGATCACATACAGTGGAATTCCATCCGCTCTCCTGTTCATCCAGAATATTGCTTAATGAACGCGGAATAACCTGGACTCAAATGACCATTATGCCATGACAGACTTGTTATTTCCCCTAGTTTGTTGTTTTGGTTTTTTTTTTAAGCTCTTTATTGGAATATAATTGCTTTGCACTGTTGTGCCAGTTTTTGCTGTACAACAAAGTGAATCAGCTGTGTTTATCCATGTATCTCCATATCCCCTCCCTCCCGTGACTCCTTGCCGCCTTCCCTATCCCAGCCCTCTAAGTCATCACCCACCATCGAGTTGATCTCCCTGTGTTATGCAGCAGCTTCCCACTAGCTATCTGTTTTACATTTGGTAGTGTATATATGGCCGTGACAGACTTTTTATTGGAATTCTTATAGGTTATTTAAAAGTTAAACAATGTCAGAATATCAGCACTGTTGTATTCATAGTAAAGGGATCTAGCTCTTTCCTCCCTCTCTTTCAGTCTTCATCACCCTTTTCCCCCCTGTCTCCTGTATCCAATTATATAAGAAGCACTTATCACAGTTCACTGTGTGCTATGGGGGTGTGCTTCCTAATAATAACATACATTTACAGCTGTCTGGAGGTCTTTAAGGTTGTTAGAGCCGCAAATAGGTCTAGAGAGTTGATAGAACTTAGGAGATCAGGCGGGCCCAGGTCTTCCTCGCCTCACACAGTGCTTCCTTCGTGAAATCAGGACCAGGACTAGAATCCTTTCTCTTAATATCTGTAATTTCTCTGTTGATTTAATAGAATAATATTTATATAAATATACCATATACCCCTGTCCCTCACACAGGATAATCTCATTCTATGAAACAATTTCCTTTAAAAGAGATCCTTTGCTTTTTAAAAAGTCATTTATTATTATCGTCATTTTTTTAACTAAGTAAAATGGTACAAAATTCAAAAACTACCAAAGGGATAGCATAAAGTAAAAATAATTCCTCCCTTCCCGCTGTCTCTTCTTAGTCATCTGTAGAGACGGACACCATCTATCAGACTCTTCTATCACAGATATGTTTGTGAGAGAGAGGGAGAGAGAGACACTATTGAGCATCTTGAGTTTTGCATTTTGGAAGTCATTCCATACCTGCACACACAAGCTGCCTTGTTCTTTTTTACAACTGCGTAGTATTTAATTGTTATCAATGTGCCGTGATATATTTAATTAGACCCCTATCGATGGACATTTGTTTGTAATTGCAAAAAATTAGAAACATTGACACAAGAAATATCCTTGCACATAAATCATTTTTCTGATCTATGTGAGTATATCTGAAGGCGAGGGTACTAGATTTGCTGAGCCAAATCATATGACAGTGTAAGTTTTGGAGATATCGTACCAGTGAAAACTCCCCACCAGCAATGTATGAAACAGTTTCCCCATCCTTTGCTAACATACAGCGTTATCAAAACCAAAATGTCTTATCTTTGCCTGCAAGATAGGTAAAAAATGCGATTTCAATATAGTTTGAATTTATATTTCTTATAAATTATAAATGAAGTAAAGGGTATTTTCATATGTTTGTCATTATATTTTTCTGTGATTTGGCTATATTTAGGGGCACTTATTTATTGATTTGTTGTTCTTTTTCTTATTGACTTGTAGTGCCTTTGTATATGTTGAAGAAAATAGCTGTTTATCTGAGATGACGGTTTACAAATACCCACTGCCCCAGTTTGAATTTTTGAATTTGCTGAAAATGTTTCCTCTGTGTAGAAGAGTTTTATTTTTTCTATAGTCTAATTAAACTTTTATGGTTTCTTAGTTCTGCGTCATACTTTAAAAGGTCTTTCCCATTCCCAGATAATTTTTAAAAAATCTCCCATGTTCCAGTATTTTTGTCATTTTATTTTTTTATATTAAAGTCACCAATCTATCTGGAATTTACTTTAGTATATAAGGTTTGAGGTAGGAAGCCAACATTTTGTTTTTATCTAGTTATCTAATTGTGATCATCATTTATTGAGTAATCCATTACTGATTTGATGTGCTTCCTACACTTCTTTGAAATAGCAAACTCTCTCCCTTCATGTTTTAAAAACGTGATTAAGTAAAAAGTAGGGCTTATAGGACTTTTCAGGAACACGTTGGCTTAAAGTGAGAGATTTGACCGAGTATGGTTCTCTTGCTTCAGGGCTTTACCCTACAATTCCTCCAATTTTGATATCTCCCTGTTGGCTGTTTTCTCCCCGTATTTTCTAAATGTGCAGCAAGTATACACCGGAGCCCCCAGCTCTTAAAAGGCTTGTCTCCACAGCAGTGGGTGACAACCCTTGGATGGGCAGGTCAGTTGGTTCTGACTACTAACTGCT
The DNA here is from genome assembly GCF_030028045.1 of Hippopotamus amphibius kiboko. Classification (NCBI taxonomy): domain Eukaryota; kingdom Metazoa; phylum Chordata; class Mammalia; order Artiodactyla; family Hippopotamidae; genus Hippopotamus; species Hippopotamus amphibius. The sequence goes on from NC_080190.1 coordinate 29,976,886, forward strand.
GTCTATCTAGGATGAATGATGGAGGCTAGAAGTTGCGTCTGGTCTTACCTTGTTTGTAACTGGTTGCAGGAATCAGCATGTGTGAAGGTGGTGGCTGCTGTGAGCATGTGGGATGTGTGCATGGAGAAGGGACACAGAGACTTGGAACAGTTCGAGAAGGTGCATCGCTACATCAGTGACCAGCTCTTCACAAATTTTGTAAGTGAGTCTTCAGCCCACTTTTCTCAGGCTGGGCCTCTTCCCAGGGTTCTCTCTAACATCCAGGTCATGAAAAAGTTAATTCCATAGAGACGTGCTTCTGTGGACTAGGAGTCCTAGTGTCCTTTAGCTAAGTTCATATCAGGATTTTATATTCAGAACATGACTTTCAGTTAGCTAAAAGGACCGGTAGGACATGCATGTATGCAAGTAGATTTTTTATAGCTTGTGATCAGCCCAATTTCAGGGGACAAAGGAAAACCAGGAAATTTAATCTGGTATCACTGTTGATAACTGATCAAAAGAAAACAACTAATGGACTAATCACTTAAAAAGGATTATTTAGGCATAGTTAAGAGATTAACAGGTCTTTGAAATGACACAAACTACTTTGTAAAGGCTACTAAATGCCAGATTTCTTCGGAAATTCTACATGGAGATATATATATATATATATATATATATATATATATATTTATATATCCTGAGTAGAAATGGGTGGGCTTTGATAGTTTCTTAGAGGTCTCTGGATGCTTGAGGCTAAAGAAAACATGCACACTTGGGGAACTTACAGGTATTCTAACAGTACCATCTCATTAAAAATAATTTACTAAGCACCTATTTATGTTCTTTTTGTGTCAATATTGTGCCCTTGATGTCTATCCCTTTAGAAAGAATTAGACAAAAATCTTTTGAAAAGTGAAAGCATGTTATTATTAAGTGGTTATTATTTAGTAGAAGAGGTATGATAGGTTTGTGAAAGTTTCTCTACCCCAGATTTACATAACAACTAAATCTTTTTTTTAATTTATTTTTTTATTGAAGTGTAGTTGAATTACAATGTTGTTAGTTACTTCTGTACAGCAAAGTGACTCAGTTATACATATATATGCATTCCTTTTCATATTTTTTTCCATTATGGCTTATCATAGGATATTGAATATAGTTCCTTGTGCTATACAGTAGAACTTTGTTGTTTAGCCATTCTATATATACCAGTTTGCATCTACTAATCCCAAACTCCCAATCCTACCCTCTCCCATCCCCCACCCCCTTGGCAACCACCAGTCTACTCTCTATGTCCCTGATTCTGTTTCTGTTTCATAGATAGGTTCATTTATGTCATATTTTAGATTCCACATATAAGTGATATCATATGGTATTTGTCTTTCTGACTTTACATAGAATGATAATCTATGGTTGCATCCATGTTGCTGCAAATGGCATTATTTCATTCTTTTTTACGGCTGAGTAGTATTCCATTGTATATATGTACTGCATCTTCTTTATCCATTCATCTGTTGATGGACATTTAGGTAGTTTCCATGTCTTGGCTATTGTGAATAGTGCTGCTGTGAACATAGGGTGCATGTATTTTTCTGAATTATAGTTTGTGTGGATATATGCCCTGGAGTGGGATTGCTGGATCAAATGGTAATTCTATTTTTAACAACTAAGTCTTAGGTTAAATTCAAGTTATGTATAGACACATACACATAAGTGATACCAGATAGATGGTCACATCTGGGTTGTAATACACCATCATGTTAGTGTATGTAGTTTAGCATTTGTTATCAACCATGCAGCTGTTTTGCACTCTTGTGTGTGCAGATTGTTGGGTGAAGAGTTTTAAGCTGAGAAGCTTTGTGGAATATGTGCGTACGTCTGATGTCAGATAAACAGAACACTGTCGGATCTGCATGAGTTTAGCTCGTGCACTAGAAGCAAGCAGGTGGTACAGGACATAACAAAATCCACCGAAGAGTGTTTTGAGAATAACGCATTCGAGACACTGAGCACCGTGCCTTTCTCATCCCCACAGAAGGAGAGGACAGAGCGGCTGGTCATCTCTCCCCTGAATCAGTTACTGAGCATGTTCACAGGGCCCCACAAGCTGGTGCAGAAACGCTTCGACAAGCTTCTGGACTTGTATAACTGTACAGAACGGGCGGAGAAGCTGAAGGACAAGAAGGCCCTGGAGGAGCTACAGTCAGCTCGGAACAACTACGAGGCCCTGAATGCCCAGCTGCTGGACGAGCTGCCCAAGTTCCATCAGTATGCACAGGGCCTCTTCAGCAACTGCGTGCACGGCTACGCTGAGGCCCACTGTGACTTCGTGCGCCAGGCGCTGGAGCAGCTGAAGCCACTGCTCTCGGTGAGGCCCTCCGTCCCCGTGGAGAAGCGGACTCCCAAGTTGTCCTGGAGTTTTTCTGGGAATACACAGCGGGGTTGTCAGACACATTATTAAGCCCGTTATTAAGCCCGTAGGGAATCGGAATTCTTGATCCCCAGACGGTGCCGGGGAACCTGTGGCCTTTAAATCGCTCTCTTTCCACCCTGAGAGACCCTGGAGGAGCCGGCCAGCTCGGCCTGCGGGCACTGGGCTGTGGTGTTGGCAGCTCAACACTTGAGGAGTTTTAAGGAGACCATGCCAGTCCTGGGATCATTCACGCGTGTTCTCTTCTTTTCTCTGTCTCTGCTCTCTCTGTGCGTGGACTCCAGTTACTCAAAGTCACCGGCAGGGAGGGGAACCTGATTGCCGTCTTCCATGAGGAGCACAGCAGGGTCCTGCAGCAACTCCAGGTTTTCACCTTCTTCCCAGAGTCTCTTCCCGCCACCAAGAGGTCGTTTGAGAGGAAAACCATGGAACGCCAGTCCACCCGAAAGCCGCTCCTGGGCCTGGTGAGTGGAACTGGAGAGGCTCATATGGCCTCGTGACTAAGGTGTGAACTCCTGAGTGAGAGCGCCTCGGTTCAGATCCCAGTTCTGACAGTGACTCACTCTGTGTCCTCGAGCAAGTGCCTTGGTCTTCTCATATCTAAAACACAGATAATAGTTATACCTACGTAGAATTGTTTTGAGATTTAAATGAGTTAAAATATGTGAAACACTTAGACATTGCCTGGCACATAGTAGCATTATTCAAGTAAGCTATCATCACCATCACCATCATTATTAATATTGAGGGGCACAGCTCTGTCTCTACAGGTTAGCAATTTAATAGGAGTTTAAATATTTTATAATAATTGGAGAGTAAAGGTTATTGAGTTCAAATCCATTGTGTGCTCGTTCATTCATTCGGTCACTCACTGTCACTAGGCACCATGAGTGTGAGTGCTGGCACAGACTTCAGATGCCCTCTGCAAAGCATTCTTGGATCCTAGTCTGTATATTGAAAGGAGTTAGTAAGGATTAGTATCAATACTTTGATTAGTCAATTAAGGGAACTGGTTTAAAGGTATGCTAATTCTGCCGGGCTCCCTATTTTTGATCACGTATTGGGAAAGGTAATTATCTAATATACTGCCAAATCGTTAATGGCTGACTGATTTTTACCTATTTTCTTTTTGAACTCGATTCTTCCATATTCTGAAAAGTAGAGTAAGATGTACCAGATTATATGGGATCAAAATCTAAAAGACTGCTGATTTGTCTGTGCTTGCAGTATTTTTTGCCCCACGTAATCCCACAGACATTAATTTATATGATCTTTAAAGAGGGAATCAAATTTTTTATCATGTTAACTTTTTCTTATTTTTATGAATATTATTTGTTTTTATAGATAGGAAATTTAGATAAGGAACGTCTTAGTTGTTTAGATTCATATAGCAAAACACAAGGAGACCTACTCATATTACTTATATATTTTGATTCTTTAGGTGGCACTTTAATCACATATTTTTGTCACAGGATAACAGATAGAAAACTAAGGGTGTGTTAAATTTTCTTACTACAGAGGCACCAAAGCATGACCCAAGAGATTATGATTTTTATCCAGCTACAGAGACTGAGGCACAAAAGCATCTGCTGGGAGTAGAGAGCAGCTGGCTGTCATTGCCTCCACTTCTGAGACTGACAGCATATGAGATTAAATACGGCTGCTGGGGTAATGGCCAGGGACGGGTTTCAGTGATGGTATTTCTTATATTGTTTTTCAGGCAAGTTATATGCTCCAGTCCGAAGAACTCCGGGCCTCCCTCCTGGCAAGGTATCCCCCTGAAAAGCTCTTCCAAGCAGAACGGAACTTCAATGCTGCCCAGGACCTGGATGTCTCCCTTCTGGAAGGTGACCTGGTGGGTGTGATCAAGAAAAAGGACCCCATGGGCAGTCAGAACCGCTGGCTAATTGACAATGGAGGTAAGAACAGATTACTGTAACTCTAAATGAGGAAAGAGTGATTTGGGCTCTGCCTGAATCCTGTGTAAGCCAGAGAAGAATAGGAGAGTCTTTGATTAAAGGGAAAAGTAACCTTGAAAGTTCTCTCCATCTCTGGAGAGATTGTAATGCTCAAGTCATTACTGAAACAAAACCAGTCTTTAATTTTGTTTTTGCTTTTCAAAAGTTCCAGAGGAGACTCCATGACTTACCGTGCACGATCTCGCCCTGTTTTACCTTTGCAGGCAGGGAATCCTGCCTGAGGGTCCTTGGCCCCCTAGATCCTCATCTGAGTGAACCGCAGGTTCTGTGAATGTGTTTTGTGAGTGTGTGAGTTTAAAACCTGTAAGAGAGAGTTGTTTGCTTCGTGGTTGCCACCCCCACCCCCCCCCAACCAGCAGCTTCACCTCCTGACTGTTCAGGGGATGACGTTAAAAACAGCGCACGGCTTTTTTTTCCTGGTGGGAGTGGGGGTGGGGGAGGGGTGCAGAATAATACTGATCCATAACCCATTTCCCACGTTTCCAGATTCTGAGAAGCTTTGAAAAATCAGAGGATTTTTTTTTCAGAATTGATAGCCAAAACCTACCCTGATTTGAACTCATTTGGTGACAAAACCTGAACAAATGATGTGAGGCCATTTATGATCCTTACGTTTCCCTTCTGGTGTGACTAGTCCTTTACGTTTTGCTACAGAAACATGAATGGGTTTGACTATGGGGTGTTGACCCAGACCCTGCCAGGGATATCATGAAATCTATACTAACCTTGGTTACCTTTCCTAAATCCCCAGATCTGAATTCCAAAACACATCCAGCCCCGAGTGTTTTGGATAAGGATGTGGGCCTCTGTAATAAACATCTGTGTTCATACCATGAGAACTGAAAATTTTAATATTTCTCAGTTTCTTTAAAAGTGTTTTGTAGCCTTTTTTTTCTCTTCCCCCACCCCAGCCCCCTATTCTGCTTACCCAAAATAATAAAGATTGACGTGGGAAAGGAAGGACGAAGGATGGGGCCCCCAGGCTGAAGGCAGGTGAGAGCCACTGATGGACAGATGAACTCCTAGTGTAGATCCATGCTGTTTGAGCTCCCCGTCCTTGGGGTTCTTATCCGCTCAGTCCTGACGAGTCAAGTGGCAGCAAGACGCCCACGGCATCAGGGTCAGCCCTTAGGCCCTCCACGCCTTGGCATGTGCTCAAGGGGCTCGTCCTTCTCACCCAGCAGATAGAACAGATGCAGGCCGGCCTTTCTTGAGGTCCAGGAAACACAGTGAAGATCAAGACAGAGACGGCCCTTGCTCGAGTGGAGGTTACATACTCTGGGTCCCTGCCTTAGCAAATAATTCTTTCTTCACAAACATAATAGTTTTTCCTATGGATTAGGGATCTCAATCCCTAGTCTATTCTTAAAAGTTTTAGCTGAGGGCCCTCTCTGTCCTCACCATAGGCAATTTATTGATGCGAACGTGTGTTAGGTGTGTATTCTAATATATAATCAACTTCCTACTCTAGTTCTCACAGTATTCCCATCGCATTCCTAAACCAAGGGCAGAGGTTCAAGTGTGTGGGTGGAGAGCGCAGGGAGGCATATGGGGTGGGGCACTGTCACGCTGAGGATGATTTTTAAAATCCCTTTTCACCACACTCGATGGACACTTGAACACATCCATAGTTAAATCTTCCCCTTAGCCTTTGCTCCCAGAGTGTGGCTCTCCTGTTAAGCTTTCTTCATCTGCTCAAGCTCAGACGTGTGGTTTGTGGTCATTTTTGTTACTGTTTCTTAATTCTCAGCAAAGCCCCTGGTCACTCACCTGCTTTGTGGTTGTAGCAGGCATGAATTAGCAGGCGGCCGCAGCGTCTCGTCTCTGCCACCCACATCGTGCCCTGGGATGGTGTCTGTTCTCTTTGTCTCTAGGCATCTTATTTTGCCTCACTATTGACCTTAAACCATAGTTTCTTCTCTGTTGATTTCCTCCCCCCTCCTCCCATGGAAAGCTCTTTGTGTTTGTTTTTCCTCCCTGCAGTCACCAAAGGCTTTGTGTACAGCTCTTTCCTGAAGCCGTACAACGCTCGATGCAGCCACTCTGATGCCTCTGTGGGCAGCCACTCCTCCACCGAGTCAGAGCACGGCAGCTCCTCCCCCAGGTTCCCGCGGCGGCAGAACAGCGGTGGCACATTGACCTTCAACCCCAGCAATATGGCTGTGTCCTTTAGCTCAGGGCCTTGCCAGAAACAGCCTCCAGACGCATCTTCACTGACGGAATTTGACCAGGGAACTCTCAGTGCATCCTTAAACTCAGAGAGTAGTCCTTCCAGGTGCCCCTCAGACTCAGAATCCCCCTCCCAGCCCAGGCCCTGGGAGTTGGTAGATGCTGCCAGAGACCTTCACCAACCTGCCCCCACCCTGAGGAGCTCCCGAAACCCCAGGCATCCAGAAATGGCTGGTTACTCCGTGCCAGGGCGAAACGGGCAAGGTAGAGACCTTGTAAAAGGATGTGCAAGAACAGCCCTGTCTCTGGATGACAGAGACAAACAGCCGGAAAGCAGCGAAGCGGAAGGCAACCAGGTGAGTGCAGCCCACCGCACACAAGTGGGTGCAGGTGATGCTTTCCCAGGAGTGGGTGAGTCAGAGCCTGCCCTGGGCCTGGGGGTGACCTGAAGGTAGGCTCACAGACAAATCCTTAAAGCACTTGTGGGAACTCACTGCTGTAAGAGTGGGCAGCTCCACTGCTTCTGGGTTCTTCCATGGCTGACTTCACAGGCTGTTGTGTCCTGGGGCATTTACCATGAAGCTTCATGTTACCATGAAGCTTTTCCACTCTTCCAGTGAGTGCACTGATTCTTCCAGTGTGTAAAGTCTGCTGCTTAACTTAGTTTTTTATTCAAATAACTATATGTTTATTTCTAGAATTCAGGAATAAAATTCTGGCTCTGTTTCAGTTTTTCCTGTTCTTTTTGTAATGGCCTGTCCTTGTCTTTGTATCTTAAACATTTTAAACCTACATATTTTAAAGCCACTTTTCACATCCACAGCTGAGGAATCCCTGGCTACCCGCCTCTTACCTTTGCCCGCTCATAGCAGGGAGTCTACCTTTGTCTGTGAGCTCAACTCTAGCCTTTGTTGGGACTCGATCATGTCCTAGGCTGTGGGGGCATTTGCCTCTGCTGAGCTCCCGATTCCAAAAGACCAGTTTCCACACTAGTTTTTCAGCTCACCCCCCTCACTCCCCAGTGCTGCAGGTGAGCATAGTGCATGCACGGTTCTCTCTGTGACTCTGTTACAGTCCACAGCCCAGGACACACATCCCAGCTCTGGACCCACCATCGGGTAGTTTTTCTACACATGTTAAGGTTAAGGGAGGAAATGGCCCTTTCTTAAATTCTGACTTTGTGCAGGGAGCTCAGTTCTAGCCTCATGAGCTCCAGTCCCTGAGCAGGTCCTAAACCCCAGCCCTTGGGTGTGTATTTATCCCTGTGCCCCCACAGGCCTCATGACATCTCCTTCTGATCACTGAACACCACGCTTGCTTTGCATGATAGCTTTGTTACAGGCACCTAGAGAGCAGAGCATCCTTTCTTACTTTGAGGTTGGTTGTGTGTTTTGTTTTGTTTTTTACGGTTTTTTAAATTCAGAATCGCTGTGTTAGGGATATGGAAGGGCATCCTCATGTCTCCTCCATCTTCCATACTGACTGAAGCTTCCTTCTTTCCCTCTTTAAGGCAACTCTGAAAGAGTGAAAATATGTGAATTTTGGTTTTCTTTAAATCTGCCCCGTCCATTATGGTAGCCACTAGCCATATATAGCTACTTTAAATTAAGTTAGGTAAAATTAAACAGAATTTAAGTTCTTTCATCTCACTAGCCATATTTCAAGGGCTCAGTGGCCATGTGGCTAGGGGCTGCCATATTGGATGGTACAGATACAGATGGTCCCCATCACCGCAGGAACTTCTGTTGGGCAGCTTTGCTCTAAGCTGTTTCCCATTTCCTAACTCACTTTCTCTCCCTCACACAGGTCTATTTTGCTGTCTATACCTTCAAGGCACGGAACCCAAATGAGCTGAGTGTGTCAGCAAATCAGAGACTCAAGATCTTGGAGTTTAAAGATGTTACAGGAAATACAGAATGGTGGTTAGCCGAAGTTAATGGGAAGAAGGGCTATGTCCCATCCAATTATATCCGCAAAACTGAGTACACCTGAACCTGTTCTGCCTCCCACTCAGCCTTGCTGCCTTCCCTTCCTTCTGCTGAAGGGTTCTGGTGTCCGCTGAAAGGGCGCCTGCTCCTGAGACACTAGCCCTGCCTGCATTGCTTAACCATGGCACAGTGTGGCACAAGATAAGTCTTGTTCTGTTCGATTGGGTTGTCAACCTTGATGCTCGTTAGAATTTCTAGAGTTTGAAATGGACCCCGGGTCTTGCAAGTGGTTCAGTGACTGTGAGAAAGAGGCAGGTCCTGGGATTAGCCTCTGGAAGTGAGAAATTTCCAGTCAGAAGACCAGTGTCCAGCACATGCTGGAAGCTGTGCTGCAGCGTTAGAAGAAGCTGGCAGTGGCCGTGCCGTACTGAGTCTGGGGCAGCCTCACGCTCTGTGATCAACTGACCAGAAACCGACTTGGATGAAAAGAATGCTCTGCGAACCCTTTCAGGCTGCACGTCTGCATTTGGCAAGGAGGTGTTGACATTTTACCAAATCTGGTGTCTTAAAACCTCAGTGTCTGGCACACATTCACACACACACACACACACACACACACACACACACACACCCCTTATTTCTAAAAGTCCATAAAACACTACTATTTATAATCTTTTCTTATTTATTTCACTGCATTTCCAGATTGCTTGGGCAAAATTCAGCTACTTTCTTCTTTTAAAAAATATTTAGGGTCTTTTCCTTGAGCCTTCATCTGAAAGGCTCTCTTCCCGTTGGGTGCTGTCCTCCACACCTTGCTGTCATCTCTGTTTTTTATGGTCTGTGCACAATAATGTCTCCTGGCCTCTCTCCTGAAGCTCGATAGCGGATAGACTTTCCTAGTAGCACAGGATCAGAGCTCCCACCATTCCATTAGGGGGGTTCATTCTGTGATGGGCTGAAGCCAGTCCAGCCTGGTGGGAGACTAGATGCCTCTCTCCTTCATCCAAGCACACTGCTGTCCACAGATGCAGAAAACGTAACGTGTGTCTTATTTGAATTCGGATAAGCAGTCCCAGAAGTTGCTTATCCTAGACTTGGAAATAAGCATTTTCTGTTTCATCAGCCCCCATGCTTCAGAGACCATGGTCTAAACCAAACAGAATCTAAAGTGCCTGATTGTACCTCTCTCTGCCTCAGGAAGATATTTACCAATCCTAAGAATCTCCCCCTGAAGTTTCTCTCTGAGCAGGGCTCTGATTCTTAAAGTCTGCCCCAGATAGGAAGCCTACCTTGGAACAGGAAACCATGAATTTTGTCTTTTAAGAAAGGGAATTAAGAACAGCCTTACAGCCCTTGCTCCTCTAAATGCACCTTCGCCTTAAAGTCATGATGAATCGGGAGACACCTGTGAACTCCTCGGCCCCTGAGTCTGCTAGTCGGTCAGAAGGCAGCAATACAAGTCTCTTGTGAATAGTGTTTATATCTAGAGATGTTTATATTTAAGTAGTTATTTTATAAATAAAAGCATTTCTAAGGGCCATGAGTATATTTTCTTGATTTCTCTCCACGTTTAGCCTGAACCTTCTTGCGTTTCTGAGGGTAACTTCTTGACAATTCAGTGACGCTCAGATCCCAGGGGATGGGAGAGGCTAACTGAAGAAATTCAGGTCAAAAATTCATTTTATCAAATATAATTTCAGCAGAATCACTCTATACTCAAAATATGTCCATGCTGTAGGCCTCTTCATTAAGCTATTTCCTACGATAAAATCCTAACAAAACAGAAAAGCTGAGATCTCAAGGAGATATTTCCCAGCCATTACAGATGTGGAAACTGATGCACTAGTGATGAACTAACAAAGCCACACAGCCGCTCAAGCCAGATCAGGGGTGGGAGGGGAAGAAGTAGCAGGAGCACTGGCAGAGGTGGTACTGAGGACAGTGGGTGACAGTGACGCTTCACCTGATACTGTTAGGGAATAGAAAACATGGGTGAATGGGTAGACTCTGTGGGAAAGAAACATGTAGGCCAGTGAGGCCAACTTTCATTTTATGAAGTAGGAAAATGGGGTCTGGTGACACTGTGCCTTTGCCCAAGTCTTAGATCAAGTTTTTGGTGGATCCTGAATTTAAACTTGTGCCTCAGGCTAAGCCTTTCCACCTTGTTCTGGAGCCATGCTGAGTTCAGACACTTAAGAGCTTTGTGACCTCGGCATCTTACCTAACCCATGCTTCAGCTTCCTCGTCTAAAGTAGAGAAAATACTACTGTCTGCCTCACGCGGTTGTGGTAAGAACGGGATGAGTTTAATACGTGGAGAGTGGTAGAACATTGCCTGGCACATAGCAAACAATAAACTGGAGAGCCCTGAGGTCCAAGTCAAGGAATTTAGATTTGACTTGGACCTTACAAAGCTTATTACCTAAGCTTTGTAAGTGGATTCCTTGTTGTAGGAAAGCTAAGTTATAGCAGGATGCTTTGCAGGGAGGACCGATCAAAGGCCAGGAGAATCTAATTAAGAAAAAGTTAGAACTGATTTGGGCTTAAGATTGCTTGAGAATGGAAAGAAGCAGCAGCATCCTATAAAGAATATGAAATTGAAGAAATGATGGAATCCCTAACAAAGGGGAGATCATTGGGATGGGAGCAAGTTTATGAAAAGAGTATTTTTTTAAACACTAGATGTCAGGTCTTTATTTTTATTTTTTTAATTTTTTTTATTGTGGTATAGTTGATTTACAATGTCTCAGGTTATACAGAAAAGTGATTCAGTTATATATACATACATATATATTTTTTTCAGATTCTTTTCCATTATAGTTTATTACAAGATACTGACTATAGTTCCCTGTGCTATATACAGTAGGTCCCTTTTGTTTATTTTATATATAGTAATGTGTATCTGTTAATCCCAAATTCCCAATTTATCCTCCTCCCCCACCCTTTCCTCTTTGGTATACCATAAGTTGTTTTCTATGTCTTTGAGTTTTTCTGTCTTGTAAATAAGTCCATTTGTATCATTTTTTTAGATTCCACATAAAAGTGATATGATATTTGTCCTTGTCTGACTTCACTTAGTATGATAATCTAGTTGCATCCGTGTTGCTACAGGCATTATTTCATTTTTTATGGCTGAGTAATATTCCATTGTATATATGTACCACATCTTTATCCATTCATCTGTTGATGGACACTTAGGTTGCTTCCATGTCTTGGCTATTGTAAATAGTGTGGCTATGAACATTAGGGTGCATGTATCTTTTCTATTTTTTAAATTTATTCATTTACTTATTTATTGGCTGCATTGGGTCTTCATTGCTGCACACAGGCTTTCTTTAGTTGCGGCAAGCAGGGGCTACTCTTTGTTGTGGTATACAGGCTTATTGTGGTGGCTTCTCTTGTTGGGAGCATGGGCTCTAGGCACATGGGCTTCAGTAGTTGTGGCACATGGGCTCAGTAGTTGTGGCTCGAGGGCTGTAGGGCACAGGCTCATTAGTTGTGGTGCACGGACTTAGTTGCTCCGAGGCATGTGGGATCTTCCCGGAGAAGGGATCCAACCCTTGTCCCCTGCATTGGCAGGCAGATTCTGGGGCACATTTATCTTTTCAAATTAGAGTTTTTGTCTCTTCCAGATATATGCCCAGGAGTGGGACTGCTGGATCACATGGTAGCTCTAGTTTTAGTTTTTTTTAAGGAAGCTCCGTACTGTTCTCCATAGTGATTGCTAAGTGCTTTTTTAAAATTAATTAATTTATTTATTTATTATGTGCTGGGTCTGAGTAATGGCACGTGGGATCTTTGTTGCAGCATGTTTAGTTGTGGCATGCGGGCTCTTAGTTGCGGCCAGTGGACTCCTTAGGTGTGGCATGCATGTGGGATCCAGTTCCCCGACCAGGGATCGAACCGGGGCTCCCTGCATTGGGAGCATGGAGACTTACCCACTGGACCACCAGGGAAGTCCCGAGGTGCTTTTTTAACTATGGTCTTCAGACCAGCAGCATCACCAACTGTGTACCCTGGGAGCTCACTGGAAATGCAGGACCCACCCCAGGCCTGCTGAGTCAAGGTTCCAGGTGATTTGTGTGCATGTTAAATTTGAGAAGCACCTGTGTAGGCAGTTTTTTTTAGTAGAACTTTCTGCTGTTGGAAAAGTAGGAATTACAAATAGCAAGGAAGGAAGGGGTGACAGATGTTTCCGACACAGCAGAAGGAAATGTTGAAAATCTCCAAATCCAGTTTGCCTGCTTACTTCCTGTCATGAATTTGCTCCCTTTCCTGCCTGGAAGTAGCTCTTCAGTTATGCTTTCTTCCAAGTGTCCTCAGGGAACAGGGATTGGTGGTGGGAATCTATCATCATCTGAAACGTGTAGATTTCTGACCTCCTTCTCAAGATTGTTGTGAGAACAAATAAGATGATTCTGCAAATTTTTGTGAACTGTGAGCTCTAGAGATGCATGGTTTTGATAAAGATTGAATTTTGTGTCACCCTGTTTTATTTAGTTGTGAAGCTGGAACTGTGTGTGTTTTGTTTCAGGGTCAGGAGTACAAACAGGCTCTAGAGCACCGTTGTGCTCTGAATTGTGTTTCACTTGCAGAACCTTAGGCCTGAGGACTGAGAAAACTTGAGCATCCTGTACTTAATTCTAAATCCTCTCTGGTCGCCTCACACAACTTACAGGATTTTAAACTCTCCCATCTATTAGTACATCATGTTGATAAAGTTCTTACTGTTTCACCTGGGCTGGGTGTGGCAGACATTCAGTGCAACGAAGCAGGGATGATCATCTCCAATCTCCAATGTGTGCTGCCTCATTTCATCCAGCCCACTGTGCTTGTCAGTGAAGATCAGTAGTAGTGTTTGGTAAGGATCAGTAAGGGCGTTTTCTACAACAAACTGCAGGCTTTGCAAGCTGCATAGGAGTATCACTTAATACCACTCAGAGGTGACCCTGAAGGAGCAGACAGTGCTTTCCCAGAGGTAAGTTGTGGTGTGGCGGTAGGAGCAAGCAGTGTGTTCATTCGGGAACATTTATTGGTAGCAGGCAGGTGTGTGGGACTCAGCAGCAGACCGTGGGGGTCTGCAGACTCAGCAGGGCCATGTCACAAGGCACTGCCTGTGCACTGCCTGCCTGGGTGTCCCCTGGGACTCCAAGAGGCGTCAAGCTCTAATCCTTCCCTGTGGCAGCCCTTCCCCAGGCCCAGGATCAGGGAAACGGAGAGGGAAAGATGATTGATCTGTCATGGCCGCCTCCTGTCATCAGAATCACGGTGACTCACTTGAAGAAAGGACCTTCCCGCAGCCTCTCAGGTGAGATCAAAAGATTGCCTCCAAGTAGGATTAAACTGAATAAGATCTTTGCAACTTGATAGAAGGGGTGACAGCCATGAGCACTGAAACCCACTTCTGGCCAGGCTCTAAAGATGACATAATCCTCTACAAATTCACACTACAGTGGGTTTCAGTGAAGGACAATGAGTTATTAAACTGACTTCAGTTGGAGAATATTGGCAATTTTATCAGAACTACTTGGGCTTATGGTATTATATTAGTTTCCCGTTGCTGCTTTAACAAATTACCACTAATTTAGTAGCCTAAAACAATAGAAACTTATTATCTTATGATTCTGGAGTTAAGAAATTTGAAATCAGTCTCACTGGGCTGAAGTCAAGGTTGGTAGGGCCGGTTATTTACAGAGGCTACAGGGGAGAATCTGTTTCCCTGCCTTTTCCAGCTTCTAGAAACTGCCTGTGTTTCTTGGCTTGTGGGCCCTTCCTCCATCTTCAAAGCCAGCAGCATAGCATCTTCAGATGTCTCTGTTTCTGTCACCACATCATCCTCATTCTAACTCTGACCCTCCTGACTTATAAGGATCCTTGTAATCACACTGGGCCCACTTGGATAATCTCCCATCTCAATATCCTTAATCACATCTGTGAATTTCCTTTAGCTATGTAAGGTAAATCATCAAGGCTTTGAGGATTCAGACATAGACATCTTTGGGGACCATTATTCTACCTACTGCAGGCATGGAGCCACATGACATTTTTGAGGCAAATTGTCTTTCTGAGAATGGAAACATGATCCAGTCCAGACTATGCTGTTGCTTCTGGAGCGGGAATTGGCAAACCTTTTCCATAAAAGGCCAGATAGTACATACTTTAGGCTTTCCAGGCCATAAAGTCTGTCACAACTCAACTCTGCCATTGTAACACAAAAGCAGGATAGACAACAGAGAAACAAGCATGGTTGTGTTTCAAAAAAACTTTATTTATAAAAACAGCAGGCCAGATTTGGCCCTTATACTGTATCCCTAACTCTAGGTCCCACTAAAACAAAAGGATTCTGTTCAACCATTAACACTGAAGCCAAGTATGCAGAAAAATCAGACGTTTTGATGAAGGAAAATGGAAAGCTAGCCAAAGTAGAATTGGTTTACAGATTCGAACTAATAAGCGCATCAGTCCAGCAGATATTTATGGAACTGTGAAGCATCTTTATGATGCCAGAATGTGAACCCTGACAAACCAGATCACAATTTACTGCAAGTGAACAAAGGAGCCAGCAAGCAAGGGTGTTAGCACGAGGTACCAGGGGAGACATCTGTGCTCAGAGGTACAACCAGAGGACAACTCGACAGTCTTTACAGATGGATATCAACAAGGTTGTTTCCCAGTGAGGAACAAGTGGCTGTGGGCTTGAGGAGCAAATAAACGTTCCAAAGGCTGCTGCTCCGACAGCCCGGGACAAGTGGATTTGAAATCAGTGACAGCGGTTACCAGGCAGAATAGCCAGATGGCTACCATGGTGAGGACCAAGGTGACTATCCTTTCAGGAGATTACCAGTGTGTCAACCAAGGACTTGACTGTTAGAGTTGAAGAAAGCGCTATTAGTCTAGTTTTTTGTTGTTGTTGTTTTTAATTCAGTGAGAACTAAAGTAGTCTTAAGAGAAATACTATATACTTTTTTTTTACCCTTTTTTCTACTTCTTTCCTAAGTTGTTGCTTTTTACACTGTAACTTGTTAAATTCTACAGCATAACCAATTACTTGCATACGAAGTAAAAAGGAATGCTATGAAGTAAAAAGGAATACTATGAAAATGGAGTGCTTCTTACAGCCAATTTTTTCAGGCATTTTTACAACTTTTGTTTAGTCTTCAAACAATACGAAGCCTTTCAAAAATCAGTTTAGTATTTAATTTATGTGGAAGACTAAATCCACATAGTTAGTTAAATATGGTTTTTGCACAATATTGTTTGCTAATTTTTAGGTAAAGTCATAATCAGAGTGCATTTGTAATTAAATGTATTCATTTCTGTTACCTAAAAGGAACAAATTTCTTCAGAGGGTGTTTCAAAAGATACTTTTACAAAATTAGCCAGCAAAAAAATTAGGTCTGATTGCTATATTTACTCTTCCTGTTGGAGTTACTTTGTCGTCTTCAATCCTGTTGCTGTACTCTTGGCATACATTTTTCCTACTGTATTTTTTTTAATTTAATTATTTATTTTGGCTGCATTGGGTCTTCCTTGCTGCGTGCAGGCTTTTCTCTAGTTGCGGCATGCGGGCTTCTCAGTGTGGTGGCTTCTCTTGTTGGGCTCTAGGTGCGTGGGCTTCAGTAGTTGTGGCTTGAGGGCTTAGTTGCTCTGTGGCATGTGGGATCTTCTCAGACCAGGGATTGAACCTGCATCCCCTGCATTGGCAGGTGGATTCTTAACCACTGTGCCACCAGGGAAGTACCCCCATTGTATTTTTAATAAATATTTTTTGAACTTTCCAAAAAGTGAGTACCTACTATATTCTAGCCACTGAAGATAGAAAACAGAGTAAGAAGTTGTTCCTCTTTTCAAGAGGCTCACAGCTTAGGGAGGCACACACAGAAAATTATCTAACAAAATAATAAATACAGTAAAAGCAAATCAAGTGTGCTAGGGAGCATTATTTAGTTGTAAACAACAATCCCCAGCTTGTAAACTTAAGCAGAAAGGAAGTTTTCAAATAATGATAGGTTGCTCACCGACTCTCCGGGAGGATAGAAAGCCAGATATGGGTCTTTGAAGCCAGGAATGATGTTCAGTATCTCACCACAGTGTCACTGGGTGCTGCTGCCAGTCACACCACTGCTACCTATGGACAGTGACTGTCACCTTTGCCAGAGAGATATCCTGACTGTGTTTCCAGCATCTGAATCAAAATCTGGCACAGGTGTATCCAATTAATGGAACCTCCTCACAGGGCTGCACCCTGGTCTCCCACCAAGAATTTTAAGTTGGAGGAGTCCATGTAGAACTGAGTTGCATGTGCAGAGCTGCCCAAAGATTGAAAATCCACTACACCGCTGAAACTAGCCTGGGGGTTGAGAGGAGAGAGAGTCAGGGAAAGCTCTCGGGAGATGACGACTTCTTACTGAGTCTTAATGAGTTAGAGGTAGTCATGGGATTCCAAGCAGAGGGGATAGATAAGGAAAGGGCTAGAGTCAAACAGTAATTGTGTGGGGTGGGAATCTAAAAGCATTTTAATGTTGCTGGAGCTTAACATGAAGTATGGGAGTTGGAAGAAATGAGATTAGATTGGATGTTAGGGAGCTTTGTTACACCATACTAAGGGATTTTAACTTTATTCTGTATTGCTATTGAATGAAGCGTTTAAGCAAAAGAGTAACCTGGTCAGTTTTTCATAATAGATCAGTCTGGTAGCCACAGGTGGGTATATTTGAGGAAGACAACACTGGAAGCAGGGATACCTATGCCCTTAGTCCAGGATGGAGATGAAGAGAACCTAAACTATGGCAAAAACAATAGGGGTACAGAAGGAAAACTGGAAGGGCTTGGTGGCTGATTGATCTGGAAAGAAAAGGAAAAGTTGAGAGTGATACACAGGTTTTCATTTTGTAGAACTGAATGACAGTGATGTCACCACTTGAGTTAGAAAGTGCAGGCAAAAAAATCTTTTTAGAGTGGAGGAAGTAGGTGGGGCTCTCAGAG
The DNA here is from genome assembly GCF_030028045.1 of Hippopotamus amphibius kiboko. Lineage (NCBI taxonomy): Eukaryota > Metazoa > Chordata > Mammalia > Artiodactyla > Hippopotamidae > Hippopotamus > Hippopotamus amphibius. The sequence continues at coordinate 29,994,362 of NC_080190.1, forward strand.
TGATTTGTGTGTCAGATGCCTGAGGGATATCCAGGTGATAATACCAGAGGCAACTGAATATATGAATCTTAAACTTGGAGCACAGGAAGAAGCTAGAAGTGAGAATCGTGCGTGAAGGAGTTGAAACCACAAGAGTGTATGAAATCAATTATGGAGAAAATATAGAGGAACTGGGGGATCACAGACAAAAACATAGGGACACCTTAATGCTTCAAGGATAAGCAAAGAAGAGGACCTCAGAAGGAAAGTAGGAAAGAGCAATCATGTTGTAAGTGGTCCATTATGTAGAGTGGGTTACCAGGTCCTGGGCCAACAGGAGATTTGGAGGGGAGGAGTCATCACCAAAGTTTTGCATCCAGGCTAATTTTAGTTCCCACCTCCTTCACTGGATGTCTTAGTCATCACTACTGAGAAAAAGATAACACTTCCCCATCTTCATCTGCAACCACAGGAGAAGGTAGATCAAAACCCCTCTCTCATTATAGGAAAAAGAAGAACTCTTTAGATCAGATCAGGAAATTGGTTTCTGGTCCTGGCTCTGCCATAAACACTTCTGTTTTGACTCTAGAGATCACGTAACCATTCTCAGTCTGGTGCTTATCTGAGAAATAAGGGACTTGAACTGGATCATCTCCAAGGTTCTATCCATTCGGTTAGTCAGGAGACAAAAACCATAGGTTATTTTAACAGAATATAAAGAATCATTAAATAGGCATTGAAGAAAGGGCCAAAGGAAAACAAGTATCAGCTAGCAAGTGCAAAAGCAAACATCACCATCAGGGCCTAGGGAACAAAAGGGAAGAGGTTGGCATCGCTAAAACTAAAACCCAGACTTCCCAGAAGGGGGCACTGCTCAGCTGGTGCTGGCAAGACCACACTGGTTTTGTGAGTATTGGAAAAACTACCACTGCGGGGAAACACACATTGCTAGAGTGATGCTGGTGGGAACAGAGCAAATAGGAGGCAGCAAGTCCCTTCCTCATCCTGCCTGGCAGATGTATAAGCCCCTCATTTAGGAAGTTTAAGTCTCTGAGCATCTCATTCAACAAATAGCTAAAATGATGAATAAAAATCTTTTATAATTGCATCCCTGAAATGGAGTTAAGGAATATGCTGACCCCAAAATAATGTGACACAAAAAACCCTGGAGGGAGAAGAAGGGTCAAAGTTTAGGGTGACTTCTGAAACCTGGAGACCTTGACCTTTGTGGATAATAGAGGATGTCGAGGCTTGCCAGGATGGAGACGTTACAGGAGACCCTCTGATGAACCTGAACCTGAAAGGGCTGTATTGTGGTATACAAGTAAGTGAAGAATAAACCCTGCCATGCAGAAAGAGTCAACGAGGCCACACATCCATCTCCAACCTGCCGCTAGGTCAAGGGGAAGAAGCTCCCTTGAGATGCTGTAAACCACAAGCTGGCTCTTGCACAGGACTGTGGTCTGAAGTCCCACTAACTAAGGTTTGAAACCCCTTAGTGGAGTACTTAATTCAAATTGGCTCCGGTTAATGCCTCAGGTGGCAGGCAGAAGCTTTCATGATTCCTCTTAAGAGAGCTCAGATTCAATTCAGGCCTCAAAGAATGTCCACAGGAAAATGCTAACACAATATTGCAAATCAATGATACTTCAGTTTTTTAAAAAATGCCAAGGAGATTGGGCAACGTAAGGTAAACATTCGCAAGGCATCCAACAAAATAAAGCACTGTGAACGAGAACTAGCAGACACCACATACGGAAACCTCAACAGTAACCAGGGAAATAGACATTTAAAAGCCTCAAGGGGATACCAATTCATACTCATCAGATTGACAAACATGTTTTAAATTGGCATTACCTACTATATGCATTTAAACATGTGCACACCTCCCATCCTATACGTTAAACCTAAAGAAATTCTTACACATGTATTTTAGGAGTTATGTACCAGGGTGTTCATAGCAGTACTGTTCATACAGGGAAAAACAACATACCCTGGAAATAACCCCACTGCCAACCAACCTAAATTGGATAAACTATGGGGTACTCGCACACTGCCGTACTACAGAGCAGCGAGAATGCACCAGCCTCGCGATGTGCATTGACGCAGATGAATCGCAGACATAATATCGAACAAAAGAAGTCATAGAAGACTGCATGCAGTATGAGTCAGGCCATTCACATACGTTAAAAAAAAAGGTACATGTTATTTAAGGAAAGTGGTAAAATGAAAAGCAAAGGAATAATCACAAAAATCAGGATGGTGGTGCTCTTTGTGGGGGGGGTGGGTAGCAAGGCAGTATGATCAAAGTGGAATCATCTGGGGGGTTCTGATGTAGCTGTTGATACTCTAACAAAATCTTGGGGAGCAGGGACGTGAGTGTTCACTTAGGATTCCTCTTTAAAACATACATTTTATACATGCTTTTATATGTATGATATGATTCACAAAAAATAAGGATCCAAATAGTCCTTCTCTAACCTGTGAGACTTGCTGTCAGAATGCTGTGCTGTTCGTATTCTCAATGCCAGCTTCTTGGGCCATTAAATAAAAGGGGCCAGTGTTTTTCAGCAGTTCTTCAGGGCTGCCATACTCTACAATCTTCCCATTGTCTAGGACCATTACCCTGAAACAAAAAAGAAAGAGAAGTCTTAGAAAGCAGCATCTCAAACCTTGGCATTCATAAGAATACCCACGACTAAGTCTTGGTTTTACTACCAAGGCTTTTGCTCCAGAATCATACCCCTGCCCCTCTCTCAAATGGAAACCAATTGCTTTTATCTAAGTTTCAGGAGGAAGCTGCAAAGAGAAAAACAAGAACTGGTTAGAACCAATGAGGCCCAAGGTGATAGATTTGATTTCCAGTAGACCTTGGGCCTCCTTATGTGCTCATTGTAATATATTAGCATGATAAATGACACACCCAGGAGCACCGTGATATGGACAGTTGCCATGACAACAATAAGAAAAGCCCATACCAGGACTGAAAAGGAGGGTTGCATCAGTTCCAGACCAAACCACACCCCTCTTCTTGGTAAGTCATGAATATTCCTCCTACTCTTTCCAATTCCTTTCCTTCTGCCTCAAGCCTCCTACATAAATGGTGTCACCCGAATCTGGTTGAGAAAGTTGATTTACGAACTAATTCCCACTTCGCCATTTTTGGCCATTGAATAAGGCTTGTGCTGTTCCGGTCTCAGCATCAGTTTTGTTATTGGCTGTGTGAATCTGAGCAGAAAAAGAACCTCCCTGGCCAAGACAAGGCTAGGACACCTGTGCAGGTCCAGGTGACCCGTTCAGTAACAGTACGTTTATTCACACCAGGCTACAAAGCAGTGAGAGCGAGTGAACTGCAGCCATCTGCGTCAACACAGATGGATTCCATGTGGAATAGTGAACAAAACAGTATAAGAATACATGCAGTATGAATCTATTTACGTAGGTTTTTTTCCCCTTTTTTTAAAGACACACATTGTTTAAGGATACATTGATTTTAAAAGGGAGCCTTCCCCTTGGTCAAAAAAGGGAGCCTAGTCTCTTCAGTTTCAAGATTACTGACATTACCCCCATTTTGAATTGTCAGATTGTCAGAGTTAGAAGGAATAGAAAGCTTCTGTTTACAGGGGGAGCAGCTGAGATCCAGCTTAGTTGGGAAAGTCTGTGGATCAGTATCTCCTGGCCTGGGCCTCCACCCCTTATACTCGGTTAATAATTACACACAGTTTCCCATTTTATCTTCAAGACAGTCAACCCAGTTGGCCTTCATTAGCTTGATGTATAATTTTGGGCAAGTTACTTGAAATCGCTCAGCCTCTGTTCCTTCATCAGTAAAATGATGGGGGTCACACCTTGTGCAAAGGTATCTCGCGGCAGATACTATCACTGTTGACAAAGTTAAGCTGTGGCTATCACGCTGTGTCCTCTCACTCACTTGTCACTGTCCATGATGGTGTGCAGCCTGTGGGCGATGGTGATGGTCGTGCAGTGGGAGAACTCAGTTTGGATGGTCATCTGGATGAGGTTATCTGTCTCTAGATCCACCGCAGCAGTGGCCTCATCCATGATCAGAATCTTGGATTTCCGAAGCAGAGCCCTGGCCAGGCACAGTAGCTGCCTTTGCCCTATGCTGCGACCAAGGGAAGAAACCAAGCATTAGCCCCTAAGGACCAAGGAATAACCTGGGTTGGGGGTTGGAGGGAGCAGATTTCACGTTCCAGATCAGACTTTTCAAAACCCGTACTCCTAAATTCCCCTCGAATGCCTTAGACTCCTCCACTGGCTGCTCATTGTTACCAAGGGCAATGTTTTCCAAACTTTCTCAATTAATTGGAAGACCCAACACGTACTTATTTTAAAAATTCATATTTCTGGGCCCCACCCTCTCAATTAGAATGGGGAGGAGCCTAGGAACATGTATTTTGAATACACCCCAGGAGATTTTCATGTTTAACAAGTTTAGAAAACACTAGCCCAGGAATAGTGCTTTGCATTTAGCTACAGTGATATCTCAGTATACCAACAACAATTTCAAAATAAGACAGCTATCACCAAGTTCACTTCAGCAGTATTTGACCTGACACCATTAATATAGGGTGAAACCGCAGGAGAATGCCCCAATGGCATTTAGCAAATCCATTTGTTATTTTAATGTGTAATTCTAGTCTCAGGGCTAATTATTTGTTTAAGGCCTTCTGCCTTGATTAGAGACCGTTGCTATCTAATGAACATGATGTCTTGGTGTGAGATGCAATGTATGTGGAATTCAAATATGCCTGTAAAATGCAGATCACTTTAAATTGCTAAAAGCCAGTAATGAAAGCTGGACCTCTTACTTACATAAAGAAGCTTTGGGAAATGATGTGGAGGAAATATTCGGGAATTTGCTAATTGTTCTTTCCTGCTGTGGCCATTAGGGAACATATTAAACAGGGGGTGGCTAGACTAAAGTTCTGTAATTCTCTGTAAGAAAATTTCTGCAGGAGATGAGAAGTCACCCAAGATGAACTTCCAGTTTTTCTCTGTAATGTAAGAACAGAGACACTGCAAAACTATTTACTTAACTCTTTCCAACTGCTGCCTGGTTCAGTTGGACTTCATAGTAACAATCTGTTGCTGAGGCATCAGTTTGTCTTTCAGCTTCCGACTCTCCCCAAGCTGATTGATTTCCAATCTCTGATCAGAGAATTTTAAGTTTCAACACCCCCCCACCCCAGGTCTGAAATCAAGGCACTGGTAATGCCATTTAAGTGTCTCTTAGCATGGACAGAGAAGGATGCTGTGATTCTATCCTTAGGCTCCTATCACATCCTGCCAGAGGGTCCCACATGGCCCTGCACGCCTACAGCATTTACTGCACAGAATTTACTCACACAAGGTCCGTCTTCTCCATCACGCCCTAAGTGCTAGGAGGGCATGGATGTGTCTATGGCATTTTCCTCTGTATCTCCAGTAGGTGCTCAATATATATTTGTTGACTGAATGTTTGAATGGCCTTTTTAATAGGCCTGAAGACCTACGTCAGTCCTGCTAATTCCTAGATCTGTCGCTGAGGGAAAACAAACATGCTGGTGTTAGCTACCAAGGCTCACACGTGTTCCCTGGGCTACACACTGAAATCACCTGGGGCCCTGATTCAACTGGTCTGGGGTACAGCCTGGACACTGGGACTTTAAGTTTCCTGAGTGATTCTAGCATGCAGCCTACTTAAGACAACCTTCTAGGCAGTGCTTCTCATGCACAAATCACCTGGGACTCTTGCTAAAGGGCAGATTCCGAATAGTAGGACTAGAGCCTGAGAATCTGCATTTATAGCAAGCTCCCAGGTGAAGCCAGAGCAGCTGGTTCATTAATTGAGCTACTGAGCCTTCCCTTTTTTTTTTTTTTTTTAAATTTTATTTATTTATTTACTATTTTTGGGGGGGTTCACCAAGTTCAATCATCTGTTTTTATACACATATCCCCGTATTCCCTCCCTCCCTCGAGTCCCCCCCCCCTCGAGTCCCCCCCACCCTCCCCATCCCAGTCCTCTAAGGCATCATCCATCCTCGAGTTGAACTCCCTTTGTTATACAACTTCCCACTGGCTATTTTACAGTTGGTAGTATATATATGTCTGTGCTACTCTCTCGCTTGTCTCAGCTTCCCCTTCACCCCCCGCCCCCTCCCAAACCTTGAGTTTTCTGAGCTCCAACTGCCAGCTGTCCACGCCCTGCCCACCACTCTGAAGGCACTGGGGCTGCTGCAAGACCTGCCCCCGAGCCACCGGCTTTGACTGAGAGCTGACCATCAGTGTGTGGAAGGAAAAAGCAGGTTGTCGTAAGGAAAATGCCAGGTCAATCTGTTAACCGGCAGAAAGTGTGAAGTGTCAACGTATGTAGAAATGCTTTGAAAAGGTAAAAAGAACTGTGAAGCCAGAAGAGTCTGTGCTGGTTTATGGTGTACCACGTGCTCCTTAGATCAGGGCTTCTCAAACTGGGGTGGCTGTAACAACCCCCTGGGGATCTGTTAGAACTCCCACCTCCAGTCAGTGCCTCATACCAATTACATCAGACTGTCTGAGGCTGGACCAGGCGTGGGGATTGTGTTCGGCCTGATTGCAGAGTGCAGCTGAGAACCTGCACAACAGCAGGATCTGCAAGCTCACATCTGTAATGTCTTGTGAGGGTATGTTTACTAACAAAGGTTTTCAAGAGTTTCCAAGCACATTCACATCTATTTTAATCTTCACAACAGGTTCGTTTTACACATTAGGAATTAGACCTGGAGAGTGAAAATTCTTTGATGCCAGGTGCCACCAAGCATGAGTAACAAAAGGAGAGGTCCCCTCACCTCCTTCACAGCCTGTGGGGGAAGTGGGTTGTGAAACATTACCTCAGGTTGTCACCGCCCTCTGTCACTTCATAGGACAGCCCAGCTTGCAGGCCGGCCACAAAAGATCTGAGATGAGCAAGCTCCAAGGCCTTCCAAATCTCCTCATCCGAGTAGTTGTTGAAAGGGTCTAGATTCATCCTCAGGCTCCCAGAGAACAGGATGGGATCCTGAAAGCCAAGGGACGAGGGAGTTACTGAGGCTAATGTCAGAAAAGGAACCAGTAGTTCTTTGTGGCCAAGAACGTGGGCAGGACTGGCCAGAGATGGAATGCTGGTTAGTTACTTAGTGGTCAAGCTTCTGCAGGATTTGCCCACTGAAGGCTTCGAGCTAAACACAGGGAGCTAAACACAGCATTAAGAGGAGTCCTTGGCATATACACACCACCAAATGTAAAACAGATAGCTAGTGGGCAGCGGCTGCAGAGCACAAGGAGATCAGCTTGTGACAAACTAGAGGGGTGGGTTGGAGAGGGTGGGAGGGAGGCGATATGGGGATATATGTATATATATAGCTGATTCACTTTGATGTACAGCAGAAACTAACACATTATAAAGCAATTATACTCCAATAAAGATGTATAAAAAAAGTGGATAAAAAAACTAAATAAATACATATTGTAAACATTGAGAAAAAAAAAGGGAGTCCTTGGTTTTGCTGTTTTTCATCTGAAATTCATTCACGGATTTCCAAATTTGCCTCCGCATCTCTTAAAAAGATGAGAGGAATGCCCCACACCCTCAAATGAAAACTCATGTTGTGGAGGTGGAGGGATCAGGGGGCAGGCAGGGGAAGGGGTCATACAGTTTCAAGAAAAGAATTTCTTATGCTCTTGAGGAGGCTGGAGTGTAGCAAAGGGAGCAGACACCAGACAAACCAAAGCCACCGCAGAGGCTTGGCAGCAGTAAACAGAGGAGGACAGGTTCTGATGAGGACGCACAGACCCTGACAGTCTCCAGGGCAGTCCTTGTTTGGGGAGGGTTCAAAGAGGAAGCTGTAGGGAAAACTTTCTTGCTGATGCACTAACCGTTCCGCTTACTAGCAAAAAAATTGCCACAAATGCCCTCCCCTCTTTTAACCATATCAAATGGGGAGTAAAACTTAATGGTTTCAAGCTTCAGTGGCAAAACTGCTAATGGTTTGCAAAGGTCCTGCGAACCACGATGGGCTGTAGAAATGGTAAGTAAGCTGCTCACCATTTGACTTCTGTTGTGTTGCTGCCACCTACTGGTTAGATACTGAATCACACAAGCATATTACCAAAAAAATGCAAAACTTATTTTCGTATGTTCTGGAAGCAATGTGTCTTAGGGAACGAGCTTAGGTATCCCAGGTAGACACCAGGAATGACACTGCTAAATGAACATACATCAGTAAGATGCACATGTTTCCTGTAGAACAAGCTGCACAGAGTACGTCCTACAGCTCACCTGGGGGATGATGGTCAGCTTCTCTCGGAGGTCGTGGAGCCCAATGGAAGCAATATCTACCCCATCAATGGTGATGTGGCCTCCTGCAGCCTCTAGGATCCTGAAGAGGCTGTTTGTCAGGGATGATTTCCCAGCTCCTGTCCTGCCCACCACGCCAATCTGTAAATATAGCTCCTTTCCATGTTAGTTCCCCATGTAATTCTTGGGGGCAACAGTTTAGTCTGAGGCATTCATAACCACTGGTGGAAAAGGACAGGGATTGGCTATTTCATCTCTAAGATGTTAAACCGATTTTGGTTTTGGTGGGAAAAAAAAGTGCCCAGATGTCAGAAAAGAATGGCTTTCCTAAATTGTTGCTTGCTGAGAACTACACTGACTGCTGGAAATGGACACATTTTTTATAATTATTCTTGGAAATTATAGATTTTTTAAAATCCTTGTTTAGAAGTAAGGAGAAGGGAAGGATTGGGCCTGTCATCAGGTCTGAGAACCAGAGCCTGACCTGGACCCAAGCATCGTTACCCAGACATTTTTTTCAGCCCTGCATCAGACCCCAAGTCCTCAGAGAACAAGAATACCATACCAGGACTTTGCAGACCAGAAGGAGAATTAGACCATTCTCTCTGCAGGGACAACCTCCACACAGTTGTTCCCACCAGTTCCTTCCCCAGGCCTGTGTTTCCTGACTTCCCCTCTACAAGCCTGGTGCTTACAAGAAATGAGTCCAGTTAGCCACAGGAAGAGGATGTGGGCAGAGAGGCAGGGGAGGGCTGAGCAAGAAAGCCCTTACAGGCTCAGTAAGTCTGTTTGATCCTGTGTGGATATCCTGCCCTCTGGTGGTGGTGCTATGTCCTTACACCTCCTCAGGGCATTGGAAGTGCCCCCACCCTCTCACTTCTATTGGATTAATGAAAGCCCAGAGTCCACTGCTCTCCACCTCTACGTCCACAAAGACTCATCCAGGCTTTTCTTCAGCTCCACCTACCTTCTCTGCGCCCTTAATGTCACAAGTGATCCCTTTCAGTACCAGATCCAGCTCAGGCCGGTACCGTACTTGGTAGTTGCTAAACTGGATGGCCCCTTTGCTGGGCCAGCCTTCTGGAGGCCTCTTATCGGTCACCCATGGTGCCTGGCAAAGAGACAGGAGGAAAAGTGCTTTACACGGCGACAACTCCCTCCACAGAACTCATGTCACAGAACAGGGTAGCACTGTCCCAGCCACCTGTGAGCATTTGCATTGAATAGACTGACTGGTACTTCCAGAAGGTTCGTACCTTATTCAATTAAAGAAATCCTATCCCACAGGTTGCTCTGTGCATCTCCAGAATGAAGCCACCGTTTAACTTGGTGCATCCCAAGACCTGACTTCTCGCAAACCATTACCTATTTTAGGTTTCAAGAAATTAGGTTCTTCATTTAGAGCAAGGGAAACTTCCAGAGAACCTTTACGACCCCATGTGAAATCTCTAGATAAGGTGAAGATGCATTCTCGCAGCAGTGGCTTTTTTTTTTTTGCCTCCTTGTCCCTGGGTCCCTCTGATTCCTCCTTACCTCATTTTCCACGTTTATGTACTCATTTACTCGCTCAACAGCCACAATGTTGGTCTCTACTTCTGATGTCATCCTCACTAGCCAGTTCAGGGTTTGTGTGATCTATGGAAAAACCAGAAGACTAAGGATCATCTCAGGCTCAGAAACCAACCCAACGAGTCAAACCACAAAGTTAATCTAGTGCCTACTCTGTACCCAGCACTATGCCAGGCTCTACAAGGGAGCTAGGAGAAGTATAAGAGACAACCCATACCTCCTTGGAGGAGGAAATGAGGCCAGTGCATCGAATGGTGGGAGGACAACGAAGTGCTCAACTGTGTGGTACTCACCGGAAAGGCACTATGAATTTGGAGTGACCTGGGGCCAAAGCTGAGGCTGGAGAGGCTGGCCATCAGCGCAGTGGGACCCGAACTAGGCTCTCCCACCTGTAAGCCCTTAGGGGTTAGGAGTGGCACTCTACCAATGGGGAAAACATAAGGAAAGACACAGCGTAGGAAAAAGCCTTCCAGAAAGCTGCTGCCTCTCTCTGCTCTCAATTAACAACAGCTCAATTGAGACCCCAACCCTCAAGGTGGGACATCCACATGGACCCTTGTCCTCTGTTACCCCAATAAACTCCAGGTGCCTTCCTGCCGTTACACAGATCTAACCACCAGGAAGATGACTGTCATGATCTGGGCCAGAGTGCAGGGAATCTGTGGGTTACTCAGAGGCAAGCTTCTCAGATGCAAGCTTCTTTCAGGCAAAAACATAGGCCTGGCAGACACACAGGGAATCTTGGTAGAGCCCATGGTGGTTAGAGAGAGGGAGAACCCAGGAGGCTGGGGACTAAGAGTAACCACTTGGTGTAGGCCGGACCATAAGAATTGTTGATATTTGTTTTGGTTTTGGTTCAATCTAATAGTTCTCCAACTCTTTGCCCCATCTGTCCTAGGATAACAAGCCTAGAAACGAGGGGAGGAAAGGGCAGTGGCACAAGGAGCCCAGCGATTCTGGTGAATGACAGAGTCCTTTCAGGTGTCCCACCACGGTCACCTTGGGCCTTATTACTCCAACCGAAAACAGCACCATACAGAGCCTGCTGGTAGCTATGCAGACCCCAATATATTAGTTCAGAAAGATTCCACAAGAGATGGCGAAATGACTCATTAAATGAGTATCATTTATTAATCAGTTACTGTAGTGTCAGTCGCTCTCTTAGGTGGTAGGAAATTAGGTCTGATGTCTATCCCTCAGTCAAACAGGGAATGTGTTATAAAATTCTATTAGACTCTACATTCTTTATTAAAATTAACTCCAATTGTTCTGTGATTTAACAAAATAAACATAGAAGTTATTTGTTCAAAAGACTTTCTGGTTCCTGGTATAGTATAATAGAAACTCATTTATTTTCTCTTTTGACTATAATCAAGAGGCAAAGATAGGAAACTATTAGATCAAATCATATGAGATTGCTTCCTTAACTCCCCAGGGCAACAAAATTCATGTCCAGTTTCCCAGATGACACTGGTACCTACTTAGAAAGTGTGAGGAGCATGTCCATGTGCTCCATTAGTAAGAGATGGAGCCAGGGTTTGAACCTCAGTCTCCCCTGGTCCCTCTGGATCTAGAAAGGAATCAAGAGCACGGACTCCACAATATACCCTAGACTATATTTAAGAATAATGCATTTAAGGTGAAAAAGATGGCGGCGAAGTAGAGAGACGTGGAGTGCATCCCTCTCCACAGATGCATTGGGAATGCATGGAAGGACACAGTCATTCCCACAGAGAACCAGCTGAACACCAGCAGACGGCCTCGGACACCAGAAAGGGCTGCGGGGAGCCCGACATAGCCGGTAGGGAGGCATCTACGAAGGCTCAAAGAGGGTGAAGTGGGGGAGCTGTGGCAGACGGGAGGGAGTGAGAAACATACGGAGGTTCCACAGCGCAGCTCAGCGTTCCTGGACCGAGACATCAATCCGCAGCTGAACGGAGGGTCCAGGAGCGGGAGCGTGGGAACCGGAGAGCTGGTTCAGGGTGAGAAGCATTGTTGCCGGTAGGGTGACGGACCGAGAGGACAGGATGGAGGAGGTCCGCGGAGAGGAGTGCCGGTCTCTGAGAGCTGCCCGGCCATCATGGCGGCTGGAGGCTGCAGGCTCCTGGGCGGGGGGGGGGGGGGGGGAGCCGCGCATAGCCTCTCCCTCTCTTTCGGTGCCTCTGCAACAGGCAGTGGAGAGACGCCCTGCGGGCCACCTAAGGCGCTCAGGGATAACAAGCACCCTCAGGCGCTCGGGCGGGGCTAGATTAAAACCCCTTGCAACGCCAGCAGCAGGGAGGCTGCCGAGAGAAAAAAAAAACCAGCATCAAAAAGAAAAAACCCCGAGAGAGGCCCAACTCTAAGACTTTCTGTGTACGCCTGAGCCACCAGCGCCCTCTGCAACAGGCACCTCCAAGCCTGACTGAAACAACAGTGCGCCACTGCTCACTCACTACCAGGAGAAGGAGCCACTACTGTACCCTCTCCCTCCCCACACACCAAGGCTTACAGACGAACAATAAAGGAACCTCTGCTGGTCACAGAATAACGCAAAAAAAAAAAAAAAACGCAAGGCAAGGAGAAGGACACTTACAGCTGAGACACTAAGGAAACAGAAATAGTAGTATCAATACCTATTGAACTGGTCCATTCTGGGATCAGTTCTGGATTTTTTTTCTTTTTTTCTTTCTCTCTCTCTCTCTTTTTTTTTTTTTTTTTTTGATTTATTAAATACGATCTTAGCCCTAAGGGATCTACAAGTTTTACAACATAATTTTTTAAGGATATTTTTTATTCTTTTTTTTTTTTTTTGGCCTTTTTATATACTTCTATATCTAGATAAGTTTTTGGTAGTATGGACAAAATATCTTTCATACTTTCCTTTCATCCCTTTCTTTTATACACTTCTGTTCCTTTCTTTTTCTTTGCATATTTCCAACCACATTACGCTCTTCTGTTCCCCTTTCTTCCAGCCATTTTAAGTGTATTTTATCTTAACATACTTATAAGCAACACTATCGGTCTGCTCAGACTCCTTGCTCTATTCTCCAGATGATGCACTGCCTTGGTATTAATATTAGGCTTTTGTCTTTATCTTAGTTCTTAGTACAGTTGTCTAATTACATTCTGAGAATCTCCATTCTCTCTGGTGGTACTCCAGCTCTTTTCTATGTTTGATCCTAGCTTACAAAATCTCCCTGGATTGATGTTTGTATGTGTAGGGTGTTATTTGTTGTTTGTTTGCTTTTGCTTTTGTCTCTGATTTGTTCTGTTTCAGTTGTCAATTTCTGCTGGGTTTCTCTTTGAATATCTGATAGCACACTGGGGTTCTGTCAGGTCTTTCCAGAGCCTTATGTCCTAACGGATTCAATAATTGTGTGTCTTATACATGTATGTGTTTCCTAGACTGAATATTCGTTTAATCCAATACTTGGACATTAGTCTGAGGCTTGGACAGTCTTCTATAAACATCTCTATCACCAGGACAAGCAACCCCAAAAGCTTGGACAACCATGAGGAGACAAAGAAACCCCATGCAGGCAAAGGAGCAGGAAAAAAACCCACAAGACCAAATCAATGAGGAAGAAATAGGAAAAATGCCTGAAAAAGAATTTAGAGTCATGATAGTAAAAATGATACAAAATCTCGATAACAAAATAGAGAAAGTACAAGAAACAGTTCATAAGAACTCAGAAAAACAAACAGCAATGGATAACAAAATAACTGAAATTAAAAATACTCTAGATGCTATAACCAGCAGAATGACTGAGGCAGAAGAATGAATAAGTGAGTTGGAAGATAGAATGGGAGAAATAAACGCCACAGAGCAGGAAAAAGAAAAAAAAATAAAAAGACTAGAAGACAGCCTCAGAGACCTCAGTGATAACCTTAAACGTACCAACATTCAAATTATAGGCATCCCAGAAGAAGAAGAAAACAAGAAAGGGTCTGAGAAAATATTTGAAGAGGTTCTAGTGGAAAAATTCCCCAACATGGGAAAGGAAATAATTCACCAAGTCCAAGAAGCACAGAGAGTCCCATACAGAATAAACCCAAGGAGAAATACACCAAGACACATATTAATCAAACTAACGACAATCAAACACAAAGAAAAAATATTAAAAGCAGCAAGAGAAAAGCAACAAACAACATATAAGGGAAAACCCATCAGGATAACAGCTGACCTTTCTACAGAAACTCTGCAGGCCAGAAGGGAATGGCAGGATATACTGAAAGTCCTGAAAGAGAGAAACCTACAGCCAAGAATACTCTACCCAGCAAGAATCTCCTTCAGATTTGAGGGAGAAATCAAAAGCTTTCCAGACAAGCAAAAGGTAAGAGAATTCAGCACCACCAAACCAGCCTTACAACAAGTGCTAAAGGAACTTCTCTAAGTAGGAAACACAAGAAAAGGAAAACACCTACAAATACAAACCCAAAACAATTAAGAAAATGGTAATTGGAACACACATGTCAATAATCACTTTAAATGTAAATGGATTACATACTCCAACCAAAAGACACAGACTGGCTGAATGGATACAAAAACAAGGCCCTTCTATATGCTGCCTACAAGAAACCCACTTCAGACCAAGGGATACATATAGACTGAAAGTGAAGGGATGGAAAAAGATATTCCATGCAAATGGAAGTCAAAAGAAAGCTGGAGTAGCAATACTCATATCAGACAAATTAGACTTGAAAGTAAAGACTATTAAAAGAGACAAGGAAGGGCACTACATAATGATCAAGGGATCCATCCAAGAAGAACATATCACAATGGTAAATATCTATGCCCCCAATATAGGAGCACCTCAATACATAAGGCAAATGCTAACAGCTATAAAAGGGGACATCGACAGGAACACAATTATAGTGGGAGACTTGAACACCCCACTTACATCAATGGACAGATCATCCAAACAGAAAATAAATAAAGACACACAAGCTTTAAATGACACATTAGACCATCTCGACTTAATTGATATCTATAGGACATTCCATCCAAAAACGACAGACTACACTTTCTTCTCAAGTGCACACGGAACATTTTCCAGGATAGATCACATCTTGGGTCACAAATCAAACCTCAGCAAATTCAAGAAAATTGAAATCATATCAAGCATCTTCTCAGACCACAACGCCATGAGACTAGATATCAATTACAGGAAAAAAACTGCAAAAAATACAAACACATGGAGGCTAAACAATTCACTCTTAAACAACCAAGGAATCACTACAGAAATCAAAGAGGAAATCAAAAAATATCTAGAAACAAATGACAACGAAAACACAACAACCCAAAACCTATGGGACGCAGCAAAAGCAGTTCTAAGAGGGAAGTTTATAGCAATACAGTCCTACCTTAAGAAACAAGAAAATGATCGAATAAACAACCTAACCTTACACCTCAAACAACTAGAGAAAGAAGAACAAAGAAACCCCAAAGTGAGCAGAAGGAAAGAAATCATAAAGATCAGAGCAGAAATAAATGAAAAAGAAAGGAAAGAAACCATAAGAAAAATAAACGAAACCAAAAGCTGGTTCTTTGAGAAGATTAACAAAATTGATAAACCATTCGCCAGACTCATCAAGAAAAAAGGGAGAAGATGCAAATCAACAGAATTAGAAATGAAAAAGGAGAAGTCACAACGGACACCTCAGAAATACAAAAGATCATGAGAGACTACTACAAGCAACTATATGCCAATCCATTGGATAACCTGGAAGAAATGGATACATTCTTAGAAAAATACAATCTTCCAAGACTGAACCAGGAAGAAATAGAAACCATGAACAGACCAATCACAAGTACAGAAATTGAGGCAGTGATTAAAAATCCCCCAACACACAAAAGCCCAGGACCAGATGGATTCACAGGCGAATTCTATCAAACATTTCGAGAAGAGTTAACACCTATCCTTCTCAAACTCTTCCAAAATATTGCAGAAGGCGGAGCACTCCCAAACTCATTCTACGAGGCTACCATCACCCTGATACCAAAACCAGGCAAAGATGTCACAAAAAAAGAAAACTACAGACCAATATCACTGATGAATATAGATGCAAAAATCCTCAACAAAATACTAGCTAACAGACTGCAACAGCACATTAAAAAAATCATACACCACGATCAAGTGGGGTTTATCCCTGGGATGCAAGGATTCTTCAATATATGCAAATCAATCAACGTGATACATCATATCAACAAATTGAAGGATAAAAACCATATGATCATTTCAATAGATGCAGAAAAAGCTTTTGACAAAGTTCAACATCCATTTATGATAAAAGCTCTCCAGAAAATGGGCATAGAAGGAAATTACCTCAACATAATAAAAGCCATATATGACAAACCAAAAGGCAACATTGTTCTCAATGGAGAAAAACTGAAAGAATTCCCTCTAAGAACAGGAACAAGACAAGGGTGTCCACTCTCACCACTGTTATTCAACATAGTTTTGGAAGTGTTAGCCACAGCAATCAGAGAAGAAAAAGAAATTAAAGGAATCCAAATTGGAAAAGAAGAAGTAAAATTGTCACTCTTTGCAGATGACATGATATTATATATAGAAAACCCTAAACACTCTACCAGAAAACTGCTAGCACTCATTGATGAGTTTAGTAAAGTAGCAGGATACAAAATTAATGCACAGAAATCTCTTGCATTCCTATACACTAACAACGGAAGAGCAGAAAGAGAAATGAAGGAAACTCTCCCATTCACCATTGCAACCAAAAGAATAAAATACCTAGGAATAAACCTGCCTAAGGAGGCAAAAGATCTGTATGCAGAAAACTTTAAGACATTGATGAAAGAAATCAAAGATGACACAAACAGATGGAGGGACATACCATGTTCCTGGATTGGATGAATCATCATCGTGAAAATGACTGTACTACCCAAAGCAATTTACAGATTCAATGCAATCCCGATCAAATTACCAATGGCATTTTTCACAGAACTAGAGCAAGAAATCTTATGATTTGTATGGAAACGCAAAAGACCCCGAACAGCCAAAGCAATCTTGAGAAGGAAAAATGGAGTTGGTGGAATCAGGCTTCCTGACTTCAAACTATACTACAAGGCCATAGTGATCAAGACAGTATGGTACTGGCACAAAAACAGAAAGGAAGATCAATGGAATAGAATAGAGAACTCAGAAGTAAGCCCAAACACATATGGGCACCTTATCTTTGACAAAGGAGGCACGAGTATACAATGGAAAAATGACAGCCTCTTCAATAAGTGGTGCTGGGAAAATTGGACAGCAACATGTAAAAGAATGAAATGAGAACACTTCCTAACACCATACACAAAAATAAACTCCAAATGGATTAAAGACCTACATGTAAGGCCAGACACTATAAAACTCCTAGAGGAAAACATAGGCAGAACACTCTTTGACATACATCAAAGCAACATCCTTTTTGACCCACCTCCTAGAATCATGGAAATAAAATCAAGAATAAACGAATGGGACCTCATGAAACTTAAAAGCTTTTGCACAGCAAAAGAAACCATAAACAAGACTAAAAGGCAACCCTCAGAATGGGAAAAAATAATTGCCTATGAAACAACGGACAAAGGATTAACCTCCAAAATATACAAGCAGCTCATGCAGCTTCATACCAAAAAAGCAAATAACCCAATCCACAAATGGGCAGAAGACCTAAATAGACATTTCTCCAAAGAAGACATACAGATGGCCAACAAACACATGAAAAGATGCTCAACATCACTTATCATCAGAGAAATGCAAGTCAAAGCCACAATGAGGTATCACCTCACACCAATCAGAATGGCCATCATCACAAAGTCTGGAAACCACAAATGTTGGAGAGGGTGTGGAGAAAAGGGAACTCTCCTGCACTGTTGGTGGGACTGTAAGTTGGTACAGCCACTATGGAAAACAATTTGGAGGTTCCTTAAAAAACTACAAATAGAACTACCATATGATCCAGTCATCCCACTCCTGGGCATATACCCAAAGAAAACCATAATCCCAAAAGAAACTTGTACCATAATGTTTATTGCAGCACTCTTTACAATAGCCAGGACATGGAAGCAACCGAAATGCCCATCAACAAATGAATGGATACAGAAGATGTGGCATATATATACAATGGAATATTACTCAGCTATAAAAAGGGATGAGATGGAGGTATATGTAATGAGGTGGATAGAACTACAATCTGTCATACATAGTGAAGTAAGTCAGAAAGAGAAGGACAAATATTGTATGCTAACTCACATATACGGAATCTAAAAATGGTACTGATGAACTCAGAGACAAGAACAAGGAAGCAGATACAGAGAATGGACTGGAGAACTCGAGGTATGGGAGGGGGCGGGGGGTGAAGGGGAAACAGACGAAGTGAGAGAGTAGCACAGACATATATATACTACCAACTGTAAAATAGATAGTCAGTGGGAAGTTGTTGTATAACAAAGGGAGTCCAACTCGAGGATGGAAGATGCCTTAGAGGACTGGGGCAGGGAGGGTGGGGGGGACTCGAGGGGGGGGCGTCAAGGAAGGGAGGGAATATGGGGATATGTGTATAAAAACAGTTGATTGAACCTGGTGTATCCCCCCCCAAAAAAAAAGAATAAAAAAAAAAAAAAAAAGAATAATGCATTAATTCAAGCAAACTCCCAGACTTCATACTCACATTGAGTGCATTGGATAGAACAAAGCCCACAGTGTCCCCACTTAGGGTATCTCTATAAATAACCATCATCAAGGATGAAAAGAAGACGATCAGGTTCCCAATCAGCTCCAGACGAACTGCAAGCCACCTGGAGGGCAACAGAACCAGAGAAAGAGGTGTCACTGAGAGGTGTCCACTTCCTTACCTTACCCAGCAACCTAGGTGTTCCTAGAACATTCTCAGAGGGCTTGAGTTGGTAGGGCTATGTTCTTAGGAGGTGCCTCAAATTGATTATGCCATGTGTTCCTAAAATCTCTTAAATGGGATTTTAGAAAATAAATTGCATTTTAAAAGATACTAGAAGAGTTTGCTAAGCTAAGGGAATCCTATAGTTCAACATCTCCCAAACTTGCCAAATCATAAGAATCATCTGGTGGCAATTGTTAAAAATACACAAATTCATGCAAAAAAATTCCTGGACTCTTCCACAGGAGATTTAGGGAATGGGTTTTAGGACTCTGCATTTTAACAAATGTTCCAAGTGAGTTCTTTTGGTTAGGCATGGGAAACAATGGTGTAAAGAATCCACTTGTAAAGTTAGAAAGAAATCACCAGAGGAAGGTTCACAATACCCTGTCTGATTTCATGATTTTAAAAAGGCGGAGAAGAAGCTGGAGGTAGGAGGGAAGTTAGGTGCGAGCTGATGACAGGGAGATATGTTGGACTTTGTAGAGAACTGCATAGTATGTAAATTGATGTAATTTATAAAAACTGATGTTCCCAGGAAAATGTGCTTAACTAAATTTGCACAAATAATTCTAGCACATATACAAATAAATATACATATTTTACAATGGGGGTCCAACAAACAATTGACTCATGCCTGTTGCCTTCTTGGAATATACCTTTTCAAAAAAATATTTATTTATTCATTTATTTGGCTGCATTGGGTCTTTGTTGCTGCCCAACGGGGCTTTCTCTAGTTGCGGAGAGTGGGGGCTACTCTTTGTTGCAGTGTGCAGGCTTCTTATTGTGGTGGCTTCTGTTGTTGCAGATCATGGGCTCTAGGTGCACGGGCTTCAGTAGTTGTGGCTCACAGGCTCTAGAGCGCAGGCGCAGTAGTTGTGGCACATGGCCTTAGTTGCTCTGCAGCATGTGGGATATTCCCAGGCCAGGGATTAACCTGTGACCCCCGCATTGGCAGGCAGATTCTTAACTACTGCACCACCAGGGAAGTCCCTCTTGGAACATATCTAAGATATAAAATATCTTTACAATCAAATATCTGACCTTTCCAAATAATACTAAGCATCATTAGCCTGTCCTTCACACCACAAGACAGTATGAAAGCCACTCAGGAGTTTTCACTTCCTGGTGACCCAATGGTTAAGAATCCGCCTGCCAATGCAGGGGACACGGGTTCAACCCCTGGTCCGGGAAGATCCCACATGCCCCGGAGCAGCTAAGCCTGTGTACCACAACTACTGAGCCTGTGCTCTAGAGCCTGCAAGCCACAATTACTAAGCCCATGTGCCACAACTACTGAAGCCTGCAAGCTTAACACCTGTACTCCACAATAGGAGAAGCTACTGCACTGAGAAGCCAGAGCACTGCAATGAAGATTAGCCCCCACTTGCCGCAAGGAGAGAAAGCCCGCGCGCAGCATTGAATACCCAGTGCAGCCAACAAATAAATAAATTTATTTAAAAAAAAAAGTTTTCACTACCTGAAAAAGACTTTCCTCCTCCAAGAACATACGACTTCTTGCCAGGGTCTAATGAAGCTGGAGGAATCAAGAATGCTCACCCTTTTTGGGACTTCCCTGGTGGCACAGTGGTTAAGAATCTGCCTGCCAATGCAGGGGACACGGGTTCGATCCCTAGTCCAGGAAGATCCCACATGCCGTGGAGCAACTAAGCCTGTGTGTCACAATTACTGAAGCCTGAACACCTAGAGCCCATGCTCCTCAACAAGAGAGGCCACTGCACTGAGAAGCCTGCGCACCACAACGAAGAGTAGCCCCTACTTGCCGCAACTAGAGAAAAAGCCTGCGCTCAGCTATGAAGACCCAGTGCAGCCAAAAACAAACAAACTTCTAAAAAAAATGCTCACCCTTTCTGGATTCACCTCACAAGATGTGAGCTTTTCATTTCTGTCATCATTGATTTTACCTAAAATTTCTCAGCTCTCCTCCCTCCAACCTCTGCTTCTTTCACCACCCTACAAAGAGTGTCCTGCCTGTGGAGAATCTCACATCCATCCTCAGGGAAGCAAACAGAGAATGTCCAGTTCACCCAGGACTTGAACAGTCCCTGAGTTACCAAATGTTCACAGATGTCATGTGACTTCCTCCTTAAGCCTGGGAGGTAGGCTGTGTTCCAGCCATTGTACACACAAGGAAAATGAGATTTTCCTGAGAGGGGTGATGACAATTCACCCAGCTTGGTAAGTGGCAGAGCAGATCCAGGGACCCAGTCTCTGACTCCAAAGCTCATGCTTTCTCTTCTCTACTCACATGACAGCCCTATTTGGCCAGAGTGAATTTCACATTGCTGGCCACGCCTGCCCTCCCTCAGCTAACGTCAAAAGTGCAGAACTGCAAAGCACATATTTGGGTGAATATTCTTGGGCAGCCTCACCTGTTGGAGATAATCCAGGAAAAGACACATTTTTGGTTGGTATCAATCGCCGTCTCATTGTGCTTTAGAAATCGCTCCTGGTGCTCAAAGGCACGGATAACAGGCAAACCTGACACAGTCTCACTGAAGTGAGAGTAGATTGGGGACCTGGTGACAGAGTCCAGTCGTTTCAGCTGGCGGGAAGTAGCCACATAAAATATCTAGACCCAAACAAGTAAAGAATCAGTCATACAATTATGCCACATATGCTATACCTCTTCCTTCATGGCCGTGACCCAATATTCTTTACGTTGAGGACACAGCTTACATGTGAACAGAGAAGCAGCTCTGTTCTCATCTCTGACTAGAGGAGAGATTAGAGAGGCTCAGAGGAAGAGGAAGAGGAAGAGGACAGTGGGAAGACCTGGGGTTGGTGGGAAACAGGAGTGTGAGAGCAAGGACACAACACCTCAGCCCTAGAGGCTGGAATTTTCACCATATAAGGGGTTTTGTCAGCCTAACCCATATGCTCCCAAGAATCTTCACATATTGTCTAAAGGACAGTTTTGTAGTGGTTAGAAAATGGTCTCAAAGGATTTTATAAATGCAGCTGGGAACCGAGGGGTGTGGAAAGGGGAGATGGGCAGTAAATGGTCCAAGAAAGATATGCCAAGGTTTGGATAAAAATTGGATAGAATCAGGTAAGTGACCAAAGCTGTGCTCTGACAGTGTGTGAAGGTGAAGATCGTTTGGAGATGTGTGGAATGCTGAGTGTCTAAGAACCGGAAGTGGATGTAATAGGGTGGGCTGAAGGGGGAGGTTCAATGGGGTGGGTTAGTGGTGCTGCTAGACTCCAAAAGGATTTGTTGAAGAGCTGGGCACTTGAGAGTCAGAATTCAAAATGCTACACCTGGAAGTTTCCTCAAATACCCAGCCTCTTATTTATTGGTTTGTCACTAACAAAGATGACAATGTAGCTGAGGAACTCAACACAAACACCAGGGGTGTCAACGTACCACGGGCCAAAAGCCTCCCCTTGACTGAAGGGCCTCAGAATCATTTTCTCGAGGTGATGAATTCATCCCAGAGATAACTGGTGGGACAAGAACTGTCCCCACAGTCTCCCTCCCCTCATCCGTTTTTACTACGGGCATGGACCCTTACACTTGCTCTAGTTCTTCTGCGAGGCTTAGCTCACAAGCTACCTGTGTCCTCAAAAACACGCTGGAATTGAGCCTGAGCTACCCACAGATACCCCAGTGAAAGGAGAACTGCCCTGAAGTGAAAAGAGACCAGGCTGCTGCCAAGGGACATCTCCAAGTAGATAAGCCTAAGCCAACCAAGGAAGCAGCCTTAGTACAACTCTTCTAGAAGCAACCAATTACCTCACCCTTGTGAAGGGTCTAATAGAGCTTTAAGACTTTGTCTGGAGCCAGCCTCAAAGTGGAAGAGCTGGGCACTTGAGAGTCTTGGGTCCAAACATAAATCTGCCCCACTTACACTTATCCGGGGTGGGGGCAGCAGTTAAGGTGAGATGGACCGTGAACCTCCACCCATCGGTGCTGACACTTCGGTTTCAGACAGTGGCCTACAGGCTCCTTGGTATGTTGACATTGGACTCCATGATGAAGATGCTGGAGAGTGGGGAGTGACTAGCAATAAACATGAGCATCTGGGGAAGAAACTTGGGCTTTTATGAGTAGAGAAGAAAGGAAACCTGGCCTATTCCAAACCTACCTGAACAGACACATAAATGACACCAAGAGGAATGATGACAACGATGAAGAGTGGCGTGGCCAGGCAGATCATGACCAGGGTGCTGATGATGCCCAGGAAGCACAGAACCCAGCTGCGCACAGACATGGGGAGGGTGTCATCCACAGTGGAGATATCCTGGGGACACACAGGGAGGGGAGACGGTAAGCTAATTAATTCCTATGACATTTACATCTTCTAGGCTCCAGCAGAGAATTTGCTCAGTCACATCAGAAAGCAAATAACTATATGTAAGAAAAAAATAAATCCTCACCAGCTATTAGTTTTGTGCTGATTACTTTTGACCCTTACCTGGCACAGATTCTCCATCTTTCCTTCCTCCACCCCCTCCTTCATCTCCTCTTAAGGGCTCAGTCATCAGCTCCAGAGGACCCTAGATCCAACTCTCCTTTTTGGTCGGAGCCACCTCGCCCACAAAACTCACTATATAATTAACGACAGTTTCCTTTTTCATGCAAAATCAGTTAGCAAAATATGACTGTTGCCTAAGTAACTCACAGCAAGATCTCTGTTCTCTTTTTTCAGAAGATTATATATACATATATATACACATATATGATGACATCGGAAAAGAGTGTGCAATCTTTGCAAAATTCCTGTGAGAAGCCTCCCTATCCAAAATTGTGTACTTTCTTATGTTCTATTTAAGAGCAGAAAGCCCATTTAAGTTGTCTCCAATGATATCATGCCCACCATTTTTGTTCCAGAGGAAGGTGACAAGTGGGGGCCTGCCCACTTTTGAAGCAGCCACCACGTCCCCAGAACCTGGCTGTGGGCTGTGTCTGCTCCAAGACCAAACAAATAAGGGCTCAGAGCTGCTCAGACAGTTCTTAAAATGTGCGCCCTCTTCTTCAAACAGAAGACTGAATACTACCAGTGATAGATGAATATTACTCAGAATTGTCTGATTTCCCCTGTTCCTGAAATTTCCACCTCATACTCAATAAGAATCAGTGAGTTCGGTCTGGCCCATGGAAGAGAGCCATCTATGATCTTAGCATTTATTGAGCATCCCAATGCCTAGTACAGTCCTTGGCTCATAGAAGGTACTCAATAAATGCTGAATGAATGAATGAATGCTAAAAGTTCCAGGATTCGCAGTCGATGGAGACAATGTTTCAGAACCCCATTAAAATCATAGGATTCCACAATCCAGACCTGTTTACTTATTTTTAAAGCATCAAAGATGGGAGTTTCAGGAATGGAAGCAGTGACTAAGCAAAGGATGGTCCTGCTATCCCTTTTATCCACCATCTGAACCAGTGGTAGCGCCTTTACTTGTGTTCTTCCCTCTGCAGAATAACCTTTCATGTCCTGCTTCTACTGCCACCTGCCCATCCCCGACCCCCACCAGCTCCCTGGCTAACTTCTATGACTTAGGTCTCACCTTTCTGGCATTTCCCACCCTTGGTCACCCAGGCTGAGCTGGTACCTCTTTGTCACTCTTTTGTACTCCCAGGATGCCACCGTATACATCGTCGTTATTGGTTTTCCTATGTATCATAATCCTTTATTTCCTTGGCCGTCTTCCTCACTAGACGGTGAGCTAATTAAAGGGCCAGAGTTGTTCATCCTTGTGTCCCCAGGATCCTTAGGACCCCACACAAGGTGTTCGAGAAATGTCTGCATGCTGAGTGGACCAAAGAACTGGAACTGCCCAGCGTTGCCTAGGGCCATGTGAGAATTCTTTCCTGTCAGAAATAGAAAGATCCTCAGCATAGAAAACACATAGCCCTTGAGATACTTACGCCAGAAAACCTGTTCACTATCCGGCCTGTGGGTGTTGTGTCAAAAAATCTCATGGGTGCGTGAAGGATATTGCTCAGCAGTTGCTTGTGAAGGATGTTGGATGCATGGTTGGAACCATAGACACTGCAGAGATTTGCTATGAGCACAAATACACCTGGAAATGGAACCAGTTTAGTCAGCACCGTGCACAGGGATCCCTGAAGACTCGCGCAGGACATAATGGCACCTTTTTTCCCGAGTCCAGGCAACGTGCGTGGACCTGACAGATTCTCTCAGGCTGTGTCGTAGCCATCACACGTACCTTGTGCTAATCCCAGCGCTCCGTAGACGCCAACTCGCAGGTCCCTCTGCGAGGCTGGATAGTTGGTGCTATTGAAGATTTTAGAGTCACTGGTCCAAGCACTGAGCCAGAAGTTTGATCCAATAAAAGCCACAGAATAGAGCACAAACCCAAAGATAATGAAGAGTATGGAACACCATCCTATTGCTTGTAGGTATTTCAGGTAGATGGAGAACTTCACCTGCAAAGCCCCCACCTCGATATTAGTAGAATTCTTAGTGGCTTTTGGTGAGGAATTAACTAGAATACTAATCATAGGGGGAGTGCAGTCCTTTGGAAAAATGGTTAGCAGGTAGTGAAATCTAGTAGTCTGTGATCACATCTTGTACTGGGCCAGGATAATAATCAATGCTGAAATACAATGCGGGGTAAATAACCATCAGATTACCAATGAGCTTCTAGATGCAATTAAGAGGGGAAGATATAAAGACAGAGTGGGACATGTAAGGCTATACCACAGACCTTGGAATTTGTTTTATCAACATTTAAAACCTCAAATTTAAGAGCTTGGTTTTAAGTTTTACTAATTTGAATTGTGTGCTATGAGCTTGATATATTGGTATTCTCTAGCCCCCAGAATAGCATCTCAAAGCATTTTTATTGTTTTTACGACATATCAGAATGGAATCAAACAGTCATGAAGTGTGGTATGACGATATTCACAGGAAACATGTCATTCTTCATGGAAATACAATTTGATAAAAAGCCCAGAGCTTCTGCTAACATTTCAATGATAAATTTAAAGGTTGGCAAAGCACATAAGACATATCCCTCTGTAGATATGTATTCAAGTTATCAAACTTAAAAATGTTTGAATCCCAAGCTTTATATAACCTAGAGGTGATAAAAAGCTCTAATAGCACCACTTTTTACTGTGGTGTTTACCTTTCCAGTTTGTACGAATTCCTTCTTAATTAGTTTTTGTCCCTTCACTGGTTCTTCCTCCTCCTTCAGGATATTCATATTCCGAGTTTTCAAGGAGTCTTTTAAGGACTTCAGACGCCTGCTACTGGACCTAGAACTGAGAAATTGAGAGGGGAAACTTTCCTGAGCATGTCGGTACATCCCAAGGGTCTTCTTGCAAGCTGGGGTCATAGTCACTCTGCTTGCCTCAAAGTGCATTTCAGAGCAGATGGTCATGGGGGAAACACACCACCCCAATCCTCCTTCCCATGCATGGAAACGAAAGAAGAGCTGAGGGTGTCCATGTGGACACTCAGGACAAGTCCACAGAGAAAAAGAGATGGATCAAGTGGAACTATGGAAGTGACGGGGGCTGCCCACTGAATAGACGACTAACCTGCGGCTAAATGTTCGATGGAGACTGTTCTCTCTCTTCATGGACAAGGAGGCCACATCCTCAGGGATTTCCTCCACACTGGGTATCAGCTCATAGTCATCTTCTTCACCATCCTCATTGACTAGGAGACACATCAAAGGTTAGGGAGATAGCTGCATAGAGCTGTCACAGCCCTACGAACAAGAAGAGAAGTCTTTTCTGATTTTGTTCGCCTTAGTAAGAGATCCCAGATGTACACATAGGTTGGAATCTTTTACTCCAGAAATACTATTTATTAGGACATCTCATTTACCAGGATAAAGGAGAGATAAGTTAATATTCCACTGGAAGAGAAATGGTCAAAAAGGAGAATAACATTCCCAGAAGCTTCTACATTCCTTTGGAGCAGGATAGAACTTTTAAGGGTTATAGTAGACAAACAGAAGAGTCATAATCCCCAGAACTGACTAAAAAGGTACGTGTAAATTTAAAATGTTCTGCTTGAAATTCAAATAATTTGACAAATAAAATTTAAATAAAATTTTATTAATTTAAAGTATTTTAAAAAACATATCCTGAAAATAAAAGGTAAAACAGCTTGGGCTGTGAAAATGGTAATGACCTCCAGAATTGATACGTCCATAAAAGAAATGAACATCCTGGCCCCAAACTGTCAAAATCAAATTTTCCATACCTTTGAAATTAACTAGGCTTGTAACAATCCAAGGAGCATTTATTTAAGAAAAGTGGCGAGGGACTTCCCTGGTGGTCCAGTGATGAAGACTCCGTGCTCCCAACGCAGGGCCTGGGTTTAACCACTGGTCAGGGAACTAGATCCTGCATGCCGAAACTAAGAGCCCACATCTAAGACCCGGTGCAGTCCAGTTAATTAATTAACGAATTAACTACATATAAAAAAAGAAAAATAGCTAAATCTCATAAAGGACAGTAAGCTTTGTAATAGTTTAATTTACCCTATTCCTAGCCCCCTCTCCTTAGATCTGCTGTAGCCTAGAGAACCAAGAGCCTCACGATCACTGTAACCATGAAAATCAGCAACCTAGCAGCGACTGGAGGGAACAGAGTGGGTTCAGGACATGCCCAAAACCGCACTTCTGGAGAACTGTCATTCTCTGACCTGGAAGTTCCCTGGGAAACCCCATTCACAGGGCTTGTCTTTACTGGACCTGACTTGGAGCTGGCGCTAACGATCAGCAGTGGTTGTTTAACAACACAGATGCCTGAGGCAGTGATAACAACTGGGGCGAATGAGAAACTGACCAAGAACTTGAAAGGAAAAAGGCTGGGGAATAAGATATTCACAGGGAGCTTTGATATCTTCAGTACATGGCTGGCAATCGAGAACGTCATACACATGTGTAGGGTGGCACACATGCTCAAGAAAGACTTGAGAATGGCCCATTCTCTTACCTCCGGCTTACCTTCAAGACTCAGCACAAGCAGGAAACAAAAGCTGAGGCAGAGCTACACACTGCCTGTTGGCATGTTACAAAGACATGCCCACCCCCAGCCCCCAGCCCCATAGAGCCTCTCAGCAGAGGCTGAGTGAACTGTTGGTTCCAGGCACTTGGGAAAGTATCTGCCCAGTCATTATCTGACCACTAAGCCAGCCAAGCAGGAACTTCAGCCACCACATGAGACGAAGCATATAGACGTAACAGAATTAGTTCAGGAAACTAAACAGGAGGAACAACAACAAACCCTGGTGGAGGAAGGAGGGGAGAGGCACGTGAAAAGATTTTTAACATCGCTAATTATCACAGAAATGCAAATCAGAACTACAGTGAGGTATCACCTCACACCAGTCAAAATGGCCATCATCAAAAAATCCACAAACGGTAAATGCTGGAGAGGGTGTGGCGAGAAGGGAAGCCTCCTGCACTGTTAGTGGGAATGTAAACTGGGGCAGCCACTATGGAGAACAGTATGGGGGTTCCTTAAAAAACTACAAGCAGAACTACCATATGACCCAGCAATCCTACTCCTGGGCACATATTCGGAGGAAGGAGGGGAGAGAGATCATATTTCCAGAGCTGTTAAACTATTTATAATGACCAGTTTTCAACAAAAAATTATGAGGCATACAAGGAAGCAGGAAAGTATGACACAGGAAAAAAGCAGTCAACAGAAACTGTACTCGAGGAAGCCCAGATGTTGGACTTAAAGAAGACAATAAGTCAGCTATGATAAACGTGTTCAAAGAACAATAGGAAACCACATCTAAAGATCTAAAGGAAAGTATGAGAATGAGTTCTTACCAAATAGGGAACATCTCTATTAGGCCATTAGGATGGGCCCCTGATCCAATGTCTGATGTCCTTGTAAAAAGGGGAAATCTGGACACAAATGCACATAAGGATAACAATGTGTGAAGATGAAGGCAGAGATTGATGTGATGTTCCTACAGCCAAGAACGCCAAAGATTGCCAGCAAACCACCAGAAGCTAGGAGAAAGACCTGGGATAGATCCTTCCCTATGATCTTCAGAAGGAACCAATCTGGTTGACACCTTGATTTTGGACTTCTAGCCTCTAGAACTGTGAGACAATAAATTTCTGTTGTTTAAGACACCCAGTTTGTAGTGTTTTGTTATGGCAGCTAATTAGGAAATACAGAGAGCCAATATTGATACAGTGCCCTCCTGGCCTTCCCTTTCTGCCATCTCATGGTCTGTGTCTTGACTCCCAGAACCAACACAACAGCACGCCAGGCACTGGGGCTTACACAACTTCTCAGAAATGGCTTATCAATGTTTCCCAGAACAAGGGTTTAATGAGCTGTTTTGCAAACTGTCGTTTGTACACAACAGGTAGGATTTTTCAAAGGGGCTGTCTACCCACGGGGGTTTATAAACAGAATTCAGAAACTCAGATCCAGGCAAATCAGAAAAAAAGTTTAGAATTAGAATGAGAAACCTGCCCAGGCTGGGGTGATGTGGTGGACTGAGCAGTAACTCAGGGGGATCCAGCATCAGATACTGCCCTTTGCTTGAGTCCTTCACTCCCAGGCAGGCGATTTTGTTTTCTCCAGGCCAGTCCCTAGAGTGCATGAGGACTGATGGAAAGCTTTGACCCCTTCCTTTCTGCTGGAATCCCTGCCCCACTTTTCCTGCTGCCTCCCAGTCCCTGCCGCCCACACCATCCTATTCTTTGTTCCTGCCCTGTCCTGCCAATGCTTACAGACTTCCTGGTTTAGGCTTTTCTTTCCAACTACTGTGGTTTTAAACCAACACATATCCTGACCTTGAGGCCTGAATGTGCTCCCACTTGCAGTCTCTGCAGTTACTGCCTCTTCTGATTGACTTTTTGGAATGCCTTTGTACCCTCCAGATCTTGCTTTCTCAGTCCTGATCTCCTGCAGATACCTGAAGCAGATACCCAGGACCATGCACAGGACTACTGTTGGCAGGTTCTTGGGAAGGACCCCAGAGACCAGGGTTCCATTACTGACTGGGGCTGATCAGTGACCCCAGTGGCAGTAGTATTGGGTCGGGTCTATTCCTGCGGTATACTGTGAGACTATGCAACTTCCATGATCTTTTTTCTGGTTCGACACACCCTGTGGTTTTTGGTCTATTAGTCAAGATCCCTTTGTTAGGGCTTATCAGCAATTTAGCAGTACACTATTAGTGTGAGGTATTACGAAGCTATCTAGGAAATGGTTTTAATGAATTTGGGTCGGTGTGATGGGATATGTGACTTGAGTTAACAGAAGCAAGGCTTTCCCATAAAGGGGGTCCCTCATGTCAAACTGATGTCTCTTCTGCAAGGGCTAATCACCCCGAACCTCTAGTCATCTTCTAAAGAGTGCCTTTTGATGGCATGTCAAAGCCCAGATGAGCAGGATGAGTCCCCAGCTTGGCTCAGATGGTATCAATAAATAGTGGTAGTTTACTACTCCTATCCCTGCCATACCCAAGTTCTGTCCTGTTCCAATCCTCTTCACATACCTGTGGCCTCATCTTCAGGACCTGTCTGTTTTACGAATGTCTTCAGGTTCTTAGCAAACAATCCTTTCTTGGCCAACAGAGTGCTGTAGGATCCCTTCTCTAAGATGGTGCCATTCCCCACGACCACAATCTCATCCACTTGGGGAAGAAAGTGAACGCTGTGTGTCACCAAGAGTCGAGTCTGTGAAAATAACAGTAAATGGTGCTACCTTATGTCCACCACCTTCCTTAGCTTACTCTTAAAAAGGAAAAACAGAGTCAATATGGGGCTTTGCTTCAAAATGTGGCCTGGACCACTTGACCTCTTTTACTTTCTCTTTACTTCCCAGAACCTCATCCTAAAACCTGACCCTGTAAGATGAGACTCCTATCATCATGGGTATCTTCACAGTTATTTTCCTTTAGTGACAATGAGGTTTGCCCTGCACACGTTTTCCTCCAGCTTCCTGGGTAGCCAAGTGTTGGGGGCTTAGGGATGTCACTTGAGGTCAAGGGCTATCAATATAACTGAGGCATGCAAAGCTAATTGCCCCTCTCACTAAACAGCTAGTCACTGATCGAACAAGAACTGCCCAGATTATTTTAGCATGTTAGAAACATTATAGGGCAAGAAGTTTTGTCTTTGGCCCAGGCCCTCCCTGGTATGGAAGACTTGGCATCCCTTGTATTCTTGTCTATCTATGGACCACGTTGACTACTGAAACAGGGACTCTACTCAAAGAAAGACAAACATTCTCAGATCTGTAATGCATTTCAGATAGGGGCTATGGGGTTGAGATGGGCCTCTGGAGAAATAGCCCAAGCCCACTGCCTCTGCTCTCTACTTCACAACCCCACAGACACTAGGTTGCTCTTATCAGGAAGACTCAGGAGATGCTCATCCTTTGAGTCTCAGCTCAAAGCCCACTCTGAGCCAACTTTTAGCCTTTCCTGAGTCCCCAGGCAAGAACTGGGTATTCCTCCAGTGTTTCCACTGTAGTTTGTATAGACTGCCATTAAAAATAATTCTTGTATATTATTGTTTGCTTTTTGGTGTGTCTGCCAATTTGACTGCAAGTTATTTGAGAGCAGGGACAAGACATTTTAATCTGCGTGTCCAGTCTTTGCAATGAACTAGGCCCAGGGTGGGTAGCCAGACATCTTGCACTCCACCCATATTTCTGACCAACTAGCTATAAATTGAGGATCCCCATGGCCCCCTCCTCAGGTTCGTTAATTTGCTAGAATGGCTCATAGACCCCAGGAAAATACTTTACTTACTGTTTACCAGTTTATTACAAAGGATACAACTCAGGAACAGTGAAATGGAAGAGATGCATTGGGTAAGGTTTGGGTGGGGGGGGTGCTTGAGAATTTCCATGCTCTCATCAGGTGTGCCACCCTCCCAGCACCTTAATGTTCTCACCAACCCAGAAGCTCTCTGGATCTGCTTATTCGAGAATTTTTATAACACAATCTCCAGCCCATCCTCCTCTCCTATCACACTCCTATCACTTTCTGAGGAACAGCCTTGTCTAGAGGCTATTTAGGGGCCCCTAAGTCACTCATTGGCATAAACTCAGGTGTGATCTAAAGGGTGTTATTGTGAATAACAGAAGACTCCTAGTATCACTCAAGAAATTCTAAGGGTTAGGAGCTCTGTGCCAGGAACTAATGACAAAGACCAAATATATTTCTTATTATACCACAGATTTCAAAGGACTTTTTAACCATAATTAATCATCCTAAGAGGCTCAATGTTGGAGCCAGAGAATAAAGCTCAAATTAGCCAGTTTCCACATAAGCTATGACCTCAAGATGGGAGCCCTCACCAGGTCATCTCCTGGGAGACCAGTCTGACACTATATCTCCTCAGCAGCCCAGGGGGCGGGTAAATAAGGGAATCTGCTTCAGGACCCAGCACTCCCAGGAGATGTGTGCCCCTCCTCATGTCTTCATCACTTTAAATAATTTCCCACCTTGCCTTTCAACAGGCCATTGGGACCCACGACCTTATTGAAAATATGTTTTCCCACATGAGCATCCACGGCTGACAAGGGGTCATCCAGAATATAGATGTCTGAATTCTGATAGGTAGCTCTGGCCAGGCTGATCCGCTGCTTCTGACCCCCACTGAGATTTATACCCTGAAGAAGAAAATAAGTTCTATTAAGTACTGAAACGCAGTCCCCCTAAAACTGAGTTTCTCTATTGAATTTATAATTAACATCTCTATCCAAAACTTTATTCCCTTTCTTATCCCATAACTGTTTCCCTCAAGATTGAGGAATATAAAAGAAAAGGGGGGATTGACACCAAGCAGGACCCTGCCAGGGCCCTCCTGGGTACCAAAGCCCCTCCGTGTCCCCCGTTTCTTGTTTGTAGAAAAAAGCTTTTGTTTCCCAGTACTTCCTTGAGTTCCAAGCAGTTACTAGTGAGGAAATACAGAAACAAACAAAAAATTCAAGAAACAGTAGTTCAGCTATAAAACAGAGTCCTAGCTCCTCCTCAAGGGGTATATGTAACAATCTGATGCATATCTTTGAATTGTTCTGCAGAAACTAAGATTCTCACCTAGGTGGAGGATGGTGACTACTTGCTGACACAAACACTTAGACCTGAAACTGGCTGGAACCAGAAGGCTGATGATTAAGATTCCTGAAACATCACCCTGTCCCCCTACCACCAACCAATCAGAAGAAAGTCCAAAAGCTACAACCCTCACCACAAATGTTGCCTTTAAAAACCCTTCCCAGAAAGCCACTGAGGAGTTTGGGTCTTTTGAGCACAAGCTGCCCATTCTTCTTATTGGGCCCTGCAATAAACACTGTACTTTCCTTCACTACAACCCAATATCAGTAGATTGGCTTTGCTGTGTGGTGGATAGCCAGACTCAAGTTCAGTTCAGTAACACAAGTTCCTTTATACAAATAAATATATTTGATTCAAATAAATTTAGGCCCAATAATTAAAGGTATGCTTAACTTACCATTTTATGTCATATAATTTACTTATTTTGTTGTTATTGCTCCCTGCCCGCCTGAGAATGTATAGCTATATCAGGGTAGATTTTCTCTGTTTGTTCTTGGATACAATTCCAGCACTTAAAATAGTGTCTGTCACATAGTATATACTCAATAAATGTATGCTAATTAATGAACAAAATCACTCTAGAGCTATATCTTCACTAGTCTTCCAACATCTCAAGGTCTTTACCCCAAGGACTACTATACTCATTTTTAGTACTGGGGAAACAGGATAAAAACATCCTAAATATGTAGTAATCAGGGATTTCTAAATAAATTATGTTATATTCATATAATTCAAAAAAGTCATTAAAATTATTTTTTAAGAAAGGCATTTAATAACATGAGAAAATAATATACACTAAATTTCTGTGTTCAAAGCAGATTATTGGAACCCTACTCTGGCCCTCACTAGTATACAGAAGTAGAGTCAGGACAACTAGGCTTTGGTCTGCCTCTGGCCCTCCACCTGTGAGGTCAAACTTGGGCCAGCTGTTAGTTAGTTAACCTCTCAGGTCCTAACCTCATCACCTTTCCTTTAGATTACACAATTCGTGTATTTGCTTCTAGGTAAAAAAAATTTTAATTTCTGAGTTCATTTGCAGAAAATATTGTGTAAACTTGTTTTCTGCTGTTTGTTCTAGGCTTGACTATCAAAATTGATCAACTATTACTGCCATATACTTCTTCATCTTTCTCCTCACTCTTCAAGGTCCCTTGGTATCCCAAGTACCTTCTCGCCAATCTCAGACAGGTCTCCTCCAGGCAGCACTTCCAAGTCGGGGAGGAGGGCACAGGCCTCCAGAATTTTCTGGTACTTCTTTTCATCCAACTCTGATCCAAAAAGGATGTTGTCCTTTATGGTGCCATTCTGGATCCAGGACTGCTGTGGGACATAGGCTACAGTGCCCTAGATGGGAAGGGTGAGAACATATGACAGTTTTGCACCTCTGGAAATGCAGGGTTGAAGAGGTGGCAGGAGGTGGGAGGAACAAATGGAATGTAGATTTGAAAAAATGTATGTCAAGTTGACTGAGCAATTGATATTTCTAAAGGTGCTTGTATTTATTACACCACCAATATTGAAAAATATTCAATATCCTATGTATCAGTTAAAGTCTCATTTTTTGGACTATCACTCTCTAGCCTTGACCTGAAAATTGAAGGATGAATGCACGTACTGCTTCTAGAATAGGGTTTTTGTCAGACCCCAGTGAGTTTATTAGGACCAACAGAGGGCCAGCACTGACGGGGGAATGGTATAGATGACATCTTAGGAAACAAGAACTAAGAGATTGAAATTTGGGTGCCAGGCTGATGTACAAAGCAGATCATGTCAAAAGAGAGACAGAGCCTGATAAATGCCCGTGTTTGAGGACAAACTCAGTCATGAGTTAGCAAGAGAAAGCTTCCTGAAAGGAGTTAGGAGGCAGAGCTAAATCTGTAGAGTCTGCTATGCTATACTGCATGTTTATTTAATGCAAATTATTTCATTAGTGATCAGTAAATCAGGGAATAATGTCAGTATGATGTGGAAGAAGTGTTGGTTCTTAAAATTTTTCCAAGCATGTCAGCGTAAAGCAATCAGGTGCAAGCTTTCTTATAATTATGAAGAAATGCTTAGCAATGTATGAAGATCTTAAGAAAAGCTAGAAATCTATTGACGTGTCTTTTTTTTTTTTTGGGTGCTGGTTAAATGATTCCAAGTACCTATAATTTCCCCTAAATTTAGCTCTCTGGGGAAGCTGAGAGTGCTGATGAAGATGTCATGAAAACATTTCCTATTAAAAAAATTATAAATTGATGACATCTATACCCTATGTCATGTTTTTGTACTGGAAGCAAGTGCCCTCAAACACCCAGCTCTCAAAGGAGGAGGTGAGAGGCCCAGAGTAATTGTGAAGCTGGGTGCAATTGTCAGTGGTGATTTTACAGTACTACTGTTTTTATTGTTATTGCTGTTTTTGTTTTTGTTGGTGCCTAGTTACAAAGTTACTTTTTTTTTAATGTTTTTTTTTCTTTCATTCATTTATTTTTTAAGCTCTTTATTGGAATATAATTGCTTTACTGCTGTGCCAATTTTTGAGGTACATCAAAATGAATCAGCTGTATTTATACACATATCCC
This sequence comes from Hippopotamus amphibius kiboko, assembly GCF_030028045.1. NCBI lineage: Eukaryota > Metazoa > Chordata > Mammalia > Artiodactyla > Hippopotamidae > Hippopotamus > Hippopotamus amphibius. The sequence goes on from NC_080190.1 coordinate 30,029,722, forward strand.
CACCCTCCCACGACTCCCTCCCACCCTCCCTATCCTGGCCCTCTAAGTCATCACCCATCATGGAATTTATCTCCTTGTGTCATGCAGGAACTTCCCACAAGCTATCTATTTTACATTTGGTGGTGTGTATATGTCAAAGCTACTCTCTCACTTCGTCCCAGCTTCCCCTTTACCCTTCCCCTTCCCCATGTCCTCAAGTCTGTTACATATGTGTTAATGATCTGTTCTCTTTCCCCCAGGTCCTGTTATTTTTATTGTACAGTTTCACAGAATGTGGGGTTTTCAGAAACATAGATTTAGTGGAATTACCTATACTTTGAAGGAAGGCATCTCTATTCAACACTTCAAACTGTTGCATGTGAGAATCACCTGAGGAGCTCATTAGAAATGCAAGCTTTTAGAATCTACCCCAGAATATGATTATGTATGTGGGGTTGGCCAAACAATCTACAGTTTACAAGTCTTCCAGATGTCTCCACGACCTCACCTACAGCAACATGACAGGAGTAGTTATCAGATTCTAGTTCATTCTCCCAATAAGAAAGCAACCCTAAGAGGCCCACATTTGAGGGTCAGAAGTCTTCTCCTTGGCAACCCTTCTCACCTTGACCGTGATGTGCCCATGGACATTTTCCATTTCTCCCAGCATGGCTGACATCAAGGATGATTTCCCAGAGCCCACGGTGCCCACCACAGCCACCAGTTGGCCTGGCATAATGTCCAGGTTCACACTGAAAGAGAGAACTGTACTTGAAGGAGATGGTGGGGGGAGTTATTCAGAAGTTCAAGCCACTTCTCAGACACTCCATGGGAAGTCTGATATTAGGAGATTTCCCCTCAAGATTGGAAAATTTGTCTTGGATATACAAGACTTCAAAGTATTTCTCTAATGATTTTTTTTTCTCTAAGAGTTTAGAGAGTAAGCCCTCATCTATAAGTTGTCTGTGCCAAATGTGGGTTTCCACTGGAAAAATTATTTTAGAACCAACATGGTACCATTAAATAAGACCCTATTGGTTCAAGTCCCAACTCTGTCACTGCTGAGCTGTGTGGTCTTGGAGGGCCACTTCTCCTGGACTCTCATTTCTAAACTAATGGGATTGAACCAGATTAATGTATCCCAAACTTGGCTACTCAATGATAGCCACTCAATAAAATACTTACTGAAAGCACAGATTCCCTCCCCGCCTTCCCTTGGAGATCTGGCTGAGTGTGGCTGGGGAGGGGCCCGCATTGGGCCAGGCTCCTGGAAACTCTCCGTTCTGGCCCTCTTATTTGAGTCCCTAGAACATTAGGAACATGGGGAACTTGTTCACAGGCTTTCTGAACCTGCCCATCGAGCTGGACTCCTTCTAGACTTATACTACTAGCAAAGTGGGAGCTGTGTCCACTCTCCTTTCTGCAAAGTGAGGCTTTCAGATTGGGAGGGCTCAGAGGTGGGGCTTCTGGCCCAACACGTGCTGGGGCAAGCTCCAGAGTCCATGTCAAGGGATCTAGGAATAGGAGAGAAGTGTGGAGAGTTCTGGGTGTAGCAGGGAGATGATCAGGTGTGCTCAGTTGTGAAGAAAAAGTCTGGCCTGCTCGGGCTCCTGGTGTACTCTGCAGTGCCGTGCTCAGTGGCTGAGTCGGGTGTACTGGTACATGCAGTGCTTAAGGAACACTTTACATGCAGCAGCGTGGCAAGGAAGGGTTGACTTAAGACGGGGGTGGCCTACAGGGTGAAATGTGAGAATGGGTTATATAGATGAAAAATTCCAGATCTGAAGTTGATTATAGAGGCAGCTCCCATCATCCACTCTGGGCAAAAAAAGGCAGAATCTTCAGGATTACCATTCTTTAGTGAGTAAATGGACTTAAATTGAGTTCAGGTTCTTGTGCGTATTCTCTACCACACGCAGAGACCTAGGCTACCTGGCAACCCTGTATTACCTCCATCCACAATCTGGAGAAAAAATGTCTTCGTAGGCTCTCAGCTGGATGTGCCCTGTCCCGCAGTAGGAAAGCAGGGTGACAGATGCAGTTACAGGGATAGGGGCTCAGGATCTTTTCTGTCAGTTCATCCCTCCAGGGGTTTAGCCTGCACTAGTATCTAACTGAACATGCACACATAGCTTGTTTCCCTCTGTGTTATATTAAATGGAATTTTCCAATAACAAGACTGGCAAGGAGAATCCTAAAAAACAGCAAGATGAAAAGAAGGCAACTCACTCTCGAATTGTGACTTCCAAATCATGGTCCCAGGTAAAAGATGCCTCAGAAAACTGCACGGCTTTGTCTGTTGAGAAAAAGTCCCAGGTGTAGGTCCCCACATGTCTGTCTGTCTTTTCTTAGCCTTCATGTGTCCCTCACCACTTCCTCCAGCAGAGCCCAAGATTGCCTCTGTCAGATGTTGACTCCCTGAGCTGACAAGAGGCAAATGAAAGCTCCTGGGGTGAGACCAAGAGTTGCTTCCATACGAAGTCCTTCTTCACTTAGGAGTCCCACGCCTGTTGGTAGCCCAGATTCTTGATCTACAGACACTCTGGGTACATCCCCAGGGCCTCTGTTGCCTAGTCTCTTGTATAAATTCCACTTCCGTATATAAACCCAGCCACTCCCTGACCTGGATCCCAGCCCCACTGCTTGTTCTGGCTATGGATTCCCTCCAGTTCTTAAACCTTTAGCACCTGTGTGTTCTTTCACTCCAGCCTATCTTCCCAATTCCACATGCTTGGATCCATCCTGACTTCTGTTTTCTAGATCCTTTGCAGGATTCCCTGCTTATCCTCAGAATATCTGGCCCAGCTTTGCTTAGTTATCTGGCTAAGCAATCTGTTCTAAATGAAAGCATAATTTAAGTAATAACAGTATGCATACTGTGCAAATCCAGGTGCAAGATAAGTCCCCTAGCTTTCCCTTTCCATCAGTTTGCCGCTGCAAAATACTGGTGCCAGCACTGTGAATATATTTACTTCCAAATTCATTTACCAAAATTGCAGTCACGTCGAATGGCAGATATGTCCAAGTCATCCCCTCCCAAATACTTCTCTAGCCGTTCTGTGGAAACACTGGCCTAGAGAAGGACATAAAGGATAAAAAGTTCAATGACAAGCACAAGTAGACAGAAGAGTTTAACTTCCTCATCAGCCTTGGATGTGGATGCTGATAGTCAACCTGTCAGGCTTCTTGCCCATGATTTGTTATTTGCCATACCTGGAACCTCTGGCTCCTTATCACCCTACCCCACTCCCAAGCCTGATTCAGCCACTCCTCAGCCCTGGCGGCCACTCCACTCTGAACAGGTGGAAATTAAGATGCTCTATTTCAGCCCCTCAGAAAACTCATTGTGGTGGGGCGGGGGGAGGGCAATTCTACTGCTCTCTCTCCAATCTTTGGACCTAGATTCAGAAATTGTCTTCTGCCTTCTTCTAAGACAAAACTTCTGTCTAGTTCTGGTAACTGGGCCCCTGGCATGTTCTTCTTTAACTGAATCCATGACCCACACAGTGCCTCACTGCCCACGTGCCATGGTCATCTGGCCCCTTTGTTACGCAGGGAGCTGTCACCTTTGCTGATCTTGATTTTGTTTTCTCTATGATAAACTATCTAAGTCTAAAAAGAGCATGTTGTTTATCAGCCAAATCTATCACTCATCCTTAAGACCCTCCAGTACCAGAAGAGGACTTTTCCTAAACCTCAGTCCTTCCTATGGCCTGAGCTGTCTGAAGCCAGCCACCTCCAGGATAAATGCAGGTCACCACAATTTTTCATTCTGGCTGTCTCACCAGACTGCTATCTGTCCTGTGAACATTCTCCTGAGGTCTGGTACCCGGTCCATCTCAGTGACTGTGCTCAATTTTCGGGACCCAGACACTCCCTATGGCCCATCTAAACTCATTTTCTGACAGCTTGGGGCTCCCAGATTGCATTTGGTTTTACCACCATGTATGTGGCTTCATACAAAGAGAAGCCTTTTCTCTCCTTTTGTGCCATACTTCCCTAATGCTGTATAAATACCCCCAAGAGTGTTATAAAAATGTGGGGAAAACTGGGCTGGGGAAAGGGCTTAGAAATGTTCCAGGTAGCAGAGCTAACCATCATATTCTAAGTGCTCTCAAAGCTTCATCTCATCTCTGAGGTGGATGAGATTGGTATGATCATCCTCCGTTTACAGTCAGAAAAACTGGGGCTCAAAGGACTTGTGATTTTACTAAATCAAACTGTTGGTCTCCAGAGACCAAACAAATCTCTCTAATTGAAGGTTCACCAGCTGAAGCTAGAAATGAGATACGACAGAGCAGTCATTCTGGAATCTAAGGCTTTTAACCAGAGCTAATCAGTAGAATTCCTACCTACCTGGAGCATGGAGGAGATTAACATGGGAAGCATACTCATGGGAAAGCGCAGGATATTGAAGAGGGTGATGGAAGTGAAGGCCTTTTCTGCATCCAGGATATTATTGCTATCCACCAGGACGTAAACGGAAAATGTGATCACAGACACCTGGAAAAGCAAAGCCATCGGTGATTTATTCCTAAAGGGGATGAAGCAGTCTTGTCCTAAGTCTCAGGAACACAGTACTGTATCAGAGTCGAAGGAGTATTAGGGATTATCTCAATTCTCCTGTGCTACAGATAAGAAATCTGAGCCCAAAGAGGAGGAAATATCTTGCCTGAGGTCACAAAGTCAACTAAAGGCATTGCTGGGACCAGAGCTCGCGTCCCCTGGCTTCTATTATCAGTCTCCACTAGAGACCCACGTGGCCTCCCCAAGAGGATGAGAAGCCTTCCCATGCAGACCATGCCTGGATACATGCTGAATCCCCTGGAAATTTGCTCTGGGTGGCCAGACCACCAAATCGTGCACAAGGGTGAAACTAGATCTGGGGGCATGAGGTAGGAATATCAGCAGGAGGACTTGAAGAGGGAGGCAGAGTTCCCTGGATTTCGGGATCAGGCCTAGAGGTGCTGGGCAGTCAATCTAAACAGATCTTCCTCTCCAGGAAGTTGACTCAGCCAGCTGGCTTCTGTCACTCACCAGCACCGGCGTTAGATATAAGAGAAATATCATCATAGACTGCAACTGCCCAAATCTCAGCAGGTTCTTGAGCTCTTTCTTCCGAAGGTTGTGGACTTGCTTTTGGAATGAAGGTTCCCACGCAAAATATTTCAGGATCTGAAAAGAGCACAGCTTATACTGTTGCCCCAAAAGGGCGTCAGGTGCATCCCACCCACCCAGGTATAAGGATATGCTCCCCACAATTGGAGAGGCAGAATTGCAGATTATAAAGTGTGATTACAGAAAGGTAGCTTGTATTTGTTGACAACTTATTAGGTACACAACACTGTATATACATTATCATACTTAATACTAAGTGTGACCAACTGTCCCACTTTGCCCGGGACTAAAGTGTTGCCCAGAATGGGGGGCTTTCAGTGCTAAACCCAGACAGTTCTGGGCAAACCAGGAAGAAGTAGCTGCCTACTTTTGCAGAATTACTGCATCCATTTTAACAATAAGGAAACAGGTTGAGAGAGACTAAGTAACTTGCCCCAAGTCACCATCCTAGCGAGTGGTAGAGCTCAGACTCAAAACCTAGTCTATCTTTTCATTTTGCCACATTGGCAAGAAGGCATATAGAGCTCTGTGTGGAGAAATATCAAGATGTTCAAAGGGGCCTCTTTTTCATTTTTAAGAGGTTTAGGGTAAAATTAAAGTCCACAAATTCAAAACAATGTATACATTAAAAAAGGATTTATTGCTCACCTTTGAAGGATGAAAATGCATTGTTTTGAAAGCCAGTAAATAGAGGAAAGAAGCATGCCTATGCTTTACAAACTTTATTTTAGGGTAACCAACTCGTTGATTAAAGATCATTCTGCATTACAGCATTCCAGCTAAGCAATGCCAAAGGAATAATGGAATTAAAACATCACCTTTTTGTAACTACTACTGAAAAATAGAACAAGGCAATGATCATCAGTGGCTGCTAAAACTTATATGACAGTTGTTTTTGACCTTGGCTGCATATTAGAATCACTTAGGGAGCTTTTAAAATATATATGTGCCTGGGCTTCACCCCCAGAGAGTCCAACTGAAATGGTTTGATATAGAACCCAAGCTTCAGTGGGTTTACAAACTTCCCAGGGGATTGAAATGTGCTGACAGGGCCACAAATCACTGCTCTGGGTGAAAGAATGGCAGGAAACGCATTAAACACTCATCATTGCTAAGTATGGAAGTACAGAGCACTACCTGAAAATACCCTTGCCCCCCAAACAAACAAACAAAAACAAAAACCAAACAAGCCTAAATCTACTCAAGCCTCTAGATCTAACCAGCATTTTACAAGAAACATAGGAAACGAGACAACCTGTTTTCTCCAAAATGATCCAAAAAGGGGCAGGGGAGGGGCTATAATAGATTAAAAGCACTATCAACTAAATGCCATGTGTGGACAGTTTTTGGATCCTTATTCAAACTAACCAACAGTAAATAAATTAAATAAATAAGGGCTTCCCTGTGGTGCAATGGTTAAGAATCCACCTGCCAATGCAGCGGACATGGGTTCGAGCCCTGGTCCGGGAAGATCCCACATGCCTTGGAGCAACTAAATCCGTGAGCCACAACTACTGAGCCCACGAGCTGCAACTACTGAAGCCTATGAGACTAGAGCCTGGCTTCGCAACAAGAGAAGCCACCACAATAAGAAGTCCTCGCACCACAACAAAGAGTAGGCCCCGTTCTCCTCAACTACAGAAAGCCCATGCGTAGAAACAAATACCCAATGCAGTCAAAAAATAAAAAATGAATAAATAAATAAAATTAAATAAGTAAAATTAAATAAATTAAATAAATAAATAAAATTTAAAAGTAAATTTAAGAAATAAAAAGAAATAAAATAAAATCAATAAATAATAAAATCAATAAAATCAATAAAATAAATTAAATAAATTAAATTAAACAGACATGTATGAGGAAATTGGGAAAATTTAATGGTATCAAAGAAGGATTGTTCTTTTTTTTTTTTAGGTTTGCTATTGGTATTGTAGTTATGTTAAAAAATGAAGTTCTTCTTTCAGAAATACATGCCCAGTATTTACAAATGAAATGACAACATATCTGAGATTTGCTTTTAAATAACCTAGCAGGGCATGAAGTGGGGAGTGGAGACACAGATGGACAAAGTTAGGTCATGCTGATAACTGCTGGAGCTGGGCGATAAGTCCATGGGGGTTCATTATATCATTCTCTTTACTTTTGTGCACACTTGACAATCTCTACAGTAAAATATAAAAACAAAACAAGGCATTTAACATAAACAAATAGAAATCATGAACAATAGAGGCCCTGAGAGGAATAGCAGGGGAAGAAACAGGGACTTGCAGGTTGATGAATCAGGAGTCATGGGGCACATCACAGGCCCAGAAGCAGAAGTCCACAGCCTCTAGCAGGTTTGTTAAGGCCAAGAACCCACTGTTGCTGTCACTGTGCCCAGAGAGCCACCGACACTCAGCTCCTCACCTTGATCCCACTGAGAATCTCATTCATGATCTTTAAACGGTTGTCTTTATTCTTCATATTTTTAACCTGCCAGGAAAAAGTGAAACAAAAACAGAACACACTTCCATGTGAGAGGGTCCAGATTTGCTACAGATGCTAACCCTTGGTGGCATTTGTGGCTGTCGCTTGGTGAGAACTTGAGGTGCCCAGTGAGGGACTGTGTCTCTCCCACTCTCCTTGCTGTCCCTGCTTCTGCCACACCCACCTTCTTTCTGAACCTGAACAGCCTTGGCCTGACTGTGCCGTCCTCCTAGGTTGTTTTTCCCAAGGATTTCTCCTTCACACTCAGGTTCGTGTTGTTCAGAGCTCAGCTCAATGTCCCCTCCTCAAAGAGGCCTCTCCTTATCCCATAATCTAAAACCACCACCCACCCACTCACCATCACAGCACCCTGTTTAATTCTCTGCATAGTACCTATCATAACTGACATTTTTCTTCTTTGCTTTTACTTGTTTATGGCTTGAATCTCCACTCCAAGTAGGACATGAGTTCCAAGAGCAAGAGACTTGTCTCATTTGCTGCTGTGTTCCCCCCAAAATAGGATGTACAATAAATATTTTTAAAATACTTGCAACGAAATGAATGTAAAACAAATGAATGACTAAATCACATACACCACTGAGTTCACCCATCCAAAATATGATTTCTGACAGAGCTAAGGACCTGCTACCTGGTGGTAGCAAGGTGGATTGCCAAGATTTAGGCTTAAAGTTTGGGTCACTCGTGTGACTGCTCTGTGTGTCTGGTTTGCGTTGCTATAATGGAGAAACAGGGCCAATAATCACTGTTCTAAGAGCAGCCCAGCGAAGCATGGTGTAAGAGTTATGTGCAGGGTCCCTGGGCAGCTCTCCTCTTCCGAATCAGAAACATGAATCAAGACAGAGTATATAAACCCTAAGAGTGGTCAGAAGGTGAAAAGGGAAGATAAAGTCAAGTTCATTCGGGAGAGTGGCAAGTCTTCCACCAGCTTTGCCTTGCCCAAACGCCAATCACAAGCCAGAATAGAGTAAGTAAAAAGCTTTAGACTTTGAAGAACATGTGCATAGCCCCAATAACTCTGTTTCTTTACCTGAATACCCCTGTTCTTGTTGGCGATTACCCCATTAATTGGGATGAGGAGCACCATCACGCCAACACCTGCTAGGACTGAGGGTCCCAACTCTGCCCATAGGAAGTAGATGCACAAGGCAATCTGTAGGACATTTGACCACAGCAGGTGGATGTAGCTGGTCACGTCCATGAGCTTCTGGGCGTCCACAGACATCAGGTTCACTGTTTCTCCAACGGTGTACTGCCTCCTGGCCCGGTTGGATACAGTCAGTGCCTAAAAACAAAGGTTGGAATTGGGACACATGGACAAGGCCAACGATACTGGGGAGTGAAGGGGGAAACTCAGGAAGGAAGTGAAAGACAGTAGAAGGATGGGCTCCGCATGGACACAAATTTTCCAAGGGGCTCGGATCTTCTTGCCACTAAATCTCACACGTAGCATTCTCTCATTCTTGACCACTCTTTCCTGCTATTCCTACCTTCCCCAACACCTGCTCCTCCACACACACTTTTTTTTGCTCAGAAAACTCCTATTTATCCCTTAGATGTAACTTCTTCTGAGAAGACTTCCCTGACTCCTGAGTTTAGGTTAGATACTTCTCCTGTGTATTCCCCTAACAACTCGCGCTTACCTCTGCCATTACATTCATCACCCTGAACTGTAATTTTATTTTTCTATTTCTCCTCCAGTAGTAAACTCTAGGGACAAGGGCTACATCTGTCCAATTCATTAGTATATCATGTGCATACAGTGGGGAAATCAAATACTGAAGGGTTAAAGGGATGGAGGGCTGAAAGGGGGCAGCATGTATTGATTCTTGCCTTGGAGACTTGAATGTGGCAGTGTTATCTGGAGCCATACTATGAGGAGGTTGCAACCATTCCCAAGAAGGACAGAGATGTTGGAACGGAGAGGAAAGCTGCAGGGTTCACACACAGGAAGCAAAATGACATGTTTATTGTCAGGAATTTGAGGGCAATGTCTAGATGCCTGAAACTCATAGCATGAGCCTCCCGTTCTCTTGTTAGAGAGATCAGAAGGCTAAGACCCACAGTCTGTCACTTACAGCAGTGTCTTGTACAAAGGCCCCCAGACAAGGGACTGAGGCATGGGAGTGGGGTTGCTGCATGAAACCAGCTTGCACTATGCTCACCAAGCCACCCTCTGGTGTAGGCTACATCTTTCTGGAGGAAGGAAAGTCTTCTTCTAATTCCCACAAGAAAGTGTATGGGCTGCAAGTGGCCCTACATAACACCTTCATATTCCTCCTAGAGACTCTACAGTCATCTTAATCCATCCATATACTCTTCTTTGGAACATACCAGGATTCTTGGTTGTAAAGGAAAAAGAGGGACATTTCCCAAAATGTTAGGCCACCAAGGTTCTAGAGAAATCAGTCCATTGCTGTGCCTCCCCTTTGGTATTGAAAAGTAAAAAAAAAAAAAAAAAAGTAACATCTAATTACCCTTCAAGGTAATAACTATTCTTTTCTTTTCTAAGTAAATATTAATAAAGTAGAAAAGCTATTAATTCAGTCCCAATAGCCTTTGTCTGGGGGCAGGTCCTGGCTATGTGATTCTAGACATTGAAATGATCTAAGCCCTATTTCTCTGTAAAATAGGGATAACACAATTATTTCACAGGGCTATGAATTGATAATGGATGTAAAAATGTTTTATAACATTTCATAAATGAAGCATTACCTAAACACGTGAAACTAGTCAATTTTAAACTGCTTTAGTTGCAATATTTATTTGAATGAAGGCCTCATTAAGGGCTCTATTTTACACATTCCTTATGGATTATAACAGTTGCAAAACCTGGAATATATTAAGAATCAAAGTATTGGGAATGAATCATCCCAATTGTAAAAGTGAACATTGATAGAAATGTCTGAGACAGCCTGGTTAGTGACCTCACTTCCTGCAAACCAGCAGAAATCCAGTATCTTCAAAATGAATAATAGGATTAAAAACATTAATTTCAGAGAAGACAAATTCCAGTGTGAGGGTATCTGGACTTCTGATCTGAAGACATGTGGGGGACTTCCCCGACGGTCCAGTGGGTAAGACTCTATTCTCCCAAGGAAGGGGGCCCGGGTTCAATCCCAGGTCAGGGAACTAGATCCCACATGCATGCTGCAACTAAGAGTTCGCTTGCCACAGCTAAGAAGTCCACATGTCACAACTAAGGAGTCCACATGCTGCAACTAAGGAGTTTGCATACTATAAAGATCCCACATGCTGCAAGGAAGACCTAGCACAGCCAAAATAAATAAATAAATATTAAATAATAAAGACATTTGGATCACCTGTCTGTGTCTCTTGATGAGTCAATATCTACTCAGAGAAGACAAAGACATTGGAGTTTTAAGAGGGGAAAGCAAAGGAGAAAAACAGGAACTATAACAGAGAAATCACCATGATGGAACTCTCCAGTGGTGGACGAAAAAGAAGAAAGGGCAACTGTTTGATGTTCTGACCTAAAAAAAAGTCTCATCTGCTCATGGATGAAATTTCTCCTCAGGCTTATAGTTACCACCCTATTTTCATTTCTTTTTATTTATTTTTTAAATTGAGATATAATTGGCTCTATTTTCATTTCTTAAGGGAAAAAAATGAGACTTCATCTTGGTGTCTAGGACAGAGGAAAATATAGTTGCTCTGAGAAAGTTAAACATTAAAAGCCATGTATCAGAGGGAAGACGGGCAAAATCACCTTCAGGAAATGGAAAAGCTCCTAAGTCTGCAGAAGTTAGTAAGCAGATCGGAGGTATTTACAAATCAAAAAAAGGAATCAGACAAAGGAGAGGTTCGTTGCCACGAAAGACTGAGAAAAAGAAGTCGCTAGGCAAAGGTCAGTCTGGGGAGATAAAGCCCTGGTCCACAGAGCATTCTAGTCTATGGCAAACGTATGATTTGAGATGGACACACCAGGTCTTATGAGCCTAGTCTCACATAGCATTTGGGTTAAATGTGGTGGTTTTAAGTGTGTGCCCTTGGCCAGCTTCTTTTCTGACTTTCCATTCTTTCCCACGTTGCCGTCGGCGTGTGGAGAGAGGAAGGAAGGGAGGGATAGCGGACGAGCCTTCAAGGCTGAAAGACACATCCTGGGCAGAGAGCAGCCTGTGGGCTTTTCCCTGGCGTGCAGCACCACGCCCCCTGCCCCTCCCCCCACACTCTATGTCTGTATATAAATATTTTCATATTTTAATTTCCAAAGAAACATCTAAGGAAGTCTGCATGTTTGACCAAAATCAAGGGTTGGGGTCAGTTATTTCCATCAGCGTTTCCTCGGTCTTGGAACAAATGCTTACGTTTACCAAGAGGATTTTCTTTGGTGATGCCTGGCGTATTCCACTCACCTTCTTATATACAGAAGCCATGATGGTGCTCCGTACTTTCATGCCCAGAATAAAGCACAGTTGAAAGTAATGCTGAAGGCAGAGAGACTGGATGAGGGCCACGGCAAAGAAGAGGATTGAACAGATGTATCCAGTCCACAGATATGTACCACGGTCATTTGCAAAGGAGATCAGCAATCTGCCAGAGCAAAACAAAGTAAGTGGTGCCCATCGAGCCTCTGAGGGCTCCTCACCCTCCCTGTGCAGTCAGCCACCCTACCCTGCCCTGGAGGTAACGAAAGCGACCAGAACTGCTCAATGCTCTTGGAAGACCGAGCTCCACAGCCATGCCCGTGCTCTTGCCTTTGTTTGGAGATGAGCATCCGGGGCTGAGCATTGACCGTCCGTGGCTGCGAGGCGGGATAATGCATGCTCCACAGAGCTGCCACTGCAGTGCTTCCTTTGACCACTCTTTCCCCACCCCCTGGTAAAAGAGGCCGTGTGTGGCAAGTTGATTTATTCCCAGAAAGGAATTAGGACATGCGTCCGGCGTGAGTTAGAAGGGCTTCCCCTGGTGAAGAGTTCATTCCATAGATCCCGGCAGACTGAAGTCTTGCCGTGATTAACCCAAACCTCCCATTGAAGGCCTGACTGTGGAGCAATGAGGTTACAAAGATTACATACAAGCCTCTCCTGGGGTATGAGGCCCACCACTTGGACATGGCTTAGTTCACAGCAGTTCTGTTTAAGAAGAAAGGGCAAACTAAGACGCATCTGGCTTCCTATGAGGAGAAGGACGTGGAAAAGAGGGAGGCTAAAGGACAGACCATTTTGGATATTGAAAAATGCCTTGTGCGTCTCATGAACACAATGCCGTAAGGTAGAAGAAAATTATGAGCATTTAAAAAAATGGGAACTTAATAACAGGCTCCTGCCTGCATATACAAGGAGCAAAAGCAGAGTGGCAGAGGAGGCCCTAAAAGGACAAGCCAGGGCCTGGGGACTCACTTCAGCAGCTGAGGATTCAGGAACGTGAAGATGTCATACACCAACTTCAGCAGGAACGATTTCAGGAGGATGACATAGAAAGTTTTGAAGAGGGCCTTCACCAACCAGGACTTGGGAAAGTCTTTTGTGGTCTCAGACTTCTTTTTCTTCTTTTTAGTTTCTTCCTGGGTACAAAACCAAACAACAGCAGTGCTTGCAGAGCTGCATGGTGTAAGACTTTGTCTTTACTGAACAGTTTCCGAGTGCTGGCCCCTGAGCCCTGCTGCCTTCTTCGTACAGGTTTTGGTCTTCTCTCCACTGCCTAGTCCCAACCACCCTTTTAGCTGCTATCACTGTTCCCTTCTCCCCCTCCTAACCGATACTTGGGATCTGTTTTGGATTAGGAAAACAGGCAGCAAAGCTGGGGAGAATACTATGTAAAAACAAAGAACAGCCTCTGACTGGGGGCCTGTGGGACATCGTGGGACATCGTGGGAGAAAAGGGCATGGGCATGATAATATATATATATTTCAGGTGCTTAGAAGCCTTTTCATTCTCTTCTTGCTCATGGTTATTGTGGGATGTTATGGGTTGAATAGAACCCCCTCAAAAGATATGTTGACGACCTAACCCCTCGGGGCTTTAGAACGTGCCCTTGTTTGGAAATAGGGCCTTTGCAGTTGTAATCAAGTTAAGATGAGGTCATTAGAGTGTGTCATGGAATGGGTCCTACTCCAATATGACTGGTGTCCTTGTAAGAAGAGACACAGGCACGGGGGAAGGGGCCACGTGATGACAGAGGCACAGAGTGGAGTAATACATCCACAAGCCAAGGAACACCAAGGACTGCTGGTAAAACCCAGAAGGTAGACGACACAAGGAAGGTTTCTTCCCTACAGGTTTTAGAGGGAACACAGCCCTGCCAGTGCTTTGATTTCAGACTTCTGGCCTCCTGAGCTGTGAGACAATACGTTTCTGTTGTTTCAAGCCACACGGTTTGTGGTGCTTTGTTTCAGCAATCCCGGGAATCTACTACATAGGGTATCACCACCCAATCACTGGTCTCTTCCTTTTCCGATCTCGAGCCCCACCAGGCCCCAATTCCAGCTTCTCAGCCACAGTGACATCCTCTTGTAGTTTCTCTCACTGAGGTCCCATCTGATCGGTCTCTCTTGCCTGAACAACTGCCTCAGCCTGCCTCCCAGCTTCCACTTTTGTCCCCCAACCATCCATTCTCCCAGCAGCTGCCTCAGTGGGCTTTCAAAAATGTAAATCTGACTGCATTACTCCTCTGCTCAAAACTTCCCGCCGGCTTTCCATCAGACTTAAAATAAAATCCAGACTCTTCACCATGGCCCGAGAGTGTCTACATCAGTTAATCTCTGCCCACTTCCCTGAGCTCACCTCACCCCTCTCTCCATGCTCCCGCATCTTCTTTCTCTTCTCCAAACAAACCAACCATGTTCCCCTCTCAGCCTCACCCTCCTGCCCCCTCTGAGTGGAATACGCTTCCTTCTGATGGGCTCTTTTCACTGTTTGGATTTCTGCCCAAATGCCACCTCCTCTGACAAGCCTCTCCTGTTACTCTAAGGAAGCACTTCACCCCAAATACATTAGAGTGTTTTCTTAATAGCACTTACTACTCTGAAAGAGCAATGTATGTATTGGTTTATTATTTATTTTCTAGCTTTCTAAAGATAAGGATTCTTTCAGGCTTGTACCTGTGCCCAGAATGGTCTCTGACACACAATGGTACTCAATAAATATTTTCAAGTGAGTAAAAAAATAAATTAGCTGCTAATGGTAAATCCCACCAACGTGCAAATTCTAGTAATGCTAAGGTATTCTTTTATTTTTCTATTTTAAAAAACATTTTATTGTGGAAAATTTCAAATACACCCCAAAGGAGAGTGAATAGTACTACATTATACCCCCATGTATCCATCACTAAGGTACTATTAGTGTTGTGAATACTACTAATAATATAAAGTGCACTGCAAAGTATAAAGTATTCTGTCAAAATGTAAGGATAGAATCACCAGGACATTGGTGTCCTCTTGCCTAAGACATACAGCACATTCAAACAGACACTCATGGTAAAGTTACCAGGACAAGGACATCTTGGCTTTGACTCTGGTTCTTGTCCAAATCATGCAGCCTGGCTCCAGGTTTCCCCTGGGATTTCTTCTGTTGCCGTTTCTGGAATGCCCGCCTGGCCTTCTGCAGCTCTCCTGCCATGAACTTTTCAAACCTGCTGACTAGTTTCTTTGTTTTAGTCGCTTCATCAACATCCCAGACATCTTCAAGCGTCAGAGGTTTCCTGAAGCCTTTCAGAACAGTGCTGGAACAAGAGAGACCCAGAGACTGTCTCCTTGATGCTTCTATCAAAACCCTCCAGTCCCAAGATGGAGGGACAGAAGAATGGGGCTTCTCCTTTGCCCCACTACCCCAGCTCCTAGCCCTTGGAACTTGAAAGAGGAGTGGAGAGAGCAGAAAAGGGAGTGGGTGGGGGTGATGGAAGGTGGGAGAAAACAACAAGAGAAGGGGCAGGGGTCCTACTGAATTAAGAGCCAAAAGATCATCCCCTCCCCTGATCCTGTTCCTTCTTCCTCAAACACTGGCTGCCTCCCTCTGCCCTAGCATCTCCTTGAGGAGCCTCCACAATGCTCTTAAGGAACTGAGCAGACCTGGAGGCTGCCTCTATACTGTCTCTCTAGATCAAGGCTCCTCAACCTGGGATTTTAGAACGTGGATGGAAAATAAATTATATCTTTATTTTTATTAGCTTCTAACTGAAATTTAGCCTTTCCTACTAATATGAATGTAGTCAACCAACCACAGTTGTAAAACAGAGTACCTATGCCTTTGTTACCAGGAGACATCACAGATGTTTTCATGGGTCATTTACACTCATCACTGCTTTGAAACTATCAAATTCAGCCAGCACTAGGTCTTGTTATTTAATGCATTAATAAAGAAGCACATATATTACTATATCACAAATTTCATTTTTAAAAAAATATTTAGGGGGCTTCCTAGGTGGCGCAGTGGTTAAGAATCCGCCTGCCAATGCAGGGGACACAGGTTCGATCCCTGCTCCAAGAAGATCCCACATGGTGCGGAGCAAATAAGCCCGTGTGCCACAACTATTGAGCCTGCGCTTTAGAGCCCGTGGGCCACAACTATTGAGCCCATGTGCTGCAACTACTGAAGCCCACGTGCCTAGAGTCCGTGCTCTGCAACAAGAGAAGCCATAGCAATTAGGAGCCTGTGCATCACAACGAAGAGTAGCCCCCACTCACTGCAACTAAAAGAAAGCCAGCGCACAGCAAAAAAGACCCAACACAGCCAATAAAATAAATTAATTAATTAAAAAAAATATTTAGGTAACTACATCTCAATATATTTGTTTCTGTTTATAATCCTATGTATTTTATTGTACACATTTAGAACACTATCTGAGTACTTCCCTGGTGGTGCAATGGTTAAGAATCCACCCGCCAGTGCAGGGGACACGTGTTGGAGCCTTGGTCCGAGATGATCCCACATGCCGTGGAGCAACTAAGCCCGTGTACCACAACTACTGACCCTGCGCTCTAGAGCCCACAAGCCACAACTATTGAGCCCATGTGCCACAACTACTGAAGCCCGTGTGCCTAGAGCCTGTGCTCTACAACAAGAGAAGCCACCACGAGAAGCCCGCACACCACAACAAAGAGTAGCCCCCACTCGCTGCAACTAGAGAAAGACTGTGCACAGCAATGAAGATGCAACACAGCCGATAAATAAATAAAATAAATTTATAAAAAAAAATTTAGGTAACTACATCTCAATATATTTGTTTTCCTTTATAATCCCATGTATTTTATTGTACACATTTAAAACATTATCTGAGGACTTCCCTGGTAGTGCAGTGGTTAAGAATCTACCTGCCAATGCAGGGGACACAGGTTTGATCCCTGGGCTGGGAAGATCTCACATGCAGTGGAGCAACTGAGCACATGCACCACAACTACTGAGCCCATGAGCCACAACTAATGAAGCCTGAGTGCTTAAAGCCTGTGCTCTGAAACAAGCCACCACAATGAGAAGCCCACACACCGCAATGAAGAGTAGCCCCCACACGCCACAGCTAGAGAAAGCCCTCGTGTAGCAATGCAGACCCAATGCAGCAAAAAAAAAAAAAAAAAAAAAAACCAACCCAAACAAACAAAACAACAAAACATTATCTGAGAAGGGATTCATGGGTGTTACCAGGCTGCCCAAGGTGTCCATGGAACTACAAAGGCCAAGGATGGCTGCCCCAGATCCTCTGGTGGCCTAAGACAGCTATTTCATCCTTTACCCAAGTCTGTGCCACACTCCTTGCCCCCAAATTTCCCTTTTCCTGTCCTATTGCCCCCCTTTCCTTCCATAGTTTTTTTTTTTTCGTGGAACTCCCCAGACAACCAAGAGCAAATCCCCCTCCTTCCTCTCCTCAGCTTCTCCATCTGCCCAGTGAAGGGACTGCAGGAAATTGATCTGTATGTTTTAACATTCTCTGTCTCTAAGTAGAGGGGAAATGGAGGCCACAGCAGGCACTTTTAAAATTAAGATTTCCATCACTTTCCGAAGAGTGAGGGGGGAGGGATATAGACAAGCCACACTCCAGGCATTTCCTACCTGTCATACCAAGTATAGGTGATGCTACTCAGAAATGAAGCTGTGGTTGAAGGATTCTGCAAGACACAAAAAAACCAGATGCTAAATCAATTAGAAACAGGAATTCTTTGAAACTCTAAAATCAGAAGCTGATTTTTCTAAATATGATGTTGTGCTAGGAACTAGATATGATACTGAAGTAGGCTGGTCAACGTGTTTGTTTGGAGACCCTAAGGTGACCAGTAGAATGATAACCAGACTTTTTGGCATAGATATATGAATTAACTGTCTATGTTGAAGCTTGGTGGGTCAATATAAAAGTCAGCGTTTCCAAGTTCTAGTCACTTTGTTTCCTCATGTCACAAAATGGTCTATACTACTGTATTCTGGGCTTGTGGGACCGTCATGAGACCTAGACATCTCAGAGTTACGTTTGTCATGATACCATCCAATTAAACAATATATGAAGTGGTCATATTTAGAGTCTCACTTTTGATGAGTCATTTTTTTCTGAAAATGCTGAAAGGATCAGGACCAGGATCTGGATTGCATAGCAGATGAAGAACACACAGGAATAGGCCAGATTGCAATTGCTGTCCTATGGGGGAAAAAAGCAAAGAAAATGATCCTTTTATCTGAATTACATCTAAACAGCTCCTATGTATCAATGCTTGTGATTAAAAAGTCTATTATCAAATCCCCTAAATACAGTCCTACCCTGGAACTCAATTTACCTTATGTCATTTACTCCAACTTAGAAGTTGCCCAGCAATACCTCCTCATGTCACTGTCTCTTTCCTCCTTACCTTTAAAAGTGTCCGGATCAGAGTCTGAAATTGGAAAGTGCCACAGAGTATGGAGAGAATCCAGAATAGGGACAGGAACCAAGAGTCCTTCTGTACACACCATCGCCTGCTGTGTTGGATCAGCAAAACCAGGATCTAGAGAGAAATTCACATCACATTTGGAAAAATATTGTCACTAACCAAGGACAAGAGCAAGAAGGATGTCAGAGAACAGGGGGAGAAACGGGGGCTGAAGGGTAAGACTGTTGTAACTAATCTAATACCAAATAGTACATTTCCTCCCTGATACCATCCAACTTTCTCTTTCAGGACCCCCGTGCTTCCTTTGAAACCCCCTTCCCTATCCCATCTCTAGTCACCACACTTGGGTGGGGAGTCAGCCAAGAACACAGAGGGTCACCATCTGCATCTAAATGGAGTAACTTTGGGAGCCAGAAAAATCTTTCCAAGGCCCAAGAAAATAATTTCAGGCACTACAGTAATCAGGTGGGGAGGCAGATCCTGCTGAACAGGTGCAAGGTATCTATATCACGATATTTTCTAGTAATAATACTAAACTAAGCACTTAGCAACAATAAAATAAAAAAAAAAACTCCGCCTAGAATTATACACTTACTTATAATTAATTAAATGTTGTTTTCCCAGACCCAATGCTGTGCTAGTAAACTGGCATTCTGAAAACAAAGCCATGATTTTTGGCATGTGTAAATTTCCATGGTATAAATCTCCCACCATGGTGCATTTCAATCGCCAACATGGTGTCACCAAACGCAGGGTTGGGAAGAGAGGCAGAGTCAGATCTGTGAGCTGGCTCCAGCACACTACTGCCTAGACCCTTCTCTGTTTTATAACAATGGTAACAAAATGAAGTCCTTACAGGGGCCAGCCAGACCATGTTACTAAGTGAAGTGAGGGTGGAGGACGGTACTGAGCACATGCCTGGTCTAATGCGACCAACTGCTACTCTGTCCTAGCTGACCATTGCCCTGAGGGAATGTCAGCCCCCAGTTGCCAGGCATTCTGATTTTTCAAGAAAGTTTAAGAATCCAAATAATTATGTTGTATCTTCCTCTTTTAAATTGTTGGTAACAGGAATTCTCTGGTGATCTAGTGGTTAGGACTCGGTACTTTCACTGCCGGGGGCCTGGGTTTGATCCCTGGTTGGGGAACTAGGATCCCACAAGCCACACGACGCAGCCAAAAAATAAATAAAATGGTAATGAATTCAATTCTTTTGTAAACACTGTACAGCTCTCCCTCCCCCCAGAAAACCATGCCTGTAGGAGAGACATAAGTTTCTGTCATCAAATTTATACAAACAACTCTAGATTCAATGATCCATTGGTTAGAGTCACCAATCAATTTGAAAATAGTGTTTACAGCATTTAGAAAATTCTTTTACACGAAGAAACTTGGATTTCATCTGTGATCCTTAGATGGCAAGATATGAGGGCATAAGGTACACATGTTAATCATTCAAGCTAGTACTTACCCAAGGAAGAAGGCGTTATAGACTAGTGTTTAAAAGCAAATGAAAAGCTACAATTTGTTTCATCCTATTACAACCAAGCTTTGTTTCATCATAGGTCCCTTGAAAAAGGTAGATGAAATGGGACTTAATTTCATTCCACAAAGAGTAAACTTCAGCTAGATGGCTATGAGGAGAGAGAAGATAAACAGGATAGAAGTGATGATGGGCCTTACCCATGTGCCCAGGTAGAGGCTTGGATTGGTATATCTAACGGCAGGGACTGTGGCTTGTCCAGTGTCTTCTGTGAATGCAAGGGCCAGATCTATGGCTGCCAGAATAAGAAGAAACCCAACAAGCACCTGAGAAGGGAAAAAACCACTGTTAGGAGGATATCATTCTTTTTTTTTTTTTATTTTTTTTATTTTTTTAAGCTCTTTATTGGAAAAAATATGGAACGCTTCACGAATTTGCGTGTCATCCTTGCGCAGGGGCCATGCTAATCGTCTCTGTATCGTTCCAATTTTAGTACATGTGCAGCCGAAGCGAGCACTGAGGATATCATTCTTTAGAACAGAATGGTTCCAAGTAATGGATGGTAAAAATTGTAAGCAGTGCAAGACATGGAAGCAACCTAAGCGTCCATCAACAGATGAATGGATAAAGAAGATGTGATATTTATACACACACATGTATACATACAATGGAATTCTACTCAGCCATAAAAAATAATGAAATTTTGCCATTTGCAGCGACATGGATAGAACTGGAAGGTGTTATGCTTAGTGAAATAAGTCAGACAAAGAAGGACAAATACTGTATGATATCACGTATCACGTAAAATAGATAACAAATTAGTGAATTTTTATTTATATTATATTCTTTTTTGTTATCAAAAAAGAAGCAGACTCACAGAAAAAGAGAACAGAGTAGTTGGTTACCAGCAGGGAGAGGGAAGGGGGAGGGGCAATATAGGGGTAGAGGATTAAGAGGGACCAACCATCACATATAAAATAAGCTACAAGAATACATTGCACAACACAGGGGCTATAGCTAGTATTTTATAATAAGTATAAATGGCGTATTACCTTTAAAACTGTGAATGACTATTTTGTACATCTGTAACATATAACATTGTACATCAACTATATTTCAATAAAAAATGGTAGGCAATTATTCAGATAACACAATAAATATTTATGGAATCAATGGATACATATAGTTCAAGTAATGGAATAAAGTTCAAAGTATGCTATGATAAGTGTTGTTAAGGAATGTGGAGTGTCACGGTTTTAAAATATGTCCACAAATTCTCTGATACTCTTCCCTTCAAAAGATAGAGCTTAGTTTCCCCTTCCCTGAGTATGGGCTGAACTCTGACTCACCTATAATAAATAGAATATGGCAGAAGTGACAGTGTGTGACTTCCAAGATTAGGTCATAGAAAACAATGCGGCTTCCTCTTTGTTCTCTCTCTCTCAGATCACTCACTGCAAGGGAAACTTCCAGCCTCATCATGAGGACACTCAAGTAGCTCTAATGGAGAGATCCACTTGGTAAGGAGCTGCTACCTCCTGCCAAAAGCCATGTGGATGTATCAATTTAGAAGCAGATCTTCTAACCCCAATCAAGCCTTCAAGTGATCTTAGGCACAGTCTGCATATTAATAACTGCAACCTCATGACAGACCCTGAACTCAGACAATCTGCTCCCAAATCCCTGACCCATGGAAAATGTGAGGTTAAAAAAAAAAAACGTTTATTTTTAAGCTGCTAATTTGGAGGTAATTTGTTACATAGCAATAGATAACTAATAAAATAGATTTTAAAGGGGAATTCCTCCACCCCAACGGGGATGGCACTATTCCATTTCCTTGGTCATTACTCCAGCCTTCTCCCCATATAAACTTTGAAGTTAATGATTGCAACTATGTGACCTGAAGATGACTCCAAGTCCATCAATATTTGTACTCTGAGCTCATAAGATATAATACACATCTTTTTGTTCTAAAGGACTACCGCCCACCCATCAGGAGGGAAAATTATTACCTCCACTAAGGAGGTCCACCAGTACCTTATCCCTCAAGATGAAGATCTTTAGTATCAGCTCCCCTACCCTCGCCCCTTCCTACTCCCATCCATCTATGCCTACTCATTCCGTAAGCCTCATTTATCCAGAAGGGCTCAGACAGAGATATGGTCCCTTTATAATGAAAAACCAGCCAAGAAAACACCTTTAACTAATAGGGCAAGTGCTATTATTTAGCAAGGTATAGAGTCAAAGACATGTTAATAAGGGGAATGTATTTTTCTCAAGTATATTGTGCTTTCCTCACATGAAACTGTAAAAGTTTTGGGGGAAAAATCCTAGCTTTTTAAGTGGTAATTTATGTTTGCTTTTAGGTAAATTAGGAGATAAAATAGAGCAAGCTGGAGCTAAAGCACCTACCCTTGAGGATGACTAGCTAAAGAGACTACAAACCAGCAGACCACTCCCCAGGCCAAGAAAAAGGAAGAAACCTTGCCACAGGCTTACATATATTAAACTCATACAAATTGATTAGAAATGCATTGAGCAATCCATATCAAAAGGGGTCAATTTACATTATCAAAAATTCCTACAAACAATTAAAGAGCAACAACCTAACAATCCAATGCAAAAAATGGGGATAGAATATAAATGATAATTTAAAGAAAAAGAAACACAAATAGCTTTTAAATGTATGAAAAGATCATTAAGCTCACTAACAGGAAGAGAGTGCAATTTCAAATTATAACAACATACCATTTTCACTTAACTGATTAGCAAACATCAAAAAGTTTGATAGTAAAAAGTTGTTGAGACTAAGGAAAAACCTCTATAGAGAGCAATTTGTACTCTAAATTTTTGAGTCCACATACTTTTAACCCAGTAATCTTATTTCTAGGAATTTATCCTACAGACACACTCATAGGTACTAAGCTACTTTTTGCAGCATTGTTTATGACGGCAGGCGGTTAGAAACCACCTCAATTTCTATCAAGCAGAACATAAATTATGGTGTAGCCAAATAACAGCATCTCAAGTAATCATTAAAAAAAGAGAAGCAGATCTTTAAGTGCTAAAATGCAAGGATCTCCAAGACACAGAAGGGTGTATGTAAGACACTAACACTTGTATGGGAAAGTATACATATGTAAGTGTTGATAAATGCATAGGTTATTTCTGAAAGCGTATACAAGGAGCTGGTATCAGTGGTTGCCAGATCAGACAGGAATGAATGACAAGAGTATCACGTATCCTTTTATAGCTTTTGAATTTTGTAACCATCACAAATTATCTATTCAAAAGATACAAGGTAAATATACTAACACCTTTTTTAAAAAAAAATCAGCAAGTGATGTGAACAGACAATTCACAAATGAATATTCTTAACAAATTTTAAAAAAATCATTTGCGTTATTACTTACAGAAATGCAAAGTAAAACAATAGGATGCCACTTTTGCATATAAAATTAAAGAACGATATGTTACTCAGTGCTAGCAAGGGTACAGAGACAAGGACTTTAACATACTTTCAGAGATACGTAAGTTGGTAAAAATCTTCCTAAATTATAAAAATTTTCTATCATGTTTCAAAAGCCTTAAGTTGTCATATGCTTTGATATAAGTAACTCCACTTCTGGGAGTCTATCTTGAGGAAATAATCTGAATAATTGCAGGCAAATGTTTATGTACAAGAATGTTAACTGGAGTCTCATTTTTTTAAAAATATTATTTTCATTTTTTTAGCTATGTTGCATCCTTGTTGCTGCATGCAAGTTTCTCTAGTTGCAGAGAGTGGACTCTTTGTTGTGGTGTGCAGGCTTCTCATTTTGGTGGCTTCTCTTGTTGTGGAGCACAGGTTCTAGGCATGTGGACTTTGGTACTTGTGGCACGTGGGCTCAGTAGTTGTGGCTTGTGGGCTCTAGAGCGCAGGTTCCGTAGCTGTGGCACACGAGCTTAGTTGCTCTGCGGCATGTGAGATCTTCCTGGACCAGGGATCAAACCCATGTTCCCCCATGTTTGGCAATATTTGTCTTTTCCAGGGTGTCTCATTTTTAATAGTGAAGAATGTATAAAACCTAAAGTAACCCAACACAGTGGTGAAGGGATTTGTTGTATTGATCTGAAACGAAGAGACTACCAGATAATTCTCCAGTGAAAATCGGTTTATTCAGCAGAGGATTGCATTTCAGGGTCTGAAACCATGGTGAACCATATGCAAGTCCCCGCATGACACAGGAAGGAGGACACTCTTATAGAGAGGAAAGGAAGCTGGGAGGGCTGCAGTAAACAAAGAGGCCACGGCTTTTCTTTGGCTGAGTCCTTGCCAGCAAAGAAAAGTCTTTCTCCTTCCTGTTGGCCTCTGCTATGGTGACAGTGGGTGAGAGCTTCCTCTTCTGGTCTCCCACCTCTATTTAATTGAGGTTTCTGTTTATTATTTCTCTTTACAGTTGAGAGGAGTCAGTGTTGCAAGAGTTGTTAAAATAAATATATGGTATACTCATGTATAGCAAAATGATGGATAGTTTGATGAACTATTTTGTAGTCATCAAAACTATGTTTAAGAATAATTGATAACACTGGGAAATGCTTTTTATAGTAAGTGAAAAAAAAGTAGACCACAAAATTGTATTCAATGAATTATGGGTTTTTTAAATTAATTAATTAATTAGCCACCTTGGGTCTTCGTTGCTGCACAAGGGCTTTCTCTAGTTGCGGAGAGGAGAGTGGGGGCTACTCTTTGTTGTGGTGCATGGGCTTCTCATTGTGGTGGCTTCTCTTGTTGCGGAGCATGGGGTCTAGGCACTCAGGCTTCTGTAGTTGTAGCACATGGGCTCAATAGTTGTGACTCACAGGCTCTAGAGCACAGGCTTCAGTAGTTGTGGCACATGGGCTTAGGGGCTCTGCGGCATGTGGGATCTTCCCGGCCCAGGGATTGAACCCGTGTCCCCTGCATTGGCAGTCAGATTTCCAACCTCTGAGCCACCAGGGAAGCCCTAAATTATGTTTTTCAAATATTCATAGAAAAAGAAGGAATTTCCAGTCCAAGACATCAGGTTTAGTACACTTGTTTCCCATCCTTCCCTCTCCCATTGAAATGATGGTAAAGAAGTACCCAAGAAATAGATCCATCATAGCACTGAGACTATGAATGGAAGAGGGTGAGTGAACTTGGTAAACCAGGTATATTTTAGAAGACAAAAAGCAAACGTGTCAATAGCGTCAGGTAAAAGAGCAGAAAAAGCCACAGTCTAAAATATATACAAGAAAAAGCAGCAGTGAAAGGGGGACCTGAGATGGATATCACTGGTCGC
The DNA here is from genome assembly GCF_030028045.1 of Hippopotamus amphibius kiboko. Lineage (NCBI taxonomy): Eukaryota > Metazoa > Chordata > Mammalia > Artiodactyla > Hippopotamidae > Hippopotamus > Hippopotamus amphibius. The sequence continues at coordinate 30,054,900 of NC_080190.1, forward strand.
TGTGCTTGTGTCTTCCGTCTGCCCCACCAGATTCACTTTCCATCCTTGTTCCTTAGAGCCTGGAGTGGTAACAGTTCGCTCTAAGCCCCAGGTCCCTTTGTAAATACAACCTCCTCACATTATCTTATTTTGCCTCAGCCATCTGTCTCCTGTTAGGACCCTGACTGGTAGAGTTGCCTACTCAAAGCCATTCTCTTCTTCTTAACAGAACCCCCGTTTGTAAAATATCTACCCTACTCAGCTCAGCCACATGCTTGGGTGGAAGCTGCACCCATCTCCAACCCTATGAAGTGAATTAAAACCAATCATGTTGGTTCCATCCCTCTGGCCTGTGACTGCTTTAGCCATGGGCGTGTGACACAATTTTGACCAAAGAAAAGTGGGGGACAGCTTGTGTGGGAATTATTTGTAGGGGCTTCTGGGAAATGCTTTCCTCACTGGTCAAAGTGATACATAGGTCCAGAATATATAAAGAACTCTTTACAACTCAACAGTACAAAGATACAAATTGCCCTATTTAAAAATGGGTAAAGGGTTTATTCAAAAAATAAAATTCTCCGAAGATGGTGTACAAATGGCCGAAAAGCATATGAAAAAATGCTCAACATCATTAGTCATTCGGGAAATGCAAATCAAAGCCATAATGAGATACCACTTCACACCTACTAGGATAGCTATAATCAAAAAGATGGACAATAACAAGTATTGGTGAGGGTGAGTATTAGAACCCATATACTTTACTGGCAGGAATGTAAAATGGTATAGCCACTTTGAAAAACTGTTTGTCAGTTCCTCTAAATATTAGACATGGATTTACTATATGACTCAGCAAGAAAATTGAGAAGTTATGTCCACCCAAAAACTTGCACACAAATGTTCCTAACAGCATTTTTCAAACAGACAAAAAATGGAAAACACTCAGATGTCCATCAACTGAGGCATGCATAAACAAAATGTGGTATCTGTACAATTGTATATTCTATAACCATAAAAAGGAATGAAATATTGATACATGCTACAACATGGATGAACCTTGAAAACACAATGCTGAATGAAAAAAGCCAGACACAAAAGGACAAATACTGTATGACTGCATTTATACATGAAAGCCGCTACAGCCATCCTACAATCACGTGCTAGCTTGATAACTGGCTTGATTTGCTGAGGTTATCAGAAAAAAAAAAGATGAAATAAACACCTGTTGATGTTGTCAAACTGCTAAATTAACAAATCCTGGAGCTGTACAACCTCTGGACTTCCTGTTATATAAGATAATAAATTCTGTGCTAAGTCACCAGGTATGACTTGCAAGTGAGAGACCCTTAACTGATATAAATCTATTCTTAGTCATCAGCCCTGGCAGAGAGTAAGAATGGAAAACAGGACAGAAGTGAGAGTCTCAACTGAAGTTCTGTGAACTGGTACAGTTATGCCAGTTACTTCCTTTTCTTCCTCCTCCCAACCCATTGAGTGAATCCATTGACAACAACTATATTTGCCACCAGCATTCCCAAGCAAGCTCAAACAGAAGTATTTGCTAAAGAGATTGAATGATTTCTGGGAGGAGGGTATTGGTGTGCCAGAGTAAATTCACCTTCGTTTGGCACTCAGAGGGGTGGAGAGAGAGACAGCCCAGGATCCTGCTCTTGAGGGAAGCCAGTGAGTACAGACAGTCATCCAGGACTCAGAGCTCACAGGCAGTCCTTCCATCAAGAAGAGGCCACCCGAGGAAGCAGATCCATATGTTGCCAGAGAGACCTACTCCAGCCTCATATGTTCATTAACTCAGTCCCCTATTTGAAAATGCAAACAGAACACTAATAACCACCAGGAAGTTGAGAAAAATCAATACTGGCAAAGAAGATAGCCAAGATAACTAAACAGAACAACTGATTCTGGGATGGAGCAAACAAATTATTAAGTGAGCAGAAGAGAATTTTAAATTATTTTGAAATGAATGTCCTAAGAGATTTGAGGAGACATTGCATCCATTAATATGTTGTTGTTTAAAAAAAAAAAAAGGCATATTCAGAGATTAAGAAGAATTCTTAAGAATCAAATCTATTATTGCTAAAATAAAGGCTCTTTAGGATGATTAAAAGAAAAAATTAGGGGCTTCCTAGGTGGCGCAGTGGTTGAGAATCCGCCTGCCAATGCAGTGGACACGGGTTCGATCCCTGCTCCAGGAAGATCCCACATGCCGCGGAGCAACTAAGCCCGTGCGCCACAACTATTGAGCCGGCGCTTTAGAGCCCGTGAGCCACAACTATTGAGCCCATGTGCTGCAGCTACTGAAGCCCACGCGCCTAGAGCCTGTGCTCCGCAACAAGAGAAGCCACGGCAATGAGGAGTCCGCGCACCACAACCAAGAGTAGCCCCCACTCACCGCAACTAAAAAGAACACCCATGCACAGCAAAAAAGACCCAACACAGCTAATAAAATAAATAAATAAATTTATAAAAAAAAAGAAAAAATTAGGAAAATCTCTCAGAACGTGGGGGAAGAGTGAAAAAGAAATTCTAAAAAGAAGTTGAGAAGGAGGATCAATGCAGAAAGTCCAACATCTATCTAAAAGAAGTCCTGGAGATATGGAATTTTAAAGTTAGAGGAAAGGAATGAAAAGAATAATATAAATATAAAAATCTCTCAGAGATAAGAAAGACATGAGTCTTTAGGTTAAAAGTGTAGAACCAATCGAAAGAAAGACCCATGTAAACACTCTCATGAAAGTTCAGGACATCAAGAATAAAGAGGATAAGAGCTTCTAGAAAGGATAACAAGGAATGAGAAGAACTCTAACTTGGTTGCACAGGATTTGGGGGAACGACACAGCAACATCTTCAGACTTAAAAAAAAATAATTGAACCTAGCAAGAACTTAGAGACTTTAGTTACTATTGTTCTTCCTGAAAATTTTATTTGAGGCTGTTCTCCAGGAAATTTGGGGGAACCAAACCTTTTGTCTTACACCAAGGGGCATCAAGATGTGGATATAATGTACAGCATGATGACTGTAATGTATGGCAAGATGTGGATACAATGTACAGTATTAATAATAATGTATATTTGAAAGTTGCTAAGAAAGTAGATATTGAAGGTTTTCCTTACAAGAAAAAAATTTGTAACTATGTATGTTGATGGATGTTAACTAGATTTATTGTGGTCATAATTTCAAATTATTATGCTGTACAGCTGAGACTAATATATGTCGGTTACACCTCAATTTAAAAAAAAGACTACAAACTAAAAAAAAAAAAAAAATCTCATTTGATCTCCAGAACTTATTTATCTTCTAATTGCAAGTTTGTCATGCACTTGTGATTATAGTCAAAATACTGTATTACATACTTCAAAGTTACTAAAAGAGTAGATTTTAAATGTTCTCTCTCTTCTCTCTCTCTCTCACACACACACACAAGATAATTATGTGATATGATAGAAGTGTTAGCTAATGGTATGGTGGTAATCATTTTGCAATATACAAGTGTATAAATCAACACATTGTATACTTTCAACTTATACAATGTTATATGTCAATTAAGAAAGAAGAAAGTAAGAACTAGAGTCTAAAATTGATGGACAAAAAAAAAAGGTGGGGTGGTGGTGGGGAGTTAGGATTCAGGGCTTTCAGTGTCATGGCCCGGGGGTTCAATCCCTGGTCTCAGTCCCTGGTTGGGGAACTAAGATCCCACAAGCCGTGCAGCATGGCCAAATAAATAAATAAAACAAAATTGATGGCAGATTATTTTTAGGTATAAAGGTAACTTACAGAAGAACAGAAAATAATCATACAAAATTAAAAGACAGAGAAAGAGGAAGAGAGGAAAAGGAAGCTAGGAAGTTGGGTCAATGAGCTAAATTTCTTGTCTATATTCATAGAGGACAGAAATAGATCTTTTCGAAGATGATGGATCAAGAAATACAGGTATAGGAGTTCCCTGGTGGTGCAAGTGGTTAAGAATCCACCTACCAATGCAGGGGACATGGGTTTGATCCTTGGCCTGGGAAGATCCCACATGCTGTGGGGCAACTAAGCTCATGTGCCACAGCTACTGAGCCTGCACTCTAGAGCCTGAGAGCCACAACTACTGAAGCCTGCACGCCTAAAGCCCAAGCTCCACAACAAGAGAAACCACCACACTGAGAAGCCCGCACACTGCAAGGAAGAGTAGCCCCCTACTCACCGCACCTAGAGAAAGCCTGCATGCAACAAAGACCCAATGCAGCCAAAAAATTAATTAATTAATTAAAAAAAGAAATACAGGTATAAACACATTATTTGAAGATATGGAGGTAATATCAAAATAATTTTAAATGGCAGCCTCTGGAGAACAAGACTAGAAGGTAGAGGGGTGAGAAGGAGTCTTTTTCTTTTCATTTTGTTTTGTTTGTTTGTTTAGTTTTTTAAAGAGAGTAAAGGAAACATCTCAAAATGTTAACATGAGTACATCAGAGTGATACAATTATCAATTATTTCCTATTTCCCTAGAGTCGACAAACTTTGTACTATAATCAAATAAACTTTCTACAATCATGCATTTTTTTTTGCAGTGTGTATATGTCAGTTCCAATCTCCCAATTTACCCCTCCCCACCCCCTTTCTCCCTTGGGAACCATAAGTTTGTTTTCTATATCTGTGATTCTATTTCTGTTTTGTAAATAGGTTCATTTGCACCATTTTTTTTTAGATTCCACATATAAGAGATATCATATATTTGTCTTTTCTCTGTCTTACTTCACTCAGTATGACAATGTCTAGGTCCATCCATGTTGCAATAATACATTCTTTTTATAATCAAAAATATACATAGGCTTTTCTTAATTGTGATCAGGGAAATATTGTGGCTGTTTAATGATTACCAAGTCCTTAAATAAAGTCTTTGCCCTTGATCTCTGAATCACTGGAGGAGCTTCAAGTGCACATGGAGTTTACTGAACTCAACTTCCTAAGGAGACACAATCTCACTGGTATTAAAAAAGAAAGTAGGGAATTCACTGGCTGTTCAGTGGTTAGGACTCGGTGCTTTTGCTGCCGTGGGCACAGGTTCGATCCCTGGCCAGGGAACTAAGATTTTGCAAGCTGTGCAGTGTGGCCAAAAAAAAAAAGTAAATTAATTTGGCCACATTTAATATCTTTCTACCTTTGCACAGCCTTCCTTTTCCCCAGTGCTTTATGAAAGCACTCTGACTGAACCTTCCACCCATTACAGAAGTGTCTATTTCCATTACTTCCCTGGCAGACAAATGTCTAACTTCAGTTTCAATGTTTTCAGGAACTATATCCCCGAGCAGACCTTTCTACTATCAGACAGATATTATTATTAGAAAGTTCTTCCACTTTTGTAATGGTCTTCACAACTGAACTTACTTAAAACCCTCTCAACAAAGAAAAGTCAAGTGATAAAACATCTCAAATTTAAGGTCTTAAACTTTGGTACAGCTGAATGGGAAATAATTTCTTTATCTTTGATTTTCTGTTTAGTAAGAGTAAGGGATAAAAAAGGTAAATCCACAGAAAGGAAGGAAGGAAGAGAAAGAGAGAGAGGAAGAGAAAGAGAGAGACAAAGAGAGAGAGAGAGAGACAAAGAGAGAGGAAGAGAGAGAAAAAGAAAGAAAGTTCTTCCATGTGTTTAGCTAAAGTCAGCTCACCTGGAACAACCTACACTGACTTACCTTGATCTTGCTCTCTGAAACTTCTCAGAATAAGCTAGGCAATCTTCTATGTTATACTTTTATAAATTCTTGAAGATGATTCCCATGTCTCACTGGTTCAACAGTAAGTCCATTTTTGCTGTGCATCTGACCTCAGCACATCCACAACCTCCAGAACAAAACGCCTCTTTTATTCCCCTGGGACTAAATATGAGCTCATTCATTATTCATTTTTTAATTCAATTCATTCAATTACTCACTATGCACAGGGTCCTTTCTGTAAGGGCACATCTTTAAACAAACTGGTAGGGTCTCTCACCAGCTTAGTCAAGCAAATTGACTTAGTTCAGATGAGGTAAATACTGCATAAATGACGAAACAACAATGACAGTTCAAGAGAGTCAGAGAGGAACAAACAGCCCAAATGCAGGTAGAATAGGAAGTGAAGAAATGAAGTCAAGTTGAGGAGTGATCCAGCAAGAGGGTTCTCACAGAAGAAGTGAATTTTTACTTTTGGAGGAATTATACTTCTGTTTTAGGGGAGAACCCAATTATTTTGAAAATTTTAAGAGGAAGCTAATCTTGCCTGTCACTCTCAGAGTGGAGGGGAAAAAAAGGATAAATTATAAATGAAGCTTCTGAAACTATAAGCAAGAATGAGTGGATTATTAGCTACAGAAAAAAAAGCTAATACATTGCTTTCCTTTTTATCTACAGAGATTTTTGTTTATAAAAGTTAAACAAAACATGATATATCCATACAATGGAATATTACGGATGAGCCTTAAACAGCATGGATGAACCTTGAAAACCTTATGCTGAGTAAAAGAAGCCAATGATAAAAGATCATGTATTACATGATTCCACTTGTATGAAATGTTTAGAATAGGGAAACTGTAGAAACAAAGAGTATATTAGTGGTTGCTTAGTGCAAGGAGAGATGGGAAGACAGGGGCTGATAGATAAAGGATTTCTTTTTGAGGGAAAAAAATGTTCCAAAATTGACTGTGGTGATGGTTACACATACCATGAAAATACTAAAAATATAAAAAAAAGAATTTTACTTAAATGAGTGAAATTGTATATGTGAATTATTTCTCAATAAAGTTTCTTTTTTAAGTTAATTAATAGGGGCTTCCCTGGTGGTGCAGTGGTTAAGAATTCACCTGCCAATGCAGGGTACAAGGGTTCGAGACTTGGTCCAAGAAGATCCCACATGCCGTGGAGCAACTAAGTCTGTGCGCCACAACTACTGAGCCTGTGTTCCAGAGCCTGCAAGCCCACAATTGCTGAGCCCACATGCCACAACTACTGAAGCCCACGTGCCTAGAGCCCTCGCTCCACCACAAGAGAAGCCACTGCAATGAGAAGCCCACACACCACAACAAAGAGTAGCCCCCACTCGCCACAACTAGAGAAAGCCCACGGGCAGCAACGAAGACCCAGAGCAGCCAATAAATAAATAAAATTTTTTTACAGTTAATTAATAGCTATGATAAAAATGGGATACTGATTTACTCATTACTGAACCCTTTCTTGGAAGCTCCGGAAAATGATAGGAGCCCTCTAACTTGACTGGCTAACCAAAATCTCTGTCTCATCCCCAAGGGTACTGAAACATGCTGTTTTCAATGTTCAGTCTAACACACTCGACTCAATCCCTATTCCTACAGTGCATTTAACACCAAGAGCCGACAAATGCGCACCGCGTGCTCAGCCCTGTGCCTAGGGAGACCATGACCCTGCTCCAAGCTCTTACAGACTGTTCCTCTATCCAGAGTGGACAAAACCCATCACCACCCCACCTCAGAATGTCAGTGCAAATCCAACTTCCTCTGGCCAAATTTCTTCCTTCATTCTCTTTAGACTGCAGTAATCTGAGGTCATTGGTCTGTATGCTCATAGAACACTGAATCTAATTTGCTTCTCTGAAGCTCTGCTTAGTAATCAGGACAGACAGAAAAAACCTAGTGAAAAGAAGCAGATGATACATTTTAAGAGGTAGCTTTACAACCTCAACTGAGGATCTTTCAATTCCCACAAGACCTTCTCTGTATTAATCAGTGCTGCTGGCTGAGAGGCTCCTGCCCTCGTTCTTCCTGGGCTTTCTCCTGTAGCTGCTGTCCTTTCCATCATTTCCCTACTCAGGCATGTCACTGTGAGCACACACCCTTCCTGCCTCTACTGTGAGCGACCATCCGGCCTCAGGGTTGACTTTGGGAAAATGGAAGCCCTGTTTCAGATCCAAGTCTGGGGAGAAGAGCATTGTTTGGATCCCTGAATGGTGCAGAGGATGCATTAGGTAGTTCATTTTTACCTCATGGTAGATGCCAACTGAATTATAGTCTCCCAACTAATTAGAACAGCTTAAAGATAGATAATCCAGCATTGGCTTCTCAAATGCTGAAAAGACAGTAACTATTCAACTGACTGATTACTCATCATTAGTGTTTCCGGAGTCCAACATCCATAAGATTTAAGAATTGTTACTCTTATGCAAAAATCAAAGTAATTTTAACTAAGAAATAGAACAGGGGGCCAAGGAAGCAGGGACATGCAGAGCATGGCTCTACCTGAGACAGCAGCACCTGGGAAAGCTGGTTAAAGACAGGGAAGAGGACACTTGAACCACCAAGAAAACGTCTCTAGTGTGTACCACAAAATTCATTAGAAAATATAGTGGGATTCCCGTACCTGCTTAGCAAGGTAGAGTTTGGTTATAGAAGATTTCTTGGTCCTGGATCTATACACATGGAGAAGCTGCCAAGGCGCCAGGAGCCAAAGGAAGCCCAAGGGAATCCACACCAGAACAGTTTGCTCAAAACAAAGTGGCAGGTCCGCCTCCGGGCTATCCAGGAATGAGGAATTCTGGGGAACCAAAATGGAGTAATTGTTGGATACACACATTTTAAAAAAGAGAATACCAGCCCCCAGCCCACTCCCACCACACCCTTGTTTCCAAACAATTTTAACTCAGTTCTATATCCATATTTAGCCTGACCTTTTAGCTGTATTTTCCTACCCAATTCCATTGATATAAATTCACCATTTAATGACATTTAGTGACTTTTCTGACCAATCCATCCTCTAAAAACGTTTCTTTCTGTGATTCTCACTGAATTTCTCCACCAGCTATTCTGGTTTAATTTCACCACCACATTTGCCAAATTGTGGGAGGAAGAGGGACCATTCCTCAAACCAAAGGGGAGACTAGTCTGGGATATAGAAACTTCTTTTCTGGTTTTTAGCACTGATTAACCTCACTGGCAGACACTCAGACCTGCAGGTAGCAGAATGCTTAGTCACACTATGGCAATTAATTTCCTATGGCCCCTGGGATTTAAGTCGGAACTTGAAAAGGCCTTAGGCACAGCAGCAGCAGAGGTGCATTGGAGGGAAGGCTTATTCCCAGCAAGTTTTCTGCTAGTCTTTGCATTCTGCAATAAATAGAAGTATCTTGTGAGGTGAAAGTGGGGGCACCAGTTCTTATATCCGAGTCATGTGAGAGTAGATTTTTCTCTTCTTACAAATATTTTTTGCTTTGTACAGCTGTTTGCACAGACTCTTTAAAGATTGAGGTGCCCTGAATAAGATGATCTGTCAGATGATTCTCAGAAAGAATTCTCTTGAGATGGCCTGCTGAGATCCTGGGACATGTGAAGCCCCACCTTCGTGTGGTATGCATGTCCTGGGTTTGAGGGCCTTGGGGCCCAGGTTCTTTCTAGGATGGGAAGTGCTGTCCACATGCCTCTGCTATCTCATTCCTGCTCTACTCCTCTCCCTGTAAAATTATCTAACTTTAGAATTCAGAAGAATTACCTAAGATAGTTAAACTAGTTTAACAAGCTCTCCAGATGATTCTGGTGCTAGGAGTCTGCAGACCACACTTTCTCAAAATCCCCAAATTTCGATTCCACTAAACCATTTGGTACTATTGCTCACCTTGTCTTGAATTCTCTGCTCTAATTGTTCAAACATTGTCTCAGTGCTCAGGATGCCTGAATTTGCATCCCCACCCTCAACTTCTAGTCCACATCACTAATTGCCAGTTTCTCTAGAACATATCAGTATTATTTCAACATCAACATTTCTCAAGTCTCAGTCATAGACCTTCTCTTCTTTCTCCTACTCCACAAACAACAATTCCCCCTCCTAACACTGATGAAATTGGAAGCCTTTGCCATATTTCTCTTTAAAGAAGGCAATTTTGCAGCTGCAATACAATAAACATATCTTAGAACATAAATATATTATCTCTCCCACGTAGAATATCTTCTGGAAATATGACTTATCTTAAAACAAAACAAAAAAACCCCTGAGCTTTAGACCAAGTACACATCTAACTTATAGTTCTTATTAGTAGCCACTCTAGGTTAATTACTACTTGTTCTGAGTTGAGAAGAGTCAACAGTGAGGATGTGTCATTTCTTACCCAAAAAGTAGAGTTGCAGAAATCCTCCAGCATGATTCCTTGATCACTTCTAGAATGAAGACTCTTGTATGACTGTGTTGTTTCTTATTTACTCTTTTCCTCAGAGAAGATGGAAGGCAAGTAGCAACATATTACCTCCCATTCTGATGTGCTGATATTCCAATGGCAGGTCTTCTGACCTTTCATCCCAATGATTTAATCGTTAACCTTGCTCAGACATGTATTTACATTACCCCAGTGGACAGACATGTGACTGAAAAGCCCCAGGGACAGGCAGACACACCAGTTCCCAAAGTACCAGAAGCCTCTGTAGAGGGGTTCATACTTAAAATGAACCACTGAAAGATGTCAATAGAGCTGGCTGACAAATCGGGAGTGGGGCAGCCTTTCTTTCTCCTGAGGACACATGACCTAAACAGAGAAGCATCAATGGAGGGGCATGTACCCCTAAATGAGCCATTGAAATTCTGCCCTGAGGCCATAGAGTTTACAGAAATGTGAAATATCCTACTTCTCTGCATTTTCAACTAAGAACATAGAATTTAAAATATGGTCTAAAACAGTGTACTTTGAAAAAAATCAGCTTATAAAATAGCAGATCCAAATATGAACATACATGTATTTATACATTTATGTGTGTATGCAAAAAAATGCTAATCTTAGCTGTTAGGATTGTGGGTGATTTTATTTTCCTTTTTGCTTGTCTGTATTTTCTGATGTTTCCATAATTATCAGGTATTATTCATGTTATAATATTTCTAAAGCAAACTTTTTGTATTGTGGTTAAAAAAAGCATAATGTAAAATTTACCATCCTAACTTTTCTAAGTGTTTCTAAACTGAAACTCTATATCCATTAGACAACCACTTCCCCTACGGAAACAAATGTTCTTTTAAAATCAGGGCACTCTAAAATAAGAGCAGCCAGACATGCTCGCCAGCATATTAAAGTTTAAACGTTATCATTTGGAGGAGCATGTGGAGCCATTTTGGGTGTAAACACACAAAAACACTTTGTTCTGTGGGTATATGCAGACTATCTGCAGAGGTTAGTCAACAAGAGAGTAATGTATACTTTAACATACACACACATACATATATAATGTCATGTATATTTTAATGCCTGGTCGAAGGTTAACTATACCTTTGGTTACCTTAAATTCACAAGTGATAAAAATATTTACCACTCGTACCAGTGGATATGTAATGGATTTTTAACATCTGAAAGATGTGTAAATTTTATTCAAAGGCATTTAGTTATCTTCTGAGAAGATAACCACAAGATGGACTTCCACACTTTTCTATGTGTCTATAATGGCAAAAAATGATTTAGGCCCTGAAATGAGATCAGATCCAGGATCAGATAAAGGCATGACATTAGTTTAGTGGCTTTGGAACAGACCTCTGACCATACCAACAGAAACAAGCTGGAAAGGTGACAATCATAGATTTTCAAAAATCCACCAGTGAGGATACAAAGAAATCTAAAAGAACCAAACAAGAGGTTGATTTGGCCCATGGGTCAAATGCATCTGACCCCTATTTTTGACTGATCCTGGAGCTGAAACCAAGTGGGGCCCTATGGGGCTCCCAGGCATGGAGGCCTTTTTGTCCCCCATTTCTTGTAGGCAAGACTCCAGTCTCAAATGACCTTCCCTGGGTTCCAAAGGGAAGATCTGAACAGTTGCTATTCAAGGGAGGAGTAGCTGGGGACAACCTGAGGCAAGATCAAAGGGACCAGAGAAGCTCATCAACATTAGAAGGCCACCTGAGACCCTGTGCACACCCTGATCTTGTTAGCAATCCTACCCTTTTGAAACTCTGCAGAAGAAAGAATGCAAGACTGTTACTGCCTTGATCCTGATCGCATACCCCTGACCAGGAGCCCCAATTATAAGATCTCTCCCTATTCCCTAGGGAGGAGGGCACAGTTCTTAAGGTGCTAGCCTACTGTGTTCCTCTTTGCCTGGCAAAGAAATAAAAGCCACTCTTTCTCCTCTGTAGTTGTCGCACATGGGCTTAGTACGTCTGCGGCATGTGGGATCTTCCTGGACTAGGGATCGAACCCGTGTTCCCTGCATTGGCAGGCAAACTCTCAACCACTGAGCCACCAGGGAAGTCCTGGTATTGTAATACATCAACATGCTAAATGACATGTCCACAGGCAAAATGACAGTTCCAAGGCTGACCACAAAGGCCAAAAGTAAGTGGTGGCCCAATTCCTGGAAATCCTGCCCCTTCCCCAAAATAGTTGGAATAATCTTCCCACTCATTAATCTATGAAATTACCTGTCGATAGAAACTAACCACCTCATATTTCAGGGTTTCTCACATTTTGAGATGGACTGCATCCTGTCTATGGAATGTGTATCTCTCTAAATATTTCCATTTCTTACCTATTACTTTACCGCTCACTGATTTCCTCTGCGTTGAGACATAAAGAACCTGAGCTTCATTAATTCTTGAGACCAAGTGTGTGATCTCAATTAAAAGACAGTGGATTCGAGTCCCAGCCCACGGATTCAAGTCCCAATCTGGGCTTTGGCTGGGTTCAAGTCCCATCTGAATTGTGCAGTTTCAAGACTGAAATATCCCCAATTCTTTGCCACACTGGGCTTACCAAGTGCTGAGAACAGTACAACAAAATGGGAGCAGGCAGTTAGGAGAGCTGAGAATAAACACCGAGGCATCCTAAGCTTTCACCTACAGAAAGTTAGGGCAGAGGTAGAAGAGCTGAGCAAAAACCCTCCAATGCAATTCCATCTTCACAGAGAGTAAGACCACCTCAATCATCCTTGGAATGGGAAAGGGAGGCAGCAGGGCTGAATGAGATCTCCCAACAAAATAGAAAGTAGGAAGCAGCAATGAGGGTAAACAATCCAGAGAGCTTTACCAAGACCTTCCCACCTGAGTTCTATCATCAGCGCCAAGAGAAGTATAACAGCCTGGAGATGAACCTCATTTCAATGTCGAACCCACAGGTCCACAGCTCACCTTACCTGGCTCTTCAGGTGAATGGTATAGACAGTGATTGAGCTTTTAGGCTCTCACCAGCCAAGTCGCTTTTCATATTTGCACTTATCAAATTATGCTTCCCCTCTGGTGTCAGTGATGTGGGATTTTGGCTGTCTGACCACTCCTTGGTGGCAGTTTTTGTCAGGTGGTACTCAACAGGAATCCTTTCTGTGGCAGGTGGCAGACATCAGGAAATCTTTGTTAGCCTTGCTTGTTTGCTTTTGTCTGTCATAATTCTGCTATTTCTGTTATCAAACCAAACTTGGGTCCGCTGGCCTGCTCGCAGTGAAGCCAAGCTATTGACACTAGGTTGTGATGAAGGAAGGTGCAGAGTTTTTTTGCAGGGCCTCAGCGAGGAGCCCAGGGCAGCTAGTGCTCAAAACACCAGAACTCCTCGATGGGCTTCAGAAAAGCATTTTTAAAGGCAAGGTGAGGGAGGGGCATCCAAGGCTCCGCAATCAGCTCGTGCCCCATTCTCTGATTGGTTGATTGTGAGGTAACGGAGGTGTCAGAGGCGTTAACATTATCATTCCTTAGGCATCAGCAGGTCTGGGGGCTATGTTCTCCTGATTATCAAGTAGTTAGTTTTTTCCATTTGGTGGTGGTTTTAGCATCTGTAAAACAACTCAGGAAATGTGCATCAGAGACAATTATCTGGGTACTTTAGAGAGGAGCTAAAGCAGAGGATGTGGGGGAGGGGTCTGTCGCGGGAAGGCTCCGTAGGGCCCTGCTGGGTTACATTTACTGGCATTTAAAACTGTATGTTTGAGAAGTTGTTATTATTATGTGCTTCTGATCAGAGTTAGAATACACTGTGTATATTGTATATACGCCAATGTGTAATTCTATGGATCAGAGCCTTCTTCCTCCCTCTAAACCATTAGCTTTTTTCACGTTTACCCATTAGTTGTCAATATCTGAAAAATGGAATTCATTTACCAGGGATGATAAAAAATATGCATAAACCTCTATAGGAAATTTTGACTTTAATGAAGGACAATATCTAAGGGGTCTTAAAACAGGAACAAAATCTCTAGCACACAGGGGTCAGCTTTCTTCGATTAGCATACTAAAGCTTCTAAATCAACATAATTCCAATTCATGTCTCTTCAGGACTCTTTAAATAAGGCTCAAGAGAGATAGAAGAAACTATGTTATTAAAATTTAGGCAGTTAAAACATTTAAATGGGGACCCATTATATAAATCAAGATTTATAAATTGCCAAACTCTAAGCAAGTTCTAACTGGTGTTAGAAAAGCAACATCAGTATTGCAATTCTAGCAAAATACCTAAGTTATTCTCCAACAATGATATCAGACCTCTATTTCTCAAGCAGATGGAGGAGGATTTATTGACTGCATTTGTTTAGCAAGTAAGTTGTGAGAGCAAACTAGCTATGCTTGGTAATGTTCAACGAGATTTAAGAGCAGACCTGATGAGTGGATGGTGTGAATGGGATCATTTTCTAAAAATAAAATGAAACCCCCATGCTGTCTGTTGTAAGTAAGAGGAACCAAAGGTGACTAATAGAAATTATAATCATGTTTTAAAACAAGCAGGGGACTTCCCTGGTGGTCTGGTGGTTAAGACCCTGAGCTCTCAATGCAGGGGGCCGAGGTTTGATCCCTGGTCAGGGAACCAGATCCCGCATGCCGCAACTAAAAGATCCTGCATGCAGCAAGGAAGATCCTGCATGCAACAACTAAGACCCGGTGCAGCCAAATAAATAAATACTTTAAAAATAAAAAGTAAAAAACAAACAGCATTTGTACTTGTTTGTGCTTAAACATTTTGTGTAGCCAAAAAAAAAGTGGAGGATCTAAATTTCATCAAAACAAATACTTAGATTATAGAATATGTACTGATATGGATGTAATATACATATAATATTAAATGAAAAAATTGGGTGGTTCTGGCATTTACAGGTGTGAAAGTTACCATTCTATTCCAACAAGTATAAAGCTAAACAAACTGAAAAGTCAACACTTTTTCTTAGATGGATAAGAGAAGTGAGGTCACAGGGTAAACTGCTGCCCCCAAAGTCGGAGAGACAGGTGAATACAGAGAAGCACAATTTACCAAAACAAAAATCCATGAACTAAAACTTCTACAGAACCAGTGCCAGGGTAGAAAAAGCTGAACTATAATTGACTAATTGATAGAAGCTCAGTGTCTGAGAGTCAGGGTCACTGAGAGTTTTTTTTTTTTTTTTTTTAATTAATTAATTTTATTGGCTGTGTTGGGTCTTCGTTGCTGCACACGGGCTTTCTCTAGTTGCAGCGAGCAGGGGCTACTCTTCCTTGTGGTGCGTGGGCTTCTCATTGCAGTGGCCTTTCTTGTTGCAGAGCACGGGCTCTAGGCAACAGGCTCAGTAGTTGTGGCTCATGGGCTTAGTTGCTCCGTGGTATGTGGTATCTTCCTGGGGCAGGGCTTGAACGCATGTCCCCTGCATTGGCAGGCAGATTCTTATCCACTGCACCACCTAGGAAGTCCAGGTTTTTTGTTTTTTAAGTATGTAAAAATATCTATTAAGGGCTTTGCCTACAGAGGCACAACATAAATAGAATAAATTCTGCTGAAATGTAATTAGTGTATCCAGTTGATATCATCCAGTTGATAATTTGTGGTGGAAAATGCAAGAATGTGACTTGGGACTGGGTTCTACATCTGAACTTGGGCAAGTGAAACAGAGAAGGACCCTATGGTCCTTGCCCACCATGTCCTCAGCCTGCCTTTTGTTTGTAGAAAAACTTTAGCCAAAAATAAGTTTAATCAGAGAAGTGAGAAAATACAGAAACAAAGGTGAGCAAATAATAACAATTTAGTCATTAAGCCTAGCCAAGGACTTTATGATCAGACTGCAACCATGACATAAGCTGCCACAATTCTGAGAATTGGCCTCAAAGAAATGGGAGCAAACTAACCCTGGAACTAAAGACTAACTGTACTTAAAACAATCAAGATGACACTGATCAGACCACTGATGACCAATTTCAAGATGATTGTCAGAGCTGACTGTGCTGTTTCTGCAACTAGCCCCTTCCCTCTGTCTATGAAAGCTCTTGCCCACTGATTGTCAGCGGTGGGGGGGGGGGGGGGGGGGGGGGCGGAATTCAGCCTTTGGATAGGCATCCACAACCCCCCTCTCTGGTTGCCAGCATCCAAAATAAAGCAAACTTTCCTTTCCACCAACTTTGCCTCTTTATTGGCTTTTGAGAGGCAAGCAGCCAGACCCCACTTTTTTTTTTTTAATTATTTATTTATTTGGCTGCAGTGGGTCTTAGTTGTGGCATGTGGGATCTAGTTCCCCAGCCAGGGATCAAATGCAGGACCCCTGCATTGGGAGCGTGGAGCCTTACCCACTGGACTACCAGGGGAGTCCCCAGACCCCACTTTGGGTTACACAAGTGAGCAAGCAAAGGCCAAGAGCCACTTCCTGCAACTGCTATTCTGCCATTGTCTCTGCCAAGTCTGTTAGGCAAATACAAAAGTGCAAGCAAGATTTGCTCCACAAACAAGGATCCCAAGGCAGGGGGCACCTAATTCTTGCCTTCAAATCCTTACGTATCTTCCACAACCATAAGTTTCTCTCATAAATCTTCAAAGGCTTCAACTGAGGGTAAGTCAAGGTGATTAAAGCATGTGTGAGCTCTGGGCAGTTTTTCAGGACTCCTCCATGGCGCTATAGTAAACAGCTGGGGACCATTGGAACTATAAAATTAGGCAAATCTATTCATAGGTACTCAGGATGTTTCCGTGACAAACTGCAGTAACTGGATATGCTTCTTAGTGTCCATCAGCAGCACAGCCTTCTAGAACCACTGAATGACAGGGTGGTCTGAGCAGTAGCCCTTCCTGTAAATAAATGTTGTCTTCAGTCATTCATGTCCACATTGCCAAGGTGGCACATCAGCAACTCCAGCTAATTTTCATCAAAATTTTTAATCATATCAGTAGGAGGCAGCTCTGTGAATCCCTCCAAGATGGCATTCATTTGCTTCTGGATCTTGCTTACAAATCTCCACTGGATGACTGAGTCAGTCAAATCTGAGACATCAAAAAGATCCAGGAGGACTCAGTTATAGGGGAACCCCACACACTTTTGTGAGTTTTACCTTCAGGAGGTTCTCACAGTGAATATCAGGGAAAAATCTCCTAATGCTTCTGGCAGGGGAAGGCGGAAAGTAACACTTACCTAGAGAGAGGCAAAGAATTACATCTGACTTCTCCTCAAAGATAACGCAAGTGAAAAGAGTAGGTATTTAAAGGGTTGAGAGGGACTTTCCTGGTGGTGCAGTGGTTTAGAATCCGCCTGCCAATGCAGAGCATGTGGGTTCGATCCCTGGTCCGGGAAGATCCCACGTGCTGCAGAGTGGCTAAGCCCGTGCATCACAACTACCAAGCCTGCACTCTAGAGCCCAGGTGCCACAACTACTGAAGCCAGTGCACCTCAGATCCTGTGCTCTGCAACAAGAAAAGCCACCGCAATGAGCAGCCCCTTGCACTGCAAAGAAGAGTAGCCCCTCCTCCACAACTAGGGCAGGCCCACAACTAGAGAAAGCCCACATGCTATAATGAAGACCCAACGCAGCCAAAGTAATGAATGAATGAATGAATGAATTAAAAAGACATTTAGAATTCCGTACCTTGCAAAAGTATCCTCCAAAAATGAAGGAAAGGGACTTCCCAGGTGGTGCAGTGGTTAAGAATCTGCCTGCCAATGCAGGGGACATAGGTTTGATCTCACATGCTGTGGAGCAACAATGCCTGTGCACCACAACTACTGAGCCCGTGCTCTAGAGCCCATGAGCCACAACTATTTATCCCACGAGCCACAACTACTGAAGCGCACACACGGCAATGGTGAGTAGCCCCCGCTCACCACAACTAGAGAAAGCCCACGCACAGCAACAAAAATCCAACACAGCCAGTAAATAAATAAATTTATTTTAAAAAATGAAGGAGAAATGAAGACTTTCTCAGACAAACAGAAATTGAGGGAATTTGAGGTCAGTGAAACTGCCATGCAAGATTGTTGGAAAAAGGTTCTTTAAAGAGAAGAAGAATAATATAAGCCAGAAATTTGGATATACATAAAGAAAGGAAGAGCACTGGAGAAGGAATAAGTGAAGGTAAAATAAAAATCTTTATTTTTCTTATTCTTAATTGATCTAACATAAAAGTTTGTTCAAAATAATAATAGCAAAAATACATTCAATTTCACTGATGTATAAGTGAAATGAATGAGAGCAAAGATACAAAGGATGGGAGGGAGGATTTCGGATTATTTTGTTATTATAAGGTACTCACACTACCTGTGAAGCACTATAGTATTATTTAGAAGTGGACTTGGGTTGGTTGCCAATGTATATTGCATACTCTAGGGCAATCACTAAAAAAAGAAGTGTGGCTGATGTGCTAGGAAAGGAGAAAAAATGAATTATATAAAATACTCAAAACCACAAAAGATAGAAAAAAGAGAATTCCCTGACAGTCCAGTGGTTAGGACTCTGTGCTTCCACTGCAGGGGGCCTGGCTTTGATCCCTGGTCAGGGAACTAAGATCCCAAGAGTTGCACAGCATGGCTAAAAAAAAAAAAAAAAAAAAAAAAAACACACAGAAAAAGAGTAGAAAAAAATATGAACAAAGAACAAGGGCAAAAAATATAAAACAATAACAAATATGGTAGATATTAATCCAACTATATCAGTATCAATAAATATGCAAAGTAAAATGCAGAGATAGAGTGAGTAAAAAACAAGACCCAACTACATGATGTCTACAAGAAATCCACTTTAAATATAAAGACATACAGATTAAAAGTAAATGGATGGAAAAAGATGTGCCATGCTAATACTAATCAAAAGAAAGTGAAAAGAGCTATATTAATTTCAGAACAACTTCAGACCAAAGAAATTTATGAGGGATAAAGAGGGACATTAAATAATGATAAAGGGGTCAATTCTTCACGAAGATGTAACAATCCTTAATGTGTATGCACCTAACAGAGCATCAAAACATATGAGACAAAAACTGATAGTAATAGACTTCAACACCCCTCTAACAGAAATAGACAGATCCAGCAAGCAGAAAATCAGTAAGGACATAATTGAACTCAACAATCCCATCAATCACTATATAAAATGGACATCTATAGACTACTTCATCAAACAACAGCAGGACAGACATTCTTTTCAAGCTCACAGGAACATTTACCAAGATATACCACATTCTGGGTCATAAAACACATTTCAATAAATTTCAAAAAATAGGAATCATACAATACTGCTCTCAGACCAGTGGAATTAAATTAGAAATCAATAACAGAAAGGAGGCTAGAAAATGCCAAATATATTTGTAGATTAAAGAACATTATACTGAATAACACATCAGGCAAAGAAGAAATCTCAAAAGAAATTTTAAAATATTTTGAATGGAATGAAAATGAAAACACAAATTGTCAAAATTTGTAAAATGTAGTAAAAGCAGTGCTTAGAGAGAAATTTACAGCATTCAATGCACGTACAAGGAAGAAAGAAATCTAAAATCAATCATCTTAAGTTTCCTTCTAAGAAAAATAGAAAAAAGAAGAGCAAGTTAAATTCAAAGTAAGCAGAAGAAAAGAAATAATAAAAATTAAAGTGGAAATCAATAAAATTGAAAACAGGAAGCCAATATAGAAAATCAATGAAACCAACTAGTTCTTTGAAAAGATTAAAAAACAAATTGGCCAAACAAATAAGAAGAACGAGAGGACAAAAATTACTAACATCAAAAATGAATAGGAAGGGAAAAAAGATGGCGGCGAAGTAGAGAGACGTGGAGTGCATCCCTCTCCACAGATGCATTGGGAATGCACGGAAGGACACAGTAATTCCTACAGAGAACCAGCTGAACACCAGCAGACGGCCTCGGACACCAGAAAGGGCTGCGGGGAGCCCGACATAGCCGGTAGGGAGGCATCTACGAGGGCTCAAAGAGGGTGAAGTGGCGGAGCTGAGGCAGACTGGAGGGAGTGAGAAAGGTCCACAGCGCAGCTCAGCGTTCCCGGACCGAGACATCGATCCGCGGCTGAACGGAGGGTCCAGGAGCGGGAGCGTGGGAACCGGAGAGCTGGTTCAGGGTGAGAAACATTGTTGCCAGTAGGGTGACGGACCGAGAGGACAGGAGGGAGGAGGTCCGCGGAGAGGAGTGCCCGTCCCTGAAAGCTGCCCGGCCATGATGGCGGCTGGAGGCTGCAGGCTCACCGGCGTGGGGGAGGAGCCGCGCGTAGCCTCTCCCTCTCTTTCGGCGCCTCTGCAACAGGCAGTGGAGAGACGCCCTGCGGGCCACCTAAGGCGCTCAGGGATAACCAGCACCCTCAGGCACTCGGGCGGGGCTAGATTAAAACCCCTTGCAACGCCAGCAGCAGGGAGGCTGCCGAGAGAAAAAAAAAAAAAAAAAAAAAAAAACAGCATCAAAAAGAAAAAAACCCCGAGAGAGGCCCAACTCTAAGACTTTCTGTGTACGCCTGAGCCACCAGCACCCTCTGCAACAGGCACCTCCAAGCCTGACTGAAACAACAGTGCGCCACTGCTCACTCACTCCCAGGAGAAGGAGCCACTGTTGTACCCTCTCCCTCCCCACACACCGAAGCTTACAGACGAACAATAAAGGAACCTCTGCTGGTCACAGAATAACGCAAAAAAAACCCAAGGCAAGGAGAAGGACACTTACAGCTGAGACGCTAAGGAAACAGAAATAGTAGTATCAATACCTATTGAACTGGTCCATTCTGGGATCAGTTCTGGATTTTTTTTTTCTCTCTTTTTTTTTTTTGATTTATTAAATACGATCTTAGCCCTAAGGGATCTACAAGTTTTATAACATAATTTTTTAATGATATTTTTTATTCTTTTTGCCTTTTTATATACTTCTATATCTAGATAAGTTTTTGGTAGTACGGACAAAATATCTCTCATACTTTCCTTTCATCCCTATCTTTTATACATTTCTATTCCTTTCTTTTTATTTGCATATTTCCAACCACATTACGCTCTTCTGTTCCCCTTTCTTCCAGCCATTTTAAGTTTATTTTATCTTAACATACTTATAAGCAACACTATCAGTCTGCTCAGACTCCTTGCTCTATTCTCCAGTTGATTCACTGCCTTGGTATTTAATATTAGGCTTTTGTCTTTATCTTAGTTCTTAGTACAGTTGTCTAATTACATTCTGAGAATCTCCATTCTCTCTGGTGGTACTCCAGCTCTTTTCTATGTTTGATCCTAGCTTACAAAATCTCCCTGGATTGATGTTTGTATGTGTAGGGTGTTATTTGTTGTTTGTTTGCTTTAGCTTTTGTCTCTTATTTGTTCTGTTTCAGTTGTCAATTTCTGCTGGGTTTCTCTTTGAATATCTGATAGCACACTGGGGTTCTGTCAGGTCTTTCTAGAGCCTTATGTCCTAACGGATTCAGTAATTGTGTGTCTTATACATGTATGTGTTTCCTAGACTTAATATTCGTTTAATCCAATACTTGGACATTAGTCTGAGGCTTGGACAGTCTTCTATAAACACCTCTATCGCCAGGACAAGCAACCCCAAAAGTTTGGACAACCATGAGGAAACAAAGAAACACCATGCAGGCAAAGGAGCAGGAAAAAAACCCACAAGACCAAATCAATGAGGAGGAAATAGGAAGAATGCCTGAAAAAGAATTTAGAGTCATGATAGTAAAAATGATACAAAATCTCAATAACAAAATAGAGAAAGTACAAGAAACAGTTCATAAGAACTCAGAAAAACAAACAGCAATGGATAACAAAATAACTGAAATTAAAAATACTCTAGATGCTATAACCAGCAGAATGACTGAGGCAGAAGAACGAATAAGTGAGTTGGAAGATAGAATGGGGGAAATAACTGCCACAGAGAAGAAAAAAGAATAAAAAGATTAGAAGACAGTCTCAGAGACCTCAGTGATAACCTTAAACGTACCAACATTCGAATTATAGCCATCCCAGAAGAAGAAGAAAACAAGAAAGGGTCTGAGAAAATATTTGAAGAGGTTATAGTGGAAAACTTCCCCAACATGGGAAAGGAAATAATTCACCAAGTCCAAGAAGCACAGAGAGTCCCATACAGAATAAACCCAAGGAGAAATACACCAAGACACATATTAATCAAACTAACAACAATTAAACACAAAGAAAAAATATTAAAAGCAGCAAGAGAAAAGCAACAAACAACATATAAGGGAAAACCCATCAGGATAACAGCTGACCTTTCTACAGAAACTCTGCAGGCCAGAAGGGAATGGCAGGATATCCTGAAAGTCCTGAAAGAGAGAAACCTACAGCCAAGAATACTCTACCCAGCAAGAATCTCATTCAGATTTGAGGGAGAAATCAAAAGCTTTCCAGACAAGCAAAAGGTAAGAGAATTCAGCACCACCAAACCAGCCTTACAACAAGTGCTAAAGGAACTTCTCTAAGTAGGAAACACAAGAAAAGGAAAACACCTACAAATACAAACCCAAAACAATTAAGAAAATGGTAATTGGAACACACATGTCAATAATCACCTTAAATGTAAATGGATTAAATGCTCCAACCAAAAGACACAGACTGGCTGAATGGATACAAAAACAAGACCCTTCTATATGCTGCCTACAAGAAACCCACTTCAGACCAAGGGATACATATAGACTGAAAGTAAAGGGATGGAAAAAGATATTCCATGCAAATGGAAGTCAAAAGAAAGCTGGAGTAGCAATACTCATATCAGACAAATTAGACTTGAAAGTAAAGACTATTAAAAGAGACAAGGAAGGACACTACATAATGATCAAGGGATCCATTCAAGAAGAACATATCACAATGGTAAATATCTATGCCCCCAACATAGGAGCACCTCAATACATAAGGCAAATGCTAACAGCTATAAAAGGGGACATCGACAGTAACACAATAATAGTGGGAGACTTGAACACCCCACTTACATCAATGGACAGATCATCCAAACAGAAAATAAATAAAGACACACAAGCTTTAAATGACACATTAGACCATCTCGACTTAATTGATATCTATAGGACATTCCATCCAAAAACAACAGACTACACTTTCTTCTCAAATGCACACGGAACATTTTCCAGGATAGATCACATCTTGGGTCACAAATCAAACCTCAGCAAATTCAAGAAAACTGAAATCATATCAAGCATCTTCTCAGACCACAACGCCATGAGACTAGATATCAATTACAGGAAAAAAACTGCAAAAAATACGAACACATGGAGGCTAAACAATTCACTCTTAAACAACCAAGGAATCACTTAAGAAATCAAAGAGGAGATCAAAAAATATCTAGAAACAAATGACAACGAAAACACAACAACCCAAAACCTATGGGATGCAGCAAAAGCAGTTCTAAGAGGGAAGTTTATAGCAATACAGTCCTACCTTAAGAAACAAGAAAATGATCGAATAAACAACCTAACCTTACACCTAAAACAACTAGAGAAAGAAGAACAAAGAAACCCCAAAGTGAGCAGAAGGAAAGAAATCATAAAGATCAGAGCAGAAATAAATGAAAAAGAAAGGAAAGAAACCATAAGAAAAATAAATAAAACTAAAAGCTGGTTCTTTGAGAAGATTAACAAAATGGATAAACCATTAGCCAGACTCATCAAGAAAAAAAGGGAGAAGATGCAAATCAACAGAATTAGAAATGAAAAAGGAGAAGTAACAACAGACACCTCAGAAATACAAAACATCATGAGAGACTACTACAAGCAACTATATGCCAATAAATTGGATAATCTGGAAGAAAGGGATACATTCTTAGAAAAATACAATCTTCCAAGACTGAATCAGGAAGAAATAGAAACCATGAACAGACCAATCACAAGTACAGAAATTGAGGCAGTGATTAAAAATCTCCCAGCACACAAAAGCCCAGGACCAGATGGGTTCACGGGCGAATTCTATCAAACATTTCGAGAAGAGTTAACACCTATCCTTCTCAAACTCTTCCAAAATATTGCAGAAGGCGGAACACTCCCAAACTCATTCTACGAGGCTACCATCACCCTGATACCAAAACCAGGCAAAGATGTCACAAAAAAAGAAAACTACAGACCAATATCACTGATGAATATAGATGCAAAAATCCTCAACAAAATACTAGCTAACAGACTGCAACAGCACATTAAAAAAAATCATACACCATGATCAAGTGGGGTTTATCCCTGGGATGCAAGGATTCTTCAATATATGCAAATCAATCAACGTGATACATCATATCAACAAATTGAAGGATAAAAACCATATGATCATTTCAATAGATGCAGAAAAAGCTTTTGACAAAGTTCAACATCCATTTATGATAAAAGCTCTCCAGAAAATGGGCATAGAAGGAAATTACCTCAACATAATAAAAGCCATATATGAAAAACGCCAACATCGTTCTCAATGGGGAAAACCTGGAAGAATTCCCTCTGAGAACAGGAACAAGACAAGGGTGTCCACTCTCACCACTATTATTCAACATAGTTTTGGAAGTTTTAGCCACAGCAATCAGAGAAGAAAAAGAAATAAAAGGAATCCAAATTGGAAAAGAAGAAGTAAAACTGTCACTCTTTGCAGACGACATGATATTATATATAGAAAACCCTAAAGACTCTACCAGAAAACTGCTAGCACTAATTGATGAGTTCAGTAAAGTAGCAGGATACAAAATTAATGCACAGAAATCTCTTGCATTCCTATACACTAACAACGGAAGAGCAGAAAGAGAAATTAAGGAAACTCTCCCATTCACCATTGCAACAAAAAGAATAAAATACCTAGGAATAAACCTGCCTAAGGAGGCAAAAGATCTGTATGCAGAAAACTTTAAGACATTGATGAAAGAAATCAAAGATGACACAAACAGATGGAGGGACATACCATGTTCCTGGATTGGATGAATCATCATCGTGAAAATGACTACTCTACCCAAAGCAATTTACAGATTCAATGCAATCCCGATCAAATTACCAATGGCATTTTTCACAGAACTAGAGCAAGAAATCTTACGATTTGTATGGAAACGCAAAAGACCCCGAATAGCCAAAGCAATCTTGAGAAGGAAAAATGGAGTTGGTGGAATCAGGCTTCCTGACTTCAAACTATACTACAAGGCCATAGTGATCAAGACAGTATGGTACTGGCACAAAAATAGAAAGGAAGATCAATGGAATAGAATAGAGAACTCAGAAGTAAGCCCAAACACATATGGGCACCTTATCTTTGACAAAGGAGGCACGAATATACAATGGAAAAAAGACAGCCTCTTCAATAAGTGGTGCTGGGAAAATTGGACAGCTACATGTAAAAGAATGAAATTAGAACACTTCCTAACACCATACACAAAAATAAACTCCAAATGGATTAAAGACCTACATGTAAGGCCAGACACTATAAAACTCCTAGAGGAAAACATAGGCAGAACACTCTATGACATACATCAAAGCAACATCCTTTTTGACCCACCTCCTAGAATCAGGGAAATAAAATCAAGAATAAACGAATGGGACCTCATGAAACTTAAAAGCTTTTGCACAGCAAAAGAAACCATAAACAAGACTAAAAGGCAACCCTCAGAATGGGAAAAAATAATTGCCTATGAAACAACGGACAAAGGATTAACCTCCAAAATATACAAGCAGCTCATGAAGCTTCATACCAAAAAAGCAAATAACCCAATCCACAAATGGGCAGAAGACCTAAATAGACATTTCTCCAAAGAAGACATACAGATGGCCAACAAACACATGAAAAGATGCTCAACATCACTCATCATCAGAGAAATGCAAGTCAAAGCCACAATGAGGTATCACCTCACACCAATCAGAATGGCCATCATCACAAAGTCTGGAAACCACAAATGTTGGAGAGGGTGTGGAGAAAAGGGAACTCTCCTGCACTGTTGGTGGGAATGTAAGTTGGTACAGCCACTATGGAAAACAATTTGGAGGTTCCTTAAAAAACTACAAATAGAACTACCATATGATCCAGTAATCCCACTCCTGGGCATATACCCAAAGAAAACCATAATCCCAAAAGAAACTTGTACCATAATGTTTATTGCAGCACTATTTACAATAGCCAGGACATGGAAGCAACCGAAATGCCCATCAACAAATGAATGGATACAGAAGATGTGGCATATATATACAATGGAATATTACTCAGCTATAAAAAGGGATGAGATGGAGCTATATGTAATGAGGTGGATAGAACTACAATCTGTCATACATAGTGAAGTAAGTCAGAAAGAGAAGGACAAATATTGTATGCTAACTCACATATACGGAATCTAAAAATGGTACTGATGAACTCAGTGACAAGAACAAGGATGCAGATACAGAGAATGGACTGGAGAACTCGAGGTATGGGAGGGGGCGGGGGGTGAAGGGGAAACTGAGACGAAGCGAGGGAGTAGCACAGACATATATATACTACCAACTGTAAAATAGTCAGTGGGAAGTTGTTGTATAACAAAGGGAGCCCAACTCGAGGATGGAAGATGCCTTAGAGGACTGGGGCAGGGAGGGTGGGGGGGACTCGAGGGGGGGGAGTCAAGGAAGGGAGGGAATTCGGGAATATGTGTATAAAAACAGATGATTGAACCTGGTGTACCCCCCCCCCAAAAAAAAAAATGAATAGAGGGGGACTTACCTTATGGTCCAGTGGTAAAGAATCTGCTTTCCAATGCAGGGGACGAAGGTTTGATCCCTCATCAGGGAACTAAGATCCCACATGCCATGGGGCAACTAAGCCTGCTTGCCACAACTACTGAGCTCGCACACCTCAACTAGAGAGCCTGCATACTGCAAACTACAGAGCCCACACACCTGGAGTCTGTGCACCACAACTAGGGAGAAGTCCGCCTGCCGCAATGAAGAGCCTGTGTAAGATCCCATGTGCCGCAGCTAAGACGCATTGCAGCCAAAAAAAGAGAGAGAGAGAGAAGGAAAAAAATGAATAGAAGGACTTCCCTGGTGGTCCAGTGGTTAAGACTCTGTACTCTCAATGTGGGGGGCCAAGGTTTGATCCCTGGTCAGGGAACTAGATCCTGCATGCCAAAACTAAGAGCCCAAATGTCACAACTAAGACCTGGCACAGCCAAATAACTAAATAACTAATTAACAATAACAATAAAAAATGAATAGGGGGAACATCACTACAGATCTCATGGACTTTAAAAAGATAATAAAGGAATTCAATGAACAATGCTATGCCCACCAATTTGATAACCTAGATGAAATGGACAATTCTTTGAAAAACACAGTGTGCCAAAACATGCAAGAAGGAAGAGACAATCTAAACAGGACTGTATCTGTTAAGGAAATTGAATCAATAATTTATAACCTTACAAAACAGAAATCACCAGGCCCAGATGGGTTCTACCAAACATTTAAAGAAGAAAATATACCGATTCTCTATAGTCTCTTTCATAACATAGAAGCAGAGGGATTATTTCCTAACTCATTCTATGAAGTCAACATTTCCCTAATACCAAAACCAAAGACATTACAAGAAAACTGCAGACTAATATCTCTCAGGAACATAGATGCAGAAATTTTCAACAAAATATTAGCAAGTCAAATCCAACAACATATAAAAATAATTAAACACCAGAAACAAGCAGGATTTATCCCAGGTATGCAAGGCTGGTTCAACATTCAAAAGTCAATTAATGTCGGGACTTCCCTGATGTTCCAGTGGTTAAGACTCTGTGCTCCCAATGCAGGGTGGGGGGGTGGGGTGGCAATAAAGATCCCATGTGCCACAACTAAGACCTGGTGCAGCCAAATAAATAAATAAATATTTGAAATAGTGGTTGCAAATTGGAGGCCCACGGGCTGGGCCTTTATAAATGTTGTGTTTGGCTTGTACAGTTAAAAAAAGTTCTTTAAAAAATCAGTTAATGTAATCCATTACATCAAGCTAAAAGAAGAAAAATCACATGATCACATCAATAGATAGAGGTAGAAAAAACATTTGACAAAACTCAATACACACTCATGATAAAAACTTTCAGAACTAGGAATAGAGGGGAATTTCCTCACTTGATAAACAATATCTACAAAAGACCTACAGTTAACATTACACTTATGGTGAGAGGTTAGAAGATTTCCCACTAAGATCAGGAACAAGGCAAGGATGTCCCTCTCACATCTTTTCAACACTGAATTAGAATTCACACCTAATGAAAAAAACAAGAAAATGAAAGAAATGATATACTGACTGGGGAGGAAGATATAAAATTGTCTTTGTTCTCAGATGACATGATTGTCTATGTAAAAAATCCAAAAGAACTGACAAATAAAAACCTCCTGGGACTCATAAGTGATTACAGCAATGTAGCAGAATACAAAGTTAACATACAACCACCTTCCTATATACCAGCAATGAACAAGTCAGTTTTGAAATTAAAAACACAATACCATTTATATTAGCACCCCCAAAAAGAAATACCTTGGAATAAGTCTAACAAAATATGTACCAGATCTATATGAGGAAAACTACAAAACCCTAATAAAAAAAATTCAGAGAAGAAGAGATATTTTACATTCATGGTTAGGAATACTCACTATTGTCAAGATGTTGGTTCTTTGCAACTTGATCTATAGATTTAATGTAATCCCAATCAAAATCCCAAGTAATTTTGTGTATATCGACAAACTGATTCTAAAATTTACATGGAGAGGCAAAAAACACAGAATAGCCAATACAATATTGAAGGAGAAAAACCAAGCTGGAGGACTAAAACTACCTGACTTCAAGAGTATGATGGAAAAAAATGACAAATAGATTAATAAAGCAGAAAGAGAGCTCAGTAATGGATCCTTATAAATATAGTTAACTGACCTTTGACAAAGGAACAAAGGCAATACAATGGAGAAAATATAGTATTTCAATAAATGATGTTGGAACAACTGGAAATTCACTGCAAAAAAAAAAAAATGAATCTAGATATATACCTTACACCCTTTCCAAAAATTAACTCAAAATTGATCATAGATCTAAATGTAAAACATGAAACTATAAAACTCCTAGAAGGCAACAGGGGAGAAAACCTAGATGACCTTGGGTTTGGCAATGACTTTTTAGATACAACACCAAAGGCATGACCCCTAGAAAGAAAGCAAAGATTAATAAGCTGGACTTTACGCACCTGTGGTCAATTGATCTACAACAAAGAAGGCAAGAATATACAATGGAGAAAAGACAGTCTCATCAATAAGTGGTGCTGGGAAAACTGTACAGCTACATGAAAAGAATAAACTTAGAACATTCTCTAACACCATGCTCAAAAATAAACTCAAAATGGATTAAAGACCTAAATGTAAGACCGGATACTGTAAAACTCCTAGAGGAAAATATATGCAGGATACTCTTTGACATAATTTCCTTTTCTGATGTGATTATTACATTGGCAGCAGGTGTAATGTATCTTGAACTCAGCAAGGCACCTGACAAGATACATCATCTTTTCTATAGACTGAATGAGAGCATATTTACAGACATTTAGTTGCTTGAACCACTGTATATTAACAGAATGATATAAATGATATAACCTGAGGAAGATCTCTACTGGCATTCCAAAAGGGGCTGCAGTGGCTTCAGCACCTTCAACATCTTTATCAATGATCTACAGGCATTAAGAGAATTCACATTTAATGAACATTTATATGTCAACCTCATATGGGTTTCTCAAATAACAAATATATTTCTATGTTAGGGACTCTAAAATTTTTATCTAATTTAATCCTCACAATAATCCTTTGAGGTAGGTATTTTTATTCCAATTTTAGCAATTAGGAAACTGAGGTTCAGAAAGTTTCAGAAATTGTTCTACATTCCACAACTCACAAAGAATAATGTTCCATATCTGTACAGCGAAAACATCAACAGATGTCCTCCCACCCACAAGATAGAAAAGACTGGAGAAAGTGTGCTCTGGGGAGAAAGTCTGACTAGAAGATAGCCAAGATTTTATGATTTAATGTACCTAAAATTTTACATAAAAGACAAAAATGGTGTGATGATTCCCTTTACCGAAGGATACACCATAGGATTTCTTTAAATCACAAGCTTTCTTACTGCCCTGAAGATGTAATCTGAATATGTCAAATACACACACATTTTCAGAAATGCTCCTATTCTATCAGATGAAGTGTTCTGTGAATTCTCTCCTTTAAAGTGTAATAATTGATATTTAAAGTCTGTACTAAGAAAGACTGCAACATGTAAAGGAGTTAGGAAACCTGGCTGGATTCTGACTTTAGCTCTGATGGTCTTATGTAAAATGATTTCTCCCAGATCTCTTCTTAATGGTTTCCAAAAGTCTCCTCTTAATGGCTCAATGTGTGTGTTCTGTAAATAATTGATTGCATAGAGATAATTCAGTAGGAGGGAACATTCGATGATAGTGACTTAGGGAAAAAATATGCTGTATCATTTCTACTTAGTAAGCAAATGTTGATTAATGAGTGGTTGCATTTAAGTAACTTTGAAGAATCTACAAAAGTTCAATGTTCAAGATAACCAGAGTTGCATACTTTAGTTAATGATTACAAATGAACTTAAGAAAGCTTTTCTTTCTTGTGCAATATTTTACAATAGATATCCAGTGGTAACAGTAAAAATACTTGTTTTTCTCTTTGTATTTTTTAATTGGGTCTAATATTCATATTCCTATAACATAAACTAAAAACTATAATATGAAGTAATCAAATAATTACTCCCAAACTCTCCCACCAAGATAATCTGTACTTTTTTGTGAGGCTAAAACAAACAAAAAAATTTAGAATAACAAGAGATCAAGAAGGATGTACACATAATTAAATCAACATTAATTTAAAAAATATTTTTACTTATTGTAAACCTAGTATTTTAATATTAAAAGTTGAAATACAGTGAAATTCTTCTGGAAGAATAAACAAATTGAAAAGAATGGATTTAAATAATTAATGAACTTATTGAACTAGATTTAAAGCTTATCAAAAAAGTCAACTACTAAAAGATTTACGTAGTTTTAAAAAAGAACATGTACTTTAAAAAGTATTAAAAGTTATTGACGGTACAGAATAATATTCCTGGTAGAGTCAAAGAAGAGTTTTTAACTGTAGACAAACTAGAGAGAATTGGATGAACAGTTCTATGTTTTTTAGACAGAAGCATATTAGTATAAAAAAGAAGTAACTGGGAATTCTCTGGTGGCCCAGTGGTTAGGACTTGGTGCTTTCACTGCCCTTGCCTGGGTTCAATCCCCGGATGGGGAACTAAGATCCTACAAGCCAAGTGGCTTGGCCTGAAAAAAGAATTAATTTAGGTCTTTACTTCACAGCATCCCATAAAATATATTTTTGATAGGTCATTAAACAAGAGAAGAAAATGAGCTAGCATAAAAATATAGGCACTGGAGAGAATAATACTTTTCTGAGTCCTGGGGGGAGAAAAAGGAGGTGATATCAGAAAACAGAAAATGCCTACACATTTTTTTTTAATTTTCAAGAGGCTTTTTATAAAACAAATACAGTCAGCCAGCCCTCTGTATCCTTGGGTTCCACATTCACAAATTCAACCAATCATGGATCAAAAGTATTTGAGAAAAAAATATTCCAGAAAGTTCCAAAAAGCAAAAGTTGAATTTACCATTCACTGGCAGCTATTTACATAGCATTTACATTGTATTTACAACTATCTGTATTTACATTGTATTACATATTATAGGTAATCTACAGATGATTTAAAGTATACAAGAGGATGTGTGTAAGTTACAGGAAAATACTATTTTATACATGAGATTTGAGCATCTGCAGATTTTGGTATCCAGAGAGGTCCTGGAACCAATCCTCCCTAGATACTGAGGAACACCTGTACTAATGTGAAAGCAACCAAACAGGAACTACATCTGATAAAAATAACATGATAGTGCAATATAAATAGAAATGATCACACATGGAAAACCACATAGCTTTACCAGTAACTAAATACAGGTAAAGTATAAAAATTTCTGGAAGGATACGGAAGAAATTGTTAATAGTGGCTGCTTTCAGAAGAACTAGAGGAATGAAGAAAATAAGCTAAAATACACATAAGATGTTGAATTCTGTGGGATACTAGTTCCCCGAAAACAGCACCAAAACACCTTGTTAAGACAAAGCCGAATCTGTTCTTATCACAGTAAGAGAGAGCACTACCTTAACATATGCTGGCCTTTTTACTAGGAAGTTATTTAAATTCTTAATACCAAATTCTTTTTTTTGTGTGTGTGTGCATTCCCAATGCATCTGTGGAGAGGGATGCATTCCACGTCCCTCTACTTCACCACCATCTTTTTCTCCTATCAATACCAAATTCTTATAATTTATGGTTGGACTACTACTAGTACTATTATAGACATTTTTGTGAATTGAGAACACGAAAATTGCCAAATTAGTGAAAATTTGCTGGACAATATCTTTAAGCCTACTGCCAAGACTAAAAAATGCATTTCTCTGTATGCTCATGTTTGTTCACACATATATGTAGAAATTTGGGGAGTGCTTTTACTAGCACTTAGCTTTTTCACTTGTTATTTGGGGACATATTTGAGAGAGATTACCAAGTGGTACTTGCAAAAGGAGTTTGAAGAGGCCCATATTTTATTTAAAGGAAAAATCTGTAATTTCAATCATATAATTTTAACTTTTAATTCTTTTACTATGGAGGTTGTATCCATAGAACAGCAAGTACCGTGCTAGGCATATGGATGTGAGCTATATAAATAAAATGTGTTATTCTCATAATTCTTACTTTTGACCTGGGTTCCTCTTTGACCTGCAAAGGGAAGGGCCATCTCTTTGGCATCTTGTGAGTGGACCCCTGTGATAGGTTTAAAGATCTCCAAATAGGATGACTTATTTACGGGTGTCCTATCTTCAAACACATGAACTGTAACTGACTTCTGAGCAATTTCGAAGTATAAAGTGCATTCTCTAAGATAGGTGTCTGAACTTTGTTGAACTCTGACTTGCTTAATTAAGCTGTAAGGAGGTTTAGAGGACTTTGAGTTATCAGTAACATTGTTTTTCTAAAGATAGGGTTTCTCTTGCAATTTTCATACTGTATGGAGATTTGGAAAGTTCTTAACCCTACTAAAGCAGGTTGCTATGCAACCTTCATAGCAACTTTCATAGCAACTGCTGGAGGGAAAACTCACTCTCCAATTTTTTTTTTTTTTAACCACCTGTACCCATTTTTTCCACCCCCACCTCTAGCAACCACCAATCTGTTCTCTATGAGTTTGCTTTTTTTGTTTTATATTCCACATGTATGGGAGATCATACAGTATTTGTTTTTCTCTGTCAGACTTATTTCACTTAGTATAATTCCCTCAAGGTCCATCCATTCCATCCATGTTGTTGCAAATGGTAGGGTTTCTTTCCATCTTTTTTATGACTGAATAATATTTCATTGTGTATATGTGTATGTGTGTGTGTATCAATATGTGTGTGTGTATCTTACAATTTCTTTATTTTTATTTTTTATTTTTATTGGAGTATAGTTGATGAACAAAGTTGTGTTAGTTTCAGGTGTACAGCATCTTACAATTTCTTTATCCATTCATTCATTGATGGGCACTTAAGTTGTTTCCATGTATTGGCTATTGTAAATAATGCTGTAATGAACATGGATATCTTTTTGACAGTGGTTTCATTTCCTTCAGATAAATACCCAGAAATGGAATTGCTGGATCATATGTTAGTTCTATTTTTAACTTTTTGAGGCACCTCCATACTGTTTTCCATAGTGGCTGTACAAATTTACATTCCCACCAATAATGCACAAGTGTTTCCTTTTCTCCACATCCCCACCAACAATTATTTGTCTTTTTGGTAACAGCCATTCTAAGAGGTATGAGGTGATATCTCATTGTGGTTTTGATTTGCATTTCCCTGATGACTAGTGATGTTGAGTACCTTTTTAGGTACCTGTTAAACATTTCTTTGTCTTTGAAAAAATGTCTATTTGGATCAATCTTCTGTCCATTTTTAAATCAAATTGTTTTTTCTATTGAGTTGTATGGGCTCTTTACATATTTTGGGATTTTAACTCCTTATCAGATATATGATGTGTCAATATTTTCTCCCATTCCATAGGTTGCCTTTTCATTTCGTTGATGCTTTTCTTTGTTGTACAGAGATTTTAGTTCGATGTAGTCCCACTTGCTTTTTTTTTTGCTTTTGTTGTCTTTGCTTTTAGTCAAATCCAAAGAAATCATTGCCAAAACTTTGTTCTCCATTTATATTAGGACCCTTATGAAGGGTATACCCAACTTAAAGTGGCTTGAATGAAAATATTTATTGGTTCAGATAACTGAAAGCCCAGAGATAATGCATTTCTCAGGACTGATTTATCCCATTGGTTGTGCTCCATTTCCCTCTCATTCTTTTGGCCTTGCCCTCCTTTAGCATCAGTTTTATTCTCATACAGGTAGTGGGACAGCTGCAACAGTTTCAAGACTCATTCACATATAACATATAGCAAAAGAGAGAAAGGGTCATTTTCAGCAAGTGTCCTAGAAATAGAAGCCACTAGCAAACCTCTCCTGGCATCCCAGTGGCCCAAATTTCTGAATCAATTCCTGACAAGGAAAATAAGGTTACCCTTAGATTACTCAGGCCCATCCCTGAAGCTGTGGGTGAGGTCAGCCTTTCCTAAATCACATAGGCTACATGCAGAGTGATTGCTACAACAAAATCACAATTGCAAGAAGAAATGAGATATAAAGTTTGGGCAGGAAACAATGATCTCCACCAGGAATAAATTCTTAGTTTTTTTCCAATCCAGATTCAGGATAATATGGGAAACAATGCCTACTACTTAGTGCCTTATTACAAAAAGGATTTTAAGCGACTTACAAAACACATAAAATATAACAAGATAAAATGAGTAAAGAAAAAAAGGATAAAAAAGATAAAGCAAGGGACAAGCCCAACTACACAAAATTTATTCAATACGATCCTGTTTACTTGTGGCATATAAATTTGACTCTGAGCTTCTGTCAGTTGAAAGAGGAAAACTGAATCAGTAACTGTATCAGTCAGGCCTCTTTTGGTTGCAAGTGTCAAAGATCCAAATCAAACAGGAATAAATACAAAAAGGAAATTTATTGACTAATTTAATAGAACAGTCTGTGAATGGAACTAGCTTTAGGCACAGATGGGTCCTCAAACAAGATTCTCAGGACATTTATTTCTGTGTTAGTTTAATTCTCAAGTAGCCTCTTTTCACGTGCTGGCAAAGACGGCCTCAAAAAGCTCTATGCTTACACAGGTCTTATGGCCAGTGATTCTAGTGAAAAGAGAGCATCTTTTTTCTGAGCGCTCCAGAAAAAAATCCTTGGTTGGATTCTGTTTGGCCCTCTTTGTGTTGTGTTCCCATTTCTGGACTAAACAATGTGGACAAAGGAATGAGGCATTCTAACTGGTTAGCCTGGGTCAATGTGTTCTCTCTTATGAACAGGGGGAGAAATACTATTGACAATTCCATCAGGAAAGCATTATCCTTCAGTGGCAACTTCAGAAAGGAAAAGAGACAAACAAAATGTCTTGATAACAACATAATTCCATACATGTAAGATATAAACAAATCAATTGTTCAGAAGCCCAGCTACTCCCCAGACTAACACTTAAGAAAAAATGTCTTGGGACTTCCCTGGTGGCCTTCCCTGGTGGCACAGTGGTTAAGAATCTGCTTGCCAATGCAGAGGACACAGGTTCAATCCCTAATCCAGGAAGATCCCGCATGCTGTGGAGCAACTAAACCCATAAGCCACAACTACTGAGCCTGCATGCCACAACTACTGAAGCCTGCATGCCTAGAGCCCATGCTCCACAATGAGAAGCCACCACAGTGAGAAGCCTGCGCACCACAATGAGAAGATTCTGCTCGTCACAACTAAAGAAAGCAAGCCCACATGTAGCAAAGAAGACTCAATGCAGCCAAAAGTAAAAAAAAAAAAGAAAAAAGAAAGAAAAAGAAAAAATATCTCCTCTAGGACCTCAATAACACACTGATATAGGTATTTTATATAACTGTCTTCTATTATATCTCCAATATAGAACAGTGGCATAATGCCAATGTGGTTTGATTTTTTTTTTTTAAATTCTATAAGGGACCAGAGCAATGCAATCCAAACACACAGCTCTTTGCAATTTTATCCAAGGATAAAATTCAGCATCTATACAGGAAAAGAAGGAATGAATATTCCTCAGGTGTCTTACACAACTCTTAGTTGCAGGGAACAGACATCCATTCAACCAGTGTAGCCATCTTATTGAGAGATGTAAACTAAATACAAAATGAATAAGAAATGATATTTTGCTTCCACCATTGTCTTCAACCATACTATATCAAACCTCTTTCCCTGCCCTTGACCACATCTTGGGCAGATCCTATAGCTTTTTGGTCTCTCAGGTTTAAAAGGTTCAAACTAATTTAATCTAATTTAAAACTCTCTCACATTCACTTTTTAAAAACAGCTTTATTAAGATATAAATTACATGTAATTCACCCACTTAAAGTGTACAATTCAGTGGTTTTTAGCATATTCAGAGTTGTGCAACCATCACTACAATCAATTTTAGAACATTTTACCACCCACAAAAGAAACACCCATTTTAAAGCCCCTCCCCTTTCTTGGCTAAGGGACCAGCTACTGCTGGAGAGGGAAGTGTCATTCCTTTTATCATTTTCCTTGCTATTCATTTTCTCTCCCTTAAATTCCAGTACTGGGACAGGGAGGTGAGGACCCCGGGAAAAGAGGCAAAGGCAATTTTACTGAGCTGGTAGGATGACCAAACTTTCGCAGTTTGCCTGACACAGAAATTTCCTAGGATATGGGACTTTCAATGGTAAAATTGGAAAAGTTCCAAGCAAACTGGGATGGTCAGTCACCGTAATGAGCTGGTGCTGTTTGTAGTTCATTCTTGTTTGATTAATAGCTAACCATTACACTTTGTTATAGCCACATTCCAGGTGGTCCAACTCTTAGCTCTTCTTTGAGGCACCGGAGTGTCCTCCATACTGCTATTTCCTAACACAGGTTATACACACTGGCTGACCTCTTCCCCCCTCAAATCCTGTCTTTCAGCAGTATACTCTCTTCCATTGCTGGTAATGCTAAATTTGATTACTGGGTTAAGAATCGTAACAACCAGATAGCTCCATTATAATGTCGTTTCTATTTTTATGACTAGCAAAAAATCCACAGGGTTTCAGCATTAACATTCTTTGATTTATTTCATTAGGGGTTGCAAAATGGTTATTCTCTTATTCGGAAAGATGAGTAACGTTGCTAGGAACGTTATTCATGTACAGTTCTTTGCATGGACATGTTTTCAATTCTCTTGGGTGTGTGCGTGTGTATCTATCTATCTATCTATCTATCTATCTATCTATCTATCTATCTATCTAACAATGGAATCGCTGGGCCATATAGCAACTCTATGTTTAACATTTGAGAAATTCCCAGACTATTTTACAAAGCAGTTCCACCATTTTACAATCCCACCAGCAGCACATGAAGGTTCTACTTGCTCCGCAACCTTGCAAACACTTGATATGGTCAGTCTTTTGAGGGGTATAGTCATTCGAGTGGGTGTGAAGTAGCAGCTCATTGGGGTTTTGACTTGCATTTCCCTAACGACTCATGATTTTGAGCATCTTTTCACATGCTTGTTGGCCAATTGTACACCTTCTTTGGAGAAATGTCTACTCAAATCCTTGTCCATTTTAAAACTGGGTTGTCTTTTTATTGTTGAGTCCTAAGAATTTTTTATATATTCTGGATACAAGCCCCTAATCAAACATGATTTGCAAATATTTTCTCCTATTCTGTAGGTTCTTTTCACTTTCTTGATGTTACCCTTTGAAGCGTTATTTTTTGTTTTGTGACTTGTGCTTTTCCTGT
Source organism: Hippopotamus amphibius kiboko (assembly GCF_030028045.1). Lineage (NCBI taxonomy): Eukaryota > Metazoa > Chordata > Mammalia > Artiodactyla > Hippopotamidae > Hippopotamus > Hippopotamus amphibius. The sequence continues at coordinate 30,092,995 of NC_080190.1, forward strand.
CACATCTAAGGCTTTGTCTAATCCGAGCTCACAAAGATTACTATTTTAAGAATTTTGTGTTTTAGCTATTTTACTTAGGTGATGCATTTGAATTAACTTTTGTACATAATGTAAGGTCCAACTTCATTCTTTTGCACGTGTATATGCAAAGAAGGCTGCTCTTTCCCCAGGGAATTATCTTGCCACCCTTGTCAAGAATCAATTGCCTATAGTAAAAAGGTTTATTTCTGGATTCTCTATCGTATTGCCATTGAGCTATATATTCATCCTTATGCCAGTAACACATTGTCTCAATTAGTGTAGCTTTGTAGTACGTTTTGAAATCAGGAAGTATAAGTCCTCTAACTTTGTTCCTTTTTAAGACTGGCTATTTTGGGTTCCCTGCATTTCCAGATGAATTTTAGAAATCAGCCTGTTAATTTCTGCCAAAAAGGCAGTTGGGATGTTAATAGGGATTACCTTGAATCCACAAACCAATGGGAGACTATTGCTATCTTAACAATATTAAATCTTCCAATCTATGAACATGGGATGTCTTCCCATCTATTTATTTATTGTCAGGTCTTTAACATTTTCTTTAAAAAATGCTTTGTAGCTTTCAATGTAGTCTTACACTTCTTTGATTAAATTTATTCCTAAGCATTTCATTTTTGATGCTATCATAAATGGAACTGTTTTTTTAATTGCATTTTAGGATTAATTACCAGTGTAGCAATACAACTGATTTTGTATATTGATTTTTTTTTTTTTTGGACAGGGAGGTCGTCTTTCTTTCTTTCTTTAATTTTTGGCTGCGTTGGATATTTGTTGGTGCACATAGGCTTTCTCTAGTTGTGGTGAGTGGGGGCTACTCTTCGTTGCAGAGCACAGGCTTCTAGGTGCACAGGCTTCAGTAGTTGCAGCACATGGGCTCAGTAGTTATGGCACATGGGCTTAGTTGTTTTGTGGCATGTGGGATCTTCTGGCCCAGGGATCGAACCTGTGTCCTCTGCATTGGCAGGTGCATTCTTAACCACTGCACCACCAGGGAAGCCCTGTATATTGATTTTTATATCCGGCAAACTTGCTCACTTCAAAAAAAATTTTTGTGTGGATTCTTTAGAATTTTCCATATACAAGATTATGTCACCTGTAAATAGAAGATGTTTTCTTTCTTTTTAAGCTGGATGTTTTTATTTCTTTTTCTTGCCTAATCACTCTGGCTAGGACCTCCAGTACAATATTAAGTAGAAGCAGTGAGAGTGTGCATCCTGTCTTGTTCCAGATCTTAGGCAGAAAGTATTAAGTTTGACATTAGCCATATGTTTTTTTTTTTACAGATACTCTTTATCAGGTTGAGGAACTTCCTTTCTATTCTAAGTTTGCTGAGTGTTTTTATTATGAAAGGGTATTAGATTTTGTCAAAGGCTTTTTCCATGTTGAGATGACCATGTGATTTTTGTGCTTTATTCTATCAATATGGTGCAGTACATTGATTGATTTTTGGATGTTAAACCAGCCTTGCATTCCTGGTATAAATCCTATTTGGTCATCTCTTTTGTTGCTGGCCTCAGTTTACAGAACAAAGTGAAAAGTGGATCTCAGTGGTCAAATTGAAGCTATCCAGCATAGTTACCAAAGTCAGTAAGTCCTGACTCTCAATCCAGTGCTCTTTTCCCATTAGCAAAGTAAATCAATACTGTGAGTATACAATTTGATGGTTGAAATGAGAAATATATAAAAATATGAAGATATGGCTCCTTAGTCTCAAAATACTTATATTGATGAAAGGACATTTACACATGAAATACTGAGTAATTATTTTAAAACAGGAAAAACAGAACTACATGTTGAAAAATAAAATCAAGGTAAGGGGTTACCTTATGCTTCTTTTAGAGTCACATAGTGGAGGGCACAAAATACTGGCTTCACTACTCAATGCCTAGCTTCTTGGGAAGCCCTTTTAAACTATCAAAGACTAATACTAGAAAGGTAACCTAGGGACTTTCCTGGTGGTGCAGTGGTTAAGAATCTGCCTGCCAATGCAAAATTAATGCGCAGAAATCTCTTGCATTCCTATACACTAACAACAAAAGAGCAGAAAGAGAAATTAAGGAAACTCTCCCATTTACCATTGCAACAAAAAGAATAAAATACCTAGGAATAAACCTGCCTAAGGAGGCAAAAGACCTGTATGCAGAAAACTATAAGACACTGATGAAAGAAATCAAAGACGATACAAACAGATGGAGAGACATACCATGTTCTTGGATTGGAAGAATCAACATTGTGAAAATGACTATACTATCCAAAGAAATTTACAGATTCAACGCAATCCCTATCAAATTACCAAGGGCATTTTTCACAGAACTAGAACAAGAAATCTTACGATTTGTATGGAAACGCAAAAGACCCCGAATAGCCAAAGCAATCTTGAGAATTAAAGACAGAGTTGGTGGAATTAGGCTTCCTGACTTCAAACTATACTACAAAGCCACAGTGATCAAGACAGTATGGTACTAGCACAAAAAGAGAAAGGAAGATCAATGGAACAGAATAGAGAACCCACAGGTAAACCCAAGCACATATGGGCACCTTATCTTTGACAAAGGAGGCACGAATATACAATGGAAAAAAGACAGCCTCTTCAATAAGTGGTGCTGGGAAAATTGGACAGCTACATGTAAAAGAATGAAATTAGAACACTTCCTAACACCATACACAAAAATAAACTCCAAATGGATTAAAGACCTACATGTAAGGCCAGACACTATAAAACTCCTAGAGGAAAACATAGGCAGAACACTCTATGACATACATCAAAGCAACATCCTTTTTGACCCACCTCCTAGAATAATAGAAATAAAATCAAGAATAAACAAATGGGACTTAATGAAACTTAAAAGCTTTTGCACAGTGAAAGAAACCATAAACAAGACAAGAAGACAACCCTCAGAATGGGAGAAAATACTTGCCAATGAAGCAACAGACAAAGGATTAATCTCCAAAATATACAAGCAGCTCATGCAGCTGAATACCAAAAAAGCAAATAAACCAAACCACAAATGGGTGGAAGATCTCAATAGACGTTTCTCCAAAGAAGACATACAGATGACCAACAAATGCATGAGAAGATGCTCAACATCACTAGTCATTAGAGAAATGCAAGTCAAAGCCACAATGAGGTATCACCTCACACCAGTCAGAATGGCCATCATCAAAACATCTAGAAACAGTAAATGTTGGAGAGGGTGTGGAGAAAAGGGAACTCTCCTGCACTGTTGGTGGGAATGTGAGTTGGTACAGCCACTATGGAAAACAGTTTGGAGGTTCCTTAAAAAACTAAAAATAGAACTACCATATGATCCAGTAATCCCACTACTGGGCATATATCCAGAGAAAACCATAATCCAAAAAGGAACATGCACCATAATGTTCATTGTAGCACTCTTTACAATAGCCAGGACATGGAAGCAACCTAAATGCCCATCAACAAATGAATGGATACAGAAGATATGGCATATACAGACAATGGACTATTACTCAGCCATAAAAAGGAATGAAATGGAGCTATATGTAATGAGGTGGATAGACCTCGAGTCTGTCATACAGAGTGAAGTAAGCCAGAAAGAGAAAAACAAATACTGTATGCTAACTCACATATATGGAATCCGGAAAAAAAAAATGGTACTGATGAACCCAGTGACAGGGCGAGATTAAGGATGCAGATGCAGAGAATGGACTGGAGGACAGGGGGCTGCGGGGGCGGGGGTCGAAGGGGAAGCTGGGATGAAGTGAGAGAGCAGCATAGACATAGATATACTACCAACTGTAAAACAGATAGCTAGTGAGAAGTTGCTGTATAACAAAGGGATATCAGCTTGATGATGGGTGATGCCTTAGAGGGCCAGGACAGGGATGGTGGGAGGGAGTCGCAGGAGGGAAGGGATATGGGGATATATGTATAAATACAGCTGATTCACTGTGGTGTACCTCAAATGCTGGTACAAGAGTGTAAGGCAATTATATTCCAATAAAGAGCTTAAAAAAAAAAAAAGAATCTGCCTACCAATGCAGGGGACACAGCTTCGATCCCTAGTCTGGGAAGATCCTACATGCTGCGGAGCAATTAAGCCTGTGTGCCACAACCACTGAGCCTGCACTCTAGAGACTGTGCATAATTACTGAGCCTGCATGCCACAACTACTGAAGCCCGAGCACTTAGAGCCCGTGTTCCACAACAAGAGAAGCTACCGCAATGAGAAGCCTGTGCACCACAATGAAGAGTAGCCCCTGCTCACCACAACTAGAGAAAGCCCACACACAGCAACAAAGACCCAACACAGCCAATAAATTAATTAATTAAAAAAAGAAAGAAAGCTAACCTAGACGAAAAGAACTAACATTTAATGCGTACATACTATGTACTTGGTGTTTTAATATATCCTTAAACCAGAAACGATAGTTATTATTCCTGATTTACAAATAAAGGAATTAAAGTTCAAAAAATTAAGTTAAACTAGAAGCCAGGATAATGATTCCAGGTGTGTCCGATTTGCCCAAGAGTTGCTCTCTGTACTACATCCACATACCAGAAACACCCTAAGCAGAAGACTTGGAGGTTAGTAGCCTAGCATTCCAGTCTTGTAAACAACATTAATTTATTATTAAATTTTGAGCAATTCCTAGCACCTCTCAGATCCCTAGCTAATCTGTTTAAATGAAATAGAGGTAACATAGCCTGCTCTTATCTCTGGAGGATCATACAGTGAAGTCCAAGTATGACAGAGGGTTAGGCCAAAATACTAAACATGATTGTGGTGCATGTGTATGTGATACTTACATACCTATATCTATATTCTAGAGCCAATATTAAAACTATTCATAGAAACCACTATTAACAGAAATCACTGAGGTTATTTTTAGTTTTTAAATAGTTTGCCTCTCATTTCTTGTAAATTCCTTGGCAAATACTCTATGTTGAAATCTTACCTGAAAAAGTGAGGAAAAAAGTTAATATTTAAAAGTGAGAGAAGGGGACTTCCTAGGTGGTGCAGTTGTTAACAATCTACCTGCCAATGCATGGTTTGATCCCTGGTCCAGGAAGATTCCACATGCCGAGGAGCAACTAAGCCTGTGTGCTGCAACTACTGAGCCTGTGTGCTGCAACTACTGAAGCCCGTGTGCCTAGAGCCCATGCTCCGCAACAAGAGAAGCCACTACAATGAGAAGCCTTTGCACCACAATGAAGAGTAGCCCCCACTCACCACAACTAGAGAAAGCCTGTGTGCAGCAACAAAGACCCAACACAGCCGATCAATCAATCAATTTATTTAAAATAAATAAATAAATAAAAATAAAAGAGAGGAAAGGGATACATTAAAAAAAAAAAGGCAAGGCTTTTGGTATATACATTCATTAGTACCCAAATCTGTACACACTATTTATAGAGGCTCCATTAACTAGCTTTATGACCAAGGGCAAGCTGTTTATATTATGATTTAGTTACTCTCTTAATACAGAAACATCAGTTCTATTACCAGAGCGGTGTTTGTGTAAAATGAGAGTATAAATATGAAAGTGACAGAAAAAGCTAGTGAAGAACTTCACCACTATGGGACCTGCTCATAGGAAAAGCAACCTTCATCACTAGAATCCATTCTCCCTATCTGGCCTCAGCTGAAAGTAACAGCTTTTCTGATCACCTCCCTAACCTCCCCCAATTCTCACTATAGGTCATTGTAAATTTCCAGATGAACCTTATAGTTAAGCCATTTCTCTATCTGGGAACAGAGGTAGAAGTAACCTGATGAGCAACAGAGATCACTTCTGCCTTTATAAGTTTGGGAACTTTTACATCCTACTTCCCAAGTCTGGGAATTTTTATGCTATACCATTTACTCTATTATCCTTAGCATCTTGCCCAGGGTAACACATCCAAAAAGTACATAATAAAAAGAGGGGAAAAAAAAAACCAACAAAAAAATCTTCCCTTTAATATTTGGCTACAGATTGTATCGAGGGTATAAATAAGAGACTACCATCATAGAATGGCAATTTTTATTTTACAAATGAAAAGGCAAAATATTGCTATTGAGTTGACCATGAAGTCATACCTAAGTTTGTACCTTGTAGGTGAATTTTCCCAGTTCATCAATTAATTCCACTGAAAACAAACTAAGACTCTGTCTGTGGAAGAAGTGTAGGCCAGATTTAACCATGATGATGGAGATGGCTGACAAGATTAAGCAAAGAAAGTGACTGTACTCTGTTTCAAGTTCTTCTTCTTCTTGGAAACATTCTCCATGGTAATGTAAGACTTAAAGACTGTGACTGTCCTGGCTGGAGAAGGTTAAAGCTGTGTTATAGAGAATTGTAGACTATTCTTCTACCTTTGTCCGGTGATATCCATGTCTCTCAGAGGGGTCTGTCTAAACCAGAATATTCTTTGCAATAGCATTCAAAGTCCTTACTTGGGTCACATCTGTTACCTTCAGAGAATATTCTGAGCTAGAAAGGGAGGCTCCCATAGCAACAGAGGAATTTCTGCAATAGAAATGATAAAGGAACGGATAATTATAGAAGTTGTTAAATGAGCCTTCCTACTGGCACTTCATTTTATAGGCAATTTCATGGCTCAAGATCAAGGTTAAGTTAAGGACCCTGAACTACCAAATTTCATAATTTTTATTAATTACTTGAAACATCTAGTATCTAAATCTACCAGATAATATACTTGATTTTATATCTGGAATTGTAAATTCTAAAGCTCTTGCTTCTTTTACATCTCATTTCCCCCAACTTATAAATGTGGAGAACTAAGATCCTGCAAGCCGTGTGGTGTGGCCAAAAACAATAAAATTAAAAAACAAAAAACAAAAATAAAACTGAAAATAGAGAGCAAAGGTGAGGATATACTTAAGTATTAATGGTAGGAAAGATAAAAATGACTACAGCTCTTCCATCCTTATATCATAGTTATTAACTTTGCTAAAGGAAATCACAGGTGAATGGGCACACATGCATATCTGATTCATTTGAAGCTTAGCTGCTGAATTAGCATTTACTATTAACTGGTCTAAGTTCAGCAATGCCTTAATGATTTGAAGGTTAGCCTATGTTCAGAGGAGCCTGCTTATTTAAGGCAGGATAAGAACTACTCTGCAGTTAAAAAACTTCAAAAATGACAGCGATACTTACATACTAATCACAACATTCCATTCATTAATCATGCCATTAACTAAGGTTTTCCTATATGGAAAAATAATGATTAATCTCATTTCTTTTTGTAGGAGTCAAAGAATACATTTTTACCGAAACTTCATTCCTGAATCTCTAGCTGACCGAGCAGAACAGTGGAATTCTGTAGCACCTGAACCCTCAAGGATCCTTTGCAGGTTTCTGTCTGTTATGCCACCCCCTGTTGGAAAGAATAAGTAATATATTAAATAGAATACATTTTCACATAAAATTTAAAGAATAATATGACTGCTAGCTCTACCTGTAATCTCCATACTGAAATTTCTCATTGATTCAAGAATTATTCTCTCCTTACTCAGCTAGAATGAATTTAGAAAAATATTATGAAAGACAAGACTATAGACTATGGAGAGAAAAAGATAAGGTCAAAGAATTTTTATGACAGAACTTGACATGCCTACTGGTTTATATAACAATGCTAAACGTTACTGATTTTAAATCTAAAAAGATTACTCTAGGGCAAGGAAAATCATTGAGTGCTCTAGCCCTGCCTCCCCTCAATTGAAGCAAAATGAAATTAAAATGAAATGTAAGATAGACTTGAGAAAGAAGTCACAAAAGCAAAGCTTCAGAAATGTATCTCAAAGAGAAAACCTCCAAGGTTCTTTCTCTGGCTCAGGATTTGATGAACACATGGATTCCACTGGAAATGGGAATAATGCAAGGTGTTACACAGTTTAATTATTATAATATCAACTTTTTGTTTCATTTCACAGAAGAATTTGATTCTACTTTATTAAAACTGCACAATCAAGTATTCTATAACATTTGTTTTGATGAACAATCTCTTAAATGTCTGTATATAAAGGATAATATTCTGAACTGATAGATTATAAATATAAAATTAGTTTATTCATCTTTGTATCCTTCTCTCCCAATATATAGGATGTATTCAATAAATATTTTTAAATGACTGTTAAAATATGTACTTTTTATCTCAAGCTATTCAAGTTGCTGAAATGACTTACACACTCTTTCAGATTCATTAACTTTTTTTTTCTTACCAGTACAGTAGTATCACTGAGCCCTAAGAAGCAGAAAGAACACAGACTGGGAAGTCAGATTAAGATTGGAATCCTGGCTTTACCCTGCGGCCCTTCACAGCTTTGTGATCTTAGATAAATTACTTAAATCCACTGGGTCTCAATATTTTTCACCAGTCAAAGAGGGATAGTATTGCCTACTTCACAAACTTGTTGTAAGGATTAAAAGACAAATGCATTATTTCCTTCTAACAAATAACAAAATATCTGGCCACTGAAACACATGTTGCTCAGTTACTGGAACATAAGTAATACATTTTCCAAACACAGACTACTTGAACAGTTGGGACTTGAAAGAACAACTAATTCAATATCCTCTCTTTATAAAGATAAGGAAACTGGAGCCTAAATTGCTTGTATATTGTAAGCTTCATTATGAAAGTCCCTAGAAGGAAACTACTATGCTCTATTTATCTTTATATTTCTCAACGATGGATACTCATTAGGCATTCTGGTTGACTTACCCAGGAATTTTCAATTGCTGGTACTTATTTACATGAATTTTTTTAATCTGTTTACAGATCTATTCGGTGAGCTCCTCAGGTAGAAGGATTACTTCATATACATTTCTATGTTTTTACATCTACCGCAGAACCTGGCATATAATTAGCATTTTCTTGGTAAAGTTTGTTAAATAATCACAAATATTTTTGGATACAACGTCTTCTCACCTAAGACTGTAAGCCTCTTGAGGAAGTAGTTTCTTTTGTAATTCTGTGTACCAAGCAGTGCTTTGCACATAGCACATAACTTAATAATTACATATAAAGCAAAGGCACTCTTAAATTAACAACTGTCCAAATCTGGATATTAGTTGTCAAGACTAAATACATTTAGTCTTAAATGGAAATGCGTCAGACTCAATTAAGTCTCTTTAACATTCCCTCATTAATCTATTAAGGGTCTCAATTTAACAGATAATTCTGTTATCTGTTAACAGAATTATCTGTCTGCTCATGTTTCAGGAACTTGATATAAGTCAAAGCTTTCCTAAATTTCTGACACTATCCCTCTATTTGGAATCTTTTTAAAAGTTGGCCTATATTTAACTATCACCACTTTGACCTCTGGTCAGTCTTAGCATCATTGGTATTAAAACAACTAGGCATTGTAAGCCTTCTGATGTGATGAAATATGAAGTATACAGAATTATCCATGAAGTATTCCTACCAAAGATATTTAACCAGAATCTAAACATGCCTTATGATCTAACGACCAGTTTATAGGAAATACAGAGGCTAGGAAATACATGCTAAACAATAGCAAAAGGAAACAATCTGATAAATCCAGAAATTAAGACATTTTACAGGTAAGTGGTTCAAACTTTTTCAATGTCATTTTTTTTAAAGCAGAAGAAGAAAAGGAAAACTTCCATATTAAAAGATATTAAGAAAGATAACAACCAAGTGCAATACTTATTCCTTGACTGGATCCTGGTTTGAACATATCAGCTATAAAAAGCATTCTGGGTACAATTAGAGAAAGGAGAATATTGGCTGAGTATTAACTGGTATTAGGGAATTAGTGTTTATTTTGATAGATGTGATAATGGTATTGTGGTTAGAGTAAAATGCCCCCCCCCCGTTATTAGTGAATTATAAAGATAAAATGTCACAATGCCTTTAATTTAATTTTAAAATACCTCAGGATAAAAAAAGATGAGACAAATGTGACAAAATGTTAAATCTAGAAATTAAGTACATGAGTATTCATAATGCTATTTTCTACTTTTTAAATTTTTTTTATATGATTGAGAAATTTAATAAGAAAAAATTAAGATTGTTTTTATACTCGTCTCATTCTGGATCTAGGTCATCTTATCTAATTCTTTAAAAACTGTTGATTTCAAATAAGCCATTATGTACTTAATTGATCTTACAGTTATCACTAGGAGTATGTGATCCAACTGTTCTGACTGCAAGGAGGAATCTGGAGAGATTTTCAGAAACTGAGTATTACATTATCCAGGGATATTACCTAAATGTTTGCTTACACCTTGTCAACAACTAGGACATTTGGCCCTAATCCAGTGCAGCAGCATCAAACGTGGTGCGCCTCACCAGAAATGAACATCTACATTCACAAAATTGTATACTACGGGAAAGCAAACATGGAGAAACCCCAATCCTTATTTGTTCTTCTTTGAGCTAAACCCTACTAGAATGTTCCTTATATAAAGTTTTAAATTGCAGCACAGTCTTAAACATTTTAATCAAATTATATACTTTCCAAACACCATGTACTAATACTTCCCCCCATATTGTCCTGCCTCTTTTGCTCTTCCTCACTCTACTTCAGTGTTACACTAGTAAATGGATAGATAAATAAATACCTGGCATTACCACAATCCTGCCTTTTGCCTGAAAAAAGAAAAAAAAATAAACAAGTAAATTTTAATATCCTTCTCTTACATGGGATAGTAAGGCAGAGAAACAGAAACATAATTATGCTAAATTTATTAAATTACTACTAGTATCTGATTTTCAAGAGATCTTTTCTATTTCTTAGGGATCTTGGGTAAGTAAAATGTTTAGCATAGTAACTCTTTCTATCCAGAAAGGTTATTTTATTGTACTGCTTTAAAGACCTGTACTGTTATGAACACAAAGAATAGGAGAATAAAATATAAATACTAAATAACACCACCTTAAGAAAAGCCATTATTGAAAAATAACACTAATTGTGAGTTCTTGGTATGCGATGAAATGGAAGTAGTTGAATTTAAATAAGATTTCAGCAGAAAAGAAACAGAATAGCATAATTGTAAATTGCTGGAAAAAAATCCGTTCAAATCTTGTATCCTCAACTAAATTCCCTAGCTTATTACCAGTTAAAAAAAACCATAAGTCCATTTTACTGGATATTAAGTAATAAAACTGAACTATATGAATTGATTTAATTTCTGATAATTCTAGAAGACAGGTATTGAAATTTTCTTACTTTTATTCTAATTTTTATCACATTTCCTAAAGAAATTTTGGTGATATACTCAGTATCACTGAAAGTCAAAAGGAAATCACTCTTTTACAAATGCATACTCAGTGGAAACACTAGTAGCAGGCAGGTAACAATGACAGAATAAAAATAACATATTATGTTATAACAAGTTCACAATTTGCCGAATAAGACCCTGATCAAATTGCTCTATCATAGAAGTGTTTATCAAATGTCACTTTACTCACTCCTCCATCCATCCAACAAATATTTATTAAGTGGCTACCATGTACCAGACACTGTTGTAAGTATGGGGAATACTGTGATTGAAGGGGTCCAAAATATGGCATAAAAATTATTCTGAGCTGAAGGCTGAAATTCCTTATCTGCCTAAAAGCAGAGCCTCCCAAAAGAACGGAAAAGAACTCAACTGTCATAAATCCCCTCCCTAGGAGCAACTCATCAGCACCACACCCAAACAGACATTATCATAAAACTATCCCATCTCCCATCTGTTCTTATAAGGATCCAATAATCTTTCCAAAAAGTCATTTGTTTTCCCATAAATGCCCTTTCTCCTTCCACTTCTAAGTCCCTAAGTGCCCTCTTCCCTCCTCCTCTTCACCTACTAAGATGGTATATAAGCTCCAAATTCTTTTTTTTTTTTAGCATTGTCATTTTATTTATTTATTTTTAATTAATTAATTTATTTATTTTATTTATTTATTGGCTGTGTTCAGTCTTCGCCGCTGCACACGGGCTCTCTCTAGTTGCTGCGAGTGGGAGCCACTCTTCACTGTGGTGCACAGGGTCCTCACTGTAGCAGCTTCTCTTGTTGTGGAGCACAGGCCCCAGGCGCGTGGGCTTCAATAGTTGCGGCACATGGGCTCAGTAGTTGTGGCTCACAGGCTCCAGAGCACAGGCCCAATAGCTGTGGCACAGGGACTCAGCCGCTCCGTGGCATGTGGAATCCTCCCAGGGCAGGGCGCGAACCCGTGTCCCCTGCATTGGCAGGCGGACTCCTCACCACTGCGCCACCTAGGAAGTCCTAAGCTCCAAATTCTAAGCACTCTGAGTCACATTTCTTTGTGAACTCCCAAACATATATACATATGTGATTACAATCTTTTTTTCTTGCTAATTTATTTTTTGTGAGTTTAATTAGCAGGACCTCAAATACTGAACCTAAGTGGGTTCACTTTTTTTTAAGAAAGAGGGTAAAGAGCGACTTCCTAGGTGGCACAGTGGGTAAGAATCCACCTGCCAATGCAGGGGACATGGGTTCGATCCTTGCCCCAGGAAGATACCACATGCTGCGGAGCAACTAAGCCTGTGCGCCACAACTATTGAGCCCATGTGCCGCAACTACTGAAGCCCATGCGCCTAGAGCCCGTGCTCTGCAGCAAGAGAGGCCACCGCAATGAGAGGGTCGTGCACCACGTCGAAGAGTAGCCCCCGCTCGCTGCAACTAGAGAAAGCCCGTGTGTAGCAATGAAGACCCAACACAGCCAATAAAATAAATAAATTTATTAAAAAAACAAAGTAAGGCTGCCTTATTTAAAAAAAAAAAAAAAGAGGGTGAAGAAAAAGTTTTTCCTCCCTGACATGATGAACAAGAGAAAGTTCCTACTGATGGGGCTTCCATGTTCAATGGAAACAGAGAACAGATAGGTATATTTATCAAATATAAATATTTAAACATACAGTGAAAAAATAAAGCAAGGAAATGAAATAGAGAATAAAAGGGAGAGGGGGCTATTTCATAAAATGTAAAAATTGTTAGAGAAATAAGTGCAACAAGGCTGTTTAGTATCCTCAAATGTACTAAAGCAAAATACCCACAAAACTAAATATTTACTATCTAGAATATTGAAATGAGTTTAGGAGCAAAAAAAGTCATATTTACAGTAACTGTTTCTTTCAACTGAAAGCTTTCCAAAACATGAACAAATGTTTAAAGAGATGAATTCTATCTTTTTTTTTTTTTGGCCTTCCATAAAAGTTTAGAACTGTATGCTTACCTTAGACTATCAAAGTGATTTACCAACAGAGAATACTTACTAAGTGTCAGACCTTGTGCTGAAGTAATCCACAACTATTCTAGGAGGTAGGCACTATTATTACGCTAACTTTGTAGGTAAGGAAACTGAAGCTTAAGATAGTTAAGTAAACTGCCCAACGTCACTGTTAATAAGTGGCAAAACCAGGATTTAAACACAGACCTTTCTAATCCCCAATCCTATGCTTTAACCAGTGTATTATACTGCTATATAACTGCTTCAAGAAGTAAAATTAGCATGATGTCGCTTATATGTGGAATCTAAAAAAGGAAAATACAGAGAAACAGAGAACAGAATGGTGGTTACCGGGGGTGAGGAGGTGAAGGAAATGGGAAGATGTCGGTAACAGTGTACAAAGTTGCTATGTAGGATGAGTAAATCTAGAGATCAAATGTATAGCATGATGATTATAGTCAATAAAACTGTATTGAATTTGCTAAGAGAGTAGATTTCAACATACACATACACCCACACACACAGACACACAAGTTAACTATATAAGCAGATATGAGCTTGACTGTAACCATTTCATTCTGTATATGTATATCAAAATATCATGTTATACACCTTAAATACATAAATTTTTACTTAAAGTTAGTACATAAGAGTATTTAACTGAGCTCTTCCTGCCAACCAATGATTAAATTACAAATCTCTCTCTCTCACACACACACACACACATATTTTGAAATGCAATATATTACTATGACAATTATTCTCTACTCCGTAATTTAAAAATGGAAACCTGGTTCATCAATTCTTCTATTTTAAAACCCTTCAGGCTTCCCCAATGCACCAAGGATAAAATACAAACTCTTAAATAGTTTTCGAGGCGCTTCTCTTCATATTCAACATTATAGTCATTTTTCAATATCTTAATAAATTATGCTTCGTTTTGTTTCTAGGCCTTTGAATATACTCTTTTGCCTACATGGAGCATCCCCCCAACCCTCCCTCTCCCCATTCCCTTTTACACTGATGGCTCCTAATCATCCTTCAAATGAGTAAGACATTGCAGTGTGGATGTCTTTTCTTCTGGGAAGCTAACTACTGGCAATCCCAATCCCTCAAATCTGGGATTAAATCCTCTCCAATGTGTTCCCACAGCACTTTTTTTTTTTTTTTATAGTACTCTACACACACACACACACACACACACACACACACACACACGCCCCCCTGGTCTCCACCATAGTGCAAATGCCCTGCACCTTAATATATACTTAATAAGTATTTATAAAACCAGTAAGTTCCAGTCTAGAAAAGTTTATCAGATCCTCACATGAAATTTCGGAAAATTATTTTCATGGCTATAGAAAAGTAAACATAAGCAGATGTCTACTCAAAAACACTAAATAATATTATTAATAATAGCAGTAATAATAATTACAGACACTAATATGTATTAAAATCTATTATATGTCAATCACTCTGCTGAGGCTTTTACCAAGAGCCTTTCTTATCTCTATGTTATCACTTATCTCTATCAATCCTACCTTCTCTCTACCAATCCTACCTTATCTCTACCAATCCTCAGAGCAACCCTATAAAAGAGATATTGAACTTATCTCAATTTCACACATGAGGAAAAAACAGAGGCTTAAACACTACTAGTCTACTCAACATTATACAGCAAGTGTCAAACCTGTCTCAAATCCAGAACATTCTCATCTCAAAGTACATACTCACTAACTTAGAATGCCTCTGGACTGGTGTCAGAAAAACACAGACATACTACAATTACAAAGCCATCTTCTGACTGTCCTACAAATGATGCAAACTCACAAGAGGAAATCATATAAGAGAAAAATGTATTTCCTCCTATCTTGATAGTTGGAGAGAGATGTTTTGGTTTTTTTGGCTGTGCTGTGTGGCTTGCAGGATCTTAGTTCCCCAATCAGGGATTGAACCCGTGCCCCCTGCAGCAGAAGCACACAGTCTTAACCACTGGACCACCAGGGAAGTCCCAGTTTTAGTTTTAGAATTCACCTCCAAATGATAATTTTCTCAAATTTTATATGGGAATTCCTGAGTATACATAGGCTAAAAGTGAAAATATATGGCTTAAACTATGCAATGCTAATGGCAGAAAAAAGGTAAACTTTGCTGTGGTTATCCAAATTAGATAAGCTATTTAGGCATTGTTTATAATTTGACCTTACGAGCCTTGGTTACTAAAAATGTTCATGTGAAAGAAATAAAAATTATATAAATATGTTACTTCCTGCTTGCTACAGAGTAACCACAAAGTCAGTAATATGTAGTTTCACAACCTCACTCAACAACAGAATATCAGAGGTAACCACAACAGAGTCTTAGGAAGAAAAGTAATTGTGTGTACCTGATCTATGAGTCGCTTTATTAGGGGTAGTCCTTCTAGTGCCGAACTGTCACATCCACTGGTTAATACACGTTCAAATCCCAAAGTTAAGAGGGTCTCTAGAGCTGCCATTGGATCATGAACCATGTCAAAGGCTGAAATAAATAAAGTTGACTTGAATTTAGAATAGATATCTCTAATACAGCACACGGTAATATACTGCACCTAGCTTGTCCTGGCTTGCAAGGGTCAACTGTTAAATATTCAGGAATTTTGCAAGCATGACTGTCAATCCATTGGCAGCCTGAAATTAGTCAAGGTGGAAGTATTTAAACCACAGAAATCAACAAATGCTACAAATCAGGACTCTTTTTTCCTGAGAACCAGTTTATGAGCACACCACAGTCAGCATGCCATCAGTGGTATCATTTTAGATGGTACACATTTGAACAGATGCATTTACTTAAATGCAGATTAGAAGTGAAAAGTTTCCATTTTTCATTAGTTATAAAGTTTCTCTTTAAAATAAATTTACTTAAGATTTTAAGAAAACTGTTAAATAAATTTGCACAAGTAGCCCTTGGATATGGTAAAGTTGTAAATGTGACAGGCAAGTGACTCAAATTTGGGAAAGTCTGCTCTAAGGGTCCAAACAAACAGGACAAATGAAATGAAAACATTACACTCACCAGTTCTAGAAAAATCCTTGGTTCACATTTCCATTATTGACTAATATTTTATCCTAACCCATTTATCACATGTACTCAAGACTCATAGTATAAGGGTAGTTGTTTACAAGACTATATGAGGTTTCAATTCCATCCTACTTTCTAAGAGACTTCTCTCCTCCTCACTGAGGAAACTGGCACCAGCAACCCCAAACAAAACTACTTCTGCTTTGGTTCTCAGCGCTTTTACATGATATGCAAATGCTAATCTATGGTGGATTAAGTGGTAGACCCCTTCCTTTCACCCTTACGTGTATGTAGGCAGCTAAATCTACCACTGAGGATTTTCCTTTTTTTGGTGGCAGTACCTTCTCACCAGTGATTACACTATCATATTAAATACAAGAGTGAAAAAAAAGTGGAATTCAGGATGATAAAACAATTTAAAAACATGGAAATATTTTTGTTAAGCTTACTGAAGGAAAAGAACAGAACTTTGAAATGATTTTCTCAGTTTAAGAACAGAAAAAGATATTCTATATGGTGGGTTTATTTTGAATTATTTAGCATATCAAATTTTAAACTATATTTTTCAGATAAATGTTTACTAATTTAAATTACTTCATATTTTAAAACTTTTTTTTTTTTGGCTAGCTTCAAAGTTCTGACTTCTAAGCCATCTAATATCTTTTAGTTATTGCTAGTTAATGAGAAGCATTGCTGAACAGAGTTGGGAAAACAGTTTTCTGATGTTATCATTCATTTCATAAAGAAACAAGGATGACAAATGCTTTATACCTAATTTCTATAAATGGATGCAAATGCTGGTGTCCACTCTCATCCTAATCTTTGGATGCTTACTCAAAAGGATAGAAAAACATTCAAATTTCTCATGCATATCATCAAATCAAAGAAAAACTGACTGAAGACTTTTCTTTTCATGTGTGATAGCAGTGCCTCTGAAGGCAAAATTCACACTTGTTTCTCCATTTTACCAATGTTAGGCAAAAATGTATGGAAATTGTAACTGCCTGATTTAGAGATAAGTAATTTTATATAAAATTATCAGATACTTTTTAGAAATCATTCTGATGTAGATAAGCTATCAATAATGTAAAATAATTTGAGGCACTATAGTGAACATCTGTTTACTGACTATTCAGCACCTATTTTTTCTCTCATCTTCCTAATAGTATCCAATTCTTCATCAGATACCCACCCCTTCTCTGCCCATGAATCTTACATTCATCTGGACTCACTCTTAGCTCCAGAATGCTCTTATCTGGCTTAAGCCAAGTCATACATTTCATTTCATTGGCCATAGTGATTTATCATTCTTGAGACTGCACATGACCTGAGGCAAGCTAATAAAAATGAATCTCAGGATTCTTGCTTGGAATGCTGTGACAAGTACATGCACTTGTAGGCAATGCTTACTTTCTCCCTCATTATATGCCATCACCACCACCTTCTGCTTTTAACAACTTTTCATTACTAAGGCTTCATATTTTCTAGAAATTGTGCATCTCTAAATTTACAACTGTTAGTCCCATGATCAGTATAAAAAAACCAGTTGGTAACACTGTAATGACACTATAGAACTCTGTTCCATAAAAAGGTTGCGGCATTTGGTGAAATGAGAAAACTGACACCATTCAACACAACTTCTAAAGTGGAAATGACTCACCTCGGTGGAAAGTGACTGGCAGAGGACGGCAAATAGCTATATAAAGAAAATCACATAACAACATGAATGAAAAGATCATCTCTGATTACTATTTATAGAATTCTCCATGTCAGGTGGAACTTTTTTATACTTTCTTCTAAGTGAAGACAGTGACCTAAAATAATAAAAAAATGGCAGCCCTCCAAACCCAAAAGTCCTATGTTTCCATTAATCTCTGATTTTCATTAAAAAAAAAAATAGTCACCCACTCCTTAGAGGCACCAAATAAAAATTATATGATCTGGCAACTATAAGGGTAGCATTACATCTAATACTTACCCTTCTGAGAATCTTTGAGAAATACTCTGGCCTAGTAATATAGGTAATTTGCTTCTGGCCTCTCTACATCTCCCCATCCTCACCAACTGTAATAGCTTTTGAACTTTTTGGTGCTGTGATTAAAGGAATCAAGGTAAATTTCCCTCAAACCCTATAGGAATAGTAGCAGAACCCAATCTATAGCAACTGAGAGAGCCAGGAGGGCTATGTCACACATACTTGCTACCCAGAACATCTAAATAGTGTTTAAAATAGGTTAGTATAAGTGCCTGCAGGTGTGAATGAAAAGTCAGTTTTGTGATTACATTTTTCTGCATTGGTAGTATTCAACGCAATCATCATTAGAGGCTTTTTGGTTTCAGATACAAATTCTTACCCACAAGGGACATGCACAGTTCTTTGTCAATGTGTCCATCTTCAGTCAGTGCCCCAAATACCAAACCATCAGCACCATAAAGCTTGGCAAGACGAATGTCAGCCTTCATCACCTCAACTTCACGATCTGAATATAAAAAATCACCTCCACGTGGCCGGATCATCACAAAAACTGGGATCTGGACATATTGCTTCACTACTTGAAGGATACCTACAAGAAGAGGGAGCAGACTAATCAAAATTCAAATGTGAGCTAAAAGCTCAAGGAAGTCAATAAAATATTACTGTACTAGTCTTTTACATTTGCTCTGGTGTATCACTTCTACAAGGAATGGAAGAATTGATGGTATAAACCACAGAAAAATGGGTCTAAAGGAAAAAGGAGACACAGAAGAAAAATGTACATACAGTAAAAGTTACATAATAAAAAAATCAAGGGTAAATAAAAAGCAATTTAGAAAACAGAAGGAAGTTATTGCATTTTAAAAGCACTTGTCAGTTGACTCAACGAAATTCTTTTAGTGGAATGTGACATTTGAAAGTGTAATAACTACCAGGCTCTGTGTTCTGCCAATGTATTCCCTAGGATCTGGTTTCTTCTTATTCATGATTACAGCTCTATTTAAAACCTACTATAGAGATGGTTACATAGGTCTAAAGTTTCTGATTCCTTAATGGACAAAGATATTTAGCAAAGCCTTTTTTATAAGAGATAAGCAAAAGGGGGCAAAGCTGTACTTATTTGTGATTTTATGAGGAGATTTATGAGAAAAAGTACCCAAATTTGATACAATTTATGGCTAGTTCAGAAATCCTCAATGGTATAAGATCTGTGGCAAGCATCATTAGTGTTTACCCAATATAAATTTATTTCTTTTTCCTTGCTACAAGAACCCCAGTTCTGCATGGGATAGCAATATGCCCATCACCAAGCAATGAAACATGCATGACTGCTGTTGCAAAAAACAGATTATACTCAAATAACAGGTATGTTCTACGTATTTCATAGAATGGCCAGGAATGAATGCCTCCTTTATTTTAGTGAGAAGAGTCCAAAAGGCTATTGCATATATAAACCTTTAATACTAAATAATCCTATCATCCATCTCAAAGTAAAATATAGGAGTCAAAATTTCATATAGGGACATCCGCTTTTGACTGAGAAAATAACAGGAACTGGATTTACCCTTCTACCCATAAAACCAAAAAACAGACAAAATACATGAAACAATGCTTTGCAACAAAGGATAGTAATGCCTGAAAGCTGGGAAACAAATGAGATGAGCTCTCTAAATGACCCAGATTACTACTTGAGAATTTTCTAGGCCACAGCATAGGGAGGGGGAACCCAGGCAGAGCCCAGAGAATTCTCTGAGTTAAGGAGACAAAGCTGAGAGTCCAGGAAGACCAAGTGGCTAGAGTTCACAGGAGAGAATAGCAGGGAGGAGGGAAAGAGAACCCTGGAGATATGCAGAGAACCATACCCCCTTTCCTGCTAATAATCAGCTGAGTACCAATCAGTGTATGAATCCAAGGAAACTACACAAAGCCACCAGGGAAAGATCCACTGAAAAGAATTAGAAGAAATAGTGCCTGTGATTCGCATCAGGCCAGGAATAATGCCTGTTCCCACCAGCCACACAGGAAAATTTCAAGATTCATGGAGCACTGGGTACAGTACACAGACAGTCTTGCCTCAGTAGTGGGGAATAATGAGCTCTAGACTGAACACTGTTTCAGACCCACTTAACAAATTTTAAAAACACGACCCAAAGTAACCTAACTGTTCAATAATATTTATAGGAATACAAAAATATCCAGTAGCCAACAAAGTAAAATTCACACAATGAAAAATTATTAGGCAGGAAAACAAGATGCATCATGAGGCAAAAATCAAACAAAACCAATGTCAAACTGATACAGATGTTAGAATTAGTAGCCAAGTCATTAAAATAGCTTTTAACTTTATTCTATATGCTCAAAAAAGTTAAAAAGTGACATGAGAGATATAACAAAAATCTCAAATATCTAGGGATGAAAACGTGAGATGAAAAATACACTAGGTGGGATTAACAGCAATTAGACATTGCAGAGAAAAGATTAGTAAACTTGAAAACAAAGGAATAGGATCTACAGAAAATGAAACAGAGAAAAATTTTTTTAAGAGTAGTTCATCAGTGAGTTGTAGAACAACTCTTAGCAGCCTTATGTAAGTTAGTTGAAATCTTTGAAGGAGGGAGTGGAGGACACTAAATGCTGAAAAATTCCCAAATGTGATGAAAAGTATAAATGCACATGTACAAGAAACATGAAGAAAACTACACTCAGGTATATCATAATCAAATTGTTCAAAACCAAGAATAAAGAAAAAAATCTTAAAAGCAACCAGAGAAAGACAAATTGCACAGAAAAGAACAAAGGTTTGGATGACAGCAGATTGCCTGTCAGAAACAATACAGGCAAGAAACAGTGGAGAAGCATCTTTAAAGTCCTGAAAGAATAAAACTATCAACCTAAAATTTTATACTCAGCAAAAATATCTTTCAAAAAATGGGGAAAGATGTTTTCAGATATACAAAAGCTGAAAGAATTCATCACTTGCACTATAAAAAATGTTAAGAGAATTACTTCAGGCAGAAGGAAAATGAAACCAGATGGAAATACAGATCTATACAAAAGAAGAGCACCAGAAATGGTAACTACACATGGGTAAATATGATTGTCTTCTTATTATTTCAGTCTCTTTAAAAGATAACTGACTCTTTAAACAAAAATAATAACAATGCAGTGTGGAGTTTTTAACATACGTAAAAGAAAAATGTATGACAACAGCGCAAAGACTAAGAGGGGAGAAATGAAGACAAAAGTCAGTATACCAAGGATGCCAAAATGGAAAGATAAAAAAACCCATGGTCCTTGACATTACTGCAGAGCATATGAACCAATATTAACAGTAACTTAGTCTCAACTTTATGATACATAAGGGGAAAAAAAATCTATTTGATCACATCTGTGATAGACAAGTTTATTTGCAACCATAAACATTTCTAACTGATACAATATCCATGGCATAGTTAACGTGTTAGTTAGTAACTTTAGTAAAAGATCCCAATGAAACAAATTTTCAATTGTCTACAGGCTCTATAAACTCCCATGAGAAAATCTGAAAAATGGACACTTACCCATGCTGGGTGTGGTTCCTCCTTCCAATAAGCAAGAACATAATTCAATGCGATCAGCACCTGTAATAAAAAAGCACTGCTAAGCACAATAATTTTTTTTAAAGATTAAGAAAAAATTTGCAAAGCATTGCTCAAAAGTTGTTGTCCAAACTAAACTTATTAAACAGCAAACTTAACATTGTTTTCTAAATATAGAACAAAGAGTCTTAGAAACTGAGAGAAATCAAATTATAAAACTAGAGTAGAACTCTATTTTTAAACCCAACTATATTCTGCAACACACATTATGTTACTGATAGTCAAATTTAAGAGTTAATTCAAGTTAAGCCAGGTCTCTTAAAATTTTGTATTATAGGGTTACTTTTCTATGTACAAGGAAGTGATTTAGAATAAAGAAGCTTCTGGATTGACCACAGTGGAACACTGACTCTTCATTGATTAAAAGAAATAGCAATCTTTTCCAAGAGAGTCTTTATCATTCTAAGCTTTAAAAAAGCACAAGTTACTTTTAAGTAGCTTAAATCATGATAATTTTAAGAATTAGAAAATGCTGAAAACAAGAGTTATCAGACTACAGGGTCATAAAAAGGTCACAGAAGGCAGTTTGAAAAGGCTCCTACTGGCAAATAAGCATCAATAAGAAGAATAACTACAGTGGATTAAAATACATCAAATATATCTAATTCTAGGTTCATAATGATAAAACAACAATACACTGGAGGATGGAGAACAAACTCATTGTCCCAAAGATCAGTAAACAAGGGAAAAGAAGCAAGCATTAATCCTGTCTTTCTTATATTCATACAAACTGAACCTCAGTGGAACCAAACAGTTGATGAGGGAAAGTTCTTCATAGAAGAATATTGCTAATAAATGACAAATAAATGTTAGACTTAAGATAGCACCATTTTGTAAACCCTACTAAAATATGCATTGCTAAAATTATTAGGTGAAAGCTGTAGGAAAACTTATAAAGGGTGGATCAGGCTGACAATATCTGAATCCACTGATCAACCTTAGTATCACAAAAGCAGAAAAAACAAAGATGTTATATCCTCCTGATGGGATTCAACAGAGAATATGACATTATCTATAAAGTAATGTTATAAAAAATTCAAGTCTGAATCTAACTGAGCCTTTGGGTTAACTAAAACTTTACAGAAAATACAGGGGTCAGAGTAACATATTAAATAACACTACATATACAATCAGCAAAATCAAGAATGCAGAATACTTTAAAAGATGAAATCACAGTTTAACAAACTATAAGGAAAGAAAAGAAAGCATTAAAGAGAGAAAAAAGAAAGGGAAACAAAGATTGAAACAGACACATCAAACTAATGAAATGTTTACACCTTGGTTCAAAGAACAGTAGAACAAAACAGAACAAAACTGTGTGAACCAATTGGGGAAACCTGAAAACTAACTGGGTATTTTTAATGATATTAAGAAATATTATTATTTTTAAAAGATATGTTACCGATATTGTGGTTATTATTATTTTTAAAGGTTATTATTATTTTTATTTTTTAAACCTTTGAGAGATACTGAAATATTTGAGGATGAAATGAAAACAGGATTTGCTTCAAAATAATTTGGAGATGGAGGAGGGAAGGTAGGAATATAGATCAGGGGTCAGCAAATGATGGTCTGCAGGCCAAAGGCTCACAAGCTTGCTTTTGTTATGGCATACTAGTTTAAAATGTTTTTGTGTATTTTAAGAAACACACATATCATACAATTGACACATATCATACAATTCACCCATTTAAAGTGTACAATTCGGGGCTTCCCTGGGTGGTGCAGTGGTTGATAATCCACCTGCCAATGCAGGGGACACGGGTTCGAGCCCTGGTCCGGGAAGATCCCACATGCCTCAGAGCTACTAAGCCTGTGAGCCACAACTATAAAGACTGTGCTCTAGAGCCTGCGAGCCACAACTGTTGAGCCCACGTGCCACATCTACTGAAGCCCGCCTGCCTAGAGCCCGTGCTTCACAACAAGAGAAGTCATTGCAATGAGAAGTCCATGCACTGTAACAAAGAGTAGCCCCTGCTCTTCACAACTAGAAAATGCCTGCATGCAGCAACAAAGACCCAATGCAGTCAATAAATAAATAAATAAATAAATTTATAAAAAAAATTTAAAATAAAAAAATAAAGTGTACAATTCAATGGTTTTTAGTAAGCTCTCAGAATTTTGCAACCATTGTCACCAGTCAATTTTAGAATATTTTCATCACCCAAAAAGAAACCTCGCAGCCTTTAGCAGCCACTTTCCCTCTCCTCATGCTCCTCAGTCCTCGGCAACCACTAATCTACTTTAAGTCTATAAAAAACTGCCTATTCTGGACATTTCATGTAAGTTAAATCATACAATATGTGGTATTTTTTGACTGCTTTCTTCCACTTAGAATAATGTTTCAAGATTCATCTATGTTGTAGCTGATCAGTACTTCATCCTTTTTTATTGCCAAATTAAGAATGGTTTTTACATTTTCAAAGGATTATTTTAAAAAACAAAGAATATATGACAGAGACCAAATGTGGCCATCAAAGTCAGAAATACATACTGTCTTGCTCTTTACAAAAAAGTTTGCTTACCCCCGACATAAATGAAAGAATGGCCACGTACTGAAAATGATTGAAGCTGATAGGTACACAGTGATTCATTATACTACTCTCTCTACTTTTGTATATGTTTGAAATTTTCCATAATAAAGTTTAAAAAATTTTCTGATCCTGAGAAGGTGGGGATTCCTGTGCTTCCTGTTAAAGCAAGTTCAGGGTACAAAAGAAACCTTGAGGTAAAATATATGATGCTCAAAAAAAAAAAAGATGATAAAGTTCTAACAATGAAAAAAGCATCAAATCTCTAAAATCAACGGCTTGAAAAAAATTAAATCTTTGCTAAATTCAATTTTTAAAAAGTTGGTTATTAAGCACTATTATCGACACTTTACTCAAAATGTAACCTATTGGGGAAGTAAGACTAGACGATCAGTAGATTTCCTAGATGGTTGATTGTTTTCAAGAGGATTACTGGGATCCTTAGAGATCACAAAGGTTCCCAAGGTCAGTTCACAGGATTCATTTTCAGACTCTTAAAAGCACTTCCAATTACCATTCATTCTCTAATTTCTCTTACCTCCTCTTTCTGCGTTCACAGCTGACTCCACTGAATCAACACACACTTCCATAAGAAACCCATTTGCTGCTCCTAAAACACACAGAGAACAATGAAATTTCATGATGGTACTATCCATCCAGACCAAGTGACCACAAATATTTTACATTTTGCTGCCAAAATCCAAATGTCTAATAATAGGCAAGTAGGTAAGTACACTAGGGTCCATGCATGCAATAAAATGCTATATTAATGTATAAATTGATATCTCTGGACTGCGAAATAAAAACGCAGACATATGTATAAGAAATTATACTGAGAAAAATATACACTGAATGCCAAGTTAATCTTCCTAAAACACAGCCCTTATCGTCACATTCCAGGTCAAGATTCTTTCGATGCTTCTCAATATCTGCAGAATATGTTTAAACTTCTTTATAAGGTACATATGTTTAAGAGCAGGATGGACTTCAAATCCTGACCCAACAACTGATCTGTGTGATTCTACACAAGTTACTTAGCCTAAGTTTTCTATAAAACAGAGTGGGTTTTACTATTTACCTCAGAGTAGTGAGGATAAAATGAGATAATTCATGTCAAGTGTATAGTACCCACTAAGTATACAAAAAGTCCTAGTTGTCATTAATTAACTATATATTATTTCTTCTATATGCCTCCGGTTCCCCCGATCCCCATCCCTGCTCTTGCTTATTTCATGTCCTCAGTCCACAGTGCTTCCAGCTCTATCTTTTTTTTTTTTTTTTTTTTTGGGCACACGGGCTTAGTTGCTCCGCGGCATGTGGGATCTTCCTGGAGCTGGGATCGAACCCGTGACCTCTGCATTGGCAGGCGGATTCTTAACCACTGTGCCACCTAGGAAGCCCCCCAGCTCTATCTTTGAATGCTAAAATTTTTCAAGGTTCACGTCAAATCACATTTCCATGATACTTCCTCTCTCCCAAAGTAGGAGACTCTATCTCCCTTTTTTGAACTCATATAACTCTTCATAAACTATATGTTCCTCTTTAAAACACTAACTCTCTCTTTAAAACATTATTTTCTCTTATTATTATTTATGTAGATAGGTGTCTGATCACTCTTACTTGACCTAAACTTCCTAAGTAAGGTTTTTATGTGAGAAATCTTTATTACCCATAGTAAGAACATTGTCTACCACAGTACACAATAGATACACAAAGATTTACTAAAGGCTGAATAATTATAAATTCAAAAAAAGTCATGTATTTACACTAGAGTGTGATGAAAACAGAATTTTGATTTTTTTTTCTGTAAGTTAAGCACATTTTTTTAAAAAATTAAGACTGCTGAATGCATATTTAAAAATACCTAAAAGAATGTTCACCATATACTGATAATTGTTACTACTAGGTGGTGAGATTTAAAGTTACTTTAACTTTCTTCTTTTTACTTTTCTATATTGCTTGATTTTTTTCTACCCAATTTTGCTTTTATAGTTTTTTTAAACCAATTTTTAGTTTGAAAAACAAAAATCTATCATCTGCTAACATCAAACTGCAACTGCCTCATTTATTTAAAAGAAGACTATCGGATATGATACTATACATAGAAAATTCTAAAGATGCCACCAGAAAAAACCTCTAGAGATAATCAATGAATTTGGTAAAGTTGCAGGATACAAAATTAACACACAGAAATCTCTTGCATTCCTACACACTAACAATGAAAGATCAGAAAGAGAAATTAAGGAAACAATCCTATTCACCACTGCAACAAAAAGAATAAAATATCTAGGAATAAACCTACCTAAGGAGGTAAAAGACCTGTACTCAGAAAACTATAAAACACTGGTGAAAGAAATCAAAGATGACACAAATAGACAGAGATATACCATGTTCTTGGATTGGAAGAACCAATATTTTGAAAATGACTATACTACCCAAAGCAATCTACAGACTCAACGCAATCCCTATCAAATTACCAATGGCATTTTTCACTGAACTAGAACAAAAATCTTAAATTTGTATGGAGACACAAAAGACCCCGAATAGCCAAAGCAATCTTGAGGGGAAAAAAAAGAAACCAGAGCTGGAGAAATCAGACTCCCTGACTTCAGACTATCTACAAAGCTACAGTAATGAAGACAGTATGGTATTGGCACAAAAACAGAAATATAGATCTATGGAACACGATAGAAGGCCCAGAGATAAACCCATGCACCTATGGTCAATTAATCTATGACAAAGGAGGCAAGGATATACAATGGAGAAAAGACAGTCTCTTCAATAAGTGGTGCTGGGAAAACTGGACAGCTACATGTAAAAGAATGAAATTAGAACACTCCCTAACACCATACACAAACTCAAAATGGATTAAAGATCTAAACTTAAGAGTGGACACTATAAACTCTTAGAGGAAAACATAGGTATAATACTCTTTGACATAAATCACTGCAAGATCTTTTTTGACCCATCTCCTAGAGTAATAGAAATAAAAACAAAAATAAACAAATGGGACCTAATGAAACTTAAAAGCTTTTGCACAGCAAAAGAAACCATAAACAAGATGAACAGACAACCCTCAGATTGGAAGAAAATATTTGCAAACTAATCAACAAAGGATTAATCTCCAAAATATACAAACAGCTCATGCAGCTCAACATCAAAAAACAAACAACCCAATCAAAAAATGGGTGGAAGCTCCTGGGCATATACCCAAAGAAAACCATAATCCCAAAAGAAACTTGTACCATAATGTTTATTGCAGCACTATTTACAATAGCCAGGACATGGAAGCAACCGAAATGCCCATCAACAAATGAATGGATACAGAAGATGTGGCATATATATACAATGGAATATTACTCAGCTATAAAAAGGGATGAGATGGAGCTATATGTAATGAGGTGGATAGAACTACAATCTGTCATACATAGTGAAGTAAGTCAGAAAGAGAAGGACAAATATTGTATGCTAACTCACATATACGGAATCTAAAAATGGTACTGATGAACTCAGTGACAAGAACAAGGATGCAGATACAGAGAATGGACTGGAGAACTCGAGGTAGGGGAGGGGGCGGGGGGTGAAGGGGAAACTGAGACGAAGCGAGAGAGTAGCACAGACATATATATACTACCAACTGTAAAATAGTCAGTAGGAAGTTGTTGTATAACAAAGGGAGTCCAACTCGAGGATGGAAGATGCCTTAGAGGACTGGGGCAGGGAGGGTGGGGGGGACTCGAGGGGGGGGAGTCAAGGAAGGGAGGGAATATGGGGATATGTGTATAAAAACAGATGATTGAACCTGGTGTACCCCAAAAAAAAATTAAAAAAAATTAAAAAAAAAACTCAATGAAAAAAAAAAAAACAACAGATGATTGAACCTGGTGTACCCCCCAAAAAATAAAAAAAATAAAAAACAAAATGGGTGGAAGACTTAAATAGACATTTCTCCAAAGAAATGGCCAAGAGGCACATGAAAAGATGCTCAACATCACTAATTATTAGAGAAATGCAAATCAAAACTATCACCTCACACTGGTCAGAACGGCCATCATTAAAAAATCTACAAACATTAAATGCTGGAGAGGGTGTGGAGAAAAGGGAACCCTCTTGCACTGTTGGTGGGAATGCAAATTGACACAGTCACTATGGAGAACAGCATGGAGGTTCCTTAAAAAACTAAAAATAGAATTACCATATGACCCAGCAATCCCACTACTGGGCATATACCCAGAGAAAGCCATAATTCAAAAAGACGTGCACCCCAATGTTCATTGCAGCACTATTTACAATAGCCAGGTCATGGAAGCAACCCAAATGCCCATCAACAGACAAATGGATAAAGAAGATGTAGTACATATATACAATGGAATATTACTCAGCCATAAAAAGGAACGAAATTGGGTCATTTGTAGAGATGTGGATGGACCTAGAGACTGCCATACAGGATGAAGTAAATCAGAGAGAAAAACAAATATCGTATATTAACACATATATGTGGAATCTAGAAAAATGGAACAGATGAACCGGTTTGCAAGGCAGAAACAGAGACACAGATGTAGAGAACAAACGCATGGACACCAAGTGGGGGAAGGGGGGTGAGATGAATTGGGAGATTAGGATTGACATATATACACTACCATGTGTAAAAAAGATAGCTAGCGGGAACACACTATAAAGCACAGGAAGCTCAGCTTGGTGCTCTGTGATGACCTAGATGGGTGGGATGGGGATGGGTGGGTGGGAAGGAGGTCCAAGAGGGAAGGGATATAGGTATGGGCACTGACATATATACACTAATATGTATAAAATAGATAACTAATGAGAACCTGCTGTATAGCACAGGTAATTCTACGCCACTTAGCTGTATAGTAGAAACTAACACAACATTGTGAAACAACTATACCCAATTAAAGTAAAATAAAAAAA
Source organism: Hippopotamus amphibius kiboko (assembly GCF_030028045.1). NCBI lineage: Eukaryota > Metazoa > Chordata > Mammalia > Artiodactyla > Hippopotamidae > Hippopotamus > Hippopotamus amphibius. The sequence goes on from NC_080190.1 coordinate 30,122,359, forward strand.
TTAAAACCAAAAAAATAAAAAATAAAAGAAGACTCTCAGAAGGAGCTAAGTGACATTCTATGCTCTTAACCAAGAACACTGCATTAATTCCATGGTTTCCTGATAGCCAACCACACCAGCTGTCAAATCAATCTAACTGAACAATGCTGCAGGGGTACCATTTGCCTCACACAAGAAAAGACCTTGGTATAATTCCCTGGCAGTCCAGTGGTTAGGACTTGGTGCTTTCACTGCCAGGGCCCAGGTTTGATCCCTGGTGGCAGAACTAAGATTCCACAATCACGTGCCACAACCTTGCCCAGGAGACAGTGGGGACAGATTGGGAGTTGGGATTGACACGTACACACTGCTATATTTAAAATAGATAACCAACAAGGACCTACTGTATATAGCACAGGGAACTCTGCTCAATAATCTGTAATAACATAAATGGGAAAAGAATTTGAAAAAGAATATATACATGTATATATGTATAACCTAATCACTCTGCTGTACACCTGAAACTAACACAACATTGTTAATTAACTCTACTCCAATATAAAATAAAAACTGAAAAAAAAAAAAAAAAAAGAATAAGGCAATTGTCCTAAAAAAAAAAAAAGAAGTTATTTGTAGGGAGCAAAGAAGAGGACATTTGTTTGGAGCAGCAGTTAACTCTGGACTAGAGGCCTCTAAGACACTTTCAGAGTCTGTACAGTGAAAATTATTTTCATAATAATACTAAGACTTTGCCTTTTTCACTCTCATTCTCTCACAAGCAGAGTGTAGTTTAGGAGGCTACCTGACTGGTCAGACTGAATGGAGGTATGAGAATTCCATTAAGCCAGATATTAAAGTGATCTGCAAAAATACAAAACATTGGCACTATTCTATTTTTTGTTTGCTTAGGAAAATAGTGATTTTAATAAATAATGTTGCGTTAACATGTAATAGGTTTATTACGGTCTTTTCTAGTTAATAAATATTTTTAAATTCCTGTTTTAATTTCTAACGTGGCCAATATCAATAGATTTAACCTATATAAATAAAAGGTCTTTGAGGTTCTCAATAATTTTAAGAGGTTCAAGGGGTCCTGAGATGAAAAAGTTTGAGAACGGCTGGTTTGGAGGAACCAAGTGTTCACGGAGGAGGGATCTGCCACATTTCCTAGCACCCACCACGCCAGCCCACGCTGGCGCGGCAGGAACTCCGGACTTGGGGCAGCTAAGCTCTGCCACTTGGGAGCGGTGTGGCTTTGGAACATTCCCCGCCCCCACCGCAGCAGCTACAGGTTATGATTAAGCGGTCGCCACAGGTTAGGCACTGAGCTCAGCGCTCGACACTGAACCACCACAGCGATGCCGTAAGCAGGCTACAGGTATCCTCATGTGGAGATGGGCAAAGCGAGGCGGAGAGAAGTTAAAACAACTTGAACACAGTCGCACGACGAGACGTGGCGGCGCGGGGATTCGAACCCACATATCTGGCTCCAGAGCCGGGCCACTCTCCCAACCAACCCCTCGGTTTCCACACGTTTAAAGGCGGAATGACAGAATATTCCGCACGCGGGATGCTGTGAGCAGCAGGGGAAAGTACTTCCGAGGAAATCACGGTTAATCCACTGGCCAGAACCCCGGCCCGGGCCACACCCGGGAGCTAAGTCGGCCAAGCGCCCCCTCCCCGCCCCCTTCCGCACCCGCCTTCCCGGATGGTATCCGCGCCCGCTTCCGCTCGGAGGAGGGCCCCTGCCTCTTCATGCTTCACGCTTTCCTCCCTCGTGCGTCTTCGGTTTCCACTGAAGAGTCCGGGTTCCAGCGCGCGCGACCAGAAAGGCGCGTCCTCATGGATGCGCGCAGCCCTGCGCGTCCCCGACGTCCACGCCCCAGCAGCCCCCGCGAAAGCCCAGTAGCTAGCGCAGGCGCAGTCACTGCTCGCCGCGGCCCTCTGAAAAGGAGGGGCTTGTGCTGCGTGACCCGGAAGTACTCCTCCCATCGGTGGCGGAGGAAGGAGACCGCAGAGCGCAGGAGTGTGAAGCTGGCAGTTGTGCACTGTTCATAGTATGCAGCGGTTATTCTTACCGCCCTTGAAGGCCTTGATGGGGAGCCCATGTCTCCGGCTCCTGGTTCCTAGGGCCGCGCCTGCAACACAGGTACGGCACCGCAGCGGACTGAGTCACGGAAGAGGGCATGGAGTGAAAGGGCCAGGAGAGAGAGAATCCTCACACAGCACGTTTCCGTAGCTCTTTGGAGTTCACAGCGCATTTCCTTGTGTCCAGGGCACCTGAGTTCGGATCTGGACCTACCACTTACTAGCTGTGTGCTATTAGCCAAGTTGGGTAACCTTTTTGTGCCTCATTTTACTCATCTGCAAAATGGGGGTCAGAGCACCTACTTCATAAGGGTTGTTGTAAGTATTAGATAATTTAATATACATAGGGGCTTAGCACATAGTAAAAGCTCAGTGATTTTTACGCATATATTTGATTTTTGCTCAAAGCTCCCGGGTAGTCAGGTTAGGGACTATAACCCCATTCTACAGAGAAGTAAGTTGAGGCTTAATTTGTCTAAAGTTACTTAGTTAATTAGAAGCAGGAAAGGGAACATGAATCTTTGGACTCTTAGGAATAGAGTCAGGAGAGGGCGTCTATTCGCTGAACTAATAAGTATTGCGTGGTTATTATGTGTTAGGAACTGGGAAGCAAAAGATAAAATACCAAAAGCTTCCTGCCCGAGAGGAAGTCACAGTTCATTCATTTGTAACTCATTTGTCAAATCTTTAGTAAGGTCTTATTATGTAAGGGAACTGTGTTTCAAAGGAAGTTTGCAAGCGGGAAAGAGCCAGACAGATGAAACAGTGCTGTCCCACAGCTCATAGCTTAGTGGGAGATAGAGACAAACCTCTGTGTACTGAATGGTACATTGCAGTGTGTGATGGAGAGGTATGGTGTGCAGGGAGAGTGACCTGTTGCAGATGTGGGGGAGTCTGGGAATACTTCCTAGAGGAGGTGACATCTAAGCTGAGATCTGCAGTAGGTATTATCAGTCAGGGGACAAGTAGTGCCCCAGTCAAAGAAGAATCATTTAAAGACCCATAGGAGAAAGAAAATACTCCGTATTTAGGTGTAGAGTTAAGTCTGGGGACAGTATGCAGAGACCAGAAGGTTCATGTGTGGGGATGGATTGGAGGCAGGCAAACCAATTGAGGGTGGATGCAGTCCAGATAAGAGATGATGATTTACCAAGGCAGTAGCAGTGGAAATGTGGCCATTCAGGGTACTCCACACCAGACAGAGTGAGAGCGAGTGTGAGCAGCAGTGGAGTGAAGCCTTTCCCTCTTTCTCCAGTTGTAATTTGTCTGTCTGGATCCTTAGTGTGGTTGCCGCTGTGGGATCAGGCGCCCCTTGAGGCCAGGGCGATACAGCACCATCTCTGAAGTAGCTTTGCAACCTGGAAAGGGTACAGTATCCCTTCCTTCAAAGGCTGCTGAGCGGGTGGTGGGCCGATGGCTCCTGGTCTGCAGTGGAACAGTGGCTGGAGCAGTTATTCTTGGTGGAGTAACGAGGTGAGTAATTTGTTCATAGTGAGTCAGCTATTTGGGTCATCAGTAGAAGTGCAGGATGATGAGGGGGAAGGGACCTTAGAAATCATCTAATCTAGCTCCCTCATTTTATGTATGCAGAAACTGAGGCTTAAGAGAGGGAACATGTCTGATGGCTTGTCTTAGCCATAGAACAGTTTATGGTTTTACTAGTAGAAACCCTTCATAAAGACTGGTTCAGGTCTTAACTGTTAGCTGTGTATTGATTGTGTATATTTCCCCTCCAGTCAGAGTTAAAATTTGTTATGAAAATTTTGTACAATTTGTTTGAATTAAGAGCAAGTAAGATCCATACCTCACAGGTGGTTCCTATGCATGCCTCTTAGATCTCTTTAAATCTATAAAGAGATTTTATAGATTTGGATTCTACTCCCTCCACCTCCCCCACCCCCTTTGCAGTTTTTGTTTTTGTTGAAGAAACCCAAGTCATTTGTCCTTTGGAGTTTCTCACAGTCTGGATGTTGCTGATTGCATACATATGGTGTTTAACATGTTCCATTGTCCCCTGCATTTCCTGTAAACCACTTATTGCTTGATCAGATTCAGGTTGGGGGCAGGGGGCAAAATACTGTACTTCATAGGTAATTAGAGCATTCATAAATATCTGGTGTTTATTAGAGATGTCAACGTCCATTGATGATCATTGCTTAAATCCATTATTTCATTAGAGTTGCAAAATTGTAATAGGTATCTTATTAGCTCAACTGTAACGAGAAACTTTCTCTCATCAGCAGTTTGCTTATCCTAAAGTACAATGTGTTAGGAAAGGCAAGATAAACACTTGATTCCTTTCCCTTTATTTACGAATTTTCAAAACAAATTGGTTCCCAAGAATTCTCCAAACGTGACCAATAAAGTGAGTTTTTAAGTATCATGAGCTCATAGTTTTAAAATATATTTGATATGTTTCAATCCATTATAACTGATGATGATTTGCACAGATTGTCCGATCTTTAGTCAGTTGGACTATCTTCAGATTGGCTCCAGAGTCTTTTTTTCTTTAATATTTATTTATTTGGCTGTGCTGGGTCTTAGTTGTGGTATGAGGGATCTTCACTGCAGCATGCAGGGTCTAGTTCCCTGACCAGGGATCGAACCTGGGCCTCCTGCATTGGGAGCATGGAGTTTTAACCGCTGGACCACCAGGGAAGTCCCAACTCCAGAGTTTTTTTGACAGGACCCTAGTAACCTTTGATTCCGTGCTTTCTAGATAAGATGTTCCAGGCTTGTCTTGTGCATTTCCTGCCTCAGACCTGATACCAGCTTTTTTACTTTTGGAACCCTAACCTCTTTTTGTGAAAATACTTTCTAGTGTTAATAAAGTATGTGTTCCTCAAATTCTCTCCACATTCCCTGTGCCCTTATTTCAAAATACCTTATGTATTACATAGGCTGTTATGGGAAACTGCAACAAATTTGAGTTTTATTGTGTTTAAATTCATTCAGTAACCTAAACTGATTTATATCTGTAGCAGTCTATTCTGCTGTGTAAATAATATTGGTTACGCATTTAAGGCACATTTCTTTGGTCTCAGGGTTGATTTTATCTGTCAAGGAATGCTAGTGAAAGAAGTAAGGAGAGTTTAATGAAATAGAACAAGGAGTAAAGAAATTTGTACATGATAGTAGCTGTTTGTGACAGAATTCTGTGCAAGAGCAAGTTGTCAAAAGAGGAAACAATGAAGTGATGTGTTTACCTTTATAGGGGTCAAGTTCAGATCCACTTGCTGCTGTAAACCATTTATGAGTAATCCAGTGTGGTGTGCAAACATATACACACTCAAATTTAACACACACACTCAGATTTCTTTCCTATCTTAAGGTTAACAGAGTCTGGCCTCTCTATGGTAGATTGGCATTTAATAAAGGAGATGAAGCCACCTGCAAGCCAAGAGGAATGGGAAGCAGAATTCCAAAAATATCAGCAGTTTCCAGAATTTAAAATGTAAGTATTGTAGAAAATCAGGTAAACATCCCACTAGGCCCACTCGATCTTTTGTTTATTTAAACATTTCAGAATGGTAGGTTCTATTATTTTTTGCTATTTGGTTCAGTTATATTTAGCGAGCTCCCTACTCTATACCTCCAATTCTAAAGTGATTCTGAGGTCGCTGATGAGGAAGAAGGCAGACCGATCAAGCTTCAAAACCGAGAATGTTCCTGCATTCTACCAGGAAATAAAAACCAGGTGGATTTTTTTCTCTTTCTTATTTTTGACTTCCCTTTTCACCCAGCTTGAATCATGATATGACGTTGGCAGAATTCAAGTTCATCTGGTACATGGAGTACTCACACCGAATGTGGGGTCGTCTCGTAGGCCTCGCATACATCCTGCCTGCTGCCTACTTTTGGAGAAAGGGCTGGCTCACCCGTGGCCTGAAAGGACGTGTTCTTGCCCTCTGTGGTTTAGTTTGCTTCCAGGTGAGATTTGGGAAACCAGAGATGTTCTCAGGAGCTTCCAAGTTGGTATTGTTTTTTAACAGAGTGTAACAAAGTGGGTAAGAGCATGGATTTTAGTGTCACAGGCCTGGCTTCAAGGCCAGCTCTGTCACTTAGTAGGGCATGTTGTCTAACCTCTGTAGGCTGTGGTCTCCTTACCTGTAATTGGGGATAATAATAGAACCTACCGCTTAGGTTGTGTGAATATAAAGTGAGATCATGCATGTAAAGTACTTAGTTTAATGCCTGGAATCAGTAAGCACTGTAAATATGTTTTTGTGTCACAAGAATTAGAGTTTCTTTCCCATCATGGCTCTGCTCCTGGGTTCTCGTCTCCTCCCTTTTTCTAACTTGCCTGCTCTATGGGGAAGTGGGATCCTTATGCTGGAATGGCTGTAGAAGCAAATGGGGTAATTCTAAAAGAAACATTTTGTGGAATGAAGAATCTTAGAATACAGATGTGCCTGAGAGATAATTCAAGTATAAAGGGTGATTAAAATTATATAAGTTGAACTTCTCTTAAGGAAAAGAGCTTTGAGTGATTCCCACCGTTAAGGGGTTAGGGAAGCCTGAAAGCCAAGGAAAGGGATGTTAGAGAAGACACATGTGAGTATTTGGCTCAAGGTATACAGGCCCTAAGGGAGAATCTCAGAGCATCAAAGAAATATCAAAATTTGATCAGGAGGAAGCTAATTGGTTGATTCAACTCAGAGTGGTAAGAATACAAACCAATGAGAAGGAATTAAGGAGGGAGATGAAAGAGACAAAATAGAGGCAAGAGTAACAGATAATAGTTAGACATTAATAAAAATCTAATAGAAACTAGGGAGGGTTGGTGAAACAAAGTGAAAGTTTGTTTCAGAATTAAAAAACAAAAAACTGAAAACCACTTAAGACAGACTTCCAGGGAGGCAAAAATTTGAAGATGGCAGATGGGGTTATAGGAGGAAGAAAGTGAGGGGTGGCAAAGCACACTGTGTACTCCCTCCTCTTCCAGCGCCCTGTGCAGATGAAGTCAAGATAGTTAGGACATCTAGCGTAATCATGAAGGCAGAAAGAAATACCCAAAAAGACTTCCTGAGGAGTATGTATTTAGAAGAGGTGGGATTCTCCCACCTCTTTAACATGATTCTGCTGGCTGGGGAGGGTCACGGTGAAAGGGCATCTGATATGATACGACTAGAACTGACGGTTTGGTTAACTGAAAAAGTCAGTTAAAACGGAATCACAGAATAAATATATACCTTAAACTTTTAAACTTAAACATGTATTTTCATTACCATTTTTTTAAAAGAGGAGTAGAAATTTAAACACTTGTAAACCAATTTGCCTGAAATGCCTTACATATTTTTATGACTCCCACCCCCCATCTTTTATGATTGTCTGTTCCCACCTATTGTGACAGTAGTTGTTTTTAAGCAGTTATCTTTGTCAGGCTTCTCCAAGACATTCAGTCTAGTTTTTATAGAATCAAATGTCTTTTTACTTTCACATTTCACTGGTTTACATAATGTTAAATCATGTCAACTATTTGTAAGGTTTTGCCCAAATACACTTTTGTGTACTTTTCTATATTTGGCTTCTACTTCAATAAAATGTTCATCTAAATAGTGCTTAAGTATTTATGGTGCTATATGTGGAAATTGGATAGGTCTTGATACCTGGGATACTGGGGATATGGGAGGGTATGGAAAGGAGGGGTCAGGTAGGAGTACTCACTTTTTCAGAGAGTAAAGTTGAATAGACAGCTTCAACCTTGTTTTGTTTGCCTCTTCTCTTTTTGGGTGTAGGGCCTGTTGGGATGGTATATGGTGAAAAGTGGATTAGAAGAGAAACCAGATTCCCATGACATCCCTCGAGTCAGTCAGTACCGCCTCGCTGCCCACCTTGGATCAGCCCTTGTGCTTTATTGTGCCAGCTTGTGGACCTCGCTGTCACTGCTGCTACCTCAGCACACGGTAAAGTCAGTCGGTATTGTTTAACACATCTGCACAGATGCTGACAAGGTCAGAGAAATGGCATGGTACTAATGGGAAGTTGTATGTCAAAATGCATGCATTCCCTTAGTAACATCTTTCCGTTTACCAGAAGCTAGATATAACCAAAGTTTAGAGAAATATTGAACTTTGGGACTCTGGATAGCTTTGGGACGGCAAAGTAAAAACTGCAGTTATTCTTTTGGGCTGAAGCAGCTTATTCAAAGGAGAATTAGTATAGGAGCCGAATATTTTGTCAGCATTGCCTATCAAGAAAGCCAAAACCTGAATTTTAGAAAAAGAAGGAAAAAGTATCAACAACAAGAGATACCCAAGCACTTTACTTCTGACTCCCAGAGGGATGATGGATGGAGAGGTGAGGAAGGCCAGAATGAAAGCTGTCTGTGGACCTTTAGTGGTGTACAGTAGCTGTGTTGAGCTGTTTGTTCTTTACATGGGCACCCTACCATTCAGCAGATCTAACAATGCAGTAAACCATAGTGATCTTGCCTAAAAGTATTTTCTCTGTATGCTGATTAAAGGAATATATTAGGTATTTTTAAAATGAGTATTATTTTAGGTATTAAAGCATGGTTGGCCTGGATAACCTGTTCATGGATTAAAGCTTAGGATGTCAGTAGGACTTTTAAGGAGAACCGTCCAGTAGGTACTTGGAGCCAGTGATCTGGTTCCTAATAAGGACAGGAGATGTTGACTTGGTGGTCGTCCCACAGGGCAGCCAGATGGAGCTGAAACATTGGTATAGTAGATAATCCACATCTGAGTAATTCCTGTTCTTCTTACTTTCAAAGCCAGACTTCTAAAATGAATTGCCTGCATCTATAGCTGTACATCCTGACAACCCGTTCTTTTTTTCCAGTTCTTGTCATCTGGCTTCCTCTATACATCCCACCCACATACTCACCCCCACACGGTGCCCACACTCTCCTAAATAGTCTCTTCTGAATGGTACTCTTAAAGGTTACCAATGACTTTTTAGTTATTAATGGCTTTTCTCTTTTTGTTTATTTATGTTTCACTAGTTACAGAAAGGATTTGAGATGACAGTCAACTATATACTAGGGTGAGTCAAAAATTATCCGCACTCTGGTTATATTAAAACTTCTGTAAATTCTACAGCCGGGGTGTGGATAGTTTTTGACTCACCCTTATATTACTGTGCTGTCCAGCACAGTAGCTACTAGCCACATGTGGCTATTTAAATTCTAATTAAAATTAAATGAAATTAACTTTATATAAACAAACTTGTTAACTGCTTAAACTTTAAATAAAATTTAAAGTTTATCTATGGGATTTTCTTTTCTTATTTAGTTGCCTGAAACCCATCAGCTTCTGCGGTTGAGACGATTTGCTCATGGAACTGCAGGCCTGGTGTTTCTTACGGCTCTCTCAGGTAGGACTCTCCTCATCAAAGGTGGCCTGGCTTCATCCCACTCTCGGGTGGGATCTCTTGCCTAATGCTTTCCTCCTGCATCTTTATATTTCCTTTTCACACCTGCTTCTCTCATACCTGCCATCTTCACCCTCTCGTTTTCTGTTCCTTCCTCCCTTCCTAAAATCCTGCTTTCCAGTTAGTTGAACAAAAATACTGAGCATCTACCTGGATCCAGACTGTCTAGGTTCAAATCCTGGCTTCACCACCTATGAACTATATGACCTTGAACAAGCTGTATAACCTCTCTGGGCCTCAGTGACCTCATCTAGAAAAATGGGGAAGATGATAATAGTTTCAGTAATATCTGTGAATTACTTAGCATCTCACATGTAGCAAAGGCTATATACATGTTAGTTGCTATTATTATATAAACAGTACTGTTATTATTATTACACTACACCAAGATGGGTCAGACAAAAGCCTGCTCTCAAATATGGCCTGAGGTGGGGAGTTTATTGGGGCAAAGAGACTAACACAAGATCTTTCTCATGCTTTAAATCACACCTCTACCTCTCTTACTCTAGTACTGCCCTATACAATAATCAGTAGCCTCATGTGACTATTTAAACTTAATTAAAAGTAAATAAAATTTAAAGTTTAGTTTCTCAGTCACATTAGCCACATTTCAAGTGCTCAGGAGCCACATGTGGCCAGCAGCTGTTGTATTAGGTGGATGACAGATAGAGAGCATTTCCATCATCACAGAAAGTTTGACTGGATAGCACAGCTCTAAACAGAACCATCAAACCAGTGATCCACCCAAGCCTCCTCCCCTTTTTTTGGAACATGAATTTTGACTTTATAAATGCCAATTATAAAAATAAGGAATGTGATTTAACATACCTGAATCTTGGATCATAATAATGGATCAGTCATCCATTAAATTCATGGATACCTGCTTTTTGTGTTTACCCAGGATTTAGTTTATAAGATTTTTTTGAGCACTTGAGGAAGACATAATAAACAATAAAACATAACATGTGAGACCATGTTTGGTGCTATGAAGAAAAATAAAGCAAGATAAAAGGGGATAGAAGTGGGGTAGGGGAGTGCTGTCTTATGCAGTACAGGATAATTGGGGAGATCTCTTTGATAGGGTGACATTTGAGTGGAGACTTGAGGAAGTGAAGGAATAAATTAGCTAGTTCCGGAATAGACGAGTAGTTTTCAGTTGGGGAGGTAAGGAGGATATCACAATCACTAAGGGAACTTTTCCAAACTAATATGCCTCTCTAGAGCTTCTAATCCACCCCTCTAGGGGAGGCATGCCAGAACCTTGGGGTGGGAGTAGGTGAGGATGCAGGTGGTTGTTGTTGTTAAGTTTCCATGGTGATTGTGATGTATATTCCCTGTTTGAGAGCCCATGCTATAAATCTTTCTATTCTCTGACTATTCCTTTTGTCTAACTCTGGGATAATAAACATTTTCTATGTCAGAACAAGTATTTGGTCCCTTCTTCCTCTTATTTTAATAAATACTGTTTACCCTGGAATACAGGGGCTTTTGTGGCAGGGCTGGATGCTGGGCTTGTTTACAACTCCTTCCCCAAGATGGGAGAATCTTGGATCCCAGAGGATCTCTTTACTTTCTCCCCACTCCTGAAAAATGTTTTCGAGAATCCCACCACGGTGCAGTTTGATCACCGGATTCTGGTAAGTCTGGCTGGTGATTACTGGCTACTAAGCACAGGGAGCCTCTCACAGGCTCTGGGGTATCTGAAGCACTGATAGCAACATTGACATGGTAGAGTGGGAACTAGATTTCCTTTTCTTTTTAGAAGAAATTTAGTATCAGTTTTCTGATGTGATGTTTTTGTCTTAATTGCCCACACCCCTCTAGCCAAATTCTGACTTTCAGGATGCTGCCAGTTTCTTAAAGTTTCAAATATGCCTTTTATCATCTGGCAAATGATAACTCCCCTCAATCCAGCACAAGTATAGGAGAGTCTTTTAGCAGAATGAGGCTGAGTAGAGGAGAGAGTGCAAAGACAGTGGTTGCTGAACACATAGTTGTCAGGGCTGAACCCAGACCCCAAGAAGCTAAGAGCATCATAAATACTCCTCATTTTATTTAAGCTAATATTTACTAAGGGCCTGCTATGGGTCATGTTGAGATCAGCTTGGTGGCCTGGGCATGATAAATTGGAACAGGGAAAGGTCAGCGGCAAGGAGACTGGGGAGAAGCAGTAGTGCTATTGTAGTAATGCCGTGAGAGTGATGGGGCTTAGGCCTTCATGGTGAGACTGGGACTTGAGAAGAATGGTGAATCTGAGAGAGGTTGTAGGGAATAGAAGACTGGCTTCAGGAATAAAGGTGAAGAAAGATCAAAGGAGATCCCAGAGTTTTTTCTGTGGCATGCTTAAAACACACCAGCAGGAATGGGACTATTGGAATGAGTGTTGAGCTAGAGATGGAAGATGTCATCAGACTGAGGTACATTAAGTGTGAGTGTCATCAGACTGAGGTACATTAAGTGTGAGATGATAGTAGGTCACCCAGAGAGAGAGGCCCAGGGGCCTCATATCCAGCGGGAATGCTGGGGCTTGGGCAAGTTACCTTGTGCAGGCTTAGTCCCCACTGCTGCACAGCGTTTTGGAATAAGTAAAGTCTGATTGAAGTTGTCATCGTGGACAGCTCTGAAAAGGGAAAGACATGAAATAGGTATAGAAAATGATAGAAAAACATTCTCCTTGACATCCTGAAAGGGGGATGGAAGCCCTACTGCCAGTCCCAGACTGTCTTTCTGAAGAGGTGGAAATGAAAAGGAGACTTTAGATCTCTTTTAGCACTAGCTGGCAGCACCGCCGCCTCCTCCACTCGTAGCCCAGGAAAACAATAACCCTCATGTGCTGGGCTTGGCCTGGTTTTAAAAATATAGGATTAGAGTAGAGATAAAATTAGGGATAAGGATGCAAAGAATAATTTAAAAACTGATTGGCCACACCTGGGGGACACCCACATTGGAAGGTGGGTAAGATTGCTGAGAGAGTAAGTGTGTATAAAGTGATACGTGCAGAAACTTTAGGTGGAGCCATACGTGGTTGGCATTGAAGTGGCAAACAGAAGAGGAGCATGGAAGAGCCTGAGGAGGAGTAAGCAGGTGGTTCTCTGCCTGGGAGGGAAGGTGCTTAGTGGTTACTCAGTGGATCTGGGGGGCTTACCTGTAAGGTGAGTGGAAACCAAGAGGGTGGGACATTTCTTCCTGGTACTCGATGAGACTCTTTCTGCCCTGCAGGGAATCGCTTCAGTTACTGCCATTACAGCACTCTACTTCCTCTCCCGGAGAATTCCCCTTCCTCGAAGGACCAAGATAGCAGCAGCAACTCTGCTAGCTTTGGCGTACACTCAGGTATAAACCACTTCTTTTTGTTCTGAAGGTGTCCCCAAAACAAAATTTAAAAAGAAAGGTGACAGTCTAGGAGAAAATATTTTCAATATTTATAATAGACTAAAAGATTAACAACCAGAAAATAAAATAAGTAAAGGATATTAATACACAATTCTCACAAGAGGAATGATGAATGGCCAATAAATATGAAAAGCTGTTTAGCCTCACTTATGATTAGAGAGGAACAAATTAAAGCAATGTGTGCCATTTCGTACTTGTCAGATTGGAAAAAAATTTTTAAAAAGGTAATCAGGTATTGGCATGGGTATAGGAGAATGGATACCTTTGTATATTCTTAGTGAGAGCGTGATTTGTTATGGCTTTTTTTAGAGGGCGTTTGGCAGTATCTTTTGAAGTGTTAAATGTTTAATACTTTGATCAAGCAAATTGACTTATTTTTGCCTGCCCTGGAGATATTCTAATGCACAAAGAGCTATGTCCAAGGAAATTAATTGTGGGATTACTGTGATAGTGAAAAATTGGAAACAACCTAAATAGTTAAACATCTATGGTATATCCATACTGTGGAATACTGTACAGCAGTTTAAAATAATAAGATCTCAAGACATACATTGTTAAGTGAAAAAAAACATGTGACAGAACAATATATTTTTTAAAAGCACCAAGCTGTATGTTTTTCTATAAACATGTATACAAAAGTACAAGTGTGTAGAAACTGATAACACTGCTTACCTTTGGGGAGGATAACTGGGCTAGATGAAGAATAATTAAGGAGACGTTTAGGTTTATCTAATTTGTTTGAATTTCTTTTGTTGTAAGAATATTTACTTGTGAAATTTTAAAATATATTTTTCAATGTTCTGATGGGAAAATATAGAGGATTTGTGTATCTGGTTTTCCATGCCAGTCATTTCAGCTTTGAATGTGTGGTTCCTGCTTGGCTTACTGCTTTTTTCCTTTGTAACAGGTGGGCTTGGGCATTAGCACTCTGCTGATGTACGTCCCAACTCCTTTGGCTGCCACTCACCAGTCGGGCTCTCTGGCTCTGCTCAGTGTTGCCCTTTGGCTCATGAATGAACTCCGAAGAGTCCCAAAATAATTCTCAGAGGATCAGCTTCCTAGGACTGAAACTGTGCTTTTGAGAGATCATCAGAGAGCACAAGAACCTCGACTTTTCTGAGAGGATGACCTTGGCCTACCAAGTGGTTTCCAGATTGATCAAGTTGTTTAAATTCTTTGCCTGTTTTTAGGAGTCACTGGATCAAGACAGTCATTAAGTGTGGTTATGCTTAAGGTTCCTTTTTAAATCTATTACTTTTGTATCCTATGTTGAAAATCAGATTAATTTAGAGAAAGAATTGTCTGTCATTTGCTTCTTAACAGGGTCTGTCTTAGGTTTCTTAATGTTGACAAGCTGTTGGTTCTACCTGCATGATCTCTGTCTCCTTGACCTCCTGAGTCCTGGATTCTGCCTAAGTAGAAATTCTTTATGATCTCAGCTTCACTTCCATCAGGTAAAGATTCTAAGGGACAGACTGGCATACCCTCAAGTAGCCAGATAGCCTCAGCAAGAAATAGCTGCTGTCTTCTAGTGTTCTGATTTTCAAAAACAGGGAAAGCACTAACCTAGTTCCTCATGTGATAAGGCTGTTACATCACTAGGTAAGATGAATGGGATATAGTATAAATCAGTTCCTAAAAGGGTTTCCTAACAGCCTCATGGATAAGAAAAATATGGCCTTGATAGTGTAGTACATGGACATCTATTCAGGTATTTAATCAAATTGTTGATTAATGGATTAGTGTGATTTTGGCCTCTACTGATATTTCACAGGGCTCTGTCTTATTCAACTTTATTTTTTAAATCAGCGATTTGGATGAAGAGATCAGAAAGATCAGATTTGAGAATGGAGCAACCCAACATTGCTGATATAATAGATGACAGTTACAGCTCAAAACAGTTCCAGAGTGACACCATCAAGATGAAATTAAACAGGTCAAAAGTGTAGCATCTTCATTTAAATTATATAGGTTGTTTAAGTTTGGGTTAGAGAAAACTGGCTTCATTTTCACCTCATATAAAAAAGACTTACGGACTCCAGTTGGACACAGGCTTGACGTGAACCATCCGTGTGATGACACTGATAAAAATTAGTGCTGTTTCAGATTTTATCAATAGACGTGCCACAGCCATAGTCAGAACACCTCAACGCAAGTGCTGCATTTCACTCTGGGTACCAGAGTTTTTAAGGAGGATATTGACCAGCCTGTATGTATCCAGAGGAAGGGACCAGGATAATGAGTCCAGAATGTGTCTCACACAGGGAACACGTGAAGGAACTAAGGGTATGCAGCTGGAGGAGAATGTTTAGAGAGAAAGCAAGAATCCTGCCCTTGAGAAGTTGAAGCCCCGTCATGCAGAATAAGGAATGAGCTTCCTTTGTGCTGCAGAGCTGGGAGCAGTGGGTGAAAGTTGCAAAAAGTTCGTTTTTAGTTTGTAGAAGGCAAGAGTCAGACCAAATCAGTTGCCAACTAGGGTCAGGCTGGTGCAGACTGGCAAACTGGAGAGCAGGTGCCCAGCTAAGGGACTGCACTACTGCTGGGTGCTGGTTTGTTGCTACTCTGCAGGTCCAGAGTTGTCAGATCTGATTTTTCAAAGAAACCAAACATCCAGATAGTTATGGGAATGCTGTCAAGTTGTTTAGAACATTATGCAGGGTAAACAGATCTGGAAGCCATAAATGACCTAAGATTTGCCCCTGTACAGTCGCTGGTCTAATGATCTCAGTTCCCTTTCAACTCCAGTATTCCCTGGGTTGCAGTGTGACCAATAGTGTATCATTTTCAAGTGGTTCTTAGCAAAATAGAAGTAGACAGTTTGTCTTTGATTCTTAAAAAATCCTGGCCCCAGGAGCTGGTTCCCAACTTCCCTCATGTTAGAATTTTTCAAAAGCCTAGCCCCAGCCTCAGGCGAGACAAATTAAATCACAGTCTCTGAAAGTAGTAACAAGCGAGTTCCCCAGGTGATTCTGATGTGCAGACAGGTTTGGGAACCACTGGCTTAGGCCCTAGGAGCCTAGTTACCTGAGAAAGTTTGACCAGTTTTGACCATTCCCTCCAAATTTCCACCCCACCCGATCTCATTTAATCTGCTGTGTTGATCCTGTTGATGTGCTTATGGGGTATCGCCTCTTTTAGATGGAATTCTCTAAAGAAAGGGAGCTGCAGTCCCTGGGGCAGATTCCCATACCGTCATCTCCTGATGCCCAAATTAAGGTTGTTCTTAGTTAATAACTGAGTCTGCAGAGGGCAGTCTGATCCATCCCAAAGAACCATATGCTGATACTGCTACTGTTCCCTCCAAAAAAGTAGCACCAAATGAATTAAATAAGTTCAGGTTGCAGATGTGTTCTTTCATTTTTTCTTTTATTAAAGATGAGTAAGTTTGGAAAAACAGATCTGTTTGCATTTAGTGATAGAATTGTATTATGCCCATCTATGAGCTCCTGGTGAATGGATATTATCTGAATTACTTTTGTTTGCATTATTCCCAGCACCAGACACATACCAAATATTACATGAATGAATGGAAAATGGATGATTACAGATTGGTGTCTCAGACACTGCTTTCAAAATAAGTCATCACACCTGGAAGATGAAATGAATTTCCCTTAATGTTTTCAATAGTCTCTCATCAATTGTCAGTTTTTAAAACATCAAAGGAAATTAAAACACCTGGTTTTCTTAATCAACCCAGGATATCTTTGTCTTTAACGTACACTGACAAATGCTGTCCATTGTGGCAGGGGTAATAATTAGCCACTGCCTAATGTGATGCTGGCTGCAAAGAACAACACTGATGATCATTATAGTAGGATAACCAGTTTATCCTTCCAGTCCCGGCGTGAATGGTGGGTTGTATACTGGCGTATGTAACATATACACCCATGTCCCTGCATAAGGGAGAATGCATCCCGTCTCTAATATGCATTGCACATTTTGTTCAACACTGATTTAACAGTATTAGAATTTCAAGAAATGTTCAGCAAAACTATTATTTAACGTGAAGCATTAGAAAAACATACAAGCTTAGCAACCCCCAAAAGGGATGCCATGCAGGCAGCCTTTGGTTTTTTAAAGCAAGAAGGGAATATTTTAGTTGTGGATCATAATAAAAAGATGTCTTTCAACACTGCAGGATCCAATGCTCAAGGCAGAAATGGAGGAGACAAAACATATATACTTCAGGGCTTCAAATAAAGGGGAACTGTAGGATAATTTCAAACACAACATAATGACAAGTTCCAGAAATTACAGCGTTTGGGATTCTTGCTTGGAAAGAAAGATTTTATGATGCTAATTAGGGGCAGAGCCTTCATCAGCAATCTTAACAGGCTAAACTCTGGCAGGTGCCCTGTAGGAAGGGCTGCTTAGGAAAGTAGCAGGGCTACCTTACACTGGAGAGGTGGAGAGAGTGGAGAGGAGTGGTAGGCTGCCAGAGGGCATATGAGTGGCTGCACTACTTAAAAAGGAGAGGCTCAGCTTGCCTGAAGTCATGCATGCATGGCTATAATCCTGTGAGTCCAAAATTTTTTTCAGCTTTGGTCTTTATAAAAATGGCAAGCAACGACTGAATACATTTTAAAAGTAGAATGCCCTTGTGGTATGGGTAATGATTCAGTTTTACAGATAAAACAATATCATTGCTCAGACTCTCAGAGAAACAAAATGGTCAGCGGATGTATTCCTCCTCTGTCCCTCTAATAATGGTGCTGACAAACTGAGAAATAATGAATTATTAGGCAGAAAAGGAAACACCTGTAATAATACAAGGGAAGTCTATTCAGATATTTTTTTAAAAAGCCCTCATTTTTTAACAAATATTTTTTGTAATACCAACAAATCCTCATGAGTTTGACAGAGCACATGGCCCTAATGGCAGGACTGGGAAATCAGCATAATCTGAGACTAGTTGGGGAGAATTTGAAACATCTGCTACTTCTACCTTAATTCTTAGTTCCAGTTGAAGTTTCATCACATACCACAGCAAAAAGGGAAATTAGATACTAGTTCTGAATTGGTTTGAAAAGAAGTTTAAAAACAGCAAAAAGAAACAGCATTCTGTTTTTGTAAGGGAGTCTAGGAACTGCCCAATAATTACAACCAAGTTCCTTAATGAGGTAGCTCTAATAAACATGTATATCTTAAATAATTTAGACTGTAACCATAACATGAATTGCTTGGATGCTGTGGTTAGGAAAATTGCACAAAATTAAGCAAATTGTTTTAAAAAAGATACCTAAAATAATGACAGAAGCTAGAATGGCTGTAGTGAAATTCTGACACTATTTCTAACAAAGTATTTCTTTCATATTTTATTCCTAAATGTGAGCAATCACAAATGAATATCAGAAGCAGTTATAATAAAGATTGAGCGTGATTAGTTGCAGTTGGCTGTATTATATTGGGTGGACCAAAATGTTCGTTCAGGTTTTTCCATAAGATCTCACAGAAATACCAGAATGAACTTTTTTGGCCAACCCAATATATGTTCTTTTGAGACACACAGTCTTGCAAGAAGAGTCTGTCAATGAGCATTTCATTTGCATGTGTAGCTACTGTTCTGGGTGTCAGTTTCATCATCCATAAAATACAGGTTAACCAGAAATCTCTAAAGTCTCAGCTTTAAAAATCTCATTTTCTGAAATTGATGTATGATGATTGTTTTTGGAAACTCCATTCCCACCAACCTTCATGTCAGGGGCTATGGATAAAGTAGGAAATGACCACTGCTTCTTCAGGGAAGCCTGGTCTTCTACACCAAAGGCCACAGTTCTCTTCTTGAAACTACTGTATCACTTCTCTACCTTCTCCACCTTTAGTTCCTTAGGCCAATTGTTCTCTCTCTGGAACTGGCCTCAGATCACCTTGTGTAGCCGTTTTGTTTTATAGGTGAGAGAGAAACCAGAGAGGGCAGGTGACTTGCCTGGGGTACCAGAGCTACTTACTGACAAAGCCAGGGCTAGAATCCAAATCTGCTGTTCCAAAGCCTGCTGTTCTTTGCCCTAAATCACACCACCCACTTGTCTTTCACTCCTGATAAAAAGCAAAACACAAAACTATGAGAATAGGGGTGGGGGGAGGCATCTATTTAGATAATACCAGTGAGAAGTTATTGTATCACAAAAATATAAATATGGAAGTGATAATAAATTTTAATGCCTAAAATGACTAGCTTAGCAAGTTCATGGCAGACTCAACCACATTTTAATAATCATTGCCTAAGGCCTCTGAAGTTAAAGAGAGCTCTTAGGCTGAGGAGGGCGGAGGCAGAATACTTCGGCTAACATTAGAAGAATAAATACAAGGTTGGTGGAAAGTGATTAAAATTTCCTTGACCAAGGAAATTCAATTCAAGGAGCTAAGGTACAGAGAGAAAGATGGTATAATTTGGCTTAGAATTAACTGCAACTGAAGTGAATGTAATGCCAAATAACTGGGTATTATATATTTTTTCATTATGTTCTCATGATAAGAATTCAGAGAAAAGTGATGGGTTGTGCCAGCACAAAGGATACTAAAGCCTCACTCCTATAAGCCACTGACTCGATTTTGACATTTGTGACCTATGTCAGTAATTAAAGCACTAAAACAGTTCAGGTTCATTGTTGCTGTTATAAGGAAGACTGCTTGGTAAGATTCAAAGGAACCAATGGAATGTGAATTTTATGAAATCATAATTATTTTCTCATGAGAACCACTCAAAATGCAGAAATACAAATAGAAATCTTTAACAACTGACAGCAAAAAGAGGATTAAAGGGAAGATAGACTGTCTGATTCCATAAGTAAGAACATTTCCTTTTGAGAAAGCAGTATATATAAGTAATTGGCCCTCAGCAAGGGTTAAATGGCTTCTGTTTCTAGCTAATGAAATTTCATTTAAAATTTTTAACTGGGAGCATTGGAAGAAGCACAGGACCCAGAACCAAGGGCAAATACTTGGTTTTTCTGAGGGGTATGACAAAAATTTGTCTTTCTTATTTTTATACCATGGAACTCTGAGATGCCTTACTCTATAAAGACAAGCCTAGATCCTATAATATTAAAATAATAAACAGGATATAACACTAAAAAAATTCAAAGACTAATTAAAATAAATTAAGAATAAGAAATACATTTATATGGAAAAAAATGATAAACAGGTATCCTGAGTTTCTCAACTATAAAAAGAACACAATAATACCAATCTGATTGTCATGATCAAATAATATACATAAAATTCTTAACTGAGTGTCTGATACACAGTAAGTGCTTCTTAAATAGTAGCTATTATTATCATATCCAGGATGAAGAATAACTTCATTAATAAGAGCTTTCAAGCTGGACCAATCACCACCTCCTCCATGCTTCAGTTTCATTCTGAGTACACAAATCACTGATCACTGTTAGCCCACTAGGTAGCTTTTCAGAAGATCTTTGACTAGACCACACAAGAAAACCAAAAATAGTATTTGGAAACCAAGGTGAGGGGAAGAGTTACCTGAGTAGGCAGTGGCTAGCAGAAACAGATGATGACATTATTTATAAGCAGCATTCATAGGCAAGGGGTCACTCACAGTACAGACACAAAGATAAGAAGTCAAAGAAAAGGCAATTTAGAAATCTTAAAAATTAAAGGAAATTGCTGTGACATAAGCCCTAAGGAAAAATAAAAAGTACTTCCAAAGGAACCTGTAAGACTCTTTGCTGGATGCATTTTTATCTAGGACTCATTATCTTTTCACCTACCAACCAAGAGTCAGTATACTTATTTTCATCTCAGTTTATTTCTAGGGGGATCTGGATTTATTTTTCTCAGTTTTATGAAGCACGTATTTCCTTTCTGCTCCCAGTATGGAATTTATTCTTTAAGAATTCCACTTTTTTTTCCCTTTAAAGTTAAGGACCTTTCCCCTACTCATGTAATCCTAGAACTCAAAGCTGACACAAAAGAAAACTATTTTAACTCTGGGAGTGTATTCTTGGGCAGGACATTTAAGGCTACATAGAGGAAAGATTGAAGTATAAAGAAGGTTCCACAGGGGATGAAAAAGAAATCCTCGGGCAATTTGAAGGCTAAATGCAGAGAAGACGCAAAGCTGCTAAAGGTTAGCGGATAAAAATGTAATTACTATGGTTTTTCCTCTCTCCCCATTAATGGAAATGCTGTTTATGACTGAGAAATCTCTTAAGAGATATTCTGAAAGTTGCCATGTGGATTATTAACAGATTTATCTTTATTCCAAAGTTTAGGATTTGCTTCTTTTCAAATATTCCAAGAGTCAAATTGAGAGAACTTCTATTTCTCAGAAAAACAGTAATAAACAAGAGCTGGAATTTTACTGCCTTTGCCCACTCTCCTGATATTGTTCTTTCCTTCTTTAAAAACAACCCAAATGCATCCCTTCTGAAACTCCATATTGATCTCAGCAGTGAAATAAAGGAACTCTTTTAAACCTTCCCACATAAGGACTCATAAAAATAGGCCTAGAGGACAGTGACCTGAAACCAGACAAATCCAATCCCCCTCACAGTTTCTCCATCCCTACAAGCACACAAGGCTCAAAAAAGAAAAATTAATGCCCAAACAGCATGTGAGGCACATAGACATGGAAAAATTTTCTATCCTGGTCATACCAGGCGTCAGATAACATACGGTTAAAATCTTCAATGGACCATTCATTTAGAAAGGGTTCTAACCTTTTAAAATCACAAACTAACATCAGCAACAGTATGTCAGGGATCTTGGACCACACTCACAATGGCTTCTTTGTCGAGTAAGCAAAGAAGTTATGTTATTTTGGTTGCCTGGAAATTCTTATCTGTTCCGCTGATCTTGGATCCCTATTAAAGGCTGTGGATCTCCACATAAGTGATATCTCTGTTACAGAGAAAGAAGGAGTTGCTGCACTTGCTAGAATGTCTTCGGCTTTGAATCAGATGCTCCAAGTTTGGTTTCAACCAGGCTTCCAGTGTGCCCAATGCCAAACTTCAAGCTTTAAGCAAGGGGAGAAAAGTCTAGATCCTAGGAGCACACCAGATCACTCAGATAAAGGAGTAGAAGCATGCTTCAATTGGACTAAAGTTGGGCCCCTTTGTTAGCACCAATCTCTCATTTAGTTCTTCATAGACTAAATTACAGCTTCTCTCAGAGAAGAGGACCTGGATATTGAGAAGGAATTAAAGTAGATATTGAAGTAGAAATTCCAAGGCCAAACATCCACAAAGTCAGGCAAAACAGCATCTGAGGCCAGTACGAGAAAGTGGTGGAATTCAATGGGCAGCAATCCTGGATACTTGAGTTTCCCTGGAACCTGTCCAGCCTCATGGCCCAACCTGTACCCCAATCATGGGCACCACCTCCTCAATCCACAGCAAGTCCAATGGGGCTGAGGCTCGACTTTGTCGCTGGTGAATTCGGCGCAGCCGCAGAAGGTACAGGATGATGGCCAGGAGCACCACCAGGATACAGGCAAAGAAGAGATAGTGGTTGTAGACAAAGGAGAGACGGAACCAGCTACCATGGGCCTGTCGGGCGCCTTCCTGCCGTAGATCCCTAAGGA
This sequence comes from Hippopotamus amphibius kiboko, assembly GCF_030028045.1. Classification (NCBI taxonomy): domain Eukaryota; kingdom Metazoa; phylum Chordata; class Mammalia; order Artiodactyla; family Hippopotamidae; genus Hippopotamus; species Hippopotamus amphibius. The sequence continues at coordinate 30,144,758 of NC_080190.1, forward strand.
AGAAGTTGAAGGTAGAAAGAAACATTAGTTTCGGAGAGAAATATTTATGCTGATTTAAAAGGTCCAGTGGTTTTAACCCATGTATCCCATCCATGCAAACATGCTACAGTACCAGCTCCACAGGGCAAGCAAAGCTGAAGCATGCCCCAAGCCCAGACTGGTATGTGTGATTCCTCCTGTACCTTCCTTTCCCCAGCCTAGAGGGTGCCTCACAGGCCTACCCCCTCTAGAATCTGAGGACAGAAGCCAAAAACATGAACAGTAAGACAAGACTGGTCATCTGTAAAATAAGTCTTAACAGTGACCCCATACCACCCTTGCCTACACAGTTTGTAAATATGGTACTGAGAATAGGGTGGCCCCTGAATCTAATCAAGAAATCAAAGTATATCTAAATCTTAAAAAAAAAAGTTGCTGTGCTTCCTGAGGATTTAGGATATATCTAGAGAAAGCTGTCACTTAATCAACTGTATTGCGATCTGAAGTAAAAATAGAGCCATGTAAACCTAAGTGTAGCTGTCTGTCTAGAACAGAAGCCCTTCTCTTGTGGTCCAGATACCAGATCCATTTTCATTCTGTTTGACTGGCAGTGTTTTTGTTTTATTAATTAATTAATTAATTTATTTATTATTGGCTGTGTTGGGTCTTCGTTGGTGCGCATGGGGTTTCTCCAGTTGTGGCGAACGGGCGCTACTCCTAGCTGAGGTGTGGGCTTCTTATTGCAGTGGCTTCTCTCATTGTGGAGCATGGGCTCTAGGCACTCAGGCTTCAGTAGTTGTGCTCGTGGGCTCAGTAGCTGTGGCACACGGGCTTAGCTGCTCCGTGGCATGTGGGATCTTCCCCGACCAGGGCCCGAACCTGTGTCCCCTGCATTGGCAGGTGGACTCTTAACCACTATGCCACCAGGGAAGTCCTTCAGTGTTTTTTAAAAATGTTAATCTCCAAACAGAAGACCACATATAGAACATGGATTTCTGTCTTCTCTTGACAAAGGAGAGTTGGCAGATGCTGGGACAGCACTTTTGCACAACAGTAATCAGCCTTTTGTTTGGGGCACATACTCTCCAGTTCCCCATATCTCTCACCTGACTGGCTTCTGACAGTAATGAGTTTAAAGAAACAGGCACCAAAGATTAAGAACTCACCTTAGTTTATCTGAAATAGTCCAGAGGAGAGAACATCTAAAAATTATCCCAAATATCTTATGGTACATAAGAGCAAGACATCCCCTAAAAGCATCATGTCCTTTGTTCTAATTCTGGCCCACCAAAAACCTTCCAAGTCAATGATCTCTAGAGTGACTCTACCCATTAGGAAAGATTGCTATATAGGAACAACATATCCTGGTTCTCTACTCAGACAGAAATAGTTCCAGAGTAACTTTAGTTCATTAGTCAGTATCTTAGAAGTTGTTGCTAAAGATTGATTTGTGGTAGATAAACAAAACTGAATTCCTGGGAATTCCCTGGTGGTCCAGTGGTTAGGACTCTTTCACTGCCAAGGGCTTGGGTTCAATCCCTGGTTGAGGAACTAAGATATTACAAGCTGTGCAGCATGGCCAAAAAACAAAACAAAACAAAACAAAACAAAACAAAACAAAACAAAACCAACGCACTGGATTCCTGAAATTGCAAAGAAGAACAGACTCCAGGCCAATAATACTCAGACTTCTTTCTGTTTCAACATGCCTGGTAAATAATAGCAGTTTCATGTAACAGTAATAAGGGTAGTTTGGGTATATTTTTTGTTTTTATTTTTGTTTTTTTGAGGGGGAGGTCACTTAAGAAACCTATTCTGAGGCACCAACTAACATCCTCTGAGCTCAGGATGCCAGCTTGGTCAGTCCACTTTACCTGAGTGGTAAGAAGCGTGTTTTATACAGAATGGCTCCCAGTGTCCACTGAACTTCTCGGTCATAGACCAGCTGGGCTGTCTGCAGATTTGGGTAGTCATATGGAAAGTGGAATCCTTTGTGAAGAACTTGGTACATCCAAGCTGACTTAAAACACTGATATCTGTGTGACAAAAAATAATTTTTTTAAAGAAAAAAAAAAGAATTCTAATGCTTTCTGCATAGTCCCACTAGATGTCAAAAGACCCCTCTCTCCTCATTTCACCTTCCTCACCTCTAGGTGGAGCCAAATCGGAGCCTCCTTTATCTTAACATTTACCACAAAAGTGGTACCTCTATGCAACGCAACAACACTATTGTGGCTATGTTTTACTTTTCTTCTTCTTTCTTTTTTCTTTTTTTCTAATATCGCTTATCTTCAGGGAGCATGCTGAAATATCTACAAATATGATGTTTGGGATTTGCTTCAAAATAACGGAATTGTGGGGTGGGAAAAGAGATGAAACAAGAGGGCCAGAAGTTGACAGCTATTAGGAGGGAAGCTGGGTGACAGACACTCAGGAGTTCATTATACTGTTCTATTTTCGTTTATGTTTAAATTTTTTTTTAACTAAAATGATTACAAAATGGGAGGACTGATGAACCAAACTGGCAAAATATTGATATTTGTTGAAGATGGGTGACAGTTACATACAGGTTTCTATTACTGTTCTTTCTACTTTTCTGAATGTTTCATATTTTATTAAAAGTTAAAAATAAAAAGACCACCACTTTTGATTGAAAACCACTTGGAGAGAACACTTTTTGGCAACCACCAGTCTCCCTTGGCCTCGCTAAAATAAGCTCACTATTTTGGCCTCTACCCTTCAGAAAATCAAAATCTGAAATAACCAATTCTCCTTCAACATAAAATCCAATCTGTACTATCACTCATTATCTCTCATTCATTGTTCATACATTTTTAAGGCCACGTCTGAGGGAGAAAAGGAAGTTACTTACTTGAGTCGATGCTCATCTGCATGCGATGAAAAGAGGCCATTCTTGAATCTCTGAGTGAGTACTGACCAAGCCATGCCACAGTAATCCTGGAACCACCACAGAGAAATGGTGCAACATGAAATGGGAAGCAAACGCTGTAACTCCCTGACAGTCACAGCTCTTCCATTTCTAAAGTTACTTGTGGGGACCTCCTGGTGGTCCAGTGGTTAAGACTCTGAGCTTCCAATGCAGGGGGTGCAGGTTCGATCCCTAGTTGGAGAACTAAGATCCCACATGCGTGCCATGTGGCATGGCCAAAAAAATAAATTAGTTAAATAAAATAAAGTTACTGTGGGCTACTAGCTGACAAAGGAAAACAGAAATGACATATTCATTCACCAAACCCTGTGTCGGGTCCTGGGCAAGGCAAGTCCCTGAACTCAGGCCACTGGGTGACTTCAGTGGCCTGGGAATACTCCTCTTTATTCCTATTGCCTCGAGGTCCAGTACAAAGCCAGCCTGACATGGCTCCTGAGCCTCTTAGGCTTCAAAGATGGGTAAGGTTAGGACCAAGAGTAGCAACATCAAAAAACAAAGAGAGCTTCATTCTACCCTACATAGGACTGACATGAGCAGATCAAACAGATGGAACAGAATGGTCAAGATCTATCACTAGCCTGGCTCTGTGTTGTAATTCTCACCAAAGGAATCATTCCTTTCGGTCTGTTCAGTAAACTAACATTTCCTGAATGTCTACTATGTGCCAGGTGCTATTCTATGTGCCATGGGGATCCAGCAGTGTATAAAACAGGTGAAAACTTCTGTCCTTATGAAGCTTACATTTTAGTGGTGGGGGGACAGACAATACCCAAATATACATGTGCACATACATACACACATGGAATGTGTCAGATGACATAAGTGCTCATGGGAAAAATATAGCAGGAAGGGGAAATAGGTAATATTGGGGAGGGCTGCAATTTTGTATAGGATGGCCAAGGAAGGTGTCACTGGGACGATAAGAGCCGAGTCAAAGTTCAAAAAAAAAGTGGGGGGGGAGGGGGGATCATCTTTTACCTAGGAAAGAAAACCTATGAAGCCACTAGCAGTTTGGTCAGGTAATAACTTGAGCCCTTTGGTGTTCAAGGGAATAGGATTTGAAGAAGTTTTAAAACGAGAGAAAGATTCAGGCCATGGACAGTTAGGGGACGCTGGAAAGGAAAGGGAATGTGAGGGTATTCCTGGAGGCTGGAGACGAAAGGGCAAATACCAACCAAGTTTTCCTCAATATTTCTTAGGGACTGCCTTTAGGGAACAGAATAGTACAAATACTGCAGATATTGTTTCTATTGGAAGCCTTATACCAAGAGAACCTTAGAGAATTCTAAGAAAGCAGAAGGGAAAGAATAAAAAATATGAGAGGACAGATCTCCTCATAAATGTTTCTGGTAAAAGAGACAGATATACAAAAATTCAAAAGAGATGAATCCAAATTGAAGCAGGAACTGTACAAAGCTAGCTCAACTTTTACCTGTCCAAGTAACTAACACTTTAAACCTGTAAGATGCTTAAGTCCTAAATGTGCTCTAAGTCAGCAGTTCCCAACCATCTGGGCACCAGGGTCTGGTTTCGTGGAAGACAATTTTTCCACGGACTGGGGGTGGGGGTGGGGGGTGGGGAACAGTTTGCGCGATCATGCGAACAGTGGGGAGCAGCAGATGGAGCGTCACTTGCTTGCCCACCACTCACCTCCTGCTGTGCGGGCCACCGACCGCTACCGGTCCACGGCAGCCCAGGGGGTTGGGGACCCCTGCTCTAAGTGAACATCTACTTCTTCTGCATTTTATGTCCACTATCATTGCTCTTTACAACATCTTTTTAATATTCCAAGTGACCCTATACCATTCTGGTCTCTTAAAAGCTCAAGGTAAGAAAATGAAAGTGGACTTGCCCACCTGTGTGACATCACCTCCAAAAGCACATTACCCCTGGGAACACCCAGTAAGGGAAGAATATCTGGAGATGACACTTTTGGCCACAAACATTAAATAAGACTATTGGAAAGTTGGAGGAAAAACCATTAGCCACCATGACACTATTAGACCTGGGTGATAATTTGGGTAATAGGACACCCATGGAAACCTAAGCTTAATTAATTAGAAGCCAGTATACCATAGCAGGTTCCTTAATTTCTCTAAGTCCACCTCCTCATCTGTAAAATGAGGTCTCATAGGGCTCCTGCCAAGAATCCAGTGAGATCATGCATGCAAAGCCCTTTGCATGGTGTCTGGTACAAAGTTAGGTGCTGCCAGGATGAGTCATCTTTATTATTAATAATTTACCTGAGCAGCCTTGGCAAATGTTGGCCCGTGGTAGCGGCCACCAATGCGCAACACATCCTCTGTACAGTAAAAGAACTCGGAGAAACCGTAGAACTCGCTGTTGTTGAAGTCAATGGGTGACTGGTAGATGCCGTTCAGCGAGGCCTGGCTGGTGTTGGAGCGAGCCAGCAGGGGGCTCAGCATGGCCCCACAAGCCACCCAGTCCCCTCTTCCTCGGACATGCAAGACCTGGCTGTTCCTTTCCACCACATCTGTGAGTCCCACAGGCAGGCAGGGATCCAGAAATGGATTGTCGGGACTCAGACCTGTCTTCTGGCCCAGCAACCTGTCACAATGACAAAAACAAACAAAACGCATCACCACTGTACTCAGCCTCCTCTAAGATGCTTCTCAGACATCTTGTTCTTCTTTTACATGACACCCCTAAAAACAAGGATGGAGTATTACCACGTGGTTGTGTCACATGAACATTTAAATTATGCAAATTCAATTTAGAAAAAGCAAGCAAGCAAGCAAGAAAAACAGAAACACGGCAGTGATTAATTTTATTCAGCCTTACAGTCAATACATATATTTCCCAATGTATAGTGAAATTGGAGATGTGAATCTGCTATTCTCCATCTGGTCTTCGTTCCCACTTGCCTCTTAAAAGTGAAAAGATTTCACCATGCTGAGCACAGTTCTAAAGTATAAAAAACTGACTGGGGACTTCCCTAGTGGTGCAGTGGTTAAGAGTCTGCCTGCCAATGCAGGGGACACGGGTTCAATCCCTGGTCTGGGAAGGTCCCACTTGCTGCGGAGCAACTAAGCCCATGAGCCACAATTACTGAGTTTGTGCTCTAGGGCCTGTAAGCCACAACTACTGAGCCCTCGCACTGCAACTACTGAAGCCCATGTGCCTAGAGACCATGCCCCGCAACAAGAGAAGCCACGGCACTGAGAAGCCCGTGTACCACAACAAAGAGTAGCCCCTGCTCTCCACAACTAGAGAAAGCCTACTCACAGCAATGAAGACCCAACACAGCCAAAAATATATCCATACATACATACATAACTTTAAAAAATAAAAATAAATATAAACAAAAGAATGACTGGGAGGAGGTGAAGTGAGAAGGGCTGAGGAGTGTCCTGAGGAGGGGACTATGGCAGTAGCACAGCGGCAAGAGTGGCAACAGTGACTAAGTACATACTCAGCTCTGGGGGGGCAGGTGTTGATTCCCACCATGGCCATCACACCAGCTCTGGTTAATTAAAGTCTGTACTTGTCTAGCAACAGTATTCTTATTCCTAAAGAGATTAATATGTATGCAGATCTGGCCAAAGATGGAAATTAAGTGGAGACCAAATAACTTTGCTAATTGCAGTGAATTAGTCATCAGTTCCTAAGAGATGTTGAACAGTGGACTTCCTGGAATGAAGATGCATCCACAAGGGTAAAGACTGAAGGAGGGAATGGGAATCTGGCAACACAACAAAATGCTTTGGAACAAGTGGAACCTATTTTAAAGATGTGACACCACCTATAAGGAAAACTCAGAAAATTATCATTAAAAAGAGAAAAATGTTAACTTTTAAAATCCCAGGAAGCACAGGTTTCTCTACAGATTAGCAGATACACAAGATCAGTAATCAGTCTTCTGAACTGCATAACTTAGGACACATGGTAAAAAAAAATACCAGTGTATGAGAAGATGATGCAGTTTGTTCCAAGGCAGCAGAAGACAGCAGACAGAGATAAAAGAGCAGCAAAACAACAAAGGAAGAAAATGGAAAAGGAAGCAGAATTGGTGTGAAACCTTCATGGAAATTGTTCTTCAGATGCCATAGTGCCAGTGGGAGCTATCTGAGCTCCACAACCCAAGCAACATTTGTATGGATTTAAGAGTGTTTTCAGAATACAAACACATTGCTTGGTTATAATGTATTCATCAATCATCCAGATAACAGGACTCTCCCAAAGCACCTTGAACTCTTAGGAGCTGAGACTCAGAAAAACAAAAAAGACTTATGAGGCAATATTTTCATTAGCATGCTCCCAATATAAGAAAATTGACTGCTGTTGAGAAATTATTACAAATGGAATACACCAGTACCTCTTCAAGCTATTGTTTCCAGCTACACAAATGGGGGTGAGTAAATAGTTTCATGGTGGAAAAGAACTCTGCTATTATGCTTTCCTTTACTGTGCATGATAATAACAATAACCTTGAATACTAAAAACCCACAACTATTTGTACCTTACGGTCTAAATACTTCATGTTTGTACTGGCATACAAATGAAGAATCAGGGATCTGTCCAAAGCTGGAGGAAAAAATGTCTATTCTAGACTTAAAGAGAACATTTTAAAGGTTAACTTTGACTACATATGTTTTTAATCTTGTATGCACACTATGGAACCTTAAGTCCCACATAAAATGCAATGCCATTGTAATTCAGCAAACATGTCCTGAGCATTTCCATGTAGAATGGACTTCTAGGAGCTACATTACACTGCACAATTTAAATTGGAGACTTAATTGATCTCACTTATCCTGTGATGTCATGTCTGCAGATGGGCACAGCAAGAGGTCACCATGATAAGCCACTGTACTTTTTTGAGTCCTAATAAAAAAGATTAGAAGGCACTCTCACGCAGATCAAGTGGGACTACTAATAAGAAGGTCTCTAAGAGATGCTACCCCATTGGCAGGGGTGGTCAGAAAGAAGGAAGCAAGGACATATCTATATTAATAGGATGTAACCATTTCTTCCCAATATCCTCAGCCTGACAACATTCTATTTCAGAATTACAGATCCCATGTAAAACATACCTGTTTTTGTTAAGAGTTTCATTCATCACAAGGTCTTCATAGCGCTGCCGGGCAAAGTTGCCCCCAAATCCCAGAAAGGTCGTGACATAAACCCTATACACATGTTCAGTGTGCTGCACATCACAGCCCAGGTTGAACTCGGCCAGCAAGATCTTTGCAGCTTCTTCCTGTAATACAATGTAAAGGGAATTTTACTTTTGGTTGATTTCTGGAAAGGTATGACATTGCTAATATACCAGATTTCATTTGCTATGACTGCTCTTTAAAACATGGCATTCTTTCATCCTCACAGCATTATTTTAAACAAAGACATAAAATGACAAGACTACACAAAAAGGAACAAATCAGAGACTAAATAAATTAGAAACTAAAATACTTTCTGTAGTCAGATAGAAGGTAGAATCATTACAGATAATGTCATTTTCTTTCTTTTTTTTTTAATGTCATTTTCTTGCATGTACTTTTTTGCTTTTCCGATTCTCCAAAATGGGAATGTACTATTTTTATAATAAGAAAAAAAATCTTTTGATAAAAATAAATTTAAGGAATTTGAGAGATCATCTTAAGATCTATTCTATGGTTTTTTCTAAAACTATTCAAGATGCCCTAATATTCCTTGTGACAGATTTGAGGATTAGAAAAGTTCAATTTTATTGTAATTCTTTTTTTTTCGACTTCAGGTACAGAGGTTGAGTTAGTCATACTTCTCAGTTCATGGCACATTATCATGGCAAAGCCCCACCTTTGTTTTATTTATTTACTTCCTTTTATCCTCCTACCCACTGCCATTCTGGCTCCTGCCACAGGCAACCATTCAAATGTGCTTAATGTGTAATATTTGTTTGCATGTATTGTTGCGAAATGGGATTGTTTTGAATGTATTTTTAATTTATGAAAATGCTATTGTGCCCAGCAATTCCACTCCTAGGTATACACTCAAGAAAACTGAAAACATGTCTACACAAAAATGTATACGTGAATGTTCATAGCAGTGTTATCCATAAGGAAACAACCTAAAATGTCCATCAGCTGATGAGTGCATAAGCAAAATGTGTCATGGGCATACAATGGAATGTTATTCAGCCAAAAAGGGAATAAAGTACTGATGTCTGCTACAACATGGATGAACCTTGAAAACTTTTGCTAAGTGAAAGAAGCCTGACATAAAAGGTCACATATTTCAATGTCTATGGTTGGTTCCATATATATGGAGCCACGTATATGAAATACCCAGAACAGGCAAATCCATAGCAGATGGAAAGTACAGTAGATTAATGGTTGTCAGGACTGAAGAAAGGGGAATGGTGAGTAACTGCTAACAAATATGAGGTTTCTTTTTGAGGTGATGAAATGTTCTGGAATTTGATAGTGGTGACTGCACAACTTTGTGAACTATACAAAAAATTAGGCATTTAGGGTTATTTAAAACGTTTAAAGTGCTATTGTGTCATGTCTCATTATTTCTTTCCTTTTTTTGCTAAGCACAAAGATTTATTATATTGCTATGTACACATCTAATTTGTTGCTTGCAAATATACTTTCTATACCAGTGTTTCTTTCTAAATCTGCACACACAAAGCCATTTGTTTAAGACTTTAAGGCTCAAAGTCACCTGTCACCTACTCCTTTGTATCAGAACCATGCCTTCATTTTACCTGCTGAATACATACTAACAAATATAGACTAAGAAGTCTCACAACTCAGTTCCCCAAATCTCCAACCCCACCACAGAAAATCTCTTCTGCTTTCCAAACCCATATTTCCAACAGTCCTGCTGGATATTTGGATACATACATTCCTCAGATACCTCAAACTCAACATACCCCAAATTGAACTCATTGGTTATAGGACTTCAGAGCTAAAGACCAGAAAGACTCTCACCCAAACCGTCCCAGTGTGCTTATTAGCATCAACCCTGCCCTTTGCCCTGTGGTCTCTCTCAGTGCCTGGGTTCTTCACCCTTGCAGTTACCTAGGCTGGACCCTCAGCATCTGGCCATCCCTCCCTGCCCTACCCATATCACCTCATTACACTGGTTTTTTACTCCAAAAAATCCTTTGAAATCTGTCCCCTTCCTTCCATTTCCACTTACACTGTCTAGTTTAGCTCTTTAGCACTTCTCACCCAAGGTTCCCTGACCTACAGTTTTTTCTCCTACTGACACCAAAATTTTTTTCTTAAAAAACAGATTGGAACCCAGTCACACAATTAACAAAGTCAAAAAATTCAGAGCTGGGGAAGACCTTCAGAGTTTAATTATTTCACAGATGATGAAACTTAGGCCCATATGACTGCCCTACTCAAAAACCTTTGCTGGTTCCCCATTATCTACAGATAAAAAAGCCAAATCCCCTAGCATGGCACCCCAGACTCCTCATGATCTAACTTCATCTAATCTTCCCAGCCTTCCCTATCACCACACTTGAAAATCCCATACACAACAGGCTATTCATCATTCCCTGGACATTCTGGGCTCTTTGCTGCTTTTTCTGTGCCTTTGTGCATACTGTCACCTCCATGCAGATGGCCTTCCCTCAGCCTCTACTATGCAAAAGCCTACTATCATCCAAGGCCCAGGTAAATACCTTACTTTCCATGAAGGTAGCATGGAAGGCTCCTATTCAAGCTTTTGCAAATGGGGTTCACCCTGCCAGTTCCCACACTGCTGTGGCTCTCTGTTTAGACCCAAGGTTCTCAACCAGAGGTGATTTTGCATCCCCAGAGGCATCTGGCAATGTCTGAAGACACTTTTAATTGTCAAAACTGGGAATTTGGGGGAAATAGGGGCATTACTGCATCTGATAGAGGCCAGGGATGCTCTTAAACATCATACAATGCATGGGACAACCCTGCACAAAAAAGACTCATTTAGCCTGAAATGCCAATAGTGCCAATGATGAGAAACCCTGGTTTAGATCAAATTACAACACTGTCATGGTCTGCCTGTTATCACAGGCTGTCTCCACTGATAGATTACAGGCTTTTGGGGGCAGTGTAACATGTCTTATTTCTTGCACATACTAGGCACTAAAAAATGTTTTATTTCTTTTTCTGCTGTATGATGAAACTTCTCCCTCAAAATACATTCTTTACATTCTAGTCAGGTAAGGAATAACAGAAGCACAAGAATGGAATCATCAGTAAAGGAAAGGGAATAACATTTAATGAACAAGTACGTATCAAATACTGTACTCCGGGATTTATATTATCATGTTTAATCCTCAGGCAACTCTTCCAGATAAGTAGTATAATTATAATTGCTAAAAAGTATTAAACATTTATTACATGCTTGACAGCTTGTGCCTTACACAGTGATATTATTTCATCCTCACAACTTTATGAAGTAGATACTATTATTATTCTTTTTTTTTACACATGAGGAAACTGGGGCTCAGAAAGGAAACTGACCCAAGATAATACAAGCTAGCAATGATCTGAACCAATATTTGGACCCAGGCCAGTTTTAAGTCCAAACATACTGCTCTTCCTTCTCAAAGACTGGCATTCCTAGCAACTGAATTCCCCCCAAAGGGAAAATACCTGTTGTGGAGAAAGGAGAGAAGTTGAGCTAGGAACTTCGTAAGCAATTTGGAGAGAGGCTCCTCCCATATCCAGTATCCCTACTGTCCTTCTGCGTCCTATTGCCAATTCCTGGGGAGCCTCAGCATCTGATTCTGAAATAAATAAGGGAAGAGAAGGGGTCTAGTAATTAAAAGCCAAAATTAAGTTAAAAAGGGAAAAAAAAAACAAATCAGAAATCCCTTAAGAAATTGAAAGCAAATTGAAATAAATTAATCTGTACCAATTGCATATTATACAGAGAAGAATTATTTTAAGTGACTTAAAACATGGTATTTTGACTATGTATCTCTTACGTAGAGAATATATCTTAATGACAAAAGAAACAAATATCTTAAACTGCAGTCCAGTAATCTTATTGGTAATACATTATTGGTATTATTATTTTTAAACCATTGAACATATATTATGGAATGAAGTAAATAAATGTTTATGTAAATAGCTTTAGGAACAAGTATTCAGCATAAGAGAAAAAGGATTTGATTTTAATATAAAATTAAAGAAATTAAACAATAATCTTATAATCTTAACTATGAATTGGAACTATCGCTATAATGATTTCTTTTTCTTTTTCTAAAAATACATATTTCCTAGCTCTGTCCGCTGAAAAAGCCTATAAGCAATGATAATCTAGGTGCTCCTACTGGCCAATGATGGTATAATTTGAGCACCAAAAAGAATAATGATATGATGGACTGCACTGCATCAAATAAATTAAAATCCACAAGTTCATAATGATACTGAAAAAAAAAATGCACCGGTTACATTTGGAAGTTGCTAGGACACCAAACCCATTATTCAAAAACTTGATAAATAAAAGGAAAGAATCAAGGATTCATTCTGTCTTTCCCATAAGAACTATATTTCAGGATAACCAAACGGCTAATGAAGAAAATTTCATTATACAAAAATCCTAACTGCTAAACGCAGAAAGAATGACAGAATTAGAAAAATCACCCTTCTGCAACCTCTAACGAAAAAACAAATATAAGCAATAATCACAACTGGCTGCTATAACCATTAGGTGAAAAGTGGATGGAAAATTTTGTTAATAGATCAGATCAGACTGACAATACCTGAACCCTGAACACCAAATCAGTCTTAATATGACTAAAAGTAAGACAACCAGACAGTACAAAATGATTTCTTCTTGCCAAAAGAACTGAATCTGAGTCTAATCAAGATTTTACATCTAATCTCCAGTTTACAGAACCTAAGTGGGGGATGAGAGACACGTTAAAGATACCACAAAGATGCAGTCAACCAAATCTAGAATGTGGCAAATTCATTCCATCAAGTGACCTGGTTTTGGTTGCTTTTTGGTTGTTGGGTTCGTTGTTGTTGTTATTGTTAAATGAATGATTTGAAAAAAAGAGGTTGGGTGGGGGAGGTTAACTGTTATAGATTAAAAGAGACCTATCAATCACATGTAACTTGTGATCTATGTTCAGGTTCTGATTTGAGCAAGACAACTACAAATAAATATTCTTAACACAATCAGGGAACTCTCTACCTGTGTATTAGATGGATGTTGCATGATATTAGGAATTGTTAACTTTGTTAAGTTTAAAAATGGAACTGTGGATATTTTTGTTTGTTTTGAAACTCATATGTTAGAGGTATTACTGAAGTACATGAAGATAAAGTGATACGTCGGGGGTTTGCTTTTAAAAGCCTGGCAGGGGAAAAAAAAACTGTGTTGTATAGAAGGAGTGTGGGAAAAAAACAATGGCAGACTATTAATAACTGTTGAGACTAGGTAATGGGTTCATGAAGATTCATTTTATTAATTAATTTACTTTTGTGAATGTTTGAAACTTTCCATATTAAAAAGTTAAAAGGAAATAAAAAGAAAGCAAATTAGGACTGGGAAATGAAGCATCTTAACTTTTGAAAAAAGAGAGAAAAACAACTCAAAATTAGTACTTATGTGCTACTGATAGGTTATGACATAAACCTTCAGCCCTTAGAACTGTCATAAGAAGACAATATTACTCACCATCCTCATGGTCGAATCGTCCCAAAACAAAGTTGATTCCAATCCATGCATAAACCCCTAGGTAAGAAATATAAAAGCCCTTGCTTAATTCTCTGCTGCTATATCATGTATACACCTCTCCCAGGGCTGTTTTTTCCCTCCTTTTCTTGGAAAAAAGTGATAATAGTATTTTATTCCACCCTCTCAGTGTATGAATTTAAAATCTTTTATCTTGTGATGTTTTTCCTTCTTAATTATTTGCATTTTCTAAATTTCCTACAATGACTAGGAATTAATATATAAAAATAAATATTAAAAGATGTAAATCTTGGAGTTCTAGTTCTGGGCTAGATGGAGTTAAGCACACTCGCCCTATCTCCCCGCTGAATACAAGCATAAACTCTGGATAGAATGTATGGAGCAGCCATCTGAGAACTCTGAAAGTAAATGACAGTGGGCACACTGCAACAGAGATCGCACTTTAAAGCACCACCCAAAAAACTGGGGTGAGTTTGCCATTTTTCCTTCTCAGATACTGTCTAGTCTGAACTCAAAATCAGCTTGAAATACAAAAGTACAAAACAGATGCGGACAGGAAGAACTTCAGGACCTTGCTTTGTGGTGCAAGGATCAGAAAAGGGGACTCCAAAGGTTCAGAAAGAATGAGGGGAAATTCCTTGCTTTTTTCAAAAATTGTGTGGCTCTCCTACCCCAGGCAACACTGCAACAGCAGAGGTAGAGACTGGGTAGACACGCAGACCTCTGAGGGATGGGAATCCTTCTTTCTGACCAGAGAAGCTACAGCCTCAAGAGTTTGGACAAATCCCTATTGCTATTTTTCTCCCTCTGACCTCTACCACTTAGCCCTGGATACAGATGCTGTCATGGGAAATGCATGCCAGAGTGGGCAAGTTAAATCCCTGGCTTTCTGACCAAAGGACCATGAACGCGAGCCTCAGGGAACCAGAAAGTATGGGGGAAATTGTGGAGAGTGGGGAATAAAGTGGTGTAGGAACTCCTGGGCTCACATGCGTGATCTGACTCTAAACAACATCTCAAAGGTTTGAGAACTGACCTATTGGCTAGTCAACCCATTTGTATAGGCTGTGTCCAGGTTCAGACTGGCCACTGGCTGGCACACACATGGGACAAATCCAAACAGAAGTGCCAAAGCTTTGAAAAATGAATCAATAGAATCACAGTCCACAGAAGGCAGGTCAGAAATTAAGGGTTGAATCTGAACAGTCTGCTAAGACAAAAAAAAAAAAAAAAAAAAAAGAAGACTTTCTCTTTATGACCGAAACAAGACCCAGGCTCTAACAATGTAATATTCAAAATATCCAGGATACAATATAAAATGATTTGGCATACAAAGAACTAGGAAAATCTCAACCCATAAGGGAAAAGATGCCAACCCTGAGATGACACAGGTGATGGAATTATGAAATAAAGCAGCTATACAACCAGGAAATAAAAGCAGTCTTCCAATGAATGGAAAGATAGAAAGTCTCAGCAGAGAAATGGAGTAAAACCAAATGGGAATTTTAGGATAGAAAATGCAATAGTGAGATCAAAAAATGTGAATCTTTTCCTTTATGTGAACTGCAACTAGAAGAAAAAAGATTTTCTGTTTTTCAAGAAATGGAAACATAATTCATCATACAGGCCACATTTGGGCTACATGAAAACATGCATTCAACTCCACCCCAAAACTACAAACCCCAAGTGCAAGCTTTTACCCCTCAAGGACCAGTACCTTCCTGCTTCCCAGAGATCACTTCTGCCTGAGACTGAGAAAAAAGGAAGTCAAACTCCAGAGGTAAATCTTTCACTAAATCAGCCAAGATAGCCAACTGTTTCCTGCAAGAAAGAACAAAAAAAACCTAGGAGTTAATGATTAAACTCTCTTCTCACAAACAGCCTCAACTTGACCTTCTACTTAGCCTTGTTAGACATCACTATTCACCTACCCAAGCCACTTGATCCCTGCTTCTGTCTGGTACCCCCTTCAATTTCAAAGGTTTAAATTACTCAAAAATATAGCCTCCTTCTTAAAAGGCAATATGGTAACAGTAATACTTATCCTTTATATAATGTTACAATTCAAATAGTATTAAAAGAAGAGACTATGGTTCTATGCCTCTCACAGGCTAAGTAATGGGTAAGCTGCAGGAAACTGAAGCACAGTTTCGTAATCTATAAAATAGATGTAATTACGTTATTTCTAACCACTATGAAAGGAGGCTGTTAAACTGAGGAACACAGTCTCATCCTCAGATCTTACACAATACAGAAACAGTGTCTCATATCACCACTAAGGAACCACTGTTTGGTCCACAAGTTTTTACATGATCCTCTACATTAACAATGAAGTTTTAAATCTCCTTTTCCATATATCAAGGGTTGATTTTTTTTTCTTTATACAAATCTTATCATTTGGAAAACCCAGATCAAGATCAAAATCCTCTAAAGTTTTATGCTATTAGTATTATCAGATAAAGATAAGCAAAGAAACAAAGCTAGAAGTAATTATATGAATCTAGAAAAAACAGTTTACAATAAGAGTAATTATCTTGCGTTTTTTAAATTACCAATTACAAAAATATTCTGCTGGCTATTCAGGTTGTCAGTATGATTTGGTGAAGAATGTTTTTAGCACTTGAAAGTGAAAATTACATTTAAAGTAATAATCTTCCAATTTCATGTCAAGTATAGTTTCTAAAAAAGCTCACTGTTATACACAATAAATTTTTATGATAAAAATTTCATATGGGGAACAAGAAGTGCATTTTGCCCTCCTTTTTGGATATGCTTCTAAACTACCCAAAGAGGGCTTGCTGGTTTTGGTGATGACATGGAGAATGGGCACCAACACACATTGCTGTTTGGAATGTAAATTACTGGTACAACCTTTCTAAAGGGTAATCTAGGACTATGTATCAAAATTTTTAATGTGCTTAACCTTTGACCCAGCAACTACACTTCTAAGAGGAAAAATACTGCAGCATTATTTATAACAATGAAAAACTGGAGATAACCTAAACATACATACCCAGTAGCGACTGGCTAAACAATTTATGGTATGTTCATACAATGTAATAGTATATAGATGTTAAAAGAAATGTATATCTACATGTATTGACATGAAAAGATAGCCAACATATTTTGAGTTCCAAAAAGTTTATAAAACAGCACATATAACACAATCCCAATTTGTGTTAATAAACAAAACACCCTTCATGTATTACACAGGATAGGACAGAACTTTTGTGTTCTAAAATTCAATATTGTTTATTTAAAAAAAACCTTTTTATGACAAAATTTTGACAACCGTTGAAGCTGGGTGGTAAGCAAATGGGGATTCATTGCATCGTTCTACTTCTAGATACATTTGAAATTTCCCATAATAAAGTTTTTTTCTTAAATATCGCTTTGTAATTCCTTTAAAGGTATTTCCATTACAAAATAAAAAGGCAGTGGAACAAATTCTGCTAGTCTAGGCCTTTGGCAAAGAAATAAAACCTAGTGCTAATAAATCCAAAATACAGTCCAGGTGACTCAAACCCATTTTGAATATTGCGCACAAATGCTAATAAATTAACAAAGCGTTAATTATACAAAGCAGATTCTTGCAGTGATTGCTACACTTACGTCAACAACTATAGCATCTTAGAGGCAGCAATGATTTCATAAGCCCAGGACAGATCTGGGCATTATTAAAAGAGGTGATCAAAAAATAAGTTAAAAGGCAAGTTCTTTAAAAATTCTTAAGATAAAATAAATATTAATATTCAGAGCTTCCACGATGACAGGGAATGTGTTAGACAAATGGAGTGGAGCTACATAGTTGGTTTTGTTTAAATAGAAACTTCTTTGACAAACAGAGGAAAGGCCGAGCAGTGCCAGGAGATGAGGCAATCCTCTCCTTTGCTCTAGACACACAAAATGCAGCCAGATCATCGCCCTGCTCGGTGGCTCTGCCTCTCTGACTTCCGAGTCAGCTTTTTCTCTGGCCCTCCACCCCGCTTCCTTGTTTGTGAGACCTCAGTCCATTCATGGCCCTGTGATGTGACACCACCTGTGTCATGCATACTCTTCCCATGGTTTCTAAAATTTTTTTAAAATATTTATTTATTTGGCTGAGCCAGGTCTTAGTTGCAGCACGCGGTACTCTTTGTTGTAGGCATGTGGGATCTTTAGTTGCGGCACATGGTTTATTTTTTTACTTGTGGCATGCAGGCTCTTAGTTGCAGCATGCGGGATCTCGTTTCCTGACCAGGGATCAAACCTGGGCCCCCTGCACTGGGAACACGGAGTCTTAACCATTGGACAACCAGGGAAGTCCCATGTTTCTAAAATTTTGAATTATGTATTACTTATGTCAAAAACAAAAATTCTAAATTGCATATGTAGTATGATTACAATTTTGTAGAAATTATACATAGATGTACAGAAAGAAAGGAATAGGATAAAATGAAATAGTTTTGATAAGATAGTAGAATTATAACTTTTTTCTTTGTTTTGCTTTTAAGATTTCTTTTAATGATGTAAGGTTCTAGCAACAACATTTTAAGCTTTAGTTTTAAAAGTAAGTAAGAACAAACAAACAAAAAATTAAAGACCAAGATGGATGGGAAAATATGGAGCTAGAAGGCCTTTCAGGTTGACAAATGGCTACGTAAAATAATCTGTTTCTCAACAGTAAACCAGAGAGTAAACCAGTAACTGTGTGTCTGAGCAGAAGGAAAGCAGTCCACTGAAAGAAGTGCTGACAGTGCACTGTGTGGCACGTGTGGCACAAGCAGAATGGAGCCCTACACACATGGCAGAGGTTTTCATTGCTGTGGGCCAAGTACACAAAATGAAACTTTGTGGAAAAGGGAACTACTATTTATCAAGGAAAAATATTTAAGCTAATAAAAAATACCTGATGACTATGAGACTGTAAACATTCCAGAAGGATGGATGCTCACGTTAAGGAAGCTCATTCCTACCCCAAGACCATAGTAAGTGTGGAGCGGTCAGGGAGGTGTCAAAGGGGAGACATCACAAACAAGGAGGGGTCTGACCTAAGCACAGTTGTTGCCTTTTCCTCGTCCTCCTCCTCCCCTTTCAGTGAAGGAAGAAGGATCGGGTAGCAAGAAGCCAGGCTAAACTGCCAAGGTCAAATGGAAAAGACTTAACTGGCAGGGGCTGAAAAAAACGGACTAAAGCAATGGAGACTGAGCTTTGCAAGTAGCACCAACTATCACCAGGGAGCCAGGCAAAGTTATAGAGAAAACCCCATTCCTCCAGAGCCCGCCTACTAGCCCCCAGGTTCCCAGTCCCTCAGGTGACCCTCCTACTACCCTTCTCAAATTATGCTCCCCCTCTAGGTGCCTCATGATCCAAATTTATCACCATCACCACTGCTCTCAACTCTCAACCAAAACTAAGAATCATTACAGCCATCTCAAATAGATATTGATCCCAAAGAAGCAAATGACATGGAGGTGTGATCAACTGATTGCAAAGTAACGGGGTGTAGGAGTGGCTCTGCTCTATTTTGAGCAAGAAGTCTTTTAGTGCCAGCTGTCAACTCTGTGTGACGTACCCACATCCCATCAGACCGGGGAACCACAGAGAATAATACATGAAACTGCACTTTCAACTCTTGTGCCACCCACTCTCCTGCATCTCACCTCTCAGGGAGAAGCCTCATGCCTGCTGTGCATAGGATGTAAAGGGGGGTCTCCTTGTGCTTCCTCACAGGCACATGAGCAGCAGCGAAGCTCAGCAGAGGACGAAGGTAATCGCTGGCATGTTCTGGAGTGTCTGCCATTGCAGAGATTCCTTCAGTAAGATAAAACATGTTCTTTAAGGAGCAGATCACATAGACTCAGAAGACTGATACCCCATAAGGTTCTGTTTAAAGTCCTAAACATTCATGTATTTCATAAGAGAAGGGCAGCAATGAATCCCTCCCATTATCTAGAATCTTGAGAAGAAAAGTGTAGCTTTCTTTCTCCCTCTTCTCTTTTCTCATTTCTGAAAGCAGATAAAAGAGATCGACAATTAAATATATCCCGTTTAGTACCTGGCTTGATTTTTTTAACCACTGGTTGGCTGTTACGGTCTCTCATCTGTTTGATGTCCAACAAGTCATGAGGATTCCCATTATGTCTTGGCCAGAAATAAACAAAGATCCGAGAGCCACTGCTGCCACAGTCCACGACAAGTCCATAATTTAGATTTAGGTCTTCCGTGTCAGTAGCTTCAAGATCTCCTACTCGAGCCAAATACCTAAGCCGGGCAAAAAGAGAAACTAGTGTTAAGCGAATAGCACCACCAGTTAATTCATCTGTTCATGAGTCTTCATTAAGTGCCAGGCACATGGGACTACACATCCTAACAAAGGAATGAAACAATACTGACCATATTTACTGATGTATATGAGGCAACACTGGTTTACACTGAAATTAGGTAACTAAAAGACTCTTCCAAGTTTGGGGGCAGTTCTGAAACTGGCCAGGGTAGCAAATCTTTCACTAAGCATCAAAGGGCTTCTAGGCCTGAGTAAATACTGAGCCGCTAAATTTTTTTTAGAGGGCAGTTTGCTATGCACACTAGATAACTAAAGCAATCCTAGTAATTTCTTTTATACTTATCTATCCTTTCTGTATATAAACATGAAGACTATGGTGGAATGATATCTGACTGACAGCAGGAAGATGGAACAAGGATGTTACCATCAAAACCCCAAGGTTTGGACTTCCTAGGTGGCGCAGTGGTAAAGAATCCGCCTGCCAATGCAGGGGACACGAGTTCAATCCCTGCTCCAGGAAGATCCCACATGCCGACAAGAACAAGGACGCAGATGCAGAGAATGGACTGGAGAACTCAAGGTTTGGGGGGGGGGGGGTGAAGGGGAAGCTGAGACGAAGCGAGAGAGTAGCACAGACATATATATAGTACCAACTGTTAAACAGATAGCCAGTGGGAAGTTGTTGTATAACAAAGGGAGTCCAACTCGAGGATGGAAGATGCCTTAGAGGACTGGGCCGGGGAGGGTGGGGGGAACTCGAGGGAGGGTGGTGGGGGGAGTTGAGGGAGGGAGGGAACATGGGGATATGTGTATAAAAACAGATGATTGAACTTGGTGTACCCCCCAAAAAAATAATAAATTAATTAAAAAAATAAAAAATAAAAGAAAGAAGATCCCACATGCTGCGGAGCAACTAAGCCCGTGTGCCACAACTATTGAGTCTGTGCTCTAGAGCCCGTGAGCCACAACTACTGAGCCCATGTGCCGCAACTATTGAAGCCCATGCGCCTAGAGCCCGTGTGTTCCACAACAAGAGAAACCACTACAATGAGGAGCCTGCGCACCACAATGAAGAGTAGCCCCCGCTCGCAGCAACCAGAGAAAGCCTGTGTACAGCAACAAGGACCCAACGCAGCCAATAAATAAATAAAATAAATAAATAAATAAATTTATAAAAAAACAAACAAACCCCAAGGTTTGAGTCTCAGCTCTAGCACTTTCTACACTTTGTGACCTTCAGGAAATTATGTAACTTCTCTCAGGCTGTTTCCTTATCTGTGACATAAGGGTAGTTAGGAGTCTCTACCCTCAGAGAGGCAATTATGTTGAGCAGTTAGCATAGTGCTGTGCTGCTACCTCTTCTCTTCTTGTTACACGATAACTATCGAGAGAACAAATAGTAGAAGACTCTCTGGAGAAAAGGGCTGAAATGTCTAGAAAGAGAAGGCTAACATCTGGTAAAATCCTTCTTCTGAGTGATGAGGCTTTAACAAATATCAAAGTTTCCTCAGAGTGTGAGGGTCTGAAAAGTACAAATGTCACTGATGACTCCCTTCAAAGGCTTCACCTGAAGAGAAGCCCAGTGAGAATGAGAATGGCTTTAAGCTTACTACTCAAAAAAGGAGAGCTCTTTCTTGGTGCTAATATATAATGCATGGTAGGCAGACTAAAATTTTGTCTTCTAGAGTCTTTTAAATTTGAATAAATATTACTATAGGTTGAGCTAATAATTGAATGAATATCCTGAAAGTAGTGCTGTGAATTTTTTCAAGTAATACAGCTGAACTCCTTTCTGCCCTACCATCCAACACCCTCTTTTGAGCTAACCCCCAGATTCCCCAAGACCCTTACATAGAACCCTTTAGAACTAGCTTTTGTTTATCGTGAAACTAATATAACTGGGGAGGAAGGTTCTTTTAAACAAAATATTCAACATTACAAATACAAAAGGGGCCCATGCAAGTAAGGGGCCTTGAACGGTAGGTAACATTAGCTTCACAGTAAATCCAGAAAAGTAAGCCATGTATCACATCCCTCAGAACAATCTAGCCTGTGTTTACTAGTGATTTCACATTGCTACACTGATGACAAAGTTCCTTATTTTGGACAGAAAAGCAAACTTGATGAAAAGAAGGCCATGTAGAAACAGTTCTGAAATCAAAAAAGTAGAGCTGAGTACCTTTCCTATTCTATAACACACAATGCATTTTTTTAAAAAAGAGAGAACATACATTGGAGCTTCCACATAATGCTGTAAATTACTGCATAGGATAGGGTCAGGTAGAACATTTCTCTGGATCTGATATGAGTGAGTTGCGGGAAGTGAAGCAGATGGTGAAAATCTGTTACACGCTAAAGGTTACAGCCCTAAAGATTCCGTTCCACCACAAACTTTCCCATTCTAATCAAATCACTGGGCTAAAATGGGCTCACAATCCACCAATCAATTCATAACAGCTCACTCCTATCACAGGAAAGCTGGGCAGACCTCTGGGTGCCACAGATAGAAAAGAAATAGGCAATGGGGCGGGGGGGAGGGATGAATTGGGAGATTGGGATTACCATATATACATTACTAATAAGAAAAAAAATACCAAATTGTACACTTTGGATATATGCAGTTTATTGTATGTCAATTGTATATCAATAAAAGTTCTTAAAAGAAAAAAAAATACACTGCCCATGAATATCAAAAAAAAAAGAAAAGAAAAGAAAAGAAAAGAAATAGGCAAGATAATCCATCTCCAGCCCAAAGTGACTTTTTATTTCTCACCAGCAATCTTTCTGCTTCACAGATCTTTATCTGCTTTCTTTCTCTGAAAACCACCACTTCTACTTCTCTTTGACAAGATTCTGGATCCGGTCCCCTCCTGCTTAATGAATAACTTTTCCCAGTATATTGGTTCTCAAAATTTGGGGGTTCAGGGCACCTTTACAGTCTTAAAAATTGTTGGACCCTAAAGAGCTTTTGTGTACATGGGTTACGTCTATCTATATTTACCATGCTAGAAAATAAAACAGAACATTTTAAAATATTTATTAATTTAGACACACTGGCAAACTCACTACATATTAACATTTTATGAAAAATAACTATTTTCTAAAACAAAAAAGTTAGAAGAGTGGTGTTGTTTCAGAGTTTTGCAAATCTAGTGTCTGGATTAATAGATGATAGCTAGATTCTCATATTTGCTTCTGTATTCAATCTGTTACAATAAGTTGTTCTGATTGAAGTATATGAAGAAAATCAAGCTTCACACAGACATGTTGTTGGAAAAGGGAAGAGTACTTTAATAGCCTTTTTAGATCATTGTGGGTATTCTCCTTTGATACTACACTGAAACTCGACAGGTGGAGTTTCTTAAAGGTTGGCTGCAATGTGGAATCTAAACTGTAAGAACTTTTCCTACTGTTACATTAAAATGCACTGGTCTCTCTTTCACTTTAAATTGCATGATGTCGTCACATCATATACTGTAAAATACTGGTTTGCTGAGCTATGCAAATCTTAACAGTGACACATTTCATTCTAACAAAAAATCACACACATTCATTAATATCACTACCAATTTTATCAAAAATGTCTTTTAAGTATTGGGAAGCTACCAAACTCATAGTGGCAGATACAAATTTCCCAAACTCCTAATTTTCACTTAAAAGCTCAAGTTCTATCATCGGCAATAAATACTGACTGTTATTTTCCTTTCAGTGACAAGTTTTTACTTCATTCATTTTCAAGAAAATGTCTATGACATACCCACATCTGAAGTCCATAGTTTTTCTGACAGTTTTTCTTTCAAGTGAAAAATAGCATCCTGTGATAAAAGCAGCTGTGTTCAGCTCACAACTCAAACAGCTGCCTAAGTGCTTTTCCTTGAACAACCTGAGTATGCAAACAGAAGTGCCTAATGCATACTTCCCATTTTGTCACACAGAATATTAAAAAAGATATTCTTACGTGGAACTAGACTTTCCTTCCCACTGCAATTGTGTGACAAGACGAGTACAATTTGGTGCTCTATCTTGATTTGTGCTAAGGCACCGGCAGTTTCATCCATCATTGCTTTTGCATTATCAGTGTAAATGTCAACTCAGTAAAAAAGGCAAATAATACCACCATAGCCAAAAGGTAGATGCAACTCTGATGCCCATGACAGATGAATGGATGAACAAAATGTGGTATATACATAAAATAGAACCTGATTTAGCCTTGAAAAAAGATATGCTACAACATGGGTGAACCTTGAGGACATTATGCTAAGCGAAATACGCCAGTCACAAAGACAAACACTGTATAATTCCACTTATATGAAGTATGTAAAGTAAGCAAATTCATAGAAACAGAAAATAGAATAGTGGTTACCAGGGGCTAGGGATAGGGAAAAAATTAGGGGTGGTTGTCTAATGGGTATAGAGTTTCAGATTTGCAAGATGAAAAAGTTTTAGAGATTGGTTACATAACAATGTGAATATACTTAATACTGAACGAGACACTTAAAAATGGTTAAGATGGTAAATTGTGTTATGTGTTTTTTAAACACAATTTTTTAAAAGGGCGAACAACATCTTAGTATTATTATCAAAATACTTTTGGCCTTACAGACTCCCAAGGCTCAGTAAACATCCTGAGAACCACTACTCTAACGTGGCCTTCTTTCCTTCTAACGTCCTTCTGCCTCTCTACCTACTCCTTCCCCTTTCCCTTCTTTGACATGCCTTCCCAGTTCTCAAGAAGCCTCCACTCAACAATGCTCACTCTTGTAATATCCACAGTGATCTGAAAAGGCCTCCTCCTTCTGTTCTAGCAAGTGGAATGTCATTATTCTCTTTGAGCAGTTTGCTTATATTTCAGTATGAGCCCTAAGACTTCTTTCATATCTGTTTGCTCCACCTCTTCATTGAGACTCTCAGTTTCTCAAGAGTAAGTACCTCATCTGCATACCTTGATACAGTTACAACATTCCTCACACTTCTCTGATATGTATCCTCCCTCTTGGCTCCTAACATAGATGGTCCTTTCTTGGATATTTTCATTTCTGATTTGCAGTCCTAGCCTTAGCTGTCATGGTTAATTACTCGCATTGCTGGATCCTCCTGCTTTGCTGATACTGCACTAAGTCAATCCCTAAGGAAGACCTAAATCCCAAGAGAAAAGTTCCAAAAGCTTTGGAATTCCTCGCATCCACTGTCCCAGGAGAGGTCTGATTCACCACCACATGCACTTACCCCTGTCTCACACATACATACCCTCTCTATTTGAGAAACATGATTTTCCTCTGGTCACTGCTGAGTCAGTGAAAAGAAAGATACCCGCATATACATCACCCAAGGCAGAATTGGAAGACATTGGCTTTTCACTGCCATTAACCTCAAAACATTAACAGCATTAGTGCATAACTGACCAAACCATTACCTAGCTTACAAAATCAACACTAATTATACCACTTCTAGAGTTCAAAAAGAACTCAGTAATATGCTAAAAGTCCATTAAAGTGGCCCCCCATCAGCATGGAGCTACCACCTCTTTGATGAATGTCATCATATCCCAACTCTGTTCAAGGCTCAAAACCAAATATAATGACATTATACCCAAAGTAGCTGTGCATGACTGATGATAGTAATACATGCCTAGTAAAGCATCTTGTAAGGTTACTACTTATCTCCTAACAAGATTAATCAAAGCAGTCAGGAACATTTATAATTTAAAGCTCTGCTCATAAACACTATAAACACCATTAAGGACAAGTAGACAAATAAATGAATAAAGGCAAATAAATGCCTTCAATTTCACCAGCAAAATCTCTGAATTGTTCCAGTGTACATAAGAACCCTTAACTTCATCTGTATATCTGTTTACCATTTTTATTCTAACCATAAGTAATGGCTCTTTTTCACTTTCTTTAAACAGAATTAAAACTTCTAAGGAAGGCCAGTACTGAGCCGACTGCTGACACACAAGCTCTCATTCACAGTTATTCCCAGATGGCAAAGGAACATGAAGGCACCACCTCTCAATAGCTACCAAAGACATTCTTCAAAACAATAAGTCAACCAGTCAAAAATTTCCCCACTAATAAAGACAGTAGTGGGGCTAGCAAAAACTGAACAATATTAAACACTAAGGTGAAAAAGAAATGTATTGAATATACAGAACATTTAAGTAAGAACAGTTCACTGTCTTATACAATATGTATGTATACATGCTAAAAGTACCCCCAATATACTAAAAATTATTAATAAATTTTAACAATTCACCCAGTATCCAGGGCTAGCATTTTCCAGCAGAACTTTCTGATATGATGAAAATATTCCCGATCTGCACTGTCCCATAGGATAGCTATTAGCCACGTGTGGCCAGTGAACACTTGAAATGTAACCAGAGCAAATAAGGAACCGAATTTTTATTTTATTTAACTTTAATTAATTTATATTTAAATAGCCACTGTGGGTAGTGGCTACCCTAATGGTTACCACAGTGTAGACAATATTTGTTGAGTAAGTGAATAGATGAATGCATAAATGGGTGTAAAATATGAACTAAGTCTGATGAGCATATCTCATATGCCACACGCTAGATAAACAGCCAATTAAAACACACCTAACAAAAATCATTCTTAAAAATAGCTTTGCTGTGCATGTGGAGGGGAGGGCAAGGGATATATGGGAAACCTCTCTGTACTTCTGCTCAATTTAGCCATGAACCTAAAACTGCTCTAAAAAATAAAGTTTACTTTATAAATATAAATCAAAAAAAAGTTCTGGATTCTATCCTTACTGACACCCATCAATCTGTAAATTTACCTTTTCCTAAATTCTAGTTCTGATGCAAACCTTCTGCTTTCTCCTTCCAGAGGCAATGTGGGTATATGTTTATAAAACAACAACTCTTCAGTTTTGAAACTACTGAGGGAAAATATCCATGCAGGCTTCTAAAATCTTGGGCCATATCACCTCATGATATGCTAGGTTCCACCAATGGCTGAAAAAATTCAAATTAAAATATTTTTCTCAATATAAAATATTGATAGAATTTCATCATGTGAATTAGGAACAATTTAAGCTGGAAAAAAATATGACTATATTAAATGTATGTAATATAAAAATCACAACCACAAACACTTGTCCTAGTATTTTATAAGCTGTTGAACTTGAGTGATAGGTGTTTCCATCAATTCCTAATTATTTGCTTAATTATTTTATCATCAGCTAGTGCTCACTGGTGCCTAAGTAGTAACAGCTACCACAAAAAAGAAATTCTGGAAGGAAAAATTTAAATGGAGATACTGCTTCCCCTTATCTTCACTGTACATTTGCAGGGCAGAAAACAGAATTAGAGAACAGAAAAACCAAGATTATTCCAAATAATGCTAATAAGACTAACATCTGTGATGTACCAGGCAGTCCTAGGTGTTTTTCTTTCTTAATCCAGATGACAAGACAACAATGCAGGCATTTTAGCTCCGCTTTATACTTAAAGAAATGAGATCCCAGAATACAGCACCTAAGATTACCCAACTAGAAAATGACGGGCTGATTAGCTCTAAAATCAATCCTCTTTCCCCTATACCACAATACCTCGTTCCCAGATAACTATAACTGAACTGTAGAGCAATGGTTCCTAACTTAGGCTGCATATTAGAATCATCTTGAGAAAAGGTCCAGTTATTTGCATTTTTTAAAGGTCCCCAAGTGATTCAGATACATAAAGTTGAAAATCACTGACTTAAGGTCATCACTGACATAAATAATTAGACTGTGTAATAGAATAGTTTCAACAAAATGTGTAGAACTGTTTAGCACTACAGAAATGGTCTGCAGAAATGCTGAGTTATTGAGTCTACTTTTAATAAATTTTCTCTCTCCTGCCTCACTGTCAAGATGTCAATACATTATTAATTACTGTCATCAGTGTGCCCACATCTAATGATCAACACACCCTTCCCACTACCACCATTCTAAACTGTTATTATCTGCTGTGTCCTGAGACAAGAGAACCAAGCTAATTACATGTACATGTACACACTACTATATTTAAAATGGATAACCAACAAGGACCTACTGTATAGCACAGGAAACTCTGCTCAGTGTTATGTAACAAGCTAAATGGAAAAAGAATTTGAAAAATAGATACACATATAACTGAATCACTTTGCTGTACACCTGAAACTAACACAACATTGTTAATCAACTATACTCCAATTTAAAATAGAAAGTTGAAAAAACAAAAACAAGGGACTTCCCTAGTGGTCCACTGGTAAAGAATCCAGCTTCCAAAGCAGGGTATGTGGGTTCAATCCCTGGCCAGGAAACTAAGATCCCACATGCCGCAGGGCAACTAAGCCTGCACGCCACAACTACAGAGCTTACGTGCTTCAACTGGAGAGCCCATGTGCTGCTAACTACAGAGCCCGTGCACTCTGGAGCCTGTGCACCACAACTAGAGAAGAGAAAACCTGCACGCCAAAACCAAAGATAAGCCTGCGCACCACAACAAAAGATCTCGCGTGCCTCAACGAAGACCCCACATGTTGCAACTAAGACCTAACGCAGTCAAAAATAGATTAATAAATATTTAAAAAACAAAACAAAAGCAAAAAAACAGTATGTAAAACAAAGTAAACATGCTCTATGTGAGAGCCTATCTTATCAGTACAGTACATAAGCTTTTAGTACGTGAACTTAGTGATATCAAATTTAGTTACTCATGAGCCTCTTCTGATTCATTTCTGATTCTTAAATT
This sequence comes from Hippopotamus amphibius kiboko, assembly GCF_030028045.1. NCBI lineage: Eukaryota > Metazoa > Chordata > Mammalia > Artiodactyla > Hippopotamidae > Hippopotamus > Hippopotamus amphibius. Next base: position 30,173,342 of record NC_080190.1, read on the forward strand.
TATTCCTAATTCTTAAGTATGTACACTTCCTGATTCTTTGTTCCTGATTCTACATAGTTAAACTATTATCTCATGGGGAAACACTTATTCTTTCCCATCTGCCTCCCTAACTAGATTATAAACTCCATGAGTTCAGGCGCCACGTTTTATTCATCTTTGAACCCTAGCGCCTAGCACAGTGACACGCACACAGCAAGCTCTCAGCAGATATCTGCTTCCTACATGACTCATGAAGGCAGCCATGAGTGAAGTTTAAGGACACATGGTAATATGTAGCCATATGCACATAACTTTTCACTAAAGAACAAGGAGCTCTAAGCGATGTGGCTGCTGGCTGCTCAGCCAGAACACTACACGGTGTGAGCATTTTGTTAAGCTCACTACACAGGCACAGTCTGTGTGTTCCTTAGCTCTGTGGCTAACTTGTTTCAATTAATTCAGCATAGGTATTTACTGAATCTGGCCACCTGAGCTTGGTGGCAGATAGGAACTATCAGATCACTCTGCCTCCCATGTATCCCTCAAATGCATTTACTTCATTACTTCATCATCATTGCTGTCATCCAAGTCTAGGCCACCATCATCTCTCTATTGGAGTATTCCAATTCATTCTCCACAATGCCACCAAAGTGACACTTCTTTAAAAAGGCAGTTCCGATCATATCACTATTCAAAGCCTATCAAAGCCTTCCCTCTGCCCTTAAGATAATATCTAAACCCTCTAAAATGGCTTAACAGGTCCAGCCTGATCTACCTCTCCAGCTATATATAGATCACCACTCACTGCCTAGTAGTCTCTACTCTAGCCATATTATCCTATATAGAAGTCCATAATTAGACCATGTTATGTTCCAGTGCTCAGGTATGCCAAGAAAATCTCAACAAGCAATTTAAAAACTCAAATTATGGACTGAGTTTTTCAAAGCTAACATGCTTCTTAAGACCAATTGTTGACAACTCTAGTCATCTATCTAAACAAGTGTTTCCTCTTCAAAAAGGAAGAAAGAAAAATACAAAGGAATAGTGCTGCTAGGGGAGGAAAGTTTGAAAACATGAACTTCTTGAGAAAAAGTACCAAAGTCCCCATGCTCTGGTTCCTATCACCCAGCACATAGTGGCTGCTCAATAAACATTTGTTGAATGAATTAATGAATGAATGACCAAAGTGAATAGGAAATGAGAAATTCTGGGGACAGAACAACCCAGAAATGTTAAGGGGAGGAGGCATGTGTCCCATTCTGACCAAAAAAGATTCAAGGAAAGGGTTGTTGAAGGTTTCCAGGAAGGGTCTTCATTCTTATAAGAGAGCATGGAAGACTTGTTTTCATGAGTGAGGATGCAGGCAGCCCTGGCTGCTATTATGCAACCATTTAGTAAGCTGACAAAATGGGCAACTGTGACAAAGACTCCTATCCTGACAGCCAATGTTGAACTTGTGGTCCCTCTACACCGGGACTTCTCATTATGTGAGCCAATAAACTTTCTTATTATTTAAGTCAGTCTGACTGTTACTTGCAGCCCAAAGTAACTGATACTTTCTGGGAAGCAATAAAGAGAAAATCATATTGAAGGTGATGAACACAATACGTTATCATTTCATTTTGTAGCCTAATCAGAAACTAATCTTTAAAAAATGAGCAAGATGAATCACTGTTTTAAAGAAATATAGATCTTCTATGCAACTGGTAAGGCATTAAAACTATATCAAATGATTCAAATGTATTTTCTGTGAAAAAAATGTATTCAGCTGTCACTGAATTAACAGTAGATTAGACTCTACAGAAGAAAATGCTAATAAACTGGAAGGCACAGCAATATATTAATAAAATATCCAGCAAAAAAACAGAGAAAAAAGACAAAAAAAAAAAAAAAAAGAATAAAGCATCGGTGGGCTGTGAGAAAATGCGCATGGCTCAATGTGTCACTGGAGACATCAAAGGAAAAGTGGGAGAGGACAGAAAAATATTTGAAGAAATAGTGGTTAAAATTTTTCCAAATTTGATTAAAAATTATAAATCCATAAACCAAGAATCAGCAAATCACAAACATAAGAATCATGAAGAAAACTACACCAAGGCACATCATAATCGGATTGCTTAAAACCAGTGATCAAGAGAAAACCTTAAAAGCAACCAGAGGAAGACATATTATGTACAGAGAGAATAAAGACAAAAATGACAGCATACTTCTCCTAAGACAAACCAGAAGACAGTGAAGCACCATCTGTAAAGTAATGAAAGGAAAACAAAACAAAATGATCAACCTAGAGTTCCATACTCAGTGAACATTTCTTTTAAAGGGAAAGCAAAATAAAGACTTTTCTAGTCATATATAGAGACTGTCATACAGAGTAAAGTGAGTCAGAAAGAAAAAAACAAATATCGTATATTAACACATGTATGTGGAATATAGGAAAATGGTACAACTCAACAGGTTTGCAAGGCAGAAATAGAGACACAGATGTAGAAAACAAACATATGGACACCAAGTGGGGAAAGCAGAGGGGGTTGGGGGGAAGGAACTGGGAGATTGGGATTGCCATATATACATTACTAATAAGAAAAAAAAATGTCAAATTGTGCAATTTAAATACATGCAGTTTATTGTATGTCAATTGTATCTCAATAAAAGTTCTTAAAAAAAAAAAAAAACTTTTCTAGTCATATAAAAGTTGGGAGAATTCACCAACCACAGACTCACACTACTAGAAATGTTAAAGGAAGATCTTTAGGCAAAAGGAAAATGATACAAGATGGAAATATGAAATCTACAGAAAGGAATGAAGAACCCAGAAATGGTATATAGACAGGTCTTTTTTTTTGTATTGTTAAAAACCTCTTTAAAAAATAATTGAATGCTTAAAGCAAAAATAATAACGTATGGTGGAGCTTATAACATATGTAGTCGTAAAAGGTGTGACAACAATAGCACCAAGGCCACAGGGAAAGAGAGGGACGAAAGTACACTGTTGTTAGGTTCTTACACTATGTGTGAAGAGGTATAATATTACTTGAAGTAATAAGTTAAAGATGTATACTCTAAACCTTAAAGCAACAACTGAAAAAACAAAAACAGAGTTATATCTCATAAACTAACGAAGGAGATAAAAGGGAATCATAAAAAATGTACTTAATTCAAAAGAAGGGAAAAAAAGAAGAAAGACAAAGAACAGATGTGACAAGCAGAAAACAAATAGCAAGACATTAAAATCTACACATATTGATAAATGTAAATAGCCTGAACAGCCCAAATAAAGGGCAGACTATCAAATTGGGTAAAAAGAAAGACTCAACTAAACTCTGCCTAAAAGAAGCTCGCTTTAAACATAAAGACACAAATAGGCTAAAACTGAAAGAAGGGAAAAACATCATGCTAACACTAATCACAAGAAAGGCAAAGTTGCTATTGGGTTGGCCAAAAAGTTCATTCGGTTAATGAAGACATTGTTCAATAAAGTTCTTGGTGAAAATGAAAAATGTGCTTTTTATGCTTACTTAAAGCTTAAAGAACTTTTTGGCCACCCAATATATTAATACCAGACTAGATTTCAGAGCAAAGAATATAATTAAAGATAAACAGAGTCATTAAATAATGATAAAAGGGTCAATTCATCAAGAGTACATAACAATCCTAAACATTTATGCACCCAGTAAGTCAGCCTACCAAAACAAGAAAACAGAAAGATGCCTTTCATGGTTAAAATGCGGCAACAGCATTCCTGAGTCAAAACCGAACATTGCCAAAATGGGGCTTAAGATCTTCCATATATTATAAGTGGCAAGCAGTTTTACTAATAAAAGTGTGGTATTCCCCAAAAGAGTCAAAGGTAGTAACGCGTTAAACAGCTTATCAAAATATTTATGACTTCAACGCCAAAGCTGATCATAGCAATGCAAAGCTGACTCACCTTTCGTATTGCCTATCTCGTGGTAATGAAGCACCCCAATGTCGAAAGTCCATGATTAACATAAGTAAAAGGAGACAGGATATGAAGAAGAGTCCTAGGAATGCCACCCGCTGCCGGGGAAATGGACTCACTGTGGGCACAGTGAAGTACCAGGAGGCTGGGCAGAGGTAGGAAAAACTGATCCTGAAATGAGACAAACATTAGTAAGAAAAGTCTCTACAGTAGAGTGCTAAAAAATGGTTTCTAAGCTGGAGTGAAACCTTCCTAATAAAGGCAAAAAATGTATGCCACCAGAAGTCTAAATGTTCATTTAGTCTCAAATTTTAGAAAAGGACCTATATGGTTCATGGAGCTTCTACTACATAAATAAAAAAAGCCTTCTTTGCTGTTTTTCCAGAGTCTGCACTTTGCGGTGCAAGTCAAAGAACTAACTTCCTGTTAATGAAAAGATGGCCAGTCTCCCTGTGCAATCTTATAACGCTGAAGAATCAGAGTACTTGCAATATTCACACCAAGAATGCTGTCAAAAAAATTGGATAGTCAGAAAATTTATTCAACCGATTTTTTAAAAATATTTTAATAGGTAACATATGCACACAATAAAAAAAATCAAACAGTTTAAAGGATATAAGGTGGAAAGTGAATCTTGTGGCTTAACGCCATCATTTCCCTCTCAGAGGCAATCACTGTTACCCAGAGATATTCTATGTATACACAAGCATAAATACATATCATATAGGTAATATATGTGTGTGTCTGTGTGTGTGTATCGCCACTCCTTTGGTTTCACACCATACCTACTGTTCTGCATCTTTCTCCACTTATGCTATTTGACAACTGTCTCATTTGGTACATGTTGCTCCACAGATCCACATTAATCTTTTCTGAAAGCTTCAGAGTATTATAATGTATGGATAAACGTATTCAACTGTAAGTTCACTTTCCATATTGATTCGAAAGGACCTCAGTCAGTTTTCAAAATTCATAAAAAAAAAATTTTTTTTTAACCTCCTCAAGGGGCACCTAGCCTCACTCAAATGGAAATTTGAAAGAACATTACAATCCAGCGCTTATCAGAGCTGAGCGAGCACTCACTCTATCATCCCTGGGGGCTACCGTCTGTAAAGTACTGTTGTATCTGCCTTCAAAAGAACGCAACTTTGATCTTGTTTTCATCCATCTGACCAGGCTGCGAAGTCCAGGTGCAGCCCTAGAGCAAACCTCACTTGTAATAACCTCCCAAGGTCCCTCAACCTGCCTGTCATCCCCCACTGAGTTCCCAGCTGAGGATAAAGTGTGCAAACTTACCTAGCCATGGGTTCCCTTCAGTGGTCTCAATGCCTGTCACCTCCTTTTCCTTTTGCCTTGAGAAGGTGGTCTCCTCGTCCCAGGCATCTCCTGAGTCTGCAGCCTGGAAGTAGTTGGTTAGGTTTCAGGCTCACCTCCAGCAGTGCCCACGAGACTGGACCGCAACCTCCCCCCCCCACCGCCACCACGGGAAACTCACGGCGCCCACCCACTCCTCTGGCTCCCACTCCAGATCCGTCTGCTCTTGTTCCTGGGGCTCAGTGGACCCTACCCAGGCTCCCCGGGTGCGGGATGTTCTAGAGGGCCAGCGGCGTCCTCGAGGAACCCGCCGTCCCCAGGTGGCGGGGATGGAGGTTCTCTCTTCCCCTCGCCGCCCCTCGCGGCCCCGCAGCCCTCCCGTGCTCACACTCACGGGTCGAGCGGCCCGCCGGCTCCCTCAGCACCGCTCTCCAAGGTCCGGAGGTGCTCCCAGCGGCCTCTAACCAAGCCGGAAGGAAGCCTGGGCCGCCGGCGGCGCCACGTCCCCAAGGAAACCGCAGGGAGCCAATGACTGACAGGGGAACGCGAAGAGGCCCGCCCTCCATCCAGCCGGAGCCACGGGCGAACCAGCTCCGCCGGCCTCACGTCGGTCCGCCAGGGTGACCAATCCCCTAGAGCGTTCGGCCTTAATGCCCGCCCCGGGATTTCGAGCGCGTCCAATCCGGAAGGGCGTCGTGCGTGGCTCCGCCTGGAGGGGCGGCGGTGGCTTCCAGGCGAGCGGTACCAAGCGGCGCCCAGGTACTGTGTGGCTGCTGCCTTCTCGGTGGCGCGAGTTCGCTGCCGACTGTTTTCTCCGCGGCCGTTTTTAGGACCGAGCAGCTCGGGTTGGGGGGGGGGGGGGGAAGGGGGTCTCAGGGTGTTCGCGGCGAAAGTGCATCCCTTGCCTACAGCCAGTCGGAGGTTTTGTGTCCACAAACCCTGCCCTCCAGAATGGCAGCTCTCCCACCACAAACCTTCCCCTGCAGCCTCCCAAACAGATGCTCCAGATTCACTGTCTTGTCCCATGAGAAAAAAAAACATAAGTTGGGGACCATGACGACTACACTGAAGCGCTTATATCCATTTTTCAACGTTCACTGAATGTCTACTGTGAGCCAAACATTAAGAGCGGCTGTGTCCCTGCCCTCCCGGACCTTACAGCGATACACACAAAGGTAATGTTTCCTGAATGTTGTTTTTTTACCTTGCTTACAACCAGCCGCTTCTCTCATTTCCAGGAGGGAGCCGCTTGGACAGGATGAAGTCCAAGTCCCTGCAGACGTGGCACACAGACGGCCGTCCACGACCTGCCCACGCAGCACGTTCTGCTGCTCCTCACCTGCCTCATTATACTCCAGCAGCGCACCTCTGTGGTTTCTGCCCTCTTGGGCTTTGCTCAGCCGGCCTCCGCCACCCTTCCCCTCCACCTGCCTTGAGTATCCTTCCCTGCTTCTTTGCCAGGTCAACTCGTCCTCATCCCTTACCGCTCAATTTAAGGGTCACTTCACCTAAAAGCCTTACTTGATCTACACCTCCTTTATAGATGCCTGTTGTTTCACTTACCACATTAAATTACAATTATATTTATGTATTTATCTATCTCAGGAGACAGAGGGCAAGGGCTATCTGCTTCCACAATAATGTTGGGCACTGCCTGGCACATAAAATACAACTGGTATGTGATAAATAAGGGAATGAATGACTGTGGAAATAAATGAAGACCTCCCAAATGAGAACGAAGAGGCTATCTATTCTATGCCTGCTATAACAAGGCAGTCAATCACCATCACTTGGCATCTGGCAGAGAATTAAAGGCTGTCGGGAGTGGGAAAGTTTAAGGTGGAGAAACAAAAAGGGAAGATTTCATGTATGCACTGATTTGAGAGTACTGGCATGGGGAGCTGGAGGCAGGCTAACTAGAGGCAAGGCATCTTATGTGATTGTTTTGGGGGAGTGTATTTGACCTTCTCCAGTTGGTCCTGAGTTGGAAGGGCAGGGGCAAAAATTAGGGAAGCTGACAATCATTGACCAGTCATGAGAGTTCTGGGCTGATTGTTGCAGAGGTTGTGAGTCAGAGTTTTAATTGTCATATATGGTCTGGCCATTCTCCAGTTTGTATATTCAATCTCTAGTGACTATTTCTTTTTCCCTCCATTACTGTCCCAACCTGGTTGGGTTTCCTAGCTTGCTTTTGTCCTTCAATTCTTAACTTTCTCCTTTGTCCCTCAATCCCTATTCTACTTCAAGTGTTATATTTTACCCAGGCCCTCAGAAGCCACACTGAGTAGAATAGTCACATAAAGTTAGGATTAACCACAAAAATATGCAAATACCTGGTGTTTTTATTATTCTAGAGCCCAGTTCAGTGCCTGGAACAAGGTAGACATGGGAAAAACTTAACAAATGTTTTGGCTTTTTTTTTTTTTTTTTTTTAATTCTTGAAGTTGCCTGCCAACTGTGCATTCTAAGTCTAATCTATGTATATTGCAAACTCCAGTGTTCTACTAAATGAGTTTTTCTGAGCAGAAATAAAATTCCTATTTATGTTTTAAACAGTACTTGATTCATACGGTTTATGAACTATATTAGCTTAGAACCTGAAGGTGCATTGAAACATCTTCTAATTTATATTTCATAACTACTGTTATAAAACAGAAAAGAAACCTACATTTTAATTCCAACACTTTCTCATTTTACTGTGTCCATCTGGTTTGGACAGTCCTTCCTTCAGTAAGTCCATATGCCCTCAGGCATTTGTAAAGCCTGCAGTGCTTATCTGATTAACAGCTTACAGGGCTGAGTTCTGAGGTTTCCAGTCAGGAGGCCAAAAAATGGGTTGAGATCATTTCTCCATCTCATTTGCTGTAATTCAACATGTTGAAACAAATTACAGAAATCCATATTTCAAAACAGGTTTTTAACTGCTTTTTAAAGGCTTGTCTACAATTACATTTGCAATTCTCTCAAGACATCCTTGACTCTACCTAGCCCTGAGGAAAATCAGTCAAACCAGTCCCACCCTAGGTGTCAGTTTTATTTCCCTTCATCAATTCTCCTTCATTCCACACTCCATCCTGCCCTAACCTGTAATGGAGTTTAACGTGGTCTTCACTCTCCCCTCCAAGTTTACTGATCTCTCTTTGTGTGTCCTGTAGGTACCTCACTGTCCAAGACCAAATTCATTGTCTCTCCCCTCTCACCCTATCCACCCAAACTTCCTTCATGCATATTCCCAACTTTGATGAAATACCATGTGATTCACCCAAGCAGAACTGCAAGTCATTCTTGAATCTATTCCTTCTACTTCCTTTTCCCATCCCATCCAATGAGTCACTAGGTGTTCTTAATTCAAATGCCTAAAATCCTCTCTAGTATATTCTGATGAAATCTTCTAACTGGTGGCCCTACCTGCAAGATGCATGCCCCTCTTGAGTACCCCTCTATTCTGACATGGTGAAATATAATCAAGCTCTTTCCTGTTTTAAAATCCTTCTGTGGATTCCCATCCCAGTAGGATATAGTTCAAATTCCTTGGCATGGTGTGGCAGATTCTGCTGACTGCCTACCCAAAACGTCCACAATCTCTCTTCCACCTTGTTAACAGAATCCCAGTTTTATTGTAGTAACCTCACTGCTGTGCTTGGCCATGTGGTTCAAGAGTGCTAGCTCCCACCTCAGCCCTAGGGAGTACACTGTGACTGGTCTATATCAATCATGGTGACCTATTCCCTTACCAAATGTTGAGTCTGGATATATGATGCAATTCTAGCCAGTGATACTAAAGGGAAGTCAGATGTTGGGAGGAATGGGAGGAGGAGGAAAGACATTTCTGGGAAAGGTTTTCTCCCTCTTAAAAGGAGTATGTCAATAAAAATTTACATAATGAGAGAGAGAAGAAAAGGCCTCCGGAAGTAATCTTAAGGATACCTGGAGCTGCTTTAGTCTTCTTACAACCATGGGATTAGGGTTGGGGTGGGAATAACAGAACAGAAATGTAGAAAAAACCTGGGTCCTTGATAACATCATTAAGCTGTGACAGTAACCAACATGAGAGCGGCCCTACTTATGGACTTACTATTTGAGATAAAAATGAGAACTAGAATTTAGTAAGTCAGTTGAATCAGGGGATTCTGTTAGCTGTGGTCTACTAACTGATGTATGTGGCTTACAGTGTCTGATATGATCTAGTCCCCAACATCATCCAAGCTCCTCAACAGGTATTCTCATGCACAACCCTAACATATTTACAATTCTCAGAATTATGCCTTTCTTACCTCTGAGCCCTTGTGCTTGTTATTACTTCTGAATAAATGACTTTTACTTCTCTACCAAATGAACTCCTACTTATCCTTCAAAACTCAGCTCAAATGTCACCTTCTCTCCATGAGCTCTCCCAGTCAGCTTAGGTGATTCCTCTCTGCTCTTGTAGCACTTTGTAGTATGCTCATGCATACTTCTATTAGGGCAAGAATAATTGTTTTAAAAGCTGACAGCTGTTTGAGTGGACTTACCAGCTGGCCTGGTAGGAAGACAGAATATCTAGGTTTTGGACCATAATGGGTATGTTTGGTCAGGGAAAGTGGGTCCCCTGGGCTTAGTCTAGATGGGAGAGGTTTAGACCAAGAAGACTTCAATTACTCTCCAAATAAAATACAGGAATTTTGAGCATTCCCTTTAGAGACTGGGTTTGGGGAGCTCTGGTAAAGGAAAAAAAAGAGATAAAGAGAGGGACCTGTGCAAGGTGGTGGCAGATGGGACTGGAGAGAATAGCCCATGAGAGAGTCCCTGTATTGTTTGTCTGTAGTTACATAACAAATTTCTCTCTCTCCCAGTTTCTGTGGGTCAGGAATTTAGGAGCAGCTTGGCTCAGGGTCTCTCATGGGGTTGCAATCAAGATGTCAGCTGGGGTTCTGGTCACCGGACATCTTAACTGGCACTAAAGTATATGCTGCTCAGATGGCATACTTACAGGGCTGGCAAGTTGATGCCTTCTTCCATGGGACTTTTCCAGGGATCCTTGAGTGTCTTCCTGACATGGCAGCTGGCTTCTCCCAGAGTGATCTGAGAGAGAGGGAGACTGTGAGTGCCAGGTAGACGCTTTACTCTTTTTATGACCTAGCCTCATGTCTTCACTTATGCCACATATGATTTGTTAAAAGCAAGTCACTAACTCTCAGTCCACATTCAAGGGTAGGGCAGTTAGGCTCCACTTTTTGAAGAGAGAAGTATCAAACAATTTGCAGACATTTTAAAATCACCAGTCCTCAAGACAAGGTGGTCAGGGAAATTTCAGACAATAGCATTGACATCTAGGGTTGAATCTTGAGTTCTGTGCTGTTATAATCCTCTCCATGACCCTAAACGTTCAGTAAAAGTCTGATAACTCTAGCCATGTGTTGGCGTACCTTGAGAAATGATGGCACAGCAGTGCAAAAAGATGACAGCAACCATCAGAAGTGAATTAACAAGTAGGATGATTGAAAATTTGACGAACGCAGGAAATCAACGCTACAGGTCATTCAGAGAAATGAAAGGCCACTCTTCAGAGATTCCAACTGAGGAGGGGGCGTGCAGTATGACAAAGTTTAAAATTCCCATAGTACTTGGGAAGATGGCATGGGGAGAAGGCTATTGATCCCCTTCTCTTGGTCTCCATTCTGATTTTGAGCGTGGGCACCTCCCCATGCATAGGCCATGTGTATTTGAGGATTCTGACTTTACCCTGGCCCTAGGAGTGGACATGCAAGCCAGGTCTAAGATATTGGCCAAAATCCCATCCCTTGGCCATAGCTGTGTTTTCAGGAGTGGGCATATAGCCCAATTCCAGATCAAGAGACCTATTTGCTGGGGCAAATAAAAAGTTTATTTGCTTTTGTTACAGAGTGTATGAGAGAGCCATTCTTTCTTCCTCCCCCCCCCCCAGTTCTTTTTTTTTAAATTTTATTTATTTATTTATTGTCTGTGTTGGGTCTTTGCTGCTGCGCACAGGCTTTCTCTGGTTGCACAGAGAAGGGGCTACTCTTCATTGTGGTGCTCGGGCTTCTCATTGCAGTGGCTTCTCATGTTGTGGAGCATGGGCTCTAGGCTCATGGGCTTCAGTAGTTGCGGCACGTGGGCTCAGTAGTTGTGGCACACAGGCTTTAGTGGCTCCGAGGCATGTGGGATTTTCCCAGACCAGGGATTGAACCCTTGTCCCCTGCATTGGCAGGAGGATTCTTAACTACTGTGCCACCAGGGAAGTCCACTCCCTCAATTCTTTTTTTTTTTCTTAAGCTCTTTATTGGAATATAATTGCTTTACACTCTTGAACCAGTTTTTGAGGTACACCAAAGTGAATCAGCTGTATTTATACATATATCCCTGTATCCTCTCCCTCCCGCGACTCCCTCCCACCCTCCCTGTCCTGGCCCTCTAAAGCATCACCCATCATCGAGTTGATCTCCCTTTGTTATACAGCAACTTCCCATTAGCTACATGGTTCAGTAACTGAGTCAGATGAAACCTGAATTCCATTCTATCTTTGGATAGCCAATTACTTGAGCTAATAAATATCCTTTATTGTTTAAATCAGTATGAAATTGGTACTATTCTTTCAATTTTTTGTATGTTTGACAATTTTCACAATTAAAATATAGGGAATAAACTGCATTAGATACTATTTTTTCAGCTACCAGTCTGGCAAAGATTAAAATGTTTGATGATACACTATGCAAGTAAAGGAGTAAAAAATACTCCATTCTTCCAAATGCTCAGGTCCCAAATCCTGGAGTTATCCTTAATCCTTCTCTTGCTCCCATATCCAGTCCCTATCCTCCATCCAGCCCATGAGCAAAGCCCATTAGTGCTACCTTAAGAATGTATCCAAAAGCCAGCCATTTCTCACTAACCTCATTGCTACCACACTGGTCTAAACTACTACCATTTCTTACTGAATTATTGCAGTATTTTCCTACCTGGTCTTTCTGTCTCAATTCTTGCCCCCTATAGTCTATTCTGAACACTGCAATCAGTGGGATCCTTTCAAGAATAAGCCAGATCATGTCACTCCTTCAAACTCTCTAGTAGCTTCTTACCTCAGAGGAATAGCCCTAGTCCTCACACAGCCTACAACACACATACCTCTTATATCTCTAACTTCACTTCTCACTGTTATTCCCTTCATTCACTTTACTCCAGCCACAGGGGGCTCCTTACTGTTTCTACATTATGACAGGCCCTCCCTCGATTTAAGTTTTTTGTAATTAGGGCTCCCTTTGCCAGAGTTTTTATGCATCTGTTCTCCCTAACCAGTGCTTTACCCAGACCCTTACCTCCTTCAGTCTTATATTTTATCAGCTTCTCAGTGAGACTCACTTAAACATCCTACTTAAAATTAAAACTGTCCTTCCCACCCATACTTCCTGTATCACCATTTTACATACAATATGTTTTATTGTCTATCTTCCTGCAACTAGAATATAAGCTCCATCAGAATAGGAATTTAGCTCTAAAAATGAATAAAGAAGCTCTTTATGTACAGATATGAGATCTCAAAGAAATATTGTTAAATAAGAAACTGACAACTAACAAAAACCTCATATCACACATGAAAATTAACTTGAAATAGATCATAGTCCTAAATGTAAGGGCTAAAACTATAAAACTTGTAAAAGAAAAAAAATAGATGAAAACCTTAGTGACCTTGAGCTTAGCAAAGATGTCTTAGATTCAGCAGTGAAAGCACGATCTACAGAAGAAAAACTTAATAAATTGGTCTTCATTAAAACTAAGAAATGTTCTTCAAGAGACACTGAAAAAAAATGAAAAGATGGGCCACACACTGGCAGAGAAAATATTTGCAAATAACCTACCTGTTAAAGGACTTGTATCCAGAATATAAAAACAGTCCTCAAAACTGAATAATAAGAAAACAACAAAAAACCCAGTTGTAAATGGACAAAAAATTTACACACCTCATCAAAAAAGATATACAGATGGCAAATAAGCAAATGAGGTGTTCAACATCATTAGTCACTAGGGAAATGCAAATTAAAACTACAATGAGATGCTACTATATACCCACTAGTATGGGTATAAGCAAAAAGGCAGAAAATAATTTGCCAAGAATGGAGTACCATGTGCTACTATGTCATGAGGACCCTTAAGCAGCTCTCTGGAGAGACCCATAAGGAGAACAACGGAGGACTCCTGCCAACAGCCAGCAACAACTTGACAGCTGTGTGAGTGAGCCATTGTGGAAGTGGTGTCTCCAGCCCCAGTCAAGCCTTCAGATAACTGCAGCCCCAGCCAACATCTTGACTGCAACTTCATGAGATAACCTACACCATAACCACACATCTAAGCCACTATCAGATTCTTCACTTGCAGAAACTGATAGTGAATGTTTATTGCCCTTTTAAGCTACAATGTTTTATAGTAATTTGTTCACTGAGCAGTAGATAACTAATATACAACCAAAGAGGATTAAAAGAAATAATATATACCTTGCCTGGCACACAGTAAGACCTTCATGAAAGTTAGCTGTTTAAAAAAAAAAAAGTTAGCTGTTATCATTGTTGTGTAAATGCATGCATGACCTTTTCACCAACAATTGCAAGCTCCTTGAAAATGACTGCAGTTTGGGACTTCCCTGGTGGTCCAGTGGGCAAGACTCTGCCCTTCCAATGCAGGCGGCCCAGGTTCAATCCCTGGTTGGAAAACTAGATCCCACATGCATGCCGCAACTAAGACCCAGCACAGCCTAAATAAATAAATACTAAAAAAAAAAAAAAAAAAAAGACTGCAGCTCATTCCCTTTTTTGTACTCTCTGCCTCTTCTCAGCCCTCTCAGTCCTTTAGCACAGTGCTGGGTACACATACAACAGAAGCCCAATAAGTAAGTAACTCTCAAAGAGGGAATTAAATCCAAAGGTGAAACAATTTACCTTTGTCACTGTGAGGATAACTTTCCACTTCCTAAAATATTTGACTATTTTGGTGCAGTTAATGTAAATGCCTAGACTTTTATTATGCTAGTTTGTAATGACTAAGCTGTAAAGGCAAGAAAAACCAAGGGGTGGAGAGGAAGGATTTGGTTGTCTAAAAGGAGGCAATGAAGAAATGTACATTGGATAAGGCAGAGGACCAGGTAAGGTCAGGGATGTACCTGTAGTAAAAAGAATGAGACCTGGAGAACAGCCAGGAAAATTACACGTATAATTCAGGGCTTCAAGTTTCATGGGTTTGAGGCCCATGTCTGCTGCTTTTTGCTAATGATGATATTTTTATTGTTGATAATGTTTGCTGCCTCTGTAACTCTGGCTAGTTGCTTTGAGAAGATAGCCCATATTTATAAAGGATTCAGTACCACAGAGCATTAAATATACATCACATCTACTTAGATAAATAACCCAACTGTCATTCCCCGCTGATAACTTATCTTCTTTGTATGTCAAGGACAACAGACCATTACATTCTTTGATAATATTCAAGGAAAGTTTTGCAATTTTAGCCATTTTACTTAAGAAATTTAAAATATTTAAATCTACTCTTTATGATACAAAGTTCATACAATAATTGAGGTCATACATGACATGGACCTGAAGTCAGGATATTATTGTCAGGCTTATTTGTGAGATATCCCAAATTCGGTGCTCTAGTCTAGAAACAAGTTGATTGTACAGAGAAGCAAAGGACAGTAGTCACAGGCATCTTGGTTTCTTGATTGGCAGGTAACATGATGCTATCAATTTCTGCATTGGGTTGATGGACACTCATAAAGAAAAACAGGTAATAATAATTATAATAATAGTAATAATAATAAACATTTGTTGGGTTCTAACTAACCGATAGTGTAGTGAGAATTTAACCTTTTTCTGATTGAATCCTGAAACAATCCAATGAAGTACACACTATTACTATTACCATTTTACAGATGAGGTAACTGAAGTTTGGATTAATTCATGGAACTTCAGCTGCCCAAGCTTCCCTCCCTGATCTCTGACAGTCATGACAGAATAAGACAATGTCAGAATGAGTCAGAGATAAGTCTCTTTGTTTCTTCCTTTTTTTAATAATTGTAACTAACTATTTTGGGGTTTATTACCTTGATACGGAGAGGCAGCACTGTGTGGTTGTTTATACTCTGATGTCAGGCAGATAACTGTTTGAAAGCTAGTTTCACCACTTAGTAGCTGCATGACCTTGAGGACGTTATGTTCGTTAAAGCTTATTTTCTTACCCATAAAATAACAATAACGACAGCACTTCTAGGGTCACTGCCCTCCGTCTTTCTCCACAGCAGCCAAAGTGACCTTTTCAAAATGCAAAATTGACCATGTTATCTAATTTCAACTCAAAATGAGATCCCATTGTTCTTCAGATATAAACGGATACCCTTAACATGACTTTCAAAGACTCTCACGGTCTGACCCCTAATTTACCTCCCAGGCTGCATCTCAAGGTATGCTTCCTCTAGCCCCCAAACACTGGCCTACGCCTCTCACTACAGGACTTTTGCAATATGACAGTCTCTTTGTCCAGAAAGTTCTGCTTCCCTTACCCATTCTGCTTCTCCCCATCTGACTTAGCTTAATCAACTCTTATCTTTAAGATCTTATTTCAAATGCCACTTTCCCTGTGTAACATAACTCCCTAGACTAAGCTAAGTCCCTCTAACATGTGCTTTTAGTGCATCATGTGTTTTGCCTTCATAGCATACATCCCAGCTGCAGTTTTACATTTCTGAGTCTGTGGTTCATGCCTGTGTTCTTCACTAGACCTGAGCTCCACCAGAAAAGAGACCATGCCTAGTTTTACTCCTCTTTGTACGCCTAGCACCTAGTTCAGGGCCTGGCATGTATCATTTGAAAGAATATGTGAATTAGCTAGCACTATTAAGCTTTATTGCCCCAGCTGAGACTATAATTTTAGCCTATGAAACAAGCACCACCTGGGTGTTTAGAACTAGTACAGTGATAACAAAGCAGTGTTTCTCAAAGTGTGAATAACCTGCTTGGAAAATGCAGATTCCCACGACTCACTCTTAGAGATATGAGTTGATAGGTCTAGAATAGGGTCTAGAAATTTGCATATCTAACAAGTCCTCAGGGTGACTTGAGAACCACTGGTAGGAAAGGAAGGAAAGAAAGGAAAGGAGAGGAAGAAACTAATCTGTAGTCTTACTACCTTTTAGTAAACTCTTATAAAGTAATGGCAGGACTCCCTTTCCAATCCTGGTTTCTGAACGCACTGCTGGGCTTGTTGCTTCCAAGGCAGCTTCTCAGAATTAAGGCCATGATTAGGAAGGGGGTGAGCTTTGCTAGCATCCTGTTGGGTGGTGTCTCTGGTTAAAACTGTAGGACACCTGGGTGGATTGAGGGGTGAAGGAACTGGAACTTATTGGATGAGTCATTGCTACCACCCAAGGGGAGAAATAGCAACACAGGCCCAAGATCCATGAATGTCTCACTCACTATTTATTTATTCAAATAAATTCTACAAAATTAGTTCCAGGTACTAAGCTATTCTGAAAATATAATGGTACAGGGGAAAAAGAAAGTAAAAAGGTTATTCCTTTCTAATGGAGCTTACCATTTACTGGTGATACAGACAGTAATGAAATAATTTTATAAACATATGCAAAATTACAACTATTTAAGCTCTGTATGATACAGGACCCGAGACATATGATGGGGGAACTGATCAAGTCAGGGAGATCAGGGAAATAATTATTGAATTGGGCTATGAAAACAATGTAACTGTAAATTAGATTTTGATGAATCACTACCTACATAAAAAGTAAAAGTTTATTGGACTGTACGTCTTTAATGGATGGGGCTTTAAAAACATTTTAAATTACATTATGGATCACCAGATAACTATTATTTTTTGGTAAAGTGAAATAGAGTTCATTACCAATCCTACTTCTATTTTTTGTTATTATAGGTAGGTATCAAAGAACATTTTTACACAAATGGCATTTTGCCAAATCTTTGTCACAATTTTTCCACATCCTTAAAATTTAAGCATTAGGAACCATCTCATTTGCAAAAGGATGTGTTACTCATCTGAAATGAAGATATTAATTCTAATTAAATGAAAATGTTTCCAAAAGTTCAGGGCATTATATCTTAGGTTACATTTTGGGAACACTTTTGTTTTACCAGGTACATAAGTAGATTTTTTTTTTTTTTAAGATTTTTCTTGATGTGGACCATTTTTTAAGTCTTTATTGAATTTGTTAGAATATTGCTTCTGTTTTATGTTTTGGTTTTTTGGCCACAAGGCATGTGGATCTAGATAGCTCCCTGACCTGTGATCGAACCTGCACCCCCTGCATTAGAAGGCAAAGTCTTCACCACTGGACTGCCAGGGAAGTCCCAGCAGATGTTTTTTTTTTTTTTTTAAATATAAGTGGTTTTTTTAATATAGATTTATTAATTTAACTTTTTATTTATTGGCTGTGTTGGGTCTTCGTTGCTGTGTGTGGGCTTTCTGTAGTTGCGGAGAGCAGGGGCTACTTTTCATTGTGGTGCGCAGGCTTCTCATTGTGGTGGCTTCTCATTGTGGTGGCTTCTCTTGTTGTGGAGCACGGGCTCTAGGTGCACGGGCTTCAGTAGTTGTGGCACATGGGCTTAGTTGCTCCGAGGCATGTGGGATCTTCCCAGACCAGGGATCGAACCCGTGTCCCCTGCATTGGCAGGCAGATTCCCAGTAGATGCTTTTAAGAGTGCAGTTTTATCTACATTGTGAAAATAAACAGCAAAAAGAAGAGAAGGTAGTATATGACTAGTAGGTAGAGTTTACAAAATGGTGTAAAAATAATTGTTTAGGGGAATTATTTACATAATTTACAACATGTTTCTGTCAAGGTAATAAGGATATAATAGAAATGCATAAATGTAGGGAAAAAAATGAGTGGCAGTGAAAAGATTTATGCCCAAATAATAATATGGATTTACCATATCAAATAATATTTTTTTTCTGTCTGTTTCAACTTGAGTACAAAATGAACTGAAACTTCCTACTAGACAAGAACCAGTAAAGCTAAAGTAATTTGGGGGGGATTTTTGCCTGTGAGCCACAGATGACATTGTTTGTTTCTTAGACTGATCAAAATTAGTGATTTTCCTTGTTTTGCCTTTTTTTTTTCTTTTAGAAACAAGATCCTTTAGGAGAAACACTTAAAAAAAAAAAGGTTGTATGATTGCAGTAACTACTGCCCCTCAAAAAAAAATGTGCAAAGGGAAACAGTTTATTGCTTAAAGGATGATGCAACGAACTAAAGTTCCAAACGAAGATGCTCTTTTGGTCGTCTGCCTACCTGGAGGTTTTTACGCACCAGGGCAATGAATTATAACAAGATGAAGGACAGGCAAAGGCACACTTATCTTTCATAAGGTGGGAGGACAGACTGAGAAATGGGCAGAAGGAAAGGAGAACTGCCTCATCTGCTTTCTCAGGAAGATGAATTTTAGGAAAGGTATGGAAGATGAGGAAGAGCCAACTGATTTCCGTAAACTGTTCCCCACGTACCCATTGGAAAGTCTTCCTGTACACATTCTCCAGTTTGAAACTGCTAAAATACATACTTCTATCTTCTCATCCCTTTGGCCCTTATTGACTGCCCCCTCTCTGAATTCCTACAGCTCTTACGGTCTATTCTTGATAATTTAGGAATCACTTTCTCTTTAAGTGACTAAAGAAATCGGTCTTATTTTCAAGTGTGGTTGCCAGAATCAATCTCATTCTATATTATACTCATACCTCATGTCTGGTCATGTACAATGGCAGTTCAGGGAAAGAGGGTAATGTAAGCCAGAAGAAGTAGTGGGACCTGTTTTTAGACCTTTAAGATGAGATTTTTATGAGAGAAATGCATTCTAGGGAAGAACATGTGTTGGTTAGGATATAAATCAGCTGTTGTAATGAGGATTCAGACTAACAGCAACTGCTTAAACAAGTTCTCTCATGTACCAGAGCATGCATAGTCCAGAGGTACTATTGTAATCCATTAGGCTGCAAGTTTCCTCTACCTTTTGCTCTGCCATCTGCTAAGGTATAGGCCTTGTCTTCATGGCCAAAAATGGTTGACAATCTGGGTCTGTATTCTAGATAAGAAGGGAGTAAATGAGGAAAATGCTCAAAGTACATAATCTTTCCTTTTAAAGGCAGAACCCAGAACTTAGTCATACAGACAATGGTAGCTGCAAGAGAAGGTTGGGAAAGTTTAGACTTCTGCTGGGAAGCCATGTGCCCAAGCTAAAACTTGGAATTTCTATTACTAAAGAAAATAAATGAGACAATATTGAGACAACTAATAGTCTCATAGATTAATACAGAAAAGAAAATGACATGGGATAGAAAGGAGAATAGGGAAAACAATTGTCCTAAGAATATAAGAAATTAAGATTCTGTAGTGCCCGACTGAGGAGCTGCAGGTGTGGGAAGCTGCTGAGAGTTTATAAAGAATATCACCAAGAGGGACTTCCCTGGTAGTCCAGTGGTTAAGACTCCATGCTTGTAATGAAGGGGACCCATGTTCAATCCCTGGTCAGGGAACTAGGATCCCCCACGCAGTAATGAAGATCCCGAGTGCTGCAACTAAGCCCCAGCGCAGCCAAATAAGTAAATATATTTTAAAAAAAGAGAAAAAGAATATCACCAAGAAAGCTGTTTCTTTGCTTGCTAATGTGTTTTCTAGGAAGGTTTAAGTGCTGGTGAGATGTAGGATAGAGTGTGCATAGATGTGTTGAGAGGGTATATCAGATAGGATGGGTAAGGTCCTTGTTATTTGAAGTGTGGTCCAGGGTCTCACAGCATCAGAATCACCTGGGAGCTTGTCAGAAATGCACAATCTTAGTCCCCACCCAGACCTGCAGAATTATAATGTGGCAGTTTTACAAATTCTTTAGGTGACTAATATCACATTAAAGTCAGAGAAGCGCTGTGCTAGATTATGTTATGGTATGGAATAATTAAAACCACACAGATTTATTACTTAAGCATGCTGAAAGTCCATCTGGAAGGAAGAGGGTGGCAAGTAGATGACTCTGCTTCATCATCCTCACCTGGCCCCCAGCCTGATGGTGCTTCCACCATCTGAACATCACCAGTCAGGTGGCAAGGGAAGGTAACCTGTGGCTCTCATGCTTCTCTCACACTTCGTTGGTCAAACAAATCCCATGGCCATGCCTATCTTCAAAGAGGTGGGAAGAACAATTCTACCATGTCCCTGGAAGGAGTGGAATCAAAATACTGCTCAAGCCAGGAGATCCCAGAGGTTGGGAGGCCTTTCAAAGGTTATCACAACATAGATGTAAAATGATAAGGCACTGGGAAAGCATATCAATAGGAAGGAAAAGGAGAGCATGAACAACTACAACAAAAACATTTCAGAATAATTATTCTGAAGAGGTAGTCAAGGAAGACTCCCAGCTTTACAGTCTGATTGATTGGGTAGAAGTGAAAAATTGTGGAGGAACTGGTTGCTGTGGGGAGTGGAAAGGCTGTTTGGAATGGACATGCTAAGACCAGAAATTAAGGTGGATATTCACCCTCCACCTATCTTTCCAACCCCCCACCACGCTCCAGCCACACTGACCTTTCTGTTCCTTTATACGCCAACCTTATTCTCACCTTAGGGTTGTTGTGCCTACAGTTTCTTCTGGAATGCTCTTCTCTGAGCCCATCATGAGCTCCTGACTGTCATTCAGAACTTGCCATAGTGTCACCTCTTCAAAAAGGCCTTTCCTGATCATACAAATGTAGCCACCCAGTCACACATTATCACAGCTCCCTACTTCAGTTATCAGCATAGTACCTAGAGCTAACCGATATTTTTATTGGTCTATCCCTCTCCCCCCATTAAAAAGTAAGCTCATGAGGGCATGGACTCTGTCTATCTTTTATCACCAGCTTCAAGTACAGTGTCAGGCAGAGTTGGTATTCAATAAATATTTGTGGAATGTTCACATGGCAATTTCAGTTAAAAGGTATGCAGTAAGGGAAATATAGATAGGGCTCCAATGAGGAAAACAGATTTGGAATAGTTAAGTTCTCTAAAGTATTAAGGATGAACAAGAAGCATTAAACCTTTAGGAATGTTCCCCCTCAGTGGGTAGAGAAGTATAGGAGACTCAAAAATCTAAAGGGTAGAATAGAGTGTCTCCTGAAGCAAGGAAAAACTTTCAGTAGGGATGCATCAATAGGGGGCAAGTGTTATCTTAGTCAAGAAAAATGGGGATAAGAAAAAGATCATTGGATTTGGAAAGGTCATTTGTGACCACTGAATAAAGGACTAAAAATGTAGGGCTTAAGGAGAGAAAGGACTTGGCAGGTATAGCTCATTATTGGAGTAGTTTGGCAGTAAAGGGATTAGTACTCCAGCACTATTGAGTGCGTTTCTTTTTGTGAAACCTATGGTTCTTAACTTGAAGTTAATGGATCCCTAGGAGGTCCACGAGTCACTGTCAGGGACTCTACACACTCAGAAATTATAGGCAAAATTTTGTGTGCACATGGAGGTAGGAGGTGGGGGGAAGAGGATTTGTAGTTAAATTATTTTCCAAAAGGTCAAGACCCAAAGGTTAAAAAGCCAGTGCTGCATGGAACATTCTCCAGGATAGATCACATTTTGGGTCATAAATCAAGCCTTGGTAAATTCAAGAAAATTGAAATTGTATCAAGCATCTTTTCTGACCACAATGCTATGAGATTAGAAATCAATTACAGGAAAAAAACTGTAAAAAACACAAACACATGGAGGCTAAACAATACGCTACTAAATAACCAACAGATCAGTGAAGAAATCAAAGAGGAAATCAAAAAATACCTAGAGACAAATGACAATGAAAATACAACGATCCAAAACCTATGGGATGCAGCAAAGGCAGTTCTAAGAGGGAAGTTTATAGCAATACAATCCTACCTCAAGAAACAAGAAAAATCCCAAATAAACAATCTAACCTTACACCTAAAGAAACTAGAGAAAGAAAAGCAAACAAAACCCAAAGTGAGTAGACAGAGAGAAATCATAAAGATCAGAGCAGAAACAAATGAAATAGAGACAAAGAAAACAATAGCAAAAATCAGCACAATTAAAAGCTGGTTCTTTGAGAAGATAAATAAAATCGATAAACCTCTAGCAAGACTCATCAAGAAAAAGAGGGAGAGGACTCAAATCAATAAAATTAGAAATGAAACAGGAGAAGTTACAACAGACACTGCAGAAATAAAAAGCACCATAAGAGATTACTACAAGCAACTATATGCCAATAAAATGGACAACCTGGATGAAATGGACAGATTCTTAGAAAAGTATAACCTTCCAAGACTGAATCAGGAAGACATAGAAAATATAAACAGATCAATCACAAGTAATGAAATTGAAACTGTGATTAAAAATCTCCCAACAAACAAAAGTCCAGGACCAGATGGCTTCACAGGTGAATTTTATCAAACGTTTAGAGAAGAGCTAACACCCATCCTTCTCAAACTCTTCCAAAACATTGCAGAGGAAGGAACACTCCCAAACTAATTTTATGAAGCCACCATCACCCTGATACCAAAACCAGACAAAGATACTACAAAAAAAAGAAAACTACAGACCAATATCACTGATGAATTTAGATGCAAAAATCCTCAACAAAATGCTAGCCAACAGAATCCAACAACACATTAAAAGGATCATACACCATGATCAAGTGGGGTTTATCCCTGGAATGCAAGGATTCTTCAATATACGCAAATCAATCAATGTGATACACCACATTAACAAACTGAAGGATAAAAACCACATGATCATCTCAATAGATGCAGAAAAAGCTTTTGACAAAATTCAACACCAATTTATGATAAAAACTCTCCAGAAGGTGGGCATAGAGGGAACTTACCTCAACATAATAAAGGCCATATATGACAAACCCACAGCAAACATCATTCTCAATGGTGAAAAACTGCAAGCATTCCCTCTAAGATCAGGAACAAGACAAGGATGTCCACTCTCACCACTACTATTCAACATAGTTTTGGAAGTCCTTGCCACAGCAATCAGAGAAGAAAAAGAAATAAAAGGAATCCAAACTGGAAAAGAAGTAAAACTGTCACTGTTTGCAGATGACATGATACTATACATAGAAAATCCTAAAGATGCCACCAGAAAACTACTTGAGCTAATCAATGAATTCAGTAAAGTTGCAGGATACAAAATTAACACACAGAAATCTCTTGCATTTCTATACACTAACAATGAAAGATCAGAAAGAGAAATTAAGGAAACAATCCCATTCACCATTGCAACAAAAAGAATAAAATACCTAGGAATAAACCTAACCAAGGAGGTAAAAGACCTGTACTCAGAAAACTATAAGACACTAATGAAAGAAATCAAAGACGACACAAACAGATGGAGGGACATACCATGTTCTTGGATTGGAAGAATCAACATTGTGAAAATGACTATATTAACGAAAGCAATTTACAGATTCAATGCAATTGCTATCAAATTACCAATGGCATTTTTCACAGAACAGAACAAGAAATTTTACGATTTGTATGCAAACACAAAAGATCCCGAACAGTCAAAGCAATCTTGAGAAGGAAAGACGACGGAGTTGGTGGAATCAGGCTTCCTGACTTCAGGCTATACTACAAGGCTACAGTGATCAAGACAGTATGGTACTGGCACAAAAACAGAAATATAGATCAATGGAACAGGATAGAAAGCCCAGAGATAAACTACGGTCAACTAATCTATGACAAAGGAGGCAAGCATATACAATGGAGAAAAGGCAGCCTCTTCAATAAGTGGTGCTGGGAAAACTGGACTGCTACATGTAAAAGAATGAAATTAGAACACTTCCTAACACCATACACAAAAATAAACTCAAAATGGACAAAAGACCTAAAGGTAAGGCCAGAGACTATAAAACTCCTAGAGGAAAACATAGGAAGAACACTCTTCGATGTAAATAACAGCAAGATCTTTTTTGATCCACCCCCTAGAGTAATGGAAATAAAAACAAAAATAAATAAGTGGGACCTAATGAAACTTCAAAGCTTCTGCACAGCAAAGGAAACTATAAGCAAGACGAAAAGACAACCCTCAGAATGGGAAAAAATATTTGCAAATGAATCAACAGACAAAGGATTAATCTCCAAAATATATAAACAGTTCATCCAGCTCAATATCAAAAAAATAAACAACCCAATCAAAAAATGGGCAGACCTAAATAGGCATTTCTCCAAAGAAGACATACGGACGGCCAAGAGACACATGAAAAGCTGCTCAACATCACTAATTATTAGAGAAATGCAAATCAAAACTACAATGAGGTATCACCTCACACCGGTCAGAATGGGCATCATCAGAAAATCTACAAACACTAAATGCTGGCGAGGGTGTGGAGAAAAAGGAATGCTCTTGCATTGCTGGTGGGAATGTAAATTGATACAGCCACTATGGAGAACAGTATGGAGGCTCCTTGCAAAACTAAGAATAGAGTTACCGTATGACCCAGCAATCCCACTGCTGGGCATATACCCAGAGAACACCATCATTCAAAAAGACACATGCACTCCAATGTTCATTGCAGCACTATTTACAATAGCCAGGACATGGAAGCAACCTAAATGTCCATCAACAGATGAATGGATAAAAAAGATGTGGTACATACATACAATGGAATATTACTCAGCTGTAAAAAGCAATGAAACTGGGACATTTGTAGAGACATGGATGGACCCAGAGACTGTCATACAGAGTGAAGTGAGTCAGAAAGAGAAAAACAAATATTGTATATTAACACATATATGTGGACTATAGAAAAATGGTGCAAATCAACCGGTTTGCAAGGCAGAAATAGAGACACAGATGTAGAGAACAAACATGGACACCAAGAGGGGAGGGTTGGGGGGCGGAAACAAACTGGGAGACTGGGATACCAAATTGTACACTCTAAACATATGCAGTTTATTGTAAAAAGTAAAAAAAAAAAAAAAAAAAGCCAGTGCTGAACAGGAAGAGAATACGTTTAAAATTAAGCAAAACAAGGCTAAAAATCCCCCAGAGATCCAGAAAAGGGTTAAGCTTTAGAGAGAAAAAGAAAAACCTTTCTTATCTAAGGAAAAGCTAGAAACAGAGATTTAAAGTTCACAATTACATCATCATCTCAGTAAAACAGGGAGTAAAGACAGATCTGGAAACACTAGGGAGACTTGCGCAAACACACTCCAGTGAGGGGAGACTGAAGAAGCCGGGAAGACGCACCGGGGAAAGCCTGTTCCTCAAGCGAGCCCGCAGCCCTAGCAAAGCACCACCAGGGTAACATCACCGCCCAGGAGGTGGTGCTCAAGGCTGGGAACTGCTGGCATTGTTCTTCAACCAGTAAGCGCCCTTCTGAGACGGGTCTTATCACAAAAAGAATCATCACCGGCCAGGGGGGCTCCTCAGTGAGTCAGCTCGGGGACAAGCTGTGCGTCCGACAAGCTCCCCCCAATGTGCCGTACTTTCCCCGTGTTTCAGCAGCTGCCTCCTGCCCAGCCTACCCACCTGTCGTCGTCTCCGAATCATCCCGCCCTATTTCGACATCTCCCTTCCCCGCCTCCAGCTCTCGGCCTGGCGTAGGGCCGAACGACGGCAGGCCCCCGGAGAACTCATTCACTCAACAACCGCGGCGTTTACTGGGCGACTCCGTGGCAAGCCCACTGCCGGGCGCTGGGGCACGAGGAGCACCATGCCCTAAGGAATCTGCCCGCTCGCGGCACGGAGGGGCCAACTCTCCCGACCTGACCGGAGTTTAACGGGCCGCCGCCTGCATGTCGCAACAGCTTTCCCGATATGCCGGCAGGCCATGCCAGGAGATGCCCGGCCCGGGCCCGCTCCGCCCCACGCCAGCCCGAGATCCCGCGGGAACAGAGCTCTCGGGCCAGGGCCGCCCGCCCGCACGCGACTCGCGAGCCTCGGGATTCGGGGCGGGCGCTAGAACGCGGGTCCTAACGGCATCCGTCAGCGGTTTGACCTTGAAGGCCAGGCACCGCCCTCCCCCTTCCCCCGAGGCGATGCAGCCTGCAGCGCCCACAGCTCCACCAGCGCCAGTCAGCGGCCCAAATTCCGCCTCTACAGCCTGGGCGCTTCGCCCTCTTCCTGCAGCCAATCGGATCCCGACATGATGCTGGCCAATAGCCGCGGTCAAAGTATCAAGAGTGGTTGAGCCTATCAAAGTTCAGCCTTAAGTTTCTCCCGCCCCCCCCAGAAAAGTCGGAGGGCGGGTTGTTCTTATATGTTGGCCAATCAAATGGCCAATAAACAAGAAGCTTCCAAGATCAAAGGGGAAGGGGTGGGATTTAAGGGGTAGCAACGCCGCTGGGTGGAGGAATGACAGGCAACTTCACTAATACCACAGACATATTTTTCCTACGTAAGCAAAGGGGCGGGGCTATCTTGGCGGCTGCACCAATGGCTGACTGAGAGGCGTGTCCTCGGGGCCAAGCGGGAGCCCGAGGCCCCGGGCTCTCTGGGCCGCGCCTGAGGCAGACGCGACGGGGCTGGGGGGCGGCGGCGGTGGCGGCGGCGGCGGCGGCGGGGGTGGGCACCGCAGCTGGCCCGGGTGGATGGAGTTGGAGGGGCGGGGTGCTGGCGGTGTGGCGGGGGGGCCGGCGGCTGGGCCGGGGCGGAGCCCCGGGGAGTCTGCGCTGCTGGACGGGTGGCTGCAGCGGGGCGTGGGCCGGGGGGCCAGCGGCGGGGAGGCCGGGGCCTGCAGGCCCCCGGTACGGCAGGATCCGGACTCCGGCCCGGACTACGAAGCGCTGCCGGCTGGAGCCACTGTCACCACGCACATGGTGGCGGGCGCCGTGGCAGGGATCCTGGAGCACTGCGTGATGTACCCCATCGATTGCGTCAAGGTGAGACCTGGACCAGCTCCGAACCCGACCTGGGGCTGACCTGACCCCTGGGTCATGCCCGGAGCCAGGGTGCCCGGAGCCAGGATCCCAGCCGAGAGCCGGAGCTGACATAGGTTCTTTTCTGGCTCCTGCCACCACCACACGGTTCGAACCACACACCTAAGCAAGCAAGGAATTGATCCCAGTCAGGAACCAGGACCCATTTCTAAGCGTCAGTGAGATCTGAATCGGCACTCTGGAAAGAAAATCTGTCAGACAAAACCCTGGATCCCAGCTGGGACTAAACAGGAATAGGGTGGGATGGGATGGGAGCAGGTAAGTGCTACTAACTTGATTAAGATAGAGCTTACTCAAGACCCTAAATAGGATCTTAATGGCTGGAGATGTTCTCTGGCCAGTGCATTTACAAGTTCCTTGCTGTGTTTTCCCTTAAAAGTGACAGGGCAGGAACCAGAATCTGGGATCTCTCAGCTAGATGAAGGATTTACTTATTAAATCTTAGCCCATGAATGGTTGGAAATCATTGTGCAGTCAGAATTCAGAGTTCCTGACTGGAAATAATATGCGAAAGCCCTTGTTCAGGGAAAAGTTTCGGTTTCTGTGCAGCAAGCATGATACCCCACCTATTTCCTGAACGTGAAAATTGAGCTGGGGTTGGGATTGTGTATGTACAGGCAGCACATCAGCCCTCCAATGAGAGATGGACCTCATAGTGTATTTCTTTAGCCACTTGAAGTTGACAAAAAGGGAAAAGTTGCCTAGAAGGGAAGCCTGACAATATTGGAAAGTAGATGTTAGTGTGAAGAAAATGAAATGGGATCAACAAGAGGGCATGATTTGTGTGAAAGTAAAACTAATTTCATCCACACCAAGCAGGCTGATGAGTGGGTACAAGAAGTCAGATGCATCTGAAGAAAGCTGGGTGACACATTGTTCTCTACAGTTCTTATTCTTATGCATTAGCAAAGGAACCACCAGTAAATAAATAAAACCACACTCAGGGGGACAGTTGAAATAAATATAATGACAGAGACTGGTTCCTCCTTTACATGTTAAGGATAATAGTTGATTTTCTCACAGCTCTTGGATGTATGTTTTCTTCCCAAATTAGGAAGAAGTTACATATTCAGGAGGAGAGTATCAATTTGGGAGAGGCAAAGTCTCTCTCTTCTGCTTCTCCCTAGTTCCAGTACCGTTTCATGTTTTTATTAGTAAGGGGGATGAGGAAATGGAGAAAGTGCTTGTTAAGCTTTGTGA
Source organism: Hippopotamus amphibius kiboko (assembly GCF_030028045.1). Lineage (NCBI taxonomy): Eukaryota > Metazoa > Chordata > Mammalia > Artiodactyla > Hippopotamidae > Hippopotamus > Hippopotamus amphibius. The sequence continues at coordinate 30,201,714 of NC_080190.1, forward strand.
GTGACACTGAGTTGATAGGAGTATTGTAGCACATTGCAAGGTAACTCCTACCAAGGGCCATACCCATTGAAACTGTGGTAAATGCACTTGGCTAAAATGGATATTAGAATTTTAAATACCCATGTCACTTGTGAGGAATAGAAATAAATAGTAAAATCCAGGACAGAGAAGTAAGAGGATGGCTAATGCTCTAACAATATTGAAATGTGAAACGGAGAAGTACAAATAAAAAAATCATTATGTAATAGAGTCTAGGTTGAATGACTGTTGAGTTGTTAATGCTATATATCCAAAAGTTAACATGATCTAACTGCAAAATAACCTCACTATACTTGGACTGTGAGTAGAGTCCAAGATAGTCTAGGGTGCTGTCTTTCAGGATGGGTATCAGCTGAAAACTAGATCAAGGAGAGTAATGAAAATTATTGAATGGCTTGAAAAATACAGTGTAATAATGTGATTGACTTAGAAATATCACCGCAGCTTTATCAATTTTAAGTGTTGTCTCACTACCCTGGGTGGCTATCTCCTTACTGCATATATTTATATAATGTTATTGTTGTTGTAAACATTTTATAACTTCCTTTGTTAAAAATGCCTCCAGAATATTTGGCTGCATATCCTTAAATGGGGCAAGTCTTTTTCCTGTGACAAGATGGAGTTGATATTTTAGTAATTGAGACCATTCAGAATCAAATATGGCAGTTCAGATGGGAGATCAAAATGGGTACTGCTGATTGGGGTCAAAGATAAAGTAGGACTGGAAAGCAAGGAGACTGATTTATTCCTGAGGCTGATAAACCCACTGAGGGAACACTTTGGAAAGAGGAGTTCCAGAAATGTTTTGCATAACCACAGCAGCATTGCTAGAATAAGTCACTTCCAAGGTAACTATTTTGAAGAACAGTTCTTATTCATTTACATAAGCTTTGGAATTTTTGTATTTTAAAAGTTAGTAATACAACATTACAGTCATGCCTCAAAGCACTACATTAAAGAAATAATTAAAAAAAAAAAAAAGAATTATTTCACCTGGAAGAAAAAAATGCTCAGGAGTCTTCAAAAATGCAAAAGTGTATTTTGGAATAATTGTTTTCATTTGCCATTAATGGCAGGGATTTAAATGGCTAAAGGGAAAAACTAGATGAGACCATCAGGATTTAGTGTCAGTAAACAGTGTTTACAGTAGACATTATTGTGCATACATTAAAGTAAAATTCAAATCTCTTCCTTCAGAAAGGGCTTCCCAGTTCACTTGTCCCCAGGCACTATTCTTCCTCTTTTACCATAAATAGGTGGTAGAGAGGAAGAGCAACCCAACATACCCTAAGACCATGGGCAGGTATCTGTGTTGGAGCCTAGAGGGCAACCATAGTGTTTGCAAACGAAAGCTGACAGTGCCTCTTGGCATGCAAGCTGTGCACCCCCAAGCCACTTATCAGGGTCAAGTTGACTTAAAATATCCTTGGGAGGGACCATGGGAAGTCAGCATAGCCTTGCTAGGCTATAGTTATTCAACCAGCTATTTCCATGGTCATAATAGGGAGGTTTGGGAGCCCACGTGAATCCCAGTTTTCCTTTTCTGGGCTTCAGAGGCAAGCACCAGACTTTATCTAAAGGGATTGGTTCTGCAGCCTAAAGCAGTTGAAACTCTTCTCAAAATCATCTGACTAAGCATCTGTCACTGAGGTGCTGCTTTTTGGCTTTGTAGAGGTGAAGCAAATAATCTACTTATATAGTAAGTTAAGGAGGGAAAGAACAAAGGGAAATCTTTTCCAAACTCCGGAGGTAAATGGTTATCTATACACATTCACCAATGGAAGGCTAGGAAATGAAAACATTGGCTTATTTGATTTTCTTGTATCCAATAATAAGTATTCAGTAGATGGCATTTGCTCAAGTTTGTCAAGCACTATCTGATTTGCCTTACCTTTATTGATTTAATCCTTGGAACAACTTTATGAAGTAGACACCATTTTCACTATTTTATAGGTGAAGAAAAGAAGGCAAGTTAGGTAACTTGCCCAGGGTCACACAGTTAGTAGCAGAGTCATGATTTAAACTCAGTCTGACTCCCAAGCCTTCCATACAGCCTCCCAAAAGCAGATTTCCAGAACCAAGCAAGACACAGAATTTCACCAATGTGCTCCTTCCTAAACATGACCTTTAGATGAATAGCGGGACATATAAATCATTGTCGCGACAGGGGAACTTTAAAATGAAAACAAAAAATACAAAATCAAGCCTGGTTTATTAGTGGTTAAAGACCAGTTAGTGGCCCATGCTTATTTGCAAAGTGACTTATACATAAGACAATGCTGCCATGATCTGTAAATTCTAAGGTATGAACTAATATTTCTGAGAATCATTTGAATACAATAAAAAGCCTTATATTTCTAGCATCTCATAAATTAGCAATGGCTTTTACATGCCTTAACTCTGAGTCCCCACAACAGCCCTATGAGCCAGCCATTCTTAGTCTCGTTATAGATGCCAACGCTGAAGCTCAGAGGTTAAGTGACATACCTAACACCACACAGCTAGCAAAGCTGGGGCTCCCACTCAGCCTTTCTGACTCAGATGTGGCTTGTCTTACCAAACTACTTACCTTCCAATTAGTCTGTCTGGCTTTTCTTCAAAGCCAGGCAATGGCTTTTTTATATTGAAGACTATTCATTAATTCTTACTTAGAGATTTCATCTTTCTCTGAAAGATTGATTTATTGGTCCACAAATTTGGGGAGCCATATTTGTTTTAATATTTGGTGTGGCTTATGCCTGGGTCCTCTCCATGAGGGTGTATTTTCATTGAGTTAGAATTGTGAGTTAGATTTAGATGTGTGTGTAAAATGTTCAGTGTAACTTAACCCACAGTCCAGGTTTTTCTTGTGGGTAAAGGGTTCCAGGCCTCTGAGGCCAGACCTTCAAGACTGGTAACCCAAATATGCCATTGACTCCAGCAGAATAGTGCAATTTCTAAACATTACCCCAATGCAAGATTAGTTTTGAACAAACCTATGGAAACACACACTTGTTAAGTCAACGGGCCCAGTTTATCTGTATTAGTGGCCATACCCAGCAAAGACCTGTAGTCTCCTTGAATAACTGATGGATTTTATACTCCCAAGTGATGTGAAAGATCAGTAAACATTCTTTATTAGAAATTTATGGTTTGGGTTGTCTTATTTATTAACTGAGAAGTAGAAAAGAATGTGTCACATTGTGATTAAGTGATACTGTGTATTTCTGATTGAACTTCCAGTAATTAACCTTTTAGGCTACCAGTTCTTTGTTGGTAGCAGGAAGAAAATAACTCTAGAGGAATGAGGATTGCTTGCAGCTAACAAGGACTTGTTAATCTGGTTAGTTTTCTCCCATGCTTTTGAGAAGGGGCATTACTCTTGGATTCCAGATGGCCAACAGGAAGGTTCAAGCTTTTAAATCCAGATTGAATCAGTGACAGGAATGAAGTAGGATTTAAACTGTACTTGGGTGTTAGTTGCCCCTATTGGCTCACTAATGGCCTTTATGAACTGGTGCAGAAAAAGCTAAGATTCATTCATTCTTTCATTCAGTCACTCAACAAATCTTGCATGCCTGCTGTGTTCCAGGCACTGAACATTGATTTTATACTATCTAGTAGCCACCTTAACCTTGAAATGGATCAATAGACAAAAGATCTGCATTGGAGACTCATCCTTCAGAGATTGTCTGTGATTTGGGAAGCATTTCAAATAAGATTAATTTCCTGAATAAAACTTTGTCCAAGAACATCATACAGAATGTCTACCATATACATTTATTCTAGTCATTGATCCTCTAGAGATTCCAAGGGTTATGTTTCAGTGAGACTAAATTTATTCATTGATGCCAGTTTTGGGATTCAGTCAGTTTAGATTAGAAATCTGGACTCTCCTTCAGTTTAGAGATTAGATTGGTTTCCACCTTCATAGTTTGAGGGTAAACTTTCTTTCCCAGGAAATTGGAGCAGCATCTATTAGGAATGCTACTTCTGCCAAAATTTTAATTTACAGGTCCAGCTGCCAATGCCAAGTAGTCTGAAGAAGTCAGATTATCATCAAGGTTATATCAAAGGATGAGCCCTCATCTCATTAGTCAGTGTAGTATGTGGTCAGGAAGCAGGCCCAGGATCAGTCTTCAGAAATAATAAAGTATGTTGTACACAGTAAATAGTTGACTTTGGAATCCACTTGTAAAGAACTTTTAGCCTGAATTTATTAAGATACAAAAGCAACTTCTCCTGAAACACAAGCTTAATATTTGTTGCTGGTGCTCTGAATTATTTTGGAGTTCAAGGATGCTTACCAAGGGGTGATTTCTTCTGAGGGAAAATAATGGTGTTCCACTCATAGGGTCATAGATGACCAGAAAAAAGAAAGGTCCAATCAAGGCTTGGAAAGATTGGATATATATTTGGAAGGCAGTAAAACAGATGACAGGTATCACTTCTACATATTGGCACGATTTCACTTGGAAGGTCTGCCCAGTGCCCAAGCCTGAGTGTCCAGATTGGGTGAGCCGTCAGCTCACTGACATTGCACTTCTCTTTTCTGTACTTTCAGACCCGGATGCAGAGCCTACAGCCTGATCCAGCTGCCCGCTATCGCAATGTGTTGGAGGCCCTCTGGAGGATTATAAGAACGGAGGGTCTGTGGAGGCCCATGCGAGGCCTGAACGTCACAGCAACAGGCGCAGGGCCTGCCCACGCCCTCTATTTTGCCTGCTATGAAAAGTTAAAAAAGACATTGAGTGATGTAATCCACCCTGGGGGCAATAGCCATATTGCCAATGGTATTGAGCCTTCCTGTGCTGGTTCCCCCACTTTCCCAACTCTGGGCTTTGCTGCTGTCAGTGCTTTCCAGTCTCAGCATGGTTTGAAGTTGAAGCTTTGAGCTGGGGTAGGCCAGATTATAGGGGAGAGACTTCCAATCCTGATGTTCTCAGACAGCAGGCTGTTTCAACCCCACCACTTCTTTGGGGCATCTCAACAGAGGGTTACCATATCCTCCTTTACATACCAGCTTGACTCTTTACTCTCATCTTCTCCCTGGCATCAGCTTCTCATGCCCTGGTGATGTGGAGACACACACTGAACTGCCCCCGTTGTGTATTTCCTGACAGTCGGGTAGCATTCTGCTCCTCGGGGTAGGACTGGCCGTGACCCAGCTGCCCAAGGGAGACATTAATGAAGCCTCAGCTCTTCGCCTCACCTTTTCAGAATCCCAGCTGCCCAAGTGCAGTTTGTGTCATGGAGGACATGACAGGGCCTCACCAAGTGAATGGGGTCAGGCTAGGGGCCTCCTGTACAAAGAAACCAGGGGGTTGGAGGTTGTGTGGAAGTAAGGGAAGGGACAGCAGCCTAGAGAAAACCAGAGTGAAAGTGGAGGGGAGAGGGTGACAGAGAGGGTAGTTCAGGACCTGAGGGGAAGGTCTAGATGGACAGATGTTAGCATTTGGAGACTGGGGTTGGGCAGCAGGATAGAAGGTGAGATTCTGTGGTGGAAATCTGACTACCTGTCCTTGTGCTCTCCCTCCATTGGAGGCAGTTGATGGCACTGGCCTCCCTTGGCCACAGTGTATCTGCTTCCTGTCTGGAACATGAACTGCATTTATTCTCAGAGCCATCTTTGTGGGTAAAATCTGGGCTGTTGGGCTGTTTGCTCCGACTCTTCCTGGCCTTCCTATAGTAGCTGTGGAAGGTAGATTGATGGCTTTACTAAGTTAGAGGGAACAAATATCTTCATTTCTCTGAACAGGCATTTAGAAGCAATGGGTTCCCATCTTTTAAACTTGCTCTTAACATTCCCTCTCCCTGCTGTGGTTTATCACAGCCACTCCCCTTCACTCTGGGGCCTCCATGAGTCAGTCACCTTCTCCTGGCCTTACATGTGGCAGTTGTTTTTTCCTTTGCAGGTGCAGCCGGGTGTGTGGCAACATTACTTCATGATGCAGCCATGAATCCAGTAGAAGGTAATGATTCCTCACCCTTTCCCTCTCTGGGCAGCTGCATCTACATCTCTGGGCTTTTACTTTATTTTTGGTCTGCAGATGAAAGCCAGGGAGCACCCCATCAGTTTTGGTGGGAAATCCTGGTGTGTTACATTGTCTTACCACTAGAGGGCACTCCCTCCACGTTGTCGGTGCTTAGGAGGATTCCCTTAGACAGGAAGCATATTCATTGAGATTTAATTCATCTGTGGCTTCCCTGGTAAAAAGGTCCTGTGTGGCCTGTTCCTGCGCCTTCCTGGAAGTCCCCTTTGTAGTGGATTTGATCTAAAAAAATTAGATTATTTTACTTTTCTTCAAAGAGGTAAAGATGGATTTTGACATTTGAAAATACTGCCTTTCTTGTTGGAATGAAGAATGGTTGAGATAGGAATGAAAGGGTACACTGGTAGAGCTTAGTCCCCGCACTGCTGCCTGGATCTTGGCTTTTCAGTTGGAGAGTGGAGTACCCAAACAGATGTGAAAGGAGAGCACAGTTGCCATGTTCCTTAAATTTCCAGTTCTTTAACCTGGGCAAGGCCAAGACAAGGAAAGGGCCAAAGCTAAGCTGAAGATCCTGAGCTCATACCATGTATCTACTTGAGGGGGCAGGAGATGTTTGGGAACGAGCGCCATGCTCTCCTTGGCTAAGAATTCTGGTTTCGGTAGCCCTTCCCCTGTGGAAGGACGACACCCTCATGCTATAAGAGTTCAGTGTTCTGTGTACCTGAGGACTGGGATTGTTAGGGCTATGGGTTCATTGTGTTCACTGCCACTGAGTCATTTCTTGTCCTAAGAGTTATGAAAGCGTACGATGGTGATAGTAATAGGTAGGTACTTATTTCAAGGAAACCCTCCGGAGTCTCTAGACTGTAGGTATATCCTGTATTTTTCTTTAATATTTATTTATTTGGTTGCACCAGGTCTTAGTTGCAGCAGGTAGGCTCCTTAGTTGAAGCGGGTGGGCTCCTTAGTTGTGGCACATGGGCTTCTTAGTTGTGGCATGCGAACTCTCAGTTGTGGCATGCATGTAGGCTCTTGTTCCCTGAACAGGGAACGAACCTGGGCCCCCTGCATTGGGAGCTTGGAGTCTTATCCACTGTGCCACCAGGGAAGTCCCTATCCTGTATATTAATTGGCTGGTTTTAAAGAAATCCTACTGGAATTGGGTCCATTATTTTTTAGCCTTTTATCACCCTCTCCTCTCCTCTCCTCTCTTCTCCTCTCCTTTCCTTTCTCCTCTCATCTCAAAAAGGGGAAACCTTTACTAATCAGGCTGACAAGTCACTCATACCTTTTTCTCTCTCCAATCCATTGGCCGATCTGCTGACTTGGGACTCTGAATCTGGACACTCCTGTTCACCGGTTGATTGCTGTGGCTGTTTCCTTCTTCTCGTTGATGGCACCACCAGTGGTCAAGCAGAGGATGCAGATGTACAACTCACCATACCACCGGGTGACAGACTGTGTACGGGCAGTGTGGCAAAACGAAGGGGCCGGAGCCTTTTACCGCAGCTATACCACCCAGCTAACCATGAACGTTCCGTTCCAAGCCATTCACTTCATGACCTATGAATTCCTGCAGGAGCACTTTAACCCCCAGAGACGGTACAACCCCAGCTCCCACGTCCTCTCCGGAGCCTGTGCAGGAGCTGTAGCTGCCGCTGCCACAACCCCACTGGACGTTTGCAAAACACTGCTCAACACCCAGGAATCCCTGGCTTTGAACTCAAACATTACAGGACATATCACAGGCATGGCTAGTGCCTTCAGGACGGTGTATCAAGTAGGCGGGGTGACCGCCTACTTCCGAGGGGTGCAGGCTAGAGTCATTTACCAGATCCCCTCCACAGCCATCGCATGGTCTGTGTATGAGTTCTTCAAATACCTAATCACTAAACGGCAAGAAGAGTGGAGGGCAGGCAAGTGAAGCAGCACCGAGCGGAGCCAGGGTTCCGCCAACACTGCTGCCCTGCCCACTCCAGCCACCTTCTCTGTCTCCTGGCGCGCTCCAGCCTGAGTGCAGTGGGAGGGAAGGCAGAGGGCTCGCTCCCCCCAGGCTCTTGGTGTTTTGGCTGACACCAGTTCCTGCCGCCCTCCGTCGCCGCCGCCTTTCCTTCCGGCCCTAAGCAAGTGCAGCGAGTCACACCACAGCATCTTTGACACTCTCTCCTTCCTGGGCCTGGTGACCTGCTCTAGACTGTTATAGAGGGATAAGCAGCTCATTCCCCTGGTTCCTAATAAAAAGCCTTTAAACTAAATGGTTTCATTGGGTTTGTCTTGCCAAAGGGGAAGTGAAATGCTGTCAACCGTTATTGACTTTAAGCATAAATCAAGGGGCCCACGGGGAAGGTTTACTGCGTATGTCTGTAGTTTTTGTTTCTGCTGTTTTTGTGGTGATCTAAGACTTTGGGGCCCAACTCCCCCTGTTTTAGTAACAGGCTCCAAGGAATCTCTCTGATGGCAGGAACAGTGGGCTTTGACAGATCCTAGCTAAACAGGTGCTCTTGATCCCCACTGTTGCCTTTTCCCGAGGGCAGTGGTGTGGTGCAGAAGGTGTGGATCTCTCTGCTCTAATTCTCAGCTCTGCCTGCAGCAGTAAAACTTTCCTATGGCACTTGGTTTTCTAATGTAGTTGCAAAGCTAAAATTAGTCCGTGAAGATGCAAGTCCTGAAGATTATGTGGTAAATAATAATACCTTTCATTTGATTTTAAGGCTTTTACAAAGTACTTTAATGTACGTGATCTCATTTGGTTATCGCAAAATCTGAAGCAGGCAGTGCAGAGATCACCTCTATTTTCCAGGTAAGGAAAGCTGAGGGAGGCTGTGACTTGTTCAAGGTCACAGAGTAAGTGCAGAACTGGAACCTCAATGCAGATCTTTTGTCCCCAGAAGTGAATCTAATCGTGCCCTGCTGCAGATAGGAAGTGAGCAGAGGGCTTGTACTCCACCTGCCTTCTGAAGGAGCTCCCTGCTGACGGCCACTTGGGTTCAGAGAGGAGAGGAAACTTACAGGGAGACTTACAGGGATAGGGCTTTCACTGTGCTCTGTGGGTCAGTCTGTTCCTTTTTGTGCAACTGAACCAGTTATTAGCAAGTTTTTCAGTACATACAGTGGAAATTACCCCCCTGAAACTTCTATCTATCACCTTTGCTATGTCCATCCATCAGGCACTGGTGTTGGGGACACAATGATAAATAAAACTACCCCCCCCCCCCAAAAAAAAGATTTTAAAAAATTAAATTACAAAAACAACAACATCCCAGCCCTCAAGGAGACTGTTGTCTGGAGAGGAAGATACATGTAAACAGGCAATTACAAGATAAAATGACAAGAAATGCGATAGGGTAAAACTAGATAGCCTTGGAGGACAGAAGAATACCCAGCCTGGCCTTGGGTGTTGGGGTAGGCTTTTGGAGGAAGTGACATCTGAGGTGACACCTGGAGGCAAATGAGCTAACTGGGGGTGGGGGTGGGGGGCGGGGATGTTCTAGGCGAAGGCCTGGAGATAAGAGAATAAGAAGTGCTTGGGGTTCAGTGTGCAAGGGGTTTGATGGGGCTGACAGCCTGGGCAGCGCACGCAGCTGGAGAGCCAAGCAGGGCCTGGGTCTTAAAAGCAATGCTAAGGAGTTTAGACTTTATCCTGAAGGCAGTGCAGAGACATTACCTGGTTTTAAGCAGAGGTGTGGTATGATGAGATTTACGACTGAAACAGATCACTTAGGCTCTCCAAGAAAGGTTTAGAGGAGCAAGACTGGACAGGCAGGCAGACCGGGGAGGAGGCTGCCACAGTCATCCAGGTAAGGCTGCATGGTGGTCTGTGCAGGGACTATGGTGAGGGAGACAAGAAAAGCACCAGACTGGAGCGAGGTTAGGGTTGCAGATCAGCAGGATTCGGTTACAGAATAAATCTTGTTCTCCTTCCACCTGACAGCCCTTCAAGTATCTATGGAGAATCTGAATGCACTTGAAACAAACTGTCAAGAAAACAGCAGGATCTCCTGTTCTAAACCTTAAGTAAGCTCTGCTGCCCCTCTGATTTAACGATGGAAGAGAGATGTTAGCAGTGCCAAACGGTGATCTCCGGAGTCTGAATCGCCTGGGGAGTAGAAAGAGCATGATGAAGGCATGGCAGAGGTCATTTTAGAGGAAGTAAAAGTGCTTGTAAAAGTGTAAGAGAATAGCTGCCTCCCAGCATGGATTAAGCACGAGAACAAAGGGATGCCTCCCCAAACCCTGGCCCTGTAGACACCTTTCCAGGGCTACTGCCTGGAGTGGTACCAGGACCACAGCAGACATTGTGGCAATAAGGCCCACTTTTCAAGAAAAGGACATGGGGTAATTTCAGAAAGAATGAAAGTCACTAAAGACACCCTCAGCTCTAATGCCACTCACAAATAATGGGAAAAGAATGCAAAGTGACCTCCCGGTCTCTAATTGTGTTCTAGCTAGGGGGGACAGTTGGCTTGGAATTTGGACAGGGCATTAGATTCTGCAGGTCTCTGGGCCCAATCACTAGAGAAAACAGAGGTAGAACAGTGTGATGGGGTCGAGAGTCTGGATGCCAGTGACTGGGTACCTGGGTCAGAACCAAGCCTCACTTTCGTGGGCTCATCACATCCATGGGAACTGTGGGCTTTGGGAGTATCCCCAAGCCCGGAGTCTTCCTGGAAAGCCAGGTAGGTTATGTAGCACCGTGAGGACCCAGCACCAAGCCACCATCAAGGGGTCAATTCCTGCACAGTGCTATCCAATGAGGAAAGTGAGAAAATAAGTCATAATTTGGCCAGAGAAAACTTTTCTTAATCTGACATACAAGACCACTGTGAATGAAACAACCTGTATTAACACAAAACAGTATATAGTCATGTACATGGTTGGTTCCACATGGAACCAACGAGACTGAGAGACAGAAGATGAGATTAGTGTAGGTCAGAGTTAATGAGGAAGAGGTGGCTTTGATGAATAGTAAAATGAAAAAAAACCTTTTGTAAAAACCAATAAAAGTCAGGCCACGCTAATCTTATAAAATTTAGAAAACATAGATAAAAAGAAAATACCTCCAATCTGATTACCCAGAGAATATGACAACATTTTGAGGTAAACATCATCTAGTATTTTTTCGATGCGTTATTTTTTGTTAATTTTCAAAAATCAGACCACAGGGTAAACAGCTTCTTTCACGTCACAGTATATGGTGTCCATTTTTCCACATTATTAAATTTTCTTCCATCACCTCAATGTAAATGGCCACACAGCATTCCATTGTACAAACGTATAACAGGTTATTCAGTCAGTCCCTTGGTGCACCTTTATAATAATTTATTCTCCAGAGCATTGGAAGGTAGAATGTGAATGACAAAAAGGACAGCAGGGTAGCTGTAGAGAGAAGGTTCAGCGTGGGGAGACAGTTTGGTACCACCTCCCAGCAGAAGCTGAAGAGATCCTGACTGCAGGTGAGGGGATGGAAGGGGTGAGGTTGGCCAGTGAGAATTCAGAGGTAAGAGGGTTCTTAGAAGTCATCCCTCCTTGAGCCCCACTTCACTCTACAGCATCCCTGACAGACACCCTCCTGGGTCTGGGAGGTCACTGCGGCCTGAGACCATCCATGTCATCACTGCAAAGTTCACTGGTTAGAAAGTTCATTCCTTAAGTCTTCTGCTTCCATTCTAGAATCATCTCACTCCTCTGCTTCTAAATTCCTCACCATGGCCAACAGGGCTTTACATAATTTGGCCCCTGCCTATCTTTCCAACCTGAACCTACAACATGAAAAATGAAGCATTAAAAAAAAACACATATTTTCTTGAAAATCTAAAATATTCCTTCTGTTGTCTTCGGTCACTGATATAGGAGGCTTGATAAACAATATTCTGTCTAAACTATCAGAAACCTCACACGATCGCTGTTCAGGCTGGATGAGCAGTGCTTGTTACCTCCTGCTACCTTAGATTGATGAGCAGAGGACAAACAATTCTATGAGCGCCGCACACAGCGCTCCCTGCATCGTCAGGGCTCTGTAAACGCAAACTTTTTCCACCAACACCACCCCAGCCGCCCACACTCACACACCAAAAAGAAAGGAGAAAAATTCTTTCTATTGAGGCACTTAAGTCTCCCTGTAATTTCCACCTGTGATCTCCTTCTGCCTGCTGGAGCAGCACAGAATCACACTAATCCTTATTCTCTCTGACAGCCCTTCAAAAATATTAAGACAGCTGTCAAGTCACCCAGGGAGGGTCATATTCTGGAGAGCCTGAAAGCAGGCAGAGGAGTTTAGACTTGACTTGGCAGCTGCTGAGGAGCTCTCCTGGTTCTTAAGCAGGGAGGGACAGGACTAAAGCAATGTCTGAGGATGATTCTAGCAACAGCCCAGATATAGGATGACACTGGAGACAGGGACTCTAGCTGAGGGGCTCTTGACACCATTTAGAAAAAGAGGACCCTCGGGACTTCCCTGGTGGTCCAATGGTTAAGACTCTGTGCTTCCACTACAGGGGGCATGGGTTCAGTCCCTGGTCAGGGACCTAAGATCCTGCATGCTGCGTGGTGGGGCCAAAAAACAATAGTAGTAGTAATAATAATAATTTCAAAAAAAGAAAAAGAGGACCCTGTGAAATATCATTACCGGAAGATGAAAGGGACTTGATGATGGTTTAGACATTCATGTGGGAACTTACCTACAGGTTGTTTGCACTCATCTGGCTGTGTTTCATCTCCTTCGTTAACTGGGGCCCAGAATCGTGCCTTTTTGGTGTCGCCCCCTGCACCCCGGTACTCATAACAGGTGCTTGCTAACTACCTGCTGACAATGCAATGGTTGTGGTCACACACTGAGGTCTGTCTGGGAAAATGATGGTATCGGGGTTAGGAATGAGCCACTTCACTTCACAAACATGTACTGAGCAGGTGGGGGCACTGGGACAGATGTTGGGCCAATGTGATGGTCAGCTTTTGGTGTCAATGTGGTAAAGCTACAGTTTCCCCAGTTTTTCAATCAAACTCTAATCTAGACATTGCTGTGAAGGTATTTTGTGGATATAAGGATATGATTAAAGTTTATAATCAGTTTACTTGAAGTAAGAAAGATTATCATAGAAAGATAATCTGGGAGAGGGGGCTGCTTTAATTAGTTGAAAGGCCTTAGAGCAGAACTGAAGTTTTCCTGAAGAAGGTATTCTACCTGTGGACTGTAGCTTCAGCTTGTGCTCAAGAGTACACACACACACACACACACACACACACACACACACACACACACACACACACATTTCCTACTGGTTCTGTTTCTCTGGGAGAGCCCTGACTGGTGCACACACACAAGAAGAAACCATCACTTACTGAATCATCACTTACTGCTGGCCAGACCCCTCACTTCCTCAGGCTCAGTCATCACACAATCCTCCTAACAATTCTGAGAGGCGAGCACTATTGTTCCCATTTTTCAGCTGAGAAAACTGAAACTTGGAGGAGTTTAGTAATTTGCCCATCCCGTGTTCTTCCCACACACAGTTTCCTCTATTTACAGCATTTTCGCAATGGACCTTTGGATGGTGGGGTGCTTCTGAGTGTTTGAGTCTGGGCTCAGATGTCACCTTCTCAGACAGTTTTCCCTCGCCACCCAATCTAGAGTAATGCCCTCAGTCACTCTCACTTCACCCTGCTTTATTTTCTTTTTCATACACGTTATTACTATTTGATAACATGCATGAAAAATAAAATAACAGGGTATTTGACTATATGATGGTCATTCTAACTGTTCCTTGTTTCAGCACCAATCTCCTTCACAACCAGGATGTCAATTTCACGAGCGCAGGTGCTTTCTTTACTGGTCTTATTCGTCATGACTTCAGTGGGGCCTGAAAGAGTGCTGCACACTTAGTAGGCTAGCACTGAAAAACTTTTAAATAAATGATTTAATTACTTAACTGGACCCAACTCCTGCTGCCAAAGAACTCAAAGTCCACTGGATAACAGAGATAAATAAAACAGCCAGCATGGAAATTGTGCAGTGGGAAATTGAGGCCTGATACAAGTCACAATGCTCACAGTGGTCAGAATGCTCACTTTGAACCAGGCATGATGCCCTTGGGGCCGTGTAGTATTGTGGTTAAGAGCACATTCTCTGGTGCTGGTCTTACTGGGTTCAAAGCCCAGCACTACCTTTTACTCATGAGTGTGTAACTTTGGACAAGTCTTGGCCCCTCTTGCCTCCATTTCCTCATCTGTGAACTGGAAATAACAACAGCAGCTATCTTATAAGGCTGTTTTTGAAGATTAACTGGGCTAAAATGTATGTAGTGAGTGTTCAAAACCAGGCCTGGCACATAGCAGGCACTGTGTAAGCATGTGCTATTATTACTAGTGTCCCGTATAACTAGATGTGAGGCTCACTATTCACTCCACATTATGTTAATGATTGTGTACCAATTAGGTTATAAACTCCTTGAGGACAGAAGCCAAAGTCTTTTTGAGCTCATTCCCTAATACTAAGGAATCTGGGTTTTATTTTGTCATCTGGCCTAATGGTAAGTCACCAAGAGATTAAATGCAGGAAGGGCCATGGTCAGATTTGGGTTTTTAAAAGGTTATTCTGGAAGCCAGAGGATAGTTTTGTGAAGGGGGAGTGTAGTGGGTTGAATGGTGTCCTCCCTAAAATTCATGTCTACCTAAAACCTCAGAAAGTGACCTTATTTGGAAATAGGGTCTTTGCAGATGTAATTAGTGAGGATAGAGATGAGATCCCACCGGATTAGGGAGGGCCCTAAACTCAATGGCTCGTGTCCTTATAAGAAGAGAAAAGGAAACAGAAACACGGAGAGAAGAAGGAGGCAGAGAGTGGAGCAGTGCAGCTACAAGCCAAGGAAGCCAAGGATTGCCATGAGCCAGCAGTGGCTGGAAGATCCTTCCCTAGAGCTTTCAGAGGGAGCATAGCCTTGCAGACACCTTGGTTTTCAGGCTTCTGTCTTCCAGAACTGTGAGAGAGAAAATTTCTGAAGCCACCCTATTTGTGGTACTTTGTGACAGCAGCCTTGGGAAATTAATACAGAGAGTGTAAGGAATGGAGGCAAGGAGACCAATGAGGAAGCTGATGAGGGGGCCCATGTGGAAATTATGGGCGCCTGAGCAAAGGCACTGATGGTGAGGAGAGGAAGAGGCAAACTGGAGGGACATATAGGAGGCTGAATCAACTGAACCTGGAGATCAGCAGTGCTCAGGGTCACAGACAGGAGTCGTCTTGAACAGCCTGCATATTTCTGGAAAGGAAAGCAGATTTTCTGGGGAGGAGTAATATAGTTATGAACGTATTTGAGGCTCTGCAGTATGGATTAATTAGTTAACTGCACAGAGGTTATAGCTAAAATCATAGAGTGGGTGGAGAAAGTGACAGTTAGAATAAGTACTCTTTTTTTTTTTTTTCTTTTCTAATCCTAAACTCTCAGTCCTTCCCTCCCACACTCCCTTCCCCCTTGGCAACCACAAGTCTGTTCTCTATGTCTGTAAGTCTGTTTTTGTTTCGTAGATATGTTCATGTGTGTCGTATTTTAGATTCCACATATAAGTGATGTCATATGGTATCTGTCTTTCTCTTTCTGACTTACTGAGCTTAGTTCTTTCTTTTTTTAAACCCTTTCAAAATAGCATATGCAAAATGCTTAAATAACACACATAAAGTGCATATCGATGAATTTTTACATATGTATGCACCTGTGTAACTACTACACAGAGAACGTTTCCAAAACTCCAGCAGGTTTCATCGTGTCCTCTTACAGCACCATCCCCCAAAGGTAACTACTATTCTTTTTTTTTAATTTTTTTTTATTTTTTGGGGGGTACACCAAGTTCAATCATCTGTTTTTATACACATATCCCCGTATTCCCTCCCTTCCTTGACTCCCCCCCGCTCGAGTCCCCCCCACCCTCCCCGCCCCAGTCCTCTAAGGCATCTTCCGGTAACTACTATTCTTACTTCTGTTACTTTAGATTAGTTTTGCCTGTGCCTGAACTTCATGAAAATAGACTCATATGGTATATACTCTCTTGGGTCTGGTTTCTTTGACTTAACATGATGTCTTTAAGACTCATCCATGTTGTTGCAGTCAGCTGTTTGTTCTTCCATCGCTGTGTAGTTTGAATACACCACAAGGCATTTATCCATTCTCTTGTTGACGAATGTTTAGGTTGCTACTAATTTTTTTTTAATTGCCAATTTTTACTACTATAAACATTCTGGTACCTGTCCTTTAGTGTACATAAGCACTCTTTTCTGTAGAACATAAAAGTGGACTTGCTGGGATTCTAGGAATATATATATTTAGTCTTAGTTCCAAAGTTGTATCAATTTATGCTCCCACCAGCAATGTATGAGAGTTCCAGTTTAGTGAAAATATTTTTCTACTTTTAATTTGTATATAATTTCACAATTTTATAAAAGTTGTCCAAAAAAGTATAAAGAACTCCCATATATTCTTTACCCAGATGCTCTAGCTACTAACGTTTTGTCCCATGGGGTTTATCATTTTATCTATTTATATATATATATATATATATATATATATATATGACCTATCTAGATGTATCTATTTAATCTATTCACACACATACATATTTTCTGAACTATTTATGCCCCCTTTATAAGTAAATACTTCAGTGTATATTTCATAAGAACAAGAAATTTCTCTTGTATAACCACAGCACATTTATCCAAATCAGGTAATGTAATGTAACATTGACACAAAATTATTATCTGATCCACAGTTCATGTTCAATTTCACCAATTGCTCCAACAATGTCCTATTTTATAGCTATTTCTTTTCCTGATCCAGCATCACCAGGATCACACATTGCATTTACTGTCCTTATCTCTTTAGTCTTCATTAATCTAGATTAGGTCCTCAGCCCTCCTTTATCTTTTATGAACCTGATTTTGTGTGTGTGGCTATTACAGGCTAGTTATTTTATAAAACACCCTTCAGTTTGGTTTTCTTGATGGTTCCTCATAATTAGATTCAGGTTGTACAGTTTTGGCAGGTGTACCATAGAAATGACGCTGAGTCCTCAGGGCAATACAGCAGGAGGCATGTGAGGTCAGTTTGTGTCTTGACTGGTATTATTAACTTTAATTAAATGTTTATGGTGTGTTCACCAGGCTAAACAACTGCAGAATTACTAATTTTCCCTTTGTAGTTAATAAGTAATTTGCACAGAGGTGCTTTTAGTTTATGTAAGTATCCTATTCTTCATCAAATTTCCAAGTTTTAGGATCCGTTGATAATTCTTGTTTGAATCAATTCTTATGACTAATGGTTGCACAATGATAATATTCTAACTCCACCGTTCTCTCTATATTTATTAGTTGCTATTCTGCTATAAGGGAGAGCTATCCCTTCTTCCCTACTTATTTACATTAGTATGAGCTCATAGGTTTTTATTTTATTCTATGAATATTCTATGGTAATAGTACCATTCTTATTTAAAAAAATTTTTTTTTCCTTTTGGCTGCATCACACAGCTTGAGGGATCTTAGTTCTCAACCAGGGATCAAACCCGTGCCCCCTGCAGGGGAAGCGTGGAGTCTTAACCACTGGGCGACCAAGGAATTCCCAGTACCATTCTTATTTATGTTGATGTTCAAATCGTCCCAGATTTGATCAATGGGGGCCCCTTCTGATTCCTCTGTTCTTTCTGACATATCACCATTACCTTTTCAGCACTTCCTTGTTTTCTGGTCAATATATTCTAGGCTCATCTTGCACCTTCCCTCTTTCAGCCCTGAAACCAGCCATTTTTCCAAGGAGCCCTGGTTCCCTTTAGTGGAGAATGGTATTTAGAAATCAAGATCTGGGTGCCAGGTGTGCTCGATGCTACTGGCTATTCTTCTAAGCCCTTTAGTACACAGAACAAATAAATGTAAATAATAAATTCATACCCATTTATTTATCTACCTTTACACACACATGCACACTCACACACACAATCATGAACTCATACAGATACCTCCATTCCGATTCAGTACCACAAGACTCATTTAAATCTTCCTCTTCTCCGTGTTTGCAACTCTCTTCTCTAACAGCAAGAACTGGCTTCCACTATCCCCAGTATATTACTCACTTGCTCAATTCTACAGCACACAGAAAGTATTTCAGGATTGCTAACCCATACCACTACAAGAAAAATTCCTTCTAACTAGAATTCAATATTTGTTAGTTTCTGTGTATTTACTCTCCTTTCAGTGTGGTAATACTATTTCTTTGAAATAGAGTTAGGTTCATCTGTTTCTATCCGTATTCAATTTTTAGGTTGTTTCTCCTCTTCTCATCCTTGTTGCTTTTTTTTTTTAAAGAGCAGAATTATTCCTCACTAAGATTCCTCACTAGGAATACTAGCAGAAGTATTCATCACCTAGGGCCTGTAGGGTTTGTGGATGGGCACAATGGGGTCTATAAAGCCAACGGGGTTTTACACAAATTATTGGACGTGTGCATCTTTTCTAGGGGCAGAATCTATAGCTTTAAAAATATTCTTGGGACTTCCCTGGTGGTCCAGTGGTTAGGACTCCAAGTGTCCACTGCAGGGGGCACAGGTCTGATCCCTGGCCGGGGAACTAAGACCCTGCTTGCAGCACGGCGCGGCCAAAAAAAAATCTCAAAATGGTTCTTAACCCCAAACATTTAGGGGAGCAAGAGAGAACAGGAATCCTGGGGGTCTCTTAGAAACCACCTACCAGTGGGATAGGAAGTTCTACTAGATTGTGAGACTCTCCAGGGCTGATAGGATCTTATTTATACTATATCCCTGATTGCCAAGCACACACAGAAATGCTGAGTGAACAGACCAAAGGAGAGAAGGGAAATTTGGGAGCAAATCTGCACATTGAAGACAGCTCCAAATTTCTGTCTTCCTAAGGGCCTGCTCACCAGTGACAACACAGCATCAGGTCAGATGTCTTAGATTCTGGGATTCCCAGGGATGCCTAGAAACAAACCAGAGTTTGAGATGTGTGTGCACGGGAGACACAGCCTGGGCATTTGTCTACAGGTAAACACAGAAAGATAAACTAGGAGAAAAATTTTAGTTTGCTGCAGAGACACTGACCCAAGACTCTGACATACTCCTTGCATGGGTTTCTTTTGGCTGCAAGGTCTCTGCCAAATTGGAGAAGCAGAGCTGTTATACCTGAGTAGGGAAGCTGTGTGTCATGCAGGGTTTGCCCCTTTCAGGCACCAGCTGAAAGCTTTCCCTGGGTGTGGTGGAAGGTAGAAACCTACTCTGGCATCTGACACAGGATGTTTCATTGAAGGACAGCACTGCTCCTCAGGGAGCTTCTGCTGCTAAGGAGAAACGTAAGACGGTAGATAATGAAGCGAGGGCCTCCGCTGCATGGCACATCCCACTAAGTGCTAGCTAGGAATCCAGAAGGAAAAGAAAACCTGGCCCCTGCCACGTGGTTCAAAGAATGTCTAGAAAGTTATGTATGTTTAGGCAAAAGTAAAGTCATAGAACACAAACTGAGCCCATACAAACTGAGTGATCTGTGGGGTGCGGAAGTTAGAGGAATTTTCCTTAAAAGAAGGAGTTGATACAGATTTTGAAGAAGGGTTGAGTCTGAAGAAAAGAGAATAGATAAGGGTGTTCCACCCAGCAGTGATGGCTCAAGGAATAAGCAGAAGTATGGAGAAGAGGAGGCTGATCCTGAGGGCAAAGAAGGGAGGTTGCTTCGAAGAGCAAATTGGAGGGTACTGAGGTCATATGCCCATAAAAGACATTGTGCTTCAAGAGGGACAATGAGATGAAAATGATGCTTAAGGAAGAGACTGTGTGTAGTTCTGAATTGGGGACCTGCCAAATGCAAGGAGGATGGCAGGGAGATTTCTAAAGTCACCTGGATGGGAGATATTTGCCTGGGCTGGGACAGATGGCAGTGTGACCATCTGTTCATCCTACTTCCTAGCAGATCAATAAAATATGAAAATAATAATTTACCATTTTATATGGCTTAAATAATAATTTACCATTACCGTTTTATATGGCTCTGTGGTCTAAGATCACATTTGCACACACAGAATTCTTCCAAACAACAAAGAGAATTATTTATAATCATCTCTTGAGGGTCTATTATGTGCTGGTCATTGCATAAACTGCTCAGGTGAACCTCACAACCAACTGTCTGAGGGAAATAAAGGAGAAGCCATGTGCTTTCTACCTCTTGATAACGTGTGTTGTAGATCCACCCAAATGTGAGTCTCGTAAGAACCCTGTGTGTTAGGTGTGGCGGGAATTATTATCCCCATTTTGTGGATGAGAAAATGGATGCTGAGAAAGGTTAAGGCCCTTGCTCACAGCCACACAGCTGAGGACTGTCAGTCAGTTCTTTGGATCCTGACACCTTAACTTTCACTCTGATTTCACAGACGCAGTGACACAGAGACCTCCAGTGTAAAACACCACTTTGGCCTGGATCTGCTGCCCACTTCAGCTAAACACACCAGTTCCTGGCATTGACTTATTAGTAATTCCACTTATTCAGTGTCACTCAGTTGAGTCTGGACTGCCCAGACAAGGTGCCCAAGGAGCAGAAGTAGAGGGGAAGGCAAGGGGACCAGCCCTCCCGTCTCCTCCCCATCTTTTAGAAGACATTAAACACTCTCTGTTGCCCCCACCCCCAACTCAGAGAGGGCCTGGGTTGCCAGCAGGTGGAAAACACATTTGATCTTGTATCACATTAGCTTGCACAACAAGATAAAAGCAGACAGAGTGAGGGCCAGGGTCTCAAGGTCACCATTATTTCTTCATGCCAGGGTTGAGTCTTAGGAAAGCAAATAAAATGCTGATGCTTGCTTGGAATTAGAAAAGACAAGGAGGAGATCCCTGGGAGGCACTTTTCTAGGCCTCGGCCAGCAGAGACTCCTGCCAGCCCCTCAAAATCCACTCCCACCCCCCAGCCGCCTGCAGCCCACACAAGCAACAAGTTCTTCCATTTGAAGTGTTCTCCCCTCATCCCCTCAAATCCTCTCTCTTCCAGGACAACCAGCTGCTTGTGTCTAACCTATACAATTATGTGGATAATTGTGAACCAAGATGGTTCTTGCTGATTTCACCTTTGCAACATGTGAACTTAAGGTGCATTTTGCATCTGGCTAAGTCCTCAGATCTCTGCTTTATCTTCTGCCTGGCTCACCTGATTCTCAGACCACTTTCCACAAATTGCAGCAACGACTACAACCAAGAGCCAGGGGTGGGAGTGGGGGAGCACAGGGCCCACACATGGCTCCAGAGGGGGATGGAGGAGACCCCATGTGCAGGAGCCAGAACAGTCAATGCCTTAGACAGGAAGCACATGGGCCTCTTTTTAGCTTCAGGCCAAGATCAGGTGCTATATCTGTTATCAAGTTAATGGCTTGACATGTTTGTCATCTGAGAACAAGACATTAAAACAGGCTGGGAAGCAAGGAGCTAATTTAGGGTTTAGCTCGCTTGCCTGTCTCACAGGTGTTCCAAGATGATGGCTGTGTCCCTCCTGGGAGCAATGCACAATTCCCCCCCTTTTTTTTTCTTTTTCTTTTTTTTTTGCCACACTGCATGGGCATGTGGGATCTTAATTCCCCAACCAGGGATTGAACTGGTGTCCCCTGCAGTGGAAGCACGGAGT
Source organism: Hippopotamus amphibius kiboko (assembly GCF_030028045.1). Classification (NCBI taxonomy): domain Eukaryota; kingdom Metazoa; phylum Chordata; class Mammalia; order Artiodactyla; family Hippopotamidae; genus Hippopotamus; species Hippopotamus amphibius. Next base: position 30,223,371 of record NC_080190.1, read on the forward strand.
CTTAACCACTGGACTGCCAGGGAAGTCCCCAATGCATACTTCTTAACATGAAGTTCTTCACGCAGCATTTTCTTACTCTAGAGCTTCCATTCCATGTATGGAGCGTTTACTATACACCAGCACTGACAATGAGCAATGTATAATTTTGCACTTATTATATGGGACCTGTTCATTCTCACAACAGCCGTGTGGGTTAGCCCCATTTCACAGATGAGGAAACTAAGGCTCAGAAAGGTAAGAAGCATGCCTGAATTCACACAGCAAGTACATGACAGAATCAGGATTCCAATGACTGTGTGGCTCACCACTGGCCCACGGGGCTCCTGAGAAGTGAGAGGCAGTCCTGCCTACGGAAGCCACATCCCAGAGAAGAGACAGCCTGGCAAGCAGATCATGAACTGTAAGGTTTTCCTGGCTCTAATAGAGGCAAGAAGAAAGTGTTCTCTTCCTCCTTCTGCCTCTTCCTGCAGTGATGCTCAGAGGTGGGACCCAGATCTTTGGAAACGGCAAGTTGGACACTATCTTTCCATGGCTGCCCACATCTTTGCTAGTTGTTAGAGGGTCCAGAGGCCAGTGAGGAATGGCCACCTTGGAGGGTCCTTCTGTTCACATTTGACAGCCAGGACTGTCACCCGTTGTCTTGCATAGGCCCATCCTGCTGCACTTGTTGCTCCCTCTGTGGGAATGCACGTCCCCAGGTGCCACATGGCTCACTCTCTCACTTCTTCCTGGTCTCTGCTCTGGTCTCACCTCCCCAGAGAGGTCTTCTTCGAATTCCTCACCTAAGTAGTCTACCCCACTCCTTTGTGCCTTGCACCTGCTTTATTTCTCTTATCACACTCATCACGGTCTGAAGTTTCATTATACACTTATCTGCATATTGTGTCTCCCCAAATGAAGATGGGCCCCAATATCTAGAACAGGATCTGGAACACAATCAGTAATAAATAATTTGTTGAGCAAGTAAATCAATTTAAATCTTACAACAATCTTGCAAGGAAGGTACAGCACGAACCTCTTCATCATTTTAAAAATATGGGACAGGTGTAGAGAAGTCATATGGCAAGTCAAGTCACGCAGGGCACCCCGTCAGTCTGGATGTGTGTCCGGGCCCCTCTCATTCCCATGCCACCCTCTTGGCCCAACATTATCCTCCTCTCCTCCCTCGACTCAGTCCACAGTTCTGTGGTCCAGGGACTGTTGGTTGACTGTAGAAAGGAAAGAAACCCAACAACACCCAGGAGAGGCATTTACAGTCCCTGCGCAGGGCAGAGTGGCGTCCTCCAAGAAGCACAGCACAGAGTCAGCGTTACCACCTCCCTTCCCATTGCCAACGAGCATCCAGCTGCCATGCAGGGGGCTGCACCCAGATCATCCTCCAGACAGCAAGAGCTGCTCGGCCTCACTGGTGATGCAAGAAACACCTGCCTCTCTCCACCCTGGTCTTTCACGAGGAGCCCTGCAGCCAGGCACCTGCTCACAACAGGCCGCATGTTCAGTGAGAGTCCATACCACCAACACGCGGACGTCCACCCCGCTGTGGGCAGCAGGCTGCTCCCAGCCCTGTAAGGGCGGAAACCCAGGTAAAGACGACCTTTGGGTTCCTGGCAGAGGCCACCCAGAAGGAAGGGACGTGAGGGCAGGACTGCAAGTGTGTATATGATGGGGCGGCAGTGCCCCAGAGCTAAGTCACTCACACAAACAAACGAACACACACAGGGTCTCAGAATGGGAAGAAATGTTAAAAGCAGCTGAGAGATCTGGGTTTGTGTCACAGTCCATCTCTTACAAACTGTGTGGTGTGACATTAGGGAAATTACTTCCTTTGACATATAGGGATAGTAAAATAATATCTGCTCGGAGTACTTCCCACAGAGAAAGAATAAAATTCAATAACAAATATGTGAAAGCATCTTAGAAACTCTAAAGTATCCATAAACACAGAGATGCATTGCACGTATTTTTTTTTTCTGTTTAAAAAAGGAAAAATGACTCATTAGGGAAAATATAATGAATATAATCAATATACATAAAGAAGAAAATAAAAATCACCTATAATTCTACTAGTCATAATCACTGTTGCCAGTTTGTATATCTCTTTCAATCTTTTACCCAAAGCCCACATATGCAAATATATTTTATATGTGCCTATGCCCACTCACCACAAGACTGGATTACACGAACTTCACTGCCAGGACTCTTAGAATTTTTTTTTTAATTTTTTTTACATTTTTATTGGATCATAATTGCTTTACAATGTTGTGTCAGTTTCTGCTGTACAACAAAGTGAATCAGCTATATGTATACATATATCCCCTCCCTCTTGGACCTCCCACCCTCCCCATCCCACCCCTCTAGGTCATCACAAAGCACCGAGCTGATCTCCCTGTGCTATACAGCAGCTTCCCACTAGCTATCTATTTTACACGTGGTAGTGTATATATGTCAATGCTACTTTCCCCCACACTTTTTTTTTTAAGCTCTATATTGGAATATAATTGCTTTACACTCGTACCAGCTTTTGAGGTACACCAAAGTGAACCAGCTGTATTTATACATATATCCCCATATCCCTTCCCTCCTGCAACTCCTTCCCACCTTCCCTGTCCTGGCCCTCTAAGGCATCACCCATCATCGAGTTGATCTCCCTTTGTTACACAGCAACTTCCCACTAGCTATCTATTTTACAGTTGGTAGTATATATATGTCTATGCTACTCTCTCACTTCGTCCCAGCTTCCCCTTCACCCCCCACCCCCCCAACCCTGTGTCCTCCAGTTCATTCTCTGCATCTGCATCCTTAATCTTGCCCTGTCACTGGGTTCATCAGTACCACTTTTTTTTTTTCAGATTCCGTATGTATGAGTTAGTATACAGTATTTGTTTTTCTCTTTCTGGCTTACTTCACTCTGTATGACAGACTCGAGGTCTATCCACCTCATTACATATAGCTCCACTTCATTCCTTTTTATGGCTGAGTAATATTCCATTGTATATATGTGCCACATCTTCTTTATCCATTCATTTGTTCATGGGCATTTAGGTTGCTTCCACGTCCTGGTTATTATAAATAGTGCTGCAATGAACGTTATGGTACATGTTTCTTTTTAGATTATGGTTTTCTCTGCGTATATACCCAATAGTGGGATTACTGGATCATATGGTAGTTCTATTTTTAGTTTTTTAAGGAATCTCTAAACTGTTTTCCATAGTGGCTGTACCAACTTACATTCCCACCAACAGTACAGGAGAGTTCCCTTTTCTCCACACCCTCTCCAACATTTACTGTTTCTAGATTTTTTGATGATAGCCATTCTGACCAGTGTGAGGTGATACCTCATTGTGGCTTTGACTTGCATTTCTCTAATGATTAGTGATGTTGAGCATCTTTTCATGCGTTTGTTGGCCATCTGTATGTCTTCTTTGGAGAAATGTCTATTGAGGTCTTCCGCCCATTTGTGGATTGGGTTGTTTGCTTTTTTGGTATTAAGCTGCATGAGTTGCTTGTATAACTTGGAGATTAATCCTTTGTCTGTTGCTTCGATGGCAAGTATTTTCTCCCATTCTGAGGGTTGTCTTCTTGTCTTGTTTATGGTTTCTTTCACTGTGCAAAAGCTTTTAAGTTTCATTAGGTCCCATTTGTTTATTCTTTTTTTTTCCCATTTGTTTATTCTTGATTTTATTTCTATTATTCTAGGAGGTGGGTCAAAAAGGATCTTGTTTTGATGGATGTCATAGAGTGTTCTGCCTATGTTTTCCTCTAGGAGTTTTATAGTGTCTGGCCTTACATGTAGGTCTTTAATCCATCTGGAGTTTATTTTTGTGTATGGTGTTAGGAAGTGTTCTAATTTCATTCTTTTACATGTAGCTGTCCAATTTTCCCAGCACCACTTATTGAAGAGGCTGTCTTTTTTCCATTGTATATTCTTGCCTCCTTTGTCAAAGATAAGGTGCCCATATGTGCTTGGGTTTACCTGTGGGTTCTCTATTCTGTTCCATTGATCTTCCTTTCTATTTTTGTGCCAGTACCATACTTGATCACTGTGGCCTTGTAGTATAGTTTGAAGTCAAGAAGCCTAATTCCACCAGCTCCATCTTTCCTTCTCAAGATTGCTTTGGCTATTTGGGGCCTTTTGCATTTCCATACAAATCGTAAGATTTCTTGTTCTAGTTCTGTGAAAAATGCCATTGTAATTTGATAGGGATTGCATTGCTTCTGTAAATTTCTTTGGGTAGCATAGTCATTTTCACAATGTTGATTCTTCCAATCCAAGAACATGGTATGTCTCTCCATCTCTCTTAGAATTTTTATCATTAACTTCATTAGAGTAGGAATCTCAGTCTATTCTGGAACTTAATCATTGTTCTGGCTAAGTAAGAAGTTTTAGAAACTTACTGTTAATAATTCCTCAGTCCTTTAGTTTAATAAATATGCAGTTACCTACAGCATGGTACATTGGGAGAACCATTACACTAGGAATCAGGAGATCTGAGCTCTTTCCCTGTGTCTGCCAATAAAGAGCAGTGTATACTTTCGCAAGAAGCCCTTGTGACTCAGTTTCCCCATCTGTGAAGTGAAGGTGATTGTCTATGCCTTGAGCGTCAGATGAGATCACGTATAGGAAAGTGTTTAGAAAAAGTACAAAGCACCCCCAGATGGGAGGTACTGATCCATCTCCACACGGTAGATAAAGTCAAGGAGACAGTACACCTGCATTAATTCCAGTCCCATTTAACAAGTCCTAACAACCAAGGCAAAGGCCATCTTAAGAGAGTCTGCTGGTTTCTAAGATGCTAATGTACAATTCTCTGTGCCTCCAGCACTTACTCGTGAGTCATTCCCATCTGACCCAGAGCTAAAGCATGCCCCAAAGTGGTTGACTGTTGCTGCAAGGGATGAGGAATACTGGTACACCTCCCAGTTCCAGAGTCCACCTTGAGAGGTCAGCACCATATCCTCTCTGAGGCCACTGGGTTTTGTTTTCTCCAAGTGAGTTCTTGAAACAACTGCAGCTGGACTTGTTAAACATGCAGGTTCCCAGGGCCACAGTCAAAGTCTTTGGTGGTGGGGCTCAGGAATCTGCATGTTTAACAGCATTCACTGCCTCTCTCCCCATGCCCCAAGTGATTCTGATGTCCTCACAAAGTCTGAGAACTCATCCAGTCCAACCTCTCATTTTATAGGCGGGAAAACTGAGGCTTATCCATAGGACCAGAGCTCAAATTTCTTTCTCAACCTCTCTCTGCTTCTTTCTCCTTTTTTCCTTCCCTCACTCCCTCCCTTCTTTACTTTCTCTCTTTATTTCGAGAACACAGACCTTTTCTCTCTCACCACAGACAGGTCAGCAGAAAGGTTCCAGTTCACTGGGCAGCTCTGTTCCACGTGGTTACAGAATTCAGATTTCTTGTGTGCTTAAACACTGTTCTAGGGTCTTTTTTTTCTTTTAAAGTCATAATTCCTATTAAAATCAGTAATAAGGAAAGATGGTTTGACACACAGCAATGAGCAGTCATAATTTTTCATCTGCCAAGGAGGCTAAGACTCGGGCAGAGTGGGAGTGAATGAGAAGCAGTCTTATTCATTTGTTCACACACGCATGCCTTCCTTTATTCCTCAAACCGTCACTGACCATCCAGTAGGTGACTGGTGCTGGGCCTACAATAGCACCTAAGACAGGCCCCTGCCTTTGTTCTAAGTCAGTTCACATCACAGCATCACTCAGATTGAAAAATGAAACGGGATGACTTAGGAGCAAGTGTTGGGGCAAAAGGGGCCAGCGGCAGCCCCAAGGGAAAAAGAACACTGTTCCAGCCCAGCTTTGTTCTCTCCTGTGACCATCCCCCTTGGCTTCCCTCTTTTGGAGGGGCAGAATCTGTGGTCCAAGAGTCACATACAGTGTTTCCAGTCCCAGACTGGCCACATCCTGGGTTCAAGAACAGAATCCAGGGTGGGGAAGGAAGGAGGCTCTTCTTCCCTCCCACAGCACTACCAGTGTGCTGGCAATACCAAAGTCAGTGCAAGGCTTCCCGTGACAGACCAGCAGGCTTAGCAGTCCATGCAGAGCCAATAAACATCATCTCCTCGAACTTTATTAAGGTTTTGAATGGGTTCCCACTTAAGAAGTCCTTGAGAAACTTGGAAAACATGGCTTGGTGTGAAAGTTTTATTAAGCAGGATGTTGGGAAAATTAGTGGTGTCATTTAGCATCCCCTCAAATCATTTTTGGCATTAATTTGCTTTGCCCTACGTGGTCTCCAAGCCATCCTTGTCTTCTTCCCCCTCTGTCTCTCTCCTAATCCCAGTGACTCTTCAAAGGGACTTGTACAGCTTTGAACAGGGTTGTAAACTGGGACTTGTGTAAAAAAGGGGTCAAGGGAGCTATAAAAGAATGATTTAAGCAGACAAAGGCCACTTTATGTTCCAACTTAAATGTTGAAAACATAAAACCATTCTTAAATACATGCTAGCTGAGTGTATGGAGAATAAAACTTCCTTTTGAAAATAAACTTTGTCTTCTACAATCAGTTCATTACACACCATCACAAAAATGTGGTCCAGCAGAGGGAAAAGCATTGCAAAGGCAGAGAAAGGAGCAGAAACTGCCCAGTGAGTTCAGAGTGGGGAAGAGCCCGGGTGGCTGCAGCACAGGGGCAGGAAGTGGCTGAGGGAACTGCTCAGGGTTCCTCTCTCCCTTTTCAGAGGACACCCCTTAAACTCACAGCTATCTGCCTGCAAGAGGCATAAAACAGAACAGAATGGAGAAAATAACAGCTTCCGATATTACAGCCATTGTTGCTCTGTGTCTCCTAAATGCAGAGCACTGTGTTCAGAGGTTTCTGTACATTTTCTCACTTGATTTCTCCAATAATTTTGCAAGGAAGGTGTTATCCCCTACTTCACACATAACCTAGCCATGGTCATCCAGCTAAAGGGGGATTTACACTCAGCCATCCCCCACACTCTAAAGCCTATACTGTTTTTTTAAAAACCACATCATAGAAAAGATGACTAGAAATATCTGCCTGTGATGACATGAGCATTTCTTATGGTTTCCCTGCATTTACTAATATATATATATATATATATACATTTGAAAAACCACTTATTTAAAAAATACAACTCATAGCCAAAGCAATCCTGAGGGAAAAAAAACAAAAACAAAAACAAAGAGCTAGAGGACTCAGACTTCCTGACTTCAGACTATATTACAAAGCTACAGTAATCAAGACAATATGGTACTGGCACAAAAACAGAAATATAGATCAATGGAACAGGATAGAAAGCCCAGAGATAAACCCATGCACCTATGGTCAACTAATCTATGACAAAGGAGGCAAGCATATACAATGGAGAAAAGACAGTCTCTTCAATAAGTGGTGCTGGGAAAACTGGACAGCTATGTGTAAAAGAATGAAATTAGAACACTTCCTAACACCATACACAAAAAATAAACTCAAAATGGATTAAAGACCTAAATGTAAGACTGGATACTATAAAACTCTTAGAGGCAAACATAGGAAGAACACTCTTTGACATAAATCACAGCAAGATCTTTTTTTGACCCACCTCCTAGAGTAATGGAAATAAAAACAAAAATAAACAAATGGGACCTAATGTAACTTAAAAGCTTTTTCACAGCAAAGGAAACTATAAATAAGATGAAAAGAATGGGAGAAAATATTTGCAAATGAATCAAGAGACAAAGGATTAATCTCCAAAATATATAAACAGTTCATGCAGCTCAATACCAAAAAAACAAACAACCCAATCAAAAAATGGGCAGAAGACCTAAACAGACATTTCTCCAAAGAGGACATACAGATGGCCAAGAGGCACATGAAAAGCTGCTCAACATCACTAATTATTAGAGAAATGCAAATCAAAACTACAATGAGGTATCACCTCACACCGGTTAGAATGGGTATCACCAGAAAATCTACAAACAATAAATGCTGGAGAGGGTGTGGAGAAAAGGAAACCCTCTTGCACTGTTAGTGGGAATGTAAAGTGATACAGCCACTATGGAGAACAATATGGAGGTTCCTTAAAAAGCTAAAAACAGAATTACCATATGACCCAGCAAGTCCACTACTGGGCATATACCCAGAGAAAACCATAATTCAAAACGACACATGCACTCCAATGTTCATTGCAGCACTATTTACAATATCCAGGTCACGGAAGCAACCTAAATACCCATCGACAGAGGAATGGATAAAGAAGATGTGGTACATATATACAATGGAATATTACTCAGCCATAAAAAGGAACGGAACTGGGTCATTTGTAGAGACATGGATGGACCCAGAGACTGTCATACAGAGTGAAGTGAGTCAAAGAGAAAAACAAATATCGCATATTAATGCATATATGTAGAATCTAGAAAAATGGTACAGATGAACTGCTTTGCAAGGCAGAAATAGAGACACAGAGGTAGAGAAGAAACATATGCACACCAAGTTGGGGTGGGGTGGGGGTGGGATGAAATGGGAGATTGGGACTGACATATACACACTAATAGGTATAAAATAGATAACCAATAAGAACCTGCTGTACAGCACAGGGAACTCCACTTCACTGTACAGTAGAAACTAACACAACATTGTAAAACAACTATACCCCAATAAAAAATTTTTTTAAATCTTAAAAAAAAAACAAAATAAAAAATAAAAAAATACAAGTCATACAAATATAACACATTCTTATAAAAGCCAAATAATTCAGAATGAATAGAAAAGTAAGACTTCTCCTGACATTCCCTATAATTAAAGGTATAGCTGTAAACACAAAATAATACTGGAGAAAAAGATTTTTGAAGAGAAAAGAAACAAAATCTATAGTCCCTCCACTTTAATGAAACAACTGGGAGTGATTTGAAAATTACTTTTCAGTCTGATTTTTTTCTACACTTGGGGTATCTGGTTTGTAATATACACTTGTATTTTATACCCTGCTTTCCTCAAATTATGTCACGGGCATTCTCCATATCACCTGCCTGGTCTTCTTATCCTTCGGAGTTCGTGGCTGGGTAACATTTAATTGAAAGCCATAGTTTGCTTAACCATCCTCCCATTGCTGAACATTTAGATTGTTTCTAATTATTTGCTATTAACAAGTGTGCTGTGATTAAGATCTCCAGGCATTTTTTTCCTCTTTCTCTAGTTTGGATTATTTCCCTAGCATTCCCAGAAGTAGAATTACTGGGTCAAAGGGTGTGAACATTCTCAAGGCTCTTGATCCATAGTGCCTAATTGTTTTCCAGAAGGACTGAACCCATTTTTGCTATTTGGAAGCTGGCTACTTTCTCTGTGTGGGAAGTTCTGGGGAAAGACTTTGTTTAAGCCTTCTTATTCTGCTTAACTGAAATCACTACACTTTAATTTTGCTGTTTCATACGATGCATTTCAAAGTCTGTTGACAATGTTTGACCAACTGATTATTGGGTGGAAGATTTATACTGGTCTCCCTGTCTCCAGGCTCTTCCTGCCTTCAATCTGTTTTGCACACTGCAGCCAGATTAATTCCTTTGGAAACATCACTTGCCTTGTGTCACTGTCCCACTCAGTAACTTGTAGTAACTCTCTGTTTCCTCCAGGATCAAGTCCAAACTCCTCTACTGGGCCTTGAAGACCCTCCATAGGTCCCACCACCCTTCCCAATTCAATCTGATCTCCCTCAGCAGAAATCTTCAGCCATTCCCCTTCTAATCCCCAAATTATGCTCCATCTGCTTTCCCCTTTTGCTTGTGTTTTCTCCCACCTGGAATGCTTCCCCAGCCTTTTGACCTAGTCCAAATCCTTCTCCACTTTCAGGGTGGTTCAGTCCCACTCAATCAGCTGAGAATTCTGCAAGAAGAGCCATGGAAAGTGGGGAAAAACCTAGCATCAGGAGTGCAGAAAGAGGGGGAATTAAAGGAGAGAAAACAGTGGTGATGCCATGCACACCATCAGGGACCAGGAGGACACAGGCACCCCCTCATTAAAGCCATGAATGGGTTAGCAACAAAGACCAGAACCAAGGCAAAATTCTTTGTGTTATTGATGACATTTAGGCTGTTTCAAATGGCCTAAAGAGGGGATCTGTGGACTAGGGCTAATAAGATAATGATGACAGTAATAATTATAGTATAGTTAGCATTAGCTTCACTTTGAAAAACAGTGATTTAAATATGAGAAAAATTAATTTGTATTTTATGCAAAGAAATCCTCAGGAAGTCCAGTGCTGGAATGGCTGCTCCCTGCTCATCAAGGACTCTTTAGCTCTCTGTAATGCCATCCCCACAGTGTGGCCCTCCTCCTCATGCTCCAATATAGTAGTTGGGGCACCAGCCATCACATCTAGAGTCTAGACCAATAACAGGCATAAGGACAACAAAGAGGGTCTCTGTTTAGGGAGAGTTTCTGGAAGTCACAGGCAATGCTTCTGCTCAGAACTCACTGGCCTAGTCACATAGCTGCACCTAGCTATAAGGGAATCTATACGCCCAGATAAAAATCAGGGTTCTCGGACTTGCTAGGTGGTACAGTGGTTAAGAATCCGCCTGCCAATGCAGGGGACACGGGTTTGAGCCCTGCTTTGGGAAAATTCCACATGCCACAGAGCAACTAAGCCCATGCACCAGAACTATTGAGCCTGTGTGCCACAACTATTGAAACCCACGCACCTAGAGCCCATGCTCCGCAGCAAGAGAAGCCACTACAATGAGGAGCCTGCGCACCACAATGACGAGTAGCCCCCGCTCGCAGCAACTAGAGAAAGCCCATGTGCAGCAACGAGGATCCAACACAGCCAATAAATAAATTAAATAAATAAATAATAACAAAAAAAAATAAAAATCAGGGTTCTCAATAAATAATATTGAAATAATATTCTAAATGGAAAAACAGCAATTAATTTTTGAGAACATTCAAGGTAAATGCTTTTCACAAGTGAGAGGTCTACTGAGACAGTTGTGAATGTGAAAGAGGGCAAGAAAGGTGAAATCCTCCCTCCTTTAATTTGTATTGTGTTTGGAATTGTCACTCTGGTTTTCCCATAAAACAAATGAGTGGAAAAACTGCCACATAGGGAGGGTGGGCAAGTTTGCTAATGCTAATTTTGTGACTGACCGGTATCTAAGATGCTAGGAAGTGTGAACTCTTGGTGGAGTTGGATGGGTATCACAGCCCCATTTGGAATGAGGCAGGGTGGGGGTGAGATAGGGTGGTAGGGGGCAGAAGGCATATTTGATTACAGAAGGAAAGCTGTTTCAGAAAAGATCTTCAGACTGATAGGGACTGCAGACAGAGAAGGAAGAGAGAGTATAGGGCAGAGACTAATGTAAAAAATACCATGGACATGGAATGGGGTTGGGGAGGCCAACTGGAGTTTAAATACTTGCAGATAGGCAGGTTTAGCTTTACACCACTGGCTACCCTTAGTTCCTCCCAAGCTCCCAAGACCAAATTAAACTCAAGGACTGCAGCTAAAGAATGGTCAGGCCCAGTAACTACCACAGCACTTTTTCACTGTGCCCTGTCTTCTGTGACTGTGTAAGCCTGAGTTGTCTGCAGGCTGCAGTAAAGGAGGGGTTGCATTCCAAAGGAATGACCAAGGCTGGGTGTTGCCAAGGGAGGGGAGCCACAGAAAATCATAGGGAAAGGCTAGTTCCTAGAATGTGAGCAGCTGGAAGGCAAGGACCAGGTCAGTTTTATTCCTTGCTATATACCTACACCAAGTACACTGTCTAGGCCATGGTTTCCTCTACCCTTACCCAATGAAATTTTGTTAAATGAATGAATGAAAGACTGGCACTGAGGTCACAGGCTAAGAAGGATCTATAAGCATCTTCCTGCTGGCCCTTTAGAGTGGCCAGTTGGGGATGTCAGGAAACACTCCATGGGAGGCAGTCCTGGCCTATTTCATCAAATGGCAACTGCAGGCTGAAGCCAGGGGCTGTTTTCAACAACACGGTGGGTCTCTGGTGTGGGGTCCAGGATCTTAAATGGCAGTGACTGAGAAATCTCTGAGATTGGATAAGGGGAGGACTTTGTCCTTTCTGTCTCTCTTTGCCTTCTTCCTACCACTTACTGACCCCTTACTAGGTCTCAGGTGTCATCCTAAATGTGGTACACGCATTATCTCATTTAATCTCCTGATATTCCGGGGAGGTTGACTAACAATCCCCATTTTGCGGATGAAGAAACTGGAACTGAAAGAGGTTAAGTAACCTCTTCAAGGAATGAAAGCTCTTAAGTGAGAAAGCAAGATATAAACCCAACTCTCCCTGACCACAAAGCCCTCATCTTAACTACTCCTCTCCCTGCCTCTATTGGCTCCATGTTCTAACTCACTTACTCAACCTGGTTGCAAAACATTTTGTTTACATATCTAACTTTTTATTTTGAGATATCTTCAGATGAACAGAAAATTTGCAAAAACAGTACAAATAATCCCCATATACCCTCCATCCACACACCCCAAATGTTGGTCTTTTATTGCCAGGAGTAAATATTGCTTACATTTTCTGACTATATTTCTATGTCTTGTTGGACTTAAATTTTCATCAGTTTCTTGGGGATTGCAGACCCTGGCTGAAGGCGAGAGAAGCGCTATGGCAGCTGGCTGGTGGGCAGCGGGCTGCATTGACCACATGGGAACGCTGATCCCCTGGAACAGATGTGCCAGCTCCCAGCATTCCCCTAGAGGACAAGAGGGTCATCCAGTGACTCGTCTAATGGGAAGGCTTCTGAGGAATGTCCCAGACGCCAGGCTTGAGAGATTCATTAGCTACAAAAGATGTCTAAACAAGGGAAACATTAGCAATGACAGCCCCTCAGAATAATTCCACCTCTTCCTCCCTTGTACTGTCAGTTCAGGGCAGAGAGACTTACTGTGAACCTACTGTGAGTCAGGCACTGAATTAAGTACTGGGGAAAATGACAACATTGTCAGCGATGCTGCGTCAGAAAAAATGAGATGGTTGACTAGAAAAGATAGGGGCGCCTTGGTAGGAATTCCCCACTGGTATTCAATTAGGGACCCTCAGTTAGGGAAAAACCTCAAATTATTTTGGAAACAAAATCAGGAGGCTGGGGGTGGGGGAGGGGGGCAAGAGAAGATGCGACAAGTTCCTGCATGAAAACAAGGCAATCCAGCTCTGTTTCCTGCCTAATGCTGGTGGTCCTGGGGTGGGTGCTGGGGGCAGCTCAGAGGAAAGCAGGCCCTGTGAGAGGTGGGCAGAGAAGCAAGGGGGCCAGAATACTGCAATTTTAAGGGCAGAGCAATACAAGTAGAGCCCCAGTTTAGCCCCCAAGCAAACCTACAGACCATAAAAAGATGAGGCTAATGCTTCTGGGAAAATATTTGCTACAGAGCAGAGGGGAGAGCCACAGGGAACACTCCCACCCCCAGGGTCATTCACTGTACCCATAAGCCTTCTTGGTGCTTTTCCCTTGCATGTTCCCCGCGTCTCCCTCATGTCCAGTTTCATCCTGCAGACTTCCACTGACCCAGAAAACCCCAGGGGTGACCTGCTGAGGCTCTCACGTCACACAGGTCTGGATTCAAGTCCCAACCCTGTCACTAACCAGCTGGATGGGCACTTAACTAACCTCTGTGAACCTCAGTTTTGCATCTGTAAAGTGCAGGTGATGATACATTTTCAGGAATTTGATGTGATGATGGAAGGAGCTTATGCATGGAAAGTGCCCAACCTGGCTCCAGGAAAGCAGCCTTCTTCCTGTCTTCTCAGGCCACTTTTCCCTCCCATCTGCTTGCCCTTCATCTCTGATAACACTGGTGGCCAGCGTGCTGCGCTCTCCTCGTCTATTTTTTCCAGGTTATGGTGGAAACAGACCAAGGAGCCTGAAGATCTGGGTTTGAATCCTGATTCTGCCACATAACAGCTGTGTGATCTTGGACAAGTCACTTAATCTCTCTGAACTCCAGTTTCCTCACTTGCAAGATGGAAATTATACCTACCTCACATGGGATAATGTAGGGAAGTGCTTTGTAACTGTTAAAGAACTTTATGAGACTCAGCTGATGTTTTGCTGCCCTTCTCATCTCTCCCCATAATTTTCCCACTCCCACTCTCCATCCTCTGACATCAAGCCCAACTTGGGTATGAGGAGCACCGAACAGGGAGTTAGGAGCTGTGAGTTCTGGTCCAAGGTCCATCATCAATTTTGGGTCCTTTGGCAAATCATGATCTTCCCAGGGCCTAGGTTTCTGTCTGAATAGGAAATCTCTCATGGCCTCTTTTACCATGAGGTTCCACACATTTGTGGCTAAAGGGGTCAGGAGTTTATTTTCAGACAGGAATACAGTCAGCCTTGGAGGACGTCACTGCTTCTGTGCACAGCTCTGCTCTCATCACATTCTTCTGTTAATATGGCCGAGATCATGCACTTCTGGGTCGTGTGTGAGCCTGAGGGTGTCTCCAATACTCAGTTTAGGGTAATTAGTCTTTTTTGACCCTTAGCAGGGGAAATGTCTCCAGTTGGGCGGAAATGAAGTTGTCAAACATAGTCCTTAAGGAGAGGGAGATTTATAGGAGATCACATACAAAAGCACAGGAATTAAACAAACAAACAGGGAAAGAGCACTTAAAAGCTCAGACCAAACAATATATACCGCACGCTATGCTCAGGCAGGTCAACCAGTGATCTGAGGTCTCCCCAAGCACCACCCAAGCGTAACAGCCCAGACAATTGTTCATCTTCCAAGAAGCCCTTCCCAGAAACCACAGGGTTGCAGGAAGGTAAAACCAATGACGTAATCAAGGGGAAGAAACAGCAGTGGTCAGTACAGTCCTTTAATGACCATTCTGTTTTTTAAAACTTGCCTTTGTGTAGCCCAGTCCTTGGGCGCTGCTCTCCGTCCTACCCCTCCTCATGGCACCGTGCTCCCTGCCTACCCCAGTCACACTGCACCTCCTCTGCACCTCCTCGTGTCCCTCCGGCTCTGCTGCCCTCTTGGTCCTCCTTCAGATAGTCTCCATAAAATACAGGATGCAAGTTACATTCAAATTTCAGCTAAACCACCATTTTTTTTTTAAAGTAAGTATGTCCCATGGAATATTTGGGATATACTCACGCTAAAAATTATTCACAGTTTCACTGAAATTTAAATTTAAGTGGGCATTCTGTATTTTTATATGCTTAACTCTGGCGACCTCCTATCAAGGCATTTTTTATTTGTTTTTATTTCTGTCCAGAACATAACACCTGCACATCCTCCCTTGGCCAGCTCCATGTCATTCAAGTTCCACTCAAATGTCCCCTCCTTAGAGTGACACTCTCTGACCCTCCCCTTTAATATAAAGTAGCTGCCTCCCCCCACAGTGCCTTTCAAGCATATCCCCCTGTATTACCTCACTCTGAAATGAGTCTGCTTCTTTGTTTTCTTGCTTAAAGTCTGTTTCCTCCAGCTAGAATGACAGACATTGTTTTTATCCCTAATCACTCTCCAACATTCAGGCACATGCCAGGCATTTAATAAATATTGGTTGAATAAATGAATGAGTATAATGTATGCTTTAGAGAAGTGCTTCACACACTTTAATGAAAACCCTAGAGATTTTGTTCAATTTTGTTAAAATCCAGATTCTGATTCTATAGGTTGGTCATGGGCCTGAGATTGTGCATGTCTTTCTTTCTTTCTTTTTTTAATAAATTTATTTATTTATTTATTTATTTATTTATTTATTTATTTATTTATTGGCTGTGCTGGGTCTTTGTCTCTGTGCGCGGGCTTTCTCTAGCTGTGGCAAGCAGGGACTACTCTTCTTGCGGTATGTGGGCTTCCCATCGCAGTGGCCTCTCTTGTTGCAGAGCACAGGCTCTAGGTGTGTGGGCTTCAGTAGCTGCAGCACACAGGCTCAATAGCTGTGGCTCACGGGCTCTAGAGGGCAGGCTCGGTAGTCGTGACGCACAGGCTTAGCTGCTCCCTGGCATGTGGGATCTTCCTGGACCAGGGAAAGAATCCATGTCCCCTGCATTGGTAGGTGGATTCTTAACCATTGAGCCACCAGCCGAGTTCCAGATTGTGCATTTCTAACAAGCTCCCTGTGATGCTGAAGCTGCTGGTCCACAGACCATGCTTTAAGAGCAACAGAATTCTCTGTGATGATGGAAATATTCTATATCTGCACTGTCCAATATGGCAGCTACTAGCCACATGTGGCTATTGAAACTTGAAACGTGGCTGGTGTCACTGAGGAATTTCACTTAATTAAAAACTTTACTTAATTCTAATTAATTTAAGTTTAAATGGTACAGGTATTGGGACAGCACAACCCTAAGGAAGTGATTCTCAGTCTTGGCTACACATTAGAATCACCAGAAGCACACTTAAAAATACAGATGCCCAGGACCTACTCCAGACAAATTAAGTCAGAATCTCTGGGTCTAGGTCTTAGAGCACTGGTTTTTACTCTTGTTTTTTAAAGCTCCCCCAGGTTATTCCAAAGTGCATCCAGAGCTGAGGATCTAGCCTTAGAGTTTTCAGAGCAGCGGTACTTTACTTTCCATTCAATTCTTACCACAGCCTAGACAGCAGATAAGACAAGTATAACTAAATATCATCAGTCCATTCTACTGGGAATAACTGAGGTGCAGGAAGGTACAGGGATTTGCCCAAGGTTATACAGCTGGTAATCGATGGAGCCAGGACCCAGAGAGACCTTGCGTTTCCACATCCATCCTCTGCCTCAAATCCTTTGTGAAAAGAGGCAAATGTCTCCAGTTGGTCGGTCCTCCATAGTTGCCATCCTCCGTCCACAGCTGCCACCAACTTCCACCTACCTTTGATGCCCCCTTTCCCGGGGCCTGGTCTAGCTTCATCCTTCCCCAGAGAGGAGAGCCGATTCGAATCCTCGCCCTGTTTTCATCATTGATCACGAAAAGAATGGGTCTCTCTTTACCAGACAGGAAGGAAATCCAAGTTTGAGTGGACAAGGGCACCTAGCCATGGAAGTCACCCCTCCCAGGGTGGGGTCTCCAAGTGGAACAGACCCATTCCTTCCTGCCGCACCTGTCCCCGAGAGGTCTTAGGGAGGGAAGTCGACTGTGACAACACAGGTGACCTGTGAACTCCTGAAGAGTTCACAGACCTTGCCGGGGTTTCCTGGGGCAGATTTGAGAGGGTTGGTTTTAGGTGTTCCACAGGAAAATTTTTAAATGTTTAATACATATGTATTTATTTTAATGTATATTAAGAAAAACGCACTTCATTAAGTTTGCAATTTCACAGATATTTCTTTTTTTTTAATTTTTTACTTTATATTGGAGTACAGTTGATTAACCGTGTTGTGTTAGTTTCAGGTGTACAACAAAAGTGATTCAGTTATACGTATACATGTTATCTATTCTTTTCCGAATCTTTTTCCCAATTAGGTTGTCACAGAATATGGAGCAGAGTTCCCTGTGCTACACAGTAGGTCTCTGTTGGTGATCCACTGAAAATATAGCCGTGTGCCCGTGTCAACCCCAAACTCCCCAGCCGTCCCTCCTCACACCCTCACCCCCGGTAACCAGAAGTTCGTTCTCTAAGTCTCACAGATATTTCTGATATAAAGTTCCTGGAAAAATTAATTTACCTAAGAAAAGAGGGAGCACATGTAAAGCAAAATGGTAAGGTTATAATAGCAGAAGCAGGACTTGGATATGGTCAGCATGGTGACAGAGGCCTGGATACACCCTGAGGGTGCAATGAGAGGGGTGGGCTGTGTCCTTTGTTCGGGAGGTCAGAGGTAGAAAGGAAGGCTCTCACGGAAACATTCTTGTCAGCAGCATGTCTTTCAATAATCAAGAATTTCTGTGGCTGACAAGAAATCCATTGTCTTGGAATAATGGCCAGGAATGAAAACAGCACAGCATCAAGCCCTCCAGGGCCTGCAGTGAGGTCCAGCTGAGGGAAAGGACAAGTCCCCGGCCCTTTCAAGCTCCAACAAGCCTGTAGGAGACCACACTCAGCTGAACACCTCAGTCCTGCTGCAGACACTCCGGAAGAGCTGTGCTCGTCCAGTTTAGTATCCAAGGACAGGCCCTCGTGGAGGCCAAAGGGTCTGGCCCTAGCTGTCCAGGGACAGCGTTTCCTCAGTCTCACCAGTCCTGACCCCTGCCTGGAGCCTGGTTAGACTAAGCTCTGAGTGGTTATTGCCAAAAATTACACACCCGTATTTATGGGTCTAACCCCACATACGCTCAATTCACACCTTTATTTGTTAGGGGGACTCAGAGCCCCCTGGGGGATGGATGAACCCAGACCTTGGGATGGCAAAAGGGTGTGTGCTCAGTTTAATGGGCTGACAGTCTCACTCTGAGAACAAAAAAGGTTGGATCCAGTTTTTAGAAATAAGAGTTGCCATCTTTAGGATGTTCCAAGAAGGGGGGAGGTATGAAGAGGCAGAGCACAGAGGACTTTTAGGGCAGTGAAAATACACTGTATGATATTGTAATGATGGATACAAGCCAGCATACATTTGTCCGAGTCCATAGCATGTACACCGCCAAGTGTGAACCATAATGTAAACTATGGCCTCTGGGTGATTATGATATATCAGTGTATGTATCACTAGGAACAAAGGTACCATTCCGGTGGGGGGTGTTGATAATGGGGTAGGCTATGCATGTGTGGGGACAGGGAACATATAGGGAGTCTCTGCACTTCCCTCTTAGTTTTGCTCTGAACCTAAAACTGCTCTTAAAAAATAAATTAAAAAAAAAAAGTCCTAAGAAAATTTGTGAACACCCAAAATCTAATCAATATAACCTGGGGGTGAGTTGTGACTTCAGAGAAAACCAACTTAATTGTGGGTATAACTGAGGAAGCTTAAACTGTTTATATTTTATGAGGCTCGGGCTAAAGAAAGAATGTGCTCAGAACTGGCATAATCTATATAAGGTACCCATGAAGGTTTGCTCAGAGAGTCAGTTTATACCTTCAGTATGATGTAGGGAACAAGGTGTCCAGACCCACAACTTGGAGATCAGTTCTGGAGGCAGGTAATAACCACAACCACAGTCACATTAATGGCTAACGTTAAGTGAGTACTTACTAAGTGCCAGTCACCATTTAAAAGCATTTAATCCTACAACAACTTTAGGAGGTAGGCACTAATAGTACCCCCATTCTACAGATGAGGAAACTGAGGCACAGAGCTATAAAGTGACCCACCCAGAGCCACATCTGGCTAGTAGGCATGGAGTTACCTCACACTCACAGCTGCATGATACTGCCATTAAGACCACCCAGGTAACACCCACACTCCAAGCTCATGCTCACCAAGCTATCCTCAGAGGCCATGCTGGCTAAGACAGCCGAGTGCGATTCATATTTTGGCTTTATCACAGTTTAGTTTCTTAACCACTTTATGCCCCAATCCCTCATCTGTAAAATGGGAATAACAACACCTGTCTTGCTGAGTGTATGAAGATGAAATGAGAGGATGTACTCAAAGCCCTTAGCAGTGTTCTTGGCACGGGGGTGGGGGGAAGCCCTCTTGGTTACTGACCAGCTTAACATCCCCTACAGGTAAATCTTCTTGGGAAGCCTCAAAATGACAACGGCTCCCTTTCACTGAGGGCTTCCCACATGTTGTGCCCTCTGATAAGAGCTTTGAGTACATCCTCTCATTTCATTTTCACACACCCTGCAAGGCAGGTGCTATCATTCTAATTCAGAACATTCGAATTCTGGTTTATCCATTCACCTCTTGTGAATTTAATCATTTCCCCATAGACAAATATCTTCTGGGTGTAGAAACTCAAATAGCACCTTCAAGCCTGCAAAGCTGAAGCCAAGGACCCAAGGACTCCATGGAGGTGCCTAGAGGGCCCCTCTCAGGCACCCGCCATCTGATGCGTGGAGCCACCTCTGTAGGCTGCCACAGGATATGCCCAGGACACCCTGAAGCTGCTAATCCTAGCATCAACACTGTGCTTTTCCTTGAAGGATTTCCTTTCCTTTAGCAACACTGGTATTGACGAATATTAACACATAATCACAAACTGTTAACACCAATGCTTGTTTGATGTATGGTCTCCTAGGAATCTTCATATGTATCTATATACCCTTTGCAAAAAAAAAAAATGGAATTCTCTTTATGTACAGTTCTTGCTTTTTCACTTAACATATGATGGAAATCTTTCCATGTCAGAGCATGTAGCTGACATATAAAAAAAATCATATCAAAAAATCTACAGAAAATGCAGCATGCTTTTTTCTAACTGGTTAAGGAAGAGTGAACATTTTTCCTTTTTAACTCCTCAATTATTTTTAAACTTTTTAACAATGAATTGCTTAAGTGAAAAAGAGATCAGAAGTGCTTTTTTGGGCTTCCTAGGTGGCGCAGTGGTTAAGAATCTGCCTGCCAATGCAGAGGTCACGGGTTCGATCCCAGCTCCAGGAAGATCCCACATGCCGCGGAGCAACTAAGCCCGTGTGCCAAAAAAAAAGAAGTGCTTTTTTAAAACTAGTATTAAGAAGATAATGCAGCAACACTTTAAAAGTAAACACAGTTTCTGGACTTCTCTGGTAGTGCAGTGGTTAAGAATCCATCTGCTAGAGAATGGACTGGAGAACTCGGGGTATGGGAGGGGGCGGGGGGTGAAGGGGAAACTGAGACGAAGCGAGAGAGTAGCACAGACATGTGTATACTGCCAACTGTAAAATAGTCAGTGGGAGGTTGTTGTGTAGCAAAGGGAGTCCAGCTCGAGGATGGAGGATGCCTTGGAGGACTGGGGCGGGGAGGGTGGGGGGGACTCGGCAGGGGGGAGTCAAGGAAGGGAGGGAATACGGGGATATGTGTGTAAAAACAGATGATTGAACCTGGTGTACCCCCAAAAAATAAAAAAAAAAATAAAAAAAAAAAGAATCCATCTGCCAATGCAGGGGACATGGGTTCAATCCCTGATCCAGGAAGATCCCACATGATGCGGAGCAACTAAGCCAGTGTGCCACAACTACTGAGCCTGCGCTCTAGAGCCCGCAAGTCACAACTATTGAGCCCATGTGCCACAACTACTGAAGCCCATGCACCTAGAGCCTGTGCTCTGCAACAAGACAAGCCACTGTGATTTGAAGCTCACTCACCACAACGAAGAGTAGCTCCTGCCTGGCGCAACTAGAGAAAGCCTGCACGCAGCAACTAAGACCCAAAGCAGAAGACAATAAATAAATAAATAAATAAATAAATAAATAAATAAGAAAAAAAGGTAAACACAATTTCATTTTTGTTAATTATTTTCCAGTTCTTGTCCACATACAAGACCAAGAACAAATATTTTCACCTAGTTATGACCATGCTGAAATACTCCTTTATCACATCATCTGAAACATTTGTCCATGTTTCTACAGAGCTCCCTTAAAGGCTTGTATAAAGGTATGGAGAGCATGGGGGCGGTGGAAGATGATGGGCTATTCCACAGGGCAGTGTCCAGAACAGAGCTCCAGGGAAAGTGCCCTTAGCAGTCTGGTGTAGCCCCTGGACTCCTTCACAGAATACTACTTTCAAATGTATAAAATAAGGGACTTCCCTGGTGGTCCAGTGGTTAAGACTCCACGCTCCCAATGCAGGGGGCCTGGGTTCAATCCCTGGTCAGGGAACTAGAGCCCACATGCTGCAACTAAGAGCCCATATGCTGCAACTAAAGGATCCTGCATGCCGCAGCTAAGATCCAGTGCAGCCAAATAAACAAATAATATTTTAAAAACCCAAATGTATAAAATAAGATATATAAGATTACAAAAGAAACCAATTACATTGAAGTACAATTATCAAAATAAAAATACGTAAAATTGTAATAATATATGTACCTCTTTGTGCATTAAGGAACAAAGTCTGGCAGTGAGTCTAATTTCTATCATTAATTCCAAAGTCATGATAAACACAAATATTTCATGATATCTACAACACAATAATGTGATTTGGAAACATCTGTGATTTTATAGCCAGGTTCACTAACATGGCTGTGGCTGTTGAGAACATTTGTAATGGAAGGAAATGCTACATTTCATTTTATGTTAGCAAAAATAAAGATGTCATTTTTCCCCACCCAAATTCATAGACCCCCTGAATTCTATAAGAGATGTGGGTTCTAGGTCAACAAATGCCTGCTCTACAGAATTTCTATACTTAGTAGCCTAGGAAAGATGAAAGGAGAAAATTATTTCCATATCTCTTCCCTATTCATTCATCTATGTCTTCTGTCCAAACCACCATGCTCTCCAGCTCCCAAGACTATGAGAGCATTCAGAATTAATTTTCTAGAGATGGGAGAAACCCATCTCTAACCAACTGCCCAGCCCCCAACCACTTCCACTCCCTGGTCAACCTCTGCACATACATAGAAAGAAGCTCGTCTCACCATCTTCCAGCTCAGCGTGTTTCATATTTGCACTAGATTTAACATGCACATCCCTCCTTCTTCCTTCCTGATAGTTACGAAGTCGTCAAACAAGTCCAGTCAGTTCTGAATGAAGGAAGCTGGATAATCCGCCTACTTATTGGAGGCTGCCTAATCCAAATAGATGTTTTTCATCACTGAAGGTATTTTCCAGGACTCTGCAAATCCAGAGGATCAGTCTCCTTCCTTCACACAAGCATCGGCACTGGATTCATTTCTGAAATCACTGGCACCAATGAGGCTCTGGTTCTTGGCCCAAGTTTCAGAAATTATCTGCAATGATTGTACTCTCTTTTCCTTCCACCAATAATTATAACATATTGCTTTGTGGGCCACCTTACACTTCTCAGAAGTAATGTTCACATACGAAATGCTGTTATCCCAGAGGCAGGATGTGGACACGGAACTCTGGATTCCTAGCCCAACGTTCATTCCATGATGCCAAGATTCAATTATTACTATTTCCGTTATAACAGAGAATTCCTGAAACACAGTGAACTTGTGTCTCCTTTAACTAAACAAGAAAATTTCATGATCTCTTTTAATATTATTTGAAAATTTTAAGTGCTTAAAATATTGTGGCTAAAAATATTACTCAGCTATAAAAAGGGATGAGATGGAGCTATATGTAATGAGGTGGATAGACCTAGAGTCTGTCATACAGAGTGAAGTAAGTCAGAAAGAGAAAGACAAATATTGTATGCTAACTCACATATACGGAATCTAAAAATGGTACTGATGAACTCAGTGACAAGAACAAGGATGCAGATGCAGAGAATGGACTGGAGAACTTGAAGTTTGGGGGGGGTGAAGGGGAAGCTGGGACGAAGTGAGAGAGTAGCATAGACATATATATACTACCAACTGTAAAATAGATAGCTAGTGGGAAGTTGCTGTATAACAAAGGGAGTTCAACTCAAGGATGGAAGGTGCCTTAGAGGACTGGGACGGGGAGGGTGGGGGGGACTCGAGGGAGTAAGGGGGAGTTGAGGGAGGGAGGGAATACAGGGATATGTGTATAAAAACAGATGATTGAACTTGGTGTACACCCCAAAAAATAATAAATAAATAAATTAAAAAAAAAACAAAAACCAATCAAAGCAATGGGAAGTTTTTAAATACTCTATTTTTTAAAATACTACTCATTTTGATTTTTAGAAACAATAGAATTTAACTTCAATCACACAATATCCTAGTCGTGTGATCAAATTGTCCCAGTTTGCCTGGGACTTCCCGTTTTAAAACTGAAAATGCTGCAGTTCACAAACCCCTCAGTAGTGGACAAACTCTCCATCCTGGGTAAACTAGAGTAGTTGGTCATACCAGGTGTTACTGTAAGCTCTGACGTTGCTTAAAGCTTCCCTGATGGTTTTCAGAGAAGGGTTTTTAAAGGCAACTTTTGGGGGTGAGTGTTGCAGTTTGTGGGTTTTCTTCTGATTGGTTGGTGGTGATGTAACAGGGTAATGTTTCAGGAATCTTAATCATCAGCCTTCTGGTTCCAACCAGTCTGGGGTCTACATGCTGTCAGCATGTAGTCCATCCTCTATCTGGGTAAGGTCTTAGTTTCTTCAGAACAACTCAAAGATATGCATCAGGTTGTTACATACATCCCTTAAGGAGGAACGAGGAATCTGTTTTATCGCTGAAATATTGTTTTAGCTATCATTACTTTCCTTGCTTGACTGCTTTTCCTTTATTTGTGCATTCTCTCACTTTCCTAATTAGTAATTGCTTGAGTCTGCTCTTTGCAACTCAGGGAAGGCCTAGTAGACTAAAGCCTTTTTTCGTACAAACTAGAAACAGGGGACTTGGAGGGGCTTTTGTACCTGGGAAGGCCCCTCAGGGTCCTGCTCACTTTCGGTATTGCCAGTCCCAAAGGGGGCATATTCACATGATTCTATGAATGACACAACCCCTGAAGTTGTGCAGGGTGGCCCTGGAAGAAATGGACAGCTTGGGGTTAGAGTTAATGAAAGAGAGGGAATGAGCACTTTGTTTTCTGACTTTCAGGCCTTTCTTCCTTGCACCCTTAAATTAAGTCTGATTAAGCCCAAGACTTGATTTCTCCAACACAAATAATCCTCTCTCCTCTCTCCTTCAACCAGCCAGGACTTTTGTCCTTGTGGATTCAGAGCCTCCTACACATGTCCCCAGAGTAGGTGCAGTTTTGGTGGTAGGATTTGAGAAATGCATGCTGCACTAACTCCCCAGTGATATATATCCCACTAGTCTGTTACAGGGCTAAAGTTAGAATAATCTGTGAGTGAGGAAGACAACTGCGCTTTTACATTCTAGCAAATCAGTCCCTGAGGGACTGTTCTGTGTTTCTTTATTCTAGAAACAAAGTATTCGCAGTCCCCAATGTCCTGGAGTCATTCTGCCTTGTGTTTTCATTTAACCCTATTTTGACCCCCACCCCCACTTCTCTCCCAACACCTACCCCTTCTTGGTGGTGGGAAGGGGGGCTCTCTTTGATCTTGGTTCAGGTGGAAATCAGAGGAAATCCTAGATTAGGCTCTGATGGCCAAAGAATGTCTATCAGCCTCAGGGAGGGACACTCAATTGGAATGAGATAAGAGCATGGATTTTATGTTTATGAAAAAAATTGCATTTTGTGATATTTCTGTAAAAATTGAACTAAACATTGTAGGTACTGAGTAGTATGGTTTTTACAGAAGGAAAAAAACCACATTGCACATGACAATAGGCTTAAGGGTGACCAAATGTCCCAGCTTTCTCAGGACAAAGCAATTTCCTAAGGACTTGGGACTTTCAGTGATAAAACCAGGTCACTCCAGGGGTAAATTATTATTATTTACTATGTACCAGGCGCTATTCTAAGCACTTTACATTCATTTACTTCTCAACCAACTCAATGAGTGAGGTACTATATTTATTTCTGTTTTACAAATAAAGAAATTAAGGATAAGATAAGGCAAGTAACTCACCCAATGTCACACAGCTGAGTAAGTGTGGGGCTGGGATTGAAACCCAGGTCTGTCTGACTCTCAACTCCATCCAATCCATTATGGTTCTTAACCATCATCATCTCTCTGTGACCATTCCACAAACTAGAAAGAGGTTTAAAAAATAACTATTACCCTCCTCCTCCCTCTCCTTTTTTTTTAATTGACTTTGTTGCTGTGTCCAGGCTTTCTGTAGTTGCGGAGAGCGGGGGCTACTCTTCATTGCAGTGTGCGGGCTTCTTATTGTGGTGACTTCTGTTGTTGCTGAGCACAGGCTCCAGGTGCATGGGCTTCAATAGTTGTGGTGCGTGGGCTCAGTGGTTGTGGCTTGCAGGCCCTAGAGCGCAGGCTCAGTAGTTGTGGTACATGGGCTTAGTTGCTCTGAGGCATGTGGAATCTTCCTGGACCAGGGCTTGAACCCGTGCCCTGCACTGGCAGGCAGATTCTTAACCACTGTGCCACTAGGGAAGCCCTCTTCTTCTTTTTGATACATCAAGCTTAACCATTCTTGTAAATGAAATAGAATGTTCAGGAATAGGCACAAATATATATAAGAACTTGCCATTTGATAAAGACAGGACTTCAAATCAGTGGGGGAAAAGGTGACTTATTCAATAAATGTTGCTAGGACAATTAGGTAGCCATCTGGAAAAAAAAAAGTTGGATCCCTATTTCACCCTTTATACTAAAATAAATTCCAAATGGAACAAAGGTTTATATGAGGGAATAAAATCAAAGAAATTTTGGAAGGAAGCACAGGAATGGAGAAGATCTTTCTGAGTATGATACAAAATTCAGAAGTCATAAAAGGTAACTAATAAGGACCTACTGTATAGCACAAGGAACTCTACTCAATATCCTGTAATGACCTATATGGAAAAGAATTTTAAAAAGAGTGGATACATGTATATGTATAACTGATTCACCTTACTGTACATCGGAAACTAACACAACATTGTAAATCAACTGTACTCCAAAATTTTTTTTAAAAAAGGAACTATAAGAGAAAAATTGATAAATTCAACTACACCTAAAAAATACTTTGAATAGCAAAAAAAGTTGAAAAGAAAACCAACTGGAGGAAATATTTTCAAAGTATCACAAACCAAGAACTAATTTCCTTAATGGATAAGGCATTTGTACAAATCATTAGAAAAAGACTGATGAAAAATATAATAATATAACACAATACAATAAAGAAATAATGAGGATAGACAGTTCACAGAAGAAACTAACTCCTAACCATTTGAAAAGATATTGAGCTTCACTGATAAGAGAAATGAAAATTAAGACTTTATAAGGAAGCACTATGTCTCACCTATTGCATTGGCAAAGATCCAAAAACCTGTAACTCTATTGGTGAGAATATAAATTGGTACAATCTCTCTAGAGGGCAATTGGCAAGGTCTATTACAACTTAATATTATGCAGCCATAGAAAAGAATGAGCAGACTGCCTGCAGTGATAAGGAGCAATCGCTAAGATATACTGTTAAGAAGACAAAGTGCAGAACAGTGTGTAAAGTACGTTACTATTTGCTTACGTGGGTCCTGAAGGAGGGTAGATAATATATTGTGTATATGTATGTTTGTAAATGAATGAAAATCTCTGCGAAGATACACAAGAAACTGGTAAAAATAACAGTGGTCCATATAAGGAAGGGAGACTTCCCCTCCCGATAAACTTACTTTTATATCCTTTAAAATTTGTGATATGTTAATGTCATACCTATAAATAGATAGAGATAGATAAATTTTTTAAATGTAAGGAGACCCAGGGCTGGCTTCATGGATGTACAACCTGCGTACTTGCAAAGGGCCCTGCACTTGGTTTAATGCTCCAACGTCACCATCTTGAAATTCTTAATAATTTTTGAACAAGGGTCCCTTCACTTTCATCTTGCACTAGGCTGTGTAAATTATCTAGCCAATCCTGGAGAAACTTGGTTTACAAATGCTAACTGAGGTTAAGTCCTGATTTAAAAGGAGATACTTGTGGAAGTCAAAGACATTTTCACTTGCTTGTGGCCACTAATGACAACCACTAAACAATAAATAGCCAAATAAATCTTTGCAATTGCAGGGCAAACAACCAAAATCATCCGTATTTGCCTGATTACTAACAGCCACACATTTGCCAGCAGGAATACCGACCCTCAAATGATGAGGTTCCCTTTGCCCAAACTGGAAAAGCTGTTTACAACTCTTCAAAAACTACCTGGCATTTCAGCTTTCTGTGAAAGGAAGGTCTGCACAATAAAAATCTCATGTGGTTTCTGCCTGTCACACAGATTAAACAAAATGATGCTTCTGTTAAAACATATATGCATGAGATATTTTGCTTTTAGGAATTTTGTTATGATAACCTCAGGAAGCAAACAAACACAGCAGCACTAGATCCTACCTGGCCAGGGTGGCATCGCCCAAGTCTGAACAGTCCTTTCAGTCTGGGCAGTTTCAGCCAGGGATGCTTATCCCCAAATGAATGGATTATGAATGTTTTTTATTATAGGACTAGAATAAGTGCCAGAGACACTACAGCAAAGTGGACCAAAGACAACACTCAGCGGATAGGAGGAAGAAGGATGCAGTTTAGACAACAATTATGTCTACTTATTGTGCATTTAGTTTCTCAGTTCTAAAATGGGTAAAATACTACCTACTTCACAAAGCCATGCCATGGATTAAATGAGATAATGGACGTGAATAAGCTTTGTAAATTGTTAATTACTAAGGTATCATCATCCAAATCATTATGTAAGGATATTATTGTGAGTGGGTATCTATGTTTGTACTGCCAGTGCTGTTTTAAGTGGGAGGGGGCAGCCACATTTAATACCTTCAACACTAACTAAGAAACTCTTCTAAGTGCAAAAGTAATACAGGGCCTCCCAATGTAAAATAAACAAACAACTCAGAAGTAAATAGAATGAAAAGTGAAAGCTCCCCGTCACCTTCTGCCACAATTCCTAGTCTTTTTAACAGAGCATAATATAAATTCTTCCAGGATTTTTTTAAACATATCTGAATAACAAAATAAAACTGCTAGAACTCTATGAGATGCATCACAACCCCCTCTCCAATGTCAATAAACCCTTTGCAAAAGCCTCTAACTCCTAACCTTGCTTCATTAAATTAGGTCCCAATGCAAAAGCTTCCTGAATGTTGACAATATTCACAAGCCATCACTTAAAAATAGACTGTGCCATTAGATTTTAGAATAACCCCTGACTACCAGATCCATCCTCATGGCATTAGGTCTCTGAGGAAGAGACCAGTGGATGACTCTAATCATTATGGTTTATAGCAATCTTGGGTCACCCGTTATAATAATAGTAATTTTTAAAGGCACTTTACATGTATCACCTCTTCAAGTTCTACAAAGACTCTGTTAGGTAGGCAGGATTATTAGTCCCATTTTAGAGATGGAGAATCTGAAG
Organism: Hippopotamus amphibius kiboko; assembly: GCF_030028045.1. Taxonomy (NCBI): domain Eukaryota; kingdom Metazoa; phylum Chordata; class Mammalia; order Artiodactyla; family Hippopotamidae; genus Hippopotamus; species Hippopotamus amphibius. The sequence continues at coordinate 30,252,167 of NC_080190.1, forward strand.
CACAGAGAGGTCCAGCGGCTTTTAAGCTCCAGTAGTAGATGATCCTCATGCAGGACTTTTGAAAGCACGAACACAGCCACCGTCACAGAATCCCAATGTTTCTCTAAGGTTTCCTACATTAAAACCCCCAGGGGCTTAAAAAAGGCAGATTTCTAGGTTTCATTTTAGACCTATGGAATCAGTCATGTGAGACCTTGGAATCTACTGTTAAAAATTTTTTTAAACATTTTCATTGTGCTAAAATATACATAAAATCTTCCATTTAATTGTTTCCAACTGTACAATTCAGTGGCATTGTTGTAAAAGCACTTAACGATCACCACCATTCAGCTCCAGAAAATTTTCATCATCCCAGACTGAAACTGCACCCGTTAAACAACAGCTCCATGTTGCCCCTCCCCCAGCCCCTGGTAACCACTCTTCTACTTTGTCTCTATGTATTTGACTATGCTAGGTACCTCATATAAGTGGAAGCATACACGATTTGTTCTTTTGTGTCTGGCTTATTTCACTTAGCACAATGTCCTCAAGGTTCATCCATGTTGTAGCATGTGTCAGACTTTCACTCGTTTTTAAGGCTGAATAATATTCCTCTGTATGTCTATGTCACATTTTGTTTATCCATTCATCCGCTGATGGACACTTGGGTTGTTTCCACCTTTTGGCTATTGTGAATAATGCTGCTATGAACATATATGTACAAATACCTGTTGAAGTTCCTTCTTTCAATTCTTTTGGGTATATACCCAGAAGCGAACTTGCTGGACCATATAGTAATTCTACATTTAATTTTTTGAGGAACCATCATACTGTTTTCCACAGCAGCTACACCATTTTACATTCCCACCAGCAGTGTACAGAGTTCCGATTTCTCTGCATTCTCTCCAACACTTCTTTTCTTTCTTCCTTCCTTCCTTCCTTCCTTTCTTTTTCTTTCTTTCTTTTAAAATAACTGTCCTAATGGGTGTGAAGTAGTGAAATCTGCACTTTTAACACACTCCTCCACATGATTCTTATTCACACCAAAGTTTGAGAATTGCTGTCTTTAGAAATCTTAGGGGCAGAAAGAGAAGGGGCAGTAAGCCTTCTAAGTCTGAGAAGCAAAGCAGGGATTCGGCTACAAGTGTCATCATCAATAGTAAATTAATAGGGATAGTTTGACCACCCCTCAAATGCAAAAACTTTTTAAAGGAATGGTCTTAAACCACCTGCTAAGAAGTTGGTAGGCTGAAGAGAAACAGGGAGACAGCTTCTGACCTTGGTAGCCACCCTGAGCTGAATCAAAGCAAAGAAAAATGTCCTTTGAACCAAATATTGTCCCATAGCAGCCTTGAGCAGAGCAAATAACGTTTAGCCTCACAGCCCACAAGGGGAGAAAAGTTCCTTTCTGGCAACGTCTGGCTGAGTAAGCAAAACAAGGCCCTACCGCCACAGGTGAGGGGAACTGGTGCCAGTTACAACAGAGAGAAGGAGAGGAGGCAGAGGGGAGGAGACCCATAAAAGGGTGGAGCTGTGAGCCTGTGACCCTGGTTTCCCTCCATGGGAAAGCTTCCTTAATACTTAGGTTCGTATTCACAAAATTTTTGGATGGTAAAATGCACTGGTAAGAAATTTGGGAAATGGGACTCAGGCTCTCAAGTGATGAAATTGTGCCCCCTAGTGGTTATTCTTTAGGACATTCACATCATCAAAGATCAAAGATTGGGAGGCAGAATGAGGAATGACTGGCGGTGGTGACCAGCGGCAGCCTCAACTTTTTCATCATCCCAAATTCTAACTCTGTACCCATTTAACAATAACTCCCCATTCTCCCCTCCCCCTATCCCTTGGTAACCACTATTCTATTTTCTTTCTCCGGGAATTTGACTACTCTGGGTACCTCATATAAGTGAGATCAGACAGTATTTGTCTTTTTGTGATTGGCCTATTTCACTTAGCATAATGTCATTAAGGTTCATGCATGTTACAACATGTATCAGAATTTCCTTCCTTTTGGGACTTCCCTGGTGGCACAGTGGTTAAGAATCCGCCTGCCAATGCAGGAGACACGGGTTTGACTCCTGGTCCTGGATGGTCCCACATGCCATGGAGCAACTAAGCCTGTGTGCCACAACTATTGAGCCTGTACTCTAAAGCCCTCGAGCCACAACGACTAGAGCCCGTGCTCTGCAACAAGAGAAGCCATCGCCATGAGAAGCCTGCGCACCACAATGAAGAGTAGCCCCTGCTCTCTGCAACTGCAGAAAGCCCATGCGCAGCAACAAAGACCCAACGCAGCCAATAAAAAAAAAAATAAATTTTAAAAAATAATTAATTAATTTTTTTAAAAGTCATTAGAATATCAAAGGAGTAATATGTGTCTCACTTGTGAGCCTGGCATATGGTGGTGGAAAGACATTAAGTGAATGCTTTGAAGAAGTTACCTCAAGCTCTTAAGTCTTTACCGAAAGCCGAAAGAATTTGCCCTGTCTTAGAAGGTGTCTGCTGGGCACTGTTGGAAAAAGCTTTAGAAGTAAACCGATTTGTTTACTCTGTTGATCTGTAGTGGACTGTGGTGCACACTGCATGTGATTCTGACCTCGAGATCTCAGCCAAAATATAAATGAGTCAAAACAGTCCTGAGAAGGAGACCACTGTAAATAAAGACCCAAGTTTCAGCAAGGTATGAGTATTGGGCAGGGAGTAGGAGGCATGAGTACTAGGAGGGAAGCCTAAGGAACTTCTTTTGAAATTAGATAAAGTGACTTAAAGTATACAGTAGGTAATATACATGTAGTTACTTTAAGAGGTAGATGAGGTTAAACTATAACCAGGTGCTCATTATCTGTATCTGTGGAATGAATAGATAAATGAGCTTAAATGAATCCAGGCCCATAATAAATCATCACCCACGTGTGTCCTTCATTTTAAAGCGTGTTTAGCTCCCTATTATCTCATTTTGTTTGGTCCTGGTAATGACAGAGTGACTTGGGCAGGGAAGGGATCTCTCTCCGACTGCACTGATCGGGAAACCAAGGCCCAGGGACGTGAAGTAATATGTGGTATTATGGAAGGAACAGGGTTGGGCTTGGAGTCCAGAGTTCCCTGGGCTCTGATACTTGGACCTCCTCAGCCTTTCCTGTGACACCATGGTATGGAGAATTAAGGAGCAGATCCCTATTGCGTAGTGTCAGATGTAGCACAGTGTAACCTTCCTCTCCATGGGCTGCTCCTAGAGGCCTCATCAGAGATGCTCAGTACTTGGACCACCACTCAGCCTTGCTGCTACTTCTGTGTCTACAACCCTTCTCGCCGCAGCCTCAGCAGTAAGGGTTGGCCTATGCTGCTGTCTAAGCTATGGAGCCATCCCTCCTTTTCCTCCTCTATAAAAATGCTGGGTTGGCCTCTGAGGGTAACCTGTAAATATAAGACTGTAATCTCCCCAAATCCAAAAATGCAATAATCCCTCTCCCCTCCCCAAACAATTTAACTTTTTAAAATCAGGAGATATCTTACAATCAATGTCAAAAGAAACTTTCCTGCCACCACTTCTCCTACCCCAGCCCCTTGAATTGTTATCAAATAGACAGCATCTTTGAATTGAAGACATCATTGAGCCTCTCAGGGCATGGGAAAGAGGGAAAAGAATTGCTAGTGGGACTGGCTGGGCTTTCCAGCTGACTTGGATCCCACGACATGTCATGAGATAGGTTCCTGTCTGCTCACTCAAGTCCCAAGCCTGGGCTGAAAACTTTATGTGTGAAAAGGGATGCGTGAAAGAGATGCATTAAAACAAACGTACACTCAAGAGCTGCGCAATGGCAGTCCCAATCTTAGGTGTATACTCAAGAGACTCGAAAACATGTACACACAAAAGCTTGTTCACAAGTGTTCACAGCATCATTATCCATAGCAGCCCCAAAGTGGAAACAACCCAAATGCCCATCAACTGATAAATGAATAAACAAAATGTGGTATATTCATACCATGCCATAGCATTTGCCCATAAAAAGGAAGGAAATTCTGATACATGGTACAACACAGTTGAACCTTGAAAACACTATGCGAAGTGAAAGAAGTCACAAAAGAACACATACTGTATGATTCCATTTAGATGAAATGTCCACAGTAGGCAAATCCTAAAAGACAGAAAGTAGATTGGCTGTTACGAGGGATGAGGGCAGGGGAGTGGGAGGGACTGCTAATGAGTATTGGGTTTCTTTTGGAGGTAATGAAAATGTTCCTGGAATTAGGTTGTAGTAATGGTCGCATAACTTTTAAATACACTAAAAATCACTGAATTGTACACTTTAAAATGGTGAATTTTATGGTAGATAAATTGTATCTCAATAAATTTTTTTAAAAAACCTTGTAAATAATTGTATGTGTTATATCTTAATAAAAATAATAGTAAAAGGGGAGAGGGCATTAGCAGCTTCCTCTTTGATTCTGGAAAGCTGGTCAGGAATCACCTCTGCCCGGAGGACAGGACAGATTCCTACGAAGCTGAAGTCTTTCAGGTTCCAAAGCTTCCAGTGGAGAGACCTAGAGGAACTGGAGAGATCCCACATTATATTTCAAGGCATCTGACATCCATCAGTCCTTTAAGGGAGCACACTTAGTGACACATGAATCCATCCTAATATACTTGAAGGGCCATCATGTGACACAGGGTTTGGGCTTCTGAGTGATTCCAGTGGGCAGAATTAGGACCAGTGGATGAAGTGACAAGAAGGCACAGTCTGGTCAAAAAGAAAACAAGCTCCCAAGGGATTAGAGCCATTTAAACATAGCATCAACTTGAGGATGGGGGGCGGGAGGGGTGCGCTGGGACATAGTGAGAGAGTAGCATTGACATATACACACTACCAAATGTAAAATGATAGCTAGTGGGAAGCTGCTACAGAACACAGGGAGATAAGGGGTGGGATAGGGAGGTTGGGAGGGAGGCTCAAGAGGGAGGGGATGTGGGGATATATGTATACATATAGCTGATTCACGTTGTTGTACGGCAGAAACTAACACAATACTGTAAAGCAATTATATTCCAATAAAGATAAAACTAAAATTAAAATAAAATTAAAAATATGGCGTCAGTGCCCAATCTGGGCTGCATTCCAGCAGGGCTAGAGAACCACCTCTGGGATCTGGTATATTTATATATTCTGGCCAGGACTGGATGTTTCAACTCTGAGGTCCTAAGAGTCTATATGAAGGATGAGGGAGGAAAAGAGGAAAAAAGAAACTGTGAGAAGGGAGGGTCAAGAGGTGGCCACTGGGCCATTGCCAGAATCTGTGACAGAGGCATCAGAATCCTTGACACAGTCCGAGTGGGGCAGCTCCTGCTCAGTTTGAAGGTGGCCATTTCTCAGCAGGTGGGCTGAGATGAGGAAGGCACAGCCGTGAGCAGAGTCAGACTATAGACTGACCCTGTCTGAGGGAAACAGTTATTCAATCACAAACCCTCAAATCTATCAGGAAGTATTGTACAGTGATTAAGCACAAGTGTTCTGGGTTCAAAACTTGATCCACTACTTAGAAGCTGTGTGACCTTGGACAGCACATTAAGGTCTCTGGGCCCCCATTTCCCGGGTTAAAAACATTGGAATAATAAATAATAGGGCCTACCTCACAGATTTGTTCTGAGGATTAAATGGAATAAGGTAAATAAAGTGCTTGGCCCCAACGTACATTAACAGTAGCTGCTGCAAACTGACCTAAACAAATTTAATTATGCAAAAACTATTAGGTTGTTGTTTCTTTTTCTTTTTCTTAGGTTGTTTATGGTAGCTGTAGGTAGCTCCCAAACATTACGGGTTGTTGAGGGTTAGCTGCTCCCCCAACAACTTCACTTCACACACCCAGATCAAGTTCTGCCACATTTCGGGCATTTGTTAGACATGCTTTTAACAGCAAGTAGACACAAAAGGACCTGTTCTGAAAGCTGATCACGGCTCTGTCCTTTCAGGGGCTCTAACCAGGCCTTGCATGGAAGGTTTGCTCCAGAGGGTCTCCAAAATCTAGAAGCAGGGATGGGTTAACCTCAAGGCTTCAGGCAAATCAAATCCTTTGACATTGTGGCTGGACTCAGGACCAAGTTAGAATCTAGCCACAGGTACCATCCAGAAAGGTGAATGGTTTGGGGCTCAGCAGACTCTTTTTCCAATCATGCAAGGATGGGGAGCGACTGTAAACTGTCTTAGCCAACATGCATATCTTCCAGACCAATGATTTTAATGATGAAGACTCATTTCTAATGGGGTTTATTAACAAGCCACATTCTCCCCTGCAGTGAAACCTATCTAATGCCCTCATTATGCTAATTATAGTACTCTGATGCTAAAGGGAGATAAAGACTGAAGCCTTCACAGTAGCTGTGAACATTTAATTAAATGCCAGCTGATCACTCCTGTGCTGTATGTTCTTGATTAAGGCACCGGGCCTTCCCTAGAGCATAAATTAAATGAACACATACTTACTATCACACTGTAGACCACAGGCATCTGAGTGCTGACTGCATTCTCCAGTGCCCTGGTACTTCTGAAATAGAGACTTGCTTTTGGTAGGAACTAACTACCTAAATTATGAAATGCCTCCATAATTCCTTTAAATCCTTTAACTCATTTAGCTTCTCACAACAGCTGTTTGGGTGTGGGCTACGACTCCCACTTTACTGACGAGGAAACTAAAATTCAGAAAGGTTAAGCTACTTGCCCAAAGCCACAGAGCCATAGGACACTTGGCAGAAATAAAGTGAAGAAAAAAGCAATGAGAATCTCCTTATATAAATGTAGTATCTCATCTTAGGTGAGGAGCAAGAAAGAGACTGTGTGGCCACCAAGCCTGCCATCCCATCTCCTGGAGAGAGCCTTTCCTTAGCGAGAAGAATCACTCATCCTCTCACGTAATCCAGTGCATCTCATTTCCCTCCATTTGAGCGTTAATTTCATACTTTCAATTGACTGCGGAGAGATGCACTCGCTTCCCGCTTCCCACTGGACCTCTAGGGTCTGTTCATGTTGCCCTGCCCACGCTCAGTCCCAGACCACCTCCGTCTAGAATTACAGCAAGCCGAGGGCTAGGGTTACTGCACTTAGCACTGAAAGGCCACCTCATTCCAGCCTTTTAGAGCTAGGCAGCTAATCACTCATCACCTGCCAGTTGGATGGTGTATTTTGGGCTTGTTTTATTTCTGCCAGGGCCAAAAACAAGCAAAGGGTGGCGGGTCATCAGGAATGGAACAGGCTGAGCAGGGCTGGCAGATGAGTGACATGGGAATTCAGAGAACCAACATCCCCAGGGTGTTCAGGCTTGTGGACAGATGTGAGGGTTTCTATAACTGACATCATGCATGTGACTAAGAGCCCACATGCACTGTCCCCAGCTGGGATTACTGAAGGCTTACTATGTGCGATGTATTTTTTAAATGGGAACTTCCACACAGCCCCTGTCTTTAAGAGGAGCCTTCTCGTGGGGTGATAGGTATTCTAATTTAACCCCCAAGACTCTCAACCAACCTGTAGCTCCTCTTCTCTTCCAGTCTCCATGAAAGATACTCCCATTCACCTTCTCACCTAGTCCAAGAACCCTGGAGTCCCCCCCAACTGCAGGACAGTTGTCACATCCTACAAATGCTATCTCATTTCCATGACCCTAGTTCAATATTTAATCATTTCTCACTGGGGCTATTGTAATAGTCTTCCCACTAGCTTCCCTGATTCCAGGATCGGACCATTAACTCACCACTTCCCCACTGTAGCCAGAGTGAGCTCTCTCAAATGTGCATCACTTCCTTGCTAGTAATCCTTCAGCAGCTTCCCGTGCCTGGAGAATAAAGGGCAAGCTCCCAGTTCATTCTGTCATTCATTCAATAAATATTTGCTGAGCACTTTCCCTGTACTAGACATTATGCTAAGAGTAAGGACACCAGCAGGAACAAACCAGAAATGGTCCTTGTCCTCAGAAAGACAAACAAAACAAGTAAACAAAAAGGCATATGATATCAAGTTGTGGTAAAAGGTACGAAGTAAAAGGAACTGGAGGCTAGGACTGAGACTCACAGTGGGCGCCTACTTGAGATGAGGCCTCCAGGAAAGGCATCTCTGAGAATTGAAGGATGAATAGGAGGTGGCCAGGTGAAGAGTAGGCAGAGCATAGATGAGTTTCATGTATTTTAAAAACATAAGGAAGGCCATGTAGCTGCGTGGTGATGAGCTGGGGAAGAGGCAGGGAGAGTTTGGGGGGCGTTGTAGGGATCAGACCATGCCTTGCAAGCCATGGGGAAGAGTTTGGATTTCACTGGGAAGCTACTGAAGCCTTTGAAACAGGTAAATAACTATCTGACTTCCACCTGCAGAAGATCAAGTTGGTGGGTGCATGAAGAATGGCTCAGAGGGCCACAGAGGGGAAGCGGTGTTATGTACTGAATTCATATGTTGAAGTCCTAGTCCCAGTACCTCAGATTGTGAATGTATCTGGAGATAAATTCTTTAAAGACGTAATTAGGTTCAAGTGAGGTCATTAGGGCAGGCCCTCATCCGATATGACTGGTGTCCTTAAAGAAGAGATTAGGACACAGATGCACACACATGTTGGGAAGACCACGTGAAGACACCAGGAGAAGACAGCCACCCACAGGCCAAGGAGAGAGGCTTCAGAAGAAACCAACCCGCCGGCACCACGATTACAGACTTCCAGTCTCCATAAATGTAAGAAATAAATTTCTGTGGCACTTTGTTGTGATAGCTTAAGCAGACTAATATAAGTGGGATATCCACTTAAGAGGTCACTGAAGAGGTGAGCCTGGGAGAAGATGATGGTGGACTGTTCCAGAGGGAATGAAAAGGAGATGGAACCGACTGGATGAATTCCAGAGAGAGCTTAGAGTACAATCTATAGAACTAGATATGGAGGGATCAAGGATGATCAGATCAGGCTGGCCTCAACAGGTGGCGGTGGCAGCCTTCACCAAGAGGGGGGACACCCACGAGAAAGAGGAGTGGGAGGAAAAGCCAGCCTCTTTATCATGACCTCCATGGAGTTCCATGTTCTCAATGATAACAAAGATAACGTTAGCTGACCTCCCATCCAAAAAGTAATTAATTAAATAATCCAACATAAAATTTTTAATTAATAAACTTTTCTAGAACTTTTAGGTTTACAGAAAAATTGAGCAGCTAGAACAGAGTTCCCATATACCCCTCTCCTCTGCACAGTTTCACCCATTATTCCAACATAAGTTTTAAAGCCAAAGGAAACTGTTCATAAGTCAAAATAAAACATGCCTTTCTACCTGTTTCTCCCCCAACACAGAGAGGTGGTTTCAGTGTGGAAAAACTTTGTAGTGACACAAGTGAGCACAACCTGTCCTGAGCCCTTTCTCAACCCCCTCTCCCACCAACTTCCCACCTTTCTTTTTTTTTTTTTTTTAATTTTTTATTTTTTGGGGGTACACCAGGTTCAATTCCCACCTTTCTTTTGACAGAACTAGTTTTACTTTTCTTCACTTAGCCTGGCCAACTCCTATTCATGCCTCAAAATTTGGCTCACGTGTCACCCCCTCCCAGAATGCTGTCCTGATCAGCCACCCTCCCCAACCCGTTGGGCCAAAAGCACCCTGTGCAGCCCACAGGTTACCCCTTCCCATCTCAGAGGGAGGAAAATACTCATGAATGTGCCACCCTGCCTCCCCTGACACTGTCACCAGTGGAAGGGCAGGGAGCTTGGCTTATTGTACCTGTACTCCTAGAGCCCAGCACAGCGCTTGGCTATAAAAGTAGTCTATACATTTTGTTTTTGACTGAACAGAAAGTGACTGATAGAAAGAAAGAAAAGAGGGAGGGAGGGAGGGAGGGAGGGAGGAAAGGCAGGCAGGCAGGCAGGGAGGGAAGGAGGTGGGGAGGGAGAGAGAAAGAAAAACGACAAAGCGTACTTGGGAATTCAGGACTTAATAAACTCAAAGCCAGTCAGCAAGACTGCCTGCTAATTGCAGATCACAGCCTCCCGGGGAAGAGGAGTCACATGGCAGGTTTCAGAAGGTACTTAGAGGATACAGAGGGGCGGACAGTAACAGGAGCAGCTGCTTGCGGTGAGCTGTTGTCCAACATGTCAGCGAGGCAGGGGCTGGGTGTGTACTGAGTGCTGAAAGGAAAACAGATCATCTTCTGTGTGCATGGCCCGTATGCCTGATCCCTCCATTAGAGTGACCTATTGTGTGTGGATGTGAATTTGACATGTAATCTATAGACTCTAGGGCTGAATCCAATTTTGTCCACCTGGTAGATGAGTGTTGGTTAAACGATCTCTCTTCTCCCTGGAGGTCATGATTCCACTTAAGTGCTAACTGGGTCTTATCAAGCTGTTCCAATTCTTGTAGTTCCTATGATGTCCTCACGTGATATACCTGGTGTTATATATCTGCTGTGCCTGACAAATAGGTTCTACTCAAGGTTTTCCCATGAACTGGCTGTGTGACTTTGGAGAAATCATGTAATTTCTCTGGACTTCCATTTCCTGGCTGGGGGCATTGAAATGATCTATTTGCCTTCTCCAGAAAACTCCAGGGATGTGGGTTGGGTGGATGAGGAGTCTGGAAACAAAGAAAGGAGCTTGGAGCAGAGGATCCACCTTCAACATTCCAAGATCCTAACCCTTCCTTGCTGCCAGTGTCCTGAGGATTCCCCCTTAACGCTAATCAGATGAGTGCCTCTTGGCTGGCTTCCCTCCCCTCCCTTGCATTGAATAAACTGTGTGTGTGTTGGGGGGAGGGGGGTGGGGGCTTTTCTCTATCAAAGATTACTGATGCACAGGAAAAAGTACTATGGTTTATATACCAAAAAAAAGCAATTTAATATAATTGCTATTTTCATAAGAGAATTGCCTTATTTTTCAATACAAATAATAGAACACATCAAGCTATCAAATATTCTTTAATTCCATAGTCAGTTAGTAGAGAAAAGGAAAAGTGGGCGAGAAAGAGGAAGGGAGAAGGAGAGAGAGAGGAAGATAGAATGCCAAGCAGATGTTTAAAAAGTAAGAGGCAGCACTTCCTAGGTGGCGCAGTGGGTAAGAATCCGCCTGCCAATGCAGGGGAAATGGGTTTGATCCCTGCCCCAGGAAGACACCACATGCCACGGAGCAACTAAGCCCGTGCACCACAACTATTGAGACTGCAGTCTAGAGCCCATGAGCCACAACTATTGAGCCCATGTGCCGCAACTACTGAAGCCCACGCGCCTAGAGCCCATGCTCTGCAACAAGAGAGGCCACCGCAATGAGAAGCCCAAATAAATAAATAAATTTACAAAAAAAAAAAGTAAGAGGCAGGGACTTCCCCAGTGGTCCAGTGGTTAAGACTCCACCTTCCAATGCAGGGGACCTAAGACCCCACATGCTGGCGCAGTATGGCAAAAAAAAAAAAAAAGGAAGAGGCAGAAGAGGATAGAGGGAGGAAATATGGGGAGGGGAGGGGAGGGGAGGGGAAAGAAAAGTACATGGAGAGCGTGAAGAGCATCCAGCGAAAAAGATGAAAATGAAATCTAAATGCCCTTCGTGGGCCCTGCTCCTCCCCAGGGCTGTTGTCTTTCATCACAGGGTTATTTTTTCTCACTTGCCCTAAAGTGTAAGTCTCTAATTCATCACTGTCCACAACCCAAGTCTTCATCTGTACTTTTAGTGACTTAAGGATTAAATCCATTGTAGGAACTTGGGTCATTTAAGGGAGGAATTCTTTAGGCTGCAGGGGCAGTGACAATAGCAATGTTTATCCCAGTGCCTGAGGAAATGAAGCAAACCCAGTAGAAAGCTGGGCTCTTCCTCCCCCAGGTACAGGACAAGTCACCTATTTATTGCCGAATTTTCCCCCAAACAGTGACTGTTTTGGTGTCCTATAAATGTAGCCCGCATATTCACTCAGTATCATGTTATTCAGGTAGAAAGGAGAGGGATTAATAGATGCATATGGCTCCAAAACCTCTATGTGTGGTTGTGTGGGTTGTTCACTAAACAAGTGCCTGGTCCAAGAGACACCCGCATCCATCCACTAAGCCAAGCCACTGGCAGAGTCACGTCTACCTGGGGAAAGCAAGGCCTTTTCCTAACTTCCCAAAGGCACCAGTAGACCTATGTGACCCAGAGTTCAATCAGAGAAGGACTGCTTATTGATTTGAAGGAGGCTGCAAGATTGTGGGCAGCTCTGGGAGCTTGATCTACATATGGGCTCCAGTGCCCCCAAGATGGCAGTGGAAGAGGAAGGTGGACTATCTCAAACCTCACAACCATGTTACATTTGCTCTCTGACTTGATATCACAGCCCCCAGGTAGGTGAGGCAGGTGTTCCCTGTTTTTAGATGAGGACACTTGGTTAGAGAGATTGAGACCTATGAAGGGCATATAAGGTAAGCAAATTTGGGAACTTAGCACAATATTAAGCATAGGTATGTCAATGAACAAAGGACTGTGGAAGCCGAGAACAGGCATCCGTTATGTGGCCTCTGAGTCAGATGCTCTTGCTGACTTGCTGAAGAGGAATTTGAGGCTGTTGTCAAGTTCCTCTCTTAGCTGATTTTGGTCACTGTCAGGTATGGGGGGGGTCTCCCTTAAAGGACTATCAGGAGTGGGGGCCTTGGAGAATCCAGGTCCTTCCTCAAGGAACAGCCCACCCTCCACCTGGGAGATGAGGGCACCTCTGAAAGCCTGAGTCTATATGACTCGGCATCCCTGGCCAACACAGGAGGGTGCTGACAGAGGTCCTCACAGACAGTGCCAGGAGGAGTTGTACATCCCCTGGTGACCACTAGGGGGCGATGTTTAGCACCTCTGGAGAACACTGAGCTCTCCAGAGATGCTACATAGCTGGGAACAGTGATAGAGCCAAGATGTGGGGGCAGTTCTGACATGAGACCTCACCAAGAGCAGCCTTTGAGGAGGAGTGGACATCCAAGTGAAACAGTTGATAGTTGGTCAGTGTGTCTCAAAGACTTCTGGAGAAGGCAAATAGATCAGACCAATCTCCTGCTTTGATACTAGCTGTGTGACCCTGAGCAAGTTGTTTTACCTCTCTAAACCTCAGTTTACTCATCTGTAAAATGAAGTTACTAGCCTTAGGGTTGCAGAGTTGCCCTGAGCCTTCTAGAATATCTAGTACATCACTGGCACTTTAAGCAATTGGATTGTGGTATATTACTATAAAAATCCTACTGTGTTTCTGGACTCAGAGAACTTCTGAAATTCTTTCTGGAGAGAGGCCCTGAAGAGTTTCTGAACTGTAACTTCCTGGTGAAGGTTGTGTTCCTCCCAAATAGTCACATGTTTTAAACGTGTGTATGCTCACAGCCTCAGAGGAATTTTTTGTACACATTCTTAAGAGTACTATGTACAATGTTAAATACAAGTTGGGGGCACAGAGAGTGCAGACCTGGGTGAGGGGATGTGGGAAAGGGCACTTGAAAGAGAGGAAGAAGGATTGGATATAGGTGCAGGGACAGAACATTGAAAAAAGGGAGACTGTGAATTACAGTGTGGGAAACACTGGATTGGACAGGACTTCAGAAGGCCGTGAAGAGGAAGGGTGACCTGGAGACAGATGGTCTCCTCTCTGGGATCATTTTTTCATCCTTAAAATGGGAGGTTGTGCTGATCCCTTCCAGCTCTGATATTTTCTCATTTCACATGGGGAAGCAGGAAATGAATCCCAGAGAAGCAGAAATGTAGGACAACACCAACATCCGGTCCAAGTCATAGCTCCAGTTGTTCATTCTTCCATCAAACACATATCAAACACCCAGCATATTCTGGACACTGTACTCAGGTGCTGAAAAAAAAAAAACTGGATGCATGAGACAAGTATTCCTTGCCATGAAAAAGTCCATCATCTAGTGGGCAATGCAGGTGCCTCTGCTTTCACACATTCAGTCTGAGGGGGGAGGAAGGCATTGCTAAGGATTAAATGGGAGGAGGAGGGGGAAGAACTCTGGGTCCAAGTTATTTATTGAATTCCTCAAGTTTCTGCTGTTTGTTGAACCTAGGCCCAATACATTTTGCCAATGTGTATAACACTAGTAATTTTGAAAATAATATACTTTGTTTATACTGCACTTTATACTTTTCTAAGCATTTTCTCCTAAATTATTTCTTTTCTATCTGTCTCTGTAGATAATACAAAAGAAGCATAAGACATGATCCTTACCCTTATGGAGCTTATTTTTAAATTGAAGATGAAAATCATGAGAGTAAATAAAACCACTACTTGGATCAAGAGCTAATCTTGCAGGTGAGGCCATTTCATCTACATTAAGAGAACATGATATGTGATGGCCGTGAGCTGTGGTAACTGGAAAATACTTCATAATTGGGAGGCATCGGACTTACAAGTTAGGAGGAGTTTGACTGGGAAGAGCTGAAATGTTCCTCCAGGAAACAGCATGGTAGATAGAGGGGTTGGGGGAGAGGAACAGTAAGGAGGTTGCACAGATCACTAAAAAATGAGAAATGTGGTTGATTAGGCATGGTAATGAGGGTTCACTAGTGGTCTTGAGAGTATATTTGATCCTACATACAGTAAGAAGCCAGAGTACGGTTAAGAAAATGTAGGTACCTTTAAGAGGCATCTGGGGAAAACGAATCTGGTGCTGGTACGAGGATGGGGTGTATCAGTGATATGCCCAAACCACATGAAACTTAGAAGGCCATTATAGTGAAGTGCTTAGGTTTTAAAATCGGCCAGACCTTGATTTGAACCCTGGGTTCTGTTGCTTAAGAGCTGAAGGTCCTTGAGCAAGGTGTCTATATTATCCTCAAAATCTTATTTCTTTTCCTTTTTCTTTTCTTTTCTTTTCTTTTCTTTTCTTTTTTTTTTTTTGGCCACACTGTTCAGCATGCTGTGGAATCTTAGATCTCAGACCAGGGATCGAACCCATGCCGCCCTGCAATGTAAGCGCGGAGTCTTAACCACTGGATCACCAGGGAAGTCCCAAAATCTTATTTCTTAACCCTTAAAAATGTAGATAATGGCACTTACTTTTCAGGATGGTTCAAGTATTAAACACGTCAGGATGTGCAGAGCCCAGTGCCTGAAACGTTTAGGTGTTCAGACAGTGTTAGTTCTCCCATTCCTTCTGCTCTAAGTGAAGAGAGACTCTCAGGGAAACTGTGTTTTGAATGATTGATTCAAAGGGAAGGGAACAAGGAGAGGTGATGCCCTGGGCAGAAGGTGAGGTGTGAGTAGGCTGGGGGAGTGGTGATGAACTTGAGGTGACAATGGTATAGGTACATGTAGGATTATCCCCTGGGCATTTGAAAATATGACTTTAGAGGGAGACCAAGCTAAAGCTGTAGATTCAGGGACCCTTAATATAAAAGCGATAGTTGATATTGTGTGTGTGCAATGACAAGCTTTAGGACAGCAAGAAGGTAGAAAAGTCACTGAGACTTGGAGGGTTCCGTTAAGTGGGGCTGGAGAAGGAAGAGGAGTAAATACTCTTTGAGAAAGAAAATGATCAGGATAGTAGAGGGTATCAAAAGCTTTCCAGACTTTCCAGAAAATAATGTCGTTATGCCAAACACTGAAGAGAGGTAATAAAGCACAAGCTGGAGGAGAAGCAGTTTGATCTCAAAGAATGACTCTCAGATAATTAGGGGGAGCGGCAGGACTTTACCACCTCAGGAGCGCTGCTGAAGGGAACGGGCATCCGGGAAAGAGTCGAACCAGCTGACCACAAAGGTAACTTCCAACTAGGCATCAATATCCAGCACTAGGGAGGTAAGCGTTACTCAGGCTGAGGGAAAGGGAAGTAGCCGTCAAGACACACGCAGAAATCTGACCCCAAAGGGGGAAGGAAAGATATTTGAGGAAGGGACACCAGTGTTAAGAGAAGATAATATGGAGAGACTGCTACATGTTTGAGGGTGAAAGGAAGGAAAGGTAGAGAATATTAAATTGTAGGGTGGGGGGACCTCAGAACTCAAAATAAGAAGCACTGCTTCTAGAAGTAGGAAAGAAAGTATATCTAGACTTTAAGGGGAAGTGTTCCTTGTAGAGAGAATGGATATTTATTCCTCTGAAGACTAAGGAATAAAAACATAAATTGAGGACAGTGGGACCCATGAGGGAGAGCCTGCCAGTGGACCTCAGCCTTCTCAGAAGAGTATGAGAAAATGGAAGTGTTTAAAGGTTTAGGACAGGGGGCCTCCTATGGGGAATAGGACAGCCCAGGCACAGAAGAAATGGGTGAGCTAGAGAACACCCACTGCAGAATGACCAGGAGTTTGAGGACAGTCAAAGAAACTGAGGTTATTTCACCCGGAGGTGGGAAGGTCTACACAGGTTTCAAGGGCTGGCTTCAAATATTTGAAGGCCTGACATACGGGAGTAGACATCTGTGGGAACAAGGGGAGCAGCAGATGGAAGGTGCAGGAGGCAGATTCCACAGGAACACAAGGCAGAACCTTCTCACACTTAGGGAGTGGAGAGGTGAGTGGTTCTCCCATGGGTGGTGTCCAGGAGCTATGGGACAGTTTCTTGCCTAGGATACTCCAGGCAGGATTCAGCATCAGAAAAGAGCTGGACTCTGGTGATTTCTAAGGCCCTTGCCACCACCACAGCCGAAATCTATGACTCTATAGACATGGAACACATTTACTTTAAAGAATCTCAAGTCTGGATGGGACCTTAAAGGTCTTTTAATCTAATAACCCATTTGACTCTTCAGCCCCATCTGTGAAAGGCTCAGCAAGTGATCAGGGACTGTAAAACACACCCAAATTAAGCCTGAATCCCACTGAGGGCACTGGGTTTCTATTAACTTATTACCTGGATAGAGAAGTAATCTGTGACCTCTTAGAGAACTCACTGTCAAGATGGTCCCGGTGAAACTTTCATTAGAAATACGTATGAAATATTGATGAATTCTGTATATAATTTTGAGTTGTTCTTTACCCTTGTTTATTACTTGAAAACCCAAACTTACAAAGCAAATGCTAGGTTATGATTCATATTTCAAAAGAATCCTTCACTTTACAAAATAATTTACTTTGGGATCCCTTTAAGCAATAAATTCCAGGGATAAACTTAAAATATACTCAGTTTTTCTCCCTTACCACAGGCAAAAAGCAATTTTGCACACAACTTTCTAAGAACTCGTGTCACACAAAGTGAATTCCACTAGTATTACAACATGAAAAACACTTCTCCCACTTAACTGACCACACACAAGTCATCAATGATCGGTCTGAGTCCGTCTAAAGGGATACTTAGTAGAGGACACCTAATTTGATGCAGAATTTCAAGATCTGCGCCAGCCAGGGCTCTGTTTACCCAGAGAAGGGAGGTAGAAAACATCAGAAATGTTCTCAGTGGCAATGGGTAGAAAGTCCACCTGGGGTTGCTGCCACCATTTACTAATTGTATGGCCTTGAGGGGGAATGATTTAACATCTCTGAGCCTCAGTTTCCACATGTGTAAACTCAGAAGGTTATTCTGAGGACGAGAGAACGTCTACAAAGCAACACACACACACACACACACACACACACACACACAGCCTGACACAGTAAGGAGTCCCCCTGCTGCTTCCCCAGGGCTAACTTTGCTTCTCAGCAAGCCAGTGAGGTAGCACCCAAGACTGTTCATGCTCTTTTATACAAGGACAAGCCAAGCTGCAAACTAACACTGCAGCCAGCACAAAACCTGGCTTCTCTGCCATGGCTGCAGCCTGCCAGGCAGTCTCACCATGTCCTCTGGTGGGATATTCCAATTATAACAGTAAAGGAAGAGGGATGCTGATTTTAAGAAGGCAAAAAGTAACAATAGATGTGGGAGACAGATCACTTCCAAATAAACAGCCTCTTCCCTAGTGCCCTGCTAATCCTGGTCCAGTTCCTAGGGCAGAAAGTCGATTGGATCGGAGTTCCAACTGCAGAAGTGGGATGGCATAAAGGGAAAGCTTTAGACCCCTATAACATCTCTCAGTTCCCAAGAACTCCTCCAACCACCATCATTATCACCATCTTCATTATGGTGAAATGTCAATTTTCATAATCTTACTTAAAAGTGAACAAAAGCCTCTTTTCACTACCTACTCACCAGAATGGCTAAAATAAAAGAGAAATAGAGTGAAAATACTAAGTACTGGGGAGCATGTGGTGCTGCTCCTGGCAGAAGTGTAAACTGGTACAACCAACTTCAGAAAACTGCTTGGCAGAATCTACCAAAGCTGATTTTCATCCCCTAAGACACAGCAACTGCACTCCTAGGCATGTACAGAATAGAAATGTACATTACAGTCACCAAAAGACATACCAGAGCTGTGCTGTCCAACACATGTGACTCTTTACATTTACATTAATTATAATTTTAGACAACTAAAGATCCAATCCACCAGCCACGGTTCAAGCGCTCAGCAGCCACATGTGACTAGTGTCTACCATACTGGACACCACAGATGCAGAACACTTCCAGTACTGCACAACGTTCTACTGGATACTGTTCTAGAATGTTTGTAGCAACATTAGTCACAACAGCCCAAATCTAGAAACTACTCAAATGCCCATCAACAGCAGAATGGATGAAACAGTTGCGGCACATTCACACAAGGGAATCCTCTGAAATAATGAAAATGAACAATCTACAGCAACACAGAGAGTATAGATAAATCTCACAAATGAAAAAGCCAGGCACGCAGAGTACACGTTGCGTGATTGCATTTACATAATGTTTCAAACCAGGCAAAAACCAATCTATCCTGCGCAGGATAGTGGTTATCCTTGGCGGTGATGGTAGTGACAAGTAGGGAGCATGAGGGGACTGTTTTGTTTTTTCATCTGGGTGTTGTTCGCAGGGTGCTGTGTGTTCGGTTTACGAAAATTCAGCGAGCTGTGTGTACACTTCTGTCTTTTCTGCATGTATTTCATACTTCAATAAATTTTCTAAACTCCCCTTTAGAAAACTTTGCTACTGTTGACGTTACTTACAGTCTAGGTTTTTTGAGGGGGCGTCTTTTCAGAAAAGCAAGTGTAGTTTTGAGATCAGGGCCCACTCCCCGCCCCAGGCCTCCCTGGACTTGGCACGGAGGCCTTTTGGACTCACCGAACCCGCCGCAGAGCGTCCTACCTCCGCGCCGTGCGCTGGGCCTGGCTCCGCGCCCAGGTTGCGACCGCCAGGACGCCTGGCTCTTCCAGTTTGGGCTCTCACCCCGAGAGCTGGCCAGGCTCTCCCGGGGCTCGCCGGTGGCTCCCTGCCCAGGGTCTGCCCGCCCCAGGCCTGTGTGAGACGCGGCGCCCGGCCCGGCAGCACCTGCGCCGCCCCCACCGTTGCGAGGAGCCTCCCGGTCACGCGAAGCAGGCGGTGGCGGAGCCCCGAACTCTAGTCACCGAGAATCCGCCCTTCTTCCTGGGCTCGGGCTCCTGGAGTTGGGAGAAGGGGCCCGGGACATCCCGTCTGAGCCCTGAACCATAAAGCGAAGGAGGCTGCGATGGAGGCCTTGAATCAGCCCGCCTCCTGCACACGCTGCTCTCCAGCCAAGCGCCCGCCCACCCTGCCCCACCCCGGCAGCGCCCAGAGGGGCTTGGGTTCCCCTCCCGACCCTTTCCTCCCCGTAGCATGGGTTAGAGGGGACTCGCGGCTCCGCCTGGAACCTGCTTTCACCTCCCCCTTCAGCCGAAGTCCCCAGACCCTGCCAAGATCCAAGCCTCTGAGAAGTTTGCCAGCCTTGCAGGCCCCGGCAGGTGCCCCCACCCCTGGCTTACCAGCAATGGCTCGGCCTCGCCTGTGCTGTCTCGAGTCTACAGTGTTGGGGTTCGGAATCTTCGGGCCCGCCCCGCTCTCCCCGCGCACCTGGGAGTGCCCCAAGGGCAGAATACAGTCCTGGGCTTCTGAGTTACACACAGCGCCTAGCATCGGCCTGGCCTGTAACATGGGTGCAATGCCTGATGCCTACCAGACACTGCACTAAGCTGCTTTTAGATGGATCGTCTCATTTAATTTTCAAAGCCAAGGTGATTGGTTCATGAACATTTACATATATAAACATTCATTGAGTTGTACATTTAATATTTGTGTGTTCCACTGTAAATAAAAAAGCCTACAAGAGAAGTGCTGTTAAGCATACCCATTTTACAGAGAAGAAAACTAAGGTTTAGGGTGCTCCTTATTCAAGGACTCTACTGCTGCCTGTGGTGACACTGAGACTGGAATAGTGGCTGCCTGACTCCAGAGTCCATCCTCTTAACCCCTCAAGATTAGGCTCTGCAGAAAGAAAACAAAACAAAAAACGCTGGCCTTCTAGAACCTATTCTACCTGCCCCACTTCTTGAGCCCAATGTGACACCAGTAATTGGGTGGGGGAGGGATTATCCCTTTTCTCTGCATTAGAGTTCAGAAACCAGAACCCAGAGGGACGATTTACTTCACCTGCTCAAAGTCTCATGGGTCTGTAGAAGGCCTGTCTGAATTTTACAATTCCTCCTGGCTCACAGGACCATCAGTGAAGCAGTGGTTTGGGCCTGGTAGGGTGTCTTTTCCCCTGGAGAGGGAGCTCAAGGAAGAGGTAGCTGTTAGTCAAGGATTTTCTCCCTCCCATGGCCAAGGCACTGAAACCCCAGCAACTGAGCAGTACGGAAATCCTTCAGTGAAGAGATGCTAGCTATTTATACCCAGAGATTGCAGGATCTGGGGAAGGGTAGGGAGCGGGGAGGGGCTGGTCCAGACTGGCTTTAAGTATCTCAAGACACGCAAGCTGCACAGGAGCCAATCCATAGAACCAGCTCTATTTCCTCTGTGAGAATCACACGCCTCTTTTCCAGAACAGGAGGGGATGGATGCAAAGTGAAGGAAGATTAATTCAGGCCAGGAGGAAGCCAGGCAAGGAAGGTGGGAATCCGGCGCTACGGAGCACTGCAAGGCCTCAGCCCAGCAGGATACAGACCAGGAGGGCGAAAAAGGAGTTCCTTACTTAGGACCCCCCACCCCCCCGCCCCGCCCCGTGGAGCTAGGGAGTCAGCTCCCAGAGCCTTGGGTTCCTAGCAAGCATGTGCTGAAATCCTGTCTTGGAAGTGAGTGCTCAGCGCAGGGCAGCATCTTGATTACAGACCATACTCCTCACTTAGTGAATGTAGGGGAAGTCGAATTGTGTCCCAGATGCAGGTCCCAGATTTTTTGTGTACATCCCAGCTTTCCAGCCCCACCCCACCCTTCCCTATCCCTGCATCTTCCCTAACCCTAAACTTTGTGTCCTCATCTCAAGGTTATCACCAAATTCTTAGCCTCCTTTCCCAGGTTTTGAGCTGCAGGGCAAGAGGCAACAGTCCCTTGGGGAAGCCTTGTCCCCCAGCAGCATCAGGAGTTACCTAAGACTGGACCTTCCTCTGGGATGGGAATCGGCTGCACGTCTTCCATAGATGATTTCAGGTGTTCTGGTTCTGCCCAGGTGGGCCAAGAGTCTAGCTCCGCATCTGCCCTGCAGCCAGCACCCAACAAGAAGTTCCACACCACTGGGGCCATCTGCACTGGGGGACACAGTGCTGAAGGAGCCTGGCCCCATTATCTCCTACTGTGTTATCTGTCCTAGAGGGACAAGATGCCAACCTGGCCCCCTATGACCTCAGTAAGCCCTCACGTGGAGGGAGAGAGACAAATAAATCTTTGCATGACACTATGTTGTGATTTTGGAAAGTACCTAAGACTCTGGTGGCACATATTAGGGAGTGATCACCCCCACTTGGGTGGTTCAGGAAAAAAGCTTGGCCTTGAAGGAGGAGCAAGAGTTCACCAGAAAGATGGGGGTGTTAGAGCATTCCAGACGGAGGAAAGGAAAGGAGGTGCAGAGACGTGGAGCCTGCAACAGCAAAGTGCTGCTTGGGCGGCTTCCTTTTTGTCATTCAGGCATCAGCTTAAATCTAATCTCCTCAATGTGGCTTTTCTGACCACCTAATGGAAAAGAACCCTCCAGTACTTGGTTCTCTTTCCTTTTTTTTAGAATTTATCGACTACGAATTTTCACGTTAGTTGTCTATCTCTCCGCCACACACACACTTCTTCAAGTTAACTTCCTAAGCCTGTGGACACTGGTTTTTTTCACCGTCATCAGCGGCCAGAACAGTGAAGTGAACATATATTAGTAGTATCAATATCAGTGAATACTTTTGAATAGATGGATGCATGAATGAATGACTGAGTCAGAGGCTACAGGCAGGGAGAAACACGTTAGGAAGCAGGAATTCCCTCCATGTCCTTAGCCTAAGAAACTCAAGGAAAGATAATAGCTCCAGAAGGGGGGCTCGCTGGGAAGGGGGTTGGGGACGTCACTTTGGTGAGAGCGGTGGTGGGAGGCGGTGTCCCCACTTCAGTGTGGCTTGCGAGAGGAGGGAACCGGCGGCGAGGAGCTGAGGGACCGGCAGTCGGGTGCGCTAACTCACGCCTGGCTCGGGGGTCTTTCTGCCTCTAGAGAGGCAAGGGGAGGGCGGGTCTTCGCGCCCCAGGCGCCGCCTTTCCAGCTTCCTGCTAGGCCCTTGTGGATGCGTCCAAGCCTCATCCTGGGCCGTCAGTGGGTTTTGGTGGATTCCCTTGCGGGCCGGCCGGCCTGCCTCGCTCTCTCTCTCTCCTCTTTTCTCTTCCTCCTCCTCCAGGGCTCTGCAGCTCCCCAGCCCGGCGGCCCCGCAGCAACCTAGCAGCCCCCGCCCCCTCCTGTAAGGGCGAAATTGCTAAACTTGTAGCAATAATGACCCTGCATTCAGGCCGCCGACTCCCGCTGTACGTCTCCTGCCCGGCCTAATCAGCGCGCCCCTCCCTGCTGCCCGCCCAGCCCCCTCCCCCAGCGCACAAAAAGTGGGGAACAAAACCCCCGCGCATTTCTCCGTCCCTCTGTTGAGCAGACTGCTGCACAAAGCCCCCGCTCTGAGAAGCAATGGGGAGCTCGGGGGGGACGTCAATCCCGACGCGCTGGGGTTTTTGTTCGCGCAGGGGACTTCGCCTTCCTACCACACCTTTTGTTCGGGACTCCAATAAAAAGCCATTCTTTCCGCACCTTCCCGGCCCGGAGCCGCCTTTCAGCCGGGCCCGGCCCCACAATGGCGCGGCGCGCTGAGGCCTCCCCATTCACCCGCCTTGGCACGCTCACAATCGGCCGTGTGGCAGCACAGGCCTCGCACAGGCATTCTCCGCAAGTGACAAGGAGCCGCATAAAGCCGCGGCCGCCGGGGGAGAAGGGAGGGCGACCGAGGGGGAGAGCTCGGCCGCGGCGGGGCGCAGCGCCCCCGGGCGCGCTGGAAGCCCGGGCGGCGGCTGGAGATGGAGCCTCCTTCGCGCCGCCTGCGGCTTGACCTGGGGGCGAGGTTTCCTCTATCCTAGCGACCCTCGAGGTGGGGCAGAGTCTCAGCCTTGATCTAACGCAGGCCCAGGTACTAGCCTAAGCTTCTGGGTGAAACTTGGGGGGATTACAAAGCCCAGACCTCTAAAGGTCTTGAGTCTCCGACCTGTCCTCCCTACCACAGTGAAGAGGAATTAATGAACAAAGCCTTAGAGATCGGACTTGCAGCTGAGGCAGGGGAGACTAGGCCTGCTACCGTCCAGGGGGAGCTGCTCTCCCTGCGCATCTTTTCCTTCCCCGCCCGCTCTGTTAAAGGATCCCTCTCCACTTTTGCAGGCTAAATAAAGTCTGTAGCCGGCCAACGGTTTGAAAATATTGCACCTTGTTTATTGACTCCTGTAGTGTATGGTAGCAGGTGTGTACATGGCGTGTGGATATAGTTATATGTATATATATATGTGCTGAATACAGAATACGAAACAGAGGAAAGCCGGTAACACCTCTGGTGGGCCGCCAGTTCCCGGATTTGTTCAGCCCCCCAACTTTTGATCTCGCTCCGCTGGTTTTTCTCGCAGAGTTCTACACCCCCCCCCCTCCCTTGACAATCTGGAGATCCAGGCCGAGGTATCTGTTGCGGAGGGCTGGCGACTGGGAAAAGGAAAATGGACTGTGCTGTGGCACGCCGGCCCTGCAAAGGGGGCAGAGGGTCGGTAGGGCCTGGGGATTGCTCAAGCCACGACGCCCATTTTTCTCTCCTTCATTCTTTTTTTGTCCTTAAGTTCTCCGCCGGCGCTTCGCGGAGGCCGCGGGAAGGCTGAGGGAGAGAAGCCCTTCTTGCTCCGGGAGAAACAAGCGGCAGCCCGAGTCCCAGCCTCTCGCACTCCTTTTGGGGCTAAGCTCGGGGCCATCGTCCTCCCAGCACCCAGTTGGCGTTTCTGTCTCAAAGACAGTCTCCGTGACCGCTCCCGGGCATCCTCTTCGCCCCTGAGCCCCCTTCCCCAGGCCTCGTGTGAGCTGCGCTCCGGGGCCCTGGGGAGCGAAACGTGTAAATATATATATATATATTTATATTTTTAACGAGGGGACCTGGCCCTTCCTTGGATCCAGCCTTTCTCGCGCTTCAGTCCCGCGGCTCCAGGCTGCGGTGGGGCGCCTGCCGCGTGACCCACCCGGTCCCTACCAGGCCCGGATGCCCTGCAAGGTGCCCTGCGCGCACGCGGCCCCGGCCGCCGCACCCTGGTGTAACGGCTGCGCGCTGCCGCCACCGCCGAAGCCGCCCAGGTTGCTCACGTTCACAAAGGGGCCGCCGCCGGCCGCACTGCACGCGGGCTGCATGGCCGAGGCCGCCGCGGAGGCTCCGCCGCCGCCGCCACCGCCACTGCTTGCCGGGTACGCACAGCCGTAGCTGCCGCTGTAGGCCGCAGCGGCGGCGGCTGCAGCAGCGGCGGCCGCGGCGGCTGCTGCCGAGTTCCCATAGCCATAGGCGGGGAAGCTGTTGTAGGAGTAGGCACCCGCGCCTACGCTGTAGGGCGCGCCGTAGGCTGGCGCGCCGGGCGTGACGCACGGCTTGCCGTCCCGCACCAGCACAGGCACGGCCACGCGGCGCGGCGGCGGCGGGGGCGCGTGTGCGCCCAGCTCCAGAGACTTGTCCTGCCGCTGTCTCTTGCACTTGTACCTGCGATTCTGGAACCAAATCTTCACCTGCGTGGACGTGAGCTTCAGGCTGCTGGCGAGGTGCTCACGCTCGGGGGCCGACAGGTACCGCTGCTGCTTGAACCTGCGTTCCAGCTCGAAGACCTGGGCTTGCGAGAAGAGGACCCGGGGCTTCCGGCGGCTGCGTGGCTTCGGCCTTTCGCTCTCCTCCGCTGCCTTACAGTCTCCGGCCGCCTCCAGAGGCTTCTTCAGCTGGCAGTTTTCTGCGGAAGAAGCAAAACAACAGCGTCCCTTAATTGTTCCCGGCCTCACCAAGGCTCCAGTCCCAGAACACTGTGGCCCCTTTTGGTGGCAGCGCGGAGCGTGCAGTAATAAATGCTTGGACTTCAGGGAAATTTTGTGGTTCCTGGCACCGTGGGACCCTGCGATAGCCCAAGGCCTTTCACAACACCCTTGGCGGGTGGAGGCACGTTCCGTGGGAAGCAGTAGTTAGTACGCGCGTGTTTTAGAACTTGAGCATCTGCGAGAGATTACCCTGTATTAAATGCGCGGCTCGGCGTGCTAATGATTATTTTCAGGATGAAAGTTTGCAACTACATAATAACTACACTGCAATAACTTCCACTCCGTCATGAATAGCTGAAAGTGTGAGGCACATTGGTATCTGGGAGCCGGTATGCGTGCGTCCTGCGAAAATCTTCCTGCTCGGAAATGTCTGAGTGTAACGTTCATGTATTGCCCGGGGACTGTTTTTTATTTCTAAAAGCCTACAGGCCCACAGCTAAATGTCTGCACGACGACATCTGTGTTACCTTAGACAGAAAAAGAAATTTGATTGACTGACTGATTTAGACAGTTTCATGTCGATTTTAGGCCCAGGGGAGCTGTCAGAGAACAGGCCTTGGTTTCCACCACATCAAACCTCCTCTTAGGGAAGGAGATTCTTTGGCTCTGTCTCCTCAGAAACAAACACGTCCTTGGAGGCTTTATTCAGTTATCCTATTTTCCTACACAATTCACCTCCCATCCTATTTGAGCAGCCAGGATCTAAGTTCAGCGCTTTTCACTCGGCCCAAAGCCCCCACAGCCTGGGACACAAAGCAAAAACTTTAAGACTTTTCAAAAAAAGGCTGGTTCCTCAGGGGGGTGTGTACAGAATGGACTGTGTTCCCACGCACTCTCCCACCATCCCTTCCCTCTCTGCCGGGTGCCACCGGTGCGAGGACGCTGAGTTCCAGGCGGAGAAGTGAGGAAACCACCCAGCTGAACTCTACCAAAGTTCCTGCGCTCTGCGGACACTAGGCACACAGCCTGCTTCGACTGTCTTTTCCGAGAAGAGGGGGCGGCTGTCCTGGCCTCAGAAAACTCGGCTCACGCTAGAGGGAAGGTGGCAAAAGTTCAGGCTCGTGCCCCTCTAGCTTTTGGGAAGAGCAAAAATACCATGAGCTGTCAGCACCCAGCAGCTGAGCCCAGGTTGCTTACCACCATCAGGGCAGCGATGCCTTATTTCCCTTCCCTCCGGGGCTGCATCGTCTCCCCTCTCCGGGGGGAGTAGTTGGCGGAGTCACCTTGTCCTTCTCCCTCCGCCCCGGCTCCCTTGCAGGCACCTGCGCTTTGTGGAGCTGCCGTTGACCAAGGCCAGGCATGACCCCGGCCAGGCGCTAAAGGGGCGGGTAGCGGTGCTGGCAAGGTTTGTGGGCTGTTTGCGGGCACCCCGCCATTGCTCCAGATGTGCGGGTGCATTTCCTTTTCCCCTCTACTCACTTTGGCTCCGGTCCCTCCCGACCTCGGGCTCCTCTTCATGTTCCTTAGGCCCGCTGCACGCGTCTCGCAGGACCGTGTGGACATAGCTTTGGGGGCAGAGCCCCGAATCCCCGTGGTCATCGGCTGTAGCTAGTGAGTTCAAATAGGACAGTTTCTCGCCCTCTTCTTCCTCGTCCTCCTCCCCTCCGTCAGAAAATTGAGTCGCCTCAGCGGCGGCCAGCATGCAGGGCGCTGAGTGGAAGTGGTGCTCCAAGTCCGCCTGCAAGTGCGCGCTGTGGAAGTGCTGTTGCTGCTGCTGCTCCAGATTCAAAATGTCTTTGACTGAGAAAGGGGTGGAGGTGACCGGGCTTGGTAACATCATCAGGGCCACTTAATTGTCCAGTCCAAATACTCAATAAATCCCGGCGGGGGCGGGGAGGCAGCGCGGCGGCTCCAGCTCTCTTTCTGGACTCCGCCGCTGCTGCCGAGTCGGGCTTTTGACAGACGCGGTCCCGCTCCAGTCTAAATCGCCTCCATTGGCCCGGACGTGGGGGTCTGGGTTTTGTTACAGCCACTGCAGGGACTGGGGCCGGGGCTGCGAAGCCTGAGTCCGGGGGTCGTGCGTCACGTCGGGGGCGGGGCTCTCGCCTCGACCTCCCTCCCCATTGGTTCCAGCTCCTGTGGGCCACGCCCCTCCGCATCCACTGAATGGGGGGGTGCTGTGGAGCTACCAGAAATAGACTAGGACTAGTATAGAGCCGCGAAGTCCTAGTCTCTGCGGGCGAGGCGGCACTGCCTCGGGTACGCGAACTACCGATTCCCACCCAGACTGGCCGCATCTTCCCGGGCAAACCAGTTCTGGGAGGCTTCCTTTCCGAGAACCAACTGCCAGGAAGGATAGCCCAGGAGTGTGGTTTTTCCAGCTGCTGCGGGGGCAGGAAAACTTCCTGGCTTGTAAATACCCGGCACTGGATCCCCAAGGAGACGGAATGTTTTATATATCTATGGATGGGCTACGTGTGCGTTCTCGCCTCTTGACTTTGCTCAAGCTGTTCCCTCCAGTCGGAACGTCTTCTCCGCCCTTGTCTCCATGACAAGCCTGTTCTTCGAGGCTCTGCTCAAATGCCACCTCCTCCAAGGAGACGCTCCCTCGTCGCCTAGCCGGAAGTCATCTCTCTCGCATCTGAACTTGCAGCGCGTGTTAGCAAAGGACATTCGTGTCACATCATTTCCCGCCTAGGGCTATAGCTGTATTGCCTGCCTGGTCTCCCCCGGTAAACTGTGAGCCCCTGAGGGCAGGGCCCCCGATGTATTTGCTCTTGTAGCTTTTCCAGCGGCCGCACTAAGCAGGTATGTGAGAGACAGGAGGATGGAGTTATTACTGAACTTTGTGGTCTGACAGCTCTTGTTTTGAATCCTGGCCTAGTCAGCGTATGGCCTTGGGCGTTTCTAAGCCTCAATTTCTTTGTCTACAAAAAGACTAGTACCTTCTTCAGGGTTGTTGCCAGGGCTAAGTAAGGCAAAACATGCCAGGATTTTAGCGCAGGGCCCACGCATGTTAGTGCTCCACACGTGTTATCGACTGCTGTTCTGCATCAGAGGTCAAGCAGTGTTTGTTGACTGCATTGGTGATGACGAGGCTGGAGTGCCTCACACACAGGGTGGTTTCGATCGGTCTTGAGAGCAGAATCTGTCTTCACAAAGTGGGTGACCCAGCCATGGAGGCCATCTTTTCCGCCAATTGAAATAAGGCGCCTGGGTCTAGGCCTTGACCCTTGGAGGCATTTTTTTAATTTCTCCAATCCACACGCCTTCTGGCGCCCTCCTAAGACACTGGTTGTTTTGTGGGCGAATCTATGGGGTCCCCTCTGATTCTGGAACCTCCGCGCTGGTGGAGATCATCTTCCCGCACAATAGGCATTTGCTCTCCACCACGTCTAGTCCAATAAGAAGCAGCAGGAGCTGCTGTGAGACCTACAGAAAAACCTGTAAGCAGTGCTGGCCTTAAAAAAATAGGGACCGATTCGACCCAACCGTGGCGCCCCTCATCTGGCCCTAGCTGCCCCAAGCATTTCTTGGAGGCCAATATGGTGGAGCTGGGGGAGCACTGGCCTCAGCTAGAAGGGGCAGGTGGAAGGTGCAGGGACTGTGGACAACACCTCCTGGCGACGGCAGACACGGGATGGGAGCGGGGGCAAGAGCAGAGAGCTGTCGTGGGAGGACCCCCGCAACAGCAGGAGCAGTGGGTGCCCAAAGCTGAGAAGAGAATGAACAGCCAGTCGGGAGAGGGGAGAGGCGGGGCTGTTCCGGAGGGAGCGGAAATGGTGCGGGGAGTCAGCCCCTGGGGCCGCCTGGGGAGCTGGGATTCAGCGCGGGCCACGTGCGCCCGGGAGTACTTAGGTGGCGGAGGCCCGCAGGCCGTGGGGGAGACCCTCTGTGAGCCGGACTTTGCGCCGGGACGACCATCCCTCAGCCGCAAGGGCGCCTGGTGCCTTTCCGCTTAGAATTCTGAGACTGTTGAGGCCCCAGGCAGACCCGGCATCTTCAGACCAGGCCATGGAGCTGCAGAGAGAAGAATGCGCCTGCTTTTGCTGCGGATCGCGAGCGCTTGAGCGCAAAGATCCAGAGAGAGATGGGGGTGAGTGCGCGGCACTGCCGGGTAGGAGTCCTTGAGTGTGTGCGTCGCGGTAGCCGGCGAGCATAAAAGAAGGAAGCTGCCTCCAATCCCACTCCTCCACCCCCATCCCGAGGGCTAGACTGTCGTTGGGAATATTTCTACTCCCTGCTGCTCCCCTAATTTTTAAAAATTATTGTTGTTGTTATTATTATTGCCTCTGTGGGCGATTTTCTTGAGTGATTTCAAGATTCAGGGGGAAAAAAGAGAAAGACAAAAGCTACGGAAAATATCTCTCCCCAGTTTTCAACCGAAACCTGAACTTCTCCTTGCTACATTCTCTTGCTTCTCCACGGCGCTTCGCTCCTAGGCCTTCCTTAAGCTCATTACCAAGAATCCCTATCTTAGAACCCGTGGCCCTGGGTGCCAGGAACACGGAGACACGCCCACACACCCGCTGCTGCCGCCCAGAATCCAACGAGTCGCCTTCTCCCTTAGCACGCAGAAGGCTGTCTCCTCCCCACCTCCAGGCCCACGCTGTTCGCTCTCCTCCAAACTCGCTGCCACTACCACTCCGCCAGATATCCTTAACCCAGGCCTGAAAAGTTTTCTCCTGAGGTCCCTGACCAGATTGCTGCTCGGCAGGCCGCCCCAGAACGCAGTTCAGGCCCGAGGGGCTGGCGGCTCGTGAGGAGCTGGAGGGGAGCACAGGCGAAGGGGCCTAGAAGGCGGTTTGCATGCCCTGTCCCCCTTTTCTCTTTCCAGCCCCAGCTCTGCGGGGGGTTGATCTAATCGGCGGGAGACTTAGATCTTGGCCTTAAGCCCTGAGCAGGGGCTCAGATCATCTCCTGATTGTTAAGGCTCCCTTTGGTGGGTCTGGTTCCCCAGCAGCGGAGCTTCCCCGCAGGGATACCCGCCGGGCCAATCACATCTAGGCAGCCTGCCTTTCCTGCGTCCGCAGCCCCGACGGCCGCGAGTGTGTGCGCCGCCGGCTGCGCCCCACTGTCCGGAACGAAAACGCCGGAGTGGTAGTTACACTACATCAGTGGTGGGCTCTCGGGAGTCACTTATCAGAATGTGGAATCTGGTTCCAGCGCCTATCCAGTTACAATCTCGTTCTGGAAGATTTGCATTCTCTTGTGGGAAAAGAGGATCTTTGAAATCCCGGAGCTGTGCTCGACTAATAATAGGTTTTTGTTCCAGACAGTTTAGCTAATTACTGTCAGATAAAGTAAATATCGTTGCATCCATGGAAGCGTTTGATTTTATTTTAATCGAGTGTATCTGCCTACGTTCCGTTTTGTCACATTATACATTTATACAAGTCTTCCTCCTCCCATAGGTGATTACAGGTCATAGTAAAATGGTGGCAAATTCTCTGAGGGGAAATGCTATATAGATGCATAAAAAGGCGATACATAAAATTACAACTTTTGGAGAGAAAAGCCACATGCTAATCATTACAACAAACATTATCAAAGAAAAATATGATGCTTCTTTGAAAGCCGTAAAGTGTTCCCATAAGCTGTTATTCTCAAAAAAATTGCTTCATTAATATACATATATAGGCAGATAATTGATCATTTTAGTTATATATGCCACAGCTTATTCTGATATCCTTCACCTGTTTAAATAGCCATTTAATTATGTAGCCATGGCAAAAAAACAAACAAAAAACCAAACAAAGCCTGAAAGTTATGGCTTTCTAATGTAAATGTAGTAGGACAGACAGGAGTGATTTTCTGTTAAGCCATGAAAACCCATCAGGAGATGAATTCAGCTAGCTATAAAGTTACGTGATAACATTTTAGGTGATTTTTTTTCATTGAATCTTTCTTTCTTTTTCTTTCTTTCTTTTTCTTTCTTTCTTCTTTCTTTCTTTCTTTCTTTTTTTCGTTCGTTTTTTTTACTGCTCTCCTAGAAATTTCATTTTCAATGACATCTTACCAAAAAAAGACAAGAAAAAAATTTTTTCTCCTTTGCAGATTTTTGTTATTTTGTTGTAGTTGCTGGCAGTGGTGTGTATGTTTTGGTTTGATTTTTAGTTGAGAGATGTTAGAAAGCTCTAAAGTTTTGAGCAATCTAGAGGCTAGTGTTTTGTGGGAAGGGTGACTACGTTTTCTACTTTTAAAGAAATGTCAACTAGGTACATCAGTCCCAGAAAGCATTAAACTGATATAATTCCTCAAGAGGAATTTTTTCACTCATTTCAGTAATTTGGTAAGAGAGATTTTAAAATGGCATTTTTGAGCATTTTAGCTTGTTTTGTATGTGTTTGTGTAAATGCCAGATTTTCCCAGATTGTGTTTGGAATTGTGTTTTCTAAATAACCCACCACTTCCCTTCCCTGGAAGAGAATTGGTCCAAATTCAGTAATCCCTGTAGTTCTTTGTAAATTACAGGCCCTTGCCGAGGAAGTGAGTTTCGATTTCTCAGGGAGAAGACCTTTTACATCTATCTGTTTCTGCCCGACTCCAAAAAATTTTAAGTTATGTGTGTAAATACAGCTTTCATCACCAAAAACAGTTGTTTTGCCCATAAAAAACAGAAGTCAGGAAAGCTAACTTGGTCGAGTAAAAGTCAAATTTTTTTCAAATAAAAACACGTAAATAAAAGATGCCTATACACAGACATTATTTCTACTGTTTGTGTGTGTTGTTTGGGAGTGCAGTGAGCAATTTTAACTTGGGGATTAAATTGGAATTCAGGATGCATTCCTTAACTTTTTTTTTAAAGTGTGAGTTTAACTTCCTGTATCAAAATTTCAATGTCTTTAGACCTTTTTAAATAGAATCTGACTTCAAAAGGGCGGCTGCAGTCTTTGGCGAATTAATTCACTTAAACTGGAGCGCCTGCCTGCTCTTGAGCACTAAGGGTTTCGGGGAGGGATGTGGTTATTACGCCCAAGAAACAGAGATTTTTCGTGACTCTTCCTAGAGCGATCTTCTCAACTCTGTCTCCTCTTAAGGGACCTCGGCCTCCTCGGAAGCAGAGCTCTTTTCCCAAATCTCCCTAGGGGTCAAATTGGAGCGAATAACTTCAAACCTTTTGAAAACAAAAAAGACCTTTCTCACTTGGAAAGAAATGTTTGCCGAAGTCTTGTCACTTTAAGTAACGCCTTAGCCCTCCCTCGCTGCGTCCAGACCAGAGTTCCCGGTCTTCCATCGGCAACTCGAAAGCGATTCCCAAGGTGCAGTGGGACGTTCGTTCCGTCAATGCAGCGATCATATATCTGCAAGCCTAGCTGCCCACTTGACCTTGGTTCCCTGAAGCTCTGGGGGCACCTAACAATGACCACTGCCCTGGGATAGTCCCATCTTGCCTGACCCTGCGGCGATATTGGGGTGGGGGAGCGTAGGCTGCTGGCCTTGCTCGGAACGTCCGGGTACCCGACTTGGAAATGACCGAGGCCCCAGGCGGCTGCGGCGCACCAGGGCGCACAGCGACAGGGACAGAAAACGTGACACGCCCGCGGAGCCAGGTCCGGTCCCGCAACTCGAGGCCTCTGGACTTGGCAGCCTAGCCCTGCAGAGACGCAGGTGAGTCAGGTCGGAGGTCAAGAGTTCGGCGGCCTGGAGGCTGCGGGGACTGTCAGGTTGCCAGGCCTCGCTCCGCCCTGCAGCCAAGGGCGCCGCGTCTCCAAGCCCGTGCACTTTGTCGGCGCTGGTTGGGGCCGGGAGTCTGGGGCTTTTCCCCGGCGCGCCTCTCTCCGGCAGCGGGCCAAGAGCCCTGCGGAGCCCTAGCGAGGAGCCCCGGGGAGATGCCGGCTCGGCCTCTGTCCTTGAACTTGCCAGTGTGTTCACGAACGACGCTTGACCTCTCCGCACTCCCGCCAACCCGAGAGAAGGACCTTCTTACCTCTTGCGACCAGGGACTGGGCGACCCCAGAAATTCAGTGGCCTTCCTCCTCCCGCTCGCAGCCAGTCTGTTTCCCCTTTCGGTCCCTTTCTCTTTCATTGGACCCATCTCTTACTCCTCCGCTCCTTCCCTTCCTCACTTCCCCCTTTTCGTGACCACCCTTACCCCACCTCCTTTCTCCTTCACCTCCCCCTCTCCCTGGCCTCCTTTCTTATCTGGTCTCCACTCCTCCCCCACCTGTTTCACTCTCCCTTATTTCTTCACTCCCTCCTCCCTTCCCCCATCTTATTTCATTCCGTTTCCCCCTCCTTCCAACTCCATTATTTTCCCGCTTTTTGTCCCTGGACCTTACAGGTGCTTGGTATAGAGGGACTCACACAGCCCCCTGCACCAGAGGTCCCTAATCCTGAGCCCCGGACCCCTCTGCCCCATTCCATCTCTGTGCTTACTCTGTCTCAGGAGCTGCTCATAAAAACCCTTGGGTGTGTGACAGGGACACTCCTCTGTACCCTCCAGCCTGTAGGACCTTTCCCACCTCCCAGCCCCCCAACCCCCAGCAGCCTCAGCAATGAGCCCTGAGGGGTTCTGTGGGGCTCCAGGTGGCGAGCTGGGCCACCCTCCCTGTGGAAATCCCCGCTGCAGGCAGATCCTGCAGAGCCTCCGTTTCCTTCCATTGTGGCAGTCTGGAGAGGATCACAGCAGAGCTGAAGGCAACTGTAAGGCCTGGGCCCCAGGCATCCCTTGACTGCACAGATGGGGGCTCCTAGACCAGGGCTGACCCCCTCCCCCACTCCACCCAGGCAAGAGCAGACTGAACTGACCTTCCCTTCTCTTTCTTTCCTGCCAGTCCCACTATAGATTAAGGAGCCATTTAGCCTTGAGATCCCCCCAGCTGGGAAGTGTTTCAGGAACTGCCTTAAAATGCAGGGGGCAAATCTGGGAGAGGACAGTGGGGTCCCTGGCTCTCACACCAGCCAGCAGGGGTGAGGACTGAGCACTCCATACAAGTTCCTGGCTTACCTCGCTGCTATGGAGCCAGTGGGGCAACTGAGTCACTGCCTTCTGGAGAGGAGACAAGGTCTGGGGCCTTCTCCCGTATGAATCAGGCTCCCCAGCTGCAAGGTAGGCAGCCAGCCAACCTCTACCCTTTCACCTCCCATCTGCAACCACATTTCTGAGGTTGTATTACTCTAAAAATATGAGTTTCCAACAGAGGAACGCAGACTTGACATACATGTTTCTATGGATTTACCTTTCACCTTGAATGAAAAGGAAGGTGTCTTCCTGTGTGAACACATCAGTGTGTGCACAGGTGGATAGGCAGGGAGAAGAAGGCACTCAGGAACCCCCATAAATGTAGCTTCCACATTAGAGCTCTGCTCTTTCAGAGAGTGTGGTCAAAACAGCAGGACTGGGCTAACATTCTGAATCGCCCTCCCTCCTTTTTACCTCACAATGTGAATTACTAGTAGTGACATGAGATTTGGAGAGAAATGTTTATATGACCCAAGATGAAAACTAGCTTCCATGACAATCAGATGCACTATTTCCATACAGGCAATTTATGGTATCATTACAATTAGTTTTTTACAAAGTGGCCCCATAAGGACCTAAGTTGCAGTCAGAGAAGAGGGAATAGATTTTATTACCAGAGTTGTAATGACTGTGTGTGTTCTTGAAAGTAATAAAACCACATTGAAATTATTCTGCAATTTATACTTTAACCCCCCCCCACACGCCCCCATTAGTATAGTAGAGAGGGTGGCCTATGTTCGTGTGTGTGTATATAATTGTGCCCACACACAAAGTGAGTAAGCACAGACGTGGGCATATGTGAACGTTTTACACCTCCCACAGCCAGTAAGCCTGTAAGCATGCATGTGAATGGATGTACTCAAACCACACAACCATGCATGTGTAAGAGTTGGCACTTATGACACCTTCCTCCACAGGGAGAGCCCACAGAGTGAGGAGACTGTGTTTGAGGTGGGGTCCAGGGAAGATGAAGCTTTTTTTTTTTAATTTATTATTTTTTTGGGGTACACCAAGTTCAATCATCTGTTTTTATACACATATTCCTGTATTCCCTCCCTCCTTCGACTCCCCCCCCACCCTCCCTCGAGTCCCCCCCACCCTCCCCGGCCCAGTCCTCTAAGGCATCTTCCATCCTCGAGTTGAACTCCCTTTGTTATATAACAACTTCCCACTGGCTATCTATTTTACAGTTGGTAGTATATATATGTCTGTACTACTCTCTTGCTTCGTATCAGAAGATGAAGCTTTTTTTAAATCATAATCACACCTCATGCCCGTCTTGGGCCAAAGCATTGACCCTGGAGTCCACCAGAGGAGTTTGGAGCCTGGCCCTTCCTCTTTTGTAATCTTGTGACCTTGAGGCAGTCCTTTAACCTTGCTAAGCAGCACTTTTCTCACCCATAAAAGGAGGTAACAATGGTGTGGACTTTACAGGCCTGCAGTAAGGATTAAAGACATGATGGAAGGAAAGTGCTTACAGAGCCGTCTTGAGTAGTAAATGTTCTTGTGCTGGTGGCTGAGGGTGGGCGTGAGGGGAGATTGTTAAGCAAAAGGAGGGAGGCTTTGAATCTCTCCTCCAGTGAGTTGAGATTAGGGGGCAGGATTCTCAGGCACTCCTTTTCTCACTTGGGGCAAAAAAACGTATATTTAACTATAAATCAAATTTTGTGATTTTTTTGGGGGGGGGTCCCCAAACAAGGGGACTAGTTCTCTTAATCATTCAAGTGTTAGGATATATTCTCAGAAGCACCAGCAACCTCCCCCTCTCCCACTGCCACCCTCTGGAGCTGCAGCAAACAAATCCCGCATCCAGACCAAGCTTCCCGCTCCCACAAATGCATCATTTTTAGCTGCAGTAAACAAATCCCCAAAGTCTCATGTCATTGTTATCGTGTTTAGATAAAGATCTGGCCAATTAGTGTCCTTGCTGGAATGTAAATAAATCTGCTGCCTCAGACCTACCCCAGTGGTGGGTGTCCTCTTACCCAAGCAACACCAGCAATCTTCCTCTCTTTTGGTGTGGGCAAGAAAGCCTGGCCTTCAAATTCGCATGTTTTCTAATCTCTTCACTAGTCCCAGATCTGCTGTGTGACTTCAGGCAAGTCACTTACCCTCTCTGAACCTACTTCCTTTTCTATAAAGAGCAGTTAATGAAGATTACCTCTCAGAGTTGGAAGTGAGCAACAGTAATAATACAAATAATACCGCTGGTGATAATTACAACAATAATACTCCCACCAGCAATGGTCATATCGATAACATTAGCTACCGTTCATGGATGGCTTTCCTGCAAGCACATGCTATGGCTCAATAATTAAGAGACTCCCCACATAAACTGTCAGACCATGGGCAAGCCACCTGGGTAGGGCTGGAAGACTCATGCGCCTGGAGATCAGAGAACAGCACCAAGCATTTTGTGAACACTCCTAAAGTGTCCACCATTTTTGTTGTTTCTGCTTCTTGCAGCAGAACCCTTGTCTATGGCCCCATTAATGTAACCATTTTACAGAGGAGGAAACTGAGGCTGAGAGGTGAGGTAACTTGCCCAAGGTTAAGTTCCTTGCCTTCCATATTCAACTCCCTCTCTGTGCCCCTCTCCCTTTTCTGGGCAGCCCCAGGATTACTAGGCTGCGTGCCATGCGTGGACCGCCTGCCCTGGCACTGTTTTCTCTGCTTTTGCAAATTCCTGCTCTGTGCTCCTCCTTCTCCCCTCCCCAAATGTTCCTGCAGGGCCTAAGCAGTAGTCCACAGCTCCCAAGAAGAATGTACCCGGGTGGTGGGATTGACTGGAAACTGTCTTGAAGATAAACACGGCTGGGGATGGGGTGGAGCCACATGGAGCCTCCTCCCCTTCTCTCTCTACCCGCACCCCTCCTGGGCTGCTTCCTTTTTCGCCATCTACGTCTGTCTTTACTTTCTCTTCAAAGAGAAGAGGGGCTGCCAGCCCTCCTCTTTGCCTCCGGAGACGCTTGCCATGGAGTTAATACTAATCGCGATAATAAGCTTCCCACCGGGTAAACAAAGTGTTCCACATGCATGATCCTTATAACATCCCTATGAAATATATTTTTGTTGCTCTCCCTTCAATTGAGAGCCATGAAAATTGAGGTCCACAGAAATGAAATGACTTGTCCAAGGTCACAGAGCAGGTAAGGGGTGGATGCAAGGCTTCCAGGCCCATAGATGCTGCGGCTCTACTGCCTGGGTAGGCAGCAGAGAACGTCCTGCGGCAGCCTGACCTCAGGAACCGGGACTCCAGGGCCACCTGCCCCCAAGGAGACCTTCCCCGAGTGCGCGTGTCGAGTCCGTGAGCTGACCCCTTAGCCCGCAGGCCTCACAGTGGGAGCAGCGCCTGCAGCCCCAACATCAGAGCGGGTCCGCCGAGTCCCGGAGCGCTGCGAGCTCCAACTCCCGCTCCCTGGGAACAAGCTACAAGGCTTTTCAAGGTGGCTCCCCCCCACCCCCCATCTGTACGGACCTCTCAGGCCACTCTGCCCACGCCCTTCGCAGAAGAAGGAACTTCCCACTGGAAAGCAAATCACCGCAGCCCGGCGGGGCCGGGGACACGCTGCAGCCAGTCTCTAGCCACTGGAAGCCCGACCGTGTGCGCGCTGCGCTTCCTAGAGCAGAGTGGTGGGTTCAAATCCTGTCTTCACTCTGTCTCCGGGCAAATTCCTTACTTCTGAGCCCTGCTTTTGTGATCTGGAGAACTGGGAATACTCAAAGTACCCACCTCATAGGTCGCTCTGAGGGTTAAAGGAGATTACCTCGGTGAACCACTTGGTGCGGTGCCTGGCACAATAAATAAACGCTCAATAAATGTTAGTTTATTAGGATTAACTCCGGGACTAGCGGAGGCTGCCTTTTTCGTTTCTGGGTGTGAGCTCTGCGTCCCTGTGCGTTTCGAGGCCCACAGACGCGGCCGGATGGCGCCCAGGGACCGAGGCTGGACACGTGGGAGCGCGAATTTTTTCAGAAGAGCCGGGGTAACCCCGTGGCGCAGTGTTTGGGGCTGGACTCGGGCGCTTCCGTGAACTCGCGCGGCGTTCTCAGCGCGTGCTTCTGTCTGTCCCGAACCGCGTGCGTGTCGAGGCCTGTGCGTGTCACGACCCGGTCCCACTGACGCGCCTGCGGAGACCTCACCTGCGCTCGGTTTACCTGACGGATGCGTGGTGTCCACGCTGTGTACACAAACCCCAGCAAGCCTGGAGTCCCGGGTGCTCGGCCTCCCGCTCATCGAACAATTTGCGCTATTAATGGTTATTTTATTTATATCGTTAGAATTGTCCCCCCGGGTCTGTTTACACCAACGTCTGGCCGTCCCGGCCGCAGTGTTTGGATAGAGGATTACACTAATGGATGGAGAGCTGGGAGGGGGGAAGGAGGCGCGGCTGGAAACGGGGTTCCGGGCCGCAGCGCGGGGTGGGCCTCCTGGGAAGAGGGAGCTGGCCTCTCCTGGGCTCGACCTCTGACCCTAGGAGGGAAGGAAACGTGTCTGCCAGCGATAGGAAGCCTAGGCCTCCGGCGGGGTGGAGGCTGGAGGTGCCTGCTGGTGGGGGGGGGGAGATAGGAGAAGGGGGGCCCCTACCTCTCTTCTCTCAAGGCAAACTCCAAATTCGAGGTCGTCCCGCTTGGGTGCGCACATACGTCGACAAGTAAACAAGACCTGGAGTTACCAGGTGGCGGCCGCTTTGATTCACCCTATCGGTGGCGGCCAGTTTAGTGCTTCGGCCTCCAAATCCGGATTATGGCTGAGCCCCGGGCGCCTGGCGGCCGACGGGGTTAGAGCCGCCTTCAAAGGGTGGCCGCCCAGCGAGCGCGTAGCTCCGCACAGCACCCGCAAGCCCCCTGAGCACTCTGGAGCAAAACGCAGCCTGGGCACCCACCCCCGCCCAGTGGGAAGGCCAGCCATCTGGCAGCGGGCAGGTGTCTGCGATCTTGGCAGCGTTCAGCTCGAAAAGGCTAGGCTTGGGATTCCTGACTTTGAAGCGTCTTTGCTTCAGGGCTAGGGCTGAGGCGTAAAAATATCTAACATTCAGTTAGCGTTTACTATGTGCCAGACACCATGCCAAGCATTTTTACACTCCACAACAATCCTAGGAACTATTATCCCATTTTACAGAAGAGGAAACGGGAGGCTTCAGTAATGTGGGCAAAGTCTCACAGCTAGTGTCAGAGCCACGGCTCTAACCACGCGGTTGGGCTATGGAACTAGCCTGGTAGTTCTTAGCGTTCTGGGGTTCGTGCACTCGTTTGGAACCGTGATGTAAGCTATGAACTCTCTCCCCGAGAAGAACGCAGCCGTTTGCCGATAATTTCAGGGGCTTCACGGAATCCCCTAGGCCCTTCCACGGACCTCTGATTCATAACTTTGACTTTACAGGTTATGCAAGTCACATTTGATTTAATTCGTTAATTTTGAGCATAGATTAGTAAGGGAACTTTTTCTATCGTTTTATAACCGAAGATTGCTGAAGCTCAGCGAGGTAAAGCCACTCTTTGGGGATCACACTGCTACTAAATGTGGAATTGGGTCCTCAGGTTTTTGGTCCCTAGAATCTTCGTGCACACTGCTTTGCCAGTCTCCCCAGACGCTGAAGTTCTTTTTTTCCCCCTCTTGGCTCTCTTTGTTTCCTCTGGTGGGAGGACGTGGGGCCAGCCCTTTAGAGAATTTGGTTTTTTCTTGGGGCCCCAGAGAGGTGTTCGGCTGGCGGGGGCGCAGAGCCAGGACCCGGTTGCCCTGTGCTTTGGGGGCCGCGCTGCCAGGACGCGCGCTCCGGTAAACGGTTTATCTAAAGACAACTTCTGTTTCTCGTTCGCTGTCGGGAGTTGCCCTGCAACCAGCAATGAAAAATGCGCCTTTTCCCGAGACTCTGGCGCTGGTGATTTATGTGGGAACCGAACTCACCCGCGAGGCCTGGGCTTCTCAGCCGGGCTTAGAGGGTGGAGGGCTGGGGCCGGCCTAGAAGAGAACCTGGTGCCCTGGCCCTAACAGAGCCCGCTTTTATGGCGTCCCCTTCCACCCCTACCTCCAGAACATTTTACAGCCGCTCCCCCAGGAAGCTGAGCGCTTTATCGTGGTAAAGTAAACACCATTATCCCAGGTCCATTAACAAGGAGATTTTGACGTTGTAAATAGACCGCAACAGGGAGAAGAGCAGACCCCGCGAACTCCCTTGTAAAACGGTGAAGGTTCTCCAAGATTTATGACTGCTGATCGGCCCCCCAACCTTCTAAGAAATCCCAGTCTTAACCAAAGCCAAGAGGTGGGGCATCCCCCCCCCCCGCCCCCCGGCCTAGAAATCCTGCCCTGGGTGTTAGGACTTTGAGAGTAGGGAGTCCCCAGGACGCATCTAGCCTAGTCATTAATTTTCTTTAAGTTACAAGCCCAGGAATGCCCATTCCTTTCCGGCTGTGGATGCATAGATAAACTCTGCAGCTCTCCAGGAGCTCTTAGCAGAGAGCAACCAGTGGAGATGGTGCCAGGGGCCAGGATGCTTGTGTTCCAGGCTCCTTCCTCATTTGTAAACTGGATAGTTCTTTCAGCAGCTACTTAAGAGTCTATAAAGCACAGGCGACTTGTAATTGGTGGGCACTGACCATACACCCTGTGTCCTGAGGTCATCTTTTGACCAGCTCATATGGCCTTGCTTTTGCTTCTCTTTCTGAAAGGAAATGCCCATCTTGTTTCCTCTTGGGATAGACTATATATGAAATCAAGTAAGGATGCTGGTACTGGCACACAGCCCAGTAGACAGTCCTAGCTCTCCACCTCTCTGAGTTTCTATTTCTGATGAGTATCTAGCGACCTGTTCCAGGAAGTTTCTGCTCATCTAGAGTGTGGTTTTCTTATCCCCTCAAGTCAATATTTATATTGACAAAACAGTAGATTTTTGAACTAGGAAATGTGTCTCAGTTTGATGGAGAAAACAAAGGGACAAGCTCTCCAGGCTAAGGGAAGCTCCAGGAGAACCCCAGCCCTCCTAACCTTTGCCAAGGTCACTTTCAGGGGGAATCCCTGCAGGGAGGCTGCTCCTTCTTCAGCCCTGAGAATTCAGTAATTCTTGGTGAGAGCTTCCATCAGGTTGAAGGGTTGGCTTGGGGAGGGGCAATAGAGAAAAAAAGGAGGAGGGGGAGGTGGCAAAAGGATGTCAAAAATTTGTTTGGTCTTTTGGCATAATTGGCTCTATCTAGAGCGGGGACTTTTAACTTTATTTTTCTTGGCCAAGGATTCTTTTGATAATTTTGACAGTCTGGTGAAGCTTATAGACCCCCCTCTCAGAATGATATTTTTAAATACATAACATTAAATACTACAATAATATTGAAATACAGCTATCAAAATCTTTTTTAAAATAGCCATATAGTAATAAAGGTGCTTCTTTATTAATTGATTAAATAAAATTTAGTGTTAGGTCTAGCAACTGTAACATCAAAGCAGTGACGCGTGTAAAAGAAAGTTCAAAGTATCTGCAGCAGCAGTAATGTACTACGACAACATCAGTGATTTCTATTAGTGGCAAATCACAGGCACTGCTAAAACTACTGGGTTTGTTGCCTACATTCAAAAGTGAAGGAAATGCTAAATTAAAATTATAAATGATAAAAATAAAGATGTATTTTTCCTTTTTTAAGTTCACGGACCCCCTGAATTCTATCCTCAGGTCCCTTGGGGATCCATAAACTGCCAGGTTATGAACCATTGATCTAAGGTCAAAATCTAGGCCACTTCATCTCAAAGAGTGGTCTTTGGATCACCTGCATCGGAATCTTCTAGGAGTGTTTGTTAGAAAATTCTGGGTCCACCCA
Organism: Hippopotamus amphibius kiboko; assembly: GCF_030028045.1. NCBI lineage: Eukaryota > Metazoa > Chordata > Mammalia > Artiodactyla > Hippopotamidae > Hippopotamus > Hippopotamus amphibius. The sequence goes on from NC_080190.1 coordinate 30,294,155, forward strand.
CAGAGTAGGGGCGCTTTAAATTGAATTCTGAGGACTGTTTTCACACAAAGTGTGAGAATCGCTGTATTTGGACTTTACTGATTAGCATCAGCACTGTGGTTGGCTGCTTGGATGATGATAGGAAGATCCTTGGAGAGCTGAGTGGTGGGGTAGGAAAGCAGGGACACTGGGCAGAAGCTCTGCCATGGAGACTACTTGGAGGTGGTGCACATAGGCTTGGTGGGCACAGCAAGCTGGAGCATGGGAGGACACCAGGGAAGAGAGCTGGAATGGGACATTTTGGTAAAGGATACCAATGTGCTGGCAGAGGCTCTGGAAAAACTTCAGAAATTAATTGGTTCAGTAGCAAGCCACGTTCCTATGGCCCTCTATAAACTTCTCCATCAGCTCTTACACTGGCTTCCTTTCTGCTTTCAGGTGCTCTGAATTCTGAGCTCCTTTATAGAGTCTTCCATTGTTGGCATCATTGGAGCTTTCATTCGTTCCCTCTCTCATTCATTCATTCAATGAATGCCATGAACCAGGCCTTGTCCTAGATGCTATGAAAGATACAGAAACGAGTAAAGAGGTGATCACTACCCTTAAGGTATTTTCTCAGATACCCTCTCTCATCACTAGCAATCTTTTTTTTTTTTAAATTGAGGGGGACGTTGAGACATTTCCCATGTATCCTTGTCTTCACACATGCCTAGACCCCCCTGTTATCAACATCCCCCAACAGAATGGTACGTTTGTTACAACTGAAGAGCCTACGCTGAAACATTATAATCATCCAAAGTCTGTGGTTTACATTATAATTAACTCCTAGTATTATAAATTCTGTGCTTTTGGACAAATAATAAAGACATGTATCAATCATTATGGTAGCATACAGAGTCTTGTCACTGCCCCAAAATTCTTTTGTGCCCTGCCTGTTAATCTCCCACCCCCATCCTCCCTCCGGCAACCATTGATTTTTTTGTTGTCTCCATAGTTTTTGTGTGTGTGTGTTTAAGAACATTTATTGAGATACAGTTAACAAACAATAAACAGCATATATTTAGAGTGTACAATTTGGTATCCCAATCTCCCAATTCATTCCCCCCCAACCCTCCCCACTTTCCCCACTTGGTGTCCATGTGTTTGTTCTCTACACCTATGTCTCTATTTCTGCCTTGCATTTCCTCTTTCATAGTTGTTAGCATTTGCCTTACATTTTGAGGTGCTCCTATATTGGGTGCATATATATTTATAATTGTTATCTCCTCTTCTTGGATGGATCCCTTGATCTTTATGTAATGTCCTTTCTTGTCTCTTGTAACATTTTTTTATTTTAAAGTCTATTTTATCTGATATGAGTATTGCTACTCCAGCTTTCTTTTGATTTTCATTTGCATGGAATATCTTTTTCCATCCCCTCACTTTCAGTCTGTATGTGTCCCTAGGTCTGAAGTGGGTCTCTTGGAGACAGCATATATATGGGTCTTGTTTTTGTATCCATTCAGCCAGTCTGTGTCTTCTGGTTGGTGCATTTAGTCTATTTACATTCAAGGTAATTATCGATATGTATGTTCCTAGTACCATTTTCTTAATTGTTTTGTTTTTGTTTTTGTAGGTCCTTTTCTTCTCCTATGTTTCCCGCTTAGAGAAGTTCCTTTAGCATTTGTTGTAGGGCTGGTTTGGTGGTGCTGAATTCTCTTAGCTGTTGCTTGTCTGAAAAGCTTTTGATTTCTCCATCGAATCTGAATGAGATCCTTGCTGGGTAGAGTATTTTTGGTTGTAGGTTCTTCCCTGTCATCACTTGAAATATATCATGCCACTCCCTTCTGGCTTGCAGAGTTTCTGCTGAGAAATCAGCTGTTACCCTTATGGGAGTTCCCTTGTATGTTATTTGTTATTTTTCCCTTGTTGCTTTTAATAATATTTCTCTGTCTTTAATTTTTGTCAATTTGCTTACTATATGTCTTGGCGTGTTTCTCCTTGGATTTATCCTGCCTGGGACTCTCTGCACTTCCTGGACTTGGGTAGCTATTTCCTTTCCCATGTTAGGGAAGTTTTCAACTATAATCTCTTCCAATATTTTCTCAGGTCCTTTCTCTCTCTCTTCTCCTTCTGGGACCCCTATAATGCGAATGTTGGTGCATTTAACATTGTCCCAGAGGTATCTTAGGCTGTCTTCAGTTCTTTTCATTCTTTTTTCTTTATTCTTTTCTGCATCAGTGATTATCACCATTCTGTCTTCCAGCTCACTTTTTCGTCCTTCTGCCTCAGTTAATCTGCTATTGGTTCCTTCTAGTGTATTTTTCATCTCCGTTATTGTGTTGCATATCTCTGTTTGTTTGTTCTTTAATTCTTCTAGGTCTTTGGTAAACTTTTCGATCTTTGCATCCAGTCTTTTTTCAAAGTCCTGGATCATGTTCACTATCATTATTCTGAATTCTTTTTCTGTAAGGGTGCCTATCTCCTCTTCATTTAGTTGTTTTTCTGGGGCTTTATCCTGTCCCTTCATCTGGTACAAAGTCCTCTGCTTTTTCATTTTCTGTATCTTTGTGTGGCTGTGGTTTTCAGTTCCACAAGACGAAATACTGCTGATACTGCTTGATACTGCTGTCTGCCCTCTTGTGGAGGAAGCTATCTAGGAGCCTCCTGTGTGCTTCCTGATGGGAGGGACTGATGGTCTAGCAATCTTAAGTAAACTTGATAAGCATCAAATCTCTTTTGATCCATCCATGATTTGATGTTTGTGCAATCACCAAGGCCATAGAAGTCTTATTGGAAGGAAGGAAGAGCTTGTGGCATATTTATTAATCAGTTGGGGACTTTTCTATTGATGAGCACAATTATAATGTTAAAGTGTTGAACAAAGTGGGGCTTGTTCCAAATGTAAGAAATGTGGGGACTTCCCTGCTGGCTCAGTGGTTAACAGTCTGCCTGCCAGTGCAGAGGACACAGATTTGATCCCTGCTCCGGGAAGATCCCATGTGCCACGGATCTTCTGTGTGTCACAACTATTGAGCCTGCACTCTAGAGCCCATGAGCCACAACTAGAGAGCCTGTGTGCTGCAACTACTGAAACCCACGTGTGCCTAGAGCCTGTGCTCCACATCAAGGGAAGCCATGAAAATGAGGAGCCTGCATACCACAATGAAGAGTAGCCCCCACTCTCCACAACTAGAGAAAGCCCATATGCAGCAACAAAGACCCAACACAGCCAATAAATAAATAAATAAATAAATTTATGAAAAAAAAAAGAAATGTGTAAGATACACCCAACATGACATTTGAAAATAGTTATGAAATTGCTGGCCTCAGAAAATCAAGTGATTATAATTGACAGCATAAACACAGCTCTAACTAACACATTTTCACCTGGCATGAGTTTCAGCTCTAGCAGTACTGCTTGCCTCACTTTTTCAAAAAATAAATTTATTTGTTTGTTTGTTTGTTTATTTATTGGCTGCATTGGTTCTTTGTTGTGGAGCATGGGCTTCTCATTGCAGTGGCTTCTCTTGTTGTGGAGCCTGGACTCTAGGCACGCGGGCTTCAGTAGTTGCTTGATGTGGGCTCAATAGTTGTGGTTCACAGACTCTAGAGTGCAGGCACAGTAGTTGTGGCGCATGGGCTTAGTTGCTCTGTGGCATGTGGGATCTTCCCGGCCCAGAGAGGTTAATAAAAACAAGGAAGAGTAGTAAAGGAATAGGGTCTAGATTTAGAAGATTTGGGTTCCAGTTCTGTTTCTGTCACTTAAGAACTTTGTGACTTGGGCAAATAAATTGAGTTGAAATTTATCTTTGGTAAAATGATTATAGCAATGCCTATTTCATAAACTTATTGAGAGGAGTAAGTAAGGTAATATGTGGCAAAAGTGCCCTATAAACTACAAGTCACTATATAATGTGAATAGTAATTATATGCTTTTGGAGTCAGGTGGACCTGGATTCCAAGCTTGGCAGGAATCACTTACTTGATATTTATATAAGCTATTTAATTTTCTGGGCTCAGTTTTCTTATCCACAAAATAAGACTAATAATCTTTCTCTGAATCATTGTACTGAGATTTAAATGAGATCCTTATATCCACTACATAGTAAGGAAGCCAACAAGCTATTCCTAGGTTGCTGATGTTGGGATGGCAGTGCCTGTGTCCTATTTATCTTTATGTCCTTAGAACAGGACAGAGAGTGCTGCACATGGCAGACTCTTAATTTTGGTTGAATGAATGATCAAGGAAGCTTCGCATATGTGTCACCAGGCACAGCATAAGCTATATTTAACAAAGTCCTCATTGGCCAAGTAGAGATACTCCTGGGTCAGTTTCAACCCTAGTTTGATCCTGGTGGGTCCCCTGCATTCGCCCCTCTCCCTTGAGGGAGATGGGGTCATGATGAGACTCAGAGAGTCAGTAGCAGTAAAAGGTTCCAGCACGTGGCTTGGGAAAGGTACACACTTTTAAATTAAATTAATCAATAAAGCAACCAATCAACAAATATTTATTGAGCTACTACTATGTACCAAGCACTGTTCTAAGTTGGGGATTCAGCAATAAACAAGACAGACAAGAATTCTGTCATCAGTCCTTTAGCCAGGGCAAAGAATGACACTTGGAGTTCCTGTTTCTTTTCTTGTTTTCTTTTTGAGGAGAGTGGATTTAAGAACCTGGAGATTGACGGCCAGGGAACTTGTTGCAGGGACTAAGCCTGGGAAGGTGGTCTCTGAGGAATTCAAGGACATACAAAGGACAGGAGAATCAAGCATAGCATAGTCACACACACTAGTCAATAAAGACACAATTACATCTTCAAAGCCAGCAATAACAAAGTCCTTCTCAGTTGTCATCTCGCTGATTCTCTCTCTGACCACACTTGGGAAAGGTTCTCTGCTATTAAGGATTCATGTGATTAGGTTGGGTTCACCTGGATTATCCAGGAAAATCTCTCCATATCAAGGTCTATACCCTTAATCACAGTGCAAATTTGCCATGCGAGGTAACATATTCACAGGTCCCAAGGATTAGGATATGTACATCTTTAGAGACCATTATTCTGCCCACTGGAAAGAGAGAGAGAGAGAAAAGAGTAGAGGGAAGAGAAGGAAGGGAGTAGAAAGGAGGGGGAAGGGGTGGGAGGGGGGCAGAAATACTTGCCCGAGGTCTTTCCTGGAAAAATGGACTTTCAGTAGCCGAACAATTAAGAATTAGGAATCCAGCTAAAGTTCAACATTTTCTCATAAGTTATATTCTATTTGCTGCACATTCAGCAGCTGTGGACTCAACATATGACACTTGAAGCGCAAGCAAGTGCTATTAACTTCTGCCCTCTCTCCTCATCCAGGAGCCCCCTGCTACTTGCAGGCTATCTTTGAGTGTGCAGGAAATCTACTCCCTGTTAACTATGCTTTATCTTTGTCATATTTCCAGGTTTTCATCTGATGCAAGATGAGTCCCAGGCAAAGCTGCAAGAGAGCTGACATTTGTCTTTGATGCCACTCTTGTCTTTACCACTAAACAGACTCCTCTGCTTAAAAGCACATACACAACTATCTGAAGATTTTTTTTCTTTCTCAAGGTACACATATGGGAAAAGGCTGGAAGAGAGTCTCCAAAATGATAGTATTTATTAGCTGGTAAAATTATGGATTTTTTTTTATTTCCCTCAGACATTATCTGTTCTTTTGTATTTATCAATAAAAACGTACATTCACAAGTGGCACCCATTTGATGGAGAACTAGTTTTGCAATATAGAACTGAGAGGTTGAGATCAAGATTTAGATTTTATGTTTTCATTTCTAGGGAGGCAGCCTTGCCCAGAAGTGAGGCATGTGAGACTCAGGTAGATCTGGGTTGGGGTCCTAATTCCTCCACATACAACCTGGTTGACCCTGGGCAAGAGACGCAGTTTCTTCAGGTGTAAAATGAGGAAACTAAATAGATTTATCTAATAGTGTTTTTGGAAAATTACATCACAGGTGCACACAGACTACTTTGACTGGTATCTGGCACATACTAGGCCTAAACACTAGTTATTTTTAGAGCCCAGGCATTCCTTAATCCAACCTTCAAAGCAAATATCAAATCTATTATCCGGGACAGCAGGGGAGGTCATGTTCCTGATTTCTGAATGTGGCAATTATGGAGAAACAGAATGTGTTTCCATTTGCAAACCTCCAATTTGGGTGAAAGCCCATTAGTGACTTAATTATGTAGACAAATACTATTGGTAATGCAGAATATTAAAGCAAAGAATAAGAAAAGCAGTCTTTCAAATTTATTTACTCATTACTTGTGGAGCACTTCATATATTCCAGGCCCTCTAGAGATAGGTCTCTGCCCCTAAGAATTTATAGTGTACTGGGGAGAAAAGAAATGAATCCAGATAGCTATAAAAAGAGGCAGAATAGATAACAAGTACCCTGGAAGGTTTTCCCTGGAGGATATCAGGAAAGGATTCATGGAGGAGGTGGGGTTTGAGCTAGGCCTTGAGGGAGGGTGGGGTTTTGACAGGGCGATGTGGGGATGGGAGGACTCTGGATCATCCCGAAAGCATTTTCAGATTCAAGATTCCACTGGCATGAAGATTCAGTCCTTGTTATTACTGAGACATGCTCTTTGAAACATAAAAATTTCAATGCTTTATTACAATGGTTCTTAAAATGATAAATATGCAAAGAATATAATAATATAATTTGTTCAACAGTGTATCAAGATGTATGCACAGTATCATCTCAGTTATGGAAAATGCATAGAAAAAAGATGACAGGAAATACTTAAAAATGTTAACACGTTGCATGGCAGTATTGTGATTATGGATTTTTTTCCTTTTATACATCTGTGTATGTGTGTGTGTGTGTGTGTACTAAATATCCAGAAGGCAATGTATAAAACACAAATGTTCAGTTTTAATAGCAACAACAATAACATAAACACTTATGAACTCACCACCCAGGTAAAAAAATAAAACATGGCTGGTACTTAGAAGTCCCCTGTGGGCCCCTCCTCAGTTCTATACCTTCTTTTTACCCAGATACTATTGTTAATTATTTCCTTAGAGTTTTTTGACCTATGTGTATATCCATAAACACCGTATTGCCTACTTTTGAGGAAAAAAACTGAGTGTCAAACTAAAATCTAGCTGTGTGAGAAGAGGACAATATTGCCACTACTAGATGAAGGCTGTCAGAGGAGGGAAAGTGAGCAGAGCCTCTGGTCCTAGTCCTACTGAAGCTTTGCTGAGAGTTTACCTGAACCATCTGGGAGACATCGATGGGCATGGCCATAAGTAAGTCCTAAAGTCTAGGGCTCTAGAACTAAGGAATCTAACAGGGCCGTCGTGTGGGACAGAGACAGGACGTGCAGTACATATATGATCGGAGGGAATGGGCAACTCTGTATGTTTTACTTCTAAGCCCTTATAGATTCCCTCTAAAGCTTATGAGTAGATCAAAGAAGACATCTGTGGGGTGAAATGAATGTCTTCTGCTGGTCCATTTAGCTGTCATGGAAGGGAGATCTAGAATTTGATTCACAGATGGTCAGAGCAAGTAAGTATGGATGGGAATCTGGACCAGGCTTACCTGGGCACTCTGTCTTCAGGTTAAAAAGATGATATGACGGTGGAGGAAATCCTGAGGATGACAGTGCTCAGAATGTCTAGTGCTTGAATCTTACTGCTCCTGTCTGAACCACCTGTCCTCATCAATGGGAGTAAACTGTTCTCTTCTGCTCTCAATCACTCACTTAGGGGTGCCCTTCACCCCTCCTAGGCTGGCCCACTGGTTTCCTGTAGCCCATGTTCTCTTCAAGGTTATTGCTTTATTTTTTAGGACCACTACTTCCAAGAGCTTTTTGCAAAAGGCAGGGTGCATAGGAGGTCAATAATTTGAGACCCTGAATATCTTAAAATGACCTTTATTCTACCCTTATATTTGATTGATTGTCCGGATCTAAAATTCTTGTTTGGATAATATATTTTTTTCAGAATTTGGAAAAGTTGTTCGATTGTCTTCTAGCTTCCCATGTTAATGTTGAGAGGTCTTAATCCTCCGTAAATCACCTATATTTTCTCTATAGAATCTTGCAGAAACTTTTCTTTTCTCCCAATGTTGTGAAATTCCACAAAAACAACATGCCTTACTGTGAGTCTATTTTCATCCACTGTGCTAAACACTTGGTGGATCCTTTCAGTTTATCAATTCATGTCCATTAGTTTGGGAAATTTTCTTGGTTATTTAATTGATTTTTATCCTGTTTTCTTCTTTTTCTCAGTTTTCTGGGAGATCCCTTGGTAGTATCCTCCTCCTCAACAGCTTTATTGTTGCTTTCATGATTTTAATTCTCCAGAGCTCTTTTTAATTTTGTCCTCTGAGTGTTGCTTTGTTGAAACACACATCCTGTTCTTGTTTCATGATTGCAGTATCTTCTCTTATTTCTTTGAAGGTAATATTGATAATTTTGTTTTGTTTTCTTCTCTCTGCATAATTGCTATATCTTCCAAGTTACTTTTTTTTTGGTCCTTGCATTTCTTGATAATGAATTTCCTTGGATGTCTGATGATACTTGACTTCTGCTTGACTAAGAATAAACACCTAGGTGGCTCAGTGGTTAAGAATCTGCCTGCAGGGGACATGGGTTCAATCCCTGGTCTGAGAAGATTCCACCAGCCATGGAGCAACTAAGCCCATGTGCCACAACTACTGAGCCCACGAGCCACAACTACTGAAGCCCACGCACCTAAAGCCTATGCTCCACAACAAGAGAAGCCACCACAATAAGAAGCCCATGCACTGCAAAGTAGAGTAGCCCCAGCTCGCTGCAACTAGAGAAAGCCCGTGCAGAGCAAAGAAGACCCAAGCAGTCAAAAAAAATAAATAAATTAAAAAAAATCTGTTATAAAAAATAATAAAATAAATAAAAAATTAAATTAAAAAAAAAGAATAAGCACCTAAAGTGCTGATCAGAGCTTCTGAGAAAAGGAGAGAAGCTTTAGACTTTGAGCTTCACTCTATGGTGATTTGGGTGAGCTATTTGTTGCAGAACACCTGATGTCAGCATCTCTAGGTGTTTCCTCTAGGGCTGGTCAAATTCTCAGGGAATTCTCTTCTAGTCTCCTGCCTGGTTCTGCCTGTTCTGAGATTTTGAGAATCTATGGTATAAGTTGGATTGATTTTCAGCTTTCCCCACTGCTAGCTTGGGATTCAGTTTTCTTGATTCTGCTGCGAGTCCCTGCTCTTACAATTGGAGGTGAAAAAACTGAAGAACAAATGAAGATAGGACTATGGTGTGAGTTTAAATTCTGGATCCTACCATGCAGTGTTTATTTCAGCAAGGAGTCACACTTGCTTTAGAGAATGCAAATATCAAGTGAATTAGGTATGTCCTAGACTTTCAGCTAAATTTCTAATCACCCGCGGGTAATGAAGGGAATCCTGGATTCCCACAACAGAGAACGTCAGAACTGGAAGGCCCTTTGGAACTAATTCAAGCCTGACATGTACAGAAAATGAGCCCCCAGGCCAGACATCCTGTACTTGCATCAGAAGGCATTCTCTGAGCTCTGTGTTTGCCTGGCCCAATTCACAGCTAGCCAAGATCCTTGAGCACACACTTCCCAAGAGAACAGAGGGAGCCCAAGAAGTCGATCTTGAGGGAAAGAAAACTTTCAGAGGCTATCTGTTCAGTGGATCATGTACTCAACAGAGGCACCAAATCAAACTATACAAGATATCTCATCAGGTTTTGTCCCTTTTGATGAAATTCTGAACAATTGGCAAGGGCTTGGTCCTGGAGGAGCAGGTCATAGAGTGACCTCAACTCACCTCACCTCCCATAGCCCTACCTGGGGCAATCCAAAGCTAGAACCCCAAATTTCCAAACCCATCATTAAATCCCATGCCCTGGGATTTCGTGTCAATATAAATTTAATAGTCAATACAAACTATCGTTACTCTTAGCAGCCTCGCTTGGTAGAATCATAGTAAAAAATAGGAGTCAGAAACTTTTAAAATGATCTTAGAAGTTCTTTCTCATAAATTCCCTCACTTGGTAAAGCACAGACTTACCTCCATCTCCTCTCTCTTTTTTTTTTTTGTTTAATTGTATTTTGTATTTCACTGTAATTTTACTTCTGTGTTTGAATAGGTATTAAATTTGTGTTTATCAAATCTCAAAAGATACAAGTCTCCTATTTTTCTGTGTGCCCTAGGCCCTAGTTTCCTTCTCTAGAGGCAAGCAATGTTACGGGTTTTTTCAAGGGTATCCTTCAGAAGCATTCTGTGCATGTATAAGTAAATAAGTACATTTCTTTTTTCTTCCTTTTTGCTTTTGGCACAGATGGTAACATTCTGTACACAATTTTCTGCACCTGTCTCCCCACCAAATAGCATTTTTTGTTGCTGTTGTTTAATGTATCTCTGCATATTATTCCATTGCATGGATAAACCATAGTGTATTCAACCAGTGAACTCTTATGTTATGTCATCTCTTTTCTTTCTTTTTTGTTTATTTTCTATTGAAGCTTAGTTGATTTACCATCTCTTTTTCTTTTGGAGGCTGTATTTCCTAGTCTTTTCCCTCACTCTTCTTTAAAATATTTATTTTCTATTAAAAATAGGATATAAACATTTAGAATTTTAATAGGTATTGCCAAGTTTCACACTCAAAAGGTTATAGCAGTTTACACTTCCATCAAATATATGAAAGTGCCTATTTTGCATTACTCACAAGAGCCAAAATATGGAAACGACCCAAATATTCGTGAGCAGATGAATGGATAAAGACAATGTGGTATATATGTACAATGGGATGTTATTTGACAGTCAAAAAGAAGAAAATCCTGCCATTTGTGACAACATGGATAAACCTGGAGGATATTATGTTAAATGACATAAGCCAGTCATAGGACAAATACTGCATGATACCACTCATATAAGGTATCTAAAATAGTTAAATTCTTGGAGGCAGAGAATAGAACAGTGGTTCCCAGAGACTGAAGGAGGGGAAAATGGGGAGTTGTCATTCATTTGGTAGAAAACTTAAGTTATGGAAGATGAATAAGTTCTAGAGACCTGCTGTATGGCATAGCACCTATAGTTAACAATACTGTATTGTGCACTTAAACTTTTAACTGGGTAGATCGCATATTGTGTTCTTAACACACACACACACACACACACACACAGAGAAAGATACACAAGGAAACTTTTGGAAGTGATGGATATGTCTATTTTCTTGATTGTGATGATGATTTCATAGGTGTATGCATATATCCAAACTCATCAAATTGTACACATTGAATATGTGCGGTTTATATATATATGTATATATATATCAGTAATACTTCAATAAAGCTGTTTTTATAAAAGGAGAAAGTGGCTTTTTTTCACAGCTTCGCTGATATAGGTTATTCTCAATCTCTGAAATACTCATCTGTCTAATAGATTTTATTGGTTTAGTTTTAAATAACATTTTCCATGATCTAATTATACAAAAGGTAAATGATTGGTAGGTAAAATTTACGAAATACAGAGAAGCAAAATAAAACTATTTTTAAAACAACCACAATCCCAACCAGCAACAACCAAGTTACAATTCTGGAGACATTTACTGGAAGTACTATAATTTATATTCCTTTTCTTCTCTTTTTTTGATACAAATATATTAACATACTAGTATATTGTTTCTTAACTCACTTTTTTAAAGGTTAATAACATGATGAACATTTTCTATATTATTAATTACTTCTATGTCTTAAACACATTAAAATTTTCATTATAAAAATTTGAGACATATGTAAAAATAGAATATTAGAATATCACAATGAACATCTTTATATACACTACCTAGATTTAAAAATTATTAACATTTCCTCTTTTCAGTTCATTCATTTCTTTTTCTTTGCTGAGTATTTTAACATACTTTCTGGCCATCGTGACATTTTACCCTATACGCGTTTTTCTAGATTTTAGTAAAACCATTCTTCCTCAATTCTCTCCTTAATCTGTTATTACTACAAGTGATTTTATATATTTATATATATGCATACATACACATACATATATAATTATGTGACCTTATATGTATAATTATGAGATGTTATATATATTTTATATGTATGTATATATATAACAGTTTCCTGAGGCAAAATGGTAAAACCAGGCAAACTCTTTGTCCCGAGGGACCCAGCACCCTTGTTCTTTTTCTAGGGACCCAACAAAACCGCTCAAAGTTGCTGGGAACTTTAAAAAAATACATATCGAGGAGCACATAAATATTTAATAATTTGTCTTTAAAGCAACCTTAGCTGTGAGGTAGCTGGGGAAGACATTAACATCCTTATTTTACAGAGCAGAAAACCAAGATTCCATGAAGTTAAGGACTTGCTTTAGGCCACAAACTGATAAACAGAGATGGCATTCTAACTTATCTTCTTACTTCAAAACCAAATATATTTCCTCTCAGGAGTTTTGCATCTTAAAAGAGAACTGCAGGAGAGGATGATGCTGTACACACAGTGATGAATAGGTGGTGTGGGATTCTGAGCTTTAGAGGAAGAGATTTGGGAAAGAACACCCTTTCCAAAGACCGGTCTCTGCTTGCTCTACCCAGAGTTGGAGGTGAGCACATGAGGGTCTGCCTTGGGGGAGGAAGCAGTCTGGGGAGATTTTGTAAAGGAAGAGCTAAAAGGATTTTGCAGTTTGCTGGACGCTAGGAAAGAGATATTCCCATTGGTGAGAATTCCAGGTGCACTGCTAGTGCCGATGGAACATTTACTTGGGAGTGGGTCGTGTCGACCCTTCAAATCCCACCCTTAGCCATTCCTAACTTGCTCACAAGGAGCTTTACTACACCTCCCCAGTCTCTCCTAGCCTATCCCTGGGCACTGCACACTCAGCTGAGGGAGTGGAGCCGCCAAGCCTAGCTCTGGTGGTGACCTTATCAAGACTTTTCCATCATACTAGCTGGGTCATCGGAAAAGCTTGCTCACTGTGCAGGCCAGCCGGTTTCCAGGGAATTCATCAGCGGGCTGGAACTGGGGTGTGTGTGACCCTCGGCTGCTCCCAGGGCTTTCCCCTTCCTTCTGCCTACCCTGGGTTCACCTCTGGAATCAGACCAGTTCTCCACAATCGCAGCCAGGGTGACAGCAAGGTGTGATGGATGGACAAGGAGCTGCGGAGTGGCAGGGCGCTTGGTCAGGAACCCAAGGCTGTGTTTATGAGAAGGAAGAGGCTGTTTCCTGGAGCAAGCATAATGCGGCTCTAAAAAAGGCAGGGGAAATACATCATGCGAGGGAGCATAACCCTGGGGGGGCCGCTGGGAATCTGAGTACCAGAGAAGCCCAGGCAGGTCAAGGTGCCTCTGACAAGGCCTTTTTAATAGGCCATTTGCGTGAGGGTTTGCTGCTGTTCCCTGCAGAGCTGACAGCCACTCAAGGTCTCTGTGGGGAGCTCGGAGGCTAATCTTAGCTATAGCTTTCCAGACCTTTTCCACGGGCCCTGCTGATGCATTTAGAAAAGAAATAACAAACTCTATTGTTTTAAAAAACTAAAAAAAAGATGACGATTTTGGCTGTGGATTCTTGTATGGCTTCCAATAGATTGGGAGTATCAGCTCTTAGCCTCCTTACAAACCCGGAGCCAAAGAAAGTTTAACTGGATTCCCCCATTGGTCAAGAGAGGTCTGAAAATGTGTTTTCTCCAAAGAGTATTACTATCTCTGTTTACCTCTAAGGACTCTTGTTCCTCTGACTTCCCTGAAGATCCTGCTGGGCTGTGAAGGGGACTTGGGATAAAATGAGATTTCCTTATCAGTTTCCTATGGCTGCTGTAACAAACTGGAAACCTAGTGGCTCTAAGCAACAAACATTTATTCACACCCATTTCTGGAGACCAGAAGTCTGAACTGAGTCTTACAAGGCTAACATCAAGGTTCTGGCAGGGCTGGTTTCTTCTGGCGGCTCCAGAGGAGAATCCGTTCCTTGCCTCTTCCAGTTCCGGTAATTGCCAGCATTTGTTGGCTTTTGGCCCCTTCCTTCACCTTCAAAGCCAGCAGCATAGCATCTTCTCTCTCTGCACCTGCTTCCCTCTGCTTCTGTAGTCGAATCTCCCTCTGCCTCCTTCTTTTATTTTTTCAGTTTTTTAAATGTGGTAAAATACACTAACATAGTTCACCATCTTAACCATTTTAAGTGTACAGTTCAGTGGTATTAAATGCATTCATAATGTTGTGCAACCATCACTCCCATCAATCTCAGCTTTTTCATCTTGTAAATCTGAAATTCTAGACTTATTAAACAATAGCTCCCCATTCTCTCCTCCTCCCCAGTCTCTGGAAACCACCGTTGTCCTTTCTGTCTCTGTGACTTTTGTCCACTCAATGTATCTCATATAAGTGGAATTGAACAATAGTTATCTTTTTGTGACATGCTTATTTCACTGGTATCACTGGCTTAATGTCCTCAAAGTTCACCAGTGCTGTAGCACATGTCAGAATTTCCTTCCTTTTTACTGCTGAATAACATTCAATTGTATGTATATACCACATTTTGCTTATCCATTCATCTGTCAATAGAAATTGGGCTCTGTATTTTAGCTACTGTGAATAATGCTATGAATATATGTGTACAAATCTTTCTTTGAGACTCTGCTTTCAATTAGTTTGGGTATATACCCAGAAGTGGAGTTGCTGTATCATATGATTAATTTCGTTTTTAATTTTTTGAGGAACTGCCACACTGTTTTCGACAGCAACTGTAGCATTTTACATTTCTTTTCCCAGTTTTTCCACATCCTTGTTAACACTTGTTACTTTCTGTTGTTTTGAAAGTAGCCATCCTAATGGATATGAGTGAGGTGGTGTCTTAGAGTTTTGATTTGCATTTCCCTAATGATCAATGCTTGAGCATTTTTTCATGTGTTTATTGGCCATTTGTACATCTTCAGAGAAATATCTATTCAAGTCCTTTTGAATCGAGTTGTTTATTTTGTTTCTGTTGAGTTTCTGCTTCCCTCTTATAGGACACTTGTGATACATTTAGGACCCACTTGGATAAACCAGAGTAATCGCCCCTTTTCAAGATCCTGCAAAGTCTCTTTTCTCATCCATGGTAATATTCACATGTTCAGAGATTAGGACCTGGATATTTTTGAGGGCTGTAATCCTATAGTTATAAAAACCTATCACGCCCTTTAATAACCGTAAGAATTTATCGAGCATTTACTGTGTGCTGAGTACTGTGCTAGGTGCTTTGATGCAGGTACTTTTCTAATTCTTCCACCGTGTGAAGTAGGGACTGCCCCCAGTTTGCACATGATAATAGCTAACACTCATTGAATTCTTAATATGTGCCAAGATCACGCCTTGGACTTTAGATGTATTAACTATTTTCACTCTTACAGCAATCTATGAGGTAGGTATTATTATCTCTATCTAGAGATGGGGAAACTGAGGCATAGACAGGTTAAGTAATTTGCCTCAGATCTTCTAGTAAGAAGAAAAACTGGAATGTGAACGTAAGCAAATAGCTCCTAAACTTTCTGCTAATTCAGCTTTGTTCTTCATAGCAGAAGGTTTACCTGGTTTTGTATTATCTTTACTCCACTGTAATAAAGTGGAATAAAGAACAGTGGTCTGAGGGTCACCTAGAAGGTCAATCGGCCAAATATTAGTTTTTCTCATTGCCTGGATATATTCCTCTACAGTCAGTATTGTGTTTATATCCACTTTGCAATGAAACATTCTTAGAGGAGTAACATATTGTCAATATTTTTGCGTGAATAGGTTTACTGGGTAGTTTTTATAATAGAAAGAAAAGCATGAACTTGGAGGGTTAAGAAAGAGAAAGCTGGGATTCTAGGGTCAAAAATCATGAAGGGGATGGAGGAATAATTGGGAATAAAATGACTCAGCTTCTGTCCTGAGAGGATGAGGTCATGGTGAGGAGAGAGGGAGGGAGGGAGGGAGAGCGACAGAGATGACAAATGAACTGAGGCGTTTTGAGCCCTCTAAAGTCAAGGTTGCTCCAAAGTGACCAAGTTGAAAGTGTGGAAATGAATGAACAGCCAGGCATTGGAGCAGGCACTTTACTGGGAAGAAGGTAGAGAGAAGAGGTGATAAAATGGATTCACTCCCTCAGATTTTTCAGCTCAATAAAATTCCAGTCCATCACTACAATCTATTAATTCAAAAGTATTCATTAAGCTCCTACTGTGTGCTCAGGGCTTTTCAAAGAGCAGTCACTGGAGAGTCTCCCACCATCATGCATACAAACATGAAGTAATGCCTGGATTACAAACTGACAAGCCCAGGGCCTAATTCCGGGAGTAACATTTTTGCCAGCAAACAATTAAAAAATTTGTATTAGAATTTAAAACTTTTTTTTTTTTAAGTTTAACCATGCCATGTCCAGTTCACCACACTTCTCACAATCTGTACTGGCAAATTCTCAACCCACTTCATTCATTACAAATCCAGACCCTGAAGCATGAGTTCACAAGCTTTGGGATAAGGCCTTTTGCCACATGATAGAGGCTGCCAAACTTTTGGAATGAAAGCTGTTAAGCCAAGGAAAACCTTGCTTACAACCATCTAAGTAACTGTAGAAGGGCACACATCTGACCCTTTAGCCTCATTTGTCCATTAAGTGTTATGAATTTTACTACCACAACAACTTAGAGGGTCAGAGCATTTCCCATTTTGTCCTCCACCCTGACTCTCCTAGGAGGTTGGAGGCTGTTTTGCCTTTTGAGTAAATGGAAATATTTGTCTCAGTGACTTTTAGTGGGTGGGTAGGATTAACCTTTAGCCTCCACATGCACATGGGTTGTATGGCAAAGAGTGTAGTTTGGGCCAAGACTCAGTGGGGGCCGGTAGAGCTGAGGAACAAACATATTAGGTAATTCTGCCAAAAGTTATACGATGTCAGAGCTAGAAGAGAGCTTAGATTACTCATTCATTCAACACATATTTTTTGAGTGCCAGCATTTTGCTAGGTTGCTGGGACCACAGTAGTAAAAGACAAAGTCCCTGTCCTCGTGAAACTTATGTTTAGTCATGCAGCTACTTGGAAACCATCCCTATAGTCCAATGCCTTCATTACATAGACAATGAAACCAGGATCAGAGCAGGAGAGTAAATTGCCTAAGGTCACACAGCTTCTTAGTGACAAAACCATGACTGAAAACAAGCTTTGACACTCATTCCCAGGCTTTTTCTACTTCCTACCTCCTTGTCTTTCTTAAAAGTTTTTATCTGCCTTCATCTTCCACAATGATCCATCCTAAACCATCCTTCTACTGAGGTTGACCTTACTGAGGTCGCTTGAGCTTGACTATCAATTGAGTTTCCTATCTTAAAGGATTGAGCAATTTGTTCCATATTTATAAAGCAACTTCCTTCCTTTATTTCCACATTACATTCTTTCTTCCCAATAAGTTACATTCAAAGGCAATCATTCTATTCTATAAATGGGTTAAACTCTTGTTTAAATGGGTCATTTTCACAGAAGAGTACATACTATATGATTCTATTTATACAAAATTCTAAAAAAAAATTCTATTTATATTAAATTCTAGAAGACTGCAGAGAAGAGAAGCATATCAGTAGTTACCTGGTGTCACTGGTGGGAATTTACTGCGAAGAGGCACAACAGAACTTTTTGGGGTGATGGAAATGTTCTATCTCTTTAATGTGGGCATGGCCACACAGGTGTACACATTTGTCAGACTGTACCCTTAAGGTGGGTGTGTTTTATTGTTTGTAGATTATGCATCAATAAAGTCAATTTTTGGAAAAGGGGAATTTTTGAAGTAGGATTGTCTCTCTGCAAAGAGGCAGATACGGTCTGCCAGAGTAGAGATTCAGGACTTAAAATGCAATGACTTAACTAGTCTCGGTGATTCTACCCAGGGAGAAAGTGAGACTGGAATGTGACTCTGCTCTTTGCTTATTTGGTCTCATTTGCCATTTGCCTGTCATAGTGTAAGCACTGGCTGCAGTGAGTGTGATCCTGGCGTTTCAAGACACTTTAACTGGCTAGGCTGACTTACAGAGTGGTCTTTAAAGAGGCATGTAAGTATGGGCACATCTATTCTATTTTATGGCTGATTTGAGGGCTTTCCAAAGCCAAATTTTTATTATACATACATGATTTTCACCATGTGGGCTGAGTTGCAAACATAATTATCTGCTTTTTTTTGTTGTTGGAAGTGCCACCTTCTAGTAATTTGCCAAATGACCAACACAAAGGGAAAGGGAAGAAACACCCATTATACACTCTCAGGGCCTCTTAGAAAACATGGAGCTGCTCCTTTGGCTACATATGTGCAGATCTACAAGAGAGGTGATATTGCTGACATCAAGGGAACGGGCACTGTTCAGAAAGAAATGCCCCACAAGTGTCCTCATGGCAAAGCTGGAATAGTTTACAGTATGAGCCAGCATGCTGTTGGCATTGTTGTAAACAAACAAGTTAAGGACAAGATTCTTGCCAAGAGAATTAATGTACATATTGAACATATGAAGCACTCTAAGAGGCAAGACAGCGTCCTGAAATGTGTAAAGGAAAATGCTCAGAAAAAGAAGGGAGCCAAAGAGAGTGGTAACTGGGTTCAGCTCAAGCTCCACCCAGAGAAGCACACTTGTGAGAACTGATGGAAAGGGGCCTAAGCTGCTTCAACCCATTCTCTATGAATTCATTGCATAATTGATGTCAAAAAAAAAAAAAAAAAGACCTCTGTACAGGAAAAACAAACCAACCAACCCCAAAACCTATTTCATGAGAAAAAATTGACTCCATTATTTGTTTTCAGCTTGCTTGGGGATAGAGGACAGAAACTGAATTCTAGGTTCATCACAGTTAAATCCCCCTCCCCTTGGAGTATTTGACGGGAGACTTTCCTGGGATCTTGAACCAGTTTATCAACCTGCAAATAAACCTGGCTCTTTTCATATCTCCAAATATGATGTCTGCGTGCGTGTGTGAGTTTACGCTTATGGTTGGTGACCTTGTCTCTTCTATCAGCCTGGAATCACCTCCAGACTCCTGGAAATGAGAAGTTATGTTCATTTTCACAATAGCATGAGTATGTACAATGGTCTCTGTGGTTACCTGATAAATACTTGTGGACCATTTGATTTCCTCTGCTCAAATTGTAATTGCAGGGCTTCCTAGGTGGCGCAGTGGTTGAGAATCTGCCTGCCGATGCAGGGGACGCGGGTTCGAGCCCTGCTCCAGGAAGATCCCACATGCCACGGAGCAACTAAGCCCGTGCGCCACAACTACTGAGCCTGCACTTTAGAGCCCGTGAGCCACAACTATTGAGCCCATGTGCTGCAACGACTGAAGCCCACGTGCCTAGAGCCTGGGCTCTGCAGTGAGAAGCCACAGCAATGAGGAGCCCGCACACCACAATGAAGAGTAGCCCCCGCTCACTGCAACTAAAAAGAAAGCCCGCGCACAGCAAAAAAAAAAAAAAAAAAGACCCAACACAGCCAATAAAATAAATAAGAAGGAAAAAAAATTGTAATTGCAATTTAATATTTAAAGGGCTCAGTGAAAAACACTTGATGTGAAAATCTCCCCACAGAAGCACCACAGAGCTAGTGAAAACATCCCAGGGGGTCTGTGCGATATTTAGTTCACTGAAGTTACCCAGCCCTTCTCCAGCCTCACACCAGCCTCTAGGCGATAAACATACTATTTGGGGTAGTGACACACATAGGGCTTAATCCTAACAGTACCTTAGATTTGCTGGCACTTGATACAATTATTATCGCCATTTCATTGATGAAAAGCCAAGACTCAGAGAGGATATATTTGCCCAAGGTCATACAGCGAATCAGCAGCAGAGTTGGAACAAGGACCAAGAGTCATGGACAATCAATGAGACAAGGGACAGAATAGAAAACTTGTAGCATTCTCATAAAAGGATTCATCAGACAAATATGTGAGGAAAGCAGCCACGATTTACTGAGTATTTACTATGTGTCAGGCACTGGGAGAGGTGCTTTATGTATAATACCGCATGCAATGTCATAGAAAATGTGTGGCATTGTGATTATGTGGGGGATGACTTTTTATTGTCTCAGTTTACAGAAAAGGAAATTAAGAGTCTAAAAAGATGAGGAATTTGCTCAAAGTACTGGAAGGAAATCCATTTCCCACCCCGTTTACAAGAATATCCCAGAATGTATAGATGACCCAGCCCTAATCATCCCTTAACCTCAGCTTCAGTCCCTACTTCTCCTCAGCCTCCGCCCTCACTACTGATACTCATTTTCACTTAATCTTCAACTTTATTCTCAAGTTCAACCTCATCCTTAATTTCATCTTCCCCTCTGCATGATCAGGGAGGATAAGTCTCAATAAATGGTCGTTGATGATAAACAATCTCATGTTTCCTGAGTAACCCCACCTAGTCTCCAACTTGCCAGCGCAACTTCTGACACACCATCTTTCTCACGCCAGTCTTTAGATAATTGTTTTCAAATATTTCTGTGGAATAAGTTTGTATATTGTTTCCTCCATTAATCTGTAAGCTTCCCTGGGATAGGAATTATAGCTATATTTTGCTCTCTAGACTAAGAAGCTGGTATAGTTATTTTTGGATTGCAGGAAGTTAATATATATTTGTTCCCAGTGACAACAGTTTCACTCACATTCGGTCCACAGGTTTTCTTCCCTGATCATTCTCATTTGCTTTTTGTGTTGGATCCAGAGGTTTATCGTATTTTCTTATTTTCATGACACTTTATTTACTATTACCATTAGATGGTACTCACTGTATTCATTTACTCATTCAACAAACACTTATTGTGCTAGGTAATAGGAATACAAAAAGAAGATACAATCACAGACTTCAAGTCTTGGGGCACCAAGTAAGTTTTCCTCACTTTGAAATCATTTTATTTATTTTGGCTTTGTAGTTTTACAAGTAGAATCTGAATAAAAAGAATAGCCATAATTTTGTAAAAAGAAATTGTTGGATTATTGTTGCAAGGACAGGAGAGACAGCAGCTTTTGAGGTCTTAACGTGATTCTTTTCAAATGGTCTTTAGCTACAATATGGCTGAATTTCCTCTTACATTTGTCATACTCTGCATTTCTCTAGTATTCAACCAGATTCTTCAGGTTATTTCCTTTTTATGAGGAGGAGGCTTAGGTTAAATAAAAGGCCCCCCCCCCAAAGTAGTAAGATGTCAAGAAAACGTTAGGAACCACTTTACCAAAAAAATGAGATCCTTTCATGATTCACAGTCTTTACCCTGCAAGCAGATTTATTTAGTGTCTTGGAATACCCCATCCAAAAATAGTTGCAAGATGTCCATGGTCAGAGAGTATCACAGACTGGAGCTGTGAGGATTCTAGCTGGATGGAATCTTGGTAAAGGACAGTGTAGGGGCACCTGCTGCCCTTTGTTCTCAGTGTGCCAATTTAGTCCTGGGGTAGATCAGTGTGTGAAAGAAAAGAAAGGTACAGGGTTCCCTTTCCTAGAAACTTCTGATTAAGAAGATGCTTTGTTACACCTTTTAGAAGACATCCAAATGGATAAACATCATTTTATTTCTGAGCGTATAAGAATAAATTTCAAAGAGTCTCCTCCCTACGTATTGCATCCATCAGTGTAACTGTTTGCATCGTTATTGTCATAATTTCCATTGTCCAATGTGGTTCACTATGGTGGTTTTGCAGTATAGATGAGAACATAACTATTTCAGAAGAATGGGGCATTGGATACATTCTGTGGTACAGTGCAGGTAAGAAGTTGGTGAGCATCCTTCATCCAGTATGTTTCCACTTTCCGACATCTTTATTGTTCTTGGTACTCCATAATCTGAGAATCTTTTATCTCCCTCAACTTATTCTCCATATGGTTTCTCAATAAAAACCCCTCTCTCAGGTTAGGTCAAGTTTCCTTACTTTCATCCCTCCCCCACAGGATATAATCCCTTCCTCGGTTTCTCTTGGGAGGAATGCCTTTTCTGCCTTTCCCAATCCTTTCCTTCCTCCAAGGTCCACTTTAGATCCATGTCCTCCATCAAGTCCTCCCTGACAGCTCCTGCCCAGTTCCCTCTTCCTTCTCTGACCTCCAACTACACAATGGTATGTGATAATAATAGCCTTCATTGGCCCACTGGTTGACAAAGCGCTGCACTCACTTGAGATTTTCACAAGCCCCTGAGGCTGGTAAGGAGAATTTTCCTGTCCCCTTAGAGAGAATGAAAAACCATATCGCAAATGGCAAAACTGGGACGTCAGCTCGGGTCCTTAAAGTCCAAAGCTTTTCCACTACAGTCTTTTGTCTCTCACACTTCCATATGCTAACAGTGCCTAGTTCAGAGTTGAGAAAAATTAGACTCTGTGAGGGGCATGGCCTCTCTGAGAGCTAGAGAAGGCGGCATATCTCTAAAGCACTGCAGAATGAGGACAGGAATTCACTTGTTTGTTATGAGATTTCTTTTTGAACCAAAGAAAAGAGGTATTAAAAAAAAAAACACTAGCAGAGAAAATCTCTCTCCTTTGGCTGGGTGACATTTCATGCCTGTCCATATTTCTATGTCAGACTTTGAAAAATGAAGAGCTAATGCAGTCTCTTTCCTCACAAAACAAAAGGAAGAGCTGGGTGTTTCCCCACTAAAAGACCCTAATATGATGACTGAAACATTAGGACTGAGGCTGAGTCACTGGCATTGGCAGAGTGTGTGTGTGTGTGTGGAGCGGGGGGGGGGTCAGAGACTTCCCCTGAGCTTTCAAAGCTGGCAAATGTACTTAGGACTGCAGTTACACACACCTGTTAGCTGCAGCCAGTGCTGACATTGTCAGCATCTGCAACATGGTGCAGGGAAAATCTCCAGCTGTCTTTAGTTATTTCAAAATAGATCTTCTCCAGATCAAGGCGCCAGTATTTTAGGTGTTTTTAAAAAATATTCATTTATTTATTTGGTTGCAGCAGGCGGGCTCCTTAGTTGTGGCATGTGAACTTTTAGTTGCAGCATGCATGTGGGATCTACTTCCCTGACCAGGGATCGAACCCAGGCCCCCTGTGCTGGGAGAACAGAGTCTCATCCACTGCGCCACCAGGGAAGTCCCTAATATTTTACATTTTAATAACTTAAAAACTAATTTAGGATTTACAAGTAGTTGCAAAATACTACAGAAATTTCCTATGTGCACTTCACCCAGCTCCCCCAGATGATACTATCTTAGCTAACCATAGTTGTTTGTTTTTGATGTAGTATCTAAGAACAAATACTTTATTATTATCTGCGATGGTTCTAGGGGTTGGTGAGCTCAGCTGGGTGGTTCTCACATGGGGTCTTTCATTCAGTGACTATCAAATGACAGCTGAGTCTAGAGTCGACTGAAGGTTTCTTCACTAATGTGAAGCTGGGCTGATAAAGTATCTCTCTCCATGTGGCCTTTCCTAGCTCCAGCTTCGTAACAGCAGGGTGGTGTCAGGGTAATCAGATTTCTTGTGTAGTGGCTGGCTTACTCCAGAACAGTTGTTCCAAGAGGCCCAGGTGGAAGCTGTAAGGCTTCTTATAATGCAGTCTTGAAAGTCCCAGAACTTCACTTCCATCACACTCTGTTGGTCAAGCATGTCACTCCTGCCAGCCAGATTCAAGGAAAAAGGGAATCAGACTCCACATCACAATGAGAGAAGTAGCAAAAAATTGACAGCTGTCTTTAACCCATGACAACTGCCCTGCAGTTTGGTACTCCCAAGCAAATAGACAGCATGCTAAGGAAGAGCTCACTAGAAGCGTTTCGTCATTAGTAGGATAAGTCCTTATGGTTGGCTCTGTGAGAATTTTCATCCAGTCACAGGGTCACAGCACCAGTAGGCAGCATATGCTCAATAAATGTTGTCTGATAGAGCCATCGAATCACCTTCTCAACCCATACATAGTAAGTGGAAATAAACAGGGAAGTAGTGGCTATCTCTGTGGACTTTAGGGTAAACCCTGGAATTGCCCTTGTACTGCTGCAGCTTCCATTCTCCAAGTAGGCTGGAATCCATAATGTACTTTTTGCTATATTTGTGTCTGTTGCAGAGTAATCCGCCTGGGCTAGGTAAGGCACTGTGCTAGGTACTATGTGTGTTACCAAGATGATTGACGCTTGGCTTCTGCTCTCGGGAACGTTGATTACAATTCCTCACTACCTTTCTGTTGGGGTCTTATTTTCCTGCCTGGGTGTTAAGTGTGAGTGGAAGAACAGTGGGGAGGAGAAGCCGTCCGGGGAAGCAATTGCCACGACTGTTGTGATGGTTAAAACAGGCTACTCCATGAGGGAATCAGCAGCTTGCTTATTTTTTTTTTGCCTTACCACACCACGGGGCTTGTGGGATCTTAGTTGCCCGAACCGGGGCCCTCAGCACTGAAACCGCGGAGTCCTAACCACTGGACCGCCAGGGAATTTCCAACAGCTTGCTTCTTGACAGCAGAGTCTATGGGAGGGAAACATCCTTCTGGTTCTCTCTTAGGCGAAGCGCAGGGGATGAGGATTGGCATGTCGGATCTCGGTTTTTTTGTTTTTTGTTTTCCCTTAAAAATGTACACCTCGTCAAATCATCTGGGGAACAATTCTTTGAGTACGCACCATCTGGGTGAGAAGAAAAACCTTCATTGAGAAGTGGGGACCTTCCAGCCCACGGTGGGTGGAGTTGGGGAAGTCTTAGGAGCACAATGGGCCGCAGCGGAAGCTGAAGCGAGGGGAGAGCGAAGAATGAAGCCTGCGCTGCTTGAATTAAGGGAGAGGCGCAAACTGAACAACTCAGCGGGCCTGTGTACTGAACATGCTTCCTGTGCTCCTCTTCCTCAGATTAAGGTTCCAGCCTTGGGGTTTGTGGGGAGGAAATTCAGCGGAGAGGAAGTTAGGTGGGAAAGTGGGTGTGCCTGACAATAGCAGAACTGAGTGAGAGGGCGCCACCTGGAGGCCTTTTCTGGTGCTGGGCGCACAAAAGTGGAAACGGGGTGCGCCTGGGAAGCGGTCTCCGCGTCTGAAGAGAGGGAGAAGAAACTCCCTTATAAACGGTGTCAGAATAGTACCAGCATCATCTGAGGTAAGGGATGGGTGGGGTTGGGGGACTGTGGTTATCCCAGTTTAGTGTGCATTAGAATTACCTAAAGGGTTTGATAACCTCGTATTGCTGGGACAATTCCCAGTCCACATGGAAAATGGTAAACCCATAAATCACCTCATTCAGTACGTCTGGGGTGGGGGGATGAGAATCTGCAGTAGGTCTGGGGTGGGGGGATGAGAATCTGCATTTCTAACAAGTTCCCAGGTGATGTTGATAGTGCTGGTCCAGGGACCATGAACCTCTGGTTATCACAAATAAGTCTGTTATGGCCATTCATGTACAAGTCTTTGTATGGACATATGCTTTCATTTATTTGGGGTAACTATCTAGGACCAAAATTGCTGGCATGTGAGACTTATGTTTCATTTTTAAAGAAATTACCAAACTATTTTCCAAAGTGGTTGGACCATTTTACATTCCCACCAAGTTCTAGTTGGACAAAAGTTCTAGTTCCTCTACATTTTCACCAACCCTGGGTATCATCTGTATTTCAGTTTTAACTATTCTAATAGATACATGGTACTATTTCATTGTGGTTTTAATTTGCATTTCCTTAATGTCTAATGAAGTTGAACATCTTTTCGTGTGCTTTTTTGTCATCTATATGTCCTCGTGGTGAAGTATCTGTTCTAATCTTTTGCCATTTTCTTGTTGGATGGGTTAATTGTTTATTATTGGTTTCTTTCCTATTATTAAGTTTTGAGAGTTCTTTATTCTGGATATAAGGCTTTCATCACATACATGATTTGCAAATATTTCCTTTCAATCATCATAGACTTTCCATTCTCTTAGCAGTGTCTTTCAAAGAGCAGAAGATTTAAATTCTGCTGAGGTCCAATTTATCAATTTGCCTTTTTATAGAATGTGCTTTTGGGATTGTGTCTAAGAAATCTTTACCTAACCCAGGGTCACAAATGTTTTCTCCTATATTTTCTTCTAGAAATTTAATAGTTTTAGGTCTTACATTTAAACCTATTGTCCATTTTTTGTATATAGATATCCAATTTTTCTATCATCATTTGTTGAAAACACAATCTATATCTCAACATTGCTTTGTAGTTTGCAGAGTACAGTGCTTTCATACCTGTTGTCAGATTTATACCTAAGTACTTTATATCTTTTGCTACTCTTGTAAATAGTATTGTTTATTTAATTTTAATTTCTGATTGCTCATTGCAAGTATGTAGAAATGCCATTAATTTTTGCATATTGATCTGGTACCATGCAACCTTGCTAAACTCATTGGTCCTAGTAATCCAGACCACATTATTCTTTTTGTATTCCTATAAATATTCTGGAGCTTTGTTCTAGGATTTGGTGAAATCACTTGGGAACAGTTTAATGCTTTGGGGTCTTGCTTTTAAGATTTGTTAGGTAGGAATGGGGCAGTGTTCAGCCTAGGACTAATGAGTCTTTACTGTAGAGCAGTATCCTTCCGTGTATTCATACTCCTCCGCCCCGTGCCCCCCACCCATGAATCTTGACGTTTTCAAGTCTGGCTGGTGAGAACAGACACTCTTCTCAGCCCTGTGTGAGTGCCAGCCAGTTACCTCTAACCTTGTTAGATGATTCTCTGGCCTCAGGTAGTTTTCATATATGTATATGCTGATCAGTCCTCAGCTGAATACTCAAGTGAGAACCTTCTGCAAACCTATAGAACTTCCACTTCTGTGCAGTTCTCTCCTAAGAACTCCAGCAGCCTTGGTCTCATTGGACTCTCAGCTTTGTATCCTCAGCTAATTGAGTTAGCCTGGCTCTGCCTGGGTGCCACCTCTCTATGCAATGGTCTGGGAACTCTCTTAAGGCAGTAATCTGGGGCAATTATAGTGCTTACTTGATTTGTTTCACATCTCTCAGGGATCACTATCCTACTTTGCCTGATATCCAGTGCCATTCAAACCATTGTTACAGATACATTGTCAATTTTGGGGGTTGTTTCAGGTGGGAGAGTAAATCAGTCCTTAATCTTGGCCAATAGTTTGCATTTAAAATTTAAAGCATGCTTTCATCTTGAAAAGTATTTATATATTTTACAGAATTAAAAACAATTGGCTTATGTATTTCTCAACTAAAACTATAGTTTTCTTCACCTGAAAACTGTCCCTGACAAAGTGAATTGCCCTTTGCTGTAAAAGCATCCCCATTACTCACTCCAGGATGTTAGAACAGAGCTGCATCTGAATATAAACCAAGCTGTATTAAATCACTGTGTGTGTATTTCACAATGACTGGCAAAACACAACTCTAGTTCTAGGTACAGCCACTTGAGCTAGAGCAGCAGCATTAAATCTTCGCCTCACTCAAGTATGGCCACTCTGTGGTTTGCTTTACAGCTGACATGTCAAAGACATTATGAGGAAGAAGATGAAACTCAAAGGTAAGATTTATAAACATATGCTCCCTGCTCTTAGAATAAGTGTCCCTGAAGACTTCAACCTAAAGTGGACCTCTGTAAGTCAAGATCCTGATCATGCACGTGCTGATGTCTTCTCTTTGGATACCAGTGGGAATTGTTAAGTGACTATGTAAATCTGACAATAGTGAAGTGCAGGCATTTATTTGAGAGGGTCGAATGGGGGAGGTGCAAAATATGAAGCAGTAACAAATGAAAACTGCCTGCAGACATGGAAGAATGACAGGGATGTACTCAGGCATGTATTGAAGCATTAAAATGTCAGTACATTATAGAAAGAATACAGATTCTGAGGCCTTGAATAATACCGATTCAAGTCCTATTGCTGACAATTATGTTTGCGTAACCTTGGGGATGTCACTTTACCCTTCTTTAGTTCCCACAGTACTACCTTATACAGTTGTTGCAAGAATTAAATGAAATAATATGTGCAAAGCACTTATAATAGTGCTTGGACACAATGAGCTCAATATAAGTATTAGTCATTCGTACCACCATCATCATTTTATTTTTCATATGTGGGCCACCACGCAGCTTGTGAGATCTCAGCTCCCCAACCAGGGATCAAACCCGGATCACGGCAGTGACAACACCTGCTCCTTTCCTTCTGCCTCTTCAGTCTTGTCTCTGTTTATCCATTCCCCTATTTTGAATCGCGAAGCCTATGGACCATCCTGGAAAAGGTAGAGCTCTACTTAGAGGGCAGGCTTCACAAAGCTATCAAAGACAAGATTCTCTTCATGGTGGGCAGTAGAGAGGTCTGTGTTGTGGCAGGGAGGTTATGTATCAACACTCATGTTAATACATTTTTTAAATAATCAAAGATAATACTAACACT
Source organism: Hippopotamus amphibius kiboko (assembly GCF_030028045.1). Classification (NCBI taxonomy): domain Eukaryota; kingdom Metazoa; phylum Chordata; class Mammalia; order Artiodactyla; family Hippopotamidae; genus Hippopotamus; species Hippopotamus amphibius. The sequence continues at coordinate 30,322,460 of NC_080190.1, forward strand.
TCGAGTCTCGGTGATAGGCTCATGGGGGGTGTATCGTTACAGAAATAGGGAAACCAAGAAATGGAAGACCTTCGGGGGCACGATGATGAGTTTGGAACAGAGCATGTATTGGAGCTACAGCATCATTCCAGGAGTAGGTAGGCAAAAGAAGGCTGGATAAATAGATCAGAAATTAAATGGATTTGGGCATCATTCTCGAAGAAATGAGAGTTGAAGATGTGGAAATGAATGAGAAGAGAAATATAGAGAAGGATGAGAGTTAAGAACAGAACTTTAAAAAATACCTACATTTCAGGATAAGAGTTGACAACCGTTGACAACAGGATTCAACAAAGGATCCTGGTGTCCAGGCCTCACCCCGATGGATTCCATCAGAATCTCTGGAGGTGGAATTCATGCACTAACATTGTCGATACCTTCCCCAGCAACTCCATGTGCAGCCAAGGTTGAAAACCATTGTTCTCACGGCTTATGCGATGCTTAATGGTTTTTAGTGTTGTGGGGGAAAGCAGTTACTAAGGAATAAAGTCCGAATTTTTTGGATTTAAAAACCAGAAACTCTAACATTCTCATTTTGCTGAGGAACCCGGGGCTCAAGGAGATTAATTAATTGTGTGACCTTAAACAAGAAATTTAATGAATTTCCAACGTTGTGCTACCTCTCACTGGCATAGACCCAGACTCTTCTCCCTCATCCTCTCTCACCCGCTCCTCCTCACCCCAGCCAAAGTCCTCCAGTACCCGTGCCCTGAGACTCCCAGGGCGGTGCAATCCTTCCAAAGGCCCTCTGTTCAGATTTTAGAACACATTTCTGACAGGTTAAAGGCTCACTCACCTGAGGTTTCTTTAGCAGCAGCAGACTAGACCACGCTGTCGGAGGAAAACGCTTTATGGGGCTCTCTCATAACTTTGTGAGCCTGGGGAGAAGGTTAACCTCTAGGAGGAAAATGGGGTTGGGGGATCCTATATTTTGAGGTGCTGGAGGTGGAGAAGCCTTGACTTCTAGCACAGCCCCCTCCATGCTGTTTATGAATTGGCGTTGAAGTCTGGGGCTGTGGGGGTGAGGCTGCCAGAGCTGATGAGGACACGGCATTTGTGGGAATTCTGTGACTCCAGAAGGCAAAAGGTCAGTTTCTTTTCATTGACAGTGTTCTTGCTGCCCGAGGGTTTATCTCTAGAAATCTTGACTGGTTTCCAGGGTTAGGCTTCACCTCTATTGTTATCTGGAAACACAGGAACAGCCCTGTTGTCGTGCCAGACCGGGTTAGACATTGGACCCCATTCCCCACGGCACTGTAACCATGCCCTCCCCCAACGAATGAAGTCCTACAGTCTTCCAAAACAGCTGGAAGAGGATTTTTAAAGATACACAAACCTGCTTATGTTCCTCTCATACATATACGTTCGGGCTTGATTTGGACTCCCCTGTCTTTCATTTTTTCTCAGGGCTCCACAAGATCAACCATGAATATGATCCAACATGGGAATGCACTCTGGAACTTGAGGACATGCCTGAAACCCCCTGCAAACTCTTGTCTTCCACTCATCCTCATACACTGAAAAGATGTGCACATGTAACTCCTGAACTCACATATGACTCCGCCAGTCCGTAGTCACACTAAAAGTGGGTTCGAGTTCCACATGTACTTGCTAGACCTCGGTTCACACACTTCCACCTGGACATTTGTGTACACAGGGCTTGTTCATTCCTAGCAGAGCCAACATCTGTGTTCATGACCACGTCAAAAACACATCTTCAGGTTCCTAAGAAACAAATGGCGATAGAGAAGGGAAACAGGGCAGTTGAAAGAATGGCCCTTCTCCTTCTGCTCCTGTCCTGAAGCAAAGCAACCAGGATCTTTTGGGCTAACTTGGTAGGGGCCCCAGTGTAGACTTTTATAACAGGCCCTGATCTGACTCTAAGGCTGAGAGTAGCAATCTCCTCCCCGCTGGGTTCCTCCAGCTGTCTCCAGGGCAGTTCTCCCTAAATGCAAACTATTAGCATTTCCTGTTAAAACATTTCTAATAAATAAATGAATACATCATCTTTTCAACCCAAAGCAGGTCTGAAAGCAGTCTAGGAGCTACTTTGAGCTAAGGACGGACATGGACCACCCAGCACCAGCCCGCTGGCCCAGGGCCAGTGCTGCTTTTGTTTGAATTCCTGTATGAGTAACTGCTCGAGTTGACGCCAGCCAAACTCAGTGAAATATTATTTTTAATATTAAATAAATAGATGGTGGGGTGTGTTGATCTTTTTTTTTTTTCCAGTGAATTGCAGCATCACAACATAGAAGCTGGCTCTTGTATCCAGATTTCCTCAGATAGCAGAAGGAAGGTTGACATTCTCTTTGACCTTCCTCATGGAGCACTTACCCCCCAGGAGACAGAAAAGTCCCAGTTGGTGTTGACAGGACCCTATTTGGAGTAGGCTGGGAGTTCAAATGCTAACAAAACTTGTATGGGATCACCAACCACTTTTGTTAATTTTTCTAACTTATCAATTCCTTTCATTATACAAAGGCACATGCTCTTTATATAAAAGTCAGAAAGCAGAGATAAACAAGAAGCTGCTGAAATCCTACTACCCAGTAAGAGACGATTACTGCTAAATTTTGGTGACTATTCTTTCCTACTTTTACATATCTATATGAATGTATAACACTCAACGAATGTTGATTTTACAAAAATGTACATTGTACATACGTATGTTTTCTTTACACAGAATTGCTCTTGGGCATCTACTTTATGTCAGTAAATACTCTCCTAAAATGCTACTTGTAAGGACTGCGTAATACCCCATAGTGGGGTATCATGTGAATTTGCCGTAGTACACTCAACCTGTCGCCCATTGTTGGATATTAAGGTTGTTTCCAAGTTTTTTCTATTATAAACAACACTCCAGTTTAAAAAAAATCCCATAGCTAAATCTTTGCACACATCCTTAATTATTTTCTTAGGATAAAGTCCCAAAAGTAGACTTCTAAGACTTTGGCTACATATTGTCAAATAGCCGTCTAGAATGATTATACCAATTTACATTGTCACCAGCAGGGAATCAAAATGTTCCCCTGCTTGAACCTCTGCCATGTTGCATATTATTCTTCAAAAACAATCTCTGACAATTTGTTAGGCAAATAAAAGAAAGAAAAAGAGAGAGAGAGAAAAGAAAAGAAAAAAAGAACCACCAGCCTTAAACGTTTAACACGAGAGGAGAGCAATGTAGAAGTTTTGCATGTCTGAGTCTTTTTTGCAACATGTTTTTTGCCACGTTCGGCAGCGAAGGGAATGGACAGAAGAGGAGCCCCTGGCTGTGATGGGCTTCAGAAAGGCTCAGACAAGTGAGAAGATGCCTTGATATCAAGTACGACTGCAGGAAGTTCCACGGGGGTTCCCCAAATGTATTCTCAATGAGATTCATTTATTTGAAGGGAAAAGACACTGAAGTCAAGGAGGTTTTGGGAACAGTGGGATAAGCCAGGCTAGACCAGTTTCTTCACAGCAGTATTTCTCAGAACCTATAAAATGGTAATGGGGGTGCTGAAGCTCCAAGGGGTGACATGGTAAGCAGTTTAACCACAGATCCAGCTTCACCCCCCCCACCCCCCGCCCATCTTTTTTTATTTTCCACAAAGCATCTCATGGACCTGGAGCTTGGTGGAACACACTTTAGGAAATGCAGTCTGATGCCATTGTGGAAAATGGTCTTCACAGAAAAAGCAGAGGACGGCATCTAGGACAAAAATGAAGGGATGGGGAAGAGAGAAAGAAGGGGACAAGAAAAAACAGGAGAATGGAAGGGAAATTAGAAAAAAAGGGGGGGATAGGAGAGAAACACAAAGGGGAAGGGAAAGGAGAAAGGGAGGCAAAAAGAGGGAGGAAAAATGAAAGAGAATGAGGAAAAGGAAGTGGGGAGCAGGAAAGTACCACTAGAGAGACCCCTTCTTACTAAAACCACCTCCCCACTGCTTTGAGGAGTGACTCAGGGGCCTGTGTCTTCCCTGTGCTCACCTCCCCACAGCCACCCACCCCCAGGATGTCACCCTCCACCGCTGGTTTTCTCTGAAATGTGAGCCATCTCACAGTCCCTTCCTCAATGGATAATTACTTAAAATGCAAGAATTCATTTGCAAAGGAAGCTCAGAACATGGCAATAAACAGTGGGCCCCAAAGAAACCCAGAAAAGTGGAATAAGAAATTCCAAAAATATTTAATTACTACATCTCTCATTATTGTTGTGTAGCTTCTTGTAGTATAGAAATGACCAAAACCAACCAAACATACTCTACTCAGCCAGGAAGTCTAGTTGCCTAAAGAGCCGATGAAGGCAAATTGACAGCTTTTAAATCCCAACAGGGCCTTTTACCCAAAAGGGCCTGCTTTCAAGCAAACTGAAAGCACCAAAGTGGTAAAATAAATTCCTGAAAGCTTAAATGCTGTGCATGTACACAGAGCTAAACCCCTTAGAATTCTACAACAAAAAGATACTTAACTACTTAATGGAAGCTGTTTGTTATTTTTTAAAAGTCTCAAGTAACACATGCTAGAATAGAAATAAGTATTTGGAAATAAACTTATGGAGTGTTCATCCAAATCTGAAACCCCTAGAGTTCTCAGAAATATGGGGTAGGATTTGAAGCAGTTACATTAAGATTGACACCAGATATCATTAGAAAAGTGATTCCCAACCTTTGAATCACCATGACCCTTTTTTTTTTTTTTTGGCGTTTTTCCCTGTAGTCAGTCATTTATTATCTTGGTTTTCAGTCTGTATTTATGTCCACAATTACTCATGGGTTCAATGCTGGACTGTCAGATTGACCAATAACATCCCCAAATTTTCTGTGATTTCGACAAATCTAGTGACTAGCATAATACACCCTGGGTTAGAGAATGGAGTTGATACTATTCTACCCAAAAGGACAGAAACTTGACATTAAGTTAACCTATTTAATCTTATCACAGATAAGGAGTTGGCCCTTCATGTTATTAAAAATAAGACATAAGCCAATATTACTGGCTTTGTAAATGCCCCAGAGGATGAAAACACCCACATTTGAGATTTTTCTGAAAACCTTCAAGCTTTTAATATTTGTTGCATTTTTTTAGAGTTGACTCATCTTAAGCCTCTAAATCAGGGGTGGACAGTGATGGCACATGTGCCACTGTTCTCACTTTCTTTTTTTTTCTTTTAATAAATTTATTTATTTATTTACTTATTTATTTTATTGGCTGTGTTGGGTCTTTTTTGCTGTGCGCGGGCTTTCTTTAGTTGCGGTGAGTGGGGACTACTCTTGGTTGTGGTGCTTAGGCTCCTCATTGCCGTGGCTTCTCTTGTTGCGGAGCATAGGCTCTAGGTGAGTGGGCTTCAGTAGTTGCAGCACATGGGTTCAATAGTTGTGGCTCATGGGCTCTAAAGTGCAGGCTCAATAGTTGTGGCGCACAGGCTTAGTTGCTTCGCAGCATCTGGGATCTTCCTGGAGCAGGGATCGAACCCGTGTTCCCTGCATTGGCAGGCAGATTTTTAACCACTGCATCACCTAGGAAGCCCCTGTTCTCACTTTCGGTACCTGTGGCAGACATCTCTAACTGATCTCTACTTTCCCACTGAGTCGTTTTCTTAATACAGTGTTCCAAGCAACCAAGGGGTCAGAGCTGTTGCTGAAGATGAAATCAGCTTGTCTTTCCTCGTCTACTCTGAATCTTAGGTGTTTTGTTCATAAGGCAAGTATAGGGGATATAGGCTCAGGATTCCTCTGAGTATGAAAGCTTGAGATCCCCTATTAAAGATGGAAGATGTAGAAATGAGGGGAACCAAGAGAGGTAGAGTCACATGAAAATAAAATCTGACTTCTCCCCCATCCCTTTGACAGCTGATTATAAATAACCCCTCCTCATTCTTTTTGCTTCCTGTACTCCTCTTCCTAGCAGGAGTGCAAGGATCAGACAAAAAAGGTATCGGAAAGGTTTGTCCAAGAATGGATTAGTCTGGGCTGGGGAAACTTCCAAACTGGTCTTGGAGTAATACTGATACCACCCTACAGGGCCACAGGGTCACAGTTTCTGGTCTCCCAAGTCTCTCTCTCACATTATCTCCTTGGAGCTTGACAGCCCTGTGAGAAAGGACAAAGAGATGTTGTCTTCCCTTTTACGCATAAGAAAAGAGAAGCTTAAAGAAGGTAACCTTGATTTTGCAAGGTCATACAGCTGTGAAGGGATGGAACTGGAAAAAGAGCCCCGGTTTTAAAACTGAATTCAGTGCTCTTTCTGATGCACTTGTGCTGCTGCTCACGCTGGGGTGTAAGCATGCCAGGATAGGTAGTGCAGGGCCAGGAGATCATTTCAAAGATTTAGTATAAAATGGCACTTCTCAAAGGTTTTAGGGAAACATTTGGGTATAAAAAGAGTAAAAGCACATTATAAAGTAGAATGCAGAATTTGCAATGACTTTTTACAATAAAATATAAGATTTCAAAGATATTGGCACCCTTTTTCTGGCCATGACCCCAGGCCTTCTGATGGTGTGCTCTTATTGTTCTCGGCTGTTCTGGTGGAAATGAGTGAGAAGTACTGCTCTTTATCATGCTGCCTCTCACCTTTTCTTTCCTCCTTCTCCTCCTGGTTCTTCTTTGTCATCTTCATTTATTTAGGTGATGTTGGCACTCTCAGAGCCCCGCAAAGGCAGCCTGCTTGTGATCATTTCAGAGGCGTGGAGCTGCTGTGGGTAGGTTCTGGTGAGGCTATCTTCCTGGCTTACAGACAGCTTCCTTCTCAACATGTGTGTCCTCACATGGCAGAGAGAGCAAGAGAGGCTTTCTGCTGTCTTTTCTTTTCTTTTTTTAATTAATTAGTTTTTTTATTTTTGACTGCGTTGGGTCTTTGTTGCTGTGTGCGAGCTTCCTCTAGTTGTGGAGAGCTGGGGCCACTCTTCGTTGTGGTGTGCTGGCTTCTCATTGCAGTGGCTTCTCTTGCTGTGGAGCACGGGCTCTGGGAGGGCAAGCTTCAGTAGTTGTGGCGCATGGGCTTAGTTGTTCTGCAGCATATGGGATCTTCCCGGACCAGGGATCAAACCCATGTCCCCTGCATTGGCAGGCAGATTCTTAACAACTGTGCCACCAGGGAAGCCCTGCTGTCTTTTCTTATAATGGCACTAATCCCATCATGGGTGCTCCACCTTTAAGACCTCTCTGGCTGGATTGATCCAGAGCCTGAACCCTGTCATCGAGGACCCTGGTGTCCACAGCATTGCCTTCATACTGAGACTGATGTAGGATGTCTGAGACTTTGTGCTTCCTAGTTCACCTCCAGTGAGCATGTCTCATCAGTTGGAATTATAGCATGGACCTACTCCCAAACCAATCACCATTGCCAGTGTGATGGGCTTTATTGATTCACTTAAACCAAAGTTCATTTCAAGAGCTGAAGGGTCAACCCAACCAAATTCTACAGCTGCTTCATAATCTGGGAAAGAAAAGAGGAGAGATGATGGGACGTGACCATGTTGCCCACTACAATTTCCTCTTTAAAACTATCAGCTTCAAACTGCTGACTGTGTCTGGTACATGGAAAGTTGTAAGTAAAACAAACTGTCCAACTGACCATCTGCCTGTTTATTATGAGCCATAGTGAACATCCTGGGAGAGGGTAATAATGGAATGGACCCTACAGAAAACACAAAGGGAAATGCTGTGAATCCTGAGGCCAACACCTCTCTGAACTCTTATGTTGCAGCAACACAAAGGCATTCAAGAAAGGGACAGGGGACTTCCTAGGTGCCGCAGTGGTTAAGAATCTGCCTGCCAATGCAGGAGACATGGGTTCCATCCCTGCTCCAGGAAGTTCCCACGTGCCGTGGAGCAACTAAGCCTGTGTGCCACAACTATTGAGGCTGAGCTCTAGAGCCTGCGAGCCACAGCTACAAGCCCGCGTGTGCCTAGAGCCCATGCTCTGCAGCAAGAGAAGCTACTGCAATGAGGAGCCTGCACACCACAATGAAGAGTATCCCCCGCTCACTGCAACTAGAGAAAGCCCAAGTGCAGCAACAAAGACCCAACGCAACTAATAAATAAATAAATTAATTAATTAATAATAAAAAAAGAAAGGGACAGAAGTCCCTGACCCCCAAAATTGCATTTGGGGTTTCATTGGGTCCACGTTCTACCTGCATCCACTGCCTCCTCCAGGTCTGGGAAGAGCCATCTTCATTCTTCGTCCATATGGAAATTTAAATCACTTTGCAAATGACTTTGGAATATATATAGTTTAAAGGTCCATTATGCTAAGTGAAACAAGTCAGTCGCAAAAGGACAAATACTGTAAATTACACTTGTATGAGGTACTTAAAGGAATCAAATTCATAGAGACGGAACAGTGGTTGCCAGGGGCTGGAAGTGGGGCAAATGGGAAGTATTGTCTAATAGGTAGAGAGTTTCCAGTTTTGCAAGATGAGGCGTTCTGGAGATGGATGGTGGTGATGACTGCATAATGATGTCAATGTCCTCAATAGGACTGAACCGTATACTTTAAAACGATTACAATTGTTTATGTGTATTTTACCACAATTAAAAAAAATGTTGAGGGTCATTTGTGGGATTTCCTTTTGTTAACCTTACTTTCACCATAATTTTTTTTTAAATTTCTTTTTTTTATTATAAACATCTTACTTGAATAGTCAGCAATTTTTCCCCCCACCTCAAGCACCTAGACTTTTTTTTTAACAGTTAAATTTAGACCTTCTATTGATCTACTCTGTTCTTTTTCTAGATTCACAATTTTTTTTCTTTCGTCTAAAAGGTTGCTTTTCATTTTTACCCTCCTGATAATGGAGTTCTTTTGCAGCTCCTTTCCCCTCTCCCAAGTAGAGTAACTTTAGTTAACCTTAAAGCCATTAAAGTTACCATCATCACACATTTTCTTGGCAGGATGGGCATAGCCCAACTGCATTTTGGGTAGGATTCAGCAAAAGCCAAAGTCTACCACTAACTGGGGCTGCAGCCTGAGTGTCACATCTTTCCCCAGGTGCTCAGCAGTCACCTCCTCTGCCAGGTCCTTTATGAACAAGATTTCACTGGGTTGTCCCAGCTTCCCTGAGATGTCTGTATATCATCACCGTTATACACAGGGACACCCAAAGATGTTAAGTAACTTGTTCAAAGCTCATAGTTAGTGTCCTTGGCTCTAAGCTTTGTAATGTCTTTCTTTCTATGCTACACTGCCTCTACGCAGTCTTTTCCTTCTACTCCAGGCATTAGGATATTTCCGTACCTGAAATGGGGGTTAAAGAAGCTGACTGGGAAGAACTGGGTGGAATCCCTGCAGGAAGAGATGAGTCATCACTTGCCTTGCCTTCTGACTTGCCTTCCACTGTCTCCCTCTCCATCTGCCCAGTTCCTCCTGGTTCCCCCAGTTTTCCAGATGCCATCACCACACCTAACCCAAAGGACACATCAATCCTCTCCTTAGTTGGAATAATCCTCCCACTTGCTAGCCTATGAAATTACCCAGTCCATAAAAACTAACCACCCCATACTTTTGGGCCGCTCTCAAGCCTTTTGAGACAGATCACATTCTGTCTATGGAGAGTGGCATGCATCTCTCTCAATAAATCTACCTATCACTTTGCCTCTTGCTGAATTCCTCCTGTGCTGAGACAAAGAACCTGAGCTTCCGTAAGTCCTGAGACCAGGTGTGAGATTTCAATGAAAAGACAGTGGGTTCCAGTCCCTGCCCACAGGTTTAAGTCCCAATCTGAATTTTGGCTGGGTTTGAATCCCATCTGAGTTGTGTGGTTTCAGAGTTAAGAGTGTTCAAATTCCAGCCAATGCCCATCACTAACTAGCTATGAGACCTCAGGCTGGGCAAATCTTTCCATACCACCAAGTCCCATTTCCCTCCTAGGTAGGGTTTCAGGGAAGACTGAAGAGTTACATGCACAGAGCATTCAATAATCCCTCCCAAAATGTCCTGTTATCAACCACCCTATGAGTTGGGTGTTGATATTCCAATTTCACAGATAAGACAGCCTTTGAACCCAGGTCTGCTGTGGTCAAAGCCCATGTTCTTTCCAGCTCCCCCCTGCTATGACCCTCAGGTGAGTGCTTGTTCTGGTGCTGTCTTCTACCGTTTCCAGACTGTGCATTTGTGGAGGCCAGAACAACCCCAAATAAACAACTGTTTGAACTGAACGGGTGAAAGCCCATGTTAGTAAAAGGAGAGGAAATGATTTGAATTTGAGAGACAGAAAAAGCACTTGTACCAGAGGCAAATAGATTAATTCATTTAGAGAGTCAGTTAGTTAATATTTACTGAGTATTCATAAGATACTTGGCCCTATTCATATAGATCGTACCATTTTGGATGCCTGGAGGGAGTGGGGAAAGCAGGGTGCGGGGATTGGAAGAATGGGGAAGTTGGCCTTAAAAAAAATCTGAATTATAAATTTTAATATTATTTTATTATTTTCAGATAATTGGAAACCTCAAACTGGATTAAAAAGTATTATTAGAAATAGTAAAAGCTGATAACATAATATGATTTGTAATAACTATGCTAGTAACTATTATGTGAAAACGTTTTTGTCCTCTTCTATTCCCAAATCCTTGCTGCATGCATTCTCTGTGTAATCTCTCAAGACTGGTCACTTTAAATTCCAAATTAGCACAGAGTTCAAGTGAAGGTTTTTATTGGACTGTTGCTGTAGGCAGAAAGTACTTGAAAAGAAGATACCACACCTTGGATAGGAGGTGCAGAGAGCCTTCCAGAGAGCAGGACTTCGTGTCTTGAAGGAGGTTCATGCTCCTTGACTCAGGCATTCATTTGACTTAGGAGGGGGACGAGCAGCACAGGTAGGAACCCCAAAAGTCCCAGGTATGTGCAGTTAGTTGGGGGTAACACCACCGTTGCCAGGAAGGCTTGATGTGGTTAGGGTTCTGGATGAATTGGTGGAAAGAGGGGAAGAGAGGGAAGAACCCAGGGCCCAGGATCCCTCAGTGTGGGCATCTGCAGGTTCAGGCAGGTATCAGAACAGACAGGTTAAAGCAGGTTGGATCACAGGTGACACAGTGAGGAAAGACTCCTGGGAGCGGCTCCCAAGCATGAATCCCCAGAATGAGTGCTGAAGTGGGAATGAGATGAATCTGCGGACCTCTCTCCTCTTGTGATCAGTCTTGAGTCATTAAATGGATTCTGGCTGATGCAGAAAGGGAACTGGCAAAGGCAGTCTAATAGGGTGCCTTCAAGCATATTGAATCCCAGGCTGTCACAGGCTGAGCGATCTTGGTAACTCATTTCATCTTTAGGCTTCCCCTTCCTCATCTGTAAAGTGGGGATGACAACAACAGTACCTGCCTCCTGGGATATTATGAGGATTAAATAATTTGATGACTGTCATATGCTCAGCATTGTACACAGCACCTAAGCACCTCGGGGCTCAGTATCAGGCAGTGATGATGATTATTGAACTGCAAGAACCTAGGGCTACCACTTTTGGTTTGTTAGCCCCTCAAGGGCAGGATCTATGGTTTTATTTTTAGCACTCATTAAATTACTTAGTTCACTATCACAATTGTTAATAAAATAACACTCAGCTATTTTGTAACATGGCTTCTGCTTCCAATGATGACTAATATCTGATACCAAGCAACCTCTCTGTGGACCTAGAACCAACGCTTTCAGGTTTTTTCCCACCAGAAAAAGAGACAGCTGAGCCATAGCAACACAGCTGAACTGTCATATGAGTCATCCCTGCTCCCATTGTATATCCTTACATTATTCCCTGAACGTCAGATCCCAATAAAAGAGCTAGCATAGAAAGAAAGAAGAAAGGAATATGAAAGCAGAAGTACAGAATTGGCTGCCTGGAGGGTTGGAAGGCATTTCTGAAGGTTCTCCTGACCAACGGCCCCACAGCCAATCAAGTAACAGTGAGGTCAAGAAGGGGATGGAGAGAAGTGGCAGGAGGAAGGGAGCCCTCCAAGGAAAGGCAGGTTACAGCTTCTAAGGGGGTTCAACAGAAGTTTTGCTTCTAATTCCAATGTTAACAACTGATCTATGCTATGTTAGACAGGCTGAAATTCCTGGGGAGTAGACAGGAGGTCTTTTTCACAGATCCTGAGGTCTCTTGCTGAGAATCTCTTTTGCAAAGAGGCAACTACCATCTCCTGTAGATACTCTCATCAGATAACTAGGTTAAATTATAATAGACTTTTTTTCAATCCCAATTACTCTCTTCCACTTAGTTTTTGTAGTACTCAATGTACAGTGTTACCAACTTTCTTTCTTTGCCATCCCTTTTCTTTTCAAATGTTGTTTCTCTACTTCTCTCTTTCATTCAAAGTATAAACTATTCTTTAAAAAGTCCCTTTGTTTCCTTGTTTTTGCTCCCTCTGCCTCTCCAGCTCTCTATCTCCTGCCCTTTGCCCTTCTGTTCTTTCTGATTATTTATTTCCTTTTCTGTTTTACTTGCTGTTTTTCTTGCTCTAACACTGCATATGAGCCTCTACTCATATTCAGGTCTACATCTTCAGCCCAAGATAATTCCATCTCTTCACAAGGGGGAAAAACTAGAAAACCCCAGAGCTCTGGTTCTGACCCTTCTCTTATTGTGTGGCTGTGTTATTCCTTAGTGCTTTTAATTCTTAGTCTCATCACTGAAAAGAGAGAATGACCCAGGATACTACTCAGTAATGTGCTCCATTAATCACTTTTCAACTAAAGGCTTAGAAGGCACAGCTTCACTATTTAAGGTACAAGATATTCCAGGCAGATATTATGCCACTGATATTATGTTCTTACAGGACTAGGTGATCTGTCTGAAGTCTGGCCTCTGCCAGTCTACTTTCCACAGGCATTGGGACACTCTGTGATTCTGGGATTCACTTCAGAATTATAGAGATTTTGGCAGAAAGTTTCTTCAAAGCGAATGCAGTCCATCTAGCCACCCAACATCTATATCCCTGAATCCAGGGAAGGGAAACTTACTACTTCCTAAGGCAGCCTAATCCATTCCATGACCAAAAAAGAAAGCTGGATTTTCAAAGAAAACATTCGTATATTTGGTCATGGTGGTTGTTTGCTTAGCAAACTCTCCTTCCATGAATCATAGTTATTTCTAACTTTCAATAGCCATGGGTCATTCCCCTCCTATCAAAGTCTTTGAAAGAGAGAGGGCTTTAAAGTTATCAGAATACTGGATTATTTGTCTTTTTAAATTTTATAGATGTGGAGGTAAAAATGTGTTTTTTAGTGCATGGATCCATCCTCATCAGCCTCATCTTCATGTATAATATTAATAGCTAATACTTCTGTAGAATTACTGTGTGCCAGGCATTATTCTTAGAATTTTGCATATATTAAATTGAGTAAATGTGATTTCTCTAAACAACTTTTCCTATTTGCTTCCTTGCAGGGGCCCAGAATTTGATGGCACATTAACAAAAGAAGGAATCTAGATGTCACCTAGTTCAATCCTCAACTTTCCCCGTAAGTCCCAGAGAGGGTGTGTGCCTTACCTTAAGTCACACAGCTATTAGTGGTAGAGTGGGATCTCAAGCATCTTAATAATAACAAGCTCACTGTTCATAGCCAGGATCAAGAAAGGTATTTTAGGAACCTGAGATTCTCTTTCATAAGAATCTGCCTTGTTTTGCTCTATGTGTGGCTAATACTCTGCCACAGTTGCCAAAATCACTTTTCCTCCCCTGTTATCTTTTTTAATTAATTAATTAATTAATTAGCTGTGTTGAGTCTTTGTTGCTGCGCATGGGCTTTCTCTAGTTGCAGCAAGAGAGGGCTACTCTTTGTTGCAGTGCACGGGCTTCTCATTTCAGTGGCTTCTCTTGTTACAGAGCACAGGCTCTAGGCAAGCAGGCTGCAGTAGTTGTGGCTCAGGGGCTCAATAATTGCGGCTCACAGGCTCTAGAGCTGAGGCTCAGTAGTTGTGGCGCGGCATGTGGGATCTTCCCGGACCAGGGATCGAACCTGCATCCCATGCATTGGCAGGCAGATTCTTAACCGCTGCGCCACACACACCTGAGGCTCAATCTTCATTCTACCACTTAAAATTGTGGGATCTTGTGTATGTGACAACTCTGAATCTCTGCTTCCTTCCATGTGACAGCACTTATCTCAGAAGCAAATGTGGGTTTCAAACAAGATATTTGAAAAGCACATGGAATACATTTGCATAGTGTTAGGCATACAGACACTCAGTAAATGTTAGTTTCCTTCTCTTTTACTGTGTGTGTGTGTGTGTGTGTGTGTGTTTTGGAAAGAAGAGGAGGAAGGTTTGATGAGTATGAATTGGAGGACCAGTCCACAAATAAAGGATTTGTAAACAAACAAACAAAAAATCAAACTCAAAACAGAAAGGAACAGAGGTGAGAAATGGAAAAAAGAAGTTTAGAAAAATACTAACAGTAAATATTTACTAAGCACCTCCTATTTATATATTTAGATCATCTACCCTAGTAACCAATGTATGGGACTCAAGGATATTCTTGTCTTCAAAGAGCCTACAATACTTTTGAGGAGACAAGATTTATTCATTTGTAAAAGAGACAATTAAAATGCAAAGGAGTTGTTACTCTTGAAGTTGAGAGGAGAGAGCAATCTCTGTATTTATGGTATCTTTGGAGATCAGACAGTTCAGTGGTGCTGTGGGTGGGAGGCAAGGGAAGATGAGAACATCTTGAAATGACCAGCCATTTGAGTGATGACTTGGCTTGGGAATATCTTTACAAGAGGAGACCGTTGGTTTTGTTAAAACTGCAGTGGTGAAAATGATCTTGGTATTCTTGTAACAATAGAAAATCTCCAAACAAACCTAAATGAGGCCTGGCAGTGTCACAGCCTTTATGCTAAGGGGGAGGGGGTGGGTGGGCAGGCTGAAGACCTGTGCATACTCCTGGTTTCCTCATTCAATCTGAGAGACTCTGATACCCCTTGTTGAGTTACTTATCCAGATTCTCTTTAAGCTCCGTTTCTTTCTTTCCCCAGTAGATCCCTGGAGAGATGCCCTTTCAACCCTCCATCTCTGCTAAATGCCTTTTGGATCCCAGCAGTGGAGCCCATTGGGTGATTGGATTGACTCAGAGCAGACTATTACTGAGGCCTGTTAGGGTTGGTGAAAAGAATTCTAGCCAAATCCTCCAGGTTAGAAGAGAAATGACAGCTCCTCCAAAAGTATTCCCTTGACAAAGCACAGCAACCACCCTTCAAAGGGTTAATACTACCCCCCCCCCCACCCCCCAACTTGCTGCCAGAGATCAGCTAATCTGATAATTATGGCAACAAACACAGTTTAGACAAACAAGACCTGACCCTAAGGGTTTGGAATGAAAACATTTACTCTCTCCCTCCCCAGAGAGACTGTGCCTGGAGCATACACACAGAGAGACACTGGGAAAATACCCTTGTGCGGGAGCGACAGGGTGAAAACATCTGTGTTCCTGAGCTGCTTTAGAAGATAAAGTTAATGGGGAGAAGGAAGGGGGTGGGGGAGGCGGGAGGAGTGGGAATGGTACAGTCGAAGGGCGAGCATGTTTGGAGCAGATGGAAAATGTACCCAGAACTGGAGATGTAAGCCAATTGTAATTGATTTTACAGCAGAGGCAGAGTGAGAGAAGAGTTACAAAGGAGTCTCAATGATGCAGAATTCCAGTGGAAAACCTGGATTGTGGCTAGAGGAGGAGAAACATCTTATACCCCCCCCAAACAGGACTTATTCCTGAAAGCTGGAAGGGAAGATTATTCCAAGTAGTCCATGATTCTAAGTGAATTTAATATCTGCCTGCCAGGGAGTGAGGCAGTCTAACTTGGCTGGTCATCCTTTTCTCACCCCTAGGTTTGCTTCTAAACTGAGTGACAAGCCCTTTCCCCCTCGCTGTCTGGCTCAAAACTTGTCAAGCTACTTTTTCCCTTTCTGCGTCATAAATGCTGCTTCCTAGGAGAAAGCTTTTTGGGTTGCTTAAACTGGAGATTCTGACCTTGGCTTGCTTTAACCTGGAATTCCAACAGTTTCTCCTTTCCCAACTACCCTCAAGTTTTGCCCCATGTATCCATGAGCCTAATGTCATCCTAGAGCCAAATGTCATTTCTTTTTTACACATGGCTGGTGTTGCATCAGCTGGTAAACACTCCTTGCCCCTTAGAACTCTCCAACAGTCTCTAGGCATCCAAATCCTTGGGGATTTGCAAATCATATATATGGATGACACCAAGCGAAGAGGAGCAACTACTGTGATTAATGATAGGATCAAGGTTTAAAATGAATTCCATAAGGTGAAAGATGGTCTAAAATCAATAAGAGAGGATGTGCCAGGAATGTGAAGCACTGCATTTAGGTCCAATAATCAATTTACGAGTATAGGACAGAAAGACTTACAAAACAACAGTTTATGTAAAAACAAAATAAAACATACAAAACATTTTTTGGTCAACAATTGATTCAATATGAGATAACGATGAACCTATCTGCTTAAAGAGTGAATACAATCATGGTAAGTGTTAATAAAAGTATTGTGATCATATTAACATTTTATTGTGTTCTTAGCAAAGAAGAGTAGAACTGAACAAACCTTTTTCTTTTTCTTTTTCTTTTTAAAGTGTAACTGTCGGCTGAGAGTCCAGAAGGCTATGTGGATCAATTTTCCTTTCTTTATGCTTTAATTTAATTTCAGATTTGAGTGCCCTATTGCAATCTACGCAGGGTCCACCTTGGCAAGCATCATACCTTGTTCAGCTGGTTCCGCTCACCCCTGTTTTGAATCCCACGCAGGGCCACTTACCTGCTCCTCTGCCAGTCTGTTAGGGAGTTGGAGATTCCTCTACTCCTCAAGGAAAGACACTTCTTTCCAAATAGCCCAGTCTTCTCACGTCTCCTCACACGCCCCATGGTTGTTTGTTCATTTGTTCATTCATTCATAAATGCACTGACCATCCACTGTGTGCCAGGCACTGTGCAGGAACCGGGAGGCCACAGTGATAAGACACGGTCCTTGCCTTCTTCAAGCTTATGTTCTCAGGGGGGTAAGCAGACCCTAAACAAAAACTAAGAAAATTTCAGATAATAAAAAGGTATGAAAATTTACCCTGTACTTGAAAAGCCTTCCAAATTCTGCCTAAAATTCTCAGAAAGTTACCTCCTGCTTCCTAACCCATCTCAAGTCCCACCTTCTCCTTGGAGGCAAAGGACTCCTCCAGCTCTCTCCTCCCTGAACTTCTGGTGTCCAGGAGCTTGTAACATAATTAATACTCAACTGCTTTCTAATTGTTTCCCTTACACTAATTTTGCCTGCCAATAGACTGTAGGAGCCAGTAAACTCTTTGAAGTTATAGGATATGCCTTCAATTTAAAAACATTCAGTCAATCTTTATCTATGACGCTGTTAAAAAGGAAATGAGAAGCACAGTTTAAACACAACTTGAGGTTTTTAAGCCGATTCCCAGATAACAAGAGAACTTCTGCCAGTGACTCTGAAATCCTATAGAATAAGAATGTAAAGTCAGGATGGTAGTTTGTTTATTTGCTGAACTTACCTCCTCCGAAGAGTCCTAGACTCTGTAAGGAGATCTTTAAAGCAACAAACATACCTTGAACTGAGTATTAGTAAGATTAGAGGAAGCAGCAGGAGGGAAATGGCCAACAAGCTCAAAAGGGAAGAAAGTTAAAGACAAACAATGGCAAATGCAGAAAAATGCTCCATCCAAAATTGAGCCCAAGCAACATTCTTTTGGGTCCCTCACACTCTGTAGAAGAAAAGTGGCCCCCAAACAAAACAAAACAAACCCAGAAACAATACAAATAGCCATCAATAGAGGATTCGATTGTGCATTCATAAGGTGGACAGGTATGCGGAAAGAATAAAGTAGGTAAAGCTACATCCACTGACGTGAAGAGACAGCCACTATGTAGTTTAAGAAGCAAGTCTCAGAACGATACAGCTAATATGATCCTTTTCATTAAAAACTTCTTTACATATCTGTAGAAAATGCATTTAAGGATATATACCAAACTGTTTACAATGGTATTTCTAGGAATGGGTTATAGGCGATGGGTTTGGGGAGGCAGGAGAATTTAATAATTTATTTTTACTTTATAACTTCTGGATTGTTGTATATCCTGCACTTAATTAAGGATACCCAGGGTGGTTCCTGAATTTGCATGTGCTTCTTGTGCCACAGGGAAGGACTTCTGAAGAGAAATCCTAAGCATCTGCCAATGGACTGCGCATGCCTACGCCCTAGGGGGCATTCTTAGGTAGAACCAGAGCATGTCCCAACCAAAGATGTGGCAGGGCACACAAGGAGAGCCATGAGGAGGCATTTACAAGCATGTTTCATGAGTTTGATTCCTTAATGCAACTCAAGTATGCACTGAACAAATTCCTTGACAAATTTGTTGTTGTTGTTATATAAATGAACCTCTGGAAAAACATGTATAAATAAAACTTTTACATCACCAGGAAGTAAGGGAAAACAACATTTAAGAGATCTTGAGGTCAAGATTGTGGCTTTGGAATGACAGAGACATTTTGAATTGTAAGTTTGCCACTTACTAACTTTGTGATCTTGGGCAAATTATATCACCTCTTATTGTTTTCCTCCTCCTTCTTCTGAATCTTTTTCGGGGTCTCCTCCTTCTCTTTCCAGCCCTGAAATGCTGGTGTTCCTAAGGCTGCTGTCGGAGGCCCTCTTCTTCTTTCCTTTGGTGGTACTATCTTCCTGTGGCTTCAGCTGCCACTGCATGCCTGTGACATACGAGTCACCGGATCAGGCTAAATGTCTCTCCTCAGGTCCATGTTCTGCCTTATACTTTCTAACGGATCCGCATTTCCTGCGTGATTTACATGGTCCTTCAAAATCTGGGGCTAGGTTACCTTTCCAATCTCATCACTCACACATTCCCTCTTCCCTCTCTGCTCCAATCAGACCGAACCATTTTTCACCTCTTCCGCTAACCATGTTATGTGCTTCTTAAACTCGGGGCTTTTACAACTGTTTGGTCCTCCTGCTTTAGCTTATGTGTCTAGCACCTACTCTGGCTGTTTCCCAGTACTGCACTCCTCACACTGCATTGAATGACTTGTTTACACATCTGGACCCTCCACCAGATCATGAGCCCTAGAAAGCCGGGATATTTGTCTTGTTTGTCACTGTATCCTTAGAACATAATCCCCAATGCTGGCACTTGACAGTCTAATTATAGACACTTGTTAAATAAAGCCCTATTGTTATTTACATGAGCGAGGTGATATAATGGTTAAGAACTGGGCTCTGGGTTCGAACTTTAGGTCTACTGCTTAACTGTGCAAATTTCAGTGTGTAATTAACTTGTCTGTGCCTCATTTCCTCATCTGTTACCCCATCTATTAAAATGCTTAGAGGAAATGAAGGACTAAATGAAATAACTGTTTTCATTACAAAGCCAGTGCTCAATAAATATCAAATATTTTAACACTTAGAATATACTTAGAGCAGTACCTGGTGCATAGTAAGAACATAACACATATTAGTTATTATTATTACTAAAATTTTTGTAATGATAAAAATAATCTCTAATTAGTTTTAAAAGTTTAGATTTCTGTTTATGGATTTTCTTAAACCACAGCGTATTTGTGCTAAGTCAAGCAGTCCAGTAGCTTTTTCCCCCTAGGAAAGTATTTGCATACTTGGGCGGAGAGTTATTAGGGACAGTAAGGGAGCAAGGAAGGAGAACCAACTGTGTTCAGTGTTAACAGTGCTTTAGATTTCAGTTTTTGCAATATAGTGGCTGGACTTTAATGTTTCTATGATTGTTGCTTTTGTTTCCGTGGCAGTTCTCAAACCTTGGTGTGCATCAGCATCATCTGATGGCATGTTCGACAACCCATCAACCACCTCTGTGGCTAGGTGTTTCTGGGACAGGGCCTGGGTCCATGGAATTTTACCAAGATCCCTTGGTGATTCTGATGCAAGATGAGGTTTAAGAACCTGTGAGCCGGGACTTCCTTGGTGGCGCAGTGGTTAAGAATCCCCCTGCCAATGCAAGGGACATTGATTGGTTTGATCCCTGGTCTGGGAAAACCTACATGCCGAGGGGCAACTGAACCCATGAGCCACAACTACTGAAGGCCGGGCACCTAGAGCCCATGTTCCACAACAAGAGAAGCCACTGCAATGAGAAGCCTGTGCCCTGCAATGAAGGCTAGCCCCTGCTCGCTGCAACTAGAGAAAGCCCATGGGCAGCAACAAAAACCCAACACAGCCAATAAATTAAAAAAAAAAAAAAAAAAAAAAAAAGAACCCGTGAGCCAGTAAAAAGCAATTGGTTAAAATCAACAACTACTATGTCCAGGTGGCAGCACTGGGCTTAGCAGGACTTTGTTGCAGTTGCCTTCTGGAAAGGGCTCTGAGAGATTTGTGTCCAGGAGATGCCTCCACTGCTGGGGCCTACTTTTACCTCCAGGAGAATCCTAAAGATAACTGGCTTCACCTCTAACAGAAACAGCTGCTGAGGACTCACTCTGGGCTTATTGGGGGAGGGGAAAAGGAGCTCTGGAAGCACCATTAGAAGCCCTTGCTGGAGGCTCTGCCCTGTAGCAGCAGGTAGAAGCAATGAGAATCACCTAGAGAGTTTGTTAAAAACGCAGATTCCTTGGTCCTACTCCAGACCTACTGAATTGAGATCTGCATTTGAAATAAGCTCCACAGATTAGTCAGAGGACCATTGACAGAAGCTTGAGTTGATCTCTGTGTGTCCCAGCCTCTGCCATCTGGAGTGGAGAGGAGTTTTCGTTTTGTTTTGTCACACTCGCCTTCCCAGCAGTCTGCCTGGAACCTAGACTGACCTCTCAGGTCTTAGATGGTCACCAGCCCTCAAAGACCAGGTGCAGGGTGTGACTCGGAACAGACTTTTGTAAATCAAAGCATAACTTTCTCTGAGTTATTAGATGTTATGCCGTTTTCTGAGGACACTTAGAGTGGGCATCTGGTTTTCAGGAACTGTCTGGTTAAAATTATTTTCTCAAGAGAGAAATCTCAATTGCGGTGGGTGGGCTTTGTCTGGATTCCTCCTGTAGGGTCCTGTGAGGGCGACAGGGCTGTCCTGGCACACTTGGCTCCGGTGAGTGAAGCGTTTTGTAGGTGACATCTATTCTCTTCATCTGTCAAAGACAGATGAGCGGGGACTTGGCTGCCGCGGGGGATGTTACCGCCTTGGTTTTCCCATCAAACTCCGGCAGGCTCTGCAACTTGAAGGAATGAAAGGGGGAGTGGGAGAGGGACAGTTTCTAACGAGCTGTCAGCAGGGCCCCACCAGCCTGCCTCAGCCCAGACTTTGTTCCAATGCCATTAGGGTAAAAAGCCTTGAGTTTCTCTCAGAGAAAGAGAAGTGGCCTGGGGCCGAGAGGCGCAGATTCATAAGTAATTTCCCTCATTATACACTTCCAGTGCTTAATCACCATTTCAAAGAGGAAGAGCTATCCCAGCAGACTTTGAGAATTTTGCCCTAGACAGGATGCACAGCCCTCATACTGTAGCGTAATCAGCGTGTTTTTTTCAGTTGCCTAAAATGGGGGAGACCTGGCTCTCAGCAAGGCTGAGTTGCAGGAGGCCTTCTGTCCCTAGTGATTTTTAGGATCGGCACAAGGGAGAATTTACAAAGTGCTAATGTAGATATCTTTCCAGAAGTGGGATCTGCTTGCAGTTATCCAAGGAACCAGAGAGATTGTTAGAGTCAATGCCAAGTGTAATATCGGACAGAAGGGTATCTGGAAAATCAGGGCAACACCAGCCAGCAATCCCAGAGTCAAAAAGCAACAAGTTTAATAAAAAAAACCCTTGGTGCCCTAGACTTTTTGTTTGGTATAGGAATTATAGATTTATTTTTGTCGGTCACTCTGCTATTTATTATAAAATTACACATTCAAGATTATGATGTTAAAATAATAGTTAGCTTAAATAGTCTGTAATCCAGGATTACAGATGGTATGACAACCAATAGCCCTGGAATGCACTTGGAATAGTTACATAAGTAGTGCATGGATACATTCTTGTAAAATATTTAGAAGTTTACACAGCAAAAAGTCCCTTTCCCTCCCATTCCTCTTCACAGAGGTAACCACTGTCAACAGTTTGGTCAGTATCCTTCAGTTATCTTTCTAAACATTTACATACACATGTATGTATATATGCACACTCATCTTTTCACATAAATGAGATCATATATCACATAGTGTTATGTAACTTTAAAAGAACCTGAATAGTGCGTGTGTGTATATATATATTTATATCAGAGATATTTTCACGGCAGTGCATGTGAGTCTTCCTCATTCATTTTCACATCAGCATGGTACTGCATTATAGGGATGTGCCCTACTTAGGGAATCACTCAGTAACTGGTGGACATTAAAATCGTTTCCAATATGTTTGCTGTTAAAAACTTTTAAAAATGATATATGCCCAAGTGGCACCCCAGACCCACTGATTTGGAATCTTTGAGAGTAGGGCTTACACTTTGGATTTTTTCAGAAAAAAACTGGAAAATTCTAATGTGAGGCAAGAATTGAGAATCATGATCTATACATTAAACAAAATAAAACAGAACTCTAGAGCATTATAAGATAGTACAATCAATTATTATGGAAGCAATCAGAGACAGTCAGTCACTGATTAATTTTTAATTGTTTGCTATGAAAACAGCTAGAGATCCAAGAATCAAATTATCCAAGTGAAAATAAATATGGTGTTGAATAGCTGCGTAGCATTTTTATCTTTGGAAGTGCTTTCCTTTTTTAATCTCAGCATCTTAAATTGAAAGCTTTGAACAAGGTGGGCCAGGAATGACTTTGTCTATTTTACAGTCCAGGAAGCTGATGGGGGTACAATAATGCTTCTCAATTTTAATGTGCTTAGGAAAAGTCTGAGAACCTTCTTAAAATGCAGGTTCCGACTTAATAGGTCAGGGGTGGGGCCTGAGATTTTGTATTTCTAACAAGCACGTAGGTGACTCTGATGCTGCTGATCTAAGGACCACAATCATTAGTAAGCACCTGGATTAAAGGCAGTGAGCTAAATACAATGGATAAACCAATTCAATCGAAGAAACTGGGTGCCATCAAAATGATGAACACTTGGCATGACAAAGAAAGGAGTCAAGGAGAAGGGAATATAGGGTGGGGAAGGATGGAGGGCAAAGAAATTCTTCCTCTACATTAGCTAAACAAGGGTGCCTTTTATCTTGGAATTCCGTGCACTAAACAGGGGCACATTTTGAATATGGCACTAAAAGCATTCCAAGCCTATTGGCTGTCATACCATCCGTAATCCTGGAGCTTGCCCAATACTATTTCTTGTCTCTGTAACTTTCCCTTCTGGGGGATCCTAATGGTAGCCCATGGGTCCTGTAGTGCTCATCCCATTGCCTTTCACCTTATTTACAACCCATCGCTTCCCCAGGGAACCAGAGGCTCCAACTCTGAACTTGACTTGTCTCTGCCCACCACTTACTCTCTTGGTTCAATGGTCTTCCAGAGGAGACTTTGCAGCCCAGTGCTGGCTGTTATATCAGCCAGACAAGGAGGAGACACCACAAGTCTCTTGGCAATATCCACTAGCCATCTATGACAGTTCCATCCTCTTTGGGCAGTGCCTGCCATCCGTTTTCCTCTCACTCTTTAGAGATTCTTGTCCTGTGTAGGATAAGAGTAATAAACATATAAGTACATGTTTCTGATTCTCCCTTCTCTTGACATTTGTTTTTTCTTTAAATTAATAATGATCTATGTGATTCAGAATAATTTTTTTACTTGCTTCACATTTCTCAACTGAATCACAAAAATGAAAATACTTGTATCTTACTAATAGAAATTAGATTTTTTAAAAGTCCTGTCTCTTTTTTTTTTTTATCATTTGGAACAAAAGAGCTAGGAGCACTAATAAAATAATAAAGGTATCATTTTAATGGGCCATTTTTTCTTGAAAACATTGGCTACCAAACCAGATTCCAGAAATTTAAGATTAATACGTGCAAGCTGTAGGGTCTAAGAGGTGCTGCTGGGGTGGGAATTAGAAGGGGAATGCTATCCATGCTGGAGGGGACATTCTGAAGGGAAAGAACTGGACTCAGCTAGATGAGTTCCTCTTATTAATGTGCTTTCATGTTCTTTTTCCGTGAAAGGAAAAACAGCACTTACTGTGGTTGTAATTTTAGTAATTTTATTTGCACATTGCTTTTATTGTCTGTCTTCCCCATCAGATGAGAGAATTCATGAGGACAGGGGCTGTCTTTTTTTCACCATGTTATCTTTTTTTTTTTGGCTGCACCATGCGGCTTGTGGATCTTAGCTCCCTGACGAGGGAGTGAACCCAGGCCACGGCAGTGAAAGCGCTTGAGTCCTAACCACTGGACCATCAGGGAAGTCCCTCACCATGTCATCTGTAGCACCTAGTGCAATGCCCGGCACATCATAGATGGTCAATAAATATTGATAAAATGAATGAATAAGTGAATAGAAAATTCATGAAGAAAAAGAAACAGTGGTATTTGTTATGAGACGAAGTTAAACTAAGGTTAAAACTAAAACTAAACTAAAAAAAAAAAAAGGCTCTCAAGCCTACAAAGCTGATAAATGGAATATTGCCTGCCATATCAGTAAACAAAGGATATCACAGTCACGAGTGATTGCAGCCACAGCTGATGGTGAGCTAGTGAGCCCTGAGGAAACTCAGGATGAGAAAACACAGGGTAGTGGCCCCACATAGCTGAAGTACATATCAAAAGAATGATTTCAGTGAGCCCAGACTCTTGCACCTTCCCATACAAAGAAAATAACTAAATTCCTTAAATTAAAATTTCTTGTTTTCTTTAATTAACAGTGATCTTTTGTTCCTGCTACCTGCCCTTTGTCGTAAAACTATATATCCTAGCTACCCCCTCGCCTCCTTGGAGCAGGTCTCTCAGGGTTACTCGAGATGCTCCCTCCTGAGCTTGAAGTCCTAAAAATTCCCACTGAATAAATCATAATTCTCAACTTTTAGGTTGTATTTTTTTGGTCGACAAAGCTTAGCTACAGAAGAAGAATTCTTAATTGGAAAAGTTGCAGACCCATTGCTTTAGTCATGTGGAAGATGAAAACTCACACCTACCCCTTTAAATAAGTTTGACATTGTTATGTCATTCTTCTTTGTAAGCCCTATGCCTCTTCCATTTCTAGAGCAGGATGTTTCTCTGTTCAGAACTTGGAACTCTTGTTTGGAAATTAATATGATGTCAGAAAGCAAATACAGCGACTTCATCACAGAACAAGGACCTCCTGTTGTCATTTTAAACACAATTAATGGACCAGTAATACTTTTAAAATGTTTTTCAAAAATATGCTCTACCTTAAGGAGAAGTTGTGGGATTAATTTTAGGTATGCATTAACATAAGATATTCTGAGCTCCTTGGAATAAAAGCATAATATAATATCTAAAACCAGAACATCCCATTCACCCTTTCATTCAGTAAACTTTTGTGACACCAGAGGCCACATGGCACAGTGGAGCAGGGACCCTGAAGATAGACTATCTACATTCATATCCCTACCATTGTATGGTTGTGCCATTTTTGGCAAATTGTTCCAGTGCTTTCTGCCTCAATTGCCTCATGTGTTAAATGGAATAATAAGACTATCTACTTCCATTGTTATCATAATCTGAATGAGTTAGTTTGTATGGAGTACTCACAACAGTACCTGGCATATAGTAAGCACTATGTATATGGCTTTAAATAAACAAACTCCTGTAATTTGCCAAGCAGGTATTAAGCACCAATAGGCTCCCAAGAAAGTGGTGAACTAATATCTACTGTACACTTGCTATGTATCAGGA
This sequence comes from Hippopotamus amphibius kiboko, assembly GCF_030028045.1. Classification (NCBI taxonomy): domain Eukaryota; kingdom Metazoa; phylum Chordata; class Mammalia; order Artiodactyla; family Hippopotamidae; genus Hippopotamus; species Hippopotamus amphibius. Next base: position 30,348,306 of record NC_080190.1, read on the forward strand.
ACAATCTCTAGGCAGATTTGCATCCATTTTTATGACAGTTCTGATGGCGATATCAACCTCCTTCATTCCTTCAGCCAATATTTATTGAGTGTCCACTAGATGTCAGGAGCTCTTTTCAGTTCTGAGACACAGTGTCTTGGGATTTAGGTTTTAAAAAATTACTATTTTATTAACAAGTGATTTTCGATAACTCCCTTGATTTCCAGACCAGCTCTAAACTGAAGTGTATCACATTAATCTTTACTAAAACGTATTCTCATAACTTCTGAAGTTTTAAAGTACTACATTTCTAGAGCTTTGTAGAACTATTCCCCCCCATCTATTCTAATTACCATTAGAGACTATCTTAATTTTGTATTCTTGTTAAGCCTCTTTCAAATCTGTTATTTTTTAATAAAAACTTGATTTTTTAGGTTGTAAAATAACACATTTGTTGGAAAGTATGTCATTGTTTATTTTTCTATTCAATCAATGCTGCTATGCATAGTTGTATATGCCGGTCTATCTTTGTAAACTTATATAAATGTCTTTAGAATAGATTTCTAAGAGGAGAAATTGCTTGGTGAAATAGTATGTGCATTTTAATGTTGACTGCTATTGCCAAAATGCATTCTAAGAAAAGGGTTTATCGATTGCCATTCTCAGCAACAGTGCACAGAAGTGCCTACCCCCCTGCACTCTCAACACTATTTTATCAATATTCGTAAATATTTTTGTCATTCTGATGGGCAAAAATGGGTAAATTGGTATGGTTTCAGTTTTATAATGAGGATGATTTTGGGTCCGTTTATTGGCCGTTTCTATTTATTCTTTCTTGATTGATTTCTCTGTACCCTTAATTCATTTTTATATCAATACAGTCAAGCACTGAGTATCTAATAGGTGTGACTGATAAGCAGGCTGCAGATATTTTTTCCAAGTCACTATGGCTTTATTTATGGTGTCTACCATCAATCTTTTTCTTTACAGCTTCTGCAATTGTGTCGTGACTGGGAAAGTCTATTCCACCCCAGTACTGTTTCAAAAATATCCACTCTCTTCCCTATTTTGTTTGTAGTTTAAAATATTTAAATCTCAAAAAATTGCTACCGTGATAGCAATAATGATTAAAAATAGTACTTAATTTTCAGTAATTAACAGAAGTCACATATTCTGAAAATCAAATAATAATAGTGAGTTTGTTTGAACGTGATAGTTTCCTTGATATAAATGTTTAATTATATGCTAGACATAAATGACTCGTGAAAGCATTTTATAGAGGCGCCTCTCTTTTCTGGCATATATTCCCATGTTTATAGAAAATGGCTGAGAAAATGGTTAGAGACCAGGACAGAACCTCTCTGAGGGGAGTGAGAATTTAAAACAGAGTATAAGTCTTTTGATTACCTTGTTTTACATATCCCTATCCACAGAGTGAAAGTCCTATTTTTTTTCCTTTTTTTTCCCAATCAGCAAAGAAGTGCTTTGACAAGTAGGTGATTTGGAAGATAGTTATTAAGAATTAATTCTGGATGAGAAAGTTATAGAGATCTGTTGTACACAACGCACATAGCTAAACCTAGTGTACTACATACTTTAAAATGGTTAAGATGGTAAATTTTATATGTTTTTTACCATAATTAGAGTTAGTTCTGCATTATAGTGTATGGGTTTTTTTAAATTAATTAATTAATTTTATTTGCTGTGTTGGGCCTTTTTTTGCTGTACACGGCCTTTCTTTTAGTTGAGGTGAGTGGGGGCTACTCTTCATTGTGGTGTGCAGGCTCCTCATTGCCGTGGCTTCTCTTGTTGCGGAGCATGGGCTCTAGGCGCGTGGGCTTCAGTAGTTGCAGCACATGGGCTCAATAGTTGTGGCTCATGGACTCTAAAGCGCAGGCTCAATAGTTGTGGCAAACAGGCTTAGTTGCTTCGCAGCATGTGGGATCTTCCTGGAGCAGGGATCGAACCTGTGTCCCCTGCATTGGCAGGCGGATTCTCAACCACTGCGCCACCTAGGAAGCCCCGATAGTGTATGTTTTTAATCGATCAACAAATATTTGAGTACCTATTATGTACCAAATATCTTTTTGCGGTGGAGGACCTTTGGAAATATAATTGGTGGTTTCAGTTCTCAAGGAACTGAGAGGCAATCAAGTTGGAGAAAAAAGTTAAGTACGCATGAAAACGTACAATCTCAGGCAATGTAATGATACAAAATGAGGAGAAGAGACACAAATTCTTATAGGAGTTTAGAAAAAGCAGGAATCTGACTACAATGATAGAAATATTTGTTAGGTACTTAAATGGCTTTCAAAGCCATTTAACATATATTTTCCAAACTGACCCTTTTACCAGATGTAGGAGACATTATCTCTGTTTAACAGATGAGGAAACAAAGGCTCAGAGGTTGTAATTTTTCCAAGTTCACATGGCAGGGCTGGGAACTAGACTCAATGTCTTCCTAGTAGGATTCATTTAAGTTAGCACTGAAGATCTGCTGCCAGAAAGTTTTGAGGGTTAGAGCAGAACCCAAATGTGCTAGAGACACTGTGGTTATGTATTTGCTGGAATTCGGATTATTGTCTCCTCACTGTCATCCTGCCAAAGAGCATCGAGTAACTTTTTCTTTTCTTTTCTTTTCTTTTCTTTTTTGAGTAACTTTTAATACGAAATAAGGGATTATTTTTTTCTTGCTACTTACTGCATAGAGAAACTCAAATCAAACTGCAATCGAATGAGGCTGACATACAAGGCTTTAATTTCACCGCTATATTCACACAGCCATTTAGCCAACTGCAGTCCCATGATAGACATTCCTTACCCATCACATCTGACTTCATTCTTTAAAGTCATAATACATGTGGTACAGTTAAGAAAGGTCTGATCTGACCCACATGTGACAGAAAGGAAAACTAACACAGACAGCAGGATAGTCAGTGAATTCGAATTTAAAAGCAGTTATCAGGGCTCAGACCATATGACTTACACACATTTTTTAAACCACATCCTGCTAGTTCAGTGGATTGACTTCTACCCAGAAAGTGCAGGAGCATTAGGTCTGTTCATACAATAACCCTATCTGATTGCCCAGGGTCAAGCTACTGTTTATCTTTGCCGGACACAACCCATATCCTGAACAGAACCCATATCCTAAAACCTGAGCTTTTCACCAATTACTTCAGGGCAGTACAGGCTCTGACATTCTTTCTACATAATCACCTAAACAAGAAAAACTCTCTAATTTTTTGCTTTTTAAGTATTTAGGTAAAAGTAAATACACAGACACAGTGGTCAAGAGCTTTGCTTTTCATTTTCCTTCTCATGAGTGCTCAACATTTTGCAAAAGAGGGGCCGTGCTGCCCTCTACAGCAGGATGTTGAAATGTTCACAATACACTTTATCCGCCCGCCGCCAGGGACCCCACCCCAACTATGTGGGATAGAGTAAGACACTCTATTACAATGTTTTACACTATCTCTTTAGGAGTTGTTTAAAAGAAATGTGTTCTTGGAAAATACGTTGAATTTGTTTTCTTCATTATTTCTTCGTCTACCTTCATCTTGTACCAAAGTGTAGGACTTTAGGACAGGACCTAATCAAAAAAAAAAAAAAAAATGGTATTACAACTTGGGGGAGAAAAGCTTAAGACATTACTCTAGAGGTAAGAGGCTATGTTGTGATGCATTGAGGGAGAAACAGGGCAAGGGGAGGGAATTTTCTTCTGACTTTAAGGTCTGTAGCCTTCTGGTCTTCTGTCATTTGGAGTGTTCTCATTAGCTTTTTGCTAAGGTGATCTATTTCCTTCTCTGTGTTTCTTTGACTGGGATGACAGTCACCTGGGCATGTTAAGAGAGTAGTGGAACAGGGTTTCTAAAACACTTTCTACTCTTTAGAAAAAAATAGAGAAATACAAAGGGCTATTATTAATATAGCTACATTTTAATTATTAAATATCTTGTCTTGTTACCTTTAAATTGCTTTGAGCTTTTACAGATCTCTACAAAGACTTCTTGAAGGGCTGAAGATATTAAGAATTATGTTCTCTGTTTTCTTTTCCATTAAAAAAAATTTCAGAGTACATGCCCTCAAGAGGCCACAGCAGAGAGACTTTAAAGAAAGTTAGTCTTAACCATTACCCTATAGCTACCCAGGGACTAAACTGCAATTTCTATGATAATAATTTCTACAACTGTGTTAAGTGTATGTGTGCGTGTATCAACACCAAGAAAAAAATCTTTTCTCCCCTGATTTACAGATAAGGATACTAAAACTCAGATACGTTAAGTAATTCACTCAAACTTGCAAAATTAGTAAGAGGCAAAACTAGAATTTGATTTCAGAATCTGATTGAAAACCTACGCATTGTTCTACTTTGCAGCTCATCATTCAATGAACAAACTAAACAAATCTCAAAGGCAAGTGCTTGTAAACAACATCTGTGATGATGGTGATGGTGACAGATAACACACTGAGTACTTACTAAGGGTCCAGTACAATTCGAAGCATCTTAGAGTCAATCATTTAATAACATGAAATCATTTAATCCTTACAGCAACCCCATGAGGTAGAAATATTATTATCTCCATGTTATAGGCAAGGGGACTGAGGTACACAGAGGAAATTTAGTCCCAGAGGCCACGCTTTTAACCATTATGCTATACTGCTTCTTAAGTATAGTACAAAAATTATATAGCACAACAATTTCTAAATGGTGCCCTGGAACTCAGATACTTTAATAAGTAGATAAAACTGATCCAGGGTTGTCAGTCCTGTTGATATCTGTTATACAAAGGCCCCGGCAGCTTTAAAAAATGTTCTACCCATGTTGGTGCCTAGTTTAGGAAATAACAGTAGAACTTGTCCACCCCAGGCCTCACTAGACATGCCTTTCTATGAAATAGGAAACAGCAAGAGACCTTCACTTGGTCCAATTCGTGTGTGCAGGTGGGGAGAGAAGTCATACATAAGGGAGGGAGGAGAGAAGTGAGGGAAGAGATGCAAGGGGAGATGGTTCCACCAAGGCACAGCCAGGAAACAAGCCAGTTAAGTTGAAGGGAGCAGTTGATAAGCAAGTACTTTCCTTAGCAAGAGTAAACTCAATACAGTAAAAGGACAGCACCAGCTTAGGGGCTCTACACTTATCCTCTTGCCCACGATTTAGTCACGGGGTGACTCTTGTACAGATCTCCTCTTACAGCTTTGGTTTTTTTGTTTTTTGATTGTTTGTTTTTAAATTTTCTTGGAGTATAGCTGATTTACAATGTTGTGTTAGTTTCAGGTGTACAGCAAAGTGACAGCTTTGGTTTTTTTGTTTTTTTTAATTTTTTTCTGGTGACTTTTTTTAAAATTTATTTATTTATTTTATTTTATTTATTTATTGGCTGTACTGGGTCTTCCTTGCTGCACACGGGCTTTCTCTAGTTGCTGAGAGCGGGGGCTACTCTTCATTGTGGTGCACAGGCTCCTCATTGTAGTGGCTTCTCTTGTTGTGGAGCACGGGCCCTAGGTGCGTGGGCTTCAGTAGTTGCGGCACATGGGCTCAGTAGCTGTGGCTCACGGGCTCTAGAGCACAGGCTCAATAGTTGTGGTGCACAGGCTTAGTTGCTCTATGGCATGTGGAATCTTCCCAGGGCAGGGCTCAAACCTGTGTCCCCTGCATTGGCAGGCGGATTCTTTACCACTGTGCCATCTAGGAAGACCGACAGCTTTGGTTTTTAAAGAAACATTTGTTCAGCGCACGACTCAGCTTCTAAATAATATCCTACCCTTAGTGACAGCATATGCTCAAATATGACCATTCCAAAGCACGTTGTGCTTGAATGCAATGTGTGATAAACACATTGACTTGTTGCTAAGTGTAGACCTTCTGGGTATTAGGGGCAAGATTAAGTACAAGCAGGTGTAGATTTGCTTAGAGGTCCATGCAGTGCCCACTACTGCCCTGGCCTGCCTCTTACACGATGGGGCAGTGCTGCCTAGCCCTAAAGGCTTCAGATTTCCAAGCGAGTATATTCTTAAAGGGATGCATTCCTGATCAAACTGTTGCTGTCTGGTTCCTACTTCCTCCCGTCCAATTCTTTTGAAGCAAAAAAATAAAGGGAGAAGGGAGATGGTAGGGACAGATAGTTCCTTGAACAGACAGTCATAATAAAGTCAGGATGCAGGGGGAATACCTGCCCCTTTTCTTGCTGACCCTTACTGCCCTTTCCCCGGACACTCACTTTATCTGACTGCCTACTTGTCTGGGCAAGAATCTCTCTTGTCTCTCAAGAATCTTTTGCTTGAATTATCCATTCGGCAGGGAGGCAGTCTTACATCCATTCTAAGCCAAAGTATTAAAATTAGCGATGGCCTGGAAAACATTTTGTTTACTTCAATACAGGCATTTTGCTTAGAGGGGCAGCCTGTAGGGCTCAAGACAGAAGGGTACTGAATTAAAGTAATCTCCAAGAAACATATTCCCCAGGAAAAAAGTTTGAGACTTGGATCCCACATAATACGTAATCCCCTCCCCCAACACCCAGTAACTATTTGTCCCTTTCTAAAATTCAGAACAGATATTATGGAGACATGAAGAAAAACTGCATATGGTACTTTCTTTGTCCTCATTAGCACTGACTTGGTTATGGGGTTGCTTAGGTTGCCAATAAATATTTATCTGGACTTAGCTAAGTTGATAATATTTAGGTAACCTAGGGTTGTTTTTCCCCAGGGAATTACGTTAGGAGTGACCATGATATTGTTGGCCAATGTGGTGAAGCTCATACTTTTAAATCAAATTTTGGGAAGGCTGGGCTCTAGAACATCCCACTCAGCAGTTGCCCTTTGCCTCTGATTATGGAAGCACCAAGAGTTCATTGTCATTTCACCTTCAGTGTTGAACTTGCAATCTTAGAGGGAAGTGTTGTTAATGAAACTGTGGACAGTTATCTTTAAAATCAGATGCTAAGTTTCTGAAAAGAAGCAAATGATACAAAGGTTGGCAGGTGTTGCACGAAGGTCTTTTGGCTTATGTTTGTTACGCTGAATGAAAGATTCATTTTGAGATTTGTCATATTATCCAATGAATAGAGGCTGAGATATTGCTTTTTTTTTTCTGAAAAAACCAATAGAACTGACTCCTCCTTCCACCATTTATTGAATACTTACTAAGTGCAAGAAACTAAGGGAGACTAATGCAGGGTAAGATCTCTAGCCAAAAGAAGCTTACCATTTACAAGGGGTGTGAAGATATGCAATGATGACAATAGCTAACATTTGGGGAGTGCTTACTATATGCAACTAAACACTTTATATGTATTAACTCACATAATCCCCACAACAACCCTAAGAAAATACTATTATCTCCACTTTATGGAGCAGGAACAGAGAGGTTAAGTAAGTTGTCTAGACCTGCCCAAGTTAGTAAGGGATAGGAAAAGAATCTAAACCTAGGTAGTCTGGCTCTACAGCTAGGTTCTTAACTGGGCATTTTCTAACATTGTAATATTGCCAACAAGGTACAGAAGCACAGGAAAGAGAGATGTATTTTAACCAGAGTGAGGGTTAAGGCAAAGCTTTAAGGAGGAGGCATCTGCTCTGAATCTTGAAGGTCAACAGGTGGAGAGAGGGGCTGGGGAGGAAGGAACAGCCTAAGAGATAGTTTGAGTACCAGCCAGCTGACGACAGCAAGATCTGGTTGAGTGCCTGCGGGGGAGAGAAGCTGGAAGGGGAGCCCGTGCCCAGATCCGGAAGGTCCTTGAGGACCAAGCTCTCTCGGTAAAGAAAGCGGAGCAAAAATCTAAAACTGTAAGAGCGGCAGAAAGGAATTCCTGGGCACTTCCTCTTTTAGTAGGATGGCCCCCTGTCTGAAACCAAGGCACATTTCTCTCAGGGAGAAACAGCCGGCAGAGATGGTCAAGGTCGCCCGCGCGGGCTCCGGAGCTGCACGTCCTGGCCGAGGACTCACGATCTGTGCGCAGAGCCGGATTTGGCCGCCAGCCCGAGCCGGGCCAGATTGGGTCAGGAACGTGCGCACTCCCGGGCCTGGTAGCGAGAACACCAGCTCCGCGGGTACGGGATGGCCGGTCCTCCGGAATTCCCGCCAGCTACCGTCCGCTTGCCTCTTGGCCTTTGAAGGTCGAGGAGGCCGCCCCTGGGGTACGCTGCTGGGCTCCTCCGCTCAGCCCCTGGAGGGCCAAGGAACAACGGGCCACAGCGATAGGAGCACGCTCTGCCAATCAACTCTAGCCCCGCCCCGTCCCAGCCGGCGTACAGTGCATTGGTTGCATCATTACCGGCCTCCGATAAGATTCTCTTCTTGGATTGGCTAATACCATCTCCTCCCTCACGTCCTTTTTGCGTCAGAAGATCGCGATTGGTTAACCGCGTTGCCAAGCTCCGGACGCGGCTCGACCATTGGAGGCCGCGGGCCCGTCCCCGTCGGCTAGGTGAAGGTGAGAGTCTCCTCCAGTCGCCGCGGTTGGACCGGACCGAGCGGCTCAGGCGCACAGTGCACCTGTCGACTCCTGCTTTCTAGCTATGGCGCCTCCATCAGTCTTTGCCGAGGTTCCTCAGGCCCAGCCGGTCCTTGTCTTTAAGCTCATTGCTGACTTCCGAGAGGATCCGGACCCCCGCAAGGTCAACCTGGGAGTGGGAGGTAAGGATGCAGTGCCCAAGAGTGTGAGCAGCCTGCGAGTGGAGCGGACCTAACCCTGGCTGTGGGGACCGTAGGAGATGCCGAGGCCCAGCTTGGCTCCGACGGAGAGGAGGCAAGATCCACGAGGCTTAGTTCGACCTGCCCATTTTACAGATGGGCCTATGGATCCCTGTGTTTATCTGTGTACACAAAGAATAGGTGTAGTAGTAAGGGCACAAACTCAGTTTTTCCGATTCCGCATTGTGTGTTCGTTATACTGCATCCTTTCGCCTCTTAAGAAATGGGGCGGCTGGGGATGGAAAGGAGAGGGATAAAAATAAGAAGGCTGATAGGCTTGGAGTCCTGGTTGCTGGGGAATGGAAAAAGAAGAACTGTTAGCCTTAGGGAGCTCTAGTCTGGGTCGGTAAATATTTGAGTAACTACGAGGTATCAATCAGGTTCTTTACCATGTCTTGTGCGGGGAAGACTGCGTCTTGGTTTTGGCCCCAAGGAGATTAAAATCATCAGGCATTAAGTGATAGGATAGAGATCTGAAATGCTTCTAAGGCAGGTTAATGCTCCCTGGGAATCTGGGAAGAACGTTCTGGCTCTCACAGATGTGGTGGGAATGGGTAGAGATGGTGGAAAAGAGAGGAAAGAATGTGGACAGTAGAAGCTCACTTTCCACATATCTTTGTCATCATTTCTTGCTTGTGTTTCTTGGACCTTGGACAGTTCAGAGCATGGATCTCAGTTTTTCCTACTGCCAAGAAAAAGATTTGGACTGAAGTGCCTCTGAAATTCCTTTAACCCTTATCTTAATCTTCTCTGGTGAATTTGTTATGTCTGTCACTATCATTTGGATGTCTGAAGCCGCATCTACACTTAACCACATACAAAGACGAGCCAGGGAGAAGAGAATGAGTAGGATGATGTTCTGTGCTAGGGAACAGACTTAAAGCAGAAGGACTAGAAACTTCAGAAAGAGAAAACTGAACTGTTTTGTAGCAGAGAAGCAGTGGCGAGAGGGAGGTGTCTCACAGTGACTGTGTCTGTACATAGAATCTGTTAAAGTCTTCACCAAGGAGTATGGGGGAGGGGTGAGGAACAAGCCATTAAAAAGTGATAGTTTGTTGAAGTTGGGTAATGGGTACATGGGCACCCTTATATTATTCTTACAACTTTTGTATATGTTTGAAACTTTCCATAATCAAGCATAAAAAAGTCAATTCTACATAGTTTCATCCACAGAGGGAAAGTGATGTTTTTAATAGGCAGCAAAGTGGGAGTAATATTGAAAGATTGCCTTGAATTGAATTGGAGTGAACACTATTCAAGCTCTTAATTTAAAACAAATCCAAAACCTCCAAGTATTTCTTTAGGGCTGGATATATCATAAAGAACTAGTGTTGATGTTAATCTAAATACGTGTTTTTAAAACCTTATGTTTCATTGGCTCAATTACCTTTGAACTATCTTACAGGATTTTGGTGAGGATTAAATGCATTTAAAGTGCTTAGAACAGTGTCTGGCACTTAAGTAGGAGTTATGTAAGTATTAGCTATTACTGTAGTTGTTTTGGCTTTTCTTTGGGTGGGTTGCATAAAAGACGTTGAATAAAAATTTTCAGCTCAAGAACTGCAAAAGGAAATAATTTCTGACACTGGTTCATAAATAAATTGCTCATGCATAGAAAATGCACCCTGCCTGTCCAGGCCAGAAGTGATTGGCTCAGAAGCATATTCTGCAGTCCAGATGGTGGTCACGTCCACTGTGAAAGTGCCTTTGTCGTATTTTCCTGGAACCGAGGAATTTTTTCTCTTTACTACGAGCAAATGATTTATGCAGTTAATAACATTTAGTGCTTAGAATGACTCTGGAGTGTTGTTTATTACTGTTACTGTTTTAGAGGTAAGAAAGCTGAAGCCCATGTTGATGAAGCATTTTGACCCAGGTCACATGGCTGTAGGTGGTAGAGATGGGATTCCAGGCTGTGTTTTGAAGCTCCTTGGGTCTCTGCCGCTTTATTTTGGGCATCTTCAGGTGGTCCAGAGGAAACCAGTGCACTGTAGTGGAACAGCCAGGAGACCTGGGTACAGGCCCAGGCCTGCGGTCCAGTGATGTGACCTTGGGAGTGTTATTTAACATCTCTGGACTCAGTCTGTTAAGTGAGGAGCCAGATCAGAATGACCTCTGTCTAAAATTCTACTGTAAGATTCAGTAGCATGTTATAATAATGTTACTGGCCTCATCAGATGACTGAGAATTCAATGAATAATTATGTGTGAAATGTGACATATAAATGAAAAGTGTTATATAAATGTTTTTTTTGATGATCACTGTGACCCATCTTTTTTGTGGATGGCAGGTGTTCAGATAAGGGGTCTCATGCAAACATAGTAGAATAAGACATCTTTTTACAGCCTTACATGTCCTAGTTCTATTTATACACATCCCAAAATATATTCTTTGTGAAGGAAATGTAATTATTTTCTGACTTTGGTAAAGATGCTCTTTTTTTCCCGTAAGTTAAGAGAAAGCCTAATGGAAGTTACCCAGCTCAAGTTCTAGTGATGTTGGACATTTAAAATAAAATGCAGCTATAATCTCATTAGCTCGTTCCTACTTGCAGATAGTTTCCCCAGAGATTTTCTTCTTGCTGTGACTATTTGCATAATTTCCATATAGTTATACAGAGCAGAGCATCACATTTTTCACTGTTAAATATGATGCTTTCCGAGTTGACTGTTTTAGTGCTTCTCAAAGTTTCAGACAAGTGACTATAAGGGCAGGGGAGATATGAGTCCAGCCTAATGCAGCCTGAAGCAGGACATTTCTACGTAGACTCCAGTCCATTTATCATGTAAACTTAGCTTTCTTTTGTTCCAGATAAACTGCTTGCTTTCATATTTGTTGTTGTTTTTAATGTGGGTTCCTATCTTCAAATAAAATTGTGGGAGAGATGTGCTGTATCAGGTGTTTCTGAGTACCTCCCACCCTCTCCCTAGGACCCTCGTTGGAGAAGGGCCTTAAAGAGTCATATGTGTGTGGGCTCTTGGGGGGATGGATGGGGGAAGTGGAGATCTTAGGAAGAGGAGGAGGGTGATGGTTTGATCATCTAATTCTCCATGTTCTTCCAGAAGTCAAGACTGCTGGACTCACCTGTAACCTGTGTGACCCCTCTAAAAGAGCTGCTTCTCAGGGAGAAGGGCAGTGGTGCATGGAGCTGGGGGGTGTGCTGGTAGAAAGGCCCCTTGCACAGTCAGTCCTCTGGGGCCTGCTGGCATTAGGCTTTCCCTAGACATCTCTTGCTCTTTAGAAAAAGCACAGGGATCCATGCACTTAATAGCATGACAGCCTAGCTCTTACAGTCCTTGTGATCTTGGGCAAACTTCTCTGGCCTCAGTTGCCAGATCCCTAAAATAGAGATCATAATATCTATTTTATGAGTTGTTATAAGAATTAAATGAAAGTTTAAAAAAAGGTGAAGTATTTAGCACAGCACCCTGTATGTACTAAGTATTCAGTAAGTCCTTGTTATTATATGGCTTCAGCCACCATCCATGTCTATAATTACAAACTCTTTCTTTCCATCCTGGACTTCTTCCCTGGACACCAGAACCATACTTGCTGCAGTTTGCTGGACACATTGTACAGTCATGTCAAATTCAACGTGTTTAAAACAACACATGGATTCCACCCTCCTCTCAATCTTTTCTTTTTTCTTCTGTTTTGTTCTGTCTTGGTTGCCCCTCCCCCCCACCCCACTCCCACTCCAGTCTTTATCCAGACTAGAGAGAGACTTTGGAGGTCGTCTGTGACCCTTTCATCAATCTCACGTCTATTTGGTCATTAGGTTCTATCTTTTTTATCTCGTAAATTTATTTTGAAAGTCTCCCCTTTTATTTATCCCTGCTGTTGCCTTGATTCTAGACTTTATTATTTCCTTTGTGGATGATGGCAGCAGCTTCCTGACTTAACTGTCTGCTTCTATCCTCCTTCCAGCTTATATTCTATCATGTCACTCAAATGATTCTGTTAAAATGTATAGCTGTCCATGTCACTCGCCTGCTTAAATGCTTTCAGTGGTTTCCCCATTGAAGCAAACAAAGTTCCTCAGAGACTCCAAGACTCCCTGAGCCTTTCCTTGCTGTTTCTCCATGGAGCTTACATCTGAGCCATGAAAATGCAGACCCTCAAAAACCTCAGCTCTCCACGCCGCTGGGAGCCTGCACAAGTGTCCCCTCTCTCTGGGATGCCCTTTTCCCTTGTCTGTCTTTTAAACTCATTCATCTTTCATACTTCATCTTTTGTAAGATCTTTTCTGATCACTTAGAAGAGAATTAAGGACTCTAGGCTCTATGTTTCCTGGAGGAAGGCCAGACAGTTTCTTGTTTTATCTTACCCATCTCTGTGTAGCTACTTCTAGCCAGTGCCTGGTTCATGGTGGATTCATTAAGTACCCATCAAATGAGTGAGAGAATGAAAGAATGAATGAGAGACTCATGGGTCCAACAAACAGGAATAAAACCCCTCTGGGAGAGCAGGAATAGTGGTTGTTGATAATGCTTGACCTTGTTTCTCCAAACACCCAAGAGTAACTGCAGTTCTACTTTAGTAGGGCAGTTAGACAAGGCATTGGGAATAAATCTAGAACTGAATCTGGGGGAAACTGGGCAGGGAAGAAGGAAGCAGAGGCGTGTATTGGCCAATTTCTCTTTGGTCACAATATGGACACAACGCCTCCCTACCTCCAGTCGTATTACAGGATTTTTTAGAGTTGCATGGAGTATACGTTACTGATAAGAACAGCGGTACTATGGCTTTTTCTTTATCTTTCATTTTTTATTTATTTATAATATGTGATTTACAAATGGCATATCACATATAATATATGTAGCATAATTATGTAATATATAATCCTATCCAATCACAGATGGGAAGCATAATAGAGCTAGTTTTTGTATGAACGCCCATATTCTTGTAAATCTAAATAGTATCCCCTCTGTGTAGTGTAGCCCATATATGCTGCTATTGCTCAAAGTTTTCTGAAGACCCTCTTTTAGAATGGCCTTCAAAGCATGTTAGATCCACATAGGAGGCCATCTTTTTATAGCTGTTTGCCATTAATATGATTCAGTCCATTCACCCACCTACTTTTCTAGACATGATGCAAATACTGTTTTCAAAAATTAAATTTACTTTCAAAGGATGAAGCTTTGGCACCATTGAGGATATTCAAAATAATGAGATGTCAAGACTCTAAAAACAATTCCAAGAGAAGAATTCCAAGAATATTCTGAACAATGGTGGCACTGTGATCACAGAAGGGGTGATCTACTTCAGGGACAAAGGTTACTTGGGAGTAGTTATTTTGGTATCTCCTTGAAAAATCAGACCAAATCTCACCTGATAAAGTAGGTTTTTTGAGCTCGTTGAGAGGACGTTAGTTTGGTTGGGCCGAGGGTCTAATGTGAGTGATATGACAGTATTGTGAAACAGATTCACCTACCCAGAGACTGGTTGTTGGTTAGTGGCTGTGTAGTCTGGAACTCTGTCCATATTTTTATTGCTAGCTTGATATGCTTATCAAATTTGCAGGTGAATATTCCTGAAGGGTAGGGTTAGTTGACAGAATAGAAGACAGATGCAAAATCAAAATATCATATAAAGTCTTTTTTGTTGTCTGACTTTTGATCTACTAATTTTACATCTAGAAAGTTTTCCTAAGGAAGTACTCATAAATATGTATAAAGATATAAGAACATTCATTACACTGTTTATATTAGCAAATAGTCAAAAGCAACACAAATAGTTAATAAATCATGGATAGAAAGGAATATTTTCTAGCCACTAAACTTGTGTTGTAAATGGCTCATATATATGAAAAATGCCCAATTGCATCCACGTAAGAGAAATGCAAATTTAAACTGTGCTGAGATAGCATTTGCACTCTTAAATTGGCAAAAATTCACTCAGTGAATGAGGCTTTGGGGAAGCAGACACTGCTGTGCGTTGATGGTAGGAATGTAAACTGATAAAATCCTCATAAAAAAGCCAATGTGGATATATCTGTCAAAACTACCAATACACAAAGTATGCTTAAAAGTAATATATTTGCATTTAAAGGAACACATTCTTTAAACTTTTCATCGATTGCCACCAGTATTCTTCCAATCAGTTGTTTTAACCATTTTTGTTATACAACCATGTGTTGTAAAATGAAAGTCAGTTGAAAGTAGTAAACTAATGTATACCCTCAGAAACAACAACAAAACTACAGATATACATACTTCTCAACCTTCTCTTCCGTTTTCAGCCCTGCATCGTACAGCTATATTTACATACACGTAAGATGACATCTGTACGGGGTTCACTGAAGTATTGTTTTCTAATAGCCAAAGATTAGCAACAAATGTCCATCAATAGGAGACTGGCAAAACAAGTTACGGTACATTTATCGGTTATGCAGCTCTAAAAAGAACAAAGACACTCTGTGTACACAGATTTAAATGGTTAATGATGATAAAAGATACTCATCATATATATTTAAAAAGTGGAAAAAAGCATGTTGAAAATTCTATATAAAAATGATACATAATTTATAAAAGAATATACTCATGCAAAATAAAGCTTAGAAGGTTGTAAACCGAAATTTTCATCCTCATCTCTGAGTGCTGGAGTTCCATGTAATCATGATGTTTATTATTTTCTTTCTGGGCTTTTATAAATTTTCTACAATCAACGTGTGTTGTTCAGTAAACAATATCAACCACCCTAAAAAGTGATTTGAAAAAAAAGTCAGGGATTAATGTTGAGCAGAAATAAATAAGATAAAGAAGAATTACTATAAAAATTTCAGTTTCACAATCACTTGCCAAAGTATAGGCTTGTTGGAGACCTAAACATTCCAGCAGAAGCAAATTCCTGTCAGGAATCCTGCTCAGAGAGGTCATTGGCTTGGATGCAAGCCAAAGCATCTGCTCTCTCAAGCTATAATCTCAAAATGATTATAGGATAGTATAGGGGAAAAAAATCAGTGATAGGATAACAAACTAGACGAAAAGTACTTTTAGCATAGAAATAATTCTTAGAAATTTGCTGTAATCAACATTAAATTTTATGAGATAGGTAAGCTTACATCAATAAAAGTGTGAAGCAGAGGAAATGAGTGGTAGGAACTTTCAAAATGGTAAACATTGGCTGATGTCAAAAAACAGCAAGAGGACAAAGATGTATTTAAATTGGTTGTTGGATGATTGTGTAACCAGTTGTTGGAAACTTCAGTCACAGGGTGTTTCCTCGCCATTTGTCCCATTTCTATTCTTACAGGACAAGAGGAGGAGGTGGGCCGTCCTCCACACCCCACCCCCCCATGTTTATGTTTGAAGGTGCAGCGTTCACCTGAAGTAGCACCAAACCTTTTTAGGGAGATGCAGAAGGAAGGCAATTGCCGGGCCAGTGGCTATAGAGACGTCAGTGCCCTAGTAATATTGACATAGCATTTTTAAGGTATTTTGAATTTGTGGAGTGCTTTTGTGTGCACTCTCTCAGTCGATCAGGCTCTGTGATGTCCCAGTTTTATTTCAGCATTCTACTTTTTGGAGGTCACATATTTAAGAGCTATAATTTCCATAAGGATAGGAAACTGTCCTTCTGCCTGCCCAGCACCTAGCCCAGTGCCTGGCCCAAAGCAGGCGGTCAGTAAATGAATGAACTTTAATTTCTCTCACAGTTCTGTTTTGATTGGAAGGTGGTAGAACTCTCCCTGTTCACAGTTCCACACTCTTCCTTGGACAAAGCCTAAGACTCCTCCATTGTATGTCTCTTTCCTGTGTCCTAGCTTATCGCACGGATGAGAGCCAGCCCTGGGTTTTGCCAGTCGTGAGGAAGGTGGAGCAGAGGATTGCTAATGACAGCAACCTAAACCATGAGTACCTGCCCATCCTGGGCCTGGCAGAGTTCCGGACCTATGCTTCCCGCCTGGCCCTTGGGGATGACAGCCCAGCTCTGCAGGAGAAGCGGGTGAGTTTTGGGTGAGGATCTGTTTTCTCTCTAGAAACTGTGAGGGTAAAAAGAAGTTAAAAATTAGGTGCTATGTCTTTTGAACTGTCAGTGAATAAGGGTTTAAATAGTGTGACCTCAGGAACCTGATAGTGCAAATAACATGCTTTTAGTATAAAGCATGGCTTCATCAGTTGTTTACTTTTGCCCAAGAGGTGATCAGATTTTAGCTGCTGGGTTTTTTTTTTCCCCTCATTTTATTTATTTATTATTTTTTTGGGGGGTACACCAAGTTCAATCATCTCTTTTTATACACATATCCCCGTATTCCCTCCCTCCCTTGACTCCCGCCCACCCTCCCCGTCCCAGTCCTCTAAGGCATCATCCATAGCTGCTGGGTTTGAAGCAGTCTGTGGAAATGCCAAGCCAAGGGAATTTAATGGAATGATCAAGAGAGTAGGGTCTGGACCCAGCTCCGCCACTATTTTTGACCAAAGGCAAGTCATTTGCCCCTCCAGCCCCTCCGTCTCATCTACGTGTTAGAAAAAGACTAGTTTATGGTTCGTGGTTCCATAAGGAGCATTTGCTTGGGGATCATTTAAGGGGCCTCTGGACTCCCTGAAATTGTATGCAGGATCATGTGTGTATGTGTATTTCTGGAGAGAAGGTTCATAGCTTTTATCAGATTTTCTGAAGGAGCTTGTGTCCCCTGAAAGTCCAAGAGCCACTAGTCTAGGTGCTCTCTGAAGATCCTGCCAATTCTAACATTTGATTCTTCTAGCCTTGATCTCAGCTTCTCATTTATAAGTGCTTCCTGGTGTGTAGTCTATGTATAACTAGAGAACCCATTCTGTATGTGGCAGAAAGTGGTATGATAGAGATTATCAGTGTTGTAGGAATTCAGAGAGAGAAACTGGTAAAGGCTGGAGATGGCACTTGAGCTGAATGAGGCCAGGACACTGGTTCTCAACTCTGACTGTATCACCTCGGGGTTTTAAAAACATACTGATGGCTGGATCCCATACCAGACCTGTTAAATCAGAATCTTGGAGGGTACCACCCTTCTGTGCCCTTTTATTATCTTTCCCTCCAGTTCCCTTCCCTTCATGGGTATTTTTTAAAAGCTCCCCGTATGACTCCAAAGTACAGCCAAGGCTGAGAACCACAAAATACAGAGGAAGAGAAAGGAGGGGTATTTGTCTGGAGTCCAGGGACAGAGGTTGGAGGTGAGCAGGTCTAGGTTGTAAAGAGACCTACCTGATTAGGGCTGGGAACATGTTGGATAGATCAGGCAGGCTGATTTTGGCAACCAGGGTAGGGGAAGCCCCTTGAAGATTGGAGCCAGAGGAGTTACCCAATAAAAGTGTTTGAAGGAGATAAACATGGCTGGATGAGTAGGAAGGGGAAGCGCTCAGGTTTCTGCAATAGTCCAGTTAGATATTGTGCAATTTAAACCAATTGCCCTTATTGCTCTGCTGGGCAGTGTCAGCCCAGCGGAGCAGCCTTCATGCATGAAAGGGACCATATCTTGGAGTCACTGATTTATTTCCACCCTGTTACCCAGATGCCCTGATAAGCAGAACGGCAGGGTAAAATGAAGATTGCACACAGGCACATTCTTATGTATATCAGGAGACAGGGAGGCTCTGGGTGAAGGTCTTAGAGCTCAGATCAATGATCAGGTAAGCAATTAACTTGATTAGGGTTTTTTCTGGATTGGTATGAGAAACTGTGATTGACTTGCCTCAAGGAACTGAAGGAATATGGGTAGAAGTGGTAGACTTTAGAGATTTTGGGTGGCTTTGGGAAGTTGCTCTGAAAATCCAGGGTTTCCATAGAGGAAGAAGGAGAGTCCTAATGAAGTTTGAAAATGAGGAACTTTGGTGACTGGGGGTGATCTTCTGAGATGTTGATAATTAGTTGGAATTCCATTGTTGACAAATGAAAACAGAGATTCTGTGTTGGGGAGCTTCTTCCTCTTGAGACTGTACATTTCTTATATGCTTATTAACTCTGTTGGCAGATAGATGCTTGTTTCTCTGCCCAGTGTTCCCCATTTTGATCGCTTAATACTGAGACTTGGGGCTGTTGCATGTGGAACAGAGCCTTCCCTTGTAGTCTAGTTCATCCTGCGTCGTGTTTCTGATCATAGAACAAATTTAAATGGCAGTATTAATGGCAGTCTATAAATATTTGAAGAATTTTACTTTCTTTCTTTACTTTTTTTTTTGTAATGGTTTAGGATACCCTCTTGGCATCTACAACACCCTAGGTTCCAATTGATACTGAGCCCTTCCTCTTTCCCTGGACCACCCCCAGGTGACTATCTTAGCTCAGTCCACTGTCATTGTCATCTCATTTGGATTCTCATAATAGCCTCTTGCCTCTAGTCTCGTCCCCATCCTAGTACGTTCGGTACAGTGCAGCTAGAATGATCTTCCTCAGCAAAAAAAAAGCTGATCGTGTCACCTGCTTCCACACACACACGCGTGCACACACGCACACACACACACACACACACACACACACACACACACACAATAGCTCCTCCATTATCTACAGGGTAAAATGCAGACTCTGACCTGGGCATGCAGCATGTTTTATAACCAGGCTTCAAAGTGTTCTTCCAGTTACTCTTGCTCCCATCTTCCCAGGGTCCTGCCATCCCAAGGGCCTGCTATTTTCTAGACCTGCCAGCCCCTGCCATGACTCAGCACCTTTGCCTCAGCTGTTTCCTCTGCTGGGAATGCCCCCTTCCCTTCTCTGCCTCCCCAGTCCCCACCTCCAAGTCCTTCAAGGCCTGACGGAGGGTCACTTTCGTGCTGAAATCCTGAGCTCTCACAGGCAGAGCGAGTTATTCGAGTACTCTGAGTCATCACAGGACTATGCATCACTTGGGAAAAGCAGTCCTTACTGTGTTTAAGATACAATTTTGTAAGCCTGTCCCTCCCACAAGACCCTAGCTTCCTCCAGGGCAGGGGTGCTGGCTTACTTATTTACCTCACAAAGCTTCAGCATTTAGCTCCTAGCCTGGCACTGCAGAGGTCTCATTTGTTCAGTCAGCAGGTGTGTGCTCACCACCAGGCACCATTCTGGCTGTTGGAGCACAGTGGTGACCAAAACCACTGCCCAGCGTACAGTTTTGTGGGGAAAAACCGACAGTATACATAATAAATAGGAACATGATATAGTATATTGAAAGATGATAAGTGCTACAAAAATAGAGCAGAGGAAGGCATGTTAGGAGTGCTGAGGGTGGGAGTGAGAGCAGATGCAGTTTTTACTAGGGTGGTCACGGTAAAAATAGAAATGACATTTGAGCCAAAACTTGAAGGAGGTGCGGCATGAATGAAAATGGACAGTAGTCATGTCTTCTCTAGGTTTTTCTCCAGATTTCACGTTACCAGGTCCCTCAGCTGTTTTGAGGAGACAGACCTATTTTCTAGACCCATCACTGCCAGGTAGCTTCTCCATCTTCAGATCTTGGAATCAGACCACATGTCCAATTTTCATCTCTTGCCTGGGAGCATTTCAGCTTCTGAAACTACTGAGCCACTGCAGGTAGGAGGGCTTGTGGGTCATGAGATGGCATCCCAGTTTCCTGCTTGGACCATTGCCGCTGGGAGACTTGGGACTTTCTCTTTGGCTCTCACTTTGTCAGTAGTCTTCTTCTTCATCTAGCTCAGCCCGTGTTTATTGAGTGCCGTATGCCAGATACCGTGTGAATTACTAGGGATACCCAGACCAATGCATCAGAGCCTTGGCCACAAGCAGCTCCTAACCAGCTCTCCTGCTCCTCACAGGGAAGTTTTTACATCAGCAAATTGTGATCTCGGACAAGCGTTCTAGGGGCAGCGGGGATTTCTTCAGGCAGCGTGGCTAAGTTGGGAATACAGATTGTCTACTGGCACAGCTTTCTGCCAAGTCTTACTGGATTTCTCTTGTTCTGGATACCGCTGTTGAGCCACCCAGCTCCAGTTGCCTGGTTTCCTTTGAAGTTTGTATTTATTTCCTTTGCAATTATGATTTTTTTTCCTTCATCCCAAATATAGGACTTTCTTGAGCCTTAGAGCTATTTGCCAAAAATCAGTTCACAGAATGACCAAATTGACACATTATTGATTCACCAAAAATTTGTTTCTGCTGGTTGCTGATATAGTTTAGAACAACTTGTGTTTCATGGAAGCCATCTAATGTATGATGTATGTTTAGAAGGAATGATAATTTCTTGGGAATTTGATATGTCAAGTGTCATATACATCATGAATGTCAAGGATTAATTAATGTTAGTGAAGTGGGTTTATCTCTTCCAAACACATTTTCAATCTAGTCAACTGACTTTCTGACTTCTTTCAATTAATGAATATGCTTTCTGGAGTGGCAGAGAAAGGGTGGAATTAAAAGCTGAGCACAGGAAATAAAAATCTATGCCTGAGAATGTCTTCACTGATATCCACATGTACCTGTCACATATCCACGATAGCTCAAAACCCTGTTCAAGGGAAACCTTGCTCATTCGTACAGGAAGTATCGACATTCCTATACAAAGTGCTGATGTGTTTGATGTGAAATAATGAATAAAGTTGACATTCAACTTAGCTGATGACAAATCCATGAAAAATAAATGTACATTTGGGTTATATCACCTTGGTAGCGATTTGCATAAGGAATCCAGGTAGATCACAACGTGAAGGCCAAACCTTTAAAGTAATGGGAAGGGACTGGCGCTCAGGGGGTCCAGTGTAAAGAACCACATCTGACACTCACCGGCCTTTTCCACTCCAGTCCAGTGCCTTTGCTTCTGTCTGCAGTGGATGCCTTATTTCCGAGTGCCAGCACTGCTTCTGTTTCACGTTTCAGACAGTGTTCTTTCACAGGTGCTCAGATCTCTGAATACAGATGGAGTAGTGGGGAATAATAGTGGTCATTGGTATCGTTGTCTTGTTCCTAGCTTAAAGGGGATTTGTGCTTGTGATTCAGTATTCATCATGAAGCTGACTTATTCATCATGGCTGAATCAAGAAAAATTTTTTTTAGTTACTTTTAGGAGTGTCTTGTTTAGTTGTTTCTTGTTTTATGGAACATTTATATCAGAAATAGCTATATTTTTCTCTCTTGTTTTGGTGATCATTTTTGGAATCATTTTCTCTATCTAGCAGCATGACAAATTTTATATTTCTTTCCTCTTTTTTTTTTTAAGCAGGAGAAAAATCAAAGTTGAATAACACATATGCATGGGAGAGGCCCAGGAAAACTGACTCACTACTAATTTGTTAATAATCATTCATTCATGGGGTGACTCACTTTACCTCGGGGGTGTTTTTAAATGTACTGTTGGATTCATACTGTTCGCTAATATTTATTTGGGAAGTTAGCATCCGTATTCATGAAAGAAGTCTCTCTTTTTGTATCTTTTTTTTTCCTTTGTCATCTTTTAGCATTGGTGTTATGTTAGTTTTTTTAAAAAAGATTTTGGAAGATTTTCTTCTTTACCTAGGAAGTTTTTTGGTTTTGTTTTTTTTAACCTTTTTATTGTGGAAAATTTCAAATATATACAAAAGTATATAAAACAGTATAATGAACAACCCCCCATGGATCCATCAGCTAGCTTTAACAATGATCTGTATATGGTCAGTCTTGTATATTCCCCCACCCCCCTTGCCAAAGCTGAATTATTTTAGAGCAAATTACAGACATCTAAATCTATTTTTTAAATTATTAAAAAATGTTCCAAATAATGCATGAATACATTCTCCTTATTTTTTAAAAAAACTTGTAGATTAGACCAAAGTCCCTTTGACCACTATTCCTACATCCTAGGCCCCTCCCCAGCAGTGGCTGTTATTATCACACTGGCGTGTGTCCTTCCTTTTCGATAGACTTTCTTATGTGATCTTTTTCTTTCTTTCTCCTTTAGACATTTAAGCAACATGTAATTTATGACATTTCTCTATTGAAAGAGTTATGCTGAAATCTGATTAGAATTGTGAAAGGACAAAATCAAAGATGTTTAGGCAGAACAACAGAAGTAGGGCCTAGTGACTAGATGTAGAGTGAGAAGGCGAGGATTTATGCCCGGCCCTGCTGCTTACCGGCTGCGAATCCCTTGGCAAACCACCTCTCTGAATCAATTTCCTCATGTATAAATTGGGGATCTAGAACTTACTTTACAGGGCAGTGTGAGGGTCAAATAAGAACATGTGTGAAGGTATTTTGTAAATGGAAAAACATAGGACTTTTATTATTGCCCACGTGAGGCCATTTTAAGATGAGAGAGGCTTCAGGAGAGGAAGTAATATTTGTATATCACCTTTGTTCCGTGAGAACATTTCTAAGGATTAATAAGCCTTCGTTACAGTGATAAGAAGGGACATTGTAGATTAATGTTGATGGCAAGCTTGGGACATTATTTTACAGGCTTCTGTTGGAAGCCAATTTAAATCTTGGGATGGGTGCAAAGGGATGGGCTTGCCTTACAGGGCACACTATGATGGTACCTAGGTATGTCCTCTACCTCTGTGTTCAGAGGGGTGCTCCCTTGGGAGTCAGACTTCCAGACTTCCTGGGTGAAGACCTGGCCTTTCTGCTCAATAGCTGGTAACTTTGAGCAAGGTGCTTCAGGTCTTAGCCTTAGTTTCCTCATTTGTAAACATGGGCGAATAATACTTCTTCATGTAGTTATGACATTTCGTAGAGATTACACATTTAAGGAAGTGCCCATCATTACCATATTTTCCCTAATATTATCTGACCTCACCATTAAATAACCAGTGACCCTGCTTCTTCTCTTTCAGGTAGGAGGTGTGCAGTGTCTGGGGGGAACAGGTGCACTTCGAATTGGAGCTGAGTTCTTAGCGCGGTGGTACAATGGAACAAACAACAAGGAGACGCCCGTCTATGTGTCCTCACCAACCTGGGGTGAGTCCTGAAGCTGTAGCTAGAGGAGAAACAGAGGCCAGGGGAATTATCCTCAGGAGTCTCACTGCTTACGCTGAAAATGTAACCCAGCCCTGGATCAACTAACACTGAGAATGGCTTGAGCGGTGGATTATGGCAGTACATGGGTAACCTGATGCTTAGATTCAATTGGGAATACTTTTTCCCAAGACTCTCGGTGAACTTGTGTTTTAGTGTACATGAGCCTTCCCAGAGGAGGGAGGTCGCACTGCAGTAGGATGTAAGTCAGCATGACTAGGACTGGTCGAACTTGTTTCTGATTTCAGTCATTCCTCTCAATCTTAACCCCTCACCTCCATGTCACCCGGTGGCCATCGGGCCTGTGAGGGCCCTGGGAGCTGCCTTGTGTCCTTTCCGTTTATGCCTCCTTGTGTTTGTAAACCATTTAACGTCTTACCCCTTTGCTTGCAGAGAATCATAACGGTGTCTTCATCGCTGCTGGATTTAAAGACATTCGGTCCTATCACTATTGGGATGCAGCAAAGAGAGGACTAGACCTCCAGGGTTTCCTGAATGATCTGGAGGTGGGTGATTAGAAGAAAAAGTAAACAGATTGCTATGGTGTCAGGAAGAGCAGAGAAAAAAAAGTCTTTGGATCAGTCGATAAGTGAGAGAGTGTGAGACATCCTACCTAAGCCAGATGGTGGTTTCTGAAATGGCCTGTGAGGAGGAGGGTGTACCTGGCCTGTGTGTCCCTGACTCTGCCCACCACATCCCTGCTGGTATCAAGGCTGACATAGCTTCCTTCTCTCCAGAAAGCTCCTGAGTTCTCCATCTTTGTTCTCCATGCCTGTGCGCACAACCCGACAGGGACTGACCCAACTCCGGAGCAGTGGAAGCAGATCGCCTCCATCATGAAGGTAACTGCCTTTCCAGAGCATCTCTTAAAATAGTGTGCATTAATATTTGATGTATCCAAAAGCAGTACCTATCTACTGAAGAATTTGGAAAATGGAGAAAAGCCCAAAGAAGAAAATAAGTATTAACTATAAAGTATATTACCCAAAGAAAGCCACTGTTAACATTTTGGTATACAGAATTCAGGCTCTTTTCTTTTTTAATTTTTTTTCTTTCATGTAGTTATACATGACATGCATGGGTATGTCACATTACAGGTTGATTAAATCAGTTGATGACCATTTAGAGCCCAGGTTTCTTACTCTTGTAGACAATATACGTAATAAACCTCCTTTTTTATTGTTTCTTTGGGATAACTCTCTATATTGGAATTTCTAGCTCAAGGTGTATATATTCTTCATTAACATATTTAAAGAATATTTCTTGATAAACTATTATGCCATAGGTGCCAGGGGGACACGATAGTGAACAAAGCAGAGGGGGTCCTGCCCTCAGAGTGTACAGCCTGTTTGGGGAGACAGCCACATACTGTGAGACGGCTGTGTTGATGGGGTCCTGTGGAGGCACATAGCCCAGACTTTGGGGAGTGCGTGTGTTTTGGGAGGGTTGGTGGTAGCAGAAGAAGCCTTCCTGGAAGAAGTGGTTTCTGTGTTTAGACTTCAAGGATGAGGACAGGTCCAGGCTGGCAGGGAAGGAATGCTCCCTGCAGCGGGAAGAGCACCATCAAAAGCCCAAGGCCGAGGTCAAGGTCCATTTGAGAAAGTGAAAGTAATTCTTGGTATGGGCTAGAGTTCCAGGGGAGGGGGCAAGTGAGTGATGAGGCTAGAGGAGTAAATGGGGGTCAGGTCCTGTGCTGAGGCCTTGGACTTTATTCTGAGGGCAGTGGGGAACCCCTGGGAATCTTCAATGTCATGGAGTGACACGATCAGATGTGCCCTGTTGTCAAAGCAGCATCATGACACTCTAGGACAGTATACTTAAAAAAATAAGGTTTACTGAAATTGTTAGATTTGTTGGATGGTCTTTAGGTGAACAGAGAAGCAGATGTAGAGTGGAGTTGGATGCAGAAAGGAAAGAGGTAGGAGAAGCGGACAGAGTGAGACATTCCTTCCAGGCACCAGTTGGGGAAGGAAGGCTGGTGTCTGAGGTCGGTTCCAGGAGGACTTCCTGCCCTGACTCACTTTCCTTCCTCGCAGCGCCGGTTTCTGTTCCCCTTCTTTGACTCAGCCTATCAGGGCTTCGCATCTGGTGACCTGGAGAAAGACGCCTGGGCCGTTCGCTATTTTGTGTCTGAAGGGTTCGAGCTCTTCTGCGCCCAGTCCTTCTCCAAGAACTTCGGGCTCTACAGTGAGTGCTCTCCTGAGTTACAGCCCAGCTGCCCCAGCCCCGCCCCCACTGGAGCCCCAAGGCTGATTCTCCTCCCTCTTTTTAGATGAGCGAGTGGGGAATCTGACCGTGGTTGCAAAAGAACCTGATAGCATCCTGCGGGTCCTCTCCCAGATGGAGAAGATTGTGCGAGTTACATGGTCCAATCCCCCTGCTCAGGGAGCGCGAATCGTGGCCCGTACCCTCTCTGACCCTGAGCTCTTTAATGAATGGTAAGGGACTCAATGCCTGATGGACGAGGGCTGGGGATGCAGTACAAGGATTGTCCCATTGCATTTAACTTTCTCTTCCTTTTATTGGGTTGCCCAAAATGTTCCTTCGGGTTTTTCAGTACCATCTTACGGAAAAACCACAATGAGCTTTTTGGCCAACCCAATATTTTAGCAGAGACAGGACAAAACTACTTGAACCTCTTTGAGTGTCAGTTATTTTTGTAAAATAGGGCTGGGAACATGTGTGTAACACAGCACTGGGAACACAGGAAGGAGGCACTCGGTAAATGGGCGTGTCCCCCACTCTCCTGCCTCCCAGGTTTCCTCCCCTTAAAGTTGGGAAATACAGGAAGCAGTTTCTGATAGAATATCCAAATTCAAGTTAGTCCAACAATTTTGGGGCTCTTCATTCTTATATATTTTATTTTATTTTGAAACAGAGTAATTTTTGTATAGGAGTTAAATCTGCAATCTCTACTTAATTAGGCCTAATAAAATATATTATCCAGTCTTGAGCAGCACCTAGCTGAAGTCTGAGTTAAGACACAAGTGGTGTTATAGCCCGTCTACCCAAGACTAGCCATAAACTCCATCAGTAAATATAGTCCTTTTCCTCTGCCTAGTAAGTCTGTCTCCCTGGTCTCCTTATCCATTCATCTAGGCATCCATATACCATAATAGGCAGGTTGTGATCCCATTTTCAGAGTATAAAGTTACATTTTAAAAATTTTTATGTTTTCGTATACCATCTCTCCTTTCTGGATTGGTATTCATATTGCTGTCCACTCAGGACAGGTAATGTGAAGACAATGGCTGACCGCATTTTGACCATGAGATCTGAGCTCAGGGCACGATTAGAAGCCCTCAAGACCCCTGGAACCTGGAACCACATCACGGAGCAGATTGGAATGTTCAGCTTCACCGGGTTGAACCGTAAGTGGCCCCACCACCTTAAACGCTCACTCCTCACAGTCAGTGTTCTTGGCCTTGGCTTCCTTAGCTGTCTCCCATTTGGTCAGCCATTACTTTGGACCAGAACAAGTTAGATTTTCTCAGTGTGTCCCACCCATCTCCTGGGCCCCTTGGGTCTCAGAAGAGCATTATTGTGGCCTACCCTCCAGACCATAACTCAGGTATTTTCATTTTTGTGGACTTGGGAAGTGGCTCAGAGCCAGCTGGAAAGTAACAGGATTTTTACCTTGGAAGCTTGATTTATGAAACATCTTTTATAAATGCTTAGGCACCTTTTGGCTTTTCCTTAGTCTTAAGTATAAATATTACATATGATTATCCAGGGACCTAATTTCTCAGCAGGTCTTTCCTAGTCTCCAAGCATTGCCTGGGTTACAGCATTCTCTCTTTACTTCATAAGTAAGAACTTAGATTGGTAGTTGGAATTAAAAGCCAATTGAAAGTCTAGCAGGCAGCCATACACGATCTTGGTCAGCCATCAACAGGGTGTACCAGCAATGGGCCATCCCATCTGATGGTGGAGGACTCATTCATTTAGTAAGTAATTCCCAAGCACCTCAAGCCAAGCCACTGGTTGCGTGGTACAGATATGATCTCCTTGTGGAGCTTGTGTCCGAGTGGCTTTAGGGACAGATGTGTGCCTTTGGGTAGTAAGTGGAACATCAGAGGTGCTGGGAGGTACTGTAATCCAGGGCCATCAGCGTGCCTGTTTGAAATGGGCTCAGAAAAAGGTAAAAGAAAGGTGGTAGAGATTGTATGTTATAGACCCACTGAAATATTTTGGGGTAAAATGAGGCTACTCAAGAAAGTAAACGGATAGCTCAGTTACCTTCTGGTGTCCTTATGATTCTGGAATGGGGAGTTAGTTCACTTGATTAAGGAAAATCATCCTTATACAATTTTCAAGATATTAAGTATAGTGGAAATGGTGTTTAGTAGTAATATTCTAAAGCTCACAAGGTGGGGATGTCTTCCCATAAAATATCCATATTGTCCCACTCTCCAGAGTAGGAAATTAGTTTTATTATGAATTTAAAAATGGTGAGAATAGACCTGGGCTTATAAAGTTATATTTTTAGCACTTGGCATTTTTTACCCTTTTTAAAAACAGGGTTTTTTTTTTTCCTCCCAACATTTTGTTAGGAAAAATTTTAAACATACAAAAAAGTTGGAGGAATTGTACAGTGAACCCCATGTGCCCACCACCTAGTTTCCACATTTCTCATGTTATGGTACTTTCTTTACTACATTTTATCTATCAGAACAGGGGCTTTCGTCCTGAAATATTTTAAAAATTGTATATGTGTATATTGGTCTTTTTCTAGGGAAAGAGTCCCTAAATTTTACTAGCTTCTCAACTGTGATACTCCCCTCCCCCACAAAAGTAGAGACGTTTCTATTTAAAAAAGGGTGGGAGCCCTGTAACCGCAACATCTACCTCTGAGGCATAGGCTTTACAAGTGTGCTGTGCCCGTGGCTCTGTTGGTGTGTGAAGTTAGGCGCTATCTCCTTGGATGGCTGTCATTCACACAGTTAAAGCTGGTCAGGGTTCCTGTGAAGGCGGCTTTGTTTGGAGGGGCCCACAGGTAGCACTGAGTACAGGTTTTTCACTTCCATACAGAGGCAGTGTAGTATCCTGGCCAAAAGCTCAGACCCGGGAGTTACACTGCCTGCCTTAAACTTCCTTATCTTCCACCGACGAGCTGTATGACCTTGGGAAGGTCATTTAACTTCCGTCTATGCCGTTTATAACATGGGGTGATAAGGCTGTTATCAAGATTGACTGAGCTAATATGAAGCGCTTAGAACCCTGCCTGGCACAGAGTGTTTGCTTCTCTGGTGATTATAACTTTATTACCATTTTAGTCTCCTTGGGCTGCTAATAACAAAATGCCATAGACAGGGTGCTTAAACAACAGAAATTTACTTCTCATAGTTCTGGAGGCTGGGAGGTCTGAGATCAGGGTGCCAGCATCATCAGGTCCTGGTGGGGGTTCTCTTCCTAGCTTGCAGATGGCTGTCTTCTTGCTGTATCCTCACATGGAGGGAGGGGGAGGGAGGCAGGGTGGTGGGGGAGGGGAGAGCAAGTGCACAAGCAAGCGCTCTGGCCTCCTCTTTTAAGGTCACTACTCCCATCATGCATGCTTACCCTTCCGGCCTCATCTAAACCTAATTACCTGCCAAAGGCTCTACCTCCTAACACCATCACAATGAGGGTTAGGGTTTCAATGCATGAATTTTGGAGGGACACAAACATTTAGTCCATAACAATTATTATTATCCCAATCCCTCAAATTGATGGTGTCTTAAGGGTGCTAATTATTTAGGGGAAGAAAATCAGCTAAAACTCTCATGGCTTTGCAATAAAGCAAAAAATGCTCTAGAGTTTGCAGCCGAAAGAAGTACAGGCAGTCCCTTCCCATTTCATACAGCAGCGTTTCTGCAAGCTCAGGGAAAGCCCTCCTGCATGTGTGTGAATGAGAGCTGAGATGCGCCAAGCCCGAGAGGTCTCTGCAGTTTTCAGCCTGCAGGTTCACACACACAGCATTTATCCAGTAACTCTGCTTTCAGGGCCTTGTCCAATGTTCTGTGAAAATGAAATGTCAGAGGGAAGTTTCTCTGGGTGCTCAGGGTTAAGCAAATACAGGTGAAGGAAGAGATAAATGAAGCACTTCTTAATCAGTTTTTCATATCAATGGATTGTTCTTAAGTCTGTGGGTTTGAGTGGATAGAGTGTCTCAGTGAATGTAGTCTCCAAGGTGGTGTTGGGAGGTAGTCCCGGATTAAAATTCCCATCAGGAAGAACCAGATTAAACTTTCAGGGCATTAGAAAATTAGCTCATAAGAGTAGTTTCCAGAATCTGTTGAGTGTATTTCTCACTGTGTCAAATGGGCAAAATAACTCCTATTGTCTTGCTTCTCTGTGTTAGGGGGAAAGAAGGAAGCTGTAATTGTAATGAACTCTCTGGGCCTCCATTACTTAAAGGATTCCTACTGCTCTGATTATATATCTCTTTTGGTTTTCAACAGCTAAGCAGGTTGAGTATCTGGTCAATGAAAAGCACATCTATCTGCTGCCAAGTGGTCGGATCAACATGTGCGGCTTAACCACCAAAAATCTAGATTATGTGGCCAGCTCCATCCATGAAGCAGTCACCAAAATCCAGTGAAGAAGCACCATTCAAACCAGCACCACCAAAGCCGTCCTCTGTCTCGTGTGTTCCCTGCCTGCACAAACCTGGTTGTATACATCACAACTAGATTAGAGACTCCTGAGGGACAGAAAAGGCTGCTCTGATGAGGTGGCTGCTGTTTAAATTGGCCCCATGGGAAGAGAACGTCTCTTGAAAAGAAATGGGGGCCTGGGATTAGAACCCTTTTGACGGCCAGAGCAAATTAAGGCTTTTACTTGAGAAGAATAAGAAGGTACCTTGGTCATGAAATGTAGATGTCTTGCCCCCTCGCTGGAAGCAGGAGTGTTGCCTGTGTCACTCGTGCTCCTGTGTGTTGCTTTACTCTGTACAAAGTCGAGTCCCAAAGATCCAGTTGTCTGAAGAGCCAAGTGTGATTGTGGGTGTTGGCTGTGTCATTAAAACTCGTCCTCTTGACCCAGAGTGTCTGTCTCCCTGCTCTTTCTGCATGGTCGTGTCCCTAGCCCTAAGCTTGCGTTCTTTAGGGTGACCAAGGTAAGAAATATATTTATATCTCACCCACACATTTAACTGAAATGAAAGTTGCACAAAATAGTATTTACCCTTGCTATGTGTCGTGCATTCTGCTATTTTCTATTCTATTCTACTATGTTCTATTTCACTAAAGTAATAAAGTGAAAGTGCTGATTGAGACCCATGGACTTGATTTTGTCGTCCTCTAATGGGATGTAACCCGTGATTTAAAATGAATGCCATAGTGAGATTTACCAGTTGCCAAAGAAAAAAACTCAACTATATTCCTGCAATCTGCTTCCCTTTAGAGAGCTCACCATACCACAGCCCTTTGTCAGTGTTGTCCTTCAGAGGCCAGCCACCTTCATGTGTTGCTTGAGAAACTGAACTTCATGGATTCCTAGAAGGGTTGACATCACTCAGGGTGATTCGAGAACCCAGTCCCTCCCACAGTAGCTGGAGTACCTCTTAGACTATTGAAATGACTAGAGCCACTTAAACATAGATCACATTTTCCAGGGAGGCCAAGGGACTCTCTAAATGATGATTTCGTAGAATTAAATATATTTTCCATGCATATAATTAACAAAGGATTACTCTTCAGAATTATAAAGAATTATAATTATAAAGGATTACTATCTAGCATTTTTTATTTTAATTTTTAAAATCCTACAAATTAGAAGAAAAATGCAAATAACTAGTAGAAAATTGAACAAAGGATATGAACAGGTAATTCACAGGGAAAACTCAAACCAACTATAAAAAGTGAAAATGTTCTGAACATGGCCAGAAAAAATGGAAAGGTAATGAAGGTAACAAGTTACCATTTTAAAGTTACCAGATTGGGGAAGTGGGATATATGGCACAGATACGCTGGAGAGCAATTTGGCAACATTTTGAAAAGCTGAGGATATGTGTACTTTACAATCAAGGAATCGTATGCACTTTATGTATACACTTTAGAGAAACTCACACATGTGCACCTGGAGAGCGCCAGGGGGGCGACCAGAGCCCAGTGTAATGGTGAAGAGCTGCAAGCCCTGAAGTGTGCGGCAGCAGGGGATACATCAGCACACCACATCCAGTATCGTCACAGGACGGGACACGGCACCACAGCTGTGTGTGAGGGCAAAGCGCACACGTAATTTTGAGTGGATGAAAGGTGCAATGAAATGCCATTTATGATACCACTTCTTAAAATGTGCCGCACACTGCAGTTGCTTATGAATACATGCATACGTAATATTTTAAAATATAGGTAGGAAAGGTGCACATCAGTCTCAGGAAAGTGGTTACTGAGTGAGGAGAAAGGGAGTGAGACGGTGAGGCGCTTCACTTAAAACTGATATTTTCTTTAAAAATTATATATCTAAGAAATATGAGGAGAGGCTTTATTGATAAAATTAATATTTATTGGATACAATTTGCCATTGTCAGGCATTATTCTCAGCCTTTTGTATGTATTGGTTCACTTCAACACAGTAGGCACTTATGTTATCATCACCCTTTGCAGAGGAGAAGGCAGGCACAGTAAATCAAGTAACTTGCATAATATTAATATTAGTCACATGACTAATAGGTGATAGGGATTTGAACCCAAGAAGTCTGGCTCCAGAGTCCATACGTTTAGGCTATTACTCTACCCTGTTGCTGGGCCTTATTCTCTCTGAATCTCCTAAAGCAGGAAGGGTAAGTACAGAGCAGTTCTCAGGGGCTCAGTGTCGCCTATGACCTGTTCGGTGTCAAGGACAGAGTAGGCTACATGGCCTAATCTGGATCTCTTTGTGACTCCAAAAGGGACAGGGTGGCCATGTTCATCTGAGGCTGCCTCCTACACCTGCCTCTCCCTTCTTCAAAATACCTGTCTGTTCAGTCTTCCACTCTTCCCTCCCAGGGCCCTTGGCACTCCTCACCAGTTCCTTCTTCAGGCCCTGCCAGGTTTGGGATACCATATGTCTCCTCGTGGTTCCTGAGTTGGCAAATGGCACGACAGCCCTTTTGCCGTTCAAGGGTAGGACCACAGATCTTTCCCCAAGAATCCAGTTATACTAGAAACAGAGTTTCCTTAGTGGCAAAGTAAGAGCTCCTCTCCATTCCTCATACCCAACCAACAGCAGCCGGAAGCCTTGTTCGGGCAGATCTCATGTCACAGTGGAGGATTCTGGAAGGAACAGGGCAGTGAGAAGTAACTGGAATCTGGGCATCTAATGCTTACTGAGCACTTACAGGCATTATCTTAGTTAACCCTCACAACTACCACCAATAACCCAGAGGGACTTCGCACCCGCTCCTTACATGAGGCTGAAGCTCGCAGTGCTAAACGACTGAGTCACGGGGCCATCTTAGAGTGGGAGGCTTCTGGGCCGGGGGTGGTGGCACCCAACACCTCAGCCTGGGGACGACTCTGAGGCTGAGAAACTGGAGCTCCTGGAGTGCAGGTGCGTGGCCCTATCCTATAAATCTTGTCAGCAAATCAGGAACACTCAGTGTTGGGCTGCATTCCACAGGCCTATAAGCCTTGTACTAACCCAGCCTCAAGACGGAAGAAATAAAATCCTACAATCCTGAAGGACGATCAGGGTCTTAGAATTCATAAACTCCAGCCTCTCTCTCAGTGCGCGAGTCTCTTCTGTGTTGTCCCCGACTCATCACTTTTAATTGGAGTGGGTGGGGGGCTGGGTTCTTTCAATACGCGGTGAAACATCCCATTCTATTAATGGAGCACGTTCATTAAAAAGATCTTGTTACCTTGATCCAGAATTTGATCTCCATCTGTCCTACTCCCCCGGTCCCCCACCCTTCCTTTAAACCACAGACACTAAGTCTACTGGCACTTCTAATTGATGACCTTTTAAATATTTGAGGAGTAGTTGTTATTCCTTGTTTTTGCTTCTCTATGTAAAACTCCTCCCTCCATGATTCTTCAGGGTTTCCACACAGATTGTGGTTTCCAGATCCTTCACCACCTGGCTGGCTCTCAGCAGTCCTTCAGAGAACATGTGCAGGTGAGTGATTGGGTCTGGCAGATGGGAACCAACTTTAAGTGATGAGGTGACTTCGCGCGTATCTTTTCATTGCCTTTCATTCTATTTTTCTGTCAATATTTGTTCTCCTTCCCATTTAAAGATGCTTGCCCTTCATAAGGGAAGATGGGAAAAACTGGAGTCAAATGATTCTACCTCCTGTCAGTCTTCTTTTTGTGTGTGTGTGTTGTTTTGTTTAAATAATTAATTTATTTGCAACGTTGCATCTTTGTTGCTGCATGCAGGCTTTCTCTAGTTGCAGCGAGCGGGAGCTACTCTTCATTGTGGTGTGCAGGCTTCTCATTGAGGTGGCTTCTCTTCTTGCAGAGCACAACCTCTAAGCACGTGGGCTTCAGTAGCTGCAGCACACGGGCTCAGTAGTTGTGGCTCGAGGGCTCTAGAGCGCAGGCTCAGTAGTTGTGGCACACGGGCTTAGTTGCTCCTCGGCATATGGGATCCTCCCCGCCCAGGGCTCGAACCCATGTCCCCTGCATTGGCAGGAGAATTCTTAACCACTGAGCCACCAGGGAAGCCCTACCTTCCGTCAATCTTCTATCATTCTTCCCAAACACAGCTTGCAAACCATGAATTCTCAACAAGGGTGATCGTACCTCTAAGGGGGCAAAAATTGGTTCATGGGGAAAAAGAAAGTCTGAGATATTAAAGTAGTTTCGTGGTCCTCCAAAGCACAATCTTACTTGACCAAATCTTATTTCTGGGTATTTAATTTCTCGGTTGAGGAGAATTTGAATTTAATTTTTCTCTTTAGGAGAGTTGCTAATGAAAAACTGGTTGAAAAGACTTCTTTAAGCCAAAGTATACCTACCAAAGTGCTCAGAATGTTTTGAGCATTAAAAAAAGCCCCAACCTCCGTGGGAATCTGGCCTTATCCTTTCTCTTCTTGCATATATTCCCCACAGCATTTTTCTTTTTTCCCATGAGTGTTCACATGAATGGGGCCTCTGAGCAAGTCTGGGAAAAGCCAGGCTTAGCAAGTTACAGGTTTCTTTACTGCAGGGCTTCTCGCTGCTCAGTGCCTCTCACATGCAGGCGCTCTCATTTCTTTCTCAAAACCACGCTGGGAAGGAGGTGTCAAGCCTGTCCCTGTTTTATAGGGAAATAGGCTGTGAACAGTTAGCTGAATTGCTCTAGGTTCCACGGCCAGAAAGTGGCGGAGCCTAAGGACGTGTGTTTCCTCGCAAGCGTGGACAGTCCTACCTCTGACGTTCACAGTGCACACCTGCTTAGCACAAGACCTGGCACATAAAACTCTCAGCAAAATAGTTGTAAGTATTATTTATTTACTGCTAACAAATGTAACAGCCTATGGAGGCTCCTGGGAAGAATCACGACTTGTCCTGGTGCAGGTCACTCGCTAACTGTCCTGTGTGCTGGTTGGAGACTTTGCTCAGATTCCAACCTTCCACAAAGACCTCAAATGCCCCAACCTATCTGGCCGTCCCCTCGCTCCTGCCTTGGTTTAAATCAATAAGCCCTGCCCGCTCCCTTGTTCCTTTTCCCAGCCTTTGGTTGGATATCGCTGGAATTAGGCCCCTTTGGCTCCTCCCCACAGGGCCTGCAGAAGCGAGCCAGAGTGATCAGGACATTGTCTCTAGTGCTAGACTGGGTTTGGCCCCCAAGACCTCGAACTTGGAAGGTGCCCAGCCTCCTGCCTCACACATCACAGGGCTCCGGCAAATGGCAGCCCTTCTCTTTATCATCCTCGTGCTTCTTCCTTGTCTAAAGTCACACTCTCGCTTCCCATTTAGGTTTTATTTTCCATTTTTGGCATTTGTTCCTGCAAAATCTTATGCATCTGACATCCCAAAGCAGAGCGCCAGGGCTTTCCTGTAACCTCACCGGCAACCTCACACCTGGTCTCAAGAGGGGTGCCTCTTCAGGCAGGTGGGTCTCAGGTAAGATAATTATGTGTGTACACCAC
Source organism: Hippopotamus amphibius kiboko (assembly GCF_030028045.1). Classification (NCBI taxonomy): domain Eukaryota; kingdom Metazoa; phylum Chordata; class Mammalia; order Artiodactyla; family Hippopotamidae; genus Hippopotamus; species Hippopotamus amphibius. The sequence continues at coordinate 30,383,921 of NC_080190.1, forward strand.
CCACCCTGCACCTCAAATGAAACCACTTCGGAACTCTGAGATGCTGGGGCAAGGAAAACAGCCACATTCCAGGAAAAGCATTTTTATTTTATTTAAAAATTATTTACAATTTATTGAGCCTTCACAAATGCTTTATTTTAAAATCCTCTGTTTTTTTTTTTTTGTTTTTTTTTTTTAACCTGAAGAAAATCTTGGGTTGGGGCAGGGAATAGGGAGGGGAGTGATGACAGGCTCCTTAGGCATTTTGCAAAGGGATTAATGCAACAGCAGTGGCCTAAGGGGTAATGAAAGGAAGACTAGCCAGGCAGGCCCCCTTGGGCCACTGGCCAGCTGGGCAAGACAACTGCATGATGGCAGTCCTTGTTTGAAACTCACTGTTTACTGGTTTAGGTCGGAGGTACCCAGCACTGAGGGCTGACACTTTGCCTGTTTCTACCAGGCAAGAGTAGGTGTTGGGGGTGGGTGGTAGCTGTGAGTTATCTACAAAAAGTCATGCACTGCTGAGCCTCAGGCAGAGCCAGGCAAGGGATGTGAAGTCACAATACATTGCTGAAAAAGGCATCTCGAGCTGGAAAATCTACTTCCACATGCTGTGCCCCTCCTGTCTGTAACACCTGCTCTGGTTTGGCGGGGGAGGAGGGACCAAGTTATGTGAGGTGTAGGCTGTACAATACCATAGGGTGTGCCAAGGATTTCTGATGACTTCCACTTGGTGGGTGCCAGCTTTCCCCATCGATTTGATGGACACTTAAGAAGACCATTTACAACTAAAAATCTGTCTCGAACTACCCAGTATTCACTTCACTCTGCATTGCAGAAACTCTGGGCTGAAAGTTCCACTAGTTAAAATAGTGGGTTTTAACACTTTGTGGGTCTGAGACCTTTAAGAATCCTATGAAATCTTTAGCCCTCTGGAAAACACACACAGAATGGAGGCTCTAAGTTCTGACAGAGTTAGGGGTTTCACAGAGCCTCTGAAGTCCAACAGTGGAGCCCCTGGACTGATGGACCCCAAGTTAAGAACCCCTGAGTTAAAGGTTCCTGTGGGTAAGCATTTTCTTTTGAGATGCAAATAACCCAGAGGAATTATCAGCCTTCCCACTCCCCATGTGATTATTGATTGATTGGGTGTGGGGAGGTCGGAATAATGGTTTTGGAGGAAGGTGAGGAAAGCCTGAATGATATACCCCAGAGAAAAGTTAGGGAATGGTTTGGAGATCAGCAGGTAGTACTGGATCACTAGATCCCTGGCTCCCTGATCTAGGGAACCCAAGGGGTGGGATATACATCAGAAAGGGAGGCAGGTGTCCAGAAGACAACCTTGTCTTACTTTCACATTTTCCCTAAGGCTGGCTGTGTGGTTCCTGATCAGAACAAGTTTATGCTTCAAGTAGGTCTGTGCAGTCATCCTGCCATCTGGTGGTAATACTTGGAATTGCATCTGCCCCAACATCAGGTGAAAAACTAGAGATCTGGTATATTCTTGGAATAAAGTACACTCAGCCGACTTGCTGGAGTGGAGTAAGGGTGGGGGGTGGGGGGAATAGATGAAAAAAAGAAGAGTGATTCTTCAATGTTCCAGTGTAATACACACTTAAGTCCCATGAGAGCTTGCATCCTTCTTGGCCGACCTGGGCACTCTTTGGTTTGTCATGGCTAAAAACTTTTCCGCATAATTTTTTTTTTTAACTTAAAACCTGAGGTTCCATCTCTGGCTCCCAAATGGGTTTCTCTGCTCCCTGTTCCTCCTCTTCCAGAGCAGATTTATTGAGGGATTGATGACTATTGATCAGGAGCCAAAATAGATGTGTCCCTGGGAAATACAGTGACTTGAGGTCCCATCTCACATTCTTTCCATTCCAGCTGAGACACACCTCCCAGGCTGCTGGAACCCTTATCTAACAGGAAACTGGTCACTGACAGTTTTCTGTCCTGTAACTTCACACGCCAACGTGACTGAGTTCCGTTGCTCTAATGTTCTGAAGGGATTGTTGGTGCATCTCCTGAGCTAAGCTTCCTGTCTGCTGCTGCAGCCTCCTTTGTGCCCGTCTGCCAGTGGCACCTTCTGACCTAAGCTAAGCATGAACTATGGTGCCAGGGGACACCAAAGAACAAAAAGGGCGTCAGGGCTCCTAGAGTGGCATTGTCAGCCTGGGGTCATTTCTTCTCTCGTCCCAGACTGTGCTGTGGATAAGACCATTTCTAGCATGTTCCACGGAGGCACCTCATTCCGTTATGGCCACCGCAAGGCTCTGAGTCAAACTGGAGGCAACGAGGGAAAACCTGCCAAACCGACAGCGAGGGGTGAAGAGGCGGTAAGGAAAGCAGAATGCTCTGTCAGGGAGGCCTTGGGGAGAAGCAGATGATGGGACGATGGGTTCTCCCCAGAGCGCTGGAATCTCACACACCCAGCGAACGCGGACTGCTCTGTCATGTGATAAGAGGCGTTAAGTTGGACTTCTCCTCAGAGGCTCTCTCTCCATCTGATGACTTCTTCCTTTTTCGACCACCTGAAAAACACAGCTTGTAAGGATCAATCTGTAAGACTGGGAGGACACTGAACTCTCTTGGTGCTCCAAGCTCTCTTCAAAATAGAAGCAGGAATGGAGAAAAAGCCCTTGATAATTTGGCACAAGTAAACTGCATTGTCTCCTGGTGCTGACATCAGCATATTTACATTGTGTAGGATTAGAATGCACCTTCCACCTGAGATGACATCTCCAAAAAGCTGCACACCCAGGCTAGTGCCAATGGGATGGAGATTTCCTGGAGAGGATTGAGCGAAGCCCACGTAACGCCTCAGGATCCTGCCTCCCCATCCCCAGCTCAAATGCCTGCCAGACACCCTCTGAGAGATGACTGGGCTCATGGATTTTGATGTCCCTGGCTCAGGTGGTGGGTGTAGCTGGGATCCACCCCCAGGGACCAACATTCACTAGATCAGAGGCAACCTCCCTTCTGCATTGGGGCAAGTGAGGGTAATTATATAACTGTCCTCAAGGATAGCAGGGCACTCTGTTCCCAGCACCATTGTTTTTAGGAAGGAGTATTTTTCACCTTATTCTCTCTGCCATTGGCTTCCTTCCACAGAGGACGTTGCTTTCCTTTTTATTGAGTCTCCTGTACACAAATTCTTTCTTCAAAGGACCAGACTGTAAATATTTTAGGTTTTGTAGGCCATTTGGTCCCTGTTGCAACTACTCAACACTGCCACTGTGGCCCTCAATAACAAGTGGGTTCTATGGTCCAATAAGTCTTTATTTTTTATAGGAATGGGCAGGGGAAGGAGGTCAGGATTTGATCTGTGGCCATGGTTTGCAGACTCCCGTCCTAGATGACCACCAACTCAATGGGACAGATCCCCAAACTATCGAGGGTGCAATACTGGCCCAAGCCCTGTTATGGGTTTCCACAGTTGTACCTCATTAGGGTTCCCAGCAGGAGTTAATGATCCCTCCTCCAGGAGTAAGATCCTAACATGTTTTTCGTACTAACCAGCCAGTGGGTGGTTTTCGTCTGGGTGAAGAGCTACTCACTCAAGGTTCTCAGCAACTTCTTGCCCATGGTTTCCTCAAAGTCGCTGCTGCAGGGGCTGGTCTCTGTGTCCAGGTTGATAGGACAGCATTCACTATCTGATGCTGAGAGAAAGGAAAGAAGAAAGAACACAAGCCTTTCCACCTACACACCCAGGGATCCAGGTAGGGCGTTTTGGTTGATGTTCCTCAGCAAGTGAAAGTTCAAAACCAGATTACTGCTAGTCTCTGGGGCCCTAAGGAAAGGACGAGCCTTGTCAGCAAGAGTGATGGCTGACCTCAGTTTCCTAATCTGTAAATTAGGCCTAATAATAACTATTGAGACCTAATATTTAGGGAGCATGGTACCAAGTACTGTGATGTGCCCTCCTATAAATATTACCTCATTTATGCTCAAAGCTACTTCATGAGCTAGCAACCGTGATTTATATCTACTAATGTAAGGAAACATATCTATTAAGATAAGGAAACCTAGTCTTCGGTTAAAGTAACTTGCCTAAAGTTGCAGCACTCCTAAATGGAGAAGCCAGGATCTGAATCCAGGTGGAAACCTAGCTAACAGTGTCCTACACACTGTTTTCCTAGGTGAATGAATTAAGGTGGGTCTAATGCATGGTGGGTGCCCAGTAAGCCTTGTTTCCCTTCCCTGGTGGCATAAGGAGGTGGGAGGTTTCACGTGGGGGCTGGGGGTCCCAGACTTCCCTCAGCTGGCTCACCCTGGGCCGTTTCAGAGCCTGATGGCCTTGACACCCACCCCTACTTGCTCCTGTGGCGCCCAGTTTCCCTCCCTGACCTGCTCTCGGAGGAACAGTTGCAGGAGACAGCGAGAGGTGCTGTGTGCTCTGCTGCTCGAAGTCCGTCATTTCCTCCTGGGTGAAGGCCATCTCCTCCATCCTCAAGTACACGACCTCACTGGGGCTTCTCAGCCCATCTGAGCGGCTGCCTGGGGAGGACAGTGAGTGTGTCACCTCCCTGCTTTGGAGAAGACCTGGGGCCCCATAAGGACAAGATGGCAGCTCTGGGCAGGGCTGAGGAGGAAGGCAGGGCCGTCCCTAGCCTATGGTAGCCCGGTCCATCATCCGCTCAACTGACTTACACGGCAGGCTATTCCTATTGCTCAGGAGGGTGACGGCAGGGTCATCCTTGGGGGTCTGGGGTGTGCCCCGGGTCATGGGGGCCTTGGTGGAGTCTCCATCAGTGAACACCTCCATGTCGGGGGACTGGGGTGAGCTGTCCATGTGGCAGGCAGTGAGCGCATTCTGGTACTGCTGCCGCGTGACCTGGAAGGAAAAGGCAGAGAAGGGGCCAAAGCTCAGGAGGAACTGGATGTAGCCCACCTCCCTGAGCTCAGAAGCAGCCCCACTAAGGTGCTTTGCAGGTTCTCCTGGCTTAAAGGACAGGAAAGTTTCCTAAACGACACTTGATAAGCTCAACAAAGCACTTGATATTACTGTTTGGGTTCTTTTAACTAGTTAGTTTCGATCTGGTTTCCAGTTTAGTTAAAGAAGACCAAATGACCCTTTGCCTAGAAAATATGGTGTGAAACACACTGCCTATTCAAGACAAAGGCACTGTCCATTGGTTACCTGTTCTAGGTATCTCACAGCCTTGCTTACACACTGCTTCCTCTCTTTCAGTTAAGAAAAAACTCACAAATATCATGTCAATGTGTCACCTTAAAAAAAATTTGAGAAGGCATCACTCTGGAAATGTATTCAGGGAATCTCCGCAGCTGCACTTCTAGATTCAAGCATAACTTTTTGTCAGTTCCCTCCTCTTGGTCACCTATGAAGCCTTTTCTACCTAGCACAGTACTGTCCAAGAGAAATATTACATGAGTTACATAGGTAATTTAAAATTCTCTAGTTGTCACATTTTTAAAAAGTAAAAACAAACAGGTAAAATTAATTTTAATAATATATATATTTCATTTAACCCAACATATCCAAAATAACTTCACTTCAACATGTCACCAATATAAAATAGTTAATGAGGAATCTTATATTCTTTTTTGTACCAAGTCTTTGGAATTCAATATGTATTTGACATTTTACTAAACATCAGTTTGGATGAGCCACATCTCATGTGCTCAACCGCCACATGTGGAGACTGGCTACTTTATCAGACAGTGACGGTCTAGCAGATCAATTAAACGGCTCTGCCCAGTTTTGAAAATCCAGCCTGGCTTGGCCATAATGTCCCACTGCTTGCCAGTGCAGAACCACTGGTCCAGCTCAGCTCCTCCTTCACATTCCTTGAATGCACCACATTCACTCGCCTTCCATCCCTATTTATCAGTGTCCCCGCACCCTCCCCCGCGCCGCCCCCCCCCCCCCCCCCACCCCGCTCTTGGCATTGCCTTTACTCTCCTCTCATTCTTCCCTAATTCTTACAGGTCTAATACATTAAGCCAATATAATGCTTTCAATAAAGTGCCATACAATTTTGTAATCGATTAGATACTACCCTGCATTGGTCACTGTCACTTGACTTAATGTTTCTTCTCCCCAGCTATATTTCTTGAGTATAGCTCATGGTGCCTAGAACCATCATTACTGCTCAACAAATACTTACTGATTGGCACTGAGGGAATCAAACCACTGTTCAAAAGACAATATGTTCTTGTTCTCTTTTCATTACTGTAGCTACAACTATTTCTTAACAATAGCTTGAGTTCAAGTTGTCTTATATTCTGGCCAGTTAAGAATCTAGCATCCTCTAAATTACAAAGGAAATGGAGAGCTGTTTATCTTGAAACTAACAGAAGTAAAGGGTACAAAATACTCCTTTGGGATATTTTGACTTAGCAGTCAATGTGTCCAGAAGTTAACCTTTCAGCCAGTGTAATATTTCCAATCATTTTATGATGTTCTGTTTATATTTTCAACTTTCAGGTGGTTTAGTCTTCCCTCAAAACACTATTCTGCAATTTAGAGATTCTGCCACCAGATGGTGATGGGGCATCTTGGCCATGGTTATACATAGTCTGGCTATACGACATCTGCCAAACATTCTTAATTTAAAAATGATATTTACAGAATACTTCTAAAAAATTCATAAGGATCCTTTGGTACCTTCATAACTTATTAACTACTATTAATCAGGGCTTTAATACCTTTCCCAGAAAATCACTGGATACACCTTTCTAATTTTATCTTGAACTCAAATTACTCCTGGACTTAATGAACAGTTCTAGAGCTTAGTCTGTTGGACAGGAAAAGCCCTTGCAGTCAGTCAAAGGGGCTTCGGCCAGTGAAATCACCCCTTGAGCTTCCTAAAAAACTCTCTTCATATTAAAAAAAAAGGCAGGTTTGAGGAGATGAGTAAAAGAGCAGCCTGAACATGGCCCTAAAAGTCCATTCAGTCATCAGGAAAAAAATTTCAGCATCAGTTTACTGTATCACCTTAACTTACAATAAAATAAGAAACAAAGGAGAAAATCAAACCCTTATGTTAAACAAAAGCTTGAACTCACTACGTCCCCTTCTGTAGAACAATCCATTGCAACTGAAGTTTTTAAGAGACTAGAGCCACAAGTTGAAAGAGGTTTCTAAATAATGCTTTAACTGTTTCTATCCTCCCCTCAGCTTCTACTTTTGACATGTAGTCTTCTCAATTTCAAAATATCTAGGTAGAAAAAAGAACCATGTACTGTGAGGCTTGGCTGCCCCAGTCACAGCAAGGTCTTCTGGCCTGAGAAAAAGGATGACACTTGCACCTAAGAATTGACCTTGGATTTGGAGTTCTCAACACCCCACTGGCTCACATCAGGAAAGAGACTTTCCTTTTATGTTCCTTGTTATTTATGGAATGTTCCCCTTCCTTATGTTTTAGGGGTGGATATGTGAGATCAACTGTAAGTTTTAGGAAAATCCTTACAAACTTAGTGTTAGGTATTCATCCTAACACGTTCCTTTCTGAGGAGTTGCCCAATCCATCTGTTGAAAGTGCTCTCCAATCTATGCACTCCCAGAGACGTTTCAGAAAACTCTAGCTCATCATAGTTGCTCATGAAACGGGACTCCTCAAAATCTCATTCACTTTTCTCCCCAAAGCCAAATATGGATTTTCTCAACTTACGATATAAATGGTGTTATAGAATGAATATGTTTGTGTCCCCTCTAAAATTCATATGCTGAAATCCCAACCCCCACGATGATGGGGGTAATTAGGTCATGACGGCGGGGGGTGGGGGCGGGGAGCCTTCATGAATGGAATTGGTGTCCTTATGAGAAGAGAGCCTGCTTCCTCTCTCGCGCGTGCTCTCTCTTTCTCTCCTCCCCGTCATATGAGGATACAAAGAGAAGACAGCCATTTTCAAACCAAGAAGTGGGCTCTCATCAGATACCACCTGGATCTGCCAGCACCTTGAACTTGGAGATCCAGCCTCCAGAACTGTGAGAAATAAATGTTTGCAGTTTAAGCCACCCAATCTACAGTAATTGTCACAACAGCCCAAATGGACTAAGACACATGGAAAGACCTAAGAAACAAGCTTAACAAAAATTCCCAATGCACTTAAAACAGAATCCAGACGCCGTAGTCTGGCCTAAAGATGCCAGGCAACACTGCTGCCAACACTCCATTCCCAACTCACATAATGCACCAGAACAAAGATTCTTGGACTACCAAGCTCTTTCCTGCCTCTGTTGTTTCTATCTTGAATATTCTCTCTATATCCCCTTCCAGGTCTCAACAAAAAATGTCCTTTTCTCAGCCTGCTATAAAAACCATTTCTAAAGCGGCCTCCTTGCCAACTCTGCCCAATCACTGTTTATCCGATAATCCTGTTTATTTCCTTCATAGCCTTCATCACTCCCCTAAATCACCTAGGTTATTTATGTGGTTACTTGTTTATCATCTTTCTCCCCCTATGAGCATGGAAGCTCTGGAAAGGCAGGAGTTTGTTCATCATGGTATCTCACTGATGCCTAGACAGCGCTGAGCATGAGCAGGTAGTCAGTAAGCATCTGCTGAACCACTGACTCATACAGTGACATTCAGTTTCTTTGCCCACAAACCACGTGCCCAGTACTACAAGCCACTAAGAGTTAGCATAGCAGAATTTCTCTTCTCCCATTTTTTTCTACCTCCACTTCTGAGGAAGGTCTGCAATGAGAGGGCTTCAGGGCTGGAAGCAAGAGGGAGGAGAATCGTGGGCTGCGGTTTTCTGAGGTTCAACCTTACAGTCACAATAGACTAGTTAAGTGTCCACAATCATACACACTGTGTGTGTTGTTGGGTTAGCTTCTAAAGCACTTCTCCCTGGCTCTGTCAGCTCTGATTTCCCTAAACTCTCCCTAAAGCCCAGGGACTTGAAGGCTTGGACTCTGGAGGAAGAGAGATTCAGTCTGAAGTTTGGCTCTGACACTTCCCAGCCATGTGACCTTATGCTCCTCAAGCTCCCACTTCATCTATAAAGTGGGGATGACATAGTACCTACCTCTTAAGCTGGTTGTGGGACTAAGTGGAAAATTCAGATCGAGGACTTAAAGTGCATGGCACATTGCATCCCACCAACAAGCATCCCAGCCCACTCCCCAGGTGCGGCCCATCCCTCTCCATGGTTACTTTTATCAGCAATGTGAGTTTTAGTTCAGGGTGTCTGCAGAGTTCTGGAACATAGAGAGCCAGCCAGGACACACTGCCTTCAAAAAATCAGGGTGAGTGTTCTGAACAGAAGGAACGGACTTTCCCCCACCTTTGTGATTTCAATACACCTCTCATCACCTGGCCTGCAACTGGGACGACTATTACCAAGTTGGCTTGTTGGGTGTTTAGTTGGACTCGGGTAAATGGGTTTGCTTCTGATCTCAGGCCAAGTGTGTAATGGTTTGTGGAATGCTGGTGAACAAAACAAACAAAATAAAACCTATCAAAGCAAGAGAAAGGAGAACCCTTAGAATGTTTCTGTCCAATACCGTTCTCGATGAGGGGTATGAAGAAACAGCTCTCCTTCTTAATTACAAGGCGATAAGCATTGCTGCTTCTCTCTACCACACTTGCAGAGTGGTTCTCCTCAAATAGCTCAGTGACGGCAAGGGGTTATAATAATCACAACAAAAGATTTTCAGCTAACATACAGGCTGAATTGTGTTTTAGACTTTAAATATTAATATGTGAAATTTTACACATAGGTAAAATCATAGCATGGTTTCTGCTATACACTTGGTTTATTAATCACCTGCAAATTTATCTTGAATAAACAAAATCAACGTGGTGCCAATGGCGGGGCATCCAAAGGAAACAGTTCTCCTGGCAACTTGTCTCAGTCAAGCTAATCCCCTATCACTTTATGCCTATGAAAAATGGGATCATAGTTACTCCACGTGAAAAATGGGATCAGGAGATTTTAATGAACAACCATGGCTCAAACAAACAAAGGAACAATAATGGTGACAGATAAGGAACAGAATAAAGCTACCTGAAACCAGGGCCTTTATAAACCCAGGGAACAATTGCCATGCAGCATTATCTTGGAACAGGGAGAAGGGGATGCTGTGCTGCTGGCTGGGAGCCAGGGGACGGCCCTTCCTGTGGTGTTACCTTCACAAACTGCACGTCGCTGAGGATGTGGACTGAGTAGTCAGGTGTGTAGAGGTTGTTGCTGCTGCTACACAGCTGGGTGTTGCTCCCCCCAAAGTCGCTGCGCTCACGGTTCGGAGACTCTGAGCGGTTCAGCCCGCTGCAGCGGGAAGGGGACCGGTTTACTGCAAAGGGTGAGAGAGAGGAGAGGGAGAAAAGGCAAGGAGGGAGGGGTGTGGAAGAAGGAAGGGGGAACAGAAAGAGGGAGAGAGAGAAAGGGGTGTTGTTTTACTGAGGTCCCGCGGGACATTTAGATGATGGCAACACCGGCCCTCGCGCCTCCCATCAGAGCCCAGGAAAAAGCCCTCTTGTTCCATCTAGGAGCAAATACCTAAGACCTCACGGCTCCACTCTGCTCAGGCTCCTCCTGCACCCCACGACCTCTACCAGCCGTGGTCCACCACCTTTTTTGGGTCTGGGCTAAGTGCAGGAGATGAGGACCCTGCTATGAGTGTGGGGTGGATTGCTTCCCCCAACCATGAGACGCCACTCTTCATTTCTTCCCAAAAAAGAGAAATGGGAGGCTGTCAGCCTCTCCTAACACAGATTCAGTTCATGGGTTCCAGTGAAGAGCCTGATTCCTCAGAGATCTGCTCCTTGGTTCTTTCAGGGAAGAAGCTTGGGAATTTAATTCTGTCTCTTAAGACAATGCTGCCATCAATCAAAATGATTAGCATCTATTTGGAGTGACTTCTGGAGGTCTGATGGTCTGTTTAGCTGCCAAACTGTTAAATTGTTGTCTGGCAAACCTTATAGCAGCGGAAAGATTAAAATGACAATAGGTTGAATCACTTTCTCATTAGAGCCAGAATAATCACTGCCTTGATTGGATTATAGAATTAAGGGTTCCACCTCCAGTCTTCCCCTTTTCAGTAAGTGTCATTCACATACATGCTCTTTCTTAAACCAGGAACCTGGGATCTCCTGTGACTCCTGCCAGTCGTTAGCTCTACATCAAGTCTCCACTTCTGACATATTAAACCCGTCTGCCTCTACCTCTGTCTCCACTCAAGTCCCAGTTACCACTGCCCTCGCCTGGACGACAGTCTTGTCTCCCTGCTTATAATCTCATAATCTATTCTCACCTCAGCTGTCAAAAGCACATTTTAAAAACACAAATCAGCTTCCTGTTGAATCTCAGTAAAATCCACACTCCTTGCTGTGACTCCTAAACCCCCCATGACTTGACCCCTGCTTCATCTTGGGGCTCCTTCCCTCCCCTGCTTGCTCTGCTCTAGCTTACTGGCCACCCTGGGGATCCTCAACCACGTAAGCATCCCCCACCTCAGTAGGTGCCATTTCCCCTGCTCCCCCTCCCCCTCTCATTTCACCCTTACTCTCCCTCTTCCCCCACACAACCCCCCCATTCAATACCCCCCCCCCCCCCAATCCCTGCTCTCACTTCTCAGTCATCAGGTCTCAGCTGAAACACCACCTTCTCTGGTCTGGCCACCCTAAGAAGATTCCCCGTTTTCCTCTATCAACATCCCCTGTTCATCCCTTTAAAGCACTGTTCACAAGTTTTAATTAATTACACTTTTCCATTTATTTGTAATGTCTACTCAATGAGACCTTGTCTTTTCTGGTCCTTGCTGTACACCCAAGTACCTAGCACAGTGCGTGGCCCAGAGGAGGTACTCAGTAAAAAAGTATAGAATGAACAAATCAGCATTAAGAGTCCCTGAAGGAGTTTTTATTTGGAATCTAAATTTTGTTCTAAAAAAAGATTTCAGGGCTCTCAATCAACCTGGAATCAGAAGGCCTTTCCCCTGCAACCTAAGTCATTTTGGGGAAGCTGACTTCTTGAAGTGAGGGGTGGGTAGAAGGACACTCCAGAAATGCACTGGAGAGTTAAATACTGTGCAGTGAGAATCCAAGGGCACCAAGAAGCCTCAGGCCTTGGCCCCACAACTTGAGGCCGCAGGGAGCATCAGGACCTTTGGTTTGTTTGTCTGTTTAAAAGAGCATGTGAAACAGGGGGTCCTGGAGTTAGGTCTCTAGGGCTCTATTTATCCACTGGTTGACACCAGAGTGACCAGGGACCGAGAGGGACAGTGATGGCATCATGGAGAACAGAGTGAGGCACCAAGGTGACTGTAAATGGCAGTATTACTGGGCAGAAAAATACCCGTTTCACGTCTGGTCCTGGTCCCTTGAAAACAAACTGATGAGGTCTGGCTTGCCTAGACCTGCTGCGGCGGTTCTGAGGTGGCAGCTGACTACGTAAGTTGGTGGTGCTTCCATGGGGCTGGCTGTTGTGGAAAAGTGGGCAGGCTGTCCTGTAGGAGTGCGACTTCTTTGGTGTAAGTAGAGTCTGGAAAACCACACCTTGATCTGGTGGGTCTTGTCCTCAACTCAGTTTGGAACAAGAAGAGAGTGTGAGCCGTGGTTTGTAGCTTCAGTTACCCTGAGAAATGACCATTGCTCCTTGATAATCCTCCACGTTGCCTGATGGGAAACGTGCTTCACATACCCCACATCTGCTGTTCTACATCCTCATCCCTTAGTCATAATTCAAGATAGGGTCAGGGAGGTTGATAGGAAAACACAATCCTATCGCATCTACTAAACAACTTCTGCCTGAATCACTTCCACTCCATGTTGGAAACAGAGGAAACAGCTTCGTCCCTGTTCCCCCCAAAGCTCTCACCTTCACTGACACCGAGCACAGGCAAGTCACCCTGCTGTCACTCACAAGGACCCACAAGTCAAACACAAGCGACATCATTGTTGTGCTGGGAGGAAAAAATATGTCTTTTTTTTTTTTTAAGTAAAAACAATGCTATTGAAGGTTTATTCATAAAATCCCAAAGGATTCCCAACACCGAAAGATACAACTGCCTTACAAAGGTCAGGTCTATAAAAGCAATTTTTAAATGAAAAAGGAATCCTCATTTCATGACAAAGAAAGTCCCAGCTCATTTGAGTGTTGTGCAAGATCATTGTTTTTGTGTCCCAGAGCCTGACATTCCTCAGTAGGTAGGATGCTGATGAGTCGGCATTTTGGTAATTGTCCACATACACTCGGATGTTTCTGAGCAAGGGGAATGGAAATGTTTTAATAAAAAAAGAGAAGAAATCAGTAACAGACGCGTGTCCCAGCAGCATGGCAAACTAGTTCAAGTTGTATAATTCCCCTTGGCATTTCCTAAGAGCATGGAGGCACAGCTTGTGGGGAGTGAAGAGAGAAGGAAAATCCTAAGCCCAGCACAAAGAGGTCTGAGGCGACAGATCAGGCAGTGATGCGTGATACTGACCACAGGACTCCTCAACAGGAGGCGAGCCAAGCTGCTAACGTATCCCTTGCCCACTCTTGCTCTTACCTCATACCCTCAAGCTGGCCCTGGAGAGGTTGGGTGGTGGAAGGCAGGGTTTTCTGCTCTAGACCCCCAATGGCTGTGGAGAAGTGTGGCAGACCTCATTCCTGCAGACTTCGAATGGTCGAATGGTCAGTCTGCAAGAGCTATCTGTCTTGGATGGCAAGCTGGAGTTACTGAGGTTGGGTGGAGAAGACACTGGGGTAAAACTCGGTCGGGGTGGGAGAAGGGGAGGAAGAGGATTTTACACTGCCAGTTAGGGCTGGATGGAACCTCCCCTCATTCTGCACTGATAGGCAGGGGTCCTGAAAACCTATACACAGCTCTGGGACTCTTGCTTTACTCGTGACACCTGTGTCCGGAGAGCTTTCACAACTCTATCCCAGGAGCAGGACCCACGATACAGAAGAACACCCCACTCTCCTTTTCAGTCTGGGGATTTGAGGGGAGGTAGGGTTTGGCAGCTGCCCACTTACATCTGTCGGAGCATCAGGGAGGGACAGGGAGGAACAGCCCAGTTTGGTCATTGTCACTGTGCCACAGTCCATCTGTGTTCTCTAAACTGGGTGGGGAAATTTAATTACATAGGCTTATAGGAGCACAAACTAGGATTATTAAAATTCATCATTCTGGGGTAATATTCAACATCAGACAACCAAATGCCAAAAGCTCTCTGTCAAAGCCACAATGTGGACTCTGCAAATCAGCCCAAGTTAGGAGCCCAGATGAACTCGCTCACGTTACATGGAGATTTAATGGTTCCCAAATGTTTACTACGCAAGAGCCGACCCAAAGGAATATTTCCACTTACCACATTTCACAAAGTAAAAAGATTATTTTTAGGCACTCCCTTTATATTCTGGGGAAAAAACTGTCCTCACTGATTTCAAAGTACATTACAGATGGACAACTGGGCGTTGAAAAAGGACCCTTGCTCACAACCTCTCTCCTGCTTCTGTGCTTTTGTCGATTCGGAAGGACTGTCATGGGGAACTTGAAATCATCTCCACCATCGGGAGAAGAAAAAAAGGAATAAATCTGGGGAGAGGGAACGATAACTGCAGAAGGGCCATATTCTCTCAGCGGTTTTGCTTTTAAATGAAAGCACCTGCAAATCTGGCTAATTATACCACACTCTGGAGGTAATCCACACATCACTCTACTCTCTTTATTTCAAACTAAGGCTCAAATAGAAGGAAACTGCCTATGGGTAATGGCGGCAATATTTGGTGTAGGCACCGCCGGCCTAAACCCAGGGTGAGCACCGTAGTTCATTAGCACAGCTGCTTTCAAAATGCAAGCAAGTCACAGCCCTCTAGAGGGCACAAAATGGCCACATTCGGAAGGGCAGCAAGGTCCCAGGCAATAGAACAGGACCTAAGAGACTCGGATTCCAGTCCTCATCCCTCTGTCTTCCTACTACACCGCTGACAGCGACCGGACAGCTTAACTTCTCAGAGCTGTTTCCTTACCTATCGTTGCCCAACAATCATCCTTGCCCATCTTCTAAGGTGGTTGTGGGGATCAAATAAAATAACAAAGGTTTTTTTGTTTTGTTTTGTTTTTGTTTTTTGAACTTAAAGGCCCTATTAATTTCCAGGGCTTATCTAAGATGGGGGTAAGACATAATATGTATCTGGATCATAAATCAAGTATGGGGACCAGAATGTGCCCAGAACGGCTTTCCATAAAAATCCAGTGACTGAGGCTTCTTCTGTTGATATGGAACAGAAGCAAGAGTGACTGGAAATACCAGATTATAGGTCCTGGGGATGTCACCTGACCGCTGGGAAAGCTTGGCAGCTGGCTATAGAAAGAGATGAGACAGAAGAAGGTGGGGAGAAAAGAGCCCAAGGAGAAGCAAAATGTTCCCATCTCTCATTTTCTCCTGCTGTGCCCGCCACTGCTCCACTCTGCAGAATTAAACCAAGGGTGGGCATAAGCTGGCCTTGCTCTCCCCTGCTTCCTATTGGGTTGAACACCCACAGTCATGGAAAATGGGGAGAAGTTTAAAAGAGCTCTCAGAAGCACCTGGCACCAGCCAGAGCTCGACTGGAAGACTCAGTACCTCCTAGGGAGACTGCATAGCAGAAATGAGTCACCTTAATTTTCATAATAAGTACTGAAGAACTAGAACTAATCTTTTGATAAGTAAGAAGTTATAATTAACTAGGTTGTCTGGTTAACTGAGGTTAATTAAAAAATATATACTCCCGCTCTCATGCTTTCATTCTTCTTGTTTTTAATGCTTTGATCCTTTTGGTTGAAAATCTTTTAAAAATGTGCATCTTCCCTTTCTGCTGAAACTTCATAGCACATTCTTCATTCACCAAGATCCTCACACGGGAGGGATCGTGAAAGTCTGTGATGTGGTCATTTCTAATTTTACTGGCATGCGGGAGTGACCACTTAACTGGTAAGGGTACCAGATTGGCGTCTCCCATTGATGGTACTCCTGTAGTCATCATGAAGGCATGAGCTCTCATAAGTCGAGAACAAAATTTATTTCTTGGTGGAAAATCTCCACTAAGTAAGAGAGAAAACCTTGGTGAAATTTGAGTAGGTGATTAATTCGTCTCGTACAGATAAACATGGGAACCAGATGGTTTTTGATGGGAAAATGTGATTTGTGAGAAAGTAGGAATCAACATAAATAGTTCTGAAGTTGCAAATTTGGGGGTTTGAGATCTCAGGACAGAGCCTTTTTGAATGTTGAGGGTCTACTATACAGGCAGTGAAACATAGCTGGGTTCTTGATGACTGAGGCTATGGTGTGGCCTCAAAATCATTACCAAAGCATTGGGATGAGGGAGACAGATGTGGATGGTATGGGAAATTGGGCTGTGCTTTAACTTCAGGGCAACTTTTTTTTTCTCTTTTTTTAAACTCCAGGGTAACTTAACAAACAAATTCTTAGTTTGGTCATTACTTGCTCCATGACCCTAAGAGATCAACTTCTAGGGATAAAAACAGTATAAACACAACCAATTATTCAGATTTATTACATTCTACTCAGTCCTTGAATAACTATGTGGCTCTATGAGGAGCCACATAGTAACCCGATTAAAAAAAAATCCAGTAACTTATTAACAAGAGAGTTTAAGCCTAATGAAAAGTTGCTTTGAAATTTTTACATATAGCATCCTTTGTATGAGCAGAGCCAGAGAGAATATGGTCACTACACAGTAACATCACAAGAAAGATGAGGAGGGGTTAGCAGGTTAGCTAAAGGCAGAGACCACATAGAAGAAAAGATGGAGGAAAAAAATATTGGGTTGGCAAAAAAGGTCGTTCAGGTTTTTCCATAAGATCTTACAGAAAAACCCGAATGTACTTTTTGGCCAACCCAATAGGAATAAAGCATAGCCTTTCATTGTTTCTTCCTATTTTTCTTCTCCTACAGCCCTTATCCCTCTATGCTGCACTCAGACAAATGATAAGGAAAAATTCACACCATCCCTCACCCCACCATTTCTCCATCTATGTACACAGATACATCCCTGGGGGCTAAGTTCACAAGTGACACCATTGAAGCAGCAACACCTGGTCAGTGAGTACAAGTGAGTGTTGGCAGTGCAACGTGCTATGCCTTCGTCTTGGGAGTGCCTGTTGGGACAGACCAGTTTTCACGCGGGACAGTGACAGAGCCCAAAGTCCTCTTGCAAACCCCACAGATCTATGGAGACCAAGACCCCATGCATGTTTACCTGGGGAGCCTGCCAGAGAGTCCCCTCTGCTGAAGGCGAAGGTACGAGACACAGAGACGGGCACTAAAGAGTCAAGAATTTGTGAGTTGCATAAGGGAAGATAAACACAAAAGGAGAGAGACAAAGAGCAAAGTGTGTGAGACAGTCTGTTCCTGGATCTTCACAATATCACATTTCTCTGCCAAAAGGAATCTTGCCTCTGGAAACATGGAAATCGCATCCTCTCACAAAGTCACTTTCCAGAAAGAAGAAAATAAAACAGCCTTTGCTGAAGGTCTTCCAAAAAGATACACAGTGATCTTTGAGGGGATCAGACCTGCCATTGACAAGAACAGGCAGTGCCCCAGCAGGGAGTGTGTGTGGGCAGTGCTCTTTTCTGTCTGAGGCGCCTTTTGGAGCCTGCAAATGTGCTGGGAGCCCAGCACTGCATTTCCGCCAGGCTCTCCCAGCTGTCTCAGGTCTCCAGCTCACCTGTGAGAGGGCTGAAAGCAAGGGCATGCTCCTGCTAGGGGCATCCTTGAGGAAACTGTCTCCTGCCTCGGACTCCCAGGAGCTCCCTCTGTGGTCATCGTGCTGGGGAGGAACTGTGCGTGGCTAGAGCCTTAGGACACAGGAAGGGCAGCGTTTCTAGCACTCTTAATGTGAATCAACTTGATAAACTAAATCTAGTGATTTCTTTGCAACTGCAAGTGCTCCAACGCACCTCTTGTCCTATGCCCTTTTCCTTTTCTCTCTGTGCCCACAGAGACTGAAACGATGCTGGTTTTCACTTGGGGCCTGGGTGCGGTAGAGTGTGTAGCAATACTCCAGTCCTTTCCCGATCTTGACCCTGATCAAGTAGTGTTTCTGCATGGGAATCTGTCTTTATTTCTCTTATCTGATCATTCCCAGAGTCCCTTCCAAGGAGCTAAATGAAGTCAGTCTGCAGGTGACAGCACACTGAAATAGGTGGCTTCCACAGTCTTAGCTGCTGAGCCTGATGATTTGCCTGAAATTACCCAATAGTACAAGGGAGTGGGGAGGGGAGAGCCTTACACCTACCTGATAATCACTTGCTTTGTCAAATAATCAGTCTTTGTAAAAGAATATTTAAACGGGCCCCTAGTGTTGCAAGACACACTGGAATAAGAAACCCCATTGTCTCAAGAAGAATCCTAGCACTTCTGGGCCACACATTAAATGCATACCCAGCCAGGCAAATAGGATACTTGTTCTCTCGCTGCTTGCACACCCCTGTGGGCATCTGTTCTGGCCACGCTGAGCTCAGGCCCCATTCCACCGGAGTGCCAGGCTCACCACAGTCCTCCTGGGTTCCCTGGCAATCAGAACCAAGACAAAGGAGGCAGTGCTGACTGTGCCCACTTTGTCCTGCACAGAAAAACCAGAGGGACTTACTTGTAACCTCAAGTTCAACTTTGAGGCATCGGTCACAGGGCTATGTTCTGGCAAACTCATCATCTCACTTATCACCTGCAAGGCTGACAGAGCTCTAGGCTGGCATCAAGGACAGGGATAGTTTAGTAGACTGAGACCCTACAAGAGTTTACTGCCTTGTGCTCAGCTTAAGCTCTTCCTCAACCTACAGGTGAGGTTCTTGGCCAGTGAAAGATGCTGGGTGGCTTGATCTGGGCTGAGAGTGGACCTGGAACAAGCAGGGGTGGGGGTGTGGGGTGGTGGTGGTCTTTGCAGTTATTCACATGTCACTGTATTGAGTAAGGAGGACTCGGTGGGGGAGGATGGAAAATGTTCTATACCTCTACAGGCTAGTTTAATTTCTTTTTCCTCCTGAAGATTGATAAAGATGCTCAGAAGTGTGGGGAGGGAAAGAGAGGTTAATATTTCTTTTTAGTTAACCAGTTTTGAAGGAGAGATTAGTGTTGTAAGTTTACTCTGTCTCACTGATAAAATGGAAGGATTTTGATATAAAGAACTAGAGACAGGAAGGAGGGAAAGGAGGAAACCAGACATCTTCCTACTACTTAAAGATTTTTTTTTTTTTTTAAAGAAAGAAAAGTCATCCAAATTAGATGTGCTTGGGAGCTTTAGGTAGCTCTTTTCCCCTAGAGTTCCTACCTCTTTTGGTCCCAAGGAAAAGCCAGAATAGGGCCAACATGACTAGGTAACATTTCATATCCCAGGAGTTACTCTATCTTGAGCAATCCCCAATGTGATGGATGGTGGAAAGCTCCTTTAGAGAATCAAGGTTTACCTGGTCCTATAGACCATCCCTCTCCCATCTAGACTTCTTGTTCTGAGAACTGATGCTTCCTTCATTGACCTTAATTGAGATTTGTTGGCTTATGTAAGTATAATAATGTATCAGGATTTTTTATTTTACAGCTTTCCTTCAACTAATATTGGACCACCCTTTGGGTGTGAGCAGCTACTTCAATTTCATTTCAACCCTCTGCTGGGCTAGGCTGTGAAATTACGCTGCAAATTGTTCCAATATTCCCACATAGAAATTACATTCTGTAACATGATGGATCTAAAATCCGTACTTCATTGTGCTGTGTGCACTAGTCAGGACACCGGAATGCATCTAGGTAAATCACCAATCTGGTGATTCGGAGCAAGTCATTTCTTTAGTTTCTCTATGTTAAAATGGTATCTACTTTTCATGTGCCAGGGATTGTGATATCAAGCTTTGGGACCCTCTGATAAATCCCAATATAAAGCACCATGTAAAATCTTTTTTATGATGAGAAAAAACACCCATTTGGCATTAAAATGGCCACCATAAACACTAAGAGCTGAAAGCAATGCAAAATTCAGACTGGTGAATCAAAGAGAAATCTAGAGAAATAATGCTTTCTGGATCACACTTATATCACAATAAATGCCATGCCCTCTAAGCACAAGTGCAATAACTTATGCAGGAAACAGAAGTGCAATAACTTATGCAGGAAACAGAGAGCAGGTAGAGCACAGATGGGGCAGAACACACCTGCCAGCAGCCCTGTGCCAGCCCCCACCACCAGCATGCACAGCCAGCTGCAGACAGCTCTCCACCAGCTGAGATGTGGTAAGTGAGGAAAGAGAAGCAGATAAGCAACATACGCACCAGCCTGGGATTTCCATCCTAAGATCTTGCAGTCATTTCTTACCAACCGCCACAGACACAATAATAGCATATTAGGGTTTGCAAGTAAAGGACAGTAGGTGAATTATCACAGCAGAGAAGGAAAGGCTGAACCTCCACCAGAGCACACAAACCACCTGCCTTCATTCCCTGGCAGGTGACAATAAATGGTGCCTCCCCTCACAACCTCCCTCCCTAGCCATTCATCATTTGCACATGAGCAGAGAAGCAGCAGAAAACATTCCAGACACGCAGAAACTAAGCCACCCGTGGTCCGTGGGTACCTGGCAGAAAGCAGTGTTCCTGGCAGAGCACACAGAGTCTGCCAGCATGTGTGTTAGCCCCAGCCAGGGCTGAGAGTGCTCAGTCCAGGTCCCCAGAGTGGGCTGAGGCAGGACCACGCCAGGGAGGACGAGGGAGGGGTTTGAGAGATACATACGAAAGACAGAGGATCCAGCCAGACTTCCAACCTTCCGCACATCGTTATCTAAGGACAGAAGGATGCAGTGTGTTTCAGAGGCAATTCAGAAAACACACCTTCTTAAAGGAATTCTCCCTCTTCCTCCCCGCCCACAGCGCCAATCAACTCTGTAAAAGTAGGGCAATCAGGTGGAAGTGTAAAAAGTAAAATAAACTGTCTTTTCATATTGAAAATTACCACTATCCATCCCTAACACTGGATAATGTTACAGTCTACCACGTACTCCCGCTTCTGAAGCCCGGGAAGGTAAAAGGCTTGTCCAGGGTCCATAATGGGAGTCATGACTTGAACCCAGATGCATTTTCTCCACTATCCCACTGCTTCCCCAATTAGCTATGGCTTGGAAACTGGAATACCTGAGCAAGCAGTGGTCATGATGGCTGGGACACCATAGTAGGTGAAGGCTCCGTTCTCGAAGCGAAGGCCTTCCTTACCAACCTCCACCTCCACTTTACCCTGGAGAAAGAAGGAAGTGTACTAAGGGTGTGGACGAGCACTTCCAGCTCTTTTAGTGACTACGTCCCTTCTGCTTGGATAATAAGTGGGCTTAAAATCTTATCACAGGAGAATGTGAGTTCTATCCGGATATGTTTCAGAAACAGCATGCTGCTCCAACTTCAGGAGCCCTTGACAGTAAATTACTTGCTTAGTTTATAAAGCAGCATCCAGTCAGGAACATCCAAGCTTTCCTTGCAGACTGTCATGGCTCTTCCATGATGCAGGTCCAGGCACCAGCTAGCCCAAGACCCCGTAAACGGCTCCACTGGTGTAGTCTGAGACGAGACCATCTCTAAGTCTGGCTGAGATAAAGCCTGATTCTGTGAGAAGCTTGTGCATATAGTGTGCAACGATGGGCCTGAAACCGTGTATATGCACTGTGAGGGTCCATCCCACACCCTGAGGCCTGTACCATTTTTATCTCCAGTTTGCAGATGAATCAATTTTGAGGCTCAGAGAGGTTAAAAAACTCGGTCAAGGTTAGTTAGGAAGTAGCAATATTGGAGTTTTAAAGCTAGATATTTCTGATTTCTGAACCTACACTCTTGCCACTACATTTTATCCCTCCAAGATTTATTTGAAAATGGTTAAGTTTATACTAGGCATACGACTCTGCGTGTTCCTCCTGTTTTATAAACAATGTAACAGGACCCGTCTGGATTTCCAACAGTAAAGAATGCAGCTCCATTTCTGGAGAAGAGAGGGCATTTTCTTGAGGCTATCTGGAAGGATGGGTATGAGGCACACCACCATGTCCAAGCAGACAGGCTGCAGGGCGACTCTAACAGAGAGGCCCTTTCTAAGTCAGTGTGAGTTTAATTAAGACTTAAGGACAATCGCTGTATTTAGGGTCCACCAGATTCTGCCGGGAAGAGACGGGGAACAGGGACAGAGCTAACGGTGGAGCCAGGCCAGGACGCCAGCACTACCTAGTGCTGGAACCATGCCGGACACTTACTTACGGGCTTCTCCAGGCACCCAGGGCAGAGGGTGACTGTGCTCATGTAAGTACTGGGTGAGTACTTGCTCATTTATTCCCTTCCCAGTCCCCTTAAGGAGGCAAAGATTAAGGGACTGCAAAGGCTGAAGTGGGTAGAGAGAGCAGATGTGTTATGTGTTCCTCCAGAAAGCAAAGCAAAGACCAGTGGGTGGAAGTCAGAGATGGTGAGATTTCAGCTCAACAGAGAGGAGGGCTTGAAACAAGAAGTGTCTGAAGTTTGGGAGGCAGTGCACAGTTGCATTCCCGGGCATGGCCAAGCAGAGACAAGGAGGTGTTAGGGATTCTGTAGGGCAGCAATTTTGGAAATTCAGCAGCAGAACCGTTCTGCTGGGAGGTACCGACTGCAGCCCTTCACAAACATTGCTGATGTCAAACTAAATGCCATCAAGATCCCACCACTCCAGGATGCCAGCCAGTCACAACTGTCCCCTTCTGTGAGTCATGGACAAATGCCCACCCCAACTGGCCTTGCTCCCAGGGCAGCCAGCTGAGCCTTGGAAGCTGGCACGGAGCAGGCATGGCCGTTCCTCTCCAGCCTGGAGATGTCCTGTCTTGCCCTTGGAAGGTCCGTGGCTTTCCCACTCACCTGCAGAAGCAGCACAAAGTAGTCTACTGGACGGTTGCGCTGGTAGAGGTAGTGTTCCGGGGCCTTCTTGTTCTTGTCATCAAACTTCAGCTCCTGGATCACGTTGGGGTGTTTCAGGAGCCGGAGCAGGATCTTCTCCGAGAGGTACAGAGACTTAAATGGCTCCACTTCTAGGGGAGAGTGGGAGGCAGGAGGAATCGGCAGCTGGGAGGAGTCAGGGTGGGCATGACCAGGGCCAGTCATGCTCCCAGGCACCAAGCTAGTAGGGTTCCTGCAATTCCCTTGGGGGGGTGTGTGTGTGTGGGGGGGGGTCTTAAGCCCAAGTGTGTGTCTCAGGCCCTCTGGGATGTGTGTCCCTTCACTGGCACCTCAGGAGAAACAGGCCACCATTTGGGCAATTTCCATTTTGTTATTAGTTTTCTCCTTTATTTATTTAAAGCTGCACATAGATTTAAAGAAGAAAATCCTGCCATTTGTGACAACATGGATGAACCTGGAGGATGTTATGCTAAGTGACATAAGCCAGGCACAGAGGGACAAATACTATATGATACCATTTATGTGATGAATCTAAAATAGTCAAATTCATAGAATCAGAGAGTAGAATGGGCTGGGGGAAAGAGGTAATGGGAGGTATTAGTCAAAGGGTACAGAGATCCAGTTATGCCAGATGAGTAAATCCTAGAGATCTACTGCACAGCCCCTGGAGCCTAAGAACAGTTCTATACTGTACACTTAAAAATTTGCTAAGACGGTAGCCCTTATGTTAACGTGTGCATGCACGCACACACACACAAATAATGATAACAAATACAGAAGGTGGGAGGAAACTTTTGGAAGTGATGGACATGTTTATGGCATAGATTATGACGATGGTTTCACGGGTGTATGCTTATCTCCAAACTCATCAGGTTGTATACATTAAATATGTACCATTTCTCATATGTCAGTTATATTTCAATAAAGTGGTTTAAAAAACAAGAGTTGCACATGCGTAAGTAAGCCATGTGAATGTGGCTAAAAAGGCTTTATTACTATAATCAAATGAAATGCAGAGAATTTAATCTGACTTATTTTTATGACATATATCTGTTGAATGAAATAAAATTTTAAGTTAACAGGAACAGTTAATTATTTAAGTGGGAAGTTCTCAATAATGAGAAGCATCATTGCATCATGTTTACATATTAATAGATATTATTATATATTACATTGTTATGTTATACTATACTTTTATATTATGGTATATCGTTATATTAACAGATGCAGCTGTTTTGTTCTAGGAAATCAGACAGCCAGCAATTAAAAGAAATCTGTATTCAGAACTATATAACATGTTGAAAACCCTAAAGAAGCTCCAATTTATTTATTTATTTATTTATTTATTTATTTATTTATTTATTTATTTTCTTCATGAACTGAAATTTTTCTTAAAATTTTTATTGGGGTATAGTTGATTTATTGTACAATGTTGTATTAGTTTCAGGTGTACAGCAAAGTGAATCTGTTATACATATACATATATCCACTCTTTTTAAGATTCTTTTCCCATATAGGCCATTACAGAGTACTGAGTAGAGTTCTCTGCACTATACAGTAGATCCTTATTAGTTATCTGTTTTATATATAGTAGTATGTATGTGTCAATCCCAATCTTCCAATTTATCCCTCCCCACCCTCACCCTCTGGTAACCATAAGTTTATTTTCTAACTCTATAAGAAACTTCAATTTAAAATTTTCTACTTTTTAGTACCTGGAACAGTACTAGCACTCATTATATACTCAATAGATACATGTTGGATTAATTAAATGTTGAACTTAGTAATGCGTGTGATCATTCTAGGTCAGCACATTAATTAGGCATGGATGAGAAGGTTAGACAGTTCAAAGACAAATTTTACTTCTCTATAAGACGGAGAAGTTTATTTTTGGATCCTCTTTTGTTTTTCTTTCTAAAGAGTCCAGGATTCACAATCCACGTCTGTATTTGAAGAACTCATAGCTCACAGGCCTACATGGCCCCTGGAGGGTCTGGGCTCCAGGGCCTTTGTGGCTGCACAGGACATCGCCCATCCTTCCCTGATGAACCCTCTGGGGCCCCCCCACCCCTTCCAGGAAACAGGTGGAGGAAGGGAAAGTGCAGCGGTGGATTCCTCAGCTTTTTTCTCCAGTAGAAGAGAGAAAAGCAGAGTTGCGTTATATTCACTCCCCCTCCACCCAGAAGATCAAGCCTGAGGCTGAAAATGACAGTATGTAGAGTCCTGTCACCCCGACCTAAGATGACCTCCTCTCCTGGAACAGTGGTTCTCAGTCCCAGAATTGGAATTACGTTGCAAGGTATTAAAGATGATTGATGCCTGGGTCCCACTCACCAGAGCTGCCTCGCCTACCTGGGGTGGAGACGCAGGTGGGCAGAGTCATCATACCTGTCGCCATGAATCGGTGCGTGGCCAGCAGAAGCTGTGGCGAGATCCTCACCCTCATCTCTGAGTCAGAAAGCTTAAACAAGGAGAAGTCGTGCCGCTTCCTCTCCCGGTGTGGGACCCTCTGCTTTTTCCGATTGTCGGCTGTGGGGACAGGAGACAGATGGCAGCTGTCTCAGAATCGCTGTTGATTTTTGGAGGTTTCACCATAGTCACGCGAGACAGATAGATCCTTTGGGACCATGGGGATTTCTGGAAAGTGTCAACTGTAGGTGACATCACAACATCTCTTTTCCAGAGGCTGGAAGGATTTGGATAAGTGATAGAAGGTAGGAGGTGCTGCCATGTCTCACTGTTGTTTGCACTGAAGTGGTGAACAGTGGAAAGGGGAAAGGCCAGCCTGGTGCTCCCAAGTTTGGGCTTCTAGGGCTGGCTCCCCTGCTTATGAGCTGTGCAAACTCTCTAAGCACCAGAGTGTTTGTGTGTTTTAATCTCTACAATAAGGTTAGTGATTAATCATAATTTTTTCTTCGCATCTCGGGCAGTTAGTATGAGACTCCAATCAGAACCTACCTGTGAAATGCTTACAAAAAGGCCTTCAAACACAAGGGACTTGCATTCTTAGCATCAAGGAGTTTGGCAGGGCCCAGGGGGTTTCTGCCTCTGCCCTTCTTCTGTCTCCAGAGCTGAGCTCACCTGGTCTCTTCCGGCTGATTTAAACCACGCTCTTAGTGGTACCTGAGGCACGCCACGCAAGGGAGGAGGGTTGTCACCCTCTCTTCCCACTCACAATTCTTTTGCTTCAACCCTGGCCCCTCCACAGGGAGAGAATTGGGGGAAATAAAGGAAAGAAAGAGAAAAAATGGGAATAGTTCTATAATCCATAAAGGTGTGTTCTCCAGGTGGAAGCCCCAGGCGGGACTACTGTGATTATTGACTGAGAAAATATCTGCTTTTTCCAATTTTTCCTCCTTGCTTTTTTTTTTTTTAAGCTCTTTATTGGAGTATAATTGCTTCACACTCTTGTACCAGTTTTTGAGGTACACCAAAGTGAATCAGCTGTATTTGTACATATATCCCCATATCCCCTCCCTCCCGTGACTCCCTCCCGCCTTCCCTGTCCTGGCCCTCTAAAGCAGCACCCATCATCGAGTTGATCTCCTTTGTTATACAGCAACTTCCCACTAGCTATCTATTTTACAGTTGGTAGTGTATTAATGTCTATGCTACTCTCTCACTTCATCCCAGCTTCCCCTTCGCCCCACACCCCCTACCCCAACCCCATGTCCTCAGGTCCATTCTCTATATCTGCATCTCCACTCTTGCCCTGTTACTGGGTTCATCAGTACCATTTCTTCAGATTCCATATATATGAGTTAGCATATGGTATTTGTTTTTCTCTTTCTGGCTTACTTTGCTCTGTATGACAGTCTCTAGGTCTATCCACTTCATTACATATAGCTCCATTTCATTCCTTTTTATGGCTGAGTAATATTCCATTGCATATGTGTGCCACATCTTCTTTATCCATTCATCTGTTGATGGGCATTTAGGTTGCTTCCATGTCCTGGCTATTGTAAATAGTGCTGCAATGAACATTATGGTATCCTCCTTGCTTTTTTATTTTATTTATTTATTTATTTATTTTTTGGCTGCGTTGGGTCTTTGTTGCTGTGTGTGGGCTTTCTCTAGCTGCTGAGAGCAGGGGCTACTCTTCGTTGTGCTGTGTGGGCTTCTCATTGTGGTAGCTTCTCTTGTTTGAGAGCATGGGCTCTAGGCACGCAGGCTTCAGTAGTTGTGGCACCGGGCCTTAGTTGCCCAGCATGTGGGATCTTCCCAGACGAGGGCTTGAATCTGTGTCCCCTGCATTGGCAGGCGGATTCTTAAGCACTGCACCACCAGGGAAGTCCCATTCCCTGCCTTTTTAAAGCTTGTCTTAAAAAGTATGTTTGGGGGGGTAAGGGAAATGTTTTCTTTGGTCATGTCTCTTTTGCTTTCCCTCAGTACTGAGTAAAATTTTGAATCTTTAGTCTATCTTAACCTGTGCTAAGGGAAGTAGAGAAATGGATTTGAGTTTTCTTCAAAGTCGGCCTAGAGAAAAACAGGGCTGCAGGAAACTTTCAGTGCAGGTTGAGCACACAGTGGAAATGAAAGAGAATGAACTCCAGGGACAGGGGTTCCTTTGGTCTCTCTGTCTCCCTTTGGAGCTCACTCTGACACTCTTGATTCCCTGCTAGAAGGGAGAAAGTGCCTTCCACCGCACTGCTCTCTTGTGGGCCTGCCCTGGACTCTGGGCCCCAGCTTTAATACCCTTTGTGTCTGGCTGCCCAGCTGTCCTGGGGGTCAGTGTTCGGGGAGAAGCAACACAGTATTCCTGGCTCCTCCGCCTTCTCACAACTCTTAAGGATTCATGCTGGAAGCCTATTTATAAGAGTGGGAAAACCCTAACCCTCTCCTTTAGAGAGGATGGTTCAGCAAGAGAGCAGCAAATATATGTATCAGATCAGTTCTTTTGTGTTACTAGTGAATAACCTTCTGATCTGCATGACACGTTTGTCTAAATAACCCCTCTCCCTCCTCCATCAGAATGCCACTGAACAGTTCATCGTTGGAGAATCCATCCTCTGATCTCCCTCTTCATTGCTTCTATTTTAATGGTGCGTATCTGGAGTACTAGGTCGTTCAAACAAATGCCCTAGGCAGAGCTTACTCATTTAGACCATTGTCACTACTATCCGCCACTAATACTTTAGTGTGAATGTTTTCACCAATACATCTATTGAGACACTTGAGAATTCTAAATCATGAGCGATGGGCAGAGGTGGAGAAGCAAGAAAGGAATAGGGGAGGGAGAGACGAACCCCTATCTCAAGAAGGTGAGCCTGGCCAGGGATCCACAGCAATAGCAGACACGGCCACGTTCCTGCTATGTTTCGTCAAGGCCCGACCCACATTTTAGGTCTGATCTCTTCTCACCCCAAAGTGAAGCACTTTCTGCATAGCTCACTGCCTTAGAGTCTCAAAGCTTTTTCTACTGGGAGCTAGTCTCTGAATGGCTGCCTCTAGCAAACGAAGGATAGGAGTCTGGAACGGGTTATCTGAGGGGAGGAAAAGGGACTGCTGTCCCAGGCGATGAAATTTGGAGGAGGAAACACTTCCTGGCCTAGGGACTCCCTTGGATTTAGATAACACTCCCATCCCTGAGGAAAGCAGGCCTTTGTAATGTTTGCAAGCTTTGATAAGGCTCCTAGCTGAACGCAGTCACTATCTGCACCGAGGAGTGCTGTTCCTGACGGGGAGTGGGAGGAGGGAGAGGAGGCCAGAAAGGAGGGAGCAGGGACCAGAGCCAGGGGTGGGAAGAGAGGAGAGGGAGAAACCAGGCGGCAGGGCTGAAAACACACAAGGGATAAACGCAGCGTCTAAAAGGGTGGCTTCAGGTTTGGCTTGGGTCGTGGTGGGCAATCTCGTGAGTCTGCACGGCATGCTGATGTATTGAGTGAGAGGATCATGAGTGAAACCCCAGGACGTGCTGGGGTCTGCAGCTAGGTGGACAAAGAGACAAACCACGAACAGGACAAGGGACAGAAACAAGGGCAGAGAGGTCATCAAGTGCACCTTATTTCCTTTGGTTCCTTTTCCATCCAAAGGCCAGGGGGTCTCCTTTTCATAGTCTTGGCTCTGTTCCTGAAGGTTCCCTCTAGGTAAACATGTAGCTAGCACCCTCTCAGTGACCCAGGGGTGGTTCAAGCCAGGGCATCCTGCCATGCCAGCCCCTGGCAGGAGCGGGCTGACACACAGCAATGCCTGGGGCTTGTCCTGACCCCCTTTTACACTGTCCACCAAACTAAGCCAGCTCTGAGAATCTCAGAGGAAAACATGATGGCCTTGGAGAAGAGCCAAGGCCGTGCACTTACTGTAGAGGTCAGTTTCATCCAGGATCTCCGACTTGATGATCTCCTCGATGATGTCCTCCAGGGTGACAATGCCCATCACTTCATAGAAGGGGTCCCCCTCTCCCTCATTATTCACCCGCTGGACAATGGCCAGGTGAGACTTTCCTAGAGACAACGGAAGTCACCGTTAAGCATCTGGGACATTTTCAGAGAACTTTCCTTGTGAGAAAATTATACTGTTGATTTCTGACCAATCTGGGGACTGAACCCATCCCAGGACTCTTTAAAATATGAAGTTTGTGTACAAGTTCTTATAGATGCAAACTTTACAATTTTACTTCACTGTCTCTTTTTAAGAAAGTTACCTAATATACACAATGCCATTTGAATGCTTTTTTCTTTAAGTTTCCTGTGTTAGCAAGTGTATCTAAACTGAAGGAGGATGAATAATCTAATTGAGAGAACAAGAATTTGGAGTCAGAAGAATTAGGTTAGAAGCCTTTTTCCTCCTGCAAACTTCCCTGCCCCCACCCCCAACTATCCCAGCGACTATCTGTGCAGCTGATCCTGGACAAATCATTAAACCTGTACTGAGTCGAAATCTTCTCACCTAGAATTCGGGGATAATACCAGTACAGTGATTTTCAAACATTCTTTGATATGCCTAAATTCTTTGATACGCCTCGCATTGAGAGGTGTTGTCTAATCCCCTTCCCCTGAGCCTGGGCAGGCTTGTGACTGCTTCAACCAATAGAGAACAGGGAAGTGTCTGCTATGAGGCTTCTGAGGCTGCGTCATAAAAGGCATGTAGCTTCTGCTGCTGCAACACTGTAAGAAGTCTGATAACTACCGTGAGGCCACCATGGTACAGAGGTCAGATGTAGGTGCTTAGGTGACAGTCCCAGCTGAAACTGGCCTTTCAGCCATCCCACTGGCCTTTCAGACAGGTTAGAGAAGAAGCCATGTTGGCAAGACATCTTCAGCTGCGGGCACAGTCACAGTGAAGCAGAGATAGGCAACTCTCACTGTACCTTGTCTGAATCCCTGACTCAGGAATCTGTGAGCATAATAAAACAGTTGTTGTTTTATGCTTCCAAGTGTTGGGGTGGCTTGTTAGCAGCAGTGGTAACTAGGACAACCAATATCCATAAGGTAATTGTGGAGCTCAAATGACCTAGTGGATGTGTGAAAGTGCTGTATAAACTATAATGTGTCATAGGCAGTTAGTTAACTTACTGTCCAACAACTGAATAATAATAGTTAACATTTATTGAGCTCTAACTACATGCCAGGTACTATTGGGAGCACTTTACATGCATCAGTTCATTTAATCCTCTTAACCCCTGAGACAAGTATCATTATTATCCCTATTTTACAAGTGAAAGAACTGAGGCACAGACTGGTTAAGTACTAAGCCTAAAGTTACACAGCCTGTAAGTGGCAGGGCTGGATTGTGAACCCAGGTAACCAGGTTTGGTCCTAATCTAGGGACTGAGTCTTACCTAACAGTCTTGCTTCACCTTGCTTTGTTTTCATCTGCTAATAGATGCATTTCCTGGATCTGTTTCTAAAATGTCAATCTCGGTGGTTCTCTTCCTTGGCTAAGAGAACATCTTAAATTAGGAGACTATCTAGGGTACTGACTCAGATGTTATTCTTGCCAAAAAAAAAAAAAAAAAGGAAGTTCATGTCTTATCATTGCTACCCTTTATAAGTTTTTGCTTGGCCATTACTAAAAATATCAGATAAGAGGAGTAGTCAGTTTGCCAGAGGCATAATTAACCATTAAAATTTAAACACATGCATTTCTGTATCAAATACCTCAAATCGCAAGATAACTACTTATTGGGATTTTTAATGGGAAAGATGGCATCTATATCACTCAAGAATGGTCTCTAATTTCCTCTCCACCTTCATCCCGTCCTTCAAATTACTCCCAAACTGATTTGATCAGGCCACTGCCCTGCTCAAACACCTGCCATGGCCCCCCAGTGTGCACAAAATCAAAGTTAGGCTCATTAGTTTGGTATTATCAAGACTGTAAAATGTAGCTCTTCCCTGTCTTTCTAACGGCATGCCCTGCTACAGCCTCTAATCATCCTGTACTCCAGGTGTACCAGGTTACCTCCAGCTCCTCAACTTCCTCCACATCTACTTTCCAAGTCCTCATTCACATTGTTTCCTTTTCCCACTGTCTCTGTTGGCCCTTCCAGTTCCAGCTCAGGTGCCAGCTCCTCAAGAAAGCGCTCCTGGATTTGCCCCATTCTGAATCTGAACCAACCTCTCCTTGCTTGTGTTTCTAAGCCCTTGATAACTCCATTAGAGCATTTATTATAGTTTGCTTCTTCTCATAACTCGCAATGTGTGTCCTCTAAAGGACCACATTTCTTGCTTGGATTGTAAGCTTGTTCAGGACAAAGGCTCATATACTTAGGATTCTCTCCATTCTCTCTGCAGGCAATAAGTTCCTGATGAACCGAACCAAGACTGAATAAAAATCCATAGTTGATGTAATAGATATTAAAACCAGACACTAAAACCTTTTTTAAAAAAAAAGTACAATGTGTTTAAATTAACATTTAAACTGCATCTGTGGTTCTAAAATTATCCTTTGAAACAACTATATCCTGCCCAATTGGACTGGTGTTTTGTAGCTTAAATTAGATTATGTTAATTGTTAGGATGTGCTCAATTTAAAGTTGCTTTTTTCAACACATGTTCTTAAACTTCTGGCACCTGTTCTACTTTTCTGCTAACATGTGCTAGCAGATGACAAAACAAATGACTAGCATAATGGAAAAAAACTGGAAAAGTGATTTCTTAAAATTATTTTCTATAATTGGATCATTTTTGTTATGTGGAGCCCAGAATATATATAATACAGCCATACTTCCTGCCACTAAGAGATTAGTTCACATGATGGGATTAAATAAATTAACATGTTGTTTCACAAGGAGTGCGTAACTTCCATGTGAAAATCCACCATTGGTCTACACCTTCTATGATCAATTTGAGGACAAACTATGTGATCACCAGGGAATAGAGATTTTAAGTCCACTTATGTAATATTCAAGACAATGTACTTATGTAATCTACATAGAAACATTTTATAATTCACTATCCGCCTTTATGATTCCCTCAAGTACTCATAGAGATCTACAAACAAATGAAGTCATTGTTTCTTGGGGACAGATTGGAACAGGAATCAGCAATCACATAACCCTGTTCTGAGTTGTCACCAGGACAAGAAAACCAGCTGTTCCCATGACACACATATTCAAGGTCCTTCCCTCAAAAAGGCTACCTCCTGGTACTCCTCTTCCTGGGCCCCACAAGTGTTGGGGAGCTGTGGGCCTGGGATGGTAGCCTCACGTCTTTGTCAGGGATCTTATCAACCCTGAGGGATGCCTTACAAGTACTTGAAACTGGGGCAGTGGGGGCTCAAATTTCCCAAGTGTTTCCATCTTTTTCTGGGCAAAAGCTGGTTTCTAACATGCTTTACTTCTCCTCCATGGATGAGTGCTGTGTTTACTTCCTAATGGCACACTTGAGGGAGTGGCCTAAATCTTGGTTAATCCCCTCTTCTGCCCTTCTAGAGGTTCTGTGAATGGGAACTGTGGCCTTTTCTGTTGAGCTATCCCTCTACAGACTAGCAGAATTTCTCAGGTTCCGTCTCATGATCACTGTTCTATTGATTTCAGTTTCTTTCCAACTTACTAGAAAAGCAGGATACCTGTGAAATAATTTAGGCTAATGATGAGAATTGTTAACATTTATACAGAATTTAACAATTTAAGAGATTTCATACAGGGTACTGGAGAGTCATGGAGATTGTGAGGAGATGTTCCTGAGAGTTGCGAGAAGCCCTCATGTTGCGAATTAGAAATGTTTGGCCAGGTCCTCAGCTTTCTCCAGAATCTATTACAAGACAATAGGAACCGCTGTCTCATGCATATTCTTAAGCAAGTTAGTCTCTTTTTCAACTTCCACCAAAGGGTTCTCTCTTACTGGGTGCCCACTTTCCTTGAAGAATTAAAAAAGACTATTTCTTTAGGATTGTTACTGCAAAAAAGATGGCACACAGAGGACGCAAAGCTGCGTTGAACTGCTGATGAGCTTGAACTGCTGATGCTGCTAAGAGCTTTGCTCTGCACACTCCCAGCCTATAGGTAAGTCCAAAGCAACTGGGGCCCTGGAAAAATCACCCTTCCTTTTGCTAA
Source organism: Hippopotamus amphibius kiboko (assembly GCF_030028045.1). NCBI lineage: Eukaryota > Metazoa > Chordata > Mammalia > Artiodactyla > Hippopotamidae > Hippopotamus > Hippopotamus amphibius. The sequence goes on from NC_080190.1 coordinate 30,417,247, forward strand.
AAATAGTCAAAGTGACAAACTTTGTCTGCTGATTCCAAGGGCCTACTGGATTTCATCAAGATATAATGAGGCAAAAGGTAATTCTTTAAATAGAAAACTCATGAATGCTACTACTTTATGAGGTATTTTTACATGTTCCTTGATCATCCTACTGTGGCACTGAATACCCACAGATGGGAAATCTCTGGGCTGAGTTGAAAGATAAAGAAACAGTGGATTTTATGGCAATGCACTTTCTAAAAAGGAAGGCAACATCTGTCTCTGTTGTAAGAGTATATTTTATTCTGGGATCGCTGGTGTTCTACTTCTGAACTGCTAACTACTGACTCTCTGGCCTCTGGCTTGAATCCCTGCCATGTTCCTGGTATCCAGCCTCAGCAGAAGCCCCAGCCCTGTCCTGATGGCTTGGCCTGTAGACACGCCTTTCTTGGCTTCTAGCAGCTGTAGACTCCTTAAACCTTGGTTTGCTTCCCTCTAGCCTGGACTACTTCCTCTCAGCCTCTGATTTACAATCTCCAGCTCCAATGCTGTCTACAGCCTGATGAGACACAAAGTAGAGAATATGCACCTATGGCTTGAGACTTGTTTGGACTACAGTGTTAGAATGATTTGGGTTGGAACTGGAGAAGTAATCCTCAATGAAGCATAAGGAGTCAGATTATGGGATTAAGTCACATTACAGCCTTAAAAAGGTAGGGTCACCTCATGAGACCCTCCACCCCAATGCTTTGGAATACATTTCACCTAGTTCAGTGGCTCTCAATGCTGGCTGTACATAAGAATCATCTGAGAAATTAAATATACTCTAAAGACTGGATCCTATGCCCAGAGATTCTGATTTCATTGTTTTGGGATGGGGCCATAGCATCAATAGTTAAAAATGTTCTCCAGGTAATACCAATGTTCAGCCAAGGCTGAGAACTATTACTTGGTTTATAGTAATGGTTCTCAAAGTGTGGTCCTGGACCATCAGCATCACTTAAGACCTTAGTTAGAAATGCAAAATTCTCAGGCCCCACTCCAGTCCTAGAAAATCAGAATCTCAGGGGCATAGTCCAATGGTTTAATAAGCTTTAAAGCTGGTTCTGATGCAGGCTAAAGTTTGAAAACACTGGTTTATGGGTAGGCTCTATGGCACTCTGGTTATTTGTCTGATGACCTATACTGAGGAAGAGAAACGAGCACTGAGATTTCTAATAAAATCCTCATCCTTTCACCTGGTTTAAGTCACAAGATGTTAAGTACTCATGAAAAGATGGGAAAGAACCTCCTGGCACAAAGGGTAGTTGTATGGCAAGCTGATAAATGCTTTCTCTGATATGATGTGGTGGCTATGGTATTTTGTTATTGGGCAGAGAGTAGTAGTTGAATGTTTAGTGCTGAGCTTGGAAACAGGTTTCTTGTAACTTTTGTACCAATCACCTCTGAGTCAAGTTTGAAGTACTGCACTATCTATTAGGCTTTTTGTGTATCTGAGGTCAATAAAATTGCCATTACTGAAAGTCAAACTAGTCTTTTCTATTGCCCCCAAAAATCCAAAGGGTGGTCCTAGTATTGGTTACTGGCAGTGCTCTATCTTATCACTACCTGGCATCAGCATACCCAAACTGCATGTCAGATTTCTTAGACGGTGACTAGGTTTTTGGACGCTGCTTTTTAAGCAGTGGGACTCAACTGGGGCTGATTTTTGCCTCCCAGGGAACATTCGGCAATGTCTGGAGACATTTTGGGTTGTCACAACTTGGAGCAGGAGATGCTACTGGCATCTAGTGGGAAGAGGTCAGGGATGCAGTTAAACATCCTATATGAGAGCCCCACAACAAGGAATGTAGGAAAGTCAATATTGCTGAGGTTGGAAACCTTGCTTTAAAGAGACAGAAAGTTAGAAGTGGCAGCAACATTACAACTGTATTTTGGTATTTGAAGAAGCTGAAATATCTTCCAAAGGTCTTTAATAAATATAGCTTCTAGATGGTTTAGGCACATTCACAGAGAAGAGCTCCCAAGGACCCTGTTAGCATACCTCCCATACCTTGAAAAAAAATCAAATAATTGATTTGCTTCCTCTCTCTTTCAAAAATAGCTAGAACACTTTGGTAAGGTAATTGTTCCCAAGATAAAATACAGAAGCTAAGAGGAAAGCTTATTGCTTGGAAATAGAGAACCAAGGAAAGCAGAAATCATTTTATGGTTTTATGGTTTCTGCCTCACTTATGACCTTCACCTTGTAAAATGTAGTGGCTTTTGCTACATTCTTATTCTTCCTAGTATCCCTATAGAATCTTTTATTCATTTGGTAGACAGTATTGAGTGCCTCTTCTTTCTTACCTTGGTCTTGGTGACCCTCTACCACTTGAAGTGTGTCCCTTGGACCAGCAGCATTGCACATCACCTCATTCAAAATGTAGGTTCTTGGGTCCTGCTCCTGACTTACAGAATCAGGATCTTGGTGGGGTCCATATAGCAGCTTTAATGATATCCCAGGTGATTCTTATGTACACTAGAGTTTGAGAAGCACTGCTCTTGACACGTGCTATTCAGTGTGGGTCTTGGACGAGAAGAATTAGCACCACCTGGGAGCCTGTGAGAGATGCAGAAGTTTGGCCACCATCCCAGCAGTTTGAGTCAGGATCTGCAGTTCCTCAAGATCTCCAGGTGATTCTTATGCACAGCTGAGTATGAGAAGAACTAGTCAAGACTATCCTGTTTTTCTTTCCCCATTATGACTGATATTTTTCTGTTTCCATTGTGGACTCCTTTACTTTATCCTCACCTAAAGGTAAATATATCTTAAAGACTCTAGCTCAGTGATTCTCAACACTGGCTACCTCTGGGAATCACCCTGGGGAGCTTTAAAACCTATTGATACCTGTGTCCCACCCACAAAAGTTCTGATCTAATAGGTCTAGTGTGTGCTCCAGGCATTGGAATGTTCAAAACTTCTTCAGGTGACTCTAATGTGGGCAGTTGCTTTTCTCTTTCTGACCTACTTCACTCTGTATGACAGTCTCTAGGACTGTCCACATTTTTACAAATGACCCAATTTCGTTCCTTTTTATGGCTAATATTCCATTGTATATATGTACCACATCTTCTTTACCCATTCCTCTGCTGATGGACATTTAGCTTGTTTCCATGTCCTGGCTATTGTAAATATCACTGCAATGAACATTGAGGTGCACGTGTCTTTTTCAATTATGGTTTTCTCTGAGTATATACCCAAAAGTGGGATTGCTAGGTCACATGGTAGTTCTATTTTTCGTTTTCTAAGGAAACTCCACATTGTTCTCCATAGTGGCTGTATCAATTTACATTCACATCAACAGTGCAAAAGGGTTCCCCTTTCTCCACACCCTCTCCAGCATTTATTGTTTGTAGATTTTGTGATGATGCCCATTCTGACTGTGTGAGGTGATAACGCATGTAAGTGGAGTCTGAAAAAACTGGTATAGGTGATCTTATTTACAAAGCAGAAACAGAGACACAGATGTAGAGAACAAATGTATGGATACCAAGGGGGAAAGGGGAGGGTAGGATGAATGGGGAGATTGGGATTGACATATAAACACTATTTATACTATGTATAAAATAGATAACCAAAGAGAACCTGCTGTATAGCACGGGGAACTCTACTCAGTGCTCTGTAGTGACCTAAATGGGAGGGAAATCCAAAAAAGAGGGGATATATATATATATATATGTATAGCTGATTCACTTTGCTATACAGTAGAAACTAACACAACATTGTAAAGCAACAATACTCCAATAAAAAGGTTTAAAAAAGTTATTGATTAATGGTTACACAGTTTCTGTCTGGAATGAAGAACATTTTGAAAATAGTGGTGATGATTGCACAACATTGTAATTGTAATTAATGCCACTGAATTCTAATTAGTACAACTGAATTGTAATTTTAAGTTTAACCACTTTACAATGGCAAATTTTATGTTATATAATTTTTTACCACAACAAAAGAAATTTCTAAATTAAAATGGTCTACAAAATAAATAAATAAATAAAGTGGGCAGTTGCAGTAAAGAACCTCCACTCCAGTCCTTCATCCTCTGCTCTTCTCTCTCCTCTCAAAGATCCCAGCAGAGCCCATCACTTTAAATATCATCATCACCTCTTTCCTGAGAACCAAATTTATATCTTAACATCAGTGTCCATTTTGAACTCTCGTCCTGTTTTAGACAGTGTGCCTGAGCTGTCCCCTTGTCTTGGGCAAATCACTTATCCAAACAGCAACACACGATCTCCAGTACCCACTATCCCCACTCTGCCTCCCTCTCCACCACAGTAAATGGTACTATCAGCTCTAGCTACCCAGAGTCATAACCCAGGAGTCAGTTTTTACCTTCCTTTCCTTTGCTCCTATTTAGAAAAAAAATCCCCACACTCTTCCAATTCTTTTTTCTCTTCATTCTTTCAACAGGTATTTGTTGAACACCTACGATGTGCCAAGCACTCCTCTAGGCACTGGGCATGCAGCAATGAACACGCCAGACAAAATCGCTTTGCTCGTGTAGCTTATATTCTTGTGCGTGGGGTGAGATAAATGTGTAAAATCTATAGCTCCTTGCTATGGGAAAAGCAAAGCAGGGAAGATTGGTGAGGGAGTCTGTGGAGTGAGTGACCAGGTAGTAGAGTTTTAGGCAGGAGAAATCAGGTATGAACTCCCTGGGAATGTGGTGTTTGAATAAAGATCAGACAGCAGTAAGGTAGGGAGCCCCATGGCTACCTGGGGGATGTCAGTAGAACAAGACGCAAAGGCCCTGAGTTGGAAGTATAACTGATGTGCTTGAGGAATAGAAATGAGGCAGTGTGGTGGAGTATGAGAGGATACTAGTAGGGGCCAAGGTCAGGGAGGTAAGGGGTGGGGTATGTGTCACTTTGGTAGAGCCTGGAAGGCCACTGTGAGGACTTTGGCTCCTACTCTGAGTGAGATAAAGCCATTGTAGAGTTTTGTGTTTGTGTGTGTGTGTGTGTTTGATTTTGGCAAAAAAGGTGATATGATCTGATTTATGTTTTAAAAGGTTTTCTCTAGCTGCTGTGTTAACAGCGGACACAAATTGGGCAGAGGTGGAAGCAGAGAGACCTCACAGAAAGCTCTGGCACTCATCTGACTGAGAGATGGCTGGTGGCTTGGACCGGGATGTAGTGGAGGTAGTAGATATAGACAAATTCTTTATATATGCTGAAAGCAGAGCCCACATGAGGGACTGGATGTGGGGTAAGAGAGAAAGAGAAGTTTGGGCCTGAATAACTAGAAGAATGGAACTGCAATTTAGAGATTTGGGGAATATTGTGCAAGGTGTAGGTTTAGCAAAGAGGGCAGAAGTTCAATTTTGGATAGTTTTAAGTTTGAGATGATTTTTACACCTCCAAGTGGAGATGTCAAATGGCAGTCGGAAATATAAGTGTGGAGTTCAGGTTGGTGATTTATGAGAGAATGAAAGAAATAACTAAGGGAGTGAGAGTAGTCAAAGAGATTCATTTCTGAGCCATGGGGACTCCCAACATTTAGAGGTTGTAAATGCGACATTCATGCAACAAATATTTGAGCATCTGATATGGGTAGGTTCTGTTCCAAGTGCTGATAATATATCAGTGAATATGATGTAGGAGGAACAGTAAAGGAGACTGAGAAGGAGCGTCCAGAAGGTAATGAAGCCTCACATCTCCCTCTTTCCAATTGCAAGTGTAAAACCCTTAATTTCCATGCCCTCATTGTATCCTAGACGGTTGCACGAACATCCTAACCAGTCCTCCTTTTGGTTTTTTTCAGTTCTAATCCATTCTATCCACTAAAACCAGGTTGACTGCCCCCAAACACTGCATTTATGAGGTTATTCCCCATCTCAATAACATAGACCAGTTGCCAGTGAGGATCATTTCTGCTCTTCCTCCTGCCATTAGAGGCCTCCATGGTTTGGGGTATATACCTTGCCTTCATTCCCACTACTCTATTAAAATATATTGTGCTTTTTCCCCATTCAGAAAATAACTGGTCCAAGGATACTCAGCCAATAAATGGTAGAGTCAAAATGTGTACTCAGGGAAATGAAGAGGACTTACCCAGCTAGGGTTTGTGGAAAGCTTTGAGACAAGCTAAACAAGATGGGATACTTTAACCTCAGGCCTCTTAGGCACAGAATTGGTCTTGGAGGCTTCCCGTGGGGCCAGTTTGACTCTCTCCAGGTTCAGGCTAAACATAACCAAGATCCTCTGTTTAAAAGTCTCCATGATAACCCAGAGTGACATGGCTAAGCTTTAGCAGATGGTATCATTCTTGGGCCACAAACCAATCTCAGATATGAGGAAGATACACTGAAAGGCAAAAATGGCTGGCATTAGTTGTCCAGCAGATAGATTAGTTCTGAGACAGCACAGGGGCTGGTCCCTGGACAAAAAAGACAGATGGGGGGGGGGGGGCTCTGTTTGAAGTAAGCCAGACACCTGAGGTGGCCTGAAAATCCACCATTCTGAAGGTTCTCATTCCAGTGAAGATAGCTGATAGCTACTCCAGTGTTCTCCAGACTGTTTCTCATCTAATCCAAGCTGACTTCTGAGAGCACATTCATTCACCCCATTTTCCAGTTTTTGCCATAGTAGTGATTACCATACCTACTGTCCACTGGGGTCATATGCTACCTCTGGTTGTCTTCATTTTTCTGCAAAATTGGAATTGTTATTACTAATATGAAGATAAGGAAGCAGACTCAGAAAAATAAGTGACTCGCCCAAGGCCAAGAATTAGTATGCGATAAAGCCAAGAAACAACTCAGGTCTGTCTGCCTCCATAGCCTATGCTTCTCCCAACATACCTTGCAGACTCCACATTTCAGGCCAGATCTCAGGTTTCCTGTCCCAAATGTGTTAAGAACAATGGGAACTTATTCTGTAAGTGGCCAAAGCCCATAGGAAAGTATGCAGAGCTAATGCCCAGCACCTCATAAAGGAGGAGAAGGGCTTTAGACTGTGAGGGGGAAAGGAGGAGTCACTGTCCCACCTCCCCACAACACTTCTGCCTTCCGGGTCAACCCTTCCCATGTCCAGCCTGATATTTCACTTTGTGGACTGCATGCAGCTTTAATGGGTTTCATTGATCTGGCTATGATAATTGTTTGTAGGTTAGGTTTTTTTTTTTAATTTGCCTGGGATGTCTGAGGAAGGGCAGAGTGATGCAGAGGGAAACAACTGATGACAGGATAAAAGATTTGTAAGGAAATTTCCACAATCAATTTTGATCTTCTGGGCCTTATCCAAAGTAAACAGCTCTCATTTTATTTTCTTATTATATGTAATGACTTCTACATGGGCTGGATCACAGAAAGTACTTGTTGCACAAAATGACTAACTAGATGCATTCATTTAACTAGATCATTGAGTTGAGAGGCAAATGGTGGAGTGTCTTACATGCTGTACAGGCATTGTCTTTAGCCTTCCCGTTAATCTTACAGCCTAGGATCAATATTGCCATTTTAAGAAGAAGGAAGGTAAGCCTCATTCAGAGTGGTAAAGTGACTCTCCCTAGTCACACAGCTGGTAAACAGAAGAGCTGGGCCCAGGTATCTGTGACTATGTCTGTGGCTCCACGGTCTGAGATGGCAAGTCACAGATGTGGCTTCTGGTTCTGCCTCAGTCGCTAACATTGAGCAGGACACTTGTGTCTCCAGATGGCAGCTGCCTCTTATACAAAAAGGGGATAAATTCTACTGACTTCACATGCATGGTGATGGCAAAATGATTTACTATTTGGAAAGATCTTTGCAAATGTAAATGCTTTGCAACTATAAGGGAATATCATCGCTAGTTTTATAATTTGTCTTTTCTGGGCTTCAGTTTTTTCTACCTTAAAATTAAAGGATGGGATCAGGTGATCTCCAAGGTGGTTTTCCTGGCTTTAAAATTCTATAGTTTTATAAGACTAAACAGTTCTAGGCTACAAAACAGTTTGGCTTAACAGGATGTTTCTTTGTGATGATATATGACATACCAGAATTTTAACAGTGCCAATAGTTACAGCCTTGTGAGTTTACAAAAGAGCTTGAACTCTAATGTTTGTATTTTAATATTAAAGAATAAGATGAGAGAAGTTACCTTGATACATGCTAGACTTTTTAAAAAATTTTATGGCAATCAAATCAAATCACTTCCTATCAAATCAGGAAGAGAAACACAAAAAAATGTTATCCTACCAGTCCTGCAGCAACTACCTTAATTTGGAAAAACAAAACAAGTCTCTTTCTCTAGTTTTAAAAAAAAGGCTGTACTTTGTAGTAATCCTGCTCTGCTTCATCAGAAATAGAGTAATCAATGCATTTAACACAAAAAATTTCTCAAGCCGCTAAAAGGCAATTATAAAAAAAACCCAGCCATGTCACCCAGAACACCATGGTAACCAGCATCACCAGGGCATGAAAAAATAGATGTTAGTCATTAGACTCTAAGCTGGTTGGCAGTTTGGCTTGCTAAGCAACACTGCAAAAATAGCAGAGTAACAACCCATTATCTGGAGGTCTGATTTTGCACGGTTTTGAGTCTGGTCCCAGAAGGAACTATCCCAGGTCTATACACCAACCCCATACCCGAGGCTCCCAGTCAAAGCCTAATTAACCATTTATTCAACAAATATTTATTGAAGCCTATTGTACACCAGGCACATGATTCCCAACACGTGTATTTACTTGGTTTCTCAGTTAAACAGAATCCACACAGAGTGTTTTGTGATGAGTGAGGTGGGGGCAGGGATTTGCTTGAGGCCAACTCAAAGAGAGCTAGCAGCTGACAGCCAGAGGACAGAGGAAGATTAAAAAGTAGACAGAGAACTGCTTTATAATACAGCATAAAGTAACTACACTCTCATGACCATGATCATGTGTCATAAAGAAAAGATTGTTATCTTTAGGGTCCTTTGTTAAGCAAGGCAGGAACAGATATAAAACATTTTAGAAATATCATCACCAAAAATGGTCAAAATATACAGTTCTGGCACTTGGAGGGAACATAAATTATGTTTGACAAACACCTCAATCTGTCTAGTTCCCTATTTTGCTGGAAGAAAAGCAACATTATAATCACTGCTTTACCAGCTTTTGAGTGTCGTCTCGGCTCCCTTTCTGCCTTTATTTTTCTAGCTCCAGCTCCTGCCTCAGCTAGAAAGCCCCTTCCCTTCATAACTGCTTATCAGAGTCCCCCTTCATTCACTTCCTCAGAGAAGTTTTCCCCGATCCTCCCAGGGAATTATTTCTCCCTTCCCCCCTCACCCATAGATGCTGTCCGGATGCCCTTGCCTGTACCCCAGGCTGCTTTGTATCATTTTCATCAGGGCCCTTTCTCTGTTCATGCTCCTGGATATTTCCATCCATATCCATCTCCTGCAGCCCTGTTAGCCCAGCATTCAGATAACGTCGGTTAAGGGAAGGTTGGTCGGTAGAGGTGGCGCTTTCCCTAATGGGTGTTGAACGGTCCAGGAACCCTCCATGGCACCCACATAGCCCTCTTTGCTCAGAGCCTTTGCATGTCTGTTCTCTTCTCATGGAAAGCTCTGGTGAACTCCTCTCCACCCTTTAGGATTCAGTGCAAATATCACTTGGGGAGGGGGGAGTTTATCCTAACCTGTAAGACCAGGTCAGGGACCCCTATTATATGCTCTCATAGCTCCCTATACTTTTTCTTCAAATCACTTGTCTTCATTTGTAATTGTTTATTGATTAGTGTATATCTCCCTATTAGCACCAGGAGTGCTGGAAGCCTCACACAGAATAATGTCATAGGGAGGGAAGGAAGGAAGGAAGGAAGGGAGGGAGGGAGGGAGGGAGGGAAGAGAGGGAATGAGGGAAGGAGAAATTGAAAAGAATCTCAGTTTGGAAAGGAAGAGGCAGCAGAAAACAGAGAATTGAGAGTTTTTATCGAAGGTCCAGGGGTCACCAAATGTGGACCCAGAGGTAAACCAGTTTAAGAGAGTGCTAGGAAAATTCAGACCCCATCCCCTGAAACACCAAATGCTTTAAGGGAGCCAGAAACACAACCAAATGAATTCAGTTGTTAAGAAATGGAATTGAGGTGAGCTACTATATTCTCCAAATAAAAGAGGACTCACAAAGCATGATAAAAAAGAGGAAATGGAATTTGGCTGCAGCCTGTGGGATTTAGATTAGATAAAAAGATAGTCTGATAACAAAGGCTGTTATGCCCTGGAAAGGATAACTAAATCTTAAAAAAAAAAAAAAAGTGTGAATTAGATTCTCTCTCAGGTTTTTCAGTGCCCCTTCCAGCTCAGATTCTCTTGTTACTTGGTATTTCTACTGCCAGGCTAAAAAAAACAATTATTGCATAACGATATTGCAACAATCACAATGAAAAATTGCAAAGAAAGAAACATAAACCAGCAGTTTTAGCATCTTGTCTAATTAATTATTTTCACCTTTCCTTGTTTCCTTTTGTTCTTCCTCCCTACATGGACTATGCTTTGCTTACTGTTTACTCTAATTATGATTTAGAAGGTAAACATCTCACTCTAAATTTTACCAATTATTATTTAGCAATATTTAACACATTTTAAAGCATATTACATCTAATTATACCAGTGAATTATAACTTTGAGTGAAATAACTTTTTATTTTCTTTTATAGAGGACAAACAATAGAACACTAACATTGCGGCAGCTTTATTTTTTTAGAATTAAGCAGTGGGATGACTATTTTTCCTGCTAAAATAGCTCACACCAGAATTTGAAGTGAAACACTGACTTTTCAACCAGATTATTCCTCAGTGAAAATGTTACATTGTGTGTTGGTGCCAGAAGCACTTACTGGCTGGTTGGATGTACTTTACACAGAACAAACCACATTCAGTAGAACCAAAAATTGAAGTGGATATTTTTCAGCCCCATAATGGCTGCTCACTGTCTTTCTTGTTCGGGGCAGTATTCCCAGGTCCCACCTCAATGCCTGGCCCAATGCAGGAGTTCAATAAATATTCACTGAATGAATGAATGAGCAAAGACTGTATGAAAACTGCAATAGGCCATTTTACATAATTTTAGATGACTATGCTCGCCTATAGATAGAGTAACCCAACATTATATGGATTCTGCTGTCTTTTGTTTAGGAAGATGTTGTTACTAACCCAGCAGAGCTATATTGTTTAACCAGGTTAAATGCCAGCGCTATGGTGCCCAGAGGCCTTCAACTTGGGAACAATGCTTTTTTTCCTTCTCCCTGTTGTCTATACAAGATTAGTTTTCTCCTAAAAAGAATCCAATATATAGAATAGTAAACTTTAGAAATTAATTCAATAAATCTCTAAGGCTGCATTTTATAAATTAGTCTTCCCAAATTATAGAATTCAATCTCAAGGAGACTACTGTGAAAATAATACCATCATATCAAAAAATCACTCTGAGGATTAGAATGGGATATTTGATTTGTGGAAGAAGGCAAGACCATGGGGTTTTTCTTTCTTTCTTTCTTTTTTTTTCTGTTTAAGAATTTGATTAGGGTTGTTATTGCATGCAATGTATTTTTAACATGACAAAATATTAAAAGCTATTTTTTCAGGACAATGGGATGATTATCTTCAGGTGATTATCATACATTGTTCTATATTTTTCAATTTTCTATAATGAATAAATATAGAAATTTATAAATTTTAGTAAACACTTTATAAAAGCAAAATAACCCTATCATTATTACTCTCTTCTCCATATTCTCATTGCATGTTCATATTTCTAATACTGGATGTTTGCTTTAATGATTTACATACCAGTCTGTCTTATCCACATACTTATATGCTGAGCTATGACTTGTGAAATGTAACATTGTTGGAAGCTGGGGGGATAGGTGAGTCCAGCCTGCCTTCTAGCTTTAGGAAGTGGAAAGCTAGTCTCTCATTAGGCTGAAGGCTCTTTGGGAGCAGGGATTGTATTTCATACCTCCAATTCTTCTCACAGTGCTTTGAAAAGGGTTAAATAATTGCTACCTAAAGAAGTAAAGAAACATAATATAATACATAACACTTTTCTTCTAACATATAAAATTTGACTTTGTCCTTCTGCATGGTCCAAAGTGATGGGGCTGGAGATAATGCATGATTCATTTATTTGAGGTCTGCAGATCCCTTCCATTATATTAAAGTTTAACTCCTTCTAGTCATTCATTCAGTCATCCAGTAACGATTTATTGAAAACTTACTGTCATATCCATTGTTAGGTGCCACAAGCTACAAAGGTAGATAAGATGGTCTCTGTCCTCCAGATGCTCATTATACAGATGGGCAGCACTTTTCAACAGATACTAACAATGCAGCCTGTTAGTTCAATAATAGAGATATTGAACAATTACGTTGACCAAACTGGGGTTTATAGGAGAAGTTTTGCAGCGGAGGTGGCCCCTGTGCTAAGTGTTAAAGGAGGGGTTAGAGTAGGCATTAGTCTGGTAATGTACATTCCTGACAAAGAGGACAGCATGAGTAAAGAGACAAAGGCAAATAACACAGTGTGGCCATGGAGTTTGCATTGCTGGAGCATAAAGCTGTGGAAGTGATGAGAGATGAGTCTGCAGGGGAGGGTGGGGAGCAGGTTATGACGGTACAGCTTAGACTTCATCCTGCAAGCAGTGGGGAGTGCAGAAGTGTGTGAAGCAGGGGATGATGTCACCAGAGATTATTTATTGGCACTGGAGAGGATGGATTTGAGGGTGAAAAAAACTGGAGGAAGTGGAACTTCTCTGGAGGCATTTGCACAAATGAGTACATAATAGATTTGTGTTTATATTCAATAATCATAGCTAACACTTCTTTAGCATTTATTATATGACAGTTACTAAATAAGCAATGTTATGCAATATTGTCTTAATCCTTCAAACAACCCTATGAGTAAATACTATTATTACACTTATTTTATAGCTAATGAAGCAAAGAGTTAAAAAACTTGTCCAAGGTCATGATGCAAAAGCTTATGCTCTTAATTCCTATCTCATTTGTTTAATTTCTGTCTCCTGTATTAGAATGAAAGCTCCATTCAGACAGGGACCATATTGGTGGTGTTCTCCACTGCGCCTACACGATAGGTATATAGTAACTATTTGTTGAATAAAATTAATGAATAACCTAAGTGGAAGAAATAGTGGATAAAGTTATGTACAGGTACAAGAAATATTTTGGATGCAATATTGGCAATTTTTTGCAGACTTTGTTCCAAATATTTGGCTGACTTTGGACATTAATATGGACTGAATGTTTGTGTCCTTCCCCTCTCCAATTTAACATGTTGAAGCCCGAAACTCCAGTGGGCCTCTAAGGTTAAATAAGATAATAAGGGTAGGGCCCTACCCAAAATGATTGGTGTTTTTATAAAAAGAAGAGACCAGAGCTGTTTCCTTCGCTCCCTGTGCGTGTGCACTAAGGAAAGGCCATGTGAGGACACAGTGAGAAGGTAGCTGTCTGAAAGCCAAGAAAAGAGCTCTCATCAGAAACCAAATCAGCTGGAACCTTGATCTTGGACTTCTTGCCTCCAGAACAGTGAGAAAATAAATTTCTGTTGTTTAAGCCATTCAGTCTGATATTTTGTTGTGGCAGCTCAAAAGGACTAAAACAGCGATTAGTAGGATGAGGATGGGGAATGAAGGAGAGGTTTCTAGCCTGGTAGCCTGGGGGCGCAGTGGTGCAGCTAATTGGGGTAGAGAACCTGGGAAAAGGAAAGGTTGGTTATGGTCAATGGAACAACACTAATTATTCTGTACTTAAGGTTCACCTCACTCAAACATATAATTGAAATTAGCTATTTAAGATCATTTATTCAATAAACATTTATTCATCCTCTAGTCATGATGGCCACTGTGTTTGTCCTGAGCATACACAAAGTAAGCAAGATTTATTCTCCACCCTTAAGGACCTCACAGTCCAGTGGGGAGAAGTATTGTTTGTTTTTGTAAAACTAGCATGCTTGCTCTCCTTTTCTCCCACTTCTAAAGACCTAGAGCTCATAAGAAACATATAGAGAAAATCCCATACGAATAAGAGCTTTGGAATTACGAGACCGGGACTTGAATCTGGGCCTTGGAATATACCAGGTGAGTGATGACCTTAGGCAGGACAAGTAACCCTTATGGTTTTTATGGTCCTCACCTATGCCTGCAGGGTTGTTTTAAGGAGAAGGGAGGTAGGTAGAAATGTTTTGTAACATGCAGTTGCGTGTTAGCAATTACTGTAATTATAAAAAGCTACATTTCCAACCTGCAGCCACTGGAGGTGAATCAGTCATGGGTAGCAAGTCAGAGGTAAAAGGCCCGCTTTGAACCCTTTGGGTCGCAGGAGTTTTGGGATGGGAGATGGAATGAGACTGGTGTGGTGGAAAAAAAGAACCGGCTTTGGGGTCCTGTGACCTGGTTCAAATCACAATTCAGTCAGTTATTAGCTATGGAAAGTTGAGCAGGTCAGATAATTGACCTGAGCTTTAGCTTCGTCATCTGTAAAATGGAGTTAATAATACGTACCCAGGAGAGTTGTTCTGAGTATGTTCAGGGGTTGGCGTGGTGCCTGGCAAGGCTGTCGCTCAATTAATGGTAACCGTTGTTCCTATTAAAATTACCATTTTCCTCTCCTACCTCCTAAGGGGTTTGTTTAGACGGTAAGTTACTTGAAGTACAAGGAAGTAAGGGAAATGGAAGGGCTAGTATGACTTGCTTAAAATGTTATTTTTAAAGGTAAAGAAAAGTAGTTCAACTCAGCTTTCCTCTCCTAACCTATGATGCAAACATAACTCTTACAGAAAATGACCACCGTATTATATGGCTTGGAGCCAGAGAACACCGACTTTAATAATTATACCTTGTATTTACTCTATTCTAAGTTAATCTACCAATTATTGTTAATACGGTTCTCTGAAGGCAATGCTTCTCAAAATTTAATGTACACACGAGTCACTTAGGGACTTGCTAAAATGCAGATTCTTATTCAGTAAGGCATGAAAACCTGCATTTCTAAAAAGGTCCCAGGTGAGGCCCATGCTGCTGGTTCGCAGACCACACTTTGAGGGAGGAGCAAGGCTCTAAAGGGGCGTGGAAATATCTTCCTTGGTGTGGTAATGGCTTGCTTCTCTTTAGTGATTTAGCTAATTGCAAACTAACCACTTAACTGATAGAACACTACCAAGCCCTTCCTAGACCAGATTTAGAAATTCTGCAACAGGACTCATTTCTGATCAATATTGACTTCTTTGAGCAGCCTACTATGTGCAAGGCACAGTGCAAGGTGCTGGAGATACAGAGGTTAGTAAGACACAATTTCTGCTCCAGAAGACTGCCTTTATTCTAACACTGTCCACCCTTGTAGACTGTTAACTTTCTGAGGACAGTCTTATTGTCTCCCCTGTTGCCTAGCACTATAGAGATGCTCAGTGAATGCTAAATGAATGAATGAATGAGTTCCCAGGAATTTCATTAAAAATGTCTGGCAGAGAAAGACAAATGCTGTATGATATCACTTATATGTGGAATCTAAAAAATAAAACAAGCTAGTGAATATAACAAAAAGAAACAGGCTCAGATATGGAGAACAAACTGGTGGCTACCAGTGGGGAGAGGAAGCAGGAGGGGGCACAATAGAGGTGGGGTACTAAGAGCTACAAATTATGTATGAAATAAATAAGCTACATGGGTATATAGTACAAAACAAGGAACACAGCCAATATTTACAATAACTATAAATGGATGTAGTCTTTAAAAATTGTGCATCACTATGTTGTACACCTGAAACTTATAGAATATTGTGCATCAACTATACCTCAGGAAAAGAAAAAATCTTGTCTGGCAGCAAAGGACAATGAACACTATCTTAGCTATCACATGTAAGAGGTGGTTAAATTAAAAAGGGGCTGATAGGGTGAGCCTTAATCCAATCTGACTGGTGTCCTTATAAGAAAAGGACACACAGAGAGACTCCAGGGATGAGCACACACACACACCGAGGGGCAACCATGTAAGGACACAGCAAGTAGGCAGCCATCCGCAAGCCAAGGAGAGTGGCTTCAGAAGAAACCAAACCTGCTGGCACCTTGATCTTGGACTTACAGCCTCCAGAACTGTGAGAAAATAAATTTCTGTCGTTTAAGCCACTCAGTCTATGGTATTTTGTTATGGCAACCCTAGCGAGCAAATACAGATTTTCACAGCTTTTATGGCCAGAACCACGACTCCCTTCTGTAGGGTACACAAAATGTAAGAAAAATGCGAAGAGTGGACGGATGAACCTCCAAGTGTAATGGGAATGAGTCATGGAAGGACTGCGGGGAGACAGATAGAAGAGGGGGAGACAGTAGCCCGGATGGGGCTAAAATAGCTGCAATATATATATACATTTCCTTCCCCCTCTCATGATACCAACACAAAGTGCAGGGCTAGTTCTCTCTCCAAATCTGAGACGGAAAGTAGCTTTTTGACTTTTTCCCCCTTCTCAGGTTACGTTTTGATATTTAACACAATTTCACTTGTCTAAAAATATGGTGGCAGGAGGAGGACTCCAGGTTTCTCTCTGTATGCAAAGTCTTCATATACAAAGAGTACCTGTGCTGATAAGGTAATGAGATTGAATTTTTGACAAACAAAAATATGTCAAAAACACACAGCCAAATGAGAGTCCTGCTAGCCACAGAGAAGGTACATTTGAAATCTGATTCTAAAGTCGGGATTAATTTTTTCCTTGGTTTTGTTTTCAATAAACATGCCAACTCATAAGTACAGATGAAAGTCTCTTTCAAAATAGTTATCCTGGGAGGTTCTACACTTGTTCTAACCATGTCACTGTTCTCAAATCATTTCTGGAATTGCTTTCAGGGTCTGTGAGATAGTCTTCTGAAGGCTCTCAATGGTGACTCTTTAAGGTAGATTTGATTTTCAAAAACAACCAAGGGTCCTTCTGGGTCAACTCTGGTTAACTAGGGGGACTGGCCAAACTGTGTAATGTCAAGAGGATTGACCCTAAAGTATCCAGGCTGATTTTTCTGGAGTGAATTGTTCTTAACCCCAGAAGGCAGTTTCCAAAGGCAAACCCCAGATATGGAGTAAACATGTTATAGGCATGATGTCAAGGGCAGGAGATGTGACTGCTCTGAAGGAAACCCAATTCATTTGGATATGCAGGTTTTTTAGTGATTCCCTTTATCAGAATATTTTCTCTGGTCTAGATCTACCTTACTTTATGGGACCAGGGTTCCCAGAAGTACAAGGACCTCACTGCCTTAGCCAACTTTCAGTCTCCAATCTGGGTACTTGATGTGTGTTCAACGCATAGTTGATGGAAAGATCAATATGGTGGAAGAATGGCTAAGGTGTCTGGGGCTTACTCTATGTGATTCAAAGGGCAGAACTAGGAGCCAGAGAGAAGCTCTGGAGACATAAATTGCTGCTCCGTGTAAGAAATACGTTGTCAGCAGCTGGAGCTGTCCAGCAATGGAGTTTGCCCTGGAATGGGAAATGTTGAGCTTCCCACCCAGAGAGGAGTTCAAAGCAAAGACTGCTTATGGGAACTCTTAGAGGCTCCCCCTCCAATGGGGAGCTATGCAGTGCCCTCCAAGGGCTATCCCTTGAATCCTATCCTCACAATACCTGGCAACTGGTAGGCCCTGAAAAAACCCTGGAATGGAATGAATGAGGAATGCCGGGCATATTGTGAGCCAAGTAAAAGGGGAAGAGACAGGGACTCAAGCATTCTCAAGTAAGGTGGGGAGAAGTAAAATGAAAAGACCCAGGGAGCCATGAGGTAAGGCCTTCTCTCCCACCATAGGAGAGAAGCTGCTTAGGGTACCTGAAGCCCCACGTGTTTATGAAAGGGTAATACTTTTGAAGGGGGTAGGAGTTGAGGGAGGAGATAGACCACATGCTCACCCTTCTTAAACTCCTCCAGCACCGTGTCCAGCCTGGTATCACTGAAGACGCAGTGCAGGGGCCGGTTGTAGAAACGGGTGACCGTGAGGAGCGGCGTGCAGTCGTCGGGATCCACGAAGGCCAAGTCCTTGACAAACAGAATGTCCACAATGTTGTGCCGCTGATCGCCCTCGTACACGGGGATGCGAGTGTAGCCGCTGCGCAGGATCTCGGAGACAGTGGCGAAATCCAGCACAGCGTCGGAGCGCAGCATGAAGCAGTCCCCAAGGGGGGTCAGCACCTCCTCCACCACCTTGGTGCGCAGCTCCAGGGCGCCCTGGATGATGTTGAGCTCCTCTTTCACCAGGTCACTGTAAGGGTCCGCGGCCCGCAGGGTCTCCAGCAGCTTCTCCCGCGTGTAGAAAGTGCTGATTTCCTGGCGCAGCGCCCAGTCCAGCAGGCGGCCCAGCGGGTAGCACAGGGGAAAGGCGGCCGCCATCAGGAGCCGGGTCAGGCACACGCTGTGTGAGGCGATGGCCAGCCCATGCCGCGAACACACTGAGTAGGGGCAGATCTCAGCACCCAGGAACACGGCGCCGGTGCACACGAGCGCCGGCAGCCACGGGAAGTGAATCCCCGCGTCGCCGTAGTCTTCCCCGGTGTCCCCGACGCCCGGCGGCAGCGACGCGTACAGCCAGCCCGCCAGGGCCGCGTTGGCTCCGGCTTGGCCCAGGAGCAGGGTGCAGAGCAGATGGGTCCCCCTGCCGCGCACGGCCTGCACTCGGCGCGCCTGCTCCTGCTCGGCGGCCGAGCCGCTGTTCCGCAGCACCCGTAACTCCACCGGGTCCAGCGAGAGCAGGCTCAGGCGCAGGCCGCTGAACAGGGCAGACAGGGCGAGCAGCAGGAGCGCTCCGAGCGCCCGCAGCCACGCGGGGGGCAGCAGGTCTCCGCCCGGGCCGTAGAGCCGCGGGCGGACGCGCAGCAGGAAGCCGCCGGCGGCGCCGTGGTGGTGCCAGGCGCGCCCGTCCCAGGCGCACAGCGAGAAGAGCTTCCCGCCACCGCCCGCGCCGCCTCGCTCTGCCTCGCCCTTACGCAGTTCCCGCACCCGCACCTGGACTAGAGCTGAGCCCGCCACGCCTCCGGGACGCAGGGGCCCCAGGACCTCCACGTCCGATGCCCAGTCGCTCTGCTCGCGGCAGCGCTGAGACCCCGGGGGGCGCGTGGGGACGGCGCTGGGTACCGCGCCGCTTCCGCCCGGAGGCTCCTCGATAAACACGAGCCGTGGAGCCCAGTCACCGGTGCCGTTCTCCCCCGGGGAAAGGGTGGGTGCGGGCACCGGCGCCACGGGCGCCGCGGGCCCGGGCTGGAAATAGACGCGCAGGAGGAAGCTGGTGCCTTCGGCGGCGCGCAGGGTGCCCCCCTCCAGAGACACGCGGCCTCCAGCGGTGTCCTCGGGCCGCAGGCCCAGCAGCCAGGCGGCGGCGGCCGGGGGCCGAGGGGACAGGGAAAAGAAGAGCAGGAGCACAGCGCCCCGGCTGCAGCAGTCTCGGAGCCTGACACCAACCGCTGCTGCAGCCACCGCCATCCTGCACCCGGCGCGGCTGCACGTGATACTGCAGAAAGCCGAGCGAGAGCTGGAGGGAGGAGGAGCCGGGAACCTGGCCCCAGGCAGGTCACCACGTGTACGCACCCCCGCGCGCGTGAGCTGGAGGCGGTGGGGGTTCAGACCCTGACCGGGCGGTGGGTCCCCGTGGGAGGCTGGAGATGGTCACGCATCACTGCATGGTGCGTGACCACCACGCACTTGGGTACAGCACAGTTGCAGCCTAGAGAAAGGTTGTCTTGGAGCATGGCCTCCTAGTCCAGCAGAAGGGCGCCCCTCGGCGAACTCCTACCCGGCAGTAATTCCCTTCTGGTCCTGCCACTTCACCATTGGCCGGGGGAATTTCCCAGCGTTTCGCTTCTCCTCCTGCCTCTTGCGTTCCCCCTTCTGGTCAAAAGATATTCTGGAGACAAGTCTTGAATCTGTGTTTGGTCTCAACTCCAGCTGACCTTTCATGTTTTAAAAACTGACAAATTACTTAGGTTAAATTCCTTGTTAAGATCCAAGGGTCCATTAATAAGAAACTGTTGAATTAAGTTATGATACCACTGTGTGATGGAATACTACTCAGCAGGAAAAAATAATGATGTGGATCCATGTGTTCGTGATATGGAAATATCTCCAAAATAATAGTTGAAAAATAGCAAGGTGCACAACAGTGTGTATAATAAGCTACTGTTTGTATTACAAGTATCTAAGTATAAATATGTATGTACATATATACATATATAAAATATTAGATTTAATATGCAGAGGATACACAAGAAATTTCTAATACTGTTCACCTCTGGGGTGAAATACAATACCAAAAGCAGGAAATTAGCATTGCTATAATGTGTGTGTATAGTTCTGTATCATCTTACCACGTGTATAGATTTATATAATCATTGCTGCAATCAAAATGCAGAACTGTTCTGTCATCATAAAGAGCTAGGAGGGAGACATTTTACTGAATTCGTTGTATTGTTTGAACTTACCATGGGCATGGTTCTTTATTTTTACTTTTATGCATTTATTTTAGGAATTTATATAGTAAAATTCACTTGGTGTACTGTTCTATGAATTTTGACAAATATTCATGTAACTATCACAATCAAAAATAGTGCCATTGTCCTCCAATATTCCCTCTTACATCTCGTTGGGGTCAACTCTCCTCCCATTTCATCCTTTGACAGCTACTGATTTGTTCTCTCCTATAGTTTTCCTTTTCCAGAATGTTGTATTAAGGGACTAATACAATATGTAGCCTTTTGGTTCTAGCTTCCTTTACTTAGTTAGCAATATGCATTTGAGAGTCATCCATGTTGTTGTGTTTATCAATAGTTCATTCCTTTTTATGGCTGGGTAGTATTCTATTACATGGATGTGTAACAGTGTATCCATTTACCACTTAACGAACATTTGAGTTATTTCCAGTTTTTGGCAATTATAAATAAAGCTGCTATAAATGTTTGTGTGCAAGTTTTTGTGTGAACATATGTTTTCATTTCTCTTGGGTAAATTTACCATAGGTCTGTATTACTTTTTAAAATATGAAAGTAACAATACTACCCTTGGTACCTCTGACTAATTTTTTCTTTTTTTTTACATTTTTAAGCTCTTTATTGGAGTATAATTGCTTTACACTGTTGTGCCAGTTTCTGCTGTACAACAAAGTGAGTCAGCTGTATTTATACATATATCCCCATATCCCCTCCCTTCCATGCAACTCCTTCCTACCCTCCTTATCTCACCGCTATGTCATCACCAATCATCGAGTTGATCTCCCTGTGTTATACAGAAGCTCTAACTAATTTTTAAAAAATCATATGTGAAATCTTATTTTTCATAGAGTTCCAAAGATATTAAGACTTGCAAAGAATAAAGCTCAGTACAAATGGTCCCAGCTAAAAGTTACCTTCTTTTCAAGGCAAACCTTACCATCTGGAGTGGAAATAGCCCTTTCCTAGTTTGAGACTAGATAGGCCTTAGTGGGCTGCTGCTCATATTCTGCTCAGATAGGCTGCCTTTCACACCCTGCAGGGAGTGTGAAACAAACCTACCATTGCCTGAAAATGTATTATATCCTGTGCACTACAAGCTGCCTCTTGCATGGGCTGCTTCAGAGACCGAAGGAAGGTTTAATCTAGAGAGGGAACATTGAGGCATTTATTGGAAATATAGGGGAAAGAGTGAAGAGATGTCAGGCATGTGATTGTTTCTCTTAAGTATTGGCAAAAAAATATTCTCACTTTTGTTCTGACACTTAGATCTCTCTCCTCTTCCAGCCTAAGACCCTCAACACAAAGGGACATGTTATCCTAAGGGTTCTCCCACCTCTTTTGGGTCACAGGACTTTATCATCATCATAATACCACCTAACACCTTTATCAAGCTTAAGACTTACAAAGGGGTTTCATATCTATTATTTCATACACACACACACAGCCCTGTGAGGTAGATATAATTATATCCATTTCATGGATCAGGTGAAATGACTGGTAAAACTTCTTTGGACTCTAGGTTGATGCTCCCTCACTCCACTGGGCTGACCTGTACCAAAATAGAAGCTTTCAAAACTATTCAATTAGGAATTTAAAAACCTAAATTTCTGATACAAAGTATTATATTCCCAACAAAAATAATGTTTTAATGCAGAAAAGTGTACATAAAAATTATAAACCCACCAACCAGAGATAAATACTGTTAATAGTTTGACACATTTCCTTTTTTATTTTCTACATAGACAACCAAGAAACACACACACACACGTATAACTGAATACATATTATGCATACAATTCTGGTCTGCTTCTGTCACTTAAGATATCAAGAACATTTTCCCTCATGTAATAAAAATTCTTTCATAAACATAATTTTTAATGACTGATGCTGTTACATTTTTGGATATATTTTATATTGACATAGAGAGAGAATTGTAAGAATGATATCATTTCTAGTTCCACCAGCTCTATTACTAACAAGTTTTAGGCTTAGGAAAGTCAACTCACTTTTCTGGACTGTGTCATTTCCTCATCTGTGCAATGAAAGACAGCTTTAGGATCCCTACCCTTTCATGAATCAGTGAGTATGGAGTAATGTATACCAGGTGAAGATAATCTAGAGAGACTGAGTACTTTTCCTTTTCTGAACAGGAGGTTCTGGAAAAGTACTGGGTTTCCAAAGCTCTACTGTAGCTTAAAGGATTCCTGGGGACAGATTCAGGCAGTGTGATTCTAGTAAGGAAGAGCTGCCAAAAACAGCTCCCCAGAATCTGAATGTTGACTCTATCTTCCTAGCTTACAAAATGGGCAACTCCTCACCTCCCAGAGAGATGGAGGAAATGATACCTGCCTTTAATCTCAAGGCTATGCTATTTTATTTTAATTAATTAATTAATTAATTGGCTGTGTTGGATCTTTGCTGCTGTGTGCGGGCTTTCTCTAGTTGCAGAGAGCAGGGGCTACTCTTCATCATGGTGCTCGGGCTTCTCACTGCGGTGGCTTCTCTTGTTGTGGAGCATGGGCTGTAGGCATGAGGGCTTTAATAGTTGTGGCACATGGGCTCAGTAGTTGTGGCTCGCGGGCTCTAGAGCACAGGCTCAGTAGCTTTGGCCCACAGGCTTAGTAGCTCCGAGGCATGTGGGATCTTCCCCGCCCAGGGACTGAACCCGGGTCCCCACTGGCAGGTGGATTCTTAACCACTGCGCCACCAGGGAAGCCCGGCTGTGCTATTTTAGAATGTACATATTAAAATGCTTTTGTTTATTTCATTGCTTGTTCATTCATTCCATAAATACTTGTTAGTCAACAAAGGACCAGGCCCTGTGCTAGATGTTGTACGTAGACAGATACCATCCTTGCCATCACTGAGTTTAGATTCCACTGAGGATGACAGACATGAACCAGAAATTGCTTACCGATCTAATTAATTACTCCTATGGTAGAGATCTTCAAAGTGCCATGCAAGGATATAATCTGAGGCCAAAGAGGTAGGTCTGGACAGACTATACTCAAAATGAAATGAAATGAAAATGGAAAAATTTATACATTAGGAAGAACATGAAAAACATACTTTGTACCTTCTATGCTTTTTTGTAATATTTTAAAAACTATGACAATGTGTTAATAATATCCCTTGTAATATAATCTGTTGACATTTATTGAATGCTTATCATGTGCCAAGTACATTATCCGTTTTAATCCTCACAATAGACGAGAAAACTGAGGCTCAGATTGGGTAACTTTGTGAAAGTCACGTTGCTGGTGGGTAGCGGTGCCCAGCTGGGTACACAATCAGTTTAAAAAATTAAGAAGGGCTTCCCTGGTGGCTCAGTGGTTAAGAATCTGCCTGCCAATGCAGGGGACACGGGTGAGCCCTGGCCCAGGAGATCCCACATGCCAAGGTGCAACTAAGCCCATGTGCCACAACTACTGAGCCTGTGCTCTAGAGCCCGTGCTCCGCAGCAAGAGAAGCCACAGCAATGAGAAGCCTGCGCAGCCCAATGAAGAGTAGCCCCCATTTGCCGCAACTAAAGAAAAGCCTGCGTGCAGCAACGAGAATCCAATGCAGCCAAATATAAATTAATTAATTAAAAAAATAAAAATAAAAGTTAAGAAAATAATGCCAGTTAACCCTTACGTAGGTTTACTATGTACTAGTAAATATGTAAATTAACTCATTTAATTCTTATAAGAACCTTTGGAAGTAGGTGTTATTATTATTTCCACTTTACATGAGGAAGCTAAGCTACAGAGAGATTAAGTACCATGGTGACCAAGATTAGGCAACCAGTGGCAGAAACACTACTACTACACCAAACAGTTTTACATGATACTCTACTATAGCCACCTGTCATATTTTTGCCCCTTTATATGTACCATCTTACACATTTGCACATATATTCCTACAATGTAGTATTCTATTTCTTTTCACTCATCATTATAGCATGCTTTCCCTCATTAAAATTATTTTTTTAAAGAACTTCTGTTAAGATATAATTGACATACAATAAACTGCATATATTTAAAATGTACAAAAAATTGCTTGTAAACATGTTTTTCCTTTTTCCTCCCCACACGCATACTCTGATGTTATTATTGTTTATTTGTTGGTTTTACCATAGACACAAAGGATTGAGTTAATCATCTTCCTCAGTTCATGGGGTCTGAAAAGGCCTCTACCCCATCCAAATTCCAATCCCATCCCCTACCCCTTCAGGCAGCTATTCCAACTTTTTGATATGTCCTTAACACAAGTATACAATATTGGTTTGTGTGTATTTTTTCTTTTATTGTGATATGATTCAGATACCATAAAATGCACACTTTTAAGCTATACATTTCAGTGGTTTTTAGTATATTCATAAATTTGTGCAACCATCATCACTACCTAATTCCAGAATATTTTCAAGCACCCTCAAGAGACCCTTACCCATTGCCACACTTCTCTTCCCCTGACCCAGCCTTTAGCAACCACTGATCTAATTTGTGCTTTTAATTTTCATTAAAAGTGCTATAGAACTTGTTCTGTTTACCACGTTTTCACTCAACACTATGTTTGTAAAATCTGTCCACGTTTCTGAATGTTCTCCTAGTTTCATGGTTCTGAATGCTGGGTAGTCTTCCACAGTGGATAGCCACAACATTAATTTCATCCATTCTCTTAGAGATAGACACTTAGATTGCCATTAACTTCGCACTACCACCACCAATGCCACAGTGGCATCCTTATCATTCCCTACTGGACCAGTGGGGGATTCCTCTGGGATGTCCCCACTGTGGGACTGTTGGGTCACAGCATATACGTATACTTGATTTCACTCAGGACAGCTGGATTTCTCCCCACCAGCAGTGCCTGAAGTTTCCTGTTTTCCTACATCTTAGCCTACACTTAGTATTATCCACTTTCTTAGTATTATCCAAATTTGGCCAAGCTAATGGGCGTGAAGCACTTTCTCATTAAAAAAATTTGAATGTCTCTGATTTCTAACTTTGAGCATCTCTTTACATATTCATTAGCCTTTCAGGTATGAAATTGCATGGACTGTGGCTAAAGTCTGGGGCTGGCATTTAAAATATATCTACTCTCTTATAGGACATATTCTCAACTGTGCTTCATAACTGAAAACATTAACCCATGCTTTACTTGGCTTGAAGCCCTGGACCAACTCAGACAGAAGCATGGAGATGGAGCTTCCGGTAGAGCTGGGGTAAAAACAACATGGACTTGTTAATGTCTACAATAAACATTTAATTGTGTGCACAGCATTTCTCAGATATAGGCATTTCTATCAGTTAATAAGAGAAGCCCCTTCCCAGGGCAGAGAGAGATTTTTCCACTCCAAATGGTCAAGAGCTTTCTGGGGGAATGATTACTCTCCAGCATCTGGGCAATCTGAAGCCTGGTCCCATATTGGTCACCAGCTAATCAGTTCATTCAACACCTGAATTGAGTAATCCAGTGATGGGGGAGGTACCAGCCTGGGTCACAAAGAGTTGGAAACAGGGAGAGTAACCTCCAGCCAAACAGAAAAAAACCCCCAAAAAACATTGAAGATGTTTTCTTTGCTGAGAGGGGATGGGAATTGAAAGTCATTCAGATGTGACTGGCTTGAGTGTTGTTCTCCGGGATAATCTGGTTCTCAGATGGGCAGGAGAGAAAGTCAGTCTTATTAAACAGTCTTTCATGCAGGCAACATTTATTTTTTTCTTTGTAGATCAATGATTCTCAAATCTTTTAGGCATAAAAATCATAAAAATCATTTGGGAGTTTTTTTTTTTTTAACAGATTCTAGAAGGAGACACAGGAAACTGCTGACAGTAGTTGCCTCTCTGAAGAGAAACTGGTAGCTGGGAAACGGATAGGAGAGAGACTTTTCCCTTTTGATCTTTTAAATTTTGTACAATTAACATACATTTCCTATTCAAAACCAATTTACATTTAGTTTTAAAATACACATTCCTATCTCTATTTTGATTCTGTGGGTCTGGAATAGGATCTAAGAATCTGCATTTCAACAAGTATTTCATGTGGTTCTAATACAGCTGCCTGTTGGTTCACTTTCTGAGAAAAAATGATATAAAAGAGTGGTTTTTAATCTCTTTTGGATTTACACACACCTATGAATTTCTAATGGAAGCTATGGACTTTTCCCTAGAAAACTGCACATGTATTCAAGGACATAATGTGAATATGTTATGAATACAGCTGCAGGCATTCATGCCATCCCAGTGGCATCATGCCCATCCATGATCCTTATGTTAGGGACCCCTGATATAGAGGTTTTGTTCTATATCATGGCAAGGAGATTTTTTTTTAAGAGAGGAAAATTTATAGAATTGAGAAGATTTTTTAAGTGGGTGTGTGTGTGTGTGTGTGTGTGTGTGTCTGTGTGTGTGTGCATGTGTGTGAGGTGCGTGTGTGTGAGAAAAGAGCAGTGGCAATTTTTACCTTTGGCGACAGGTTCCTTCTCCATTCCTAGAACCCATTCCTAATTAATTAAGGAACAGAAGATGGATCCCTCAACAATTCACTTCCAGCTACATTCTGTCCACAAACACGCTAATGAAATTTGCAGATGACCCCAAAAGAGGATACGCTCCAAACACCAAGAAGGCTAAAGAAATTGTATTAAACATTAGCAATATGGCGAAGAGAATGACACTCAACTTGGAAAAATTTCAAGTTGAGGCATTTGGGGAAATGTAATTGCAAAGAAAATTTTTTGTGGGGAGGGCAACACCTGGAAAATAGCAATGTCTGTAAGAGGCCCAAGGGTGATGCTAAATGGCCAATTAGATACATGTCTGTTGTATAATATTGTGAGAAAAATATGACACTGACCTCTTGTCACAAAATTCTTTCTGTCTGGCCCTAGTAAGATAGCACCTGGGATGCTGTTTTCAGTTTTGGACACTTCATTAGTGGAAAATTATTGACTAGCATTTGGGAATTTGGAGGCAAGAAACAATTAGAAGCATATATTTGACACACCTCAACCATTCAAACAACAGCACAGAGCGAAAGAGGAGTAATAAGACTCTGCACTTAAATTGTGTCACTGAGAAGTTAGAAGTCTCTTCATTTCAACTTCAGCATAGAACCACTGATTGTGGGAGCTGAGAGGGACTTTGGAGATGATTTTTGCTGACCTTTAATTAAGTTCCTGGGCAGTGCCAAATTTTTTAGCTGGGTAGGTTACTCTTGAGCTATGCATTAGACAGAAATCTGGAAAGGGTCCTCTTAAAACATAGATCTGATATTATTCTCCTAATTAAAACCCTCCAATGGATTCCCGCAGCATTTAGAATAAACCCAGCTTTTTATGAGGGCCCACATTGTTCTACTGAATCTGGCTTTTGCCTAAATCTTGGTTTTTACCATTCTCCCTTGAGCTCACCAATTTTTAGCCACAATGGTCTGCCTGCTGTTCCTAGAACTCTCCAAGTTCTTTCCAGCCTCAAGGCCTTTGCAGATGCTGTTTATTCCTCCAGCTCCTTGCATTATTGATTCCTTCTCATCTTTCTTCCTTCCATAACCATGTTATCTAAAGTCTCCATCCCCACTCCATCATGCTGCTTATAGTGTTATCACAATCTGTAATTATTGTTATTTAGTTACTTGTTTATTATCTTTTCCGCCTATTAGGATGTAGAGTCCAGGAGAGCAAGGACCTTTTCTATCTCACCCATTCCTATATTTCCAGTGCCTTGCATGAAGTAATAGCTAACACATGTTGAGTTCTTACTATATTTCTGACCCTGTTCAGTGTCCGACATGTATCAGCTCATTTAATCCTCACAGCAACCCTATGAGATAAAACTATGATTATCTCTACCTTACAAACGGGGAAAGCAAAGTGCAAAGAGGCTAAGCCTAAATAGCCCAAGGTTAAACAGCAAGTAAGTGGTAGGGATAGGATTTGAATCTTGGTAGTGTGACTTGCCCAGGGTCTGAGAAGTTAATGGAATAGCCAAAGCTAGCATCTAGGACTTTTGGCTGTCTGGTGCTATCTGCCTGAAGAACAGGCAATCGATTAATTACTTGGATAGTTATACACTATTATCTTTTCCCTTATGAGAAATTCTGGTAAATGAGAATTTACCTCCATATTTGAGAATGTGTGATCTTGAGTCATTCCTTTTGGGGATAATGAGGAAAAGAAACAATTTAGGAAGGGGGACAGGAACAAAAACAGAAGGTTAAACATATGGTGAAACAAGATTTGAGCTTTTTGTGATGCAGTCTTAAGAGAGGCAAAGAATGCTAAGAGGAAGTAAAGCAAGGATATATTTTTCTGGACCATTAAGAAGCAGGGAATTGGGCTGGTATAAGAAGAATTAAGGGCCTGTGCCTTGGCATGAACTTACTTATTATAGGGCAAAACAAGACCTATATAACTCCATATTTTAGAGAGAGGATTGAGAAATACCTGTTTAGCTAGACCAAACAGACTAAACAAAATATGGCTAAGGACTTTTTGTATTGAGTGTCCAAGTGATTTAGTCTCTGTGAAACCTATGGACCAAGAAAGTGGGAGTCAGTGACAACCTTTTGTTATAGAATCAGAAAGGCATATTTGGATAGAGGAGCCAACAGGGACAACATTTTCTTAATTTGCAGATTATCTGCAACCAAACAAAATAAATTCCCAAGCATCTTGTCAAAACTGCAAAGTTTTTAGCAAGCATGAGATGATACACTGAAATTATTTCGACATATCCTTACTATTCAGAGAGGTGAGGGGAATGTTAACATTAATAGCCTTAATAGTTTTATTAGCAGGAATAAAAACATATCTATAAGGGCTTTCATTGGTTCACTCTTTTTTTTTAAAAATAAATTTATTTATTTATTGGCTACATTGGGTCTTTGATGCTGCTCATGGGCTTTCTCTAGTTGCAGCAAACGGGGGCTACTCTTCATTATGGTGCTTGGGCTCCTCATTGCAGTGGCTTCTCCTGTTGCAGAGCACAGGCTCTAGGTACGTGGGCTTCAGTAGTTGTGGCACACAGGCTCAATAGTTGTGGCACATGGGCTTAGTTGCTCTGCGGCATTGGTTTACTCTTAACGGCCTTGGCTATTTCAACTCTATTTTCCCTGACTCCAGTCTTCACAAAGCAGAGACTGATATTTTAAAAAATTTATCTGTTTAAAACAATTTTTATTTTATTGAATTGCAGTTGATTTACAGTGTCCTGTTACTTTCTACTATACAGCAAAGAGATTCATATATATATACATATATATATACACACAAACATCCTTTTTCATATGCTTTTCCATTATGGTTTATTACAGGGTATTGAATATAGTTCTCTATATTCACTTTACACTAGAGTTTGAAGTGATTTATACACCATCATTACAGTATTAGAGTATTGTAAATTTAACTATATGCTTTCTGTTACCAATTAATTTTAAACTTTCGTGTTTTCTGGTTACTTGTTAGTGTCCTTTCACTTCAGCTTGAAGAAACCCTTTTAGCAATTCTTGTAAGGAAGGTCTAGTGGTGATGAATTTCCTTAGCTTTTGCTTCTCTGGGAAGAGATCCATATTTATAAAACAAAAATCTGATAACATCAATCCTCTGCTTCCAATGGCTCTTTTTTTAAAAGAACTTTTATTGAGATACAGTTAATAGACATTAAACTGAATATATTTAGAGTGTACAATTTGGTATCCCAATCTCCCAATTAATTCCCCCCCCACCCTCCCCGCTTTCCCCACTTGGTGTCCATGTGTTTGTTCTCTACATCTGTGTCTCTATTTCTGCCTTGCAAACCGGTTGATTTGTACCATTTTTCTATAGTCCTCATATATGTGTTAATATATGACATTTTTCTCTTTCTGACTCACGTCACTCTGTATGGCAATCTCTAGGTCCATCCATATCTCTACAAATGTCCCAGTTTCATTGCTTTTTACAGCTGAGTAATATTCCATTGTATATATGTACCACATCTTTTTTATCCATTCATCTGTTGATGGACATTTAGGTTGCTTCCATGTCCTGGCTATTGTAAATAGTGCTGCAATGAACATTGGAGTGCATGTGTCTTTTTGAATTATGGTTTTCTCTGGGTATATGCCCAGCAGTGGGATTGCTGGGTCATACGGTAACTCTATTCTTAGTTTTGCAAGGAGCCTCCATACTGTTCTCCATAGTGGCCAAAGGCTCTCCATTGTTCGTAACATGGCTTATCAAAGTCCTTCATTAACTGCCTTCTCTCTGCTTCATCACCCTTCTTCTCAATGGTAGTAAGTGGCAGAGCTAGGATTTGAGCTCAGATAATAGACTTCCAGAGCCAATACTCTTAATTGCTCGCTTGCATTGTCCCAGCAGTCGGTTGTATTGAATGTCCTTCACTGCCTCCCATGAACTATGTTTTTTCTTGTCTTTAGGCTTCGCTACACGCTGTTGTTTGTGCCTGGACTTTTCTCTGTCCACTCTCTCGGCTTGGAAAATCTCTCCATATTTATGTTTCATATCTTTAGTCTGAAGTTTCTTTAAGAAGTTTTATGGGATTCCCTAACTCTGGGTCAGAAGCCTCTGCCCTATAGTCCTATAGTTCTTCTTCCCCTGACATATAACTTATTTGTTGTATTATAGTTGCCAGTTTATTTATTTACCTCTTTGACAAGAATTTGAATACTGTTATTTCAGGGACTGTGATTATTTTATACATCATTATAGTCCCAGTGCATATAGTAGGCACTGGTAACATATCTGTTGTATACACGAACAGAAGATCCTATTCTGCAAGTTTTAGAAACTTAATACTGGAGGTTGGGAAGAGAATACTGTAGTCACTTTCCTGTTTGGAGCTCTTGTGGGGGCAATTCAAAGCACAACCTAAAAAGGACTCAAAGGCAGAGGGAGATGCTCATGAGAGACAGAAAAAGAGATATCTGGGCTGAGTGGGACCTGCTGCTGCTTTGCTTTTAGAGTTTTCCTCCCCGTGGCTTTTCTTGGCAGGTGGGTCACTGTTTTGGCCGGGTGGGGCCAGGAGCCTCCTCACAGCCGGAAACATCTCGCGGTGCCTCATTACTCGCGAGAGCCTCGCAGAGCTTCCTCACAGCCCCTCACGGTCCCGCGTTGGGTCATTGACAGTTAAGGAACGTTCCATAAGTCCTCGAATGTGCAGGGACCCTCCAACGCGTGCTCCGCCTCTGCCTGACTTTCTGTGGGGCCCAGAACACGGAACTGGAACCGAGAAAACCTGCCGAAGAATGGTGGTCGCCTGACTGGAGCCCCGTCAGGGGAAGAGCTCCGGCGAGTGAGGAAGAGCCTGTCGAGGCTCCCGGCGTTGCCGCCAGCGGCCACCCCAGGCCCAACTCTGGCCTGTGCCCTCCGACAGGCGGAGGACAAAAGGGAAAGCCGGTGTCGGGGAGCGAAAGAGAGGGAGCCAGGAGGGGATTATTTTCCCTGGTCAGCAATGGTGAAGAGTCCCAGTGGACAGAGGAGGCCACCAAGCCGACACCCGACCCTGGGCTGAGGGACCCTGGGCTGAGGTCGGAGAGCAGCAGGTGGCGGCGGCTCAGAAGACAGGTGAGCAGCACCCCCTTTTGAGGACTCCTGAAGGGGCTAACGGAGGAGGGGGTATCCCGAGAAAACATGGACTCCCTGCTAATGAAGGGGGTGGGGACTGAGAGCACAAGATTGGGGTTATGGCCCTGAGGGGACCGTTCTGGAAGACCATGGAAAATACTGGTTGTATTTAGACTTAGATGTGATGCAATCAGGTGACCCTTCATGGAGTGAGTGGGTAGGACTCAGCTGAAGAAACTACTTGTTATTATAAAAATGTTAATATAAAATCACCATAGAAATAACTCCAGCACTGGCTGAGGAATCTCCAAACTTATTTGCTTCGCCTGAGTCCAGAGATGTAGCTATGTTACGTTTCTTGCTCGCCCTCATTCTGTTGTCCTCCTTCCCTTCTTCCCTTCCTCACTTTTCACTCCTCCCCTTGCTTCTTTTCCCCCTCATGACTACCTTCTTCCTTCCATCAAACCTGGAGTTCTTAACCTTAGAATCTGGTGGTCTGCGAACTACAGTGGAAAGAAAAATCACATTTGTTTAACATCTAAATAAAAATTTTGCGTCTTTATCAATTATGAAAAGTGATCGTAAACGCCTTGTCTGTAACCTCGTAAACCACAGGAGTACTGGCAGTACCCATGACTGTCATCAGTAGAAATCAAGTGATATTAACAGTACCTCTCCCTTGCCACCAGATAAACCACAGATGTCATTCACATTGTGGTGTGTAGAAATATTTTTGCTGACTACTATAAAATTATGAGTTATTTGACTTGCCACTTGATCTTTTATTCAGTGCATTAACACTGAAGCATTTAATATTATGTCATTAACTTTAAAAAATATTTTGACAACTATAGTACAATATAATTCTTTTCCTTTGCATACTTCTTATCCATTCCTGATCTTGCTACGGTGCGTAGAAGGAAAATTGGTGCTGATCTTGAGGAAGTGAATGACCCAAATCACTGGGCCACAAATCTTTTTCCAGTTTAGTGGTTTCCAGTTCTTTATTTCAACGAAATAGAAGGAGGAGCCAACGTAGTTGTTAACTGATAGATAGTTAAAAGTAATTTTTAGTAATAGGTCACTGTGGGATTTTTGGCAAATAACTCTGGAGATCAAAGAATTATGGGCACAGAGGGAAGAGAGAAAGATGGCGGCGAAGTAGAGAGACGTGGAGTGCATCCCTCTCCACAGATGCATTGGGAATGCACGGAAGGACGCAGTCATTCCCACAGAGAACCAGCTGAACACCAGCAGACGGCCTCGGACACCAGAAAGGGCTGCGGGGAGCCTGACATAGCCGGTAGGGAGGCATCTACGAGGGCTCAAAGAGGGTGAAGCGGCGGAGCTGTGGCAGACGGGAGGGAGTGAGAAACATATGGAGGGTCCGCAGCGCAGCTCAGCGTTCCCGGACCGAGACATCGATCCGCGGCTGAACGGAGGGTCCAGGAGCGGGAGCGTGGGAACCGGAGAGCTGGTTCAGGGTGAGAAACATTGTTGCCGGTAGGGTGACGGACCGAGAGGACAGGAGGGAGGAGGTCCGCGGAGAGGAGTGCCAGTCCCTGAGAGCTGCCCGGCCATGATGGCGGCTGGAGGCTGCAGGCTCCCGGGCTGGGGGGAGGAGCCGCGCGCATAGCCTCTCCCTCTCTTTCGGCTCCTCTGCAACAGGCAGCGGAGAGACGCCCTGCGGGCCACCTAAGGCGCGCAGGGATAACAAGCACCCTCAGGCACTCGGGCGGGGCTAGATTAAAACTCCTTGCAACGCCAGCAGCAGGGAGGCTGCCGAGAGAAAAAAAAAAAAAAAAAAACCAGCATCAAAAAGAAAAAACCCCGAGAGAGGCCCAACTCTAAGACTTTCTGTGTACGCCTGAGCCACCAGCGCCCTCTGCAACAGGCATCTCCAAGCCTGACTGAAGCAACAGTGCGCCACTGCTCACTCACTCCCAGGAGAAGGAGCCACTATTGCACCCTCTCCCTCCCCACACACCGAGGCTTACAGACGAATAATAAAGGAACCTCTGCTGGTCACAGAATAACGCAAAAAAAAAACACCCAAGGCAAGGAGAAGGACACTTACAGCTGAGATGCTAAGGAAACAGAAATAGTAGTATCAATACCTATTGAACTGCTCCATTCGGGGATCAGTTCTGGATTTTTTTTTTTTTTTTTTTCCTTTCTCTCTTTTTTTTTTTTTTTTTTTTTTTTTTGGATTTATTAAATACGATCTTAGCCCTAAGGGATCTACAAGTTTTACAACATAATTTTTTAAGGATATTTTTTACTCTTTTTTTTTTTTTTGCCTTTTTATATACTTCTATATCTAGCTAAGTTTTTGGTAGTACGGACAAAATATCTTTCATACTTTCCTTTCATCCCTTTCTTTTATACACTTCTATTCCTTTCTTTTTCTTTGCATATTTCCAACCACATTACGCTCTTCTGTTCCCCTTTCTTCCAGCCATTTTAAGTTTATTTTATCTTAACATACTTATAAGCAACACTATCGGTCTGCTCAGACTCCTTGCTCTATTCTTCAGATGATGCACTGCCTTGGTATTAATATTAGGCTTTTGTCTTTATCTTAGTTCTTATTACAGTTGTCTAATTACATTCTGAGAATATCCATTCTCTCTGGTGGTACTCCAGCTCATTTCTATATTTGATCCTAGCTTACAAAATCTCCCTGGATTGATGTTTGTACGTGTAGGGTGTTATTTGTTGTTTGTTTGCTTTTGCTTTTGTCTCTGATTTGTTCTGTTTCAGTTGTCAATTTCTGCTGGGTTTCTCTTTGAATATCTGATAGCACACTGGGGTTCTGTCAGGTCTTTCTAGAGCCTTATGTCCTAACGGATTCAATAATTGTGTGTCTTATACATGTATGTGTTTCCTAGACTGAATATTCGTCTACTCCAATACTTGGACATTATTCTGAGGCTTGGACAGTCTTCTATAAACACCTCTATCACCAGGACAAGCAACCCCAAAAGCTTGGACAACCATGAGGAAACAAAGAAACCCCATGCAGGCAAAGGAGCAGGAAAAAAACCCACAAGACCAAATAAATGAGGAGGAAATAGGAAAAATGCCTGAAAAAGAATTTAGAGTAATGATAGTAAAAATGATACAAAATCTCGATAACAAAATAGAGAAAGTACAAGAAACAGTTCATAAGAACTCAGAAAAACAAACAGCAATGGATAACAAAATAACTGAAATTAAAAATACTCTAGATGCTATAACCAGCAGAATGACTGAGGCAGAAGAACGAATAAGTGAGTTGGAAGATAGCATGGGAGAAATAAACGCCACAGAGCAGGAAAGAGAAAAAAGAATAAAAAGACTAGAAGACAGCCTCAGAGACCTCAGTGATAACCTTAAACGTACCAACATTCGAATTATAGGCATCCCAGAAGAAGAAGAAAACAAGAAAGGGTCTGAGAAAATCTTTGAAGAGGTTATAGTGGAAAACTTCCCCAACATGGGAAAGGAAATAATTCACCAAGTCCAAGAAGCACAGAGAGTCCCATACAGAATAAACCCAAGGAGAAATACACCAAGACACCTATTAATCAAACTAACGACAATTAAACACAAAGAAAAAATATTAAAAGCAGCAAGAGAAAAGCAACAAACAACATATAAGGGAAAACCCATCAGGATAACAGCTGACCTTTCTACAGAAACTCTGCAGGCCAGAAGGGAATGGCAGGATATACTGAAAGTCCTGAAAGAGAGAAACCTACAGCCAAGAATACTCTACCCAGCAAGAATCTCATTCAGATTTGAGGGAGAAATCAAAAGCTTTCCAGACAAGCAAAAGGTAAGAGAATTCAGCACCACCAAACCAGCCTTACAACAAGTGCTAAAGGAACTTCTCTAAGTAGGAAACACAAGAAAAGGAAAACACCTACAAATACAAACCCAAAACAATTCAGAAAATGGTAATTGGAACACACGTCAATAATCACTTTAAATGTAAATGGATTAAATGCTCCAACCAAAAGACACAGACTGGCTGAATGGATACAAAAACAAGACCCTTCTATATGCTGCCTACAAGAAACCCACTTCAGACCAAGGGATACATATAGACTGAAAGTGAAGGGATGGAAAAAGATATTCCATGCAAATGGAAGTCAAAAGAAAGCTGGAGTAGCAATACTCATATCAGACACATTAGACTTTAAAGTAAAGACTATTAAAAGAGACAAGGAAGGGCACTACATAATGATCAAGGGATCCATCCAAGAAGAACATATCACAATGGTAAATATCTATGCCCCCAATATAGGAGCACCTCAATACATAAGGCAAATACTAACAGCTATAAAAGGGGACATCGACAGTAACACAATTATAGTGGGAGACTTGAACACCCCACTTACATCAATGGACAGATCATCCAAACAGAAAATAAATAAAGACACACAAGCTTTAAATGACACATTAGACCATCTCGACTTAATTGATATTTATAGGACATTCCATCCAAAAACGACAGACTACACGTTCTTCTCAAGTGCACACGGAACATTTTCCAGGATAGATCACATCTTGGGTCACAAATCAAACCTCAGCAAATTCAAGAAAATTGAAATCATATCAAGCATCTTCTCAGACCACAACGCCATGAGACTAGATATCAATTACAGGAAAAAAACTGCAAAAAATACAAACACGTGGAGGCTAAACAATTCACTATTAAACAACCAAGGAATCACTACAGAAATCAAAGAGGAAATCAAAAAGTATCTAGAAACAAATGACAACGAAAACACAACAACCCAAAACCTATGGGACGCAGCAAAAGCAGTTCTAAGAGGGAAGTTTATAGCAATACAGTCCTACCTTAAGAAACAAGAAAATGATCGAATAAACAACCTAACCTTACACCTCAAACAACTAGAGAAAGAAGAACAAAGAAACCCCAAAGCGAGCAGAAGGAAAGAAATCATAAAGATCAGAGCAGAAATAAATGAAAAAGAAAGGAAAGAAACCATAAGAAAAATAAATAAAACTAAAAGCTGGTTCTTTGAGAAGATTAACAAAATTGATAAACCATTCGCCAGACTCATCAAGAAAAAAAGGGAGAAGATGCAAATCAACAGAATTAGAAATGAAAAAGGAGAAGTCACAACGGACACCTCAGAAATACAAAACATCATGAGAGACTACTACAAGCAACTATATGCCAATCAATTGGATAACCTGGAAGAAATGGATACATTCTTAGAAAAATACAATCTTCCAAGACTGAACCAGGAAGAAATAGAAACCATGAACAGAGCAATCACAAGTACAGAAATTGAGGCAGTGATTAAAAATCTCCCAACACACAAAAGCCCAGGACCAGATGGATTCACTGGCGAATTCTATCAAACATTTCGAGAAGAGTTAACACCTATCCTTCTCAAACTCTTCCAAAATATTGCAGAAGGTGGAGCACTCCCAAACTCATTCTACGAGGCTACCATCACCCTGATACCAAAACCAGGCAAAGATGTCACAAAAAAAGAAAACTACAGACCAATATCACTGATGAATATAGATGCAAAAATCCTCAACAAAATACTAGCTAACAGACTGCAACAGCACATTAAAAAAATCATACACCACGATCAAGTGGGGTTTATCCCTGGGATGCAAGGATTCTTCAATATACGCAAATCAATCAACGTGATACATCATATCAACAAATTGAAGGATAAAAACCATATGATCATTTCAATAGATGCAGAAAAAGCTTTTGACAAAGTTCAACATCCATTTATGATAAAAGCTCTCCAGAAAATGGGCATAGAAGGAAATTACCTCAACATCATAAAAGCCATATATGACAAACCAAAAGCCAACATTGTTCTCAATGGAGAAAAACTGGAAGAATTCCCTCTAAGAACAGGAACAAGACAAGGGTGTCCACTCTCACCACTGTTATTCAACATAGTTTTGGAAGTGTTAGCCACAGCAATCAGAGAAGAAAAAGAAATTAAAGGAATCCAAATTGGAAAAGAAGAAGTAAAATTATCACTCTTTGCAGATGACATGATACTATATATAGAAAACCCTAAAGACTCTACCAGAAAACTGCTAGCACTCATTGATGAGTTTAGTAAAGTAGCAGGATACAAAATTAATGCCCAGAAATCTCTTGCATTCCTATACACTAACAATGGAAGAGCAGAAAGAGAAATTAAGGAAACTCTCCCATTCACCATTGCAACAAAAAGAATCAAATACCTAGGAATAAACCTGCCTAAGGAGGCAAAAGATCTGTATGCAGAAAACTTTAAGACATTGATGAAAGAAATCAAAGATGACACAAACAGATGGAGGGACATACCATGTTCCTGGATTGGAAGAATCAACATCGTGAAAATGACTGTACTACCCAAAGCAATTTACAGATTTAATGCAATCCCGATCAGATTACCAATGGCATTTTTCACAGAACTAGAGCAAGAAATCTTACGATTTGTATGGAAACGCAAAAGACCCCGAATAGCCAAAGCAATCTTGAGAAGGAAAAATGGAGTTGGTGGAATCAGGCTCCCTGACTTCAAACTATACTACAAGGCCATAGTGATCAAGACAGTATGGTACTGGCACAAAAACAGAAAGGAAGATCAATGGAATAGAATAGAGAACTCGGAAGTAAGCCCAAACACATATGGGCACCTTATCTTTGACAAAGGAGGCACGAGTATACAATGGAAAAAAGACAGCCTCTTCAATAAGTGGTGCTGGGAAAATTGGACAGCAACATGTAAAAGAATGAAATTAGAACACTTCCTAACACCATACACAAAAATAAACTCCAAATGGATTAAAGACCTACATGTAAGGCCAGACACTATAAAACTCCTAGAGGAAAACATAGGCAGAACACTCTTTGACATACATCAAAGCAACATCCTTTTTGACCCACCTCCTAGAATCATGGAAATAAAATCAAGAATAAATGAATGGGACCTCATGAAACTTAAAAGCTTTTGCACAGCAAAAGAAACCATAAACAAGACTAGAAGTCAACCCTCAGAATGGGAAAAAATAATTGCCTATGAAACAACGGACAAAGGATTAACCTCCAAAATATACAAGCAGCTCAGGCAGCTTCATACCAAAAAAGCAAATAACCCAATCCACAAATGGGCAGAAGACCTAAATAGACATTTCTCCAAAGAAGACATACAGATGGCCAACAAACACATGAAAAGAAGCTCAACATCACTAATCATCAGAGAAATGCAAGTCAAAGCCACAATGAGGTATCACCTCACACCAATCAGAATGGCCATCATCACAAAGTCTGGAAACAACAAATGTTGGAGAGGGTGTGGAGAAAAGGGAACTCTCCTGCACTGTTGGTGGGACTGTAAGTTGGTACAGCCACTATGGAAAACAATTTGGAGGTTCCTTAAAAAACTACAAATAGAACTACCATATGATCCAGTCATCCCACTCCTGGGCATATACCCAAAGAAAACCATAATCCCAAAAGAAACTTGTACCATAATGTTTATTGCAGCACTCTTTACAATAGCCAGGACATGGAAGCAACCTAAATGCCCATCAACAAATGAATGGATACAGAAGATGTGGCATATATATACAATGGAATATTACTCAGCTATAAAAAGGGATGAGATGGAGCTATATGTAATGAGGTGGATAGAACTACAATCTGTCATACAGAGTGAAGTAAGTCAGAAAGAGAAGGACAAATATTGTATGCTAACTCACATATACGGAATCTAAAAATGGTACTGATTAACTCAGTGACAAGAACAAGGAAGCAGATACAGAGAATGGACTGGAGAACTCGAGGTATGGGAGGGGGCGGGGGGTGAAGGGGAAACTGAGAAGAAGCGAGAGAGTAGCACAGACATATATATACTACCAACTGTAAAATAGTCAGTGGGAAGTTGTTGTATAACAAAGGGAGTCCAACTCGAGGATGGAAGATGCCTTAGAGGACTGGGGCAGGGAGGGTGGGGGGGAATCGAGGGGGGGGGCGTCAAGGAAGGGAGGGAATATGGGGATATGTGTATAAAAACAGTTGATTGAACCTGGTGTACCCCCAAAAAAATAAAATAAAATAAAAAAAAAAAAAAAAGAATTATGGGCTGTTGCCATAGCAAAATGATTATTATTCCTAGTTACTTGTTTATGTAAATAAGCTTCCTCAGCATTTGTATTTAAAAATAAATAAATATAGGAAAGGGATTGATTTTGTACATCGACTATTACTGTCAGTACAAGCGTGGATTCATGAGATAAAAGCCACATTTATCTCACTGAGAGATATGATGCAAATATGATTTTTCTTATGTTTAATATATACATTTTATTATGTTTATGCTGTTTTGCTCAATTGGGTGCTAAAACTAATTGTAATGACAGTGTAACTCAGAAGAAATTTTTTAATACTCTGAGCCTCCAGAACTATAAGAGGATAAGTTTATTTTGTTTTAAGCCAACAGAGCTATGGTAATTTGTTACAGCAGCCACAGGAAATTAATAATAGGGTTTATAGTGTATGCAGTTGTTCAGTTTTAGTACATACTGCCAAATAGTTGTCCAGAGTGGTTGTACCAATTTACACTCCCAGTAGCAGTGTATGAGAGTTCTTTTTGCTTTACATCAAGGGTTGGGGGTTAGATATCGAAGAACAGGAATGTAAATATTTTAGGCTTTATAGGCCATATGGACTTATGGCAGATACTCAGCTCTGCTATTGTAGCATGAAAGAAGCCAAAGACAAAACATAAATGAATGAGCATGGCTGCATTCCTATAAAAGTTTATTT
This sequence comes from Hippopotamus amphibius kiboko, assembly GCF_030028045.1. Lineage (NCBI taxonomy): Eukaryota > Metazoa > Chordata > Mammalia > Artiodactyla > Hippopotamidae > Hippopotamus > Hippopotamus amphibius. Next base: position 30,458,051 of record NC_080190.1, read on the forward strand.
ACAAGTAAGGTGGTGGTGAGTCTTATTTTGCTGACCCTTGCTCTATGTCTTTGTCAACACTTGGTATTTTCTTTTTCTTGGCTTTTTTTAAAAAATATATCTTTATTGGAGTATAACTGCTTTACAGTGTTGTGTTAGTTTCTGCAGTACAGCAAAGTGAATCAGCTATATGTATACATATATCCCCACATTCCCTCCCTCTTGAGCCTCCTTGTACTTTTCATTTTAGCCATTCTGGTAGCATGTAGTGATATCTCATTATGGTTATTTATTCACTCATTCATTCATTCATTCATGCTGCATTGGGTCTTAGTTGAGGCACACAGGATCTTTGTTGTGGCATGTTGGCCTCTCAGCTGTGGCATGTGGACTCCTTGCTGTCGCATGTGGACCCCTAGTTGTGGCATGCATGTGAGATCCAATTCCCCAACCAGGGATCTAACCCAGGCCGCCTGCATTGGGAGAGTGGAGTCCCACCCACTGGACCGCCAGGGAAGTCTCTCATTATAGTTTTAAGTCACACATCTCTGATGACTAATGAAGTTGAACAGGTGTTGACCACTTAGACATACTCTTTTGTGAAAGGCCTGTTCAAGTGTTTTGCTAATTTTTAAAATACAGTAAGTACCCTATAGATTAACCTTCAAGTTGTGAACTTTCAAAGATGTGAACTTGTGTGCCAGCCCCCATATGCCAGCTGTTGTACTGTACTACTGTACTTTTCAAGGTACTGTACTGTAGGATTAAAAATGTTTTCTTTATTTTTTGTGTTTGTTTTGTATGTACAAATTATTTGTGTGAGAAGTATTATAAACCTATTACAGTATAGTACTATATACCAATTATGTTAGTTGGGTACCTAGGCTAACTTTGTTGGACTTACAAACAAATTGGACTTACAAATGTGCTTTTGGAATGGAACTCATTTGTACGTACGGAACTTACTGCACTGGTATGAGATATAATCCACATACTATCAAATTCATCCTTTTAAAAAAGCATGCAATTCAGTGGTCATAAGTATATTTACAGAGTTGTGTTACCATCACCACTACCTAATTTCACAGCATATTCTTAACCCCCGCCCCCGACAAAGAAAGCTCCATGACCATTAACAATTACTCTCCATTCCTTCTACTCCTGCCCCCTGGAAACCACTAATCTACTTTCTGTCTCTATGAATTTGCTTATCCTGGACATTTCATATAAGTGGAATCATAGAATATGTGATCTTTTGTGTCTGGGCTTCTTTCACGTAACATAATGTTTTCAAAGTCCACCCATGTTGTAGCATATATCAGTACTTCATTCCTTTTTATGGTCAGATAATATTCCATTGTATTGGATAGATCACATTTTGTTTATCCATTCATCAGTTGGTAGACATTTGGATTGTTTCCAGTTTTGTCTGTTTTGAAGCTGTGAACATTCATGTATGAGTTTTTGTGTGGACATTTAAAAAAAAATTTTTTTTTAGTTTTCTTTCACAGTAACTTTTTTTTAAGCTCTTTCTTGGAATATAATTACTTTATACTGTTGTGCCAGTTTTTGCTGTGCAACAAAGTGAACCAGCTGTATTTATACATATATCCCCATATCTCCTCCCTCCCGTGACTCCTTCCTATCTTCCCTATCTCAGCCCTCTAAGTCATCACGCATCATCGAGTTGATCTCCTTGTGTTGTGCAGCAGCTTCCCACTAGCTATCTGTTTTACATTTGGTAGTGTATACATGTCAGTGATACTCTCTCACTTCGTCCCAGCTTCCCCTTCACCCCCCACCTGGTGTCCTCAAGTCCGTTCTCTACATCTGCATCTTTATTCTTGCCCTGTCACTGGGTTCTTCAGTACCATTTTTTTTAGATTCTATATATATGAGTTATCATACAGTATTTGTTTTTCTCTTTCTGGCTTACTTTGCTCTATATGACAAATTTTAGGTCCATCCACCTCACTACAAATAACCCAGTTTCATTCCTTTTTATGGATGAGTAATATTCTATTGTATATGCGTGCCACATCTTCTTTATCCATTCATCTGTTGATGAGCATTCAGGTTGCTTCCACGTCCTGGCTATTGTAAATAGTGCTGCAATGAACATTATGGTACATGTTTCTTTTTGGATTATGGTTTTCTCTGGGTATGTGCCCAGTAGTGGGATTGCTGGGTCACATGGTAGTTCTATTTTTAGTTTTTAAAGGAAACTCCATGCTGTTTTCTATAGTGGCTGTACCAGTTTACATTCCCATCAACAGTGCAGGAGGGTTGCCTTTTCTCCGCACCCTCTCCAGCATTCATTGTTTGTTGATTTTTTGATGATGGCCATTCTGACCAGTGTGAGGTGATACCTCATTGTGGCTTTGGCTTGCATTTCTCTAATGATTAATGATGTTGAGTATCTTTTCATGTGTTTGTTAGCCATCTGCATGTCTTCTTTGGAAAAATATCTATTTAGGTCTTCAACCCATTTTTGGATTGGGTTATTTGCTTTTTTGGCATTAAGCTGTATGAGCTGCTTGTATATTTTGGAGATTAATCCTTTGTCATTTGCCTCATTGGCAAATATTTTCTCCCATTCTGAGGGCTTTCTTGTCTTGTTTGTGGTTTCTTTTGCTGTGCAAAAGCATTTAAGTTTCATTAGGTCCAATTTGTTTATTTTTGATTTTATTTCCATTATTCATGGAGGTGGGTCAAAAAGGATCTTGCTTTGATTTATATCATAGAGTGTTCTGCTGATGTTTTCCTCTAAGAGTTTTATAGTGTCTGGCCTTACATGTAGCTCTTTAATCCATTTTGAGTTTATTTTTGTGTATGGTGTGGAAGTGTTCTAAATTTATTCTTCTACATGTAGCTGTCCAATTTTCCCAGCACCACTTATTAAAAAGGCTGTCTTTTTTCTATTGTATATTCTTGCCTCCTTTGCCAGAGATAAAGTGCCCATATGTGCGTGGATTTATCTCTGGGCTCTCTATTCTGTTCCATTGATCTATATTTCTGTTTTTGTGCCAGTACCATACTGTCTTGATCACTGTAGCCTTGTAGTATAGTTTGAAGTCAGGGAGCCTGATTCCTCCAGCTCTGTCTTTCCTTCTCAAGATTGCTTTGGCTATTCGGGGTCTTTTGTGTTTCCATACAATCATAAGATTTCTTGTTCTAGTTCTGTGAAAAATGCCATTGGTAATTTGATAGGGATTGCGTTGAATCTGTAAATTGCTTTGGGTAGTACAGTCATTTTCACAATGTTGATTCTTCCAATCCAAGAACATGGTATATCCCTCCATCTGTTTGTGTCATCTTTGATTTCTTTCATCAGTGTCTTATAGTTTTCTGCGTACAGATCTTTTGCCTCCTTAGGCAGGTTTATTCCTAGGTATTTTATTCTTTTTGTTGCAGTGGTAAATGGGAGCATTTCCTTAATTTCTCTTTCTGCTCTTTCTGTTGTTAGTGTATAGGAGTGCAAGAGATTTCTGCACATTAATTTTGTATCCTGCTACTTGACTAAATTTATCGATTAGTGCTGGCAGTTTTTTGGTAGCATCTTTAGGGTTTTCTATGTATAATATCACGTCATCTGCAAAGAGTGACAATTTTATTTCTTCTTTTCCAATTTGGATTCTTTTTACTTCATTTTCTTCTCTGATTGCTGTGGCTAACACTACCAAAACTGTGCTGTATAATAGTGGTGCATGTGGGCACCCTCATCTCATTCCTGGTCTTAGGGGAAATGCTTTCAGTTTTTCACCATTTAGAGTGATGTTGGCTGTTGGTTTGTCATATATGGCTTTTATCATGTTGAGGTAACTTCCTTCTATGCCCACTTTCTGGAGAGTTTTTATCATAAATGGATGTTGAATTTTGTCAAAAGCTTTTTCTGCATCTATTGAGATGATCATATGGTTTTTATCCTTCAATTTGTTAATGTGATGTATCACATTGATTGATTTGCATATATTGAAGAATCCTTGCATTCCAGGAATTAAACCACACTTGATCATGGTGTATGATCTTTTTAATGTGCTGTTGGATTTGCTAGTATTTTGTTGAGGATTTTTGCATCTATATTCATCAGTGATATTGGCCTGTAATTTTCTTTTTTTGTGACATCTTTTTCTGGCTTTGGTGTCAGGATGATGGTGGCCTCGTAGAATGAGTTTGGGAGTCTTCCTCCTTCTGCTATATTTTGGAAGAGTTTGAGAAGGATAGGTGTCAGCTCTTCTCTAAATGTTTGATAGAATTCTCCCGTGAAGCCATCTGGCCCTGGGCTTTTGTTTGTTGGGAGATTTTTAATCACAGTCTCAATTTCCGTACTTGTGATTGGTCTGTTTATATTTTCAATTTCTTCCTGGTTCAGTCTTGGCAGATTGTACTTTTCTAAGAATTTATCCATTTCTTCCAGATTATCCAATTTATTGGCATATAGTTGCTTGTAATAGTCTCTCATGATCTTTTGTATTTCTCTGGTGTCAGTTGTTACTTCTCCTTTTTCATTTCTAATTCTGTTGATTTGCATCTTCTTTTTTTTTCCTGATGAGTCTGACTAATGGCTTATCAGTTTTGTTTATCTTCTCAAAGAACCAGGTTTTAGTTTTATTGATCTTTGCTATTGTGTCCTTGATTTCTTTTTCATTTATTTCTGATCTGATCTTTATGATTTCTTTCCTTCTGCTTGCTTTGGGTTTTCTTTGTTCTTTCTCTAATTGTTTTAGGTGTAAGGTTAGCTTATTTATTCAAGAGTTTTCTTTTTTTTTTTGAGGTAGGATTGTATTGCTATAAACTTCCCTCTTAGAACTACTTTTGCTGCATCCCATAGGTTTTGGGTCATTGTATTTTCATTGTCATTTCTTTCTAGGTATTTTTCGATTTCCTCTTTGATTTCTTCAGTGATTTTTTTGGTTGTTTAATAATGTATTGTTTAGTCTCCATGTGTTTGTATTTTTTACAGTGTTTTTTTCCTGTAACTGATATCTAGTCTCATGGCGTTGTGGTCGGAGAAGATGCTTGATACTATTTCAGTTTTCTTGAATTTACTGAGGCTTGATTTGTTACCCAAGATGTGATCTATCCTGGAGAATATTCTGTGTGCACTTGAGAAGAAAGTGTACTCTGTATTTTTTGGATGGAATGTCCTATAAATATCAATTAAGTCAAGATGGTCTAATGTGTCATTTAGAGCTTGTGTTTCCTTATTTATTTGCTGTATGGATGAACTGTCCATTGGTGTAAGTGGGGTGTTGAAATCTCCTGCTATTATTGTGTAACTGTCGATTTCCCCTTTTATGGCTGTTAGCATTTGCCTTATGTATTGAGGTGCTCCTATATTGGGTACATAGATGTTTGCAATTGTTATATCTTCTTCTTGGATGGATCCCTTGGTCATTATGTAGTGTCCTTCCTTGTCTCTTGTAATAATCTTTACTTAAAGTCTAATGTATCTGATAATGATTATTGCTACTCCAGCTTTCTTTCTTTCTTTCTTTTTTTTTTTTTGAGAGTTGTGAGTTTAGTTTTATTTGGGGAAAAATGAGGACTGTATCCCAGGAGACAGCATTCTAGATAGCTCTGAGAAACTGTTCCCAAGAAGTAGGGGGGAAGCTCAGTATGTATGTGGTTTTGGTGAAAGGGGAAAACATGAAATCAAGCACATATTGTTTACAGAAGGTTTCTGCTAGTCTCCTGTAGGCTAGTCACGAGGAGCAGTTGTCACTATGAAGGATTTTAGTGTTTTTCTAGATATGAGGAGATACAAGAATTGCGCTTATAAAGTTGGCTTCTGAAAACATCTGACTATCTGAAGACCTGTTCTGCCAGTTTTTCACAGAGCACAGAGTGCCTCATTTCAGCTCTCCACCCATAACTCCTTTCAGGGGGTTGTTCGCAGTCTCCAACTGTCTTTTGACTTCCATTTGCATCGAATATCTTTTTCCATACTCTTATTTTCAGTCTGTATGTGTCCCTAGGTCTGAAGTGGGTTTCTTGTAGACAGCATATATAAGGGTCTTGTTTTTGTATCCATTCAGCCAGTCTGTGTCTTTTGGTTGGAGTTTTTAATCCATTTACATTTAAGGTGATTATTGACATGTATGTTCCTATAACCATTTTCTTAATGGTTTTGGGTTTGTTTTCATAGGTCTTTTCCTTTTCTTGTGTTTCCTGCCTAGAGATGTTCCTTTAGCAGTTGTTGTAAGGCTGGTTTGGTGGTGCTGAATTCTCTTAACTTTTGCTTGTCTGTAAAGCTTTTGATTTCTCCATTGAATCTGAATGAGTTTCTTGCTGGTAGAGTATTCTTAGCTGAAGGTTTTTCTCTTTCAAGACTTTAAGTATATTCTGCCACTCCCTTCTGGCCTGTAGAGTTTCTGCAGAAAGATCAGCTGTTATCCTTATGGGTTTTCCCTTATATGTTATTTGTTGCTTTTCTCTTGCTGCTTTTAATATTTTTTCTTTGTGTTTAATTGTTGTTAGTTTTATTAACATGTGCCTCGGTGTGTTTATCCTTGGGTTTATTCTGTATGGGACTCTCTGTGCTTCTTGGACGTGATTTACTATTTCCTTTCCCATGTTTGGGAAGTTTTCCACTATGACCTCTTGAAATATTTTCTCAGACCCTTTCTTTTTTTCTTCTTCTTCTGAAACACCTATGATTTGAATGTTGGTGCACTTAATGTTGTCCCTAGGTCTCTGAGACTGTCTTCCATTCTTTTTACTCTTTTTTCTTTTTCCTGCTCTGTGGCAGTTATTTCCATCATTCTGTCTTCCAACTCCCTTACTTGTTCTTCTGCCTCAGTTATTCTGCTGTTTACACCATCTAGAGTGTTTTCAATTTCAGTTGCTGTATTGTTCATTACTATTTGTTTGCTCTTTAGTTCGTCTTTGTCCTTATTAAATGTTTCTTGTATTGTCTCTATTTTGTTTTCAAGATTTTGGATCATCTTTAGTATCATTACTCTGAATTTTTTTTCAGGCAATTTGCCTATTTCCTCTTCATTTATTTGGTCTTATGGGTTTTTATCTTGCTCCTTTGCCTGCAAGGTGTTTCTTTGTTTTCTCATTTTGTCTAATTTATAGTATTTGCTGTCTGTTTTCCCTATGCTGCCTGGTAGTAATTCCTCTTGTTTCTGTTCTCTGCCCGCTGTGGTGAGGTTAGTCCAGTATCTTGAGTAGGCTTCCTGATGGGAGGGTCTGGTGCCTCCTTTCTGGTGTGTGGATCTGAGTCTTTTCCCTCTGATGAGCAGGGCTGTGTCAGGGTGTGTGTTTTAGGGTATCTGTGAGCTTAATATAGGTTTAGGTAGTCTGTGTACTGATGGGTGGGTTTGTGTTCCTGTCTTGTTTGTAGTTTTGTGTGAGGTATCCAGCACTGGCAGTTGCAGGCAGTCGGGTGAAGCCAGGTCTTGGACTCTGATAGAGGCCTCTGTTAGAGTTCTCTGTGGTTAATCTTCCCTGTGGCTGAGGACTCTCTAGTGGTCTAGTGTTCTGGACCCAGTGCTCCCTCCCCAGAGCCTCTGACTTGACTTCTGGTCAAGGAATCCAGACTCCAGGGGTCCCTCGTCCTGGCAATAAAGGGGATTAAAGAAGTCTATCCAAGCCCCAGACTAATCATAAAAGGTTAAGTCAAACAAACAAAATACTAAATCAAGGAAACACGTACATGCACAAAAAAGAGAAAAACAGAACCCAATATAACACAAAGCACTAGAACAACCTGACAGAAGAACCCCAGAATGCAATCAGACAAAGAGAAAACCAACGAAAATTCAAAACCAATCCTCCCCACCCCAAAACAAAAACAAAAACAAAAACAAAAACCAGGTAAGTTGTGAAAATAAGCACCAAATATAACAGCGACCAAATAGAAAGAAGGAGCACATATAACAAAGAGCAAGAGAACAACCAGATAGACTGAAGATCCCCAAAACAAAATCAAACAATTATAATTAGAACTAAGGTAAAGACAAAAACCAAAGCAGTGTGTCTTCTGAAGAATAAAGCAAGGAAACAGAGCAGACCAGTAATATTGATTAAAAGTATAATAAGATAAAATAAAATAAAAAGGATTAAAACACAGAGCAACAGAAGAGCATAGTATGACTGGAAATATAAAAAGAAAAAAAAATAGAAATGTATTAAAGATAAAGAAGAAGAGAATATAGGGGAGATAAACTTAGCACTACAAAAAAGCTAGCTAGAAATAGAAATATATAAAAAGGCTACAAATAAAAATAAAAGTAAAAAATAGAATAAAAAGTATGTTATAAAACATGAAGATCCCTTAGGACTAAGATCATAATTAAAAAATAAAAAGCTAGAGCTGACAACAGAATGGATCAGATCAATAGAATTAATAATAATAACTCTGTTTCCTTGGGGTCTCAGATGTAAGTGTCCTTGTACATGCCTTGAGCCTCAAGCCACCTTCGCTTCCCCAAGAGGCCCTCCTCTACCTCTGGATTGGACTCTGGACCTGCTGTGGGTCCTATGGGGTCCACTTAGGCTCAGACCTGGCCCAGTGCCTGTGTGTGCTTGCTGCCACAGTCCACAGCTGCCAGAGCTACACTGTTTTCATTTGTGGGAACATTCATTGTCTACTCAGTTATTCCAAAGACGTAGGGTCTACCTAGCTGATCATGGGGATTTAGTCTACAGCGTGTGTATCTGATGGAAAGATTTTAGAACCTATTCCTTGGTCCCTTTGTCCCTGGTGTTCAGCATTGGTTTTGTCCCTGCTTCTGTGTGTGGTCTGACCGCCAGAGTCTGGTCTTGAGGCTGCCTTGGAGCTCTTTGGGTCTACCTCAGTGAGGGTTTCCTTTATTGTTCATCTGCAGTTGTAGGTGTGTGGAGAGAGAGAGGCTTTGTTAGTGGCTCCTCTCCCTACGTGTGACTCAACAGTAGTGCCCTGCTTGGATTGCGAGAGCCCCGGGGATGACTCCGAATGCGCAGGGATGCTGGTGGCCACGAGTATAGGCAATCTGGCCTTAGTGTTTTTCTTTACTGGTACCTGCGCAAGGTGCCTGAGGGGCAGCCCTAGGGGGCTTTTTGTATTACTCTGTGACCAGCAGAGCTTCCTTTATTGTTTGTCTGTAGGCTGTGGTGTGTGGGGAGAGAGAGGATACAATAGTGGCTCCTTCCCCTGTGTGTGTCAGCAGTAGTCCCCTGCCTGGGTTGCAGGAGCCCTGGTGGCGGTGGCGGTGCTTATTGCACAGGGAAGCTGGCGGGCTCGGGTGTAAGTGGAATGTCTCCAGAGATGGCCCCCTCTATGGACTTCTTCTGGCTCTTCGTAGCAGGCACACCAGGCCAGCCCCCCATAGGGGACTTTTTCTATCCCTTGTCGACTGTGACAGCCAGGCTCAGAGGGGGCCTCCCTTTGTTTGTCATGGGTGCTGTAAGAGAGGCTACAACAGTGGCTCCTTCCCTTGCATGTGACTCAGCAGTAGTGCTCTGCCTGCATCACAGGAGCCCTGGCAGCAGTGGTGGTGCCAATTGCAGAGGGAAGCTGGTGGGCTCAGGTATAAGCGGGATGTCTCTAGAGCTGGCCCACTCTGCAGACTTTTTCTGACTCTTGGCAGCAGGCATAGCAGGCCAGCTCCCCACCAGGGGGCTTTTTCTATCCCTTGTCAACTGCGACAGCCAGGCCCAGAGGGTGGCTCCCTTTGCTTGCCGCAGGTGCCAAAAGAGAGGCTACAGCAGTGGCTCCTCCCCCTTGCATGAGTCAACGGTAGTGCACCGCCACCACGGCTGCCCAGCTTTCCATAGTAGGCATTCCCCGCTGTGGATTTCTTCCCTCCTGTCCCCTCAGTCCATCTCCCCACAGCCAACAGTGTTTCTCACCCTGTCCTGTTCCCACGTTCCAGCTCCCCAGACCCCCTGTACTGCTAAGACGTGAACCCATGTCTTACTCTGGGACATGCAGGGCCATGGTACGGACCCTCTGGGTGTTTCTTACTCTTTCCCATCTGCCACTGATGGGCCGCTTCACCCTCTTTGGACAGTCCCAAATGCCTCCCTTTTGAGCCAATCAGCTTCCCCATTGTGGAGGGGGTTTCCCCATCAGATTTCCCCAAATTCGATAATCTCTCCTCTGTTTCAGCTCCCCCTGCCCCAGGGTATAGGACCTGTCCCTGTCCTTTCTTCTCCTCTTTCTCCGTTTTTTTTTCCCCCTCCATCCTACCCAGTTATGTTGGGATCTTTGCAGTCCCTTCTGGTGTCCAAGATCTTCTGCTAGTGTTCAGCCGGTTTTCTGTGGGAATTATTGCATCTTTTGATGTATTCCTGATGCACCTGTGGAGAGAGATGCACTCCACATCCTTCTACTTTGCTGCCATCTTTTTCCCTGGACATATGTTTTTAATTTTCTGGAGTATGTACCTAGGAGTGGAATTGCTGGGTCATATTGTAACTTTTTGTTTAACATTTGAGGAACTGGCAAACTTTTTCAAAGCAGGTGAATCATTTTAAAATTCCACCAGCACTGTCTGAGGGTTTCAATTTTTTCATATTCTCACCATCACTTGTTATTGTATGTCTTTTTTATTATAGCCATTTTAGTGGATGTGAAGTGGTATCTCATTGGGGTTTTGATTTACATTTTCTTAATGACTAATGATGTGGAGTCATCTTTTCATGGTTTATTGGCCAACTGTATATATTCCTTGGAGAAATGTCAATTCAGATTCTCTGACCATTTTGTAACTGAGTCACCCACCTTTTTATTGTTGAGTTGACAGATTTATTTTATATTCTGGATGCAAGTCCCTTGTCTGATACATGATTTGCAATATTTCTTTCCTTTCTAGGGGTTGTCTTTTCACTTCTTGATGGTGTCCTTTGAAGCACAGAATTTTTTATTTTGATGAAATCTTATCTGTTTTTTTTTTTTTTTTTGTCACTTGGGCTTTGAGTATTATATCTAAGAAACCATTGCCTAAACCAAGGTTACAAAGATTTCCACCTATATTTTCCTCTAAGAGTTTTTATAGTTTTAGCTCTTACATTAAGCTGTTTGACCCATTTTGTTTTATACATATATGGTGTCAGGAAAGGGCTCAACTTGACTGTTTTGAAACTGGATATCTACTTGTCCCAAGATTTGTTGAAAAGACTTTTCTTTCCTGATTGAATGGTCTTGGCATCACTGTTGAAAATCAGTTGACTGTACATGTATGGGTTTACATTTGAATTCTCAATTCTGTTCCATTGGTCTGGATGTCTGTCCTTATGCCAGTACCACACTCTCTTGAATACAGTGGCTTTGTGGTGAGTTTTGATGTCTGGAAGTGTCAGTCCTCCAACTTTGTTCTTTTCCAAGGTTGTATTGGCCTCTCTGGGTCCCTTGCTTGTTAGGTAATGCAAAAAAAGAAAGCTGGGATTTTGATAGGGATTGTATTGAATCTGTAGATCATTTTGGAGAGTATTGCCAACTTAACAATATGAGGTTTTTCAATCCATGAATATCAGAACAGGGGATGTCCTTCCACTTATTTAAGGCTTTTAAAACGTCCTTTAACAATATTTTGTGGTTTTCAAAGTACAACTCTTGTACTTCTTTTGTTAAATTTATTCATAAGTATTTTATTCTTGTTAATGCAATTGTGGGTGGAATTGTTTAATTTCCATTTATAGGTGTTTATTGTAAGTGTATAGAAATACAATGTTTTTGTGTGTTGATCTTGTGTCCTGCAATATTGCAGAAGCTGTTTATTAGTTCTAATCATTTTTTGTTGGATTTCTTCTTAGTGTTTTCTACATATATATATATTTATATATATCTACCTGTGTGTGTATATATATATATATATCAATGAAATAAACCATATATATGTATATATGTATATATATATAAAAGATTGCATCATCTGTGAATAGAGAGTGATTTACTTCTTCCTTTCTAATCTGGATGCTTTTATAATCTTTTTCTTGCCTAATTGTACTAGTTAGGTTAGAATCTCCAGTGAAATGTTGAATGGAAGTGGTGAGAGCAGACATATTTGTCTTGTTTCTGATTATTAGTGAGAAAATTTTCAGACTGTTACCATTGAAGATTATGTTAGCTCTGGGTTTTATGTAGATGACCTTTATCATGTTGAGGAAGTTCCCTTCTATTCCTAGTTTATTGAGTGCTTTTATTATGAAAGGGTGTTGAAATTTGTCAAATGTTTTCTACTGAGATGGTCATATGGTTAGTGTCCTTTATTTTATATATGCGTATATGGTTTATTTCATTGATTTTCATATGTTAATAGTATTTTTTACATGTTGCCTTTTGCTCATTTTAAGATTTGTGGACTTTTTTGTTGTTGACTTTATTTGTAGGAGTTCCTTATATCTTCTTTTGGTCTTATAGCACTCCTAATGATGATGTCCTTTAATGAGCAAAAGTTCTTAATTTTAATATAATCCAGTTTACCTTTTTTCTTTACTGTTAACATTTTTTGTGCCTTATTTGAGAAATCTTTGTCTGTTTCAAGATTATGAAGATGTTTTCCTGTGTTTTTTTTTCCTGAAAGCTTTATTGTTTACTTTATACATTTAGATCTGTAGTCCATCTGGAATTGATTTTTAGATGTTAGAGAGAGGACAGGGTTACTTTTATTTACATAAGGACGTCCAATTCATTTTTTCCTTATTGGACTGTCATCTTTTTTTTAAGCATTTGGTGGCCACACATATGTGGGTGTGTTTCTGGGCTCTCTGTTTTGTTCCAATAGTAAGGAAAAATGTTTTTTAAACTCTTCATGCATTCAGTTCACCTTCTGTATTATTTCATGGCTACTGTTTCTAGTTTGAAATCATTTGCCATAATTTTAAAAGTTAAAGTGAAATTTACATAATATAAAATTAACCATTTAAAAATGAATGATTCAGTGGCATTTAATGCAAGTGTTGTGCAACCACTACCCCTGTCTAGTTCTAAAACATTTTTATCCCTCCAAAATAAAACCCCATACCCATTAAGCAGATACTCTCCATTTTTCTTTTACTGTCTGCTCTTAAAAACTATCAATATGCTTTCTGTCCCTATGGATTTAGTTTATGAATTCATTTTAGATATTTCATATAAATTGAATTACAGAAAATGTTACTTGTTATATCTGGCTTCTTTCACTTAGCACAGTGTTTTCTGCTTTTATCTGCATTGTAGCATGTATCATTACATTAGTTTTTATTTATACTTGTGCCAATATTATGCTGTCTTAATTTCTAGAGTTTTATAATAGGCCTTGTTATCTGGTAGTTCTCTAATTTTATTCTTTTTCAAGATTACTGTTGTTGGTGCTTTGTATTTTCTTACAGATTTTAGAATCAGCTTGTCTATTATACAAACAAACAAAAAACTCCAAACAAACAACAACACAAAACCTGGCCAGATTTAAACTGGGATTGCATTAAATCTGTAGATCTGGCTGGGGAGAACTGACAATTTAACATATTAACAATTCCAACTCATGGTGTATCTATTTCAGTATGTGATAGTCTTGCATGTCTTTAAAAAAAAAACCTATTACTAGGTATTTGACATTATAGGAAGTAAATAGCAAAGAAAAAAAAAAGGCACACTGTGTAAACTATTTCACAAAGCAATGCACGATTATATAGCAAATGCTGAGCTGGGACCGAGAAATATTGGATAGGCCAGAGCAGTCAGGCAAGGCTTTATTGAGGGAGTGGAACTTGAACTGTGTCTTGAAAGATGAATAATGCACCTTCAAATAAGATTTAAAATACTTTGCCTTTGTCATACAAAAACAGGAATTTGAAAACTTGAGCAAACCATGACTTAAAGTGCATTTTTAAAAAATCTGAGGAGACCGTGTACCCAGTCCTAAAATATGTTTGGGGGAAGGGGATAGGAACATTTTGTTCTTCCTATAAAAACAAGGGCAGGGTTGGGGGAGTCAATTAAGGGTCATGCTCAAGTGAAAAACAACTTTTTTTTTTACAGCTTCCGATTTTAAAAGAAAACATAGGTACTGGAAAACTATTTTTTAAACTTTAAGCAATGTAAAACTGTATATAGCCACAGAAGAAGAATTGAAGAACTGATCAAGAAAACAGAAAATTAGATTTTAATTAATAATATAACAATTACGATTTTTTAAACCTCAGCCCCAGATTATAGGCAATTACTGGAGACAGAAAGGAGAGGAAAATATGATCAGTGAAAAGTAAAAATGTCTTACTCTCTCAGTCCAAACCCTGACTATCCCTGTGATTTTCCAAGTCCACCAGCCAAAATGCTTGCCAATATGACTGGACAAATAGTTGTCCAGGTCCATTGCTGATGGGCAAGGCTAACATCTTAAACTTCAAATGAGGTTCCAGGTTTCTCCCTTAGTCCTCACCTCTTGACAGAATTTTCTAGAAGAATACCCCTAGGGATATATCCTAAGGATATTTCTCTCAGGTGAATGCAACAGTACTGTCTCATCAGTGGATTATGTTTTTTTTTTTAATTATATAAAATAAGAGTATACCTTAACTGACAATTTTCAATACTCAAAATAGGGTAGCGGTAAAGAATACAGATACGGGCATTACACTTGCAGGGTTTGAATCCCCACTCTGATGATCTTGGGAAAGTTACTTAGTTTGTCAGTGCTTCAGTTATACATGTGTAAAACAGTGCTAATAATACTACCTCATAAATTCTTGTAGTCCTGTGGAATTAACCAAAGAAATCTCACCTAAAATTGGAGTCAGGACAGGCCTGCAGGGGGAGTTCTCATGTCCCTCATCAACTACTCCAAACAGGAGGAGAGGTATACTTATATCTCTGACAGGAAGGTGTTGCCTACTTTTCTGTCAAGCAGGAAGAAGAAAACTACTCTCCACAAGAGGACAGTCCAGCCAGAGATTGTAGCAGCCTTACCAATGAGAAGCCTCCATACTTCAGACTCAGCTTCTTCCAACGGACTCTGTGCCTGTTACAGCCCCTCCCAACACCCCCCTTTTCCTATAAAAGCAAGTTCCTCTTCCTTGTTCTCTGGATTTGCTAATGGTCCACCATAGTTCACATACCATGAAATAGAATTCCTCTGGCTATTCCCAAATAAACTCACTTTTGCTGGTAAAATAAGCTGCTATTATATTATTAAAGCTGACAACCTCAAATAACATAATAGGTATAAATTACTTATCATATATAAAGGGCCTGCACCCAGTAAGTGCTCAATGTGATTTTATTATCATTATTTTCCCATTGACATGATGATCTCCATTGTGGAGGTAGATATATCAGGCAATATCAGCCTAGTAACATAAAACATTTGTTTTGTCCATCAACTCCCTTTGTTCTGGGTCTATGCTCAGAAAACATGGCTTCTATGTTAGTCTATCTACAAGAGAATGGCTTTTCACACACACACACACACACACACACACACACACATATATATGTGTATATATATATATATATGATAGTTCCTGGAGCTATATTTCTAATTGAAGATAAATCTTCTAATTAAAAATATGTAATAAAAAATATGTGTGTGTATGTATCAAGGAAAAGCTGTGCTATAATTGTTACATTTTACCAACAGCACTCACAGGACAGAGCTACAATCATTCTAACACTGCAAGTGGAAGGGTTAATTGTAAATCAGCAACACACTTGAAAAGCAATTTGATGAGCTGTTTTAAGAGCTTTAAAAAATACACTCTGACTTGATAATTCCAATCCAATCTATTTTAAGTAATCAAAGTCCCACAAAAATCTAAAAACAGATGTTTGTAATAGCATTATTTATCAGATGAGAAATTGAAATAACCTAAATATTTATCAACAGAAAATTAATAATAATAGTATCCTTTATTTAAATAGCATTTACTTTGTACTAGGCAATATTTGAAGGATTTTTCATGTGTTGACTTATTTAATCCTCTCAGCAGGTAGGTACTATATTCTCAATTTTGAAACAGAGAAAACAATTTTTTATTTTATTGAAGTATAGTTGATTTACAACACTGTGTTTAATTTCTGCTGTACAGCAAAGTGACTCAGTTATATATATATACATTCTTTTTCATATTCTTTCCTATTATGGTTTATCACAGGATACTGAATATAGTTCCCTATGCTATACAGTAGGACCTCATTGTTTACCCATCCTATATATAATAGTTTGCATCTGCTAATCCCAAACTACCAATCCTTCCCTTCCCCAACCCCCCGGGGCAACTACAAGTCTTTTCTCCATATTTGTGAGTCTGTTTTTGTTTTACAGATATGTTCATTTGTGTCCTATTTTAGATTCCACATATAAGTCATATCATATGGTGTTTGTCTTTCTCTTTCTGACTTACTTCGCTTATGATAATCTCTAGGTCCATCCATGTTGCTGCAAATGACATTATTTCATTCTTTTTAACAGCTAAGTAATATTCCATTGCTCCATTAGATATTCTTTATCTAAAATGGAGAAACTGAGATACCTAAATTAAATTGTCCAAGGTCATACAGACAGCTGAAAGGTGGCAGAATCAAGATTAAAACACAAGTAATCTGTATTCTGTGTTTTTAACCACTATATATACTGTCCCTCAGCAAAATGGAATTATGGTATATCCACACAATGGATTATCAAATAGCCATTAAAATTAGGTTATGAATGGTTTATTAAAACTTTGAAAATGTTTATGTTGTAATGTTAACTGGAAAAAGCAAGATAAAATTATACATAAACACAGTTATTATTTGAACTATGTGAAAAAAGCAAGGAAAGAAGACAAAGGTGGGTTTTTCTCCTCTTCTTTCTTCTTTTCTGTATTTTCCAAATTATAATGCTATATTTAAATTTGTATTTGAAACAAGGGGCAACTGTAAAGTACACCCATACTTCTACTTAAAATAGAATATCCCAGTGATACCCTTTGTTTTCAAAATCTTATTTATAAAAAATAAATAACAGTAATAAGGCAGCAAGGTAGAGCAGATAAAGATTATGGCTTTGGAACTAAAAGACTTGGGCTGAAAAACCTGAAACATTTCACTTAACTCCTTCAAGGCAGAGTAGTCTCATCTGTAGAATGGGAATGTTGGGACTTCCCTGGTGGCACGGTGATTAAGACTCCACACTTCTGATACAGGAGGCCTGGGTTCAATCCCTGGTCAGGGAACTAGATCCCACATGCATGCCACAACTAAGAGTTCGCATGCTGCAGTTAAGGAGCTGGCAAGCCATAACTAAGCAGCCCACCTGCTGCAACTAAGACCTGGCACAACCAAAAATTAGAAAACAAAATCAAAAAAACTTTCCTTAACAAAACAAACAAAAAACCCTATTATGCAGGAATGTAAATAAATCCTACAACTGCAGTTGACCCTTGAACAACAGGGAGTTAAAAGTGCCGACTCCCCCCTACTCCAGTCAGAAGTCTGCCTATAACTTTACAGTTGGACCTCTGTTCTGTATCTGGAGTTCTACATCTGGAGATTCAACCAACCACAAATCATGTAGTACTACAGTTCGTATAAGCTGAAAAAAATCCGCGCATAAGTGGACCAATGCAGTGAACCCATGTTGTTCAAGGGTCAACTGTACCATGAAAGCCAAATAAGATAATTCAGGTGAAAATAAATTGGAAAGAATTTTGGTATTATTTCCTAGCCTTGATCAAGGTACTCCTTCCTCCTCTCCAGGTAAACTGGGCTGCAAGTCTCTCTCTCCTCTTTCCCTATGTGAGCCCATTTTTACAAGGTTGAGTCAAAAATTATCTGCACTCCAGTTATATTAAAACTTCTGTTGGCTGCACTGTCTTATCAGCTCTTCCTGTTGAAGGCTACTGTCTCCCCAGTCACTGCTGTGCAGGTGTGAACATGTTACATCAGTTCATTTCTAACTGCAGTGCGAACAAAAATGGATGCCCCATTTGTGATTTGCATGAAAGAAGAGCAGCATGCAGTGATTTATTTTTTGTGATCTAAGGGTGTACCTGGTGCCATTATTTATTGAAGACTTTGTGCACAGTATGGAGAAAGTGTTTTGTTGCGAAGAAGTGTGTATGAATGGATAGAGATGCTCATTGAAGAGCTGAGGCCTAAACTTTGGATTAAACGCAGAGGACTGCTATCCAAGGGCATTGTGGTCTTGCATGACAATGCATGTCTGCACACTTCTGCCAACACTGTCGACAAAACTTCGTTTTGAGGTGTTAAAGCATCCTCCCTATAGTCCTGATCTTGCTCCATCGGACTTTCACCTGTTTGGTCCCCTGAAAGCAGCCCTAAGAGAACAAAGATTCACTTCTGATGAAGAAGTGAAGACAGCGGTGCATTGTGGCTTGCAGCTCAGCCTAAAACATTTTTTAATGAGGGAATAAGAAAGCTTGTTGACAGATGGACAAAGTGTATTGAAAAGCAAGGAGATTATGTCGCAAAATGATGTATTTGTCTTTTCTAAAAGTTAATTAAAATAAATTCTACAGCCAGCATGCGGATAATTTTTGATTCACCCTTGTACTTCTCTAGTTCAGTGGCCTCAAAGTCCAGGAGATGTCTCTCTCATATCCAAATAATCCCCACCGTGCCAACCCTGAGAAGTGATCTGTACATCAGCCAAGCTGAGATTGTTATCAGACAGTACCTCTACTTCCTCCTTCTCAACCCTAAGCACTAGCAACATAGTGTTAAGAGAATCATAATACCCCTAGCCTTCTCTGCATCCAGGCTAACTTAAACAAAAGGTGTTATATCCCCATTAGAAATCAAGATATTTACCAAAAACAAACGAACAAAAAACCCTTAATTACAGTCACTTTAAAATTTACAAATAAGCTGTATTCATTGGTTTGCTGTAAAGTCAAATACATTCTCCTACAGAAACGTAAATGGACAGCTAACTCCCAGTCAATCCACATTGCTAAAACGGTATATGACTGCAATAAAAACACCAACAAATATAAAACGGTTTAAATCTATAGAAGGTCTTCTCACCAAGTAGTTTCTGAGAACAGATCTCTAATAGTCCCTGCTGAGCCAGCCTATTCAAATTCATAAATGACTGATAGCAGATCAAACTTTAGCCTAAAGCAGCAGGAGATGCATTAAAAACACTAGGCTGTGAGGGACTTCCCTGGTGGTCCAGTGGGTAAGACTCCACACTCCCAGTGCATTGGGCTCAGGTTCTATCCCTAATTGGGGAACTAGATCCCACATACATGCCGCAACTAAAAGTCTGCATGCCTCAACTAAACATGCCACAACGAAGATCTTGTGTGCCGCAACTAAGACCCAGCACAGCCAAAATAAACAAGTAAATAAATAAATATTAAAAAAAAGGGAAACATTGGGCTGTGAAACGGCAAAATAAGACAAACTACAATGAAAGAAGATCTGCTCCAAATGGGGTCTAAAATATTCCAGACTCCACCAGACCACTTTGGGCCTACTAAGGACACAAAGAAAAGCCCATCATTGTCCTTTACTTTCTCTGAGCTGTTTTGCACTAGAAAAATGCCAGGCTTACCTCACAAGATGAGTCTAAAGTAAGAATATGCTTTAAAAGTGTTGGTGGGCCACCTGGTTGTAAAGACAGCTATTATTCCATGTAGGGTAAAGCAGTCTGAAGCAGGTAAATATTACTACTTAACAACAACTAAAATTTGGATAAATTACAAAAATCATATATTTAAAGGCATCAAAGAGCTGCAAAGGCAAGACTTCTCTGGCATTCCAGTGATTAGGACTCCAAGCTTCCACTGCAGGGGGCATGGGTTCCATCCCTGGTCAGGGAACTACGATCTTGCATGCCGTGCAGTGTTGCCAAAAAAAAAAAAAAAAGAAAACTTAGAAAGAAAGAAAGAAAGAAAAGCACTGTAAAGGCAATAAGGAATATATATCAGGGACAAAATTCTAGAGAGCAGAGAACCATTCAGAGGTAATCTTAGGATCTACAGTGTTTGGGGGACATTTGGCATTTCTGGGCCAAAAATGACAGCTGGTGGCTGAGATCTGGAATTGGGGCAAGCATAGGAATGCTACTATAGGGCAGAGAAATGAGCCAAATCTTTGACAATTGCTTGGGATGGAGTGACAAAACAAGATCTGAAAAGCCTCAAACACAAGGCCAGTTTCTTCCTCAAGGTATTTGCTAAATTCTGAAGATAAGCCAAAACTTCCAGAAAGCAGAGTAGAGTTTTCTAGACTCTATGGATACTTATGAGAAAAAGGGCCTTGAGAAGTGAGAGCCATGGCGAAAATGATAGATTAATGCTACCATCTACTATCACTTTTTTCCTCATCACATTTTCTAATATGGACACAGCTAGAAGCCAAGGATTTAGGCTTCAGAACACTGCTCCTAGAAAATAGAGAAACCAGTAGTCTTAGCAGTTGCGGGGACTGGAGCACCAAAACTGGAGAATTAAGAGATCTCCCCCCGCCCCGAAAAAAAAGAGAGAGAGATCTCAAGCCCATAGCCAATCTCTTCCTGAAAAGATGTGAAATATTTTGAAGCTTCACAGGGTGTAAGGCTAATCCAAATACTTCTGGAAAGTAGCGTGAAAATTTCTACAGTCTTGGTTCTAAACATAGGACTCCCCCCTTCCCCTCATGATCTCAGTGAAAAACCATGAAGGACCATGTCCTAGGAATAAGGAAAACAAAGGTGGACTAGATCTGACCAAAACTGCAAACCAGCTTGACCTAAATAAGTTTACAACAGGATTAAGGTGACCCGCATTCTACCATCTTACTTCTTTGGTAAAAGATTCCATTATCTGAAGCTTCTAAAGTTGTTACTGGGGGCTTGTGTGTGTGTATGTGTGTTTAATGTAAAACATCTGACATTCAAAAAAAATTACTAGGTATATGAAAACATAACCACTTGACTGGTAACCAATAAAAGCAGAGCTGTAGGTAATCTAGATATTAGAGTTAACAGAGAAGGACTTCAAATGATTCCTATATTAAATAAAAGAAAGGAAAAGATGGACAAAGAGATGAAAAGACACAGAATTGCAACAGAGAAGTGAAATTTACGCAAGGAGTCAAATGGACATCCTAAAACAAAATAGAACATAGGAAATTAAGAACTCAATGGATGTGTCTAAAAATAAACTGACCTAGCCAAAGACAAGAAGTAAACTCAGAGAAATTAATAGAAAATATCCGAACTGAAGCACAAAAAGAAAAAAGACTGCTGGGGCTAGTAGAGAAGAGAAAGAGAAAGAGAGAATAAACAGAACATGGAGACGTGGAACACAGTCAAAAGATCCAACATACATGTAATTTACAGCTCCAGAAGAATAGGAGAGAGAAAATGGGGCAGAAGCAGTATTTGAAGAGATGATGGAGGATTTTCTGAAACTGATCAAAAATCCACTGGAATAAAAAGTCTCACTCCATTTTTGGCAGCTTTCAAGCCTTCCACTCTTGTTTACCTTTGTGCCCCACAAATGGGCAAGCCATCAAGAAAGCCTCCATACCCCCCTGTTTGGCACCAGCAAGAAGTTCCAAACCACAGAAGCCCTGGCCCAGGGATAACTACTATCACCCCATCCACACTCTACTTCCACAGTAAAAGCTAAAGCTAGTCTCTCCTCCTCACTCTCTCAAGCTATTTTCAGACCGCTTGGGAGCCTGTGCTGCTCTCCGTCAGAATAATAGATCCTTTTTCATTCTCTTGATTTATGTGTGCTAAAATCAATCTCAACATCTGAATGAAATTTTTGGTGGAGGGGGTTGATCCTGCCCCTCACAGGACAACCATAACACAATTGGTGCTGTGAGTAGAATGTTCAGATGATGACAACTGCCACTGGGGGTCTTTCTTCCTTTCCTTTAGCCTGCTAACTAGTTCTGCTGACTGCTAGCATGTATGTACTCTAAGTTGCTGTCTGCTGGCTAGCAAGCTCTTTGAGCTGTGCTGATGCCTGCTTGAGGACATAGACTTGGAGATGTACTGCTCTGTGTTGCATTTGCTGACTCCTACTAAGCTTTTGTTAGAGATTTAACCTACCTAAATTGGAAGTTTCAATAATTGACAATTATAGACAGGACCATGGGCGTAGATACGTCCTTAAAGTGGCCCTGGATCGTGTGTCTTGACCAGGACCTATCTATGTGTCTCCTATTGAATTGTGTGTCTCTACTCCAGCATAAGCCATGACTCAGGGAAATTATTCTTACCCTATAACCAATGGTTGTATGTCTCAACCAGGTGTTCTATACAACACTCAGGGGAAAGACTGATATAATGCAATACACAGCTCAAATCATCATTTGTGTGAAAGAAGACTAATTAGCAGATAGCATGCTGAGGTCCACCCTCCTAAGAGCATATGGCTCACTAGCATCCTATGCCTTAAATACTTCTGTTGCTGTTGCTGCCAGCTAGGCCTCAGTTTCAAAAAAAAATTTCTAATCCTTGGGTTTACAGGGAAAAAACACCCATGGTGCCCCCATGGCACAGTCAAGGAGTTAGTTCAAACTTCAGTTAAGCCCAAGATCCTTAAATCTAATGAAACTACCATTGTCATGGAATAGGCCCCTAACTTGTTGGTACAGATTTGAGAATCTCCGGAAGAAAAAAAGTTATAAAAAACAGATGATTGAACTTGGTGTACCCCCCCAAAAAATAATAAATAAAAAAAAAAAAAGAAAAAAAGTTATAAATATGAGCAGAACACAGAGGCACCCCACCCTGAAATATACCTAGTAAACACACCCACACACTATAACAGTGGAAGGAAACAAAAATCTGGAACAGAGATTCGCAATTGAAACCAATTGAGAATCCAAAATTTACTAAAAGAATTTATACAACAAAAAGAAAAAAAAGAGTACCAATTCGCTTTTGTGCGTCTACAACATAGATTCTGAATTAACATTAACATCTACTGAAATAAACCAATTGGTAAATCTTCACGGCCTTAATTGATACTGAGGCTCAAATTAGAGTTATGCTTGGCAATCCCACAAAAGTTAAACAAGATACCCTCTATGATCCTAGAGGAGTTACAAAAAAATAAAATAGAGGACAAAGAGCAAACAGGTATGCCTCCATTCCTAACACTGTCAAGAAATAGCTATTGAGCCTCCGAGCACTCACAATGTTAAACAAACCCAATCTTTTAGGTCTTTTGGGGTTCTGGAAGCAATGTATTTCTCATTAACAAACTTTACTCAAGCTCATTTGTGCTACTGATCACAAATTGGCTGACTTTGAGTGGCGCTCCCTATAATAAAAAGCTCTAAAATCTGTCCAAATTTCACTGTAGAGGTCTATTAGTTTTCTATTATGTTACTCTTATAACAAATTATCACATACTTGTTGGTTTAAAACAACACAAATTTATTATATTACAATTCTTCAAGTCAGAAGCCCAACATAATTATTACTAGGCTAAAATCAAGCTGTCAGTAGGGCTACATTCCTTTCTGAAGGCTCTTGAGAAGTATCCATTTACTCGCCTTTTGCAGCTTCTAGAAGCTGCCTAGATTCCTTAGGTCAAGGTCCCTTCCTCCATCTTCAAAGCCAGCAACATTACACCTCTTTGACCATTTTTCTGTAATTAAATCTCCCTCTGATTACAGCCAGGCACACACTTCATGCTATTAGAGAGGCAATTATTGGCTCATTACTGGACTCTCCTGGAAACAGAGGACATACAGACCCTGACCCAGTAGTGCCCCATACCCAGCTGCCCATTATGCATTGGGTCATGGAAACAGCACCCACAAACTCAGCATGACCACTGAGGCCTCCCTGCTAAAACAAAAATAGAACCAACAAGGTAGAACCAAACCTGGGCCTCCTGGCACATCCCACATCCCACCCCTGGTACAGGTGAGGGGGTGGCCTTACCTGTCCTCAGTCCCTTGACAGATACCATAGTGCTGGAGAGGGTCACTTATCTCTCAGATGCCTGAGGAGCCCTTGGGATCAACTGAGTCCACATCAAAGGGAGTCATATACTTTACAGACAGCAGTACTACCATCACATGTGATAGAATTCATTGGAGAACTGCTGCTTTTCATCCCTTAATGGGACATCTCTGATAAAGGATAGAACCCACAGGTCAGCAAAATTGGCCAAACTTTAGGAAGTAAACTACAATTTAGCACTAGATGCCCTAGTCAACAAGCTTCCCATTTACACATTTTTACAGACCCTTAGGTCATTGCAAATGGTAGAAACAATTTCTTCTCTAAGATTGCCCCATTTGAGGTAAAGAACTCTCAGAATCTCGTGCCTTACTGATATCCAAAATATATATCATGTTCACACATCTCTGCACACACTAAAGCCACACCACAAGGTCTCACCAAGACATTTCTTATCACCTTTGGTAGTATTCTAAACATTATTTATAGTGAGCTAGACACTCATTTCAATTCTCAAAATATATAATAATGGGCTCTTGAGCAAGTTCAGTAGAACTTTAACTCCCTTAGCAGTCTCAGGCTGCAGGCCTCAAAAAAAATCATATGGCTTAAACAAGTTCAAATTCAATTAAATGAAACATGGAACATTTCAGTTGTCAAATATCAAAGTTGG
Source organism: Hippopotamus amphibius kiboko (assembly GCF_030028045.1). NCBI lineage: Eukaryota > Metazoa > Chordata > Mammalia > Artiodactyla > Hippopotamidae > Hippopotamus > Hippopotamus amphibius. The sequence continues at coordinate 30,482,537 of NC_080190.1, forward strand.
ATTATAGTAGTCTGACCCCCCTTTTCCATGTTTGACTGCTGACGGCTTTCAAACCCCAGTAAGAAAGCTAATAACAATGCACATGGGCTTCCTCCTTTGGTAGGGGTGGGAATTTTTAAAATTTGCAAGCCCTGGCCCACACATGAGATCCCTCACTCCAGACCTACCCCCTAACCAGTCATGCAGCTCAATATCAAAAAATGGGCAGAAGACCTAAATAGGCATTTCTCCAAAGAAGACATACAGATGGCCAACAGGCACATGAAAAGCTGCTCAACATCACTAATTATTAGAGAAATGCAAATCAAAACGACAATGAGGTATCACCTCATACCCGTTAGAATGGGTATCATCAGAAAATCTACAAACAATAAATGCTGGGGAGGATGTGGAGAAAAGGGGACCCTCTTGCACTGTTGGCTGGAATGTAAATTGATACAGCCACTATGGAAAACAGTACGGAGGTTCCTTAAAAACACTAAAAATGGAATTACCATATGACCGAGCAATCCCCCTACTGGGCATAAACCCAGAGAAAACCGTAATTCAAAAAGACAGGTGCCAGGGAGATCAACTTGATGATTGCTGATGACCTAGATGGGTGGGATAGGGAGGGTGGGAGGGAGGCTCAAGAAGGAGGGGATATGGGGATATATGTATAAATACAGCTGATTCACTTTCTGGTCAGCAGAGACTGGAACAACAGTCTAAAGCTATTATACTCCAATAGAGATAAAAAAAAAAAAGACACATGCACCTCAATGTTCAAAGCAGTACTGTTCACAATAGCTAGGTCACAAAAGCAACCTAAATGTCCATCAACAGATGAATGGAAAAAGAAGATTTGGTACATATATACAATGGAATATTACTCAGCCATAAAAAGAAATGAAATTGGGACATTTGTAGAGACATGGATGAACCTAGAGACTGTTGTACAGGGTGAAGTAAGTCAGAAAGAGAAAAACAAATATCGTATATTAACGCATATATGCAGAATCTAGAAGAATGGTACAGCTTAACCAGTTTGCAAGGCAGAAATAGAGACGCAGGTGTAGAGAACAAACATGACACCGAGGGGGAAAGCCGGGGGTTGGGGGGGGATGAATTGGGAGATTGGGATTGCCATATATACACTACCAATAAGAAAAAAATATCAAATTGTATACTTTAAGTATATGCAGTTTATTGTATGTCAATTACATCGCAATAAAAGTTCCTTAAAAAAAAAACAAACCTCTAACCACAATAAAAGACTCTCCTTGTTCTCTCAAGTCATTTTTGAACCTGTTGGGAGCCTGCCCTGCTCTCCCTGGAAAGCCTTATTATGTAAGTAATAATTCTTTTCATACCCTCTCGAGCATGTATGCCACCACTCATCTAAATATCTATGTTCAAAGATTTACATGAAAGGCTCACAGGACTCAACTTATAGTCACATTCATGGCTATAATTTATTACAGCAAAAGTATTCAAAGCAAAGTAAGCAAAGGGAAATGGTATATGAAGCAAAGTCCAAAGGAAACCAGGTACATGCTCCCAGGAGTACCTTCTCCATGGAGTCACACAAGGCATACCTAATTCTTCCAGCAACAAGTTTTGCCAACATATATGAAGTGTTATTTACCAGAGAATTGAGCATTAGAAAAATGATAAAGGCAATAATTTTAATTAGACTATATTAAATCGACAATGTATGCTGTAATATCTAGAATAATTGAACTGACAAAAGAATATGTAATTAGTACTACAGGAGAAAATAAAAATATTTGATTACAGAGTACTTGTTTTTTAAAAAAACTGTTTATCCAGCTTTTCAGATTAATTGGAATCAAGTTGTTCATTGTACCTATTTTCTTTTTAATGTCTATAGGATCCCAAAAACTTAAACACAGAATTATCACAAGAACCAGCAATTCTATTCCTACATATATATCCAAGATAAATGAAAATATATTTCCACACAGAAGCATGTACATGAGTGTTTTTAGCAGCATTATTCATAACAGCCAAAAAGTGAAACTCAAATGTCCATCAGTGGATGGAAGGATAAACAAAATGTGATATGGCCATACAATGGAATAATTCAGCTATAAAAAGGAAAAAAGTACTTGTACATGCTACGACTTGGATGAACCTCAAAAACATACTAATTGAAAGAAGCCAGACACAAAAGGTCACATATTGTATGATTACTTTTATATGACATATCCGAAATAGACAAATCCATAGATAGAAAGCAGATTAGAGTTAACAAGGGTTGGGAGGAGAGGAGAATGGAGAGTGATTATTTAATGTCTACAGGGTGTTTTTATGGGGTCATGAAAAGGTTTTAAAACTGGGAAGAGCTGGTGGTTACACAATACTGTGAATACACTAAATGCTACTGAATTGTACACTTTAAAATGGTTAATTGTGTATTGTGTGAATTTCACCTCAATGAAATATAAATGAAAATAGAAGCAAATAAGAATCAATCAAGGTAATTCACCACATTAATAGAATAAAAGAATAAAGTCATATGATTATCTTGATAGTTGAAGAAAAAGAATTTGATAAAATTTAATACACAGTCATAAATAAATCTGTTAGAAAACTACTAATAGAAAACAATTTCTTTAATCTGATAAGAAGAATAATCAAAATAATTCACTATAAACATCATAGCTGATTGGAGCATGGAGAAACATTCCCTCTTAAGATCAGGAATGAATAAACATGCCGGCTAGAAATATTCAACAGTGCCAATGCAATAAACTAAATTACTTAATTAATTTTAAAAAGCAAAAGGACTGAAAAGCAAAAGCATTGAAATGATAAAATTGTAATATTTACCAAATGATTATGATGTATAAAATCTACAGGAATTTTCAGGTAAACTATTGGAATTAAGCAGTGAATTTAGGGAATTCCCTAGCAGTCCAATGGTATGGATGCCACGCTTTCACTGCCAAGGGCCCAGGTTCAATCCCTGGTCAGGCAACTAAGATCCCACAAGCCAGGCACTGCGGCCAAAAAAAAAAGGTGAATTTAGCATAGTAGCTGGATACAAAGTCAATATCTTAAAAATCAATTGTATCTCTATATACCAGCAACAAGCAAATAAAGTATGAAATTTTAAGAAAAGGTGCTATTTATAACATTTTATATTGTGGCCCTTTAGATTCAGTGGTGGCTCTCAGGTGTTGTATGTGTGTGTGTGTTGGTAGTGATGGGGGATGGTAGCTGCTTATCAGACCTTACAGAGAAGAGGGTGACATCTTGGAAAAGCGTGGAACTTCTGGCCTCCTGCTTTAGCCAGTAAAGTAGAGATACCAAGTAAGTAGGGATAGACAGGGGAAAGTGAAAATGGAAGGGAATTCCTCCTTGAACATGGGTTGGGCGGAAGTGGGAGCAGGGAAGAAACTTCAGAGGTATGTGAGATATTTAGGTTTATTGAAAGAAATTTGAGAAGTATCACTTTAGAACTGTACTCTCCAGTAAGGTAGCTACTAGCCAACCATGTGTCTTTTGAGCACTTGAAATGCACTTGAAATGTGGCTAGAGTGAATTGAGGTGTACTATAAGTGTAAAATAAACACTGGATTTCTGACTTAGTATGAAAAGAAGAACGTCAGATGTAAAATATCAATAATTTTTACATTAATTACATGTTGAAGTGATAATATTTTAGATGTATTGGGATAATTATATTATTAAAAGTAATTTTCCTGTTTCTTTTTACCTTTGTTTTTTTAATGTGACTGCTGGAGAATTTAAAATTACGATACTTGTATTTGTGCTTCTCATATTTCTGTTGGGCAATACTGCCCTAGAATGCAAATTCCGTAAGTACAGGGGCTGTCTCATTCATCTCTGTAATACCTACTACTTAGCACAGTGCCAAGTACACCTTGAATGCTTGCTTAATCATATGTCCTTCCCTCCAACTAGATTACAAGCTTCTGACAACTCAGGACTGCATTTTAATGTTTTGAATAACTCCCCATAGGCTTAGTAGAGTATTATGCACATAGTAGGCATTCAGGGCATATTTATTATTAGAAGAGTGAATAAAATAACACTTTCTGATGGAAACTTCCCAAATGTTCACTTCCTCTGTTATTAGCTAATTCCCAGCTGGGTTTCAAAAATTTCCAGTGTGATATGTCTGGCTACTTGCCCCTTTCCTTTCCTCTCCTTTCCCCTCTCCCTGTCCCTGTGAACTCTTCTTTTTTGGACATCTTCAAACCATCGAGGTATGTAGGTCCTGACAACCGTTTATTTATTCCTTCTACAGCTATTTAGTCAGCCCCCTCCTGTTTCTAGATTTTGTTCCTCCTTGTAGATTTCAATTAAAGTTCACTGGAGCTTGCCAAGGGCTGAGAGGAAGATCTAGCTTTCCTCTCTCTTTGCCCAGACACCTGTACAGGCCTTTCTCAGTGGAGCTCACTACAGTGTGATTTACTTGGCAGCTTGGAACCGTCTTCAGGCCATTATCTTTTATAACTAAATGGGACTGAGAGCAAGAGAGAAGAAAAGAGAGAATGTGAGCCAAGGAAGATAAAGCTTATAAACACACGGATAGTCTGAAGATCTGGGTGGTGGTGCCAGCCCTAGTCCTTACTAGGAGTGTAATTTTGGGGAAATCTGTTCTTGGAGTCTCAGATGTTCATTAGAAAAAACTGAGGAGATAAGGGTCATTTCTGTGTTCCCTTCTGGCACTAACACTCAGTGATTCTCTAACCACAAACTAGAGAGGGCAGAAAGAGAAACAAAAGAAGATCAAACCATTGTGAATTCAGGATGGGAACTCCATTGGTTGACCCACCTTTTGTGACCTTGTGTGCTGTATTATTCTAACATCAATGTTGTAAGTTCTCTTACTCTTTAATCCTACTTTTTATTCTTTCTTCCCTAGTATTACTTCTGGAAACAGAATATCTATAAGAAGGGGACTCCTCCAGGGTTCGCTTTAGCTCTAATTACTTATGGTTGTTCAACAATTGCTGTTTTGTCTCGTTTTAAAAAAATTATGTTAAAAAACACATAACACTTTTTTTTTTTTTTACCATATTAACCGTTTTAAAGTGTATATAGTTCAGTGGTATTAAATACAATCACATGGTTGTGCAGCCATCACCACTGTCCATCCGCATAACTCTTTTCATCTTGTAAATCTGAAACTCTATTAAACAGTAACTCCTTATTCTCCCCTCCCCCCAGCCCCTGAAAACCACTGTTATCATCTGTCTTGATGATTTTGACTACTCTAAGTATCTCATATAAATGGAATCATATAGTAGTTTTCTTTTTGTGACTGGCTTAGTTCACTTAGTATAATGTCCTCAAGGTTCATCCATGTTGAAGCATATTGAAGAATTTCCTTCCTTTTTAAGACTGAATAATTTTCATTTTATATACCACATTTTGCTTATCCATTTATTTGTTGGATTGCTTCCATATTTTAGCTATTGTGAATAGTATTGCTATGAACATTGGACATAGATGTACAAATATCTCTTTAAGACCCTGCTTTCAATTCTTTTGGTATATACCCAGAAGTGGAATTGGGGGTCATATGGTAATTTTATTTTTAGTTTTTTGAGGAACCGCATCATGTTTTCCACAATGGTTGTACCATGTTACATTCCCACCTACAGTGAACAAGGGTTCCAATTTCACCACATTCTCAGCAACACATTTTCTATTTTTAAAAAGAATATTAGACATTCTAATGGATGTGAGATGGTATCTCATTGCAGTTTTGATTTGTATTTCCCTAATGATCAGTGATGTTGAGCATCTTTTCATGTGATTATTGGCCATTTGTATGTCTTCTTTGGAGAAATGTCTGTTCAAGTCCTTTGCCCTTTTTTGAATCAGATTGTTTTTTCATTGCTGAGTTTTAGGAGTTCTTTAAATATTCTGGGTACATGATTCTCAGATACATGATTTGCAAATATTTTCTCTCATTCTGTGGGTTGCCTTTTCACTCTGTGGGTAAATATCTTAATGTACAAAATTTAAAAATTTTCATGAGGTGCAGTTTGTCCTTGTTTTCATTGGTTGTACCTTTGGTGTCATATCCAAGAAATCATTGCCAAATCCAATGTTGTGAAGCTTTCATCCTGTGTTTTCTTCTAAGAGTTTCATTGTTTAAGGTCTTACATTTAGGTTTTTGATCCATTTTGAGCTAATTTTTGTATATGGTGTTAGGTAAGGGTCCAATTTCATGATGTTCAGTTTTCCCAACATCATTTGTTGATAAGACTGTCCTTTTCCCATTGAATGGATTTGGCACCCTTGTAAAAAATCATTTGACTGTAAATGTGAGGGTTTATTTATGGGCTTTCTATTCTATTACATTGGTCTAATGGTCTTTATGCCAATACCACACTTTTTTGATTACTGTTGTTTTACAGTAGGTTTCAAAATCAGGAAATGTGAGTTTTCCAGGTTTGTTCTTTTTCAGTATTTTTTTGGCTATTTGTGGTGCCTTGAAGTTCTGTATGAATTTTCTGCAAAAAAATTCTACAAAAATGTCATTGGGATTTTGATAGGGATTGCATTGAATCTGTACATTGCTTTGGGTAATACTGATGTTTTAACAGTATTCGTTCTTCCAGTCCTTGAACATGGAATGTGTTTCCATTTATTTATGTTTTCTTTAATTTCTTTCAGCAATGTTTTAGCTACAAACCATTGTAGTCAAACGTATTAGTCTTTCACCTCCTTGGTTAAGTTAATTCTTAGGCATTTTATTCTTTTTGATGCTATTGTAAATGGTGTTGTTTTTTTAATTTCCTTTTCAGATTGTTCATTGTTTGTGTCTGGAGATGCAACTGATTTTTGTTTGTTGGCTTTGTATCCTCCTACTTTGCTGAATTCATTTATTCTAACAGCTTTATTGTGGAGTCTTTAGGGTTTTATACATGTAAGATCATATTATCTGTAAACAGAGATAATTTTACTTCTTCCATTCCAATTTGGATGCTTCTCCCCATTTTTCTTGCCTAATTGCTTTGACTAGAGCTTCCAGCACTATGTTGACTAGAAGTGGTGAAAGTGAGCATTTTTTCTTTGTTCCTGATCTTAGAGGAAAAGCTTTTAGTCTTTTACCATTGAATAGTATGCTTGCTGTGGGTTTTTCATATATGGCTTTTATTGTGTGGAGATGATTCCCTTCCATTTCTATTTTATGTAGTGTTTTTATCGAGAAAAGGTGTTGAATTTTGTCAAATGCTTTTTCTGCATCAATTGAGATGGTCATGTGTTTTTTCCTTTCATTTTGTTGATGTGCTGTATTATTACATTGATTAATTTTTGTATATTGAACTACCCTTGCACACCGGGAATTAATCCCAGTTTGTCATGGTGTATAATCCTTTTAATATGCTGATGAATTGTGTTTGCTAGTGACTTGTTGAGGATTTTTACATCAGTGTTCATAAAGGATGTTGATCTGTAGTCTTCTTGTAGTGTCTTTGTCTGGCTTTGATATCAAGGTTATGCTGGTCTCATAGAATGAAGTAGGAAGTGTTCTCTCCTTTTAATTTTTTTTGGAAAAGCTGGAGAATGACTGGTACTAGTTTTTCTGTAAATGTTTGGTAGAATTCACCAGTGATGTCATCAGGTCTAGGGTTTCTCTTTCTTGGGAGATTTTTGATTACTGATTCAGTCTCCTTACTAGTTATAGGTCCATTCAGATAGACTATTTCTTCATAATTTAGCCATGGTAGGTTTTGTGTTTCTGGAATTTTTCCATTTCATCTAGGTTATCCAACTTTTTGGTGTACAGTTGCTCATAGTACTCTCTTATAATCCTTTTTATTTCTGTAGAATTGGTACTAATGTGCCCACTTTTGGATTTTAGTAATTAGTCTTTTTTTTTTAGTCAATCTAGCTAAAGATTTGTCAATTTTGTTGATATTTTCAAAGTATCAGCTTTTTGTTTCATTGATTTTCTCTGTTGTTTTTCTATTCTTGGTTTCATTTATCTCTACTCTAATCTTTATAATTTCTTTCCTTATGCTATCTTTGGGTTTAGTTTTTTCTTCTTTTTGTAGTTTCTTCAAGTTGCAAAGTTAGGGTATTGATTTGCGATCTTTCTTGTTTTTTAATGTAGAGTTTGTAGCTATAAATTTCCCTCTTAACAGTCCTTTTGCTGTGTCTTGTAAGTTTTGGTATGTTGTATTTTCATTTTCAAAGTATTTTCTAATTTCCTTTGTGATTTCTTCTTTGATTCATTGGTCTTTTAAAAGTGTGATGTTTAATTTCAAAAATGTGTGAATTTTCCAGTTTTCTTTATGTTATTGATTCCTAACTTCATCCTATTGTGGTCAGAGAAGAAACTTTGTATGACATTTATATTTTTAAATCTATTGAGACAATTTGTGGCCTAATATATGGTTTATCCTGGAAAATATCTCATGTGTACTTGAGAAAAATGTGTATATTGCTGTTATTGGGTGGAGTATTCTGTATATGTCTGTTAGATCTGGTTGGCTTATTGTCTTACTTAAGTTCTCTATTTCCTTACTTATCTTTTTTGTTTGTTCAATCCATTATTGTGAGTGGGGTATTGAAATTCTGTCAGTTTTTGCTTCTCAAATTTTGATGGTCTGTCATTAGGTGTGCAAATGTTTATAATTGTTATATCTTTTTGCTGAATTGAACCTTTTATTAACATATAACATCCTTTTTCTCTTGTAATCTTTTTGACAAAGTCTTTTTTGTCTGATATTACTGTGGCTACTCTTGATCTCTTTTGGTTACTATTTGCATGGAATATAGTTTTTCATCCTTACACTTCAAACTTTTTGTTTCTATGTATCTGTAGAGTCAATCCATTCTGCCAATTTCTGCTGTTTATTTGAAGAGTTTAATCCATTTGCACTTAAAGTAATTACTGATAAGGATAGACCTGCTTCTGCCATTTGGCTATTTGTTTTCTGTGTGTTGTACGTGCTTCTCATTCCTTGATTTTTCTACAGGCCTCGTATTGTGGGGGAAATGAAAGTATCATGGTTTTAATACTTAAAAGTACTTTTCAAAAATATACACATTATATGATTCAGTACCAAGGTTAGAGAGACTAATTATCAAATGTTAAGTAGTCTTTAAGGAAAGTGGAACATTCTTGAAAAAGATGAAGTTATTTAAAGTTCATTTTAAAACAGCTGTTTATTAGACACAATATTTACAAAATACAATGCTTGGCTCTGTAATGATATAAAATAAAAAATAATAATGGCAGCCTCCATTTGTTGAGCAAAGACAGGCACAATGTTAAACCATTTAAAATGTGAGTTTATTTGATCCTTACACTTATCTTTTGGCATTGAGTAGTGTTATTATTCTCTTGTTCCTTCACTACATCAACCAGTCTTTTTGGCTCTACTTCCAAAATATATCCCATTTCAATCTACTTTTTGGCATCTTTATTGCTACTACTGTAGTCCAAGCTCAGTAATTTCTCATGTAACCTGCTGATCTCCCTACTTGTATTCTTATTCTCTTGCCACATAGCAGTCATCATGAACTTCCATTAAGTGTCTGTAAGATTATGTCATTCTTCTGCTTAAAACCCTTCAGTGACTTTCTGGTACATGTAGAATAAGGTCCAAACTCCTTACCATGATCTACAGGGTCTTATACAATCTGTTCCTTGCTATCAATCTTAGTTTAAATGAGACAGACTTTTAAAAAAATCTTTATTGGAGTATAATAGCTTTACATGGTTGTGCCAGTTTCCACTGTAAAACAAAGCAAATCAGCTGTATTTATACATACCTCCCCATATCGCCTCTCTCTTGAGCCTCCCTCCTGAGCATCCCTCCCACCCTCGCTGTCCTGCCCCTCTAGGTCTTTAGCAATCATCGGGCCGATCTCCTTGTGTTAGGCAGTTGCTTCCCACTAGCTAGCTATTTTACATTTGGTAGTATATAAATGTCAATACTACTCTTTCACTTTGTTCCAGCTTCTCCTTCCCCATCTCCCCTTGTACTCAATTCTGTTCTCTACCTCTGCATCTTTATTCTTCCTCTACCACTGAGTTCATCAACACCATTTTTTAAAAATTCCATATATATGTGTTAACATACAGTATTTGTTCTCCTTCTGACTTACTTCACTCCGTATGACAGACTTTAGGTCCATCCACCTCACTAAAAATAACTCAATTTCATTCCTTTTTATTGCTGAGTAATATTCCATTGTATATATGTGCCACATCTTCTTTATCCATTCATCTATCGATGGACATTTAGGTTGGTTCCATGTCCTGGCTATTGTAAATAGTGCTGCAATGAACATGGTGGTATGTGTATCTTTCTGAATTATGGTTTTCTCTGGTTATGTGCCCAGTAGTGGGATTGCTGGGTCATATGGTAGTTTTATTGTTAGTTTTTTAAGGAACCTCCATACTGTTTTCCATAGTGGCTGTATCAATTTACATTCCTACCAACAGTTCAGGAGCATTCCCCTTTCTCCACAGCCTCTCCAGCACTTATTGTTTCTAGATATTTCAATGATGGCCAGTCTGACCCGTGTGAGGTGATACCTCATTGTAGTTTTGATTTGCATTTCCCTAATGATTATTGATGTTGAGCATCTTTTCATGTGTTTGTTGGCCATCTGTATGTCTTCTTTGGAGAAATGTCTGTTTAGGTCTTCTGCCCATTTTTGGATAGGGTTGTTTGTTTTTTTGACATTGAGCTGGATGAGCTGCTTATATATTTTGGAGGTTAATCTTTTTCCAGTTGCTTCTTTGGCAAATATTTTCTGCCACTCCGAGGGTTGTCTCTTCATTATATTTATGGTTTCCTTTGCTATGCAAAAGCTTTTAAGTTTCATTAGGTCCCATTTGTTTATTTTTGTTTTTATTTCCTTTACTCTAGGAGGTGGGTCAAGAAAGAACTTGCTGTCATTTATATCATACAGTGTTCTGCCTATGTTTGCCTCTAAGAGTTTTATAGTGTCAGGACTTACTTTCAGGTCTTTGATCCATTTTGAGTTTATTTTTGTGTATGGTGTTAGGGAGTGTTCTAAATTCATTCTTTTACAAGTAGCTGTCCAGTTTTCCCAATACCACTAATTGAAGAGGCTGTCTTTTCTCCATTGTATATTCTTGCCTCCTTTACCGAAGATAAGGTGCCCATATGTATGTGGGTTTATCTCTGGGCTTTCTATCCTGTTCCATTGATCTATATTTCTGTTTTTGTGCCAGTACCATACTGTCTTGATGACGGTAGCTTTGTAGTATAGTCTGAAGTCAGGGAGCCTGATTCCTCCAGCTCCATTTTTTCTTCTCAAGATTGCTTTGGTTATTTGGGGTCTTTTGTGTTTCTGTATAAATTGTATAAGTTTTTGTTCTAGTTCTGTGAAAAATGCCATTGGTAATTTGATAGGGGTTGCATTGAATCTATAGATTGTTTTGGGTAGTATAGTCATTTTCACAATGTTGATTCTTCCAATCCAAAAACATGGTATATCTCTCTGTCTGTTTGTTTCATCTTTGATTTCTTTCATGAGTGTCTTATAATTTTCTGCATACAGGTGTTTTGCCTCCTTAGGTAGGTTTATTCCTAGGTATTTTATTCTTTTTGTTGCAGTGGTAAATGGGAGTCTTTCCTTAATTTCTCTTTCTGATTTTTCATTGTTGATGTATAGGAATGGAAGAGATTTCTCTGTGTTAATTTTGTATCCTGCAACTTTACCAAATTCTGTGATTAACTCTAATAGTTTTCTGGTAGCATTTTTAGGGTTTTCTATATATAGTCTCATGTCATCTGCAAACAGTGACATTTTTACTTCTTTTCCAATTTGGATTCCTTTTATTTCTTTATCTTCTCTGATTGCCAAGGCTAAAACTTCCAAAACTGTGTTGAATAATAGTGGTGAGAGTGGGCACCCTTGTCTTGTTTCTGATCTTAGAGGAAATGCTTTCAGTTTTTCACCATTGAGGATGATGTTGGCTGTGGGTTTGTCATATATGGCCTTTATTATGTTGAGGTAGGTTCCCTCTGTGGCCACTTTCTGGAGAGTATTTTTCATAAATGGGTGTTGAATTTTGTCAAAAGCTTTTTCTGCATCTATTGAGATGATCATATGGTTTTTACCCTTCAGTTTGTTAGTATGGTGTATCACATTGATTGATTTGTGTATACTGAAGAATCCTTGAATTTCTGGGATAAACACCATTTGATCATGGTGTATGATCCTTTTAATGTGCTGTTGGATTCTGTTTACTAGTATTTTGTTGAGGATTTCTGCATCTATGTTTATCAGTGATATTAGCCTGTAATTTTTTGTGACATCTTTGTCTGGTTTTGGTATCAAGGTGATGGTGCCCTCATAGAATGAGTTTGTCAGTGTTCCTCCGTCTGCTGTATTTTGGAAGACTTTGAGAAGGATAGGTATTAGCTCTTCTCTAAATGTTTGGAAGAATTCGCCTGTAAAGCCATCTGGTCCTGGGCTTTTGTGTGTTGAAAGATTTTTAATCAGAGTTTCAATTTCAGTGCTTGTGATTGGGCTGTTCATATTTCCTGTTTCTCCCTGGTTCAGTCTTGGAAGTTTGTACTTTTCTAAGAATTTATTTCTTCCAGGTTGTCCATTTTATTGGCATATAGTTGTCTGTAGTAGTATTTCATGATCCTCTGTATTTCTGCAGTGTCAGTTGTTACTTCTCCATTTTAATTTCTGATTCTGTTGATTTGAGTCTTCTCCCTTTCTTTCCTGATGAGTCTGGCTAATGGCTTATCAATTTTGTTTATCTTCTCAAAGAACCAGGTTTTAGTTTTATTGATCTTTGCTATTGTGTCCTTGATTTCTTTTTCATTTATTTCTGATATGATCTTTATTACTTATTTCTTTCTCCTAACTTTGGGATTTTTTTTGCTCCTTTTTCTCTAATTGCTTTAGATATAGGGTTCGGTTGTTTATTGAGATTTTTCTTGTTTCTTGTGGTAGGATTGTATTGCAATGAACTTCCCTCTTAGAACTGCTTTTGCTGTATCCCATAGGTTTTGGGTTGTCATATTTTCATTGTCATTTATTTCTAGATATTTTTTAAATTTCCCCTTTGATTTCTTCAGTAATCTCTTGTTTATTTAGTAGAGTGTTGTTTAGCCTCTATGTGTTTGTATTTTTTTAGTTTTTTTCCTGTAATTGATATCTAGTCTCATAGTGTTGTGGTCAGAAAAGATGCTTGAAACAATTTCAATTTTCTTAAATTTGTTGAGGCTTGATTGTGACCCAAGATGTGGTCTATCCTGGAGAATGTTCTGTGTGTACTTAAGAAGAAAGTGTATTCTGTTGTTTTTGGATGGAAAGCCCTATAAATACCAATTAAATCCATCTGGTCTAATGTGTCATTTAGAGCTTGTGTTTCCTTATTTATTTGCTGTTTGGATGAATTGTCCATTGGTGTAAGTGAGGTGTTAAAGTCCCCTACTATTATTATATTACTATCGATTTCCCCTTTTATGGCTGTTAACATTTGCCTTATGTATTGGGGTGCCCCTATGTTGGGTGCATAGATATTTATAATCATTATATCTTCTTGGATTAAGCCCTTTATCATTATGTAGTGTCCTTCCTTGTATCTTGTGACAGTCTTTATTTTAAAGTCTATTTTGTCTGGTATGAGTATTTCTACCTCAGCTTTCTTTTGATTTCCATTTGTATGGAATATATTTTTCCATCCCCTCACTCTCAGTCTGTATGTGTCCCTAGGTCTGAAGTGTGTCTCTTGTAGACAGCATATCTATGGGTCTTGCTTTTGTATCCATTCAGCCAGTCTATGTCCCTTGGTTGGAACATTTAATCCATTCACATTTAAGGTAATTATTGATATGTATATTCCTATTACCATTTTCTTAAATGATTTTGGGTTTGTTTTTGTAAGTCTTTTCCTTTTCTTGTGTTTCCTGCCTAGAGAAGTTCCTTTAGGATTTGTTGTAAAGCTGGTCTGGTGGTGCTGAATTCTCTTAGTTTTTGTTTGTCTATAAAGCTTTTAATTTCTCCTTCAAATCTGAATGAGATCCTTGCTGGGTAGAGTAATCTTGGTTATAGGATTCTCCCTTTCATCACTTTAAATATATCCTACCACTCCTTTCTGGCCTGTAGAGTTTCTGCTGAAAGATCAGCTGTTAGTCTTATGGGGGTTCCTGTGTATGTTATTTGTTGCTTTTCCCTTGCTGCTTTTAATATTTTTTCTTTGTATTTGATTTTTGATAGTTTGATTAATATGTCTCGGTGTGTTTCTCCTTAGGTTTATCCTATATGGTACTCTCTGTACTTCCTGGACTTGATGGACTCTTTTCCCATATTTGGAAAGTTTTCCAGTGTAATCTCTTCAAATATTTTCTCAGACCCTTTCTTTTTCTCTTCTTCTTCTGGGACCCCTATAATTTGAATGTTGGTAGATTTAATGTTTCCCCAGAGGTCTCTGAGACTGTCCTCAATTCTTTTCATTATTTTTTCTTTATTCTGCTCTGTGCCAGTTATTTCCACCATTCTATCTTCCAGGTAACTTATCTGTTCTCCTGTCTCAGTTTTTCTGCTCTGCATTCTGTCTAGAGTATTTTTAAGTTCAGTTATTGTGTTGTTCATCACTGTTTGTTTGCTCTTTAGTTCTTCTAGCTCCTTTTTCAGCATTTCTTTCATTTGCTCCATCTGTGCCTCAATACTATTTCTGAAATCTTGGATCATCTTTACTATCATCATTCTGAATTCTTTTTCAGGTAGACTGACTGTCTCATCTTCATTTGCCTGGTCTTGTGTGGTTTTACCTTGTTCCTTCATCTGCTGCATCCTTCTCTGTTTTCTCATTTTGTTTAACTTACTTTGTTTGGGGTCTTCTTTCCTTAGGCTGCAGGGTTGTAGTTCTTCTTAACTCTATTGTCTGTCCCCAGTGGGGTGGTTGGTCCAGTGGGTTGTGTAGGCTTCTTGGTGGGTCGGGGACTGGTACCTATGTTCTTGTGTGTGGAGCTGGATCTTATCCTTCTGATGTGCAGGGCCACATCTGTTGGTGTGTTTGGGTGTGTCTGTGAGCTTAGTATAGCTATAGGCAGTCTGTCTGCTAATGGGTGGGGTATGTTCTTGTCTTGCTAATTGTTTGCTTGAGGTATCCAGCACTGGGGCTTGCTGGCCTTTGGTTGTATTTGGATCTTAGTGTTGAGGATGAGACCTCTGGGAGAGCACTTGCTGATTAATATTCCATGGGGTCGGGAGTTCTCTGGTGGTCCAACGTCCTGGACTCAGCTCTGCTGCCTCAGAGGTCCAGGTTTGACCCCTGACCAGGGCACTAAGACCCTGGAAGCTGCACAGCATGGAGAAAAAGGAGGCAGAAGGAGAGAAAAGAAAAAAAGAAAAAAAAAAAAAAGGAAGAAAGGGAAAGGACAAATTCCCAAGACAGGTGGCAAAAGCAACTCTAGTCAGTCAAAATCACACAAGATGTGCACACTTGCACTTGCAAAAAGAGAAGAAGAAGAGAAAACAAAGAAAAGAGTAAGAGAGAGAACAAAGAAAACAGAGAAGGGAGTAATCAATCCAATAAACAAACCCACATACAAATATATACTGTAAAGATTAAACTAACAAATACATAAAACCAGGAACAAGTCAAACATACCAGGAAGTCCTCCAATACTTCTAGGTACATCTCTGCTGTGGGGAGGACTGTGGAGAGCTCAGACTGTGATCTGATATTAGTCCTGTGTGTATTTGCCCCCACAGTCCACAGTTGCCCCCTAAGTCTACAGCCTCTATTGTAGAAACAGTCATCTATTCAGGTGATCCACAGATGCAGGGTCTTTCAAGCCTATTGTGGGTATTAAATCTGCTCCTCCTATGGCTGTTTCCCTTTCTCTTCTTTGGTCCTGCAGTCCTCAGGGATCAGTTTTGGTTTTGGTCCCTTCTTTGTGTGTGGGCTGCTCTCAGGAGTCGGTTCCCCACCCAGGCAAGAGGAGGAGAAAGAGGGTGATTGGGGCTCACTTGCAAACTCAGGTCGGGGGGAGGGAGGGATATGGCAGTCTCATTGAAATTTGCAGGAGTGCTTGCAGCAGCAGAGGTCGGCATGAGCCTGAGGTGTGCTGTGCATTCTCCCAGGGAAATTGGTTCTGAACATGGGACCCTTGGCATTGGCGGGCTGCACCTGCTGTCGGGAGGGTGTGGCCAATGACCTGCCTTACACACAGGATTTTTGTTGTGTAAGGTGTGTAAGACCTTTGGTGGCTGCTGCGGCAGGCTCTGTGTTTTGATTTAGCATCTACGAGTTGTAACAGTGCTTTGCTGGTGCTGCTCTGCAGCCTGTGAGTTCGTGGACCAGCAAGCTCTTCTCCAGCACCCGGAAACAAAGGTCTCCTGTCTCTTGTCAGGCCCAGGCTTTTCCCCAGACTCCCTCCCAGCTAGCTGTGGTGCACTTGCCCCCCAGGCTGTTTTCATGCAGCCAGCCCCAGTTCTCTCCCTGGTGTCTGTTCTCCAAAGCCCGAGCCTCGGCACCCAGCCGCCACCCGCCGCTGTGGGTGAGCAGACTAGTGTCTCCGGCTAGGGAGTGTTGTTTGGCCCAGATCCTCTGTGCGGGAATCTTTCTGCTCTGCCCTCTGCACACCTGTTGTTGCTGTCTCCTCTGGGTCTCTCAAGCTGCCCCCGTCCGTCCCCACCAGTGAGGGGGCTTCCTGGTGGAAGCTTTACCCCCTTTACCGTCCCCTCCCAGAGGGGCACGTCTCCTCAGGATTCCTTTGTCTCTTTTTTTCCCTTTTTTCTTTTGTGCTACCCAGTTACGTGGGGATTTTCTTGCCTTTTTGGAGGTCTGAGGGTCCCCTGCCAGCATTCGGAAGGTGTTCTGTAGGAGCTTTTCCACAGGTAGATGTATTTTTGATGTATTTGTGGGAAGGAAGGTGATCTCCATGTCTTACTCCTCAGCCATCTTCCTCATCTGTTTGAGACAGACTTTAAATAGGGAATCAGAGTCACGAGATTTATTACAACCTTCAATGATAAAGGGAAGAAAAAGGGAATTCCAAAGGCAGTATTATATATTTTCAAAGTCCTCACAGTAGATAGCAGAGTAAGTTGGATATTTTTTGTGTTCTCAATATAAAACCTTGTTAAATATAGTAATTACAAAAATAACAACAGTAATAAGTAACATGCTATGTGCTGGGCACTGTTCTAACTTTTTTATATTTATTAACTCTTAATCCTTCCAACAACTCACGAGGTAGGTTTACAGACATATATGTACTACCAACTGTAAAATAGATAGCCAGTGGGAAGTTGTTGTATAACAAAGGGAGTTCAACTCGAGGATGGAAGATGCCTTAGAGGACTGGGGAGGGTGGGGGGGACTCGAGGGAGGGTGGGGGGGAGTCAAGAGAGGGAGGGAATACGGGGATATGTATATAAAAACAGGTGATTGAACTTGGTGTACCCCCCCAAAATAATAAATAAATAAATAAAATTTAAAAAAGAATTTTTTTTATCATTTTACAGAGGATAAATTGAGGTACAGAAAGTTTATATAGCTTGTTGTAATACTTTGGAGCCTTCTTTTCTCATAGCTGTATAAGAGAGAATATTTTTCTTTACTGTCTGTCTGTTTGTTTATTTATTTATTTATTTTTGGCTGCATTGGGTCTTTGTTGCTGTGTGCGGGCTTTCTCTACTTGTGGCAAGTGGGAGCTACTCTTCATTGGGGTACACGGGCTTCTCATTGTGGTGGCTTCTCTTGTTGTGGAGCATGAGCTCTAGGCACACGGGCTTTAGTAGTTGTGGCTCACGGGCTCTAGAGCACAGGCTCAGTAGCTGTGGTGCACGGGCTTAGTTGCTCCATGGCACATAGGATCTTCCCAGACCAGGGCTTGAACCTGTGTCCCCTGCGTTGGCAGGCCGGTTCTTAGCCTCTGTGCCACCAGGGAAGCCCCTTTTACTGTCTTTTTGAGACTTCTGTCTCGTAGTTTTGAAAGACCATAGCTTCAAGGCTAAGCACTGGAATTCCATTAGAATGGAGAGAAAACAATCAGAGAACTGAGACCTGGGAATCATAAAACTGTTGGTACAGAAAAGGGCAGAATAGAATTGTAACAAATACTTGTTGAGTGAGTGAATGAGATCTCATTTAATAGATAAAGAAATTGAAGCTCGGGGAATTTAAGTGCCTTGTTCAAGTTCTCAGAGCTATTAAGTATAGGAGTTTGGATTTGAATCCAGAGCTGGAATTTTAACAACTGCTTATCTTGCAACATGAGTCTGGCATACTCACAGTTAACCATAACACAGGATGGCAGGAAGAGAGGGCCTTGTTACATATGCAGGAGAGGTAGTGATTATAGGAAATGGTTCCTAAATTTGGCCAGAGGGTCTTTGCTTTTATGCTTCAAATTGTGGCTGTTTCACTGTTCCCTAGAATCTGGGGAAGGTTAAAGGGAAATTCTGTCATTGTTTAGCTGCTGATGAAAGGTGTGAAAGAGAGGTTGAAGTAATTATTAGATAGTTGGGATTTTGGGAATGAATCAAATATCCACTTTGTTCCTTTTCTGTATAACAGGGGACATTTGAGGCTCTACTGTACTGTAGATGTTAAATAAATACAGGTGTGTTTTAAAAAAATGTGGTGGCATTCAATAACTCTTGGCGATTTTTCCAAACTTCCCTTTCTGTCTATTTCTTCCATTGTTACCTTTGCTGAATCCTTCTTCAGATGTTTGGTTCATTCACTGCCTCTCTAATAATTTATTATTTTATTTACTTACTTATTTTTGGTTGTGTTGGATCTTCATTGCTGTGCACAGGCTTTCTCTGGTTGTGGCAAGTGGGGGCTACTCTTCATTGTGGTGCTCAGGCTTTTCAGTGCGGTGGCTTCTCTTGTTGCAGAGTGCGGGGTCCAGGCGCGTAGGCCTCAGTAGTTACAGCATGTGGTCTCAGTAGTTGTGGGTCATGGGCTTAGTTGCTCCATGGCATGTGGGATCTTCCTGGACCAGGGATCAAACCCATGCCCATGTCCATTGCATTGGCAGGCAGATTCTTAACCACTGCACCACCAGGGAAGTTCCATTCACTGCGCCTCTAATGGACCTTTCACTTTCCCTTCCCTGAGCTCTTGCCTAGTGGAGACTATAATCTCTCTTGTGATAAATCTGGAATATTCACAAACTCACCATCTTGGAGTTGGAAGGGACTTTGAAGAACTTCTGATCCAGAAAGCTGAAGAGACTTGTCCAGCCAGGGTCACACAGCAGTTAATGGCAAGGCTAGTGAAGAACCCACTTCTCCTGAACTTGCAGTCACAGGCTCTGTGCACAGCTGCACTCTGCTTCACTTTTGGGTTGCTAGGCGCATTCTCTAAAGAATATGCTGAGAGGGCCTCTGGGTCTCCTCTGACATCAACTTCAAAATATGTGCCAGTGTGATTTTCATATACAGAGTATGGGATTTTTCAAGAAAGTCACGTCTGTTTTATTATTTACTCAGTGTAGTCCCTGACAGCAATATGCAAATATAGAATTTATTTAGTCTGCCTCCTCTGGTGACTTGCCAGTCTCTGAGGGGGGAGGAACACATTTCATGTTTCCCATGGGTTTTGTTTTTCATAGCTTGATTTCCCATAATGAAAAGAGCCCTGGGTAGTTCCATATGCGCTGAAGCTGGAGATTATTAAATGCTTCTGTCTTATGTACGTTGGGCATGCATATTTACTTGTGAAGTTCCTCTATGTGTTGAATTTAGAACTTGCCAAAATCTACCACTCAAAAATTGGTTTCTTGGGTATTCTGATGAACCATAGTATTTGATGAAGGAAAGTTAGCCTTTTAGTTATAGTGTGAGAAATCAGAACCTGGGTTTTATTTGCAATTTAGGAATCTTTCTTAGTGAAGTGTACTCCCTTAGGTAAAGAATAAAAGCATTGATTCTTACTGAGAATTATGAGTTCTTTTACCTCCGTTTTTTAGCATATTCTTTATTAGAATGGATGTTCTTGGTCCAAAAATCCAGCATCATCTTACCTTTCTGTAATTTGCTTGCAGCATTTTTCTGAGAGAGCTCATTTATGTGCTGTCACTTTCTATGGTATCAGTAAAGAACAATGCAACCTTTTCATGAAAAGAAGCCATTTCTTCCTCCTTTCTAATTGATTCTGTTATTTATCAAAAAGAACAACAATTGAAACTCTGTTGTTCTGAAATGAGACATTTTTTTCTGATGATAAATGAAGACCCAGGGAGTTTATATGAGCTCAGTGACCAGGAGAGAAATAATGGTTTTTATAAATTGTGATTTTGATCACTTAATCAGTTATCTTTGGTATTTTGAAGTCCAGAATCTAAACAGGCATTTTTTTTTTAAAGGGAAAACATATGCCTAGAACATAGTCTCTTTTAAACATTACGCTGTTACTCTCTTCCCCTTTTGCAGAATACCCACTTGGTACTTCAGTAAAGGAATGATCTGAACCTTTCATATACTGAACACCTACTGTGTGACAGCTACTTTTACATACTTTAGCTCATTTAATCTCCTCAACAACTTTATGAAATGGTTATTTTTATACTAATAGATGGTTAGAAAGCCCAATTAATTTGCGTAAGTTCACATAATGTGGTAGAGCTGGGGTTTAAACCCAGATTTGTTGATTTCTGTGGCAATGAATGCCAGTTGCCTACTTGGTATTCATCCTCTCCTCTCCTCTTTCTTATAGACAGAACCCCAATTTTATTTTAGGTGGCAAAAGACTGTATTTTTCAGCTTCCTTTTCAGCTAGGAGTGGCAATGATATGAGTGGAAATTGTTGGATGGGACTTCCAGGAATGACTCAGCTGGGAGTTGTCTTTCGCTCTTCTTCTCATCTTTCCTGTCTAGAAATTAGAAGTGATGGCTGAAATTCCAGCATAAACATAAGGGAACCTTGAAAATGGAAACTACTTGCCAGTGCTAAGAAGTAGAAAAACAGAAGTCTGAGACCCTGGTGACAATGTAGTCCTGCCATAACAGCTCTGGACTGCATACCTTCAGACTATGTTAATGGAAAGAGAGAGAGGGAAAAAACCCATTTGTCAGGACTGTGTAACAAGCAGCTGAATGCAGTGTCCTAAATAAGACAGACTTCAAGAACCATTCTACATTCACTACACTAGACCAGTATGGCTGGTCTGCATGCCATTTTTTGAATAGCTGAGTGACTTTTTAAGTTTAGTACAGTCCAGTGTCTTACTATTCAAAGTGTAGTGGGTGGATTAGAGCATTAACATCACCTGGGACTTTGTAAGAACTGCAGCATCTCAGGTGCTACTGTAGACCTGTTGAATCAGAGTCTGTAGTTTAACAAGATCCCCAGGTAACTTGTATGCCTATTAAAGTTTGAGAAACGCTGGTTGCCTTATGGTCACAAAAAGTTCTTAACTGAAAATGAATTTGTAAGTGTTCTTATGAAACAGATATTTTTATGAGAAACAGTAGGGCAATCAAAGTTTTGTAAATTAAATCGTATTTTGTAAATTAAATCCACCAGGACAGAGGGACAATTCCTTAAAAAATTTTTTTTGGCTGACATACTACTAGGTGCCAGTTACTTGCATTAGTTTTCAAAACAATCCAGTGAATACAGGTATCATTATCATCATCATCATCATTATCATTTACAAGTGAAGAAACTAAAGATTTGAGAGCTCAAGTAACTTGCACACTCTCAGACAGCTAGTTTATGGTAAAACTGGGGCTGGAATTGAAATCTGTCAGATTCCAGAACCTGTATTCTTAAGCATTTAAAGTGATCTCATGGTTGTAGTCTTTGGTAAGTTCTCTCTCTCTTTAATTGAAATAGCCTCTGATCTTTTTCTTCACAGATTTTGATACATTGAAACAAGTTACATAATAGATACAAAACTATAGTAATGCCGTTATTTATTAAACATCAGTTATTACTGGCATTAACAGCATTATTTTTCTGCCAGAACTCTTTAACTGAACTTACATAAAGGAACAATGATAATACTCAGAATAAAATTTGCACTTTGGAAGTTCCAAGTTATCCTTCTTTAACCTTATAGTTTAAATTTTATTTCTTAAACTATTATTATTTTTTCCAGTTCTGTAAATAATACTCAAATGTGTTTATTGTAGAATGTTTTGGAAATATAGAAAATAAAGAGGATAACATGAAAATCTCTTATAAACCCAGAAATAGCCATGTCTACCTTTCAAACTTTTTTTTGGATATATGTATTACTTTACACATATTTGTTGTCAAAGTATTATGAAGAATGCTGCTGTCCCTAGTTTATTAAGTTTGGAGTTTTATGTATCAGTTTTTCTTAAAGTGAGGTGCGCATATATTAAGTTGTATTGTGTGATAGACATCTTGAAGATTCATCCTCTTCTTAGGAATTTGAGAATTTATATTTCATTATATTGTGCATATGGCATTTACACTATCCAGAGTTAGCTAATTGTTCCAAAAACTACCATGATGCACAAATGATAAGTAGTTCTATTATTAAATGTCTTCTAACATGGAGGGTAGGGGTGGTATCTAAAGTACCGTCAGAAGTGGAAGGGCTTGTAGGGATCTCATCTAGTGGGAAACCAACCCCCTTCCATTATTCCGTCTTTTCATGGCTTCATCCAGTGAGACTGAGGTCACTACCTCAGAAGGCATCCTTTTCATTTTTGTGGAACAACTTTACTCAGTAGATTTTCTTCACAGTGGGCCCAAAACTTATTTTCCTTTGTTTTTATACCCGTTGGCCCTAGCTCTGCTCTCCACAGCAAAAAAGAAGTACTTCATCTTCTCTCAGATTTTTCTCAAGCATACCAGGAGAATGAGATGCATCTTTTTGATTTATATTTTGCATACTTTTAATGTACATTCTTTGGTACAGGATTAAATGTATATAATTCATAAATTAATAATGTATATTGATCTGTTAAAATATGGTCAAAAAGTTTGGAGATCACTCTTCTTCCAATGTCCTTCCAATCTCAGAAGTCTCTCTTTTACAGTCCTTTTTCCAGTTAAGGAGTCTCCTGGGGCTTTTCTTCAACTGACCTTCCTAATATGCTGATTTTAGACTTCTACCACTTGGTTTCTTGCCCCAGAAGGTCTCTAGCTTATCAATGTCCCTCCAGATGTGGCCTACCCTGGTAGAACAACATTTTGTGAGGATAGACCCTAATTTTATATTGTACCATGAATTCGTTAACCATCCTTTGTTAGACATTTATGTTCTTTCCAACTTATAAATAATACTCTGTGCTCATATTTGTACATGAATTCTTATGTATCATTCTGATTATTTCCTTAGGATACCTTCATAATTGGAATTATTCTATTAATAAACAACTATTTTAAGGCATTTGATATATATTGCCAAATTGCTCCCTAGAAAGATTGTCACTTTATTCTTTCATCAGAAATAGATGAGAGTATCTAATTATTATAGCCATGGCAAAAATTAATTATATTCCTTGGCATTAATATTTTATTATACTGTTTTCTAATTAAATGGACAAAATGAAATTCATTGTTTTTTATTTTTAACTTCTTTGATTCTTGGTGTTCTGTGATTTCTGTAGATAATTTATATTGCACCAAAGTCTGTCTCTTCTGTATATTATTCTAAAAAATATTTAAAGTATTTATTGCATTAGACAATTTTTTCCAAAATTGAAAATTTTAAGTTACGAGATTTTTATAGCTAACTTGCTGTAATGTTCATGGCAACTAAGTGATGCAGTTAGAAAAGTATTTTCAAACACCAGTTTCCAGAAGTCTATTTACGTAGCATGAGTTTCTTTCCAGAAAGCAGTTAATATCCCATTTGTTAAGATGTCAGCCTCACCTTGAAGGAGGTGTGTATGTGTGTGTGCACCTGAATGTCAGCTATGTGTTTGTGTGTTTTAATATATGCAACATAGTAGAATACTGATGGCTTTTTTTTATTTTGCCATTATTTATTTATTCTGCAACACTCTTCTTTCTTTTTGTAGATCTGAGTTTCTAACATATGTAATTTCTTTATCCCAGAGTAAGCTGTATTAAGCATTTTTGTAGTGCAAGTCTGCTGGCTATGAATTCTCATTAGTTTTTTTTTTAAAGAACTTTTATTGAGATACAGTTAACATACAGTAAACTGCATATATTTAGAGTGTACAATTTGGTATTTTTTTTCTTATTAGTAAGGTATATATGGCAATCCCAATCTCCCCTGATGGCTTTTTAAAATTACAGAAATGATCACAAAGCTGGCACATTTGTTTTTTTCTTTTTTATAATACTTTTTAAAAATTGCTTAATTTCTAAAGTTTGACAACATTAAACATGTTTGTCATATGACAGTGAATCACTATATGATATAAAACATTTTTATACTAATAACCCATTTTTCTTTTCTTTCCCATTGTGACTTTTAAATTAATTAATTTTAATGATATATAGTTGATTTAAAAATATTATGTTAGTTTCAGGTGCACAACATAGTGTTTCAAAATCTTTATAGATTATACTCCATGTAAGTTATTATAAAATATTGGCTATATTCTCTGTACTGCAGATTATTTGTTCTGAACAGCAATTATTTGCTATTTGCTAAATACCCTTTTCCTTGATTTAATTTTTGGGCTAACAACAATGTAAATGAAAGAGTATTAATTAAGGCATTTCGTAGAGGTAGATTTTATCTCAGGAATAAGGAAGATATTTGCAGGTTTAAATCAGTGCACCTGTGATTTTAAAATGCAGATTATCTGAAGAGAAGTGCAGAAACATTTTACTGCTGTAAAGTCAGGGTTTGCTTCCTTCCAGGATCCTACCTAGCAAAATTGTTTTTCCCTCTGTCACAATATGTTCTTTTTTTTTTTTTTTTTAAATTATTCGAGTTGCTCTGTAAGTTTTGGGTGCATGTGGGGGCTCTGTGTGTGTGTGTGTGTGTGTGTGTGTACTTTAAATGCCATGAAATGATAGAGATGATTGTTTTTATGCTATTTCCCCTCCCACCCCTTGGGGGATATCTTGGTTTGAATGGGGGATAAATTAACTTCCAGCAGTTTTCCAGCATGTTTGGTTTAAATATTTTCCCTGTAATTAGATAAAAACTTACCAGATGATAGTCGCTATCCATTTCTCCCTCTGTCTTATTCTTTCAGAACTAACCTGGTGACTTAAAGATTATGACTCTGGATAATATAGTACCATAATATTTCTACCTAGCATGTAATTTATAATCAGTTTAAATGGTTGCAGTCATCAGTTTGGGCAGGTATCAATACATGTATCACTTTCATTGGTTTAATAACCCCTGAAGAGAATAGAACTCAACAGTTTCTTTTCTGCTGTTACTAACAACAGTTATCCTATTTGCCAGTTATGGGATTTTTAAGACTCTAAATACAGATCAAAAAATCCCACAGATTAAAAAAAACTCTGGAATGCGTAAATGAGCCTTATAAATATAATTTGGATGAGGCTATAAATGCTCAGGTGAAAGTACAGGGTAACAGAAGGAGCTAATAGGTTATTTAAGACATACTATGTTAAAGGGATTAGTGTGTAGTGAAAAAACCTGGGCTGGAAGCAAAATTACTTTAAAAATTGTGACTAGATAATTGTGCTACCAACTGCCCAATTATGAAAATTTAACACTTTTTTGGGGGTTTTGTATGTCAATAAAATAAAGACATTTAGTGATACATAGACTAGTTCTTGGGTTGTAGGTAAATAGGCATTACTATGAAGCACTGAACAT
Source organism: Hippopotamus amphibius kiboko (assembly GCF_030028045.1). Taxonomy (NCBI): domain Eukaryota; kingdom Metazoa; phylum Chordata; class Mammalia; order Artiodactyla; family Hippopotamidae; genus Hippopotamus; species Hippopotamus amphibius. The sequence goes on from NC_080190.1 coordinate 30,508,258, forward strand.
AATGTCTGGTTCATTGTAGGTGTTATTAAATGGACCTTTTATGATTATTGTTCTGAGTAGTAATATTGTTATATATATGTGATAAAAAAGTTAGTTTTATTCATTTTCAACAAATATTTATTAGGCATTTATTGTAGGCAAAGTACTACATGTGATAATAAGGTGAATAAGATACTTTATTTTGGACATACAAAATATTGTTACATAGTAACTATTGTTACTAAAGATTACTAATAAATCAAAATTTTTAGTGTCTTTTTTGGCTGTGTTTTTCAAATCTGTGTTCACAATACCATGTACTAGTATTGAGTCCTTAACATTACTAGGGTTTGTCTGTCTGTCTCACACACACACACACACACACACACACACACACACACACCTCCTTTCCATCCTATAACAATCTATTTCCTTCACTTCCAGTGAAAAGGTTTTCTTATAGTCTCATGTCCTGAGAGATATTCTGGCCTGAGGGAGCCTATTTGGGCTGGTACCTGGGGTGAGGTTGGTTGCCCTAGGGGGAACACTACAGTCATCTTGCTGGGAGAGAGAGGATGAAGATCCAGGAAGGATGCTGCTCAGCTAGAATAAGGAAGTATTCAAAGTGAATGGGCTTTACGTATCCCTGGGATGGACCTTAGGAGGAAGAGGTGGGAGATGAAGATGGGGAAGATAGAGAGGAGGGGGGATTCATTAAGATGGGTCAGGATTAAATAAAAAAGGAAGGAAGGAAGGGGCCTGTCCCTGGAATCCTTTCTGGCCCAGACAGCCTAAGCAGGTAATACTTCGTATGATGACCATGATGTATTCCAGTTTGTCCAGAGGAGCCCTGTTTATACCTTGGTCCTTGTGTTATTCCCTTAGCGCTCAGAAGTGTCCCATGTTGAATGATAAACTATATGGTCACTCTAACTTTAGGACACTAAATCGTTGGTTTAAAGAAAGTTCCTGTGGCTCATGCCATCTACATGACTACCAACAGAGAGAACAGAGACATACTGGGGGGAAATGATAACAAAAAGAGTTAACTGCAATCAACAAGGTAAACTTTAAGGATGTAATTTCAACCTGTCCTCATATCAATAGGAAAAATTAACTGAATTCAAAAGTGCTCCAATTCTTCAAGAACCATAATACTGGATTTTGGAGGAACTGAATTCTAGACCTAACTCAGTCAGTAACTCGCTATATGACTTTTCCTTTTGGCCCTGCAAGAGCCTGTGTTTCCACATCTGTAAAATGAGGGACTGAATTAAATTATTTCTTAGGTTCCTTGCAGTTATGATATTAAATGATTATTTGTTCATGAGAAGTGAACAGGAAAATATTCCCCTTGCAGAATTTTGTTCTAGTTTAAAAAGTTATGGGACTTCCTAGGTGGCGCAGTGGGTAAGAATCCGCCTGCCAATGCAGGGGACACGGGTTTGATCCCTGCCCCACGAAGATCCCACATGCCGCGGAGCAACTAAGCCCGTGCGCCACAACTATTGAGCCTGCGCTCTAGAGCCCATGAGCCACAACTATTGAGCCCCTGTGCAGCAGCTACTGAAGCCCACGCGCCTAGAGCCCGTGCTCCGCAACAAGAGAGGCTGCAGCAATGAGAAGCCCGCGCACCACAAGGAAGAGTAGGCCCCACTCGCCGCAACTAGAGAAAGCCCGTGTGCAGCAATGAAGATCCAACATAGCCAATAAAACAAACAAACAAATAAATAAATTTATTTTTTTAAAAAAGGTATAATCTGTGTATCACTAAGTCTGCTGTTGGTGAAGTATATTCCCCAGCTGAGTGTTGTGTGGTTTGACTTTATAGTACATGAAGACTTGTTTGCTTTGTGGAAATTGAGAAAAAAAATTGTTTTTCAGACAGCTCTAGTGCCATCCTTGTTAGAGATTTTTATTACCTGCATTTAGCCTCCTAAGAAGTGATTCCAGACAGAATGGGAAGCTCTGAAAACATCCAACTGCTCCCAGAGATGTTATCTCTTGCCAAGGCAGTTCTGATGAAGGAAGTGAAAGCCCCCTTTCTGTTTCCATGTCCGTTGATTGATAAATTAGTGCTCAGGAGCTCCAAGCTTAGTTTCTGTTCCTGTCTCCTTGAACTTCTTGTCTCATACTGTTAAGAGGCATTCAGCTACACTTTATACAAATGGTATCAGAGAAGTTGTATGATCCCAAATTGGTTAATGATCTGTTTGCCTTTATCTTTTACAAGGGCTTGCTTCAGATTAGATCTTAGAAGTCATGTCCCTGGCATCAGATAGAGTGCACATATCCTAACTGGCCAGGACATCATGGCTTCCTTTTTGTCCCTGCCATTAATGGTCACTCCCCCTCTGTGTAGCATTCATTTTTTAGAGGGTCAGTTACTGGATCATTTATCTGTCACTCCATCCATGCATCCATCCATGCATCCATGCATCCATCCACTGTCTGTCTATTCATTTGCCCATTGTATATGTGCCCTGCCTAAAGATCTGTATCAAGTAACTCCAGGAGAGAAGACATATCCTTTGTTTCTCTTAGAAACTATTGGAACTGATTCTTCCAGGTTTTAGCACCTAGATATGGGATCTATTTTCTTGGATTCTGTTTTCTTTGTAATTTGTTAAGTATTTACCTTTAACCTGCTGTATGGCCATTGCATATTTTAATATTTTAATTTTTTTCTTTTTACTTTAAAAGACCCTTTAATGGAGAGTTTCCAAAAGATTCCCAGAATAGGATTATATAATGAACCCCATGTATTTATCATCTAGATTCAATAATTACAACATTTTGAGAACATTTTCAGCTATCTTCCCTCTCTCTTCTTTTTTCTTAGGATATTTTAAAGCAGATCCCAACATGAAATTTTACTTATAAGTACTTCAGGATGCATCATTAAATCTGAGGATTTTTTCTTTTTTTAGACATCACAGTGACAGCCTGAGTTTTGTTCTATCCTTGATGTTCTAGTTTTTGCTTAAAGGGAACTTTTATAATGGGAAGAGTTTAAAGAAGAAATGAAGGGGAAGTTGGGGTGTATATGTGGGGGCGTGGGAGAGTAGCAGTGAAGGTCACAGTTGTTAAAGGGAATTTAAATCAGTCTTTTAAAATTAGATATAAATGACCAGATGATTCAAACCCTAACTGGTTACCTGATATCACCATGTCAATTATTATTTAATCTCATTTGTAAGCAGATATTTTTCTAGGGCTTCCCAACACAGGTCCAGAGCTTGAGGAGATTTTAATACATATTCCATTATGTATCTCTAAAACATAAGGTCTTTAAAAAAACACAACTGTAATTATATAGTTATATCACTAGAAGCATATCACATGAAAGAATTAACAATAAGCCATTAATATCAATAAATAACCAATTTTCCAATTGCCTCATAAATACTCTGGATATTTTTCATTTTATTTGAACCATGCTGTGATTGGTTTATTTATGTATATTTATATATGTGTGTGTAATTGAAGCATAGTTGATTTACAGTTGTAAACTAATGTTACATTTATTACAGTTGCACAATAAAGTGATTCAATATTTTTATAGATTATACTGCATTTAAAATTATTATAAAAAAATACTCTCTGTGCTGTACATTACATCCTTGTATCTTATCTATCTATCTATTTATTTATTTATTTAATTTTTATTGGAGTATAGTTGCTTTATGATGTTGTGTTAGTTTCTACTGTACAGCAAAGCAAATTAGCTGTATGTATACATATATCCCCTCTTTTTTGATTTCTTTCCCATTTTGGTCACCACAGAGCATTGAGTAGAGTTCCCTGTGCTGTGCAGTAGGTTCTCATTAGTTATCTATTTCATACATAGTATCAATAATGTATATATGTCAATGCTAGTCTTCCAATTCATCCCACCCTCCCACTGCCCTTTCCCCTTGGTATCCATATGTTTGTTCGCTACGTCTGTGTCTCTATTTCTGCTTTGTAAGTAAAACCATCTATACCAATTTTTTCAGATTCCATATGTATGTGTTAATATATGATATTTGTTTTTCTCTTTCTGACTTACTTCATTCTGTATGACAGTCTCTAGGTCCATCCACATCTCTACAAATGACCCAGCTTCATTCCTTTTTATGGCTGAGTAATATTCCATTGTATATATGTACCACATCTTTATCCATTCCTCTGTTGATAGACATTTAGGTTTCTTCCTTGTCCTGGCTATTGTAAATAGTGCTGCAGTGAACACTGGGGTGCATGTGTCTTTTTGAATTATGGTTTTCTCAGGGTATATGCCCAGTAGTGTGATTGCTGGGTCACATGGCAGTTCTATTTTTGGTTTTTTAAGAAACCTCCATACTGTTCTCCACAGTGGCTGTATCAATTTACATTCCCACCAACAGTGCAAGAGGGTTCCCTTTTCTCCACACCCACTCCAGCATTTATTGTTTGTAGATTTTTTTGATGATGGCCATTCTGACTGGTGTGAGGTGATACCTCATTGTAGTTTTGATTTGCATTTCTCTAATAATCAGTGATGTAGAGCATTTTTTCATGTTTTTGTTGGCCATCTGTATGTCTTCGTTGGAGAAATGTCCATTTAGCTCTTCCATTGGGTTGTTTGTTTTTTGATATTGAGCTACATGAGCTGTTTTCTGTATTTTGGAGATTAATCCTTTGTCGGTTGCTTTGTTTGGAAATATTTTCTCCCATTCTGAGGATTGTCTTTTCATCTTATTCATGGTTTCCTTTGCTGTGCAAAAGCTTTTGAGTTTAATTAGGTCTTATTTGTTTATTTTTGTTTTTATTCTCATTATTTTATGAGGTGGGTCAAAAAAGATCTTACTGCGATATATGTCAAAGAGTGTTCTGCCTAGGTTCTCCTCTAAGAGTCTTATAGTGTCTGGCCTTACATTTAGGTCTTTAATCCATGTTGAGTTTATTTTTGTATATGGTGTTAGGGAGTGTTCTAATTTCATTTTTTTATGTGTAGCTGTCCAGTTTTCCCAGCACCACTTATTGAAGAGATTGTCTTTGTTCCATTGTATATTCTGGCTTCCTTTGTCATAGATTAGGTGACCATAGGTGCATAGATTTATCTCTGGGCTTTCTATTCTGTTCCATTGATCTATATTTCTGTTTTTGTGCCAGTACCATACTGTCTTGATTACGGTAGCCCTGTTGTATAGTCTGATGTCAGGGAGCCTGATTCCTCCAGCTCCGTTTTTTTTTCCCCCTCAAGATTGCTTTTGCTATCTGAGGTCTTTTGTGTTTCCATACAAATTGTAAAATTTTTTGTTCTAGTTCTGTGAAAAAAGCCATTGGTAATTTGATAGGGATTGCATTAAGTCTGTAGATTACTTTGGGTAGTGTAGTCATTTTCAGAATCCAAGAACATGGTATATCCCTCCATCTGTTTGTGTCATCTTTGATTTGTTTCATCAGTATCTTATAGTTTTCTGCGTACAGGTGTTTTGCCTCCTTGCTAGGTTTAGTCTTAGGTATTTTATTCTTTTTGTTGCAGTGGTAAATGGGATTGTTTCCTTAATTTCTCTTTCTGATATTTCACTGTTAGTGTATAGGAATGCAAGAGATTTCTGTGTATTAATTTTGTGTCCTGCGACTTTACTAAATTCATTGATGAGCTCTAGTAGTTTTCTGATAGCATCTTTAGGATTTTCTATGTATAGTATCACATTGTCTGCATACAGTGACAGCTTTACTTCTTCTTTGCCAATTTGGATTTCTTTTATTTCTTTTTCTTCACTGATTGGCATAGCTAGGACTTCCAAAACTCTGTTGAATAATAGTGTCAAGAGTGGTCACCCTTGTCTTGTTCCTGATTTTAGAGGAAATGCTTTCAGGTTTCCACCATTGAGAATAATGTTTGCTATGGGTTTGTCGTCTATTGCTTTTATATGTTGAGGTAGGTTCCCTTTATTGCCACTTTCTGGGGAGTTTCTTTTATCAGAAATGGGTGTTGAATTTTGTTGAAAGCTTTTTCTGCATCTGTTGAGATGAGCATATGGTTTTTATTCTTCAGTTTGTTAATATAGTGTATCACATTGATTGATTTGTGTATACTGAAGAATCCTTGCGTCCCTGGGATAAATCTCACTTGATCATGGGGTATGATCCTTTTAATGTGTTGTTGGATTCTGTTTGCTAGTATTTTGTTGAGGATTTTTGTGTCTATGTTCATCACTGATATTGGCCTGTAATTTTTTGTGTGTGTGTGTGTGTGATATCTCTGTCTGATTTTGGTATCAGGGTGATGATGGCCTCATAGAATGAGTTTGGGAGTGTTCCTCCCTCTGCAGTTTTTTGCAAGAGTTTGAGAAGGATAGGTGTTTGCTCTTCTCCGAATGTTTGATGGAATTTGCCTGTGAAGCCATCTAGTGCTGGACTTTTGTTTTTCGGAAGATTTTTAAGCACAATTTCATTACTTGTGATTGGCCTGTTCATATTTTCTATTTCTTCCTGGTTCAGTCTTGGAAGGTTGTAAGTTTCTAAGAATTTGTCCATTTCTTCCAGGTAGTCCATTTTATTGGCATATGGTTGCTTGTAGTAGACTTTTATAATGCTTAGTGTTTCTGTGGCTTCAGTTATAACTTCTTTTTTATTTCTAATTTTATTGATTTGAGTCCTCTCCCCTTTTTCTTGATGCATCTGGCTAAAGGTTTATTAATTTTGTTTATCTTCTCAAAGAACCAGCTTTGAGTTTTATTGATCTTTGCCATTGTTTTTTTCATTTATTTCTGCTCTGATTTATGATTTCTTTCCTCCTGCTAACTTTGGGTTTTGTTTGTTCTTCTATCTCTAGTTGCTTTAGGTATAAGGTTAGGTTGTTTGAAAGTTTTCTTGTTTCTTGAGGTAGAATTGTATTGCTGTAAACTTCCCTCTTAGAACTGTTTTTGCTGCAACCTGTAGGTTTTAGGTCATCATGCTTTCATTATCATTTGTTTTTAGGTATTTTTTGATTTCCTTTTTGATTTCTTCAGTGATCTCTTGGTTATTTAGTAGCATATTTTTAGCCTCCATGTGTGTGTGTGTTTTTTTTTTTTTTAACATTTTTTTCCTGTAATTGATTTCTACTCTCATAGCATTGTTGCTGGATAAGATGCTTGATACAATTTCAGTTGTCTTACATTCACCAGGCTTGATTTGTGACCCAAGATGTGGTCTATCCTGGAGAATGTTCCATGTGCACTTGTGTCTTCTGCTGCTCTTGGATGGAATGTCCTATAAATATCAATTAAGTCTATCTGGTCTAATGTGTCATTTAAGGCTTGTGTTTCCTTATTAATTGTCTTTCTAGATGATCTGTCCATTGGTGTGAGTGGAGTGTTAAAGTCCCCCACTATCATTGTGTTACTGTCAATTTCCCCTTTTATGGCTGTTAGCATTTGCCTTATGTATTGAGGTGCTCATATGTTGGGTGCATACATATTTACAATTGGTATATCTTCTTCTTGGATAGATCCCTTGATCATTATGTAGTGTCCTTCCTTGTGCCTTGTGACAGTCTTTATTTCAAAGTCTGTTTTGTCTGATATGAATATTGCTACTCCAGCTTTCTTTTGCTTTCCATTTGCATGGAATATCTTTTTCCTCCCCTCACTTTCAGTCTATATGTATCCCTAGGCCTGAAGTGGGTCTCTTGTAGACAACACATATATTGGTTTTGTTTTTGTATCCATTGAGCCAGTCTTTGTCTTTTGGTTGGAACATTTAATCTATTTACATTTAAGGCAGTTATTGATATGTATGTTCCTATTACCATTTTCTTAATTGTTTTGGGTTTGTTTTTTCCTTCTCTTGTGTTTATTGTATAGAGAAGTTCTTTTAGCATTTGTTGCAAAACTGATCTGGTGATGCTGAATTCTCTTAGCTTTTGCTTGTCTGTAAAGCTTTTGATTTCTCCATCAAATCTGCATGAGATACTTGCTGGGTAGAGTAACCTTGGTTGTAGGTTTTTTCCTTTGACTACCTGAAATATATCCTGCCACTCACTTCTGGCCTCTAGAGTTTCTGCTGAAAGATCAGCTGATAACCTTATAGGGATTCCCTTGTATGTTATTTGTTGCTTTTCCCTTCCCGCTTTTAACATTTTTTTTTGTATTTAATTTTTGGTAGTTTGATTAATATGTGTCTCAGTGTGTTTCTCCTTGGGTTTATCCTGTATGGGACTCTCTGCGCTTCCTGGACTTGATTGATCTTTTCCTTTCTCATGTTAGGGAAGTTTTTGACTATGATATATTCAAATATTTTCTCAGACTGTTTCTCTTTTTCTTCTTCTTCTGGGACCTCTGTAATTCGAATGTTGGTGCATTTAATGTTGTCCCAGAGGTCTCTGAGACTGTCCTCAATTCTTTTCATTCTTTTTTCTTTATTCTGCTCTGTGGTAGTTATTTCTACCATTCTACCTTCCAGTTCACTTATCCGTTCTTCTATCTCAGTTATTCTGCTATTGATTCATTCTGGTGTATTTTTAATTTCAGTTATTGTGTTGTTCATCACTGTTTGTTTGTTCTTTAGTTCTTCTAGGTCCTTGTTAAACATTTCTTGTATTTTCTCCATTCTGTTTCTGAGATTTTTGGATCATTTTTACTGTCATTACTCAGAATTCTTTTTCAGGTAGATTGCCTATTTCCTCTTCATTTATTTGGTCTTGTGAGTTTTCCCCTTGCTCCTTCATCTGCAATGTATTTCTCTGTCTTCTCATTTTGTTTAACTTACTGTGTTTGAGGTATCCTTTCCACAGGCTACAGGGTTGTAGTTTCAATTGCTTCTGGTGTCTGCCCCCAGTGGTTAGATTGGTCCAGTGGCTTGTGTAAGCTTCCTAGTAGGAGACTGGTGTCTGCTTTCTGGTGGGTGGAGCTAGTTCTTTTCCCTCTGATGGGCAGGGCCGCATCAGGAGACGTGTTTTGTGGTGTCTGTGGACTTAGTACAACTTTATGCTGCCAGTCTGCTGATGGGTGGGTTTGTGTCCTGTCTTGTTTGTTTAACATGGGGCATTCAGCACTGGAGTCTGCAGGGCATTGGGTGGAGCCAGATCTTGGAGTTGAGATGGAGACCTCTGGGAAAGCACTACCCCATTAATATTTTCTGGGGCCAGCCAGGAATTCTCTGGTGTTCCAGCATCCTTGACTCAGTGCTCCCACCCCAGAGGCTCAGGCCCAACCCTCGGCCTGGGAACCAAGGCCCTGCAAGCCACATGGCTCAGCAAAGAAGGTGGAAAAAAAAGAAAAGAAAGAAAGAAAAAGGTGGGACGAAAACAAATGAAAACAAACACATACAAAACTCAAGACAAATAGCAAAGATAAAAACAAGCAAACAGCAACAGCAAAAATTAAAAACAAAGAATGAGACAAACAGAGCCCCAAATGATAAAAGCAAAACCAAACAAACAGAAACAAAAACCCAGAACCAAAGAGATACACACACATACAAAATAAGAAACAAATACAAAAATAGAGAAAACACAAAGAACAACCAAACAAAAGAATCCCAAAACAAAATCAAACAGTTAAAAACAAAACTGACATAAACAAAATAAAAGGCAAAAGCAGAATGCAAACTGAAGGAAAAAGCAAAGAAAACAAAACATACAAAAATGGTAAAAAAAATTTTAAAAAGTTAAGAACAAATAGAACAAAGAAAAAAACATAAAAATAAAATAGAACAAAGGAAAGAAAAAAAAAACAAGGAAAAAACACAGAACAACAAAATGTAGAAATAGAAATACAAAAAAATAAAAACTAAAAAATTTTAGAAAAGAAAACTAAAGTAAAAACAAATAATATAAAACAACAACAGAACAAAACAAAGCATAAAAAAATAGTGATAATATTTTCCTCGGGTCTCAGCTGTCAGTGTCCTTGCCCCCACTGTGAGTCACATCCAACCTCTGTCTTCCCAGGAGGCCCTCCAAAACCTCTGGGTAGATCTTTGGTTCCTCTGTGGGCACTGTGGGGGCATCTCAGACTCTGATCTGGTCCAACTCCCACGTGTAGTAGTCATCCCCAAAGTCCACAGCTGCTAGTGCTAGGCTGGTTTCAGTTTGGGAAACACTCGTCCATTCAGATATTCTACAGTTGTAGAGTTTACTAAGCCCATCACGGGGATTTAATCTGCAGTTTGTGCAGCTGCACTGAAAGATTTTTGTTCCTCTTCCTTAGTCGCCCTGCCTCTGGGGCTCAGCTGTGGTTTTAGCCCTACCTCTGTGTGGGGGCCACCCATAGGAGTCTGCTCCCGAGGCTGTCCTGGGGCACTTGGGTCTGCCCTGGTGAGGACAGGGCATGGAGGTGGCATGACTGCTGGGATCGTGGAGCCTCCAGTGGCAACAGGTGTGTGGGAAAGCCGGCAACCATGGGCGTGAGAGATCCAGCCCTTAGTGGGAGCCTTTCCTAGTGCCTGGTGGCCAGCACGAGAAGGTCAGCTCGGGTGGGGGCTTTTCTTACTGCCTGGGGGGACGGGAGCCAGCCCGTGGAGAGGGAGGCTGCAATGGCAGCTCCACCCCATGCGCATCACTGAACAGTGGCACGTCGCTTCTGTGACAGTCTGGGTTTCCTCCACAAGCATTCCCGGTTGTGTATTTCCTCCCTCTCATCTCCTCAGGCTGCCTCCTCACAGCCAACAGCAGTCCTCCCCCTGGGTTTGCTCGCCAATCCTCACATTCCAGCTCTCAGCCCCTGTGTGCATCAGCAGACACATGTCCCAGTCTGGTGTGCACAGGGCTGTGACATGGGCCATCTGTCTAGGTCTTACTCTGTCTTGTCTGCCACAGACTAGCTGTTTCACCCTCCTCCAACAGCCTCAGATGCTCCCCTTCTGTCCCAATTGATTTCCGTATCAGAGAGAGGGCTTCCCCAGATGTGGGAACCTCTACTCTGCTTCAGCTCCCCACCAGGGGTGCAGATCTTATCCCGCTTCCTCTTCTCTTCTTTTTCCCTTCTTTCTTTTGTCCTACCCACTTATGTGGGGATCTTTCTTGTCCTTTCTGGTGTTCAAGGTCTTCTGCTAGTGTTCAGCCAGTGTTCTGTGAGAATTTTTTCATCTGTGGATGTATTCTTATGCATTTGTGGAGAAAGATAAACTCCATGTCCTCCTACTTTTCTGGCATCTTGATTTCCGACCTATCTTATTTATTTTATACTTAGTAGTTTTACCTCTTAATTCCTTTGTCCTGTCTTGCCTGCCCTCCTCCCCTTAATGTGCCCACTGGTAATCACTACTTTGTTTTCTGTATCTATGAGTCTGTTTTGTTAATTTAGTTCATTTGTTTTATTTTTTTAAATTCCACATATAAATAAATGTTTATTTTTGAAATTCCACTTATAAATGAAAATACAGTATAACCTTGGATTGCCAGTAACTTGTTCTGCGTGTGTTCTGCAAGATGAGCAAACATTTCTAATAAATTTTAACTTGATAAACGAGCGATGTCTTGCAATATGAGCAGTACATGATGCTGAGCCAATGGTTCTCCCTCTCTCTCTCTCTGTGGGATTGTGGGTGATTTTCTCCCATGCTCAGATGCTCGGTCTCAGGCTGTGGTGTTTGGCAGAAATGAGTGATTTTTCAGAATGTTGGAAGGTGCCCACAACTGGCACTAATGTATTTTTTGTCACTTCAAAGCATCTATGGATAGTTCTTTGCTTTTCCATACAAGAGTAAGCTTAGGAATGCTTTGCATCATTCTAGGTCAGTCTGCTTGCAGATATAGATCCTTTCCTCTGCTGCCTTATTGCCAGTTACATTAAATACAGTATATGACAAGAGTTTATTAATACTATACTGTAGTCAGCATCGATGTGAGCATATACAATGGCCCCCATGCAGAAAAAGGTTGAAAAGAAAGGTGGTAAGAAGAAGATGGTTATGGTGGAAGTTAAGAAGGAAATCATCCAGAAGTATGAACAAGGTATGCGATTGGCCAAAATTGCAAGATTTTATAAGAAGTCTACGTCGACCATTTACACAGCGTTAAAAAAGAAAGAAGAAATAAGGGGGCTAGATGCAGCAAAAGGAGTCATGAGAATATCAAAGCAATGGCCACGTGTTCTGGAAGATGTAGAAAAGTTGCTTCTGGTTTGGATAAATGAGGAGCACCTAGCAGGTGATACTGTGACTGAGAACTTTATCTGCAAGAAGGCAGAGGCCTTGTATACCGACCTCATAAGTAAACTGTCAGGTACATCAACAGAAAATGAAGAAGTCTTCAAGGCAAGCAGGGGATGGTTTGATAACTTTAAGAGGAGAAGTAGCATCCATAGTGTTGTGAGGCACAGAGAGGCTGCGAGTTTGGACGCTAAGGCAACTGAGGCATTCACTACCGATTTCCAGAAGCTCATGATTTCCGAGTGTTACCTGCCAGAGCCAGTTTTTAACTGTGATAAGACAGGGCTTTTTTGGGAAAAAGATGCCAAAGAGGACCTACATTACAGAAGAAGAGAATGCAGTGCCTGGTAACAAGCCCATGAAAGACTGTCTCACCCTCTTGTTTTGTGCTAACACAAGCGGGGTTTTCAAAGTCGATCCCCTGCTCGTATATCATTCCAAGAATTCATGAGCCTTCAAGAAATGCAGTGTGTGAAAGAGCCAGTTAAACGTTATGTGGAGGTCCAAGAGCAAGACTTGGATCACTTGTATCTTGTTCATTGAGTGGATCAATGAGGTCTTTGGTCCTGCAGTGAAGAAATACCTTTTAGGAAACAATCTGCCACTCAAAGCCTTGCTGGTTATGGATAATGCCCCTGCTCATCCTCCAGGCTTTGAGGACGACTTACTGGAGGAATTTGAGTTCATTAAGGTCAAGTTCCTTCCTCCCAACACCACTCCAATCCTCCAGCCCACAGATCAACAGGTCATTTCTAACTTTAAAAAGCTTAACACCAAACCACTATTTCAGCGATGCTTCGAGGTGACTGAAGGAACAAACCTTACCCTCCTAGAGTTTTGGAAAAGTCATTGCCACATTGTAAACTGCCTCAACATCATTGATGAAGCCTGGGATGGGGTCACCAAGAGAACCCTCAGTTCTGCTTGGAGAAAACTGTGGCCTGATTGCGTTCTTGGACATGACTTAGAGGGGCTTGCTCATGAACAGGACCCGCCAGTTGTTGATGAAATTGTATCCTTGGGGAAGACCATGGGGCTGAGGTGAATGAGGATGACATTCAAGAGCTGGTGGAGGAACATGGCCAGGAGGTGACCACCGAGAAACTGATAGATCTGCATCACGAGCAACAGCAAGAGGTTACGGAGGAGATCTCGTCTGCAGAGGAGGAGGAGAAAAAGGCAGAGGAATCCCTCACTTCAAATGAGATTAGGGAGATGTGTAAAATGTGGGAAACAGTGCAAAATTTTATAGAAAAGCACCACCCAAATAAGGCTGTAGCAGTGAGAGTGATGAATCTGTTTAATGACAATGCAATGTCATATTTCCATGAAATCCTCAAAAGGAGGCAAAAGCAAGTGTCATTGGATAGATTCCTTGTTAAAGTTTGCATGAAAAGAAGAAGATTCCATTGAGCCAATAGATAGCAGTGATTCTGTTAGTGATAGTGAAAGTCGTGCTACACAATAACCCTCCTCTCTCTTGTCTCCCTCACACCAGCCACCAAGGTTTTAAAGATAAGTGTAGGTTAATTTGTTTATTTTTGCTTATATTTTGTATTTTATTTATTATTTTGTATTATATTACAGTATTGTAATCATTTTTATATGAATATTTTGGGGTTGTGGAACAAATCATCTGAGTTTCCATGATTTCTTATGGGGAAATATGCTTTGATATACAAGTGCTTTGGATTACAAGCATGTTTCTGGAATGAATTATGCTTGCAAACCAAGGTTTTACTGTATATAGTATTTGTCTTTCTCTGTCTGAGTTACTTCACTAAGCAAAATACCCTTAAGGTCCATCAGATGACATATTGTTTAAGTCTCCTTTAATCTAAAGTGTCTCCCCCTTTACAATCCTGTGTGTGTGTGTGTGTGTGTGTGTGTGTGTGTGTGTGTGTCTATGTATAGAAGAAACTAGATCATTTGTCCTATGGAAAGGAAACTGAGTCTGGATTTTCCTGTTTGCATTTCCTTGATGTTTAATGGATTCCTTTGCCCTCTGTATTTTCTTGTGAACTGGTAATTAAGTTTAGAGATCCAGGTTCTTTTTCTGTTCCCTCAAGATTTCTTCATAGTTAATGCTGTGTTATTCTACTAGGTGGCACGCCATATATGATTGTCTCTCTTCTTGTAATGATATTTTCCCAAGGATCTACAATTCCTCTTGGTAGGGAAAATCTGTGCATTAAAGGTGCTCATTGCTACTGGGTTGACCATTGTTTCCAGGCTAGTTCAGTGGATAGAACAGGAAATATGATTTTTTTAAAAAGATAAAATGCATCCTGAATTTTTAGTAATGCTTCCAGTTCAAATTCAATACTATAGGATTTTTTTTACTTAACCTTATCTTTTTGTTTGTCTTTTAATATTACATGATATTCTAATTCTTTTTCTTTTTTGTTGAGAGCTCTGGGTCTCATGAATGCTGGATATGATAGAAAAAAATAGAATACTACATGAAAGTTAATTTGCTTTATCCCACATTACACGTATAATAGTCTAAGGATAATAATACCAACACTGCTGCCAACAATTATGACTACTGTAGATATATAAATTATTAGGCTTTAAAGTCACTTGAAATAGTTCCTCTGTGTGTAATTATATCCCTATGTGGATACACTTTTAAGTTGCTTTGTTTTATTTTATTTTCAGTTTTTAATGGTTGCTTAATTTTTTTCTTTTGTAATTAGGTAATTATTTACATGGTTCTAAGTTAAATTAGTAAAATAAGCTAATAAAAAAAGTTCAGAGAGAGTGACCAAGATGGCAGAAGAGTAGAATGTAGAGCTTACCTCTTCCCACAAATGCATCAAAAATACATCTACACGTGGAACAGTTCTTACAGAACATCTACTGAATGCTGGCAGAAGACCTCAGACATCTGAAAGGGCAAGAAAATCTCCACATAACTGGGTAGGACAAAAGAAGGAAGAAAAAAGAGAAAGAGAAAGGAATCAGGATGAGACCTGAGCCCCTGTGAGGGAGCTGTGAAAGAGGAAATGTTTCTGCACCTTGGGAAGTCTTCTCACTGGTTGGGAGGTTGGCCAAGATGAAGGGGGAGCTTTGGAGCCTTGGAGGAGAGCACAGCAACCGGTTTGCAGAAGGCAAAATGGTGAGAGACTTGCAGAGACAGTTGGTACCGGTGCCCTGTGCTCCCCAGCCTGAGATACTTATCTGCTGGTGCAGGTCGGGGCTGGGTGCTGAAGCTTGGGCTTCAGAGGTCAGACCCCAGGAGAGGACTGGGGTTGGCTATGTGGAGACAGCCTGAAGGGGCTGGAGCATGGTGCAGCCACAACAGAGGGTGTGTGTGGAATAAGCCTGGGCCCATCAGATAGGCAAGTTGCCATTGTTGGGGACCACATGAGCAGAGGGACGGGACTGCCATAGGTGCTTCTTTTCCTGTACACGCATGCTCAAGCAAGAAGACACTGCTTACGTGAGCACTGGGGGGGCAGGCACGAACTGTACCTACCATCACAGGCCCCAGAGGCAGGCATAGGCTGCCACCACTGCTGAGAAAACCAAGAGCAAGCGTCAATTACTGCCCTAACTGGCACAGGCCCCAGGAGCACATGTAGACTGCCACATCTTCATACCCCCATCAAGGGGATAACAGCCAGCTTAGGCTGAGGAAAGAGGTGGAGGGCATCCAAACTAAAAACAGTGCTTGTGCCCAAAATATTAAACTCACACAAGCTACACAGGGATACTCCTGCATATAAATAGCCTTCCAAGACTATAGTAGATAATTGTTTCTCTTAAACTCATAGAATAAGAGAAATATAAGTAAAATAAGGAAGCAGAGAAATCACTCCCACTTAAAAGACCAAGAGAACTTCTCTGAAGGAACAAACAGTGAAACAGACCTCTTCAGTCCAATAGACACCAAGTTCATAAAAGAGGTAATGAAAATACTGAAGGAATTAAGAAAGGCTATTGACAGAAATGCAGATTACTGTAAAAAGGAACTAGAAACTATAAGGAGGGGCCAAGAAAAATCGAAAAATTCATTTGCTGAGATGAAAGCTGACCTAAAGACAATGAATAGCAGAATGAATAATGCAGAAGAATGAATAAGTGATCTGGAAGATAGAATAATGGAAATCACCCAATCAGCACATCAGAACAAAAACCAAATGAAAAAAAATGAAAGCAATGTAAGAGACCTATGGAATACTATAAATCATGCCAATCTGTGCATAATAGGGATTCCAGGAGGAGAAGAAAAAAAAAGGGGGATTGAAAATATATTTAAAGAAATTATGGCTAAAAACTTTCCAAACCCAAAGAAGGAAACATATCCAGATACAGGAAGCACAGAGGATCCCAAACTAGATGAACCCAAACAAACCTACACCAAGACATAATCAAGATGGCAAAAGGTAAAGAGAGGATTCTAAAGGCAGCAAGAGAAAAACAAAGAGTTAATTACAAGACAAGCCCCCTTATAAGGCTGTCAGCTGATTTTTCTACAGAAATGTTGCAGACCAGAAGGGAGTGGCAAAATGTATTCAAAGTCTCGAAAGGGAAAAATCTGTGACCTAGAATACTCTACCAAGCAAGATTATCATTTAGAATAAAAGAAGAGATACAGAATTTCTCAGACAAGCAAAAACTAAAAGAATACAGGAATAGTAAACCTATCCTAAAAGAAATATTGAAAGATCTTCTCTAAATAGAAAAGAAGAAGAAGATACAGTAAAGAGGAAAATCACAATTGGAAAGTAAATCACTTAAATAAGCCAGTATACAGAGTGAAAAGAAAAAAAAATGTAATTGTGAAAGTGATGATAAACACAAGGAACAGCAAAAGGATAAACATGAACATTTAAAGAGGACATCAAAATCATAAAATGTGGGGAAGGAGAAGAAGAAAATGTAAATTTTTTAAAATAAGAATATGTTCGAGCCTATATGACTATCAGTCTAAAGCAAGCAGATATAGAAAGGGGTTAACATACTTGAAAAACAGGGTAACCATAAATCAAAAACATATAATAGACTTAGAAAAACAAAAAAGAACACAAGCATAACATAAAAGGAAATCATCAAGCCACAAAAAGAAAAAAAGTAAAAGAAAGGAACAAAGAAGAAACATAGAATCAACTGGAAAACAAGGTTTAAAATGGCAATAAATACATATTTATCAAAAATTACCTTAAATGTCAAAGTACTAATTGCTCCAATCAGAAGACATAGAGTGGCAGACTGGATAAAAAACAAGAGCCTATCATATGCTGCTGGTAAGAGACCCAGTTTAGAGCACAGGACACACATAGATTGAAAGTGAGGGGATGGAAAAAGATATTTCATGCAAATGGAAATGACAGGAAAGCAGGGGTTGCAATACTTATAGTGGACAAAATAGACATTAAAACAAAGGCCATAAAGAAATATAGATGATGAAACTATATAATGATGAAAGGATTGATACAAGAGGAGGATTTTACACTTGTCAACATACATGCACCTAATATAGGAGCACTTAAGTACATAAAACAAATACTAAGAGACATAAAGGGAGAAATTGATGGGAATACAATAATAGTAGGAGACTTTAACACCCCACTCACATTAATAGACAGATTTTCCAGACCAGGAAAATCAGTAAAGCAACAGAGATCCTAAATGATACAATAGAACACTCAGACTTAATTGATATCGTCAGGACATTACATCCAAGAAAACTCAGGATACACATTCTCTTCAAGTGCACGTGGAACATTTTCTACAATTGACCACATACTAGGGCACAAAACAAACCTTGACAAATTTAAGAATATAGAAATTATTTCAGGCATCTTCTCTGACCACAATAGCTTGAAATGAGAATCAACCACCAGAAAAGAAACGAGAAAAAATGATTACATGGAGATTAAACAAAATGTGCTACTACTCACTATGGAGAACAGTACGGAGGTTTCTTAAAAAACTAAAAATAGAACTACTATGTTACCCAACAATCCCACTACTAGGCATATACCCTGAAAAAACCATAATTCAAAAAGATACAGGTACCCTAATGTTCATTGCAGCACTATTTACAATAGCCAGGACATGGAAGCAACTTAAATGTTCATCAGCAGAGGAATGGATAAAGAAGATGTGGTGCAAATATACGATGGAATATTACTCAGCCATAAAAAGGAATGAAAGAGTGCCATTTGCAAAGACATGGATGGGCCCAGAGATTGTCATACAGAATGAAGTAGGTCAGAAAGAGAAAAACAAATGTCATATAATATCACTTATATGTGAAATATAGAAAAATGGTACAGGTGAACTTATTTGCAAAGCAGAAATAGTCACAGATGTAGAGAACAAACAGTTACCAAAGGTGGGGGTGGGATGAATTAGGAGACTGAGACTGACATATATATACTACTATGTATAAAATAGATAACTAATGAGAACCTATTGTATAGCACAGGGAACTCTACTCAGTGCTCTGTGGTGACCTAAATGGGAAGGAAATCTAAAAAAGAGTGGAGATGACACACACACACACACACACACACACATACACACATATATATACATATGTGTATATATATATGCATAACTGATTCACTTTGCTGCACAGCAGAAACTAACATAACATTGTAAAGCAACTATACTCCAAAAAAATTTAGTAAAAAATAATAAAAAAAAGAAGACATGAGACATGATATACATCAAATGATCTATATGGAGGGGAATTGGACTTCTAGCTTGCTGCCACTCCACACTGAATGCCACTTGTGTATAGGGCATTCATGAGTGCAGGTGTCCACTGGCAAAACAAGTCACAACCTGCTCCCCAGCATGGAGCATATAATCTAAAAAGGAAAGGTGGAAGAAAAGGAAATTACCTGAGAAAAAAGTGGTAGATAGAGCAGAAACCCGGAGACATCAAGTCAACAACAACCACACAAAGTGGGCATTCAGTGGCTACTTGATGAGTTGAATTATTTGTGGAAAGCTTCATCTGGTTTTAAGGAATATTTACTTAATATAACTGACAGTAAGCTATTGTACCAACTAGCAAAAACAAACTCCTGAGTGAGTGCTCTGATGGATGAGATGAAAAAACAGCATTCCTAATTAACATTTCAAATTCCTGAGTGAAATATTCAACAAACTGTAATAAAAACCATTAAAAGAATTCAAATATCTACAAGCAAATTACCTCCTTTAAATCAGGAGATAATAACTTTCTGTTCTTAAAGTTATTTTTTTCTTGCATTTATCACTCTGTACCCAGTATCCAGTACTTGCTTTTCTGATACAAACATTGTACAGCTCATATTGATTTTAGACCAGGAAAGGCATAGATAATATTCACCAATCAGGAAAAACAAAAAGAAAAACAAAAAACAGAAAAACTGAGAACATCAATGGAGATAAAATGGGCAGTTATAACACACTCATTATGTGTCTTTTATTTGGAGTCTGGCAATGGGCATATGCTTTAGGTTTTCTTGTAATGCTTTGCGGGTGAGGGTACTAATCATCAGTTATCCACCTACTTCCACTTTTCAAATTAGGCTTGTTAATAGTTTGGTGATATATATATGTTATTTAGAATGCATTTTCCTATTTTGAAGAAGTGATTTTTGTTTCTCTGGAATGTGAAGTACTGTTTTGAAAGAAATAAAGATTTAACTATCAAAAAAAATCCTGCAAAACATGCTACTAAAAAACCAATAGGTCAGTGAGGGAATCAAAAAGGAAATTAAAAGCTATCTTGAGACAAATGACAATGAGAACATAACCATACAAAATCTATGGGGTGCAGCAAAAGCAGTTCTTAGAAGTTCCTAGCAATGCAGGCCTTCCTCAAAAAACAAGAAAAATCTCAAATAAACAACCTAACTTACCACTTAGAAGAATTTGAAAAAGAAGAACAAACAGAACCTAAAGTCAGCAGAAGGGAGGAAATAATGAAGATCAGAGAGGAAATAAATAAAAGAGATTGAAAAAACAACAGAAAAAAGTCAATAAAGCCAAGAGCTGGTTCTTTGAAAGGGTAAACAAAATTGACAGCTGTTGACCAGGCTTACCAAGGAGAAAGAGAGAGAACCCAAATAAACAAAATAAGAATGAAAAAGGAACTGGTACTGCAGAAATAAAAAATAAACCATAAGAGAGTAATATAAACAATTATATGGCAACAAATTTGACAACCCAGAAGAAATGGACAACTTTCTAGAAACATACAGCCCACCAAAATTGAATCAAGAAGAAATAGATAATTTGAGCAGACTGATCACTAGACGTGAAATAGAATCTGTAAATAGATGATGTATTTCTAGGAATTTATACATTTCTTCTAGGTTGTCCATTTTATTGATGTAAAGTTGTTCATAGTAATCTTTTATGATCCTTCGTATTTCTGTGGTGTCATTTGTTTTTAGTTTAAGCTCTTTATTGGAATATAATTGCTTTACACTGCTGTGCCAATTTTTGAGGTACACCAAAATGAATCAGCTGTATTTATACACATATCCCCACCGTCCCGCAACTCCCTCCCACCCTCCCTATCCTGGCCCTCTAAGTCATCTCCCATCATCAAGTTTGTCTCCTTATGTTATGCAGTAACTTCCCACGAGCTATCTGTTTTACATTTGGTAGTGTATATATGTCAAAGCCACTTTCTCACTTCGTTCCAGCTTCCCCATTACCCTCCACCCCCCCAACCCTGTGTCCTCAAGTCCATTCTCTACATCTGCATCTTTATTCTTGCCCTGTCACTGGGTTCATCAGTACCTTTTTTTTTTTTTTAGATTCCATATATATGAGTTAGCATATGGTGTTTGTTTTTCTCTTTCTGACTTACTTCGCTTTGTATGACAGACTCTAAGTCTATCCACCTCATTACAAAGAACTCAATTTCATTCTTTTTTATGGCTGAGTAATATTGCATTGTATATATGTGCCATGTCTTCTTTATCCATTCATCTGTTCATGGGCATTTAGGTTGCCTCCACTTCCTGGCTATTGTAAACAGTGCTGCAATGAACATTATGGTACATGATTCTTTTTGGATTATAGTTTTCTCTGGGTATATGTCCAGTAGTGGGATTACTGGGTCATATGGTAGTTCCATTTTTAGTTTTTTAAGGAACCTCCAAACTTTTCCATAGTGGCTGTACCAACTTACATTCCCATCAACAGTGCAGGAGGGTTCCCTTTTCTCCACATCCTCTCCAGCATTTATTGTTTGTAGATTTTTTGATAATGGCCATTTTGACTGCTGGAGGTGATACCTCATTGTAGGTTTGATTTGCATTTCTCTAATAATTAGTGATGTTGAGCATATTTTTATGTGGTTGTTAGTCATTTGTATGTCTTCTTTGGAGAAATGTCTATTTAGATTTTCTGCCCCTTTTTTGATTGGATTGTTTGTTTTTTTGATATTGAGCTGCATGAGCTGTTTATATATTTTGGAGATTAATTCCTTGTTGGTTGCTTAGTTTGCAAATATTTTCTCCCATTATGAGGATTGTCTTTTTGTCTTTTTAAAAATATTTATTTTATATTTATTTATTTATTTATTTATTTTAGCTGTGTTGGGTCTTCGTTGCTGTGTATTGGCTTTCTCTAGTTGAGGAGAGCAGAGGCTACTCTTTGTTGTGGTGCATAGGCTTCTCATTGCGGTGGCTTCTCTTGTTGTGGAACACAGGCTCTAGGCACATGGGCCTCAGTAGTTGCAGCACGTGGGCTCAGTAGTTGTGGCACATGGGCCCAGATGCTCTGAGGCATGTGGGATCCTCCTGGACCAGGGCTCGAACCTGACCTGCTTTGGCAGGCAGACTCCCAAACACTGCACCACCAGGGTGCCCCTTCTTTTCGTCTTGTTTATGGTTTCCTTTGCTGTGCAAAAGCTTTTAAGTTTAACCCATTTATTTATTTTTGTTTTTATTTTCATTACTTTAGGAGGTGGACTGAAAAATCTTGCTGCAATTTATATCAGAAAGTGTTCTGCTTTTGTTTTCCTCTGAGAGTTTTATGGTATCTCACCTTACATTTAGGTCTTTATTCCATTTTGAGTTTATTTTTGTGTATGGTTTAGGAGGGAGTGTTCTAATTTCATTCGTTTACATGTAGTTGTCTAGTTTTCCCAGCACCACTTGTTAAAGAGACTGTCTTTTCTCCATTGTATATTCTTGCCTCCTTTATCTTGCCTCCTCTATCTAGATTAGGTGACCATAGGTGTATGGATTTATCTCTGGGCTTTCTGTTCTGTTCCACTGGTCTATATTTCTGTTTTTGGGCCAGCACTATGCTGGGTTTTTATTTTTTATTTTTTAAATAATTTTTAAACTTTAGTAAGTTTTAAAATTTTATTTATTTATTTATTTTTGGTGACACTGCACAGCATGTGGGATCTTAGTTCCCTGACCAGGGATTAAACCTGCCTCCCCTGCAGTGGAAACACAGTGTCTTAACCACTAGACTGCCAGGGAAGTCCCCATTACCATACTATTTTGATTACTGTAGCTTTGTAGTATAGTCTGAAGTTAGGGAGCCTAATTCCTCCAGCTCCTTTTTTTTGCCTCAAGATTGCTTTGGCTATTCAAGGTCTTTTGTGTTTCCATATAAATTATAAAATTTTTTTGTTCTAATTCTGTGAAAAATGCCATTGGTTAATTTGATAGGGATTGCATTGAATCTGTAGATTGCTTTGGGCAGTATAGTCATTTTCACAATATTGATTCTTCCAATCCAAAAACATGGTATATCTCTCCATCTGTTTGTGTCATCTTTTATTCTTTCATCCACATCTCAAAGTTTTTTGAGTACCTGTCTTTTGCCTCCTTAGGTCGGTTTATTCCTAGATATTTTATTCTTTTTGATGCAGTGGTGAATGGGATTGTTTCCTTGATTTCTCTTTCTGATCTTTCATTGTTAGTGTATAGGAATGCAAGAGATTTCTGTGTATTAATTTTGTATCCTTCAAATTTACCAAATTAATTGATGAGCTCTAGTAGTTTTTCTGGTACCATCTTTAGGATTTTCTATAGATAGCATTATGTCATCTGCAAACAATGACAGTTTTATTTCTTCTTTTCCAATTTGTATTCCTTTTATTTCTTTTGATTCTCTGATTGCCATGGCTAGGAATTCCAAAACTATGTTGAATAATAGTAGCGAGAGTGGACATCCTTGTTTTGTTCCTGATCTTAAAGGAAATGCTTTCAGTTTTCAACTGTATTTTCATATTGAGTCTTCCACTGGTAAACAGTTTTTGCCTCTTTGTCTGCCTACATGGTAGTGTATGCTTACTCTTTCTCTATAATTGTATGACTTTGTTTTGATTCCGTCATGGCTTGTACACAGTGGGTACTAGGTAAATGTTGGGTTGACCAAAATTTCATTTATTTTTTTCTGTAAGATGGCTGTAGTAGTGCTTATTTATCTTTAACTTCATTTGAAACAGTTTTGTTAGATTGTATTGTGACAGCTGTCATATCAATGTGCATTTAAAAAAACCTTATCAAAATTGAATTTTTGAGTAGCCATTTTAATATTGAAGGTGGAAGAAAAAAGCAACATTTTTTGCATATTATGCTGTGTTATTTCAAGAAAGGTAAAAACACAACTGAAACAAACAAAAATAAGATTTGTGCAGTGTATGGAGAAGGTGCTGTGAGTGATCGAACATGTCAAAAGTAGTTTGCAAAGTTTTGTGCTGGAGATTTCTCATTGACCAGTGCTGCACAGTCAGGCAGACCAGGTGAAGATGACAGCGATCAAATCAAGACATTAAGTGAGAACAATCAATGTTATACCATGTGGGAGACAGCTGACATACTCAAAATATCCAAATCAAGTGTTAAAAATCATCTGTACCTGGGATTTCGCTCGTGGCTCAGTGGTTGTGAATCTGCCTGCCAATGCAGGGGATACAGGTTCGATCCTTGGTCTGGGAAGATCCCACAGGTCGCGGAGCAACTAAGCCTGTGCACCACAATTACTAAGCCTGTGCTCTAGAGCCTGCAAGCCACAACTATTGAAGCCCGAGTACCTGTAGCCTGTGCTCTGCAAGAAGAGAAGCCACCACAATGAGAAGCCCGCGTACCACACCGAAGAGTAGCCTCCGCTTGCTGCAACTAGAGAAAGCCTATGCACAGCAACAAAGACAAAAAAAAAGAAAATCATTTGCATCAGCTTGGTTACGATAATCACTTTGATGTTTGGGTTTAACACATAAGTTAAGCAAAAAAACCTTCTTGACTGTATTTCTGTATGCAGTTCTCTACGTAAACATAAGGAAAGCATTCTGTTTTTAAAACAAATTTTGACGGGCGATGAAAAGTGGATACTGTACAATAATGTGGAATTGTGGGGCAAGCAAAATGAACCACCACCGACCACACCAAAGGCCAGTCTTCATCCAAAGAAGGTGATGTTGTGTATGTGGTGGGATTGGAAGGGAGTCCTCTATTATGAGCTCCTTCCAGAAAACCAAACAATTAATTGCAACAAGTACTGCTCCCAGTTAGACCAACTGAAAGCAGCAGTCGACTGAAAAGTGTCTGGAATTAGTCAACAGAAAATGCATAATCTTCTATCAGGATAATGCATGACTGCATGTTTCTTTGATAACCAGGCAAAAACTGTTATAGCTTAGTTGGGAAGTTCTTTTTTTTTTAAAGATTTATCTTATTATTTATTTATTTTTGGCTGCGTTGGGTCTTCATTGCTGTGCGTGGGCTCCCTCTAGTTGTGGCGAGCAGGGGGACTACTCTTCGTTGCAGTGCACAGGTTTCTCATTGCGGTGGCTTCTCTTGTTGTGGAGCATGGGTTCTAGGTGCGCAGGCTTCAGTAGTTGTGGTGCGCGGGCTCAGTAGTGGCTCGTAGACTCTAGAGTGCAGGCTCAGTAGTTGTGGCGCACGGGCTTAGCTGCTCCGCGGCATGTGGGATCTTCCTGGCCCTGGGATCAAACCTGTGTCCCCTGCATTGGCAGGCGGATTCTTAACCACTATGTCACCAGGGAAGCCCTTGGTTGGGAAGTTCTGATTCATTCGCCAGTGTATTCATCAGACATTGCACCTTTGGATTTTCATTTATTTCTGTCTTTACAAAATTCTCTTAATGGAAAAAAATTCAGTTCCCTGGAAGACTGTAAAAGGCACCTGGAACAGTTCTTCGCTCAAAAAGATAAGTTTTGGGAGGATGGAATTATAATGTTGCCTGAAAAATGGCAGAAGGTAGTGGGACAAAACAGTGAATATGTTGTTCAATAAAGTCCTTGGTGAAAATGAAAAAAATGTGTCTTTTATTTTTAATTTAAAAACCAAAGGAACTTTTTGGCCAACCCAATATTTGGTAACTTTTTTTTGTCTTCATAGAATATGAATAACATATTACTTGTTTTTTTGATAATCTGGTTAAAGCTCACTTGAGCCATGCCCAATCTTGTCTTCATGAAACTCATGCTTTTTTACCACCTGGACATTCAGACTTCTCAGCAACTGGGAGTTTTTCTGAAGCTGGTGCTGGCTGTTGCTAGGTTTGAAATTGCTGCTTCATCTATCATTAGTCTCACAAAGATGCATAGACATACCTGTATGGATAATTTTCATGATGTTTCTGACTGATCTATTCCATACTTGACAATTGCTTATTCACCATCAGTAACAGAAACCCTATGACTTGGTATTGCTTATAGTGTTTACTCAGTCAATTTCTGTGTTCTTTGGCTTTGGGACATCATTTGATTAATGATAGTAGTATTATATTTTCCTTTCTCCCTTCTTTCCATAGGCCGCATTAAGTGCTCTGTGTTATGCAAAGATGTTTCACTAAAATTTAAAAAAACTGAAGAAGTTTCAGTACTTAAACTTTAAAACATAGATAAATTTAGCTAAGAGGAACAGAGCAAAGCTAGTTCTGGCAACCTCTCCTAAAATAATGGAGCTCAGGTTCTATTTGTTGTGCTGTAAAGTAATGCTTCTCAGAATTTAAATATGAATTTTAATCACTTGGGGAACCTGTTGAAATGTAGATTCTAGTTTGGTAGGTCTGGATGGAGCCTGAAATTCAACATTTCTAACTGCTCCCAGTTTATGCTTATGCTGCTGGATCTGTGGACCACACTATGAATAGCAAGGCCTTCAAACAGAAGTATGATCTGCCCAGATATTCATTGAGCTATTAAAACACACTTTGCCTTCCATTTACATTTTTAGAAATAATTAATTAATTAATTTTATTGGCTGTGTTGGGTCTTCGTTGCTGCACACGGGCCTTCTCTAGTTGTGGCAAGCGGGGGCTACTCTTCATTGTGGTGCGTGGGCTTCTCATTGCGGTGGCCTTTTTTGTTGCAGAGCATGGGCTCTAGGCACGTAGACTTCAGCAGTTGTGGCACATGGGCTCAACAGCTGTGGCTCACGGGCTCTAGAGCGCAGGCTCAATAGTTATGGCACACGGGCCCAGTTGCTCCACGGCATGTGGTATCCTCCTGGGGCAGGGCTTGAACCCGTGTCCCCTGCATTGGCAGGTGCTCTCTTACCCACTGCACCACCTAGGAAGTCCTCCATTTACATTTTTATGGGAATAAATTGTATGAAATATTTTAGAGGCAGCAGATTATTTATATTAAATATAAATATAAAATATAAATGAGAGGAAGATCCTTTTACAGTGTTTAGCTTCATTAAGGATGGATTAAGAAGCACATTTAAATTAGTATTAGGGGTTTAGTTTAGGTGTTAAATATTTTTCTGACATAGCTAAGCATTTTAGTTTTACATGTACTGCACAAATTACTACAATATCCCTGTAAATTAGGTTACTGTTTTTATTTCACATATAAAGAAATTGAGATTCAGGGAAGTTAAATAACTTCCTTAAGGCGTCTTAGTAAATAGTAAAGCTGAGATGAATGTAAGTCTGAGCTTGAAGCTCATTTGTTTGGCACTGCAGTAAGCTGCCTTCCTAAGAGTGTTTTCCTGGGAAATGAGCTTTATATAAATGTTTAAACATGTCTTATGGACCCCTCTAAAGGAGTTTATATGTATATCTCTCTGGGAAAATTAAGATAGTTTAGCTTTGTGAGTCTTTGCAAAGTTCTCTGAAGCTCATAGAGGTGATGAAAGGGGTATGTGAAAATGTGCACACACATTTACCTTAAATGAGATCAAATCTTGTAAGGAGATATTTCCTAATCTCTAAACCAAGGGCATGAAATAGATGATCTCTAAGATTCCTTCAAGCCCAGATATCATATAATATGAGTGACATTTTTGTTTTTTAAAGTGGATTGTAAGATAGAGGGGGGAATATAAAACATTTCCACCAGCAGATGGCACTCCAACATTTCTACAGCAGGCAAGCCTTAGCTATTCCTAAAGTAGAAACTACACAAAACTAGGAACAGATAACTAAGAAAGAGGAAAAAAACCCCAAAACAATAACAACAAAAAAACTCAACACAAAAACCAATAACCCCCCTCCAAAACCAAACCAAAGCAAAACCTAAAAAAGGAAACCAAAACCCAACTCAAAGTATATTTCAGTCATCATTATGATGGAAAATTACATATACATTAAGTAATAGACTCCTTTATAAACACAAATTAATGTTGTCATAATCTCTTACAGTACTCCACAGCACTTTCCACCAAACTCTATTTGTAGCACTTATCAAATGGATTTTTGTTAACTTATTCATTTTTCCAGCTGGCCTATGAGGCTTCCAAGGGCAGAGATATTCTTTGGATCCCAAGGTGGGGAGGCAGAGAATACTACCTAGCCTATAGTCAGAACTCAATAAATATTTCTCCCTTTAACTCTCTGGAAAATAGGTTAAGTATTGCCTTGAATGCAGGAGAATGTTTATGAACATTGGTCCATGCAAAGCCTTTTGTTTAATTTTCCTCTTTCAGTGATTACCTTATAGGCATCAACTCTAATGTGTTTGATGTATGTCCTTTGATGTTTTTGTATCCTTGTACAATATGTTGTTTCGTGTGTGTGTGTTTAATTTGCACTAATGTTATAAAGCTATAGCTATCCTTCTGGTTTTTTTCTGTTTGTTTCTCATATATCATTCTGTTTAAAGCCCATCCATGTTGCTGTATGTATATTGTTTGTCGCTTCTAACTGCTGCCTTCCTCATTTTACCTGTTCCATTTCCCTTGTGCTGGACATCTAGGTGCCTGTAATTCCTTGGTGTTAAAATCAGTGTTTTACTGACCATCCTCATTCAAGTCCTTTTATGAGCCTTTTGTGAGTTGTCTGGGAATTTATGCCTAGAGTGGGATTGCTAGGTTGTAGGGAATACACATATGTAATTTCACTAAATATTTCTAGATCATTCTCCAGAATGGCTCAACCAGTTTACACTCCTATCAGCATGCAAGAAGTTTCCCATCTCCCTACATCCACAGTTAGTTATCCAATATTTACATTTTCCCAATCAGATGGTGTAAAGTGAAAACATTTCTCCAATGAAGGAATAATCAGTTGAGAATCCACTAAAGTTACTAAGATATATGGTATTTACTTGCATAATTTTCGCCCTTTTAGGATGGTCCCTCAGTATCTGAACTTTCATTGTCCAAACTTAGAACAGGATAGATTGAAAAAATTGTTTTGAGTTATCTATCCCTTAGTATTTGAATTCTTGCTCCTCACTATCTGAAACCTAGAAATCAAATAAATTCAAATAATGTGGTATCCCTTGTCATCTAAATTTGACCCCTGAAACTAGAAACCAAATAAAGTTGTATAGCAAGGGATCCATAATATGCTGAGGCCCCACTCCAAATCAATTACCAGAATATCTGGGGGGTGGGCCCAGGCATGATTATTTTAAAAAATCTTCTCAGGTGATTTTAATGTGCAGCTGAGGCTGAGAATCACTGACCTAAACTCTCAAATTGATTTTTATGTCTTCCTGAAAGGGAAAGCATTTTTAAGTTTTTAAACACAGTATTATGATGGCTAGGCTTTAGAAGATCAAAAGAGAAAGTTAAAATTTAAGTGTCTGATGGAAATGAAACATTTCTAAACTTTCTAAAAGTCATGGTATGTCAGAGTCTCTGGGTGACCAAAAGGAGTAGAAGAATTGGGAAATCTGTTGAGTGTTAAGGCGGGTAAGCTTTAGTATAACTGGCATTGAATGAGGAAGGACTTGCATCTGCTTATGTGGTGACAAAACTACTCCAAAGAATTAGGGATCTAGATGTTAGTTCAGGCAGAGGCAAAATACTCAGTTAAATAAGCGTGTATAGATAGAGTGTATCAGCTGATTTTGATTATTGAGGAGTGAACTGAACCTGTGGTAGGCTTTCTATTGTCAATATTTGTTTAACTCCTGTTATTATGATCTAAGTATATTAGGGTATTTAAAAAGGTCAAAGTGTGCCATTAGCCTCGGGAACAAGGAAAATATAATCATAGCTATTCACTTATGTGCAAATATTTTATTACAAGCTCAACTTGTCAATGTTGAGACTAAAATAGGAGGTATATTGAGATAAATATGTATGATTTATATATTTCACTTTCTTAGAAATTATCTTTAGCATTAATTCTTAGAATTGTCTTACTAGGAAGGTGGTATAGTGGAAACTATAAACAACTTGTTATTTGACGGTATGTATAAACAACTTATAATTAATGAAGCTATAAAACACGTGAAAGGCAATTTGAATTTTTGTCCTGGGACATCATGTGTAAAAGTTCTCAGGTATTTTCAATAACAAACATACCAAAAGTGTAATCTAGTTTTCAGTCAGTAGAGCTGGGCTTTAGTCTCAGATTCTTCAAGAAATGTCATTTTGAATGTTTTGACTCGATTTCCTTACGTGAATTATGAGGACACAGCTTGTCCTACCTATGCTGTGAGCATAAAATGGATAGTATTAAATAAGTTATTATTATACTATTTTGAAACCTTAAATTTCAGGTGTGGGTATATAAATTTCTTTCTACCTTATCAATGCCAATTATATTTATTTCCACCATGAAACCCAGTCAGTGACATTGATAGTTGAGTGGTAACTGTGTGCGAGGAACTAATACCTCATTTAATTCTCATAACACACATGGAGGGGAGTATACTTATGCATATTTTATAGATGGGGAAGTAAGGACTCAGCAAGAATAAATGACTTATTCACCAAAGGTTCACATGAGCAGACAGTAAATTGTGAATTGGGTTTTAGTCAAAGTCATTGGAACTGTAGAGCCCATACAATTTCCAGTGCCACATGATGCATTTTGGGACTTACCTGAATGTACAAAAGGCAGACAGGACAAGTCTGCAATGAGTGTGACTAAGGAAATGAATACTTTTAACATATTTTTCTGTTACTTGATTTTTTACCTGTAGCAGTTCCTCATATATCTGTCATCCCTACCTCCAAAAACGTTAAGGGATTTCAAACTGAACTCATTAATGAGTCAACTATATCTATTATGGTTATTATCTTCCCCACATAAGTTTACTGCTTAATGGTAACAATGGGAACAAAAAGCACCCAGCTAGAGTTTCTTATATAATGAGATAGAACAGTCATAGAGTTATAAATTTTTTTCCCCTTCAACTTTCCAAATGGAGAAAGTGTTGTTATCCCTTGCTCCTCTAAGCAGGACAGAGAACACAGTCTTTGTTACTCCCAGCACTGTCCTTTTTCTACTCCTGTCTCCCCTGTCCCTATGGAAAGTTGAAGGAGGCATATAAAACCTACTTATTAACTTTCCTTCCTTTATCAGATGTTAATCACAGGCAGAAGAGGGTTAAAATATGTGGTACATACTCATTTTCTTACTACATTTATTGACATATTAGGTGGAGTTGACCTTTTGTTTCAAGTTTATCACTAAGTTATTTATATATAGCTTAATTCTTGCTCCAGTTGTCAATTAAAGGAATATATTTGTGGCAAGTGTGGGAGAAGGAATAAGAAATAACAAGAAACAAATAGCACAACTGTGTAATATTTTAGGATTTATAAAGCACTTTATACATAAACTTATTCGATTCTTACTCTAAGATATCAATTTTACTGAGTACGCAGCTATGACTTAGAACAGTTAAAAAAATTACCTAAGGTAAAAAAGCTAGAATCTGCAAAGATAGGACTTAAACTCAGATCTTCCAACTCCTCTTCCAAGATTTTTCATGTGAAAAGTTGGGACAAGTTGACAAGTTCTTAGGGGAATGCAATATTTTAGCCTGTGTGGTGGTCAGCACAGACATAGGCTTTGGAGTCAGGCAGCCCTGGATTTCAATCCTTGCTGCCATTTATTAGCTGTGTACCATGAGAAAGTTGCTTAAGTCTGAGTCTCCATTTTCTCATATGTAAACTAGGTGTAATAATGAATTATATCTACCTCTCAGAGTTATTCAAGATCAGTAATATAATGGTCCTGAGCACCATGCCTGGACCGTAAGATCTCAATAAATTGTAGTCATCATGGTCAAATACACAGGCAGCAATGACAGTGGACTGGCTGCTATAGCTTCATGCTTCCCAGTCCCAGTTATGGTAGAAAGAATTTTTTTTCTAGCTATTAGACATTTAGGTATAGTTCTCTCAGAAGGGGAAAGTGGGCATACAAATAATCATGGCTTTGAATGTTTAATAGAAGGAAAGGGAGTCAATGAGTTTGTGACAGGCTAAAAATGAGAAAAAAGCATAGGAAAGTGGAAGGAAACTATTGTAGTCATCAAAAAGTATGCACACTGTATGCTACAAAGTAGAATCTGGCCATAAACACGGGATATATTAGTATCCATGTTGGTCACTGGCATATTTCCACTGCTCTGAGATGAAATGATAAAACATTATAGTGATTTTTCATGAAGCTAAATTTATTTAGTTTACACACTTGCTCTTTATTTTGACGTATCATTTCAGCTTTTTTTTCTGGCTGTTAAAACGTTCTTTTCTTCTGGGAAAAAATAGTAATAAGTAGTTGATAGATTTAAGATCCTTACTAGACAAAATAAAAATCTGGCAAATATATGCCAGTTCTTCTACAGTAATATTTATTTTGAAATCCTATTGTCTAGAAATCACTGGACCAGTTAGTCTTCAAGATTTCTCACAAATCTGGGAACTCAGACTCCTAGATATTAAAATAATTTATCTATAAGGACCATTTAGTAACACCAGGCAGAGCATTTCCAAGGAGAGACTTCAGTGCATCTAGTTCCCAATAATTCATATTGTATACAGAGGCCCAGTTCTTGTCCCCTAGGAAATTACAATCTAAGGCAGAACAGAGATACAGATTGTTGTCATGTGGCACACTGACGATAGGATAGAAACATCAATCTAATATACACATTAATAATGAGCTACTTACAGAATATAATTTAGGGTTAGATGAGAGGTAAGACAAAAAAAACCATGATATGGGGAGGGAGGTCCTATTTGGGAAGAGTAGACCTGTGGGGAGCTATACCCAAACTAGACCAAAGGACGAAACAATCAGGTCATCTCAGAGTCAACCAGGGCTATCTGGAACTCCTTAAATGTTATTGAATCACTTTACTTGCCTCAATGTCCTGCGGCTGGACATGACTATAGAATTTCAGTGGCCAGACTAGAGAGACGGTTTTCATCAGGAATTAAGAAAAAAGCACTGTTTTGTTGGATTTGATTTTTATACTACATACAGGTTCTGGTGAAAACATTAAATACTGGTTAAAGTAACTAATTAGACCACCAAAAAATTACTGAATGGTTGGGTTAGAAGCAAAAACTGTGGATAAGATTCATAATTAAGCAGATTCTCATTACACCTAAGTTCATTCTTAGTCACAAGAGTAGGTATTTTGTAAAGGCACATTAATTATAGACATCTAGTGGGTGAGTGATTTCTTTATTTCATTCAGGTGGTCTTTCTCTGGTCCCAATTAATGTGGCTTCTAAAAGTACATTCACTTGTAATCCAGGGGGTGTTTAGGCTCCTTGTTAAAGATATACAATTAGTTTTAATTTTGAATATAAGCAATGAACTAATGGCTTCTGAATTTGCAAGATAAGTATTTCCTAAAGGAGATGACCAGGAAAATGCTAATAACTGGGAAAACAAATTATTGAACAGAAACCTAAAAGTTTACTGTGACAAAAATATGTATTTATTTTCACATTCTTCTTGAGAGTAGTATATGATTTTAGTGTGTTGAGCATGATTTGATTTACTATTAATTTAGCTCACAGGCATTTATTGAGTGCCTACTAAGTGCCTGGTTCTGGTGATATAAAGATAAATAAAAACCTTTGTTCACCAGGCTGTCACCATCTCTAGGAGGTGCTCAGTGCACATTTAAAAATTACAGTAATTTCTACTGAAACTCACACCATCCCATACACCCCAGAAAAACATATTTTAAAGGATCTAGGTTTTGTTAGAAATTTTCAGGAATTGAAGGAAGCAGGCCTTAGGGCCAGAGGCCCCATCTAATTGTTCAATTTATTAACATCTTGGCTTTAAAACTCATCTTTAAATAATATGGTTTGGGTTTTCTTTCTCCTTTGGCCTTGTTTTAGAAGGTCTTTATGGCACTTCCCAGTCTAAGCCAACCTAAGCTCTGTATTTCCTGGTTGCTTAGTTTGGTAGAAGCTCCTCAGGGAACTTCAGTTGAAGGTCATGTACACCAGTCCTTTTCAGATTTCTTAATCCTATCTGAGGCAAGGGAAGGAGAGGCAGGTTGCCATTTCAGTGTTTTTCCGTGGCTGTGATACTGCCCTTGGCTCATGAACCCTTGGGGAAAACCTTGGCACTGCATTCTAAGAGTTTTTGCCTGTTTGATATCAGGAGGCCCTGGGAGGCTCATGCATACCCACACTGCATAAAGTAGTCTCTTCATCTGCCAAGTAGAAGCCCCATTTTGTTCCAGAAAGAAGCCGAAAGTGGAGCCCAACGGTGTGACTGCATCAGACCAGGCCAAGCCTCTTCCCTGCGCTTTTACTGGGGACCCAGGGCTCGATTTGAGAGGTGCTGTGGATCGGGGATCCCTGAGCTAGGGCGGGTGGTGCACCGCGGGGCTCGTGGCTGTTCTCAAGCATCCAGGAACTACTTGCGGGCAGTTTCTGGCTTTGGCTCTGGGCCGAGTTTGAAAACCTAACTGTGTCACTCTGTTCCTCTCCGCCACCAGAGAGGTGCAATTCCCCGCGGGCGGGATAAGCCCAAGGTTGACCTAGAGGAAGAGCCGGAGAGGTGGCTCTGCTGCTGCAGTGTAGTACTGTGGCCAAGTAGTGGCTCAGATAGGCACAGCGCCGCCCAAAGTAGCCAAGCACAGACAGGGTTACTTTGAGTTGGCCTAAGTCAGCGTATATTGAATCCCCCAAGACACTTTAGCCTCGGCTGTAGGCAGAATGGAGTCACGCGCAGCCTGGGCCCTTTGCCCCTAGGGGCGGATAAACCCCTTGACCTGGTTGGTCACTCTGTGTATTCCTTCTGGCCACTCTTTCTTTGCCCTGTCGAGGTCAGAGGCAGCTTCTGTGTGGCTGCCCAGCGCGTCGCAGAGGTCCATACTTGCGTCCATGGAGTCTCCCTCTGCCCTGTGTGCTTTGGCAGGAATCACAGTCGTCACCGCGGGACGTCTCTGCAAGTTAACTAGCCTTGCTCTCGCTGCTTCAAACCAAAGGGAAGGGCCTGGAGCGGACGAAATGCCGGACGTTGTCAGGACAAACGGGCGCGACTGGTGCAGAGCCTACTCCAGCGCGCCCAGGACTGGTGCAGGGGCTTTCGCCTCGGGGTCGCAGCTACAACTGCCTTCCCCAGAACCTTGCCGGGAAGGAAGTAAAAACAAGACTTCCCGCCCCGTACCCCAAATGTTACAGCTGTACAGTTTCTATCCCTCCCTCCATTTCCCGACCCTAGAGGGTTAAATCAGGAGGGTACAACGCCACCCCTTCCTCCTACTTCCCGCCTCCCTCCCCCCCAACCCCCTTACCTTTAAAAAGTTAAAAAATGTCTGCAGTCGAAATCTCTTAAAGGGGCGGTGCTGGTGAACGAGTACTCTTGGCACGAGTCTCTGAGAAGGCTGGCTAGGGGCGTGAGTTCGCTCCACCAGCACCAAAACACTGAAGGAAAAAAAAAAGAAAAAAAAAAAAAAAAAGCGGGGGGGGGGGAGGAAGGGAAAAAAGGGGGAAAAAAGGCAGACAGACACACACTTTAGATAAGGACAATTAGTCACCAGCGAGACCCTGCAGGAAGAGAGGTTTAAATCAGAGGGATTTAATGAGGGTGCTGTGTGCCTTCCCTGAAGCCATGCCCTCCAGCAACTCCCGCCCCCCCGCGTGCCTAGCCCCGGTGGCTCTCTTCTTGGCTCTGTTGCTCCATCTCTCCCTTTCCTCCCAAGCTGGAGACAGGAGACCCTTGCCTGTAGACAGAGCTCCAGGTTTGAAGGAAAAGACCCTGATTCTACTTGATGTGAGCACCAAGAACCCAGTCAGGACAGTCAATGAGAACTTCCTCTCTCTGCAGCTGGATCCGTCCATCATTCATGATGGCTGGCTCGATTTCTTAAGGTAAGGCAGGGGCTTCGAT
Source organism: Hippopotamus amphibius kiboko (assembly GCF_030028045.1). Classification (NCBI taxonomy): domain Eukaryota; kingdom Metazoa; phylum Chordata; class Mammalia; order Artiodactyla; family Hippopotamidae; genus Hippopotamus; species Hippopotamus amphibius. Next base: position 30,543,859 of record NC_080190.1, read on the forward strand.
GGATCCTTTTTTTTTTTTTTTTTTTTTTGAAGTAGAAACCCCCACCCCTTCCTATCCCCCCATTCCAAAGGGGGAAGAAGAAGAAGAAAATAAGCCAAGTGGATCTCTCAAAGAGAAGAAAGGTTTTCCTCCTCCTGGAATATTTGCTGTGAGGCTGTAACTGGTGATTGAGAAAAGCAATGTTTTCTATTAAGATGCACATGTTTGCAATGCAGAAGGCATTTCAGAAACTTATCAGTTATGACTGAAAAAATGTTGTGCTTACATATATCCACAATTAGCCTCCCCGTCTTCTTCTGAAAAGAAACAAGAGTTCAGGGCAGTTACAAAAGCGAAGAAAAGGTCTCGAGCAACAAAGACCCGAGAGGAATGGGTGTGTATGTGTGTGTGTGTGTGTGTGTGTGTGAGAGTGCGTGTCTGCGTGTGTCTGTGAATGTTTAAGCGGGGATCGCACGAAAGTGGAATTTTCCACGGAAAGATCGTTTCGTCAGTTCTCTCCCACTCTCAGACAGAAAATGAATCTAAGCAGAGGCTTGAGCGGTGGGCAATTTGGTTAGGATCTTTAATTTTTAATTTTATATCCTTTGCTGTCCTCTCCAGACTTCAGGACTTTGTAGGATACTTTTTATAGCCCGGATGGTCCCCCAGTCCCTCCTCCTTAAATCTCCTGCGGTAACTGCATAGTTTAGTTTTTCTTTAAAGGAAAAAAAAAAAAAAAATCCTCGCTCCGGTCATAGCGTATATAAGGAGAGCAGAAAGGGTCCTAGAAATACTCCGGGGATGTTTCGGAGATCTGAATCCGGCACCGGTGGATTAGGAAGCCGGGAGGTTTGTGATCATGGACTCTGCATTACTCTAGGGCTTGGGACTCTAATTGGGCTCACCCTCTCTCCGGTTGTTACTGTTCAGCAGTAAGGCAACCACGATCCCTTCCCAATAGGGACAGAGTTGCATTGTAAAAATAAATAAATAAATGGTCTACAATGTCGAATCCAAGTGCTGAGTTTTAAAAAATTCCCTCCGAATTGGAGCCTCAGCTGTGGGCTCCCTCGAAGAGCTCCGAGCGCGCTCAGCCTCGCTTCTCTGACCTGAGGCCGCGTCCGCCGCGCGTCTTTCGTGAGTATCTTTCACTCTGCGAAGTTCGAGTTTGCTTCTCGCGTGCGCCCTCCCCTCAGCTCTCCGGGTCGCCCCGGCCTTGGCCGGGTCAGCGGACGCGGCAGGTAGCGGGAGGCACTGTGTGGAGCGCTTCTTCCACGTGGAGCGAGCACTGCGGGAGGACTAAGTGCTTTTTGCGGCCGCCGCCGCCGCTGAGGCCGTTTCGGTTCCTGCCCGCGCCTCTGCTGGGAGGGCGGGAACAGCTCTGCGCGGCCCGGATTCCTCCTCGGAAGCTCTTCCCTGCAGCAGCGCGCGTCTGTGAGCTCGTCCGGCAAGGTGGGGGGCGACTACACGCCCCACTTGCATCGCGCTTCTCCAGCTGCGCGGACTCCTTCTGATCTTAAAAAACGACAGCAAAACTTGCTTGTTCTCCCTAAATGCTTGCCGCAGAAAAGTTTGTGGAAGGCGGCTTTTCGGGGAAGAAGCCGTGGCGGGGCGCATTTGCATTGGCTGTGCAGGCTTCCGGCTGGACGGTTGTTGGAAACGCCGTTTCCGCGGGGCCGGACTCGCGCGGGCGTCTCCTCTGCCCGCCGTGGGCCCGCACGACGCCCGATTGCGCCCGCCTGGGAATGCAGTCCGGGAGTCCTCGGCCAAGCGATCCTTCCAGCTATTGGACTTCTCCGGGCGGCCACGACTTTTGTCAGGAACTCTGAAACTGAAGTCTCCAACTTTTGTTTGTTTTTCGCCTGTCCACCGCCTTTAAGATACTCTTTAGTACCATTTGGATTTTCAAAGCATGAACCAGCAAAGCATTAAAAATGACTTGGAGACCCGGAACTCAACAGCTGATGTCCTTAGCATTAAGGGCATCAGTAGCGTTGGACTTTTAAAATATATATTTATGGAAATCCTGAACCTAAATAGGTGTAAATGCTATTCTTCTGATGCTCCTCGAGTCTCCTACGACTCGCAGGTTCCACATTTCGGCAAACTTCACTTTCCCCAGAGCTTTCAAATGGCCCCAAGTGGGAAGGAAAAAAGATGGAGCCCAATTCGGGGTGGGGGGCGGTGGAGAGGAGGATGTTACCTTTCCTAAGATCAGGCTGAATTATTTCAGGGGCCAAAGAGATGTTACTTTTACTGTGCAAGGTGGGGGTGGAGAGTGTTCTCAGAAAAGCAAGGATTTACCCCGGGAGTCTCTCTTGCCCAGGGATTTGGGAGATGCATGCAGTTGTTAAAAGGTAGTGAAAAAGGAAAGTCAACTTTGGCATTGAAATAAAGAATCACCTTGACCTCAGGTGCCTGGTCTGGGAGAAAGAAGGCGTGTTTCACCTTCTCCATAGAGGTTGCGATGCCTCTGGGGCAGAGGAGGCAGATTCCGTCTTTCAGCCGAGAAGTTTGGCAAAAGTCGGAGGCCAGGTCCGTGCGCTGCGCGTCTGCTCCAAGAGCGCTTCCCCGCCACGGGTAGAAACCCAGGGGTAGAAGCCCGGCAACTGCGCATTAGTCCTGTGTTCTCTGCAGAAGTATACCCCCCCCCCCCCCCACTTTATGCACACACTGTTAACAAACACAATCTCTTTGTAAATACTACCTTTGGTGAGCATCGTCGGGGTGCCTCAGGGAGGGGGCCGCGACCAGATGGGTGCAGGAGGCATAGCTCCCGGAGCCCCACGGCCCAAGGCTGAGCGGGCTGGGGCGCCAGGCACAACTTCACAGAGAGTGGGAAGAGGGCCTTGCTGGTACCCCACGCCTTCTCGCTTGTCCCCCGGATCCTTTCCTTTCTCCTTCTCTACCCCTGCAGCTCCAAGCGTCTGGTGACCCTGGCCCGGGGACTTTCGCCCGCCTTTCTGCGCTTCGGGGGCAAAAGGACCGACTTCCTACAGTTCCAGAACCTGAGGAACCCGGCAAAAAGCCGTGGGGGCCCCGGCCCGGATTACTATCTCAAAAACTATGAGGATGGTGAGAAACTTGCTTCCCAGTCTTGTGGCCTGGGGGAAGTTTGGGGAGTAGGAGCGAGCAATCTGTGTGTGTGTGTGGGGTGGGGAGGTTGCAGATTTGGAGGAGGGCCAGGTTGAAGCTCACCTGAAAAACTGGTGGCTGTAGGCGAGGAGACACAGGACTGTGGGATCCTGACTTGATTAGGCAAAGGGAGCTAATCAGGTTGTTTTTGTCCAGGCTGCCAGCCTTTTTTGGGCGGCTGAGTCTCAGAAGCAGAGAACTAGTAGCCAAAACTTCTGACTGGCTAGTCCTGTGGGGAGAAGGTGCGGTGGGTTTCTTGAGAAAATTCAGTCACGTTCATGGGCTGTTAAAGGGTCAGGGTCACGTTTCCTTTCTAAAATTATAGAAAAGAGTGCCTTTGTGTTTTTGTTATTCCTTGCTTTCCTGAGATGAGGCTACGCATGGCTTAGCCTTTTTTGAAATCCACTCTAAAGTTTTCTGGAATAATCTCTTTTAGATTGGTCCCTTATTGGGAAGGTTTGAAAATCTTCACAGTGGATTCTCCTTTAGACTGCCTAATCTCAGAGTCACACTTTTTTTTTTCTCCTCAGTTTCAAAATGGGATTATAAATGCCAGCCTTTCCTGCCAGAATCAGATGAGTTAAGAGTTGGAAGAGCTTTGAAAACTCTAAGTCCTATTCTGATGTGAGAGGCCAGTCTTTTTAGATTTGAACAGTCTCATTTTTACTAGGGAAAAATGGAAATGCTATTTAAAAAAATTGTTTAGAGAGTTTGGTGTTAATATCTATGAACTTTCTGTGTGGGTAGAGGAACAGACTTTTTTTCAAATAGGCAAGATGGCAATTGATAGGTCTTCAGCCACTGAGGTTGTTTAGATTGGATAGAAGAAGCATTAATGTCCATCCTGGAGGGCTGTCTCTGCCCTGCTGTCTGGTCTCATTAGTGAGCTACAGTTTTATTTTTAAGGGGCTCAGGGACATGTTCTCAGAGCTCCCTGTATTTTGTTACATCTTGTCCTTATAAATCAGCAAAATGAGGAAAAGCCGTTGTAATTTCTGGGGCTTTCACTGAATGGGAATTCTGGAGAGTTTGGGATCTATTTCAAGGTTAGCTGAGAAACTTTTTTTTTTTTTTTTTTTTTTTTAAAGTGCCAGACTGGAGAAAGAGGGCAAGGCTGAGGCTTCTTGAGTTTGAATCCTGAATCAGGCTTGCTCTTTTACAACATTTGCCAAGTGTATAGGTATTTAAGGCTACATCTTTTCAAAGGTAAATGTCATTGCCATAAAAATGTGGATTGCAAGTAGATTTTGCTGTCACTCAGCATAAAATGCTGAAGGTAAAAGATAATCCTGAACAGCAGCTCTGATGGTAATTTGACCCAGGGCTTTATAGCTCCCAGGGTCACTGTCAGCTCTGTGTTCAGATACAAGAAGGGAGAATATTAGTGGTTTTCCTGATGAAACAGCTCTTCTTCCTCTTTAGTTTGTGAAAAAACTTGTACGAGCCCCAGGAACCACTGTGGGAAAGAAAAAAGACTATTATAAGTTTAGGAATTAGCCTTTTTCTCCCAAACTTGTACCTAGGATTATATTACCTATTCATTGAGAATGGGAGATCTGCTTAAAATGAAGGATACAATTTGTTTCCCTTTGTAAAAGGAGAAAGTGGGCATCCTGGGGAGAAAGGAAATTGGCAGAAGGCCGTGCCCCATAAAACTTCATAGAATTAGGAAAAAATCAGAAATGAAAAAGATCTAAGAGGTCATCTTCAATCCTCCCACCACTTCAGGGGCCAGTACAGGATCATTCCATATGGAATCTTTTTCTTGTTTTGCCCAACATGGTATTAAATATCTCTAGGAATGTAGTTTTCACCACTCCTGTGGGAGAGTTTTTTGTCCCATAGGTTTTTGCTGGTAAATTTCTCTTGAATTTTCCCTTTATATTCTGCAAATATTTGATTATTCCTCTTTGCATTCTTTTAGACATTTACCTTCAAAATAATTTCTGTCTTTGTTGTGTCAGCTTCAAAAAAAGGTTCCCTCAATAGCTGCTTTTTATCTAGACTACCTGGATTTAATTCTTTTAAAACTTTCTTTAAAGTCAGTCCTTCCAGACACTAATCTGTTTTATTGCTCCTAGCTGAACTCCTTTTGATTTATGTCTCCCTGGTAATAAGATGCTCTGAACTATATCAGTATTTGAGGCCTTAGCACAGTTAAAGAGAGTAGGAATGCCCTGTTTCTGCCCTTTGATGCTCACATATCCTTAAATCACCCATATTGTCTTCGTTGTTGCATGTTGCCTTGCAGAATTAAAGACAAAAATGGTTTTGGTATAGCCTCAGCAATTTTGCAGACTTTAACTTCAGTTGTCACTTTTCATCCAGTGATAACTGTCATCATAATGAGCCTCTTAAAATACTTAGGTCTTCTCAGTAAATGGCCCTGTAATAGGCATTTGGGCATAAATACCTTATTTTTTAAAAAGGGGATGTATTGGCTTAAACATAATATAGAATAATAACATACATTTTGAATAATTAGATACAGCTACTGGCACATTATGAAACTGAGTGACATAGGGAAGAGAATATGGAATTTGGACTCAGAAAGCCTATATTTCAGGCCTGGCTCTATCACTTATGAATATGTGGCCCTGGGCTTGCTGCTTCTCTATAATATATGGATGATGATAATACCTGCTGTATATTGCTTCTGTGAGGGTTCTGAGAGGTAATGTGTATAAAATATTTTGCCAACTGCAAAGCACTATTTGAAGGCTAAGTATTCCTATATTTATTAAAGGTAGCTTCAGAAAATGTATAATATATATATGTGATACTTTAAGGTGGGATTAAGGAGTGAATAAGATGTGGTAGACCAAAGTTTATACAGAAGAAAGGAGATAGAATTAGGGAATTGTTTTGAGAGGGTTAAGAGAATGTAGGGAAAATTTGTAGGGAGAATTGTCTTTAAGGAACTGAGGTGGAGAACATAGGGTGGCTATTTTTTTGTGTGTGTGGTAATGAAAGAAGACACTAATCTTTAGTTTTGTTATATACTGACATTAAAATGAACGGATAGTTCCAGCTTGGGTAAGACACTTTTCTGGTTAATTCATTGATATTGCTACCGTGGTGTGATTTTTATCGTTGTTGTTTTCTCCTGAATTAATGGGGCAATTAAGAAGTCACGTGGCTTATATTTTACAAATACTTTTAAAGATTTTAATGCAGCTGCATTTTCTCTTTCTAAAGTCACTGTTTATGTATCACTTTGGGAACTTCTCTAGTTAGTCCTTTAATAGTTACCTATTCCACTCAGGTGAGGCAACTTGAATTTCATACAAATGTGAGGGTGATAGAGGAAATAAAAATAGGATTGTTCTTTGTACTTTGGAGTCTTACCCTTTGCCTAACTTCCTCTCTGTTCTATGTGATATGCTTTTCTTGCTCCTAACAAAGAAATCTTGAGTTAATCTTTTATTCTTAAGTTTATTTTGCTACAGTCTGCCCCTCTTTGTTATATATTCAGTATGCTTTATTTGTATGCCTGTCTCTTTACTGCCATAACCATATCTTTAATCAAGATATACACCATTTATTATGCACGTCAAAAGCCAGCTTAATATTTCTAGAATATCATATTCATCATGTCACTCTTTTGCTGGAAAATTTTGATTATTTTTGGATTGCTTACAGAAAATGTTCAAACTCCTCAACTTGGCATTCAAAGCCTTTTTAAATCTCAGCTTACCTTTTGTATCCTATGTTTTCATATACCTTTTGTTACAGCCCTGCTTGATTTTCAGTTTCCTTAAAACACCTTTATCTCAACTCCTTTTGTTCAGCCATTCTATCTCTGCTTTAAATGCCTTTTTCTTGGCTTTGTTAAAAATCTCACCACCCACTCCACCCAGTTCTTGAAGCCCCATTGCAAATGCCCCTTATTTTCACAAGCCTTTCCTGAACAGGTCATATCATAGTTATCTCTTCTTTCTCTGAACTGTTGCAGCTCTTTCTCATTATGTTGTTCTTTTGGCCCCTCCTGCTTTGTTTTGCTTTTTAACTTTTCATGTGTATATGTATGTGTGTGTGTGTATATACATATATATGTTTGTTTTACCTTTTCAACTAGAATGCAACTTCTTGATAAGAAGGGACCATATCTAATTGTCTTATATCCCCAATTGTCTAGCATTATGTATGACACATAATAGAACGTAAGCAAATATTTTTGGATACATATTAGGCTAAGAGCCTGTTAAAGGCACTGGAAAAATGGAGGATACTAATGAAGAAATGAATAAACACATTTATAAGGATTCTATTCATTTTTCACCTTCAAAGCATTTTCTCATGAAGTCCATTCTTAATATTTATTTTAATGACATACTTCCTTATTTTAACTATGTACTCTTTATCTTTGTTAGTCTAAGTGTCTTAGTTTCACACTGTGCATTAAATCAATTTTACCACCTGATTTAAAGCCTTGCACTGGACTCATACTATTTTTTATTGTATCTGTTTCTTCTTTGCCTTTACTTTTACTTTTCTTGGTTAGCCTTATGTAGTTTCTATGCCTGATTTTCCAGTTCCCAATTTAATAGTACCTTTTCACAAATTTAAATGTTTTTTCAATCTTCATCTCCTGAAAATTTTCTCTTCTGAGAGCTTCTGAAATCCTAAATAATGAATGTGGAGTACACTTTGTAAACTCTAAGGCACTATACAACTATTATTATTGTTCTTTCTCCAGGAAGTTTTTCTAGTTTTAGTAGAGGTGAGGTGGTTAATTCTTTATCTTTCTATTCCTATTTCATCAATCAAGATATATGACATAAGAATAGCACAGATGCCAAAATACACATTTGCCTTGAACTTATCCACCTTTCACCATCTAACTTTATTTTACATAAATGTTTCTTGAAATTCAGTTACATTTAACAGGTGTTTATTTTCATGGTCAGTGTTTAGTTTCATGCTGGACAAAATGAAGATTATCAAATAAATAAAAGATACAGTCGCATGTCAACATTAGAGTACAACAGTAATTATTGCTGTAGGCAAGATCAAATAATCAGTGTTAAAATAAGTAGGTGAAGTTTAAGGCAAAAGAGGATATTTGCATAGCCTCAAAGCATCTCTCTCATAATATTAATTAATTAGTTAATTATTGTGGTGGTTGTAGCATATGGCCACTAATTCTTTGATACTTTTAGAATGTGGAGCTTCTGTTCTCCCCTTGAGTGTGGACTGGATTTAACAACTTGTTTCTAAAGAAGAGAGTCTGTAAAGGGGAAAATAGTAACTTTACAGTGGAGAAGCTGTCAGATATCATTTCAACAAAGTAATCAAGGTTAACATCAGCAGATAAGTCATGTTGATATCATGTATTCCCTGATATTATGTGATGAGAAGGGCACTTCACCTTTGTGCTATTCTTCCCCCAAATCCATAACTCTCTGTAGATATGAGAAAATGCTAGTCAAATTGAAGGATACTCTACAAAATACTTGGCCTTTCCTCTTCAAAAGACACTGTCCTTGCTGTCAATGATCTAATAGCTTGTTAGTGAGGTAACATTTATAATGATAAAACTGAATAATAACACAAAGACAATATAGAATGAAGTGCTAAGTGGAACAAAATAGTTTGCTAGGATGTGACAGGAAAAATGGAGATGAATACTGGCCAGATTTAGGTGGGAGTTAGGTTGGGCCTTGTGAAAGACGCCTAGACTTTGGAGAAGTAGAGATGAAGAGAGAGGACATTTCATTCAAGGGAAAGAGCATGAGGTAAAGCTTAAATATGTGTTTGGGCGATAAGGAGACCACCCTGCCTAAATAGAAGTACATGTTAGAAATTATATTAGTTCATGTTGCTAGAAGCATAACAGATTGTTTTTTTTATAGAAGCCTATTTGCATATTTTTTGTTAACTCAGAAATATTTATAACTTGAAAATTATGAAGAGACACATCAGAAAATATTCTAAGAAAAGTTCACATTTCTAGAATTTTGTCTAATTTGGATTTTAAGAAGTTCTAATGTATTTTTGTTAGCTCCAAAATATGTAATTAAAAAAGAAGAAGAAAGTACATGTGTGAGAGTAAAGGTTGGGTAAATTCAGGTCAGATGATGAGAGTTTCGAATTTTAAGCATAGTAAAATAGAATTGGTGCTATAGGAAAATAGAGGCTAAGTTCTTTTACTCCATTGGAGAGGGGAAGGACATGTTTTCAACATGGACAATGACCCTTGTCCTCTCCCATTCTTCTTTTCCAAATCCCTCCATCATCTGTCTGCCTACTTTTTACCCACTTCTGAATTCTCCCTGCCTTTCAGAACCCTGCTCAAATTTGTCCTCCTTCTCTATGAATTCTTCACTATCTCATTCATTCATGAAACATTTATTGAGCCTGAATTTCTAAGGCATTTGCTGTATAAAAATCACTCTTTTGGCTGTTTTCATATTCTGCCTTATATTCTCAGGTATCTTTTTGTGTATGTACATGTAGACTTGGCTCTATCCCTAGATTATAGATCACTATGAGAGTAGTGATTTTATCATTTTTGTTGTTTCTACAAATCTAGTAGCATACCTTTTGCCTAATAGTCCTTCAGTAAATACTTGTTGACTGATTGCCATTTATTTGGTAGCTTAATACACTAAAAGGAATAATTACTCTTCCATTCCTTGTTTCTGCTTTTAAAAAAACTCATAGTCTATTTCTGGTTAATGCTTAACTTCCTTATTCGTATTTTTACTTTTGAAGTTTTAGGCTTTTCATTTATCTTATTAATACCAATGAAATCCATGATCATTAATATAAATTCAATAATACATGTATCATAGATATAACCACTTTTAACAGTCTGGCATGTATCTTTTTAGATCTTTTTCTATGCATACATGTGTATATAAAATTTTAAATGTATAAGTGGAATTGTACAACTTGTTTATCTAGATAATCTTTTAGTCAGAAATTATGGTCTCATTTTCAGTGGCTAAAGAATAATCCATATGTGGATGAGCTGTAATGTAACCATTCTTACTAATTCATTGGTACTTTTTTGCAAGAACTTCTCTGATTGCTGTTTGTCTGTAGTTTCTAACAAAGCAGTGCTGTAAAATCATATTTTTTTTCTCCGTATTGGAACTTGATCTAAATTATTTATTTTCCCCAATGTCTTTCTAAACACCCTTATCCATTTTAATCCTTTTAGCTATAATGCATTCTTTGAGCAAATGTCAAGAAAGCAGTCATAGCAAAACTAACCCTGTGCATCAAAGTACAGTTTTCTTTAGTAAAACAAGTGCTTTTTAAAGTTTTGGATACAGATAGAAAGTAACACTAAAACTATTTTGATTTTTGTTCAAATAGAATATCAGTTTGTGATTTGAAAGAAGTCCTATCTGTGGATTTCTTGATTCTCTTTGAATGTCACTCATCTTGTTAAAGCTACTCTGAATTTTAATACAATGAGGGCAAGTCAAAAATTATCCGCACTCTGGCTGTAGAATGTAATTAACTTTTAGAAAAGACAGATACATTATTTTTTTAATTAATTAATTAATTATTTTATTGGCTGTGTTGGGTCTTTTTTTGCTGTGCGCGGGCTTTCTTTTTAGTTGTGGTGAGTGGGGGCTACTCTTCGTTGTGGTGCGCGGGCTTCTCATTGCTGTGGCTTCTCTTGTTGTGGAGCACGGGCTCTAGGTGTGTGGGCTTCAGTAGTTGCAGCACATGGGCTCAATAGTTGTGGCTCACAGGCTCTAAAGCGCAGGCTCAATAGTTGTGGTGCACGGGCTTAGTTGCTCTGTGGCATGTGGGATCTTCCTGGAGCAGGAATCGAACCTGTGTCCCCTGCATTGGCAGGCGGATTCTCAACCACTGCACCACCTAGGAAGCCCCAGATACATTATTTTTTGACATAATCTCCTTGCTTTTCAATACACTTTGTCCATATATCAACAAGCTTTCTTATTCCCTCATTAAAAAATGTTTTAGGCTGAGCTGCGAGCCACAAATGTACCTCTGTCTTTACTTCTTCATCAGAAGTGAATCTTTGTCCTTGCAGGGCTGCTTTTAGGGGACCAAACAGGTGAAAGTCCAATGGAGCAAGATCAGGACTATAGGGAGGATGCTTTAACACATCAAAGTGAAGTTTTTGCAGTGTCGACAGTGTGGGCAGAAGTGTGCGGACATGCATTGTTATGCAAGAAGATCACAACACCCTTGGATAGCAGTCCTCTGTGTTTAATCCAAAGTTTAGGTTTCAGCTCTTCAATAAGCATCTCTATCCATTTATACACACTTCTTCGCAACAAAACATTTTCTCCATACTGTGTTCAAAGTCTTCAATAAATAATGGCATTGCACGCTACTCTTCTTTCATGCATATCACAAGTGGGGCATCCATTTTTGCTCACACTGCATTTGGAAATGAACTGATGTAAGATACCTGCACAGCAGTGACTGGGGAGACAGTAGCCTTGAACGGAAGGTGCTAAGACAGTGCAGCCAACGTAAGTTTTAATATAACCGGAGTGCAGATAATTTTTGACTAACCCTTGTAGTTAGCCAAAGAAGAGATATTTATAAAGACCTCACATAATTTTTTTAAAAATAATTTTTATTTATTCATTTATTTACATTTGTCTGTGTTGAGTCTTTGTTGCTGCACACGGGCTTTCTCTAGTTGTGGCGAGTGGGGGCTACTCTTCATTGTGGTATGAGGGCTTGTCAGTGCGGTGGCTTCTCTTGTTGTGGAGCTTGGGCTCTAGAACATATGCTCAGTAGTTGTGGTGCATGGACTTAGTTGTTCCTTGGCATGTGGGATCTTTCCACACCAGGGATTGAACCTGTGTCCCCTGCATTGGCAGGCGGATTCTTAACCACTGCGCCACCAGGGAAGTCCCCTCACATAATGTTTTCTTAGAAACAGACTAAAGAAGACAGAGGTAACCATTTTTGAATAGCTCCCTAGGCAGTTGTTTGCAGGAGAAAAATAATCACACTTTACACTGGTAATGTTCTTTAAAACTCAAAGAGCTATAGAACTATAGAATTATAGAACTAAAGAACTATAGAATTATAAAAATTCCTCTGATCCTCACAGGAGCTGTGTATAGTAAGTTTACTCTAAATTTTGGCATTTCTATATTATAAATGAGAAAACAGACTCAAGGAAGTTGCTCAAAGTAATACAGTTTTTAAGTGGCAGAACTGAGATTAGAACTCAATACCTCCACCTTTAAGCCTGACATTCTTAAATGACGTATACAAAGCTAATGATAATCCCTCCACTCCACTTCAGTGAACCGGTGGATATTTGTGTTTTGCAGTGGTTGGGCCAATCTGAAATAGGAAGGCTAGAAAGGGTCTATTGTTTTTTTTTGTGAGAGGCTGTGTTTGCTTGTAGGTGTGCTGGGGTCTAGCTTAGTCCCAGATTCTTTTTGAACTGTTCTTCATTGACAAACTTCTGGACAGGTTGTATGATAACATTTTTGTAGATTTGGCCCTGAATCTCAGACTCCCTTGAGACTGGGATCCAAACCAAGGGTGAGGTCAGAACCAGTCCAGAGAACGGCACAGAGGGGACTTTTGAGAGCACTCTGTGGATGCCAGAATCACTCAGGAGACTTCCAACGAGCAGTTTAAAAGCCTTTTAAGTTCAGACATTGATTAGCTATCACAGTACATCCAGTGAGAGGGTTTATTTACCACAGAGGAGTCCCATACTTTGTAAGCACAGTAGCTGGAAATAGGACATGAGCTTTTGTGATAGTCACTAAACCATGCACACTTTTAAATGTTTGTAATCACCATTGAGATAAATCTCAGTGCCCTAATAGGTACACTGTTTTCATCTGGGTGCTTATGTCTTTGCAATTGTTGAAAGAAAACCGGATCGTGGACTTATTTGCCTGGCCATTATGAATCCTCGTGGAAGAGTCAACTCAGGTTAAATTCATTGAGCTGTAGATTTAAAGAAACAACCGTCCAGGCTTAGCCAAGTTAAAACCCACAGGTGAAACTAAGCTCGTAACCTGAAACCATTAGAAAAATAAATGCTATTGTTTCATGGAACACTTGTAGAAGCAAGTGAATGGTACCCCAGTCCAAAGGTTAGAATTTTCAACAACTTGCAGCAGAAAACTTACACTTATTAAATGTCTTCACTAGGGGTTTTTGTGTTAGTGGATGACTGAGGTCTTTTGTTTCTTCTGTTTTCTTCATGGCAATAAAGTTGAAATTTAGAAAGCTTTCAAAATGAAATTTCTCATGGAAGTTATAACCACAGGTTTTAAGTTTTCATCACCTAAAGGTGGAACAGAATGATTGAAAATTTGGGGGGAGGGGAAAAGAGATTTGAGGACACATGTGGTGTGTATCAAGAGTCAGTGTATATCAGGAAGGTGTGGTAAAGGGGATTTCCTGTGTTACAGAACTGCTGAAATAATGCTCCCCCACCTGCCATCAGTACATTCCAAATTAAGATGCTGGCCTTTTCTGACACCCTACAGAGATGGTGTACCCCTTACCCGACACATTGTAGTTTCCTTGAAGCTTCAATCAATAGTTGGCTGCTAGGAGAGCTCATCCTGGGGATAATGTGTGTGTGGTTTTTTTTTTTTTTATAAATTTATTTATTTATTTTATCGGCTGTGTTGGGTCTTTTTTGCTGTGCACGGGCTTTCTTTTCAGTTGTGGTGAGTGGGGGCTACTCTTAGTTGTGGTGCATGGGCTTCTCATTGCCGTGGCTTCTCTTGTTGCGGAGCACAGGCTCTAGGCGCTTGGGCTTCAGTAGTTGCAGCACATGGGCTCAATAGTTGTGGCTCACGAGCCTAGTTGCTCCGCTGCATGTAGGATCTTCCTGGAGCAGGGATCGAACCCGTGTCCCCTGCATTGGCAGGCGGATTCTCAACCACTGCACCACCTAGGAAGCCCAATAATGTGTTTTTGATTGTGTCCTTTCTTTTGCACCTCATGAGTTTGGCAGGTACCTAGCTGTAGGATACCTGCCATAGTAGTATTTTGAGTCTGTTCTTTTTTATCCCTACTGTAGGACAATTCATTTCCAGGTTTCCAGGTCTGATAATAATAACTACCAATTATTGAGCACTTATATGTCCCAAGTACTGGGCCGAAAGCTCTTTAAAGGTGATCAGATTTTTCCCTCACAACCCTTTCAGGCAGGTATTAATGCTCCCATTTTATAGAAGCTTAGAGAATTTAGTCAGTGCTTCTGAATTCTAGCTATATTCCCCTAGCTAGGGGAGCTTTAAAAAATATTGAGTCCTAGGCTAATTAAATCAGTCTCTGCTGGAGGCATGGCATTGTGATTTTTAAAAATCTCTCCAGGTGGTTCTAAAGTGTACACCAGGGTAAGAACCTCTGGGTGAAGTGATTTGCCTAAGGTACTCCAGCATGTCTGTTGTGGAGTTCAAGTCTAGACAGTCTGAATCTAGAAACCAGTCATAGCCAACTCTACTGAAGTAAATCCTAAACTTTAATGTGCATGTGAATTGCTTGGGGGTCTAGTTAAAAATGATATTCTCCTTTTCTAACAAACTCCCAGGTCTTGCCCATGCTGCTGGTCTGGGGGCCACATTTGGGGGAACAAGGCTTTGCTACTGATTACTAATATTAGTACCTATGGTAGCCAGAAGGGGGAAATGTTCACTGAAAGCCAGCAGTAAGATCAGGAGCTGGGAGGGGCTTGTCATCAATTTTACTTTAGTAATGATGGCAGGGATCATGGGCTGATTAACAAACTTTTCAGGGTTTTCCTAGGGCTGAATAACCTGTTTCAGGTTATTTCCCTTTTCCTGAGATCCTTGGAAGTTCAAGACTGTGGCAAAACTAGTAACACATCACTTGTTGAGATGTTTTCATTTGTTAGTCATGTAGAGATAGATGTGGGTTGTAATTGTTAAATCGGTCATCTTTCAAAACTCTCTCTTCCTCTTTTTTTAGGTAGGCTGAAACAGGAGTTCAGACAAGAAATCCACGAATTTTCAGTTAAATGCTCATTCAATAACATTTATTGAGCACTACTATGTACCAGCATTGCAATATGCTCTCCCAAAGGGTACAAAAATGAATGGGACATAGTCCTTGCTCTGATAGAACTCATACTTTAGTGGGAAAAATGTCATATACAACAGATAATGATGTGATGGAAATATGAATAGACAAATTATAGAGGAAGAAGCAGTAAACTTTACCTGAAGTAGTGGAGGAAGACTTCATTGGTATCACTGTTATTATTTCCGATTGTTATAAATGTTATTATTTCTGATTATTGTAAATATTTATAGGAGTTTAGGTTATTAGACCATTGCTGAGATTTCTTAACATTTCCTCTGTGTTGCATAATGGTTTTACAATTTTGAGATTAAGGGTGCAGATGATTCACATCAATTATGTGCATGAAAAAAATTGAGATTAAATGTATTTTCTTCTGGAAACAACAATATCAGTAACATCATCAGCCTACATTTATTGAACAGTTCCAAGGTGCTATAAGCATTGTCTTATTTAATCTTTTAAAAATAGTTTTATTGATATATAATTCACATTCAGTACAATTCACATACTACTTCAGGTGTACACTTCAGTGGCTTTTAGTATATTCACAGAGTTGTGCAACCATCACAATCATATTTTCATCACTACAAAAGGAAACCTCACATCCCTTAGTTATCTCCCCCAATCTCCCCACCCCCCCAGATGTAGGCAATCACTAATATACCTTCTGTCCGTTTGGGTTTGCCTATTCTGGGTACTTCATGTAAATTAAATTATACAATAGGTGGTTCTTTGGGAATAATTTCTTAGCATAATGTTTTAAAGGTTCATCCTTGTTGTAACATATATCAGTACTTCATTTCTTTTTATTTCTGAACAGTATTACACTATGGATATACCATGTTTTGTTTATCCCTAAATGAAATTTTTTTTACACCTTTATTGGATTATAATTGCTTTACAATGTTGTGTTAGTTTCTGCTGTACAACAAAGTGAATCAGCTATATGTATATGTATGTCCTCTCCCTCCTGGATCTCTCTCCCACCCTCCCCATCCCACCCCTCTAGGTTGTCACAAGCACTAAGCTGATACATAGCAGCTTCCCACTAGCTATCTATTTTACACATGCTTTTGTATATATGTCAATGCTACTCTCTCAATTTGTCCCAGCCTCCCTTTCCTCCTCTGTGTCCATATGTCCGTTCTCTACATCTGCATCTCTTTTCCTGCCCTGCCACTAGGTTCATCAGTACCATTTTTCTAGATTCCATATATATGTGTTAATATGTGGTATTTGTTTTTCTCTTTCTGACTTACTTCACTCTGTATAACAGACTATAGGTCTGTCCACATCACTACAAATGACTCAATTTCATTCCATTTTATGGCTGAGTAATATTCCATTGTATATATGTACCACATTTTCTTTCCCATTCAACTGTCAGTGGACATGTAGGTTGCTTCCATGTCCTGGCTATTGTAAATAGTGCTGCAGAGAACATTGGGTACGTGTATCTTTTTGAATTATGATTTTCTCAGGGTATATGCCTAGTAGTGGGATTGATGGGTCATGTGGTAGTTCTATTTTTAGTTTTTTAAGCAACCTCCATGCCTTTCTCCATAGTGGCTGTACCAATTTACATTCCCACCAATAGTGCAGGAGGGTTCCCTTTTCTCTGCACCCTCTCCAGCATTTATTGTTTGTAGATTTTTTGATGATGGCCATTCTGACCAGTGTGAGGTGATGCCTCATTGTGGTTTTGATATGCATTTCTCTAATCATTAGTGATGTTGAGCATCTTTTCACGTGTTTGTTGGCCATCTGTATGTCTTCTTTGAAGAAATGTCATTTAGGTCTTCTGCCCATTTTTTTATTGGGTTGTTTGTTTTTTTTGATATTGAGCTTCATGAGCCGTTTGTATAGTTTAGAGATTAATTCTTTGTCTGTTGCTTCATTTGCACATGTTTTCTCCCATTCTAAGGGTTGTCTTTTGTCTTGTTTATGGTTTCCTTTGCTGTGCAAAAACTTTTGTTTGTGTATTTATTTTTGTTGAGGCAAGGAATATGACTTTATTCAGAAAGACGGCAGACCAAGACAATGGCAGACTGCTGTCTCCTAAAAACCATCTTATTGGGTCTGGATGCCAGTTTGTTTTATAGAATCAGAGAGGAAGAGGCTGTGAAGAAGTAAAGTGAAAGGGCCATAAGTCTTGCAAAACATCCCTGGGAATGACCAGCCTCAGTGAGGGGATATATTAATTTCTTCTTTTCTGTAGCCATTCACACTGGTGGGCAAGGCAGATTGTCTGCCTGGAAAACTTTTAAGTTTAGTTAGATCCCATTTATTTAGTTTTGTTTTTATTTTCATTACTCTAGGAGGTGGGTCAAAAAGGATCTTGCTGTGATTTATGTCAAAGAGTGTTCTGCCTGTGTTTTCCTCTAAGAGTTTTATAGTGTATGGCCTTATATTTAGGTCTTTAATCCATTGCAACAAAAAAGAATAAAATACCTGGGATTAAACTTACCTAAGGAGGCAAAAGACCTGTATGCAGAAAACTATAAGACGCTGATGAAAGAAATCAAAGACGATGCAGACAGATGGAGAGATATACCATGTTCTTGGACTGGAAGAATCAACATTGTGAAAATGACTATACTACCCAAAGCAATGTGCAGATTCATTGCAATCCCTATCAAATTACCAATGGCATTTTTCACAGAACTAGAACAAAAACTTACAATTTTTATGGAAACACAAAAGACCCTGAGTAGCCAAACCAACAAAAGACCCTGAATAGCCAAACCAATCCTGAGAAAGAAAAATGGAGCTGGAGGAATCAGGCTCCCTGACTTCAGACTATACTACAAAGCTACAATAATCAAGACAGTATGGTGCTGGCACAAAAACAGAAATATAAATTAATGGAACAGGATAGAAAGCCTGGAGATAAACCTACGCACCTATGGTCACCTTATCTTTGACAAAGGAGGCAAGACTATACAGCGGAGAAAAGACAGCTTTTTTAATAAGTGGTGCTGGGAAAACTGGACAGTTACATGTAAAAGAATGAAATGAGAACACTTCCTAACACTATACACAAAAATAAACTCAAAAAGAACGTTTCTTTTGGTTCATGAGTATAATGAAACCTTTTTGATGCAATGCTAAATCTCCTTCCTGCCTGTTTGACTGCCTTTCGTATTTCTTACTTTTCCTTTGGTCTTACTGTTGCTGTCCCAGTCTAGACCATCTACTAAAATGGTAATCTCCTAATTGGTGTCAGTTGCCCTAATTTCTCTGAAAGGAAGACAATAAACAGTTATTGAGCACCTCCCCTCTACAAGGCACTTTATATTATATCTCATTTAATCCTTACCAGGCAGGTTTTCTCACCACTTCAAATAGAGGAAACTGAAGTTCAGGGAGATTAAGTAACTTGTCCCAGCTTTACAACTAGGACTTGCCAGAGTCAGAGTTTTTGATTCCAAAAACTATTTTTTTTTTAACAATGTATGGTTGCTTCCAGTCCATTTTAGAATTTTATCATAGCTGGTTTAGTGATGAGTCATAATGGGTGGTCAAAAATGGTTACTTACTTGTATTGAATTCCTGTTTTAACATACCCTTACAGCATTTAAAAGTTAGAGAGGGACTAATGATCCTCTTACTATAAAATAATGATGCCTAAGGACTTACTCCACACTTCATCTTAGAGTAGACCTCTGTCCCTGGTGTCTCTGCCCTTGAGTGTGTGGTGGTGTTTTTTAAAATCACTATGTACTCTGTGCCAAGCATAGGCCTGGGACATAGTAAGTGCTCAGTAAACTTTGTTGAAAGAATAATGAATGAGTTAGGTTGTAGTGGTCTGGAATCCATCAAAATTGAAAACAAAGGTCTTTAATTCACATACCTTGAGGGTAGTTGTCCTTCCAGTGGTTGTTTCTGGATCTGTGTTTGCAATCACCATTAACCACAAGAGCCCCAGAGTCCACAGAGAATCTATGAATCTATGAATGTAATGAAATATTTAGATGCAGAAAGTAGAGATCTTGAGGAGGTGCAGCTTGCATGTGAAGAAGGGGCCCTCACATTTTGAGTCTTGCTGTCTTAGAGCAAGCTTATTTAGTTTATTCAGAAGGAAAAAAAATACAGGGAGAAACTAAAAACAGACAAAAGCTGAACGGACAGCTCTTAGTAATTGGATAGAGGAGGGAATAGAATTCCTGGATTCTGTTCCCAGCCTGGCAGCTGATTTACTCAGCTTCTCCCAGCCCCTGGCTTGCTTCCCCAGTATTCTCATTTGCTTTACTAGTATAAGAGAGGGCTGTGGTGAGGGCATGGAACGAGCATTGTGAAACCTTGATGGCATTGGTAGGCTGATGAGTTACCGCCATAGAGACCAGTGTCATACTCATCCTCTGGCAGTCTTGTTTTATTGGAATTTGGAAGGGCTCTGGAAATAACTGTGAACATAGTTTGAGAAGTAAAATTTTCTTGAGAATGAAAGAATATATAGAGTGGGTTTTTGTTTTATGAATATTAACCTTTGATCCCTTTTCTGGGGTTTTTAGTTGTGGTCAGGAGTATTTGGAAATGAAGGAATGCTATTCTTTTTTTTATCTTTTTTGTTTGTTTGTAAGTGCTTACTATTTGGGAATTGATGAAGCGAAGATAATGATTATGTGCCATTGGGCCAATACCATTTCCAATATACCGAGGCCATTTGGGAACCAGTTGTAAAAGGCATTCCTAGAGAGATGAAATTGTATTGGGATTTGGGATTAGATTGTGGAAGACAATCTGAGAGTTAACTTGAGAGTTAAATCAAGGGGTTTGGGTTTTATCCTTTAGATAACAGAGGATCAAGGAAAGATTGTGATTAAGAAAATTGTATGTGATATTTTAGGAAGATTTATTTCATAGTTCCTCACAGAACAGAATAGAACAGTGGTAGATTCCTAGCTGCAGAGCTACCAAGGAGAGGCTAATGAAGATATCCAGGAGTGAGATGTGGACAGATTACATTAGTGAAGGAGCAGTAGGAAAGAAAAGGAATAGTTAAGGGTCATCACAAAGGAAAAGTTGACAGGACATGGTAATTGATTTGATATGGATAGTATCCTTCGCAATTACTTTGTGCTCCAGTTCTAACATGAAAGGGAGACTTTTTTTTTTAAGAGATTCATTGGGATCAAACAGTCCTTATAAACTGAGGGATTAATAGCACTGACATGAGCCAAACTTAATTTTTAAAAATTTGGTCAGTGCAAAGCAGGTTTTTGGCTGTCAGTTCAACTGGAAACAATTCCCCTTTTCACTTCTTCTTTTCCTTTTTTTTTTTTTTTTTGCCTGAATTTTCTTTCAAAAGGCAAATAAAGCCAGACAGTTGGATAGTTGAGGATGGGGTTAAAAGTGTTTTCTAAGTATCAGTACATGGATAGAAAACACTTTTGTATTTCAGACTTCCCCAGGTATTTGTCACATATCTGCGTGAGAGTTATATTAATCTAGTTAACATATGGGGGAAAAATCTTTCCTGTAGCACTCTTAAACCTGCTCTATTGCCCTATAGTTATATATTCTTGCTTGTAAATAGGGATTAGGTGAGTGAGTGGATGGCCCAGTTAATTGCCATCATCATCATCATCATTGTTACTGTCATAATCATAGCAATTTTTATTACTAATGACTTGTATTAAAAATTTGAGTCAGACATTGTACCCATGTTGTATCTATTTTATTTAATTCCCATAACCATCTTGTGAGGTAGGTACATTTTTATTATAGGCACAGGTGAGGAAGCTCAGGCTCAGAGTTGTTAAAAACTTGTTCAAGATCGCACAGCTGGTAAGTGGGAGAGCTAGGACAGGAACAAGGATCACTTTGACCCCAAAGCTCTATTATATATGCTAAAACATTTCCAAGTGCATCTCCTGCAGACATGTGGGGAGCATCAGTTTTAGAGCTAAAAATCAACAGCATAATATTATTATATCTCCTAAAGAGAAATCTGGTTATAGGAGCAAGGAATTATTTATAAAATGTTTGATGCCATTTTTCTAGGTGCCTATCACTTGGCTACATAATGAACACATTTCAATAAGTCAGTGGCTAATAGTAATAAGTCACGGTCTGCCCAGGTAGGATTTTTAAAAATATGGTAAAAAATACATAGCATACAATTTACCATCTTAGAGCTAATATATGATTTTAGTAAAGTTGCACAATACAAAATCAACGTGCAAAAATCAGTTGCATTTCTACAACACTGAACTATCCAAAAGGAAATTAAGAAAACAGTTTTATTTACAATAGTGTCAAAGAGAATAAAATGCTTAGGAATAAACTAGAGAGGTGAAAGATGTTTCACTAAAAACTACAAAACATTGATTAAAGAAATTAAAAAGACACAAATAAATGGAAACACATCCATGTGTTTGTGGATTGGAAGACT
The DNA here is from genome assembly GCF_030028045.1 of Hippopotamus amphibius kiboko. Classification (NCBI taxonomy): domain Eukaryota; kingdom Metazoa; phylum Chordata; class Mammalia; order Artiodactyla; family Hippopotamidae; genus Hippopotamus; species Hippopotamus amphibius. The sequence goes on from NC_080190.1 coordinate 30,565,406, forward strand.
TAATATTGTTAAAATGTCCATACTGCCCAAAGTGATCTGTAAATTGAATGTAATCCTTATAAACCCCCAAATGGCATTTTGGCATCTATTTCTATATAGAAATAGAAAAAACTGCCATAAGAGTTTGGAACTCTTTTGGGACAACAAGAGTCCCTGAATAGCCAAAACTATTTTGAGAAAGAAAAACAAAGGTGGAAGCATCACAGTTCCTGATTTCAAAATATATCACAAAGACCCCGAATAGCCAAAGCAATCTTGAGAAGGAAAAATGGAGTTGGTGGAATCAGGCTTCCTGACTTCAAACTATACTACAAGGCCATAGTGATCAAGACAGTATGGTACTGGCACAAAAATAGAAAGGAAGATCAATGGAATAGAATAGAGAACTCAGAAGTAAGCCCAAACACATATGGGCACCTTATCTTTGACAAAGGAGGCACGAGTATACAATGGAAAAAAGACAGCCTCTTCAATAAGTGGTGCTGGGAAAATTGGACAGCAACATGTAAAAGAATGAAATGAGAACACTTCCTAACACCATACACAAAAATAAACTCCAAATGGATTAAAGACCTACATGTAAGGCCAGACACGATAAAATTCCTAGAGGAAAACATAGGCAGAACACTCTTTGACATACATCAAAGCAACATCCTTTTTGACCCACCTCCTAGAATCAGGGAAATAAAATCAAGAATAAACAAATGGGACCTCATGAAACTTAAAAGCTTTTGCACAGCAAAAGAAACCATAAACAAGACTAGAAGGCAACCCTCAGAGTGGGAAAAAATAATTGCCTATGAAACAACGGACAAAGGATTAACCTCCAAAATATACAAGCAGCTCATGCAGCTTCATACCAAAAAAGCAAATAACCCAATCCACAAATGGGCAGAAGACCTAAATAGACATTTCTCCAAAGAAGACATCCAGATGGCCAACAAACACATGAAAAGATGCTCAACATCACTCATCATCAGAGAAATGCAAGTCAAAGCCACAATGAGGTATCACCTCACACCGGTCAGAATGGCCATCATCACAAAGTGTGGAAACAACAAATGTTGGAGAGGGTGTGGAGAAAAGGGAACTCTCCTGCACTGTTGGTGGGACTGTAAGTTGGTACAGCCACTATGGAAAACAATTTGGAGGTTCCTTAAAAAACTACAAATAGAACTACCATATGATCCAGTAATCCCACTCCTGGGCATATACCCAAAGAAAACCATAATCCCAAAAGAAACTTGTACCATAATGTTTATTGCAGCACTCTTTACAATAGCCAGGACATGGAAACAACCTAAATGCCCATCAACAAATGAATGGATACAGAAGATGTGGCATATATATACAATGGAATATTACTCAGCTATAAAAAGGGATGAGATGGAGCTATATGTAATGAGGTGGATAGAACTACAATCTGTCATACATAGTGAAGTAAGTCAGAAAGAGAAGGACAAATATTGTATGCTAACTCACATATACGGAATCTAAAAATGGTACTGATGAACTCAGTGACAAGAACAAGGAAGCAGATACAGAGAATGGACTGGAGAGCTCGGGGTGTGGGGGGGGCGGGGGGTGGGGGGGGCTGGGAGGAGGCGAGGGAGTGGCACAGACATGTATGTACTGCCGACTGTGGAATGGTCGGTGGGAAGTTGTTGTATGTCAGGGGGAGTCCAGCTCGAGGATGGAGGATGCCTTGGAGGACTGGGGCGGGGAGGGTGGGGGGGACTCGGGGGGGGCGTCGGGGAGGGGGGGAATATGGGGATGTGTGTATGAAAACAGTTGATTGAACCTGGTGTACCCCCCAAAAAAAAATATATATATATATCACAAAGCTACAATAATTAAAACAGTGTGGTACTGGCATAAAGACAGACATATAGACCAATGGAACAGAATAGAGAGCCTAGAAATAAATCCGTGCATGTACAGTGAACTGATCTTCAAGAAGGGTGCCAAGAATACGCAATAGGGAAAGGATAGTCTCTTCAACAAATGGTGTTGAGAAAACTGGATATCCTCTATCCATATGCAAGAGAACGAAGTTGGACCCTTACACTGTAAACAAAATAAACTCAAAATTGTTTAGAAACTTCAAAATAAGACCTGAAACTGTAAAGCTTCTAGAAGAAAACATAGGTGAAAAGCTTCGTGAAATTGGTCCTGTCAGTGATTTTGTGGTTATAACACCAAAAGCACAGATGACAAAAACAAACAAACAAACAGAAAAGACAAGTGGGACTACATCAAACTAAAAAGTTTCTGCAGAGCAAAGGAAACAACAGGGTAAAGAGGCAACTTACAGAATAGGAGAAAATATTTGCAAACCATGTATATGATAAGGGGTTAATATCCAAAATATATTAAAAAATCCTCACTCAATAGCAAAAAACAAAATAACCCAATTAAAAACTGGGCAAAGGACTTGAAAAGACATTTCTCCACAGAAGCTATACAAATGGCCAGCAGATATATGAAAAGATGCTCAGCATTACTAATTATCAGGGAAATGCAGATCAAAACCACAGTGAGATATCATCTCACACCTGTTAGGATGGTTATTATCAAAGAAACAAAAGATGGCAAGTGTTGATGAGGATATAGAGAAATTGGAACCATTATGCACTGTTGGTGGGAATATAAAATGCTGCAGCTGCTATAGCTGGGAAATAGTACAGAGGTTCCTAAGAAAATTGAAAATAGAACGATCATACCTTCCAGAAATTTCACTTCTGGGTATTTATCCAAAGAATCTCAAAGATGTTTGCACTCCCATGTTCATTGTAGCACAGTAGTCTAGATATGGAAACAACCTAAGTGTCCATTGATGGACAAATGGATAAAGAAAATGTGGTATATACATATAGTGGAATATTATTCAATCTTAAAAAGGAAAGAAATCTTGCCATATGCAGAAACATGTATGAATCTTGAGGACATAACATTTAAAATTTTAAGAGGGTTGATCTCATAAAAATATTTCCATCTTAAACATATTACAAACCCTAAAATTTATTATATGAATATATTAGGGTTTTAAAGTGTTCTCTGTGACTGTTTCAGCGTGCTTACTCAGTTGTAAGCTCTATGAAAATGGAGTCCATGTCTTTTGTTTCTTCCATACCTCATGCTTTTAAAATGGTCGAGAACTACACAGTAGATAGTTAATATTTTGATTAATGGATAGATTTATTAATTATGAGGAAGGTATAGACATTCAAAGTGATAGAAACTGATATTTTCAAACATTTACTGTGTGCTTGACAGTGTGCTAAATGTTTAGTATAGTTTGTGTCGTTCAATTATTTACGAAATTCAAGATGATGATGTTGATAATGACAGTAACAAGAATGGTGATGCTGATTCTCGTCACAGTTAACGTTTTTGGGTGCTTACTGTGTACCAAGTACTGTGTACTTTACAGATATTTGCTTATTAACTTATCACAATAACTCTATGAGCTAAGCACTTTTATTTTCTTATTTTCTTTGTGAGGAAACTGAGGCCTAACTTGTACCATAGATCAGCTATAGTCAGGTCAGGAATAGTGATTTGGTATTTCAATAAAATAACACCATCACATTAAATTCATGATGGTAGTTTAAATTTTATGGATTTTGGTGGAGGTTTGTTTCTATTTAACTTACAAATTTGTTTTTTGTAGTTGTTAAGAACTATAGGCAGAGGCTGATACTTATAGTTTTTGATATTTAAAAGCATGATGATGAAAATAATTTAACTTTGGGAGTGGTCCATAAGAATTTCTTTTCCCCCTCTTTGTCTTTAAAAGGAGAGCTATATCTGAAAGACACTACCAGGAAATGTCATAGATATTCTGATATTCTGTCCTTTGTCACAGTGGCATGCTACTCTTTGGGTCTAGAGATTAAAATAGTGGACTCCCAACTTTTTTGACAGTGTATTCCTGTTCGTAAAAACTTTTGTGCACACCAACAAATTTTGCTTGTGTGTTCATTTATAAGTTATATATTTGTATCATTGTATTAATTATATGCTATACTAATGTAGCATATCAACAAAAATAGAAGTTAAAACCAATTAAAGTGAATAAATAGATGTCACTTTATTTTCTCCTCACATTGGTGGTGCACACATAATCCATTTTGGAGATCACTGGTGTAGAAGACAGAGTGTTCAACTATGATTCAGAAGGCTGGGTTTTATTCCTGGCTCTGTTTCCTCGGCCAAGTAATTTATTATTTCTGGGCCTCTGTTTATTCTTAAAACTTGAATTTCAAAAGCTGTTTTTTTCTGTAAACAGGTTGTAACTTTGCTCTTTCTTACCATAGAGTTGGTCTAGGATTGTAGGTAATAACGGGTGTATTTACTAATTGTGGAAGTCAAGACATTTGAACATAATTCTTGCCAATAGTACCCACATTTTGTTTGTGATGGGTTCATTCCTTTAGCAAAGGATGTTCCTGTAATCCTGAATATCTGTGAAATACAGTTTAATTGTCAAATATGTTTGTGAAACATCAGGTTAAAGCAAATTAAATAGGTATTTTAAAGGAGCTTTTAATATATTAATATGCAGTGTAAATCTCAGAGAAAGGTATAAAAAAGTATGTATTTCATGAAGCTAGTGTTCCACAGAACATACTTTGAGAACCTCTGGATCCGAAAATATTTTTTTTGGAGTAAATGTGGTATAACAGTTAAGGACATTGACTTTAGAGTCAGACCCATATTTGAACTCTAGTTGTGTGATCTTGAACAGTTATTTAATCTTGCTAGATCTTAGTTTTATATCTGTAAAACAAAAAATAAGTGGCTAACATTTATTGAGCACTTCATTTAATCTTCACAGAAATTCTGTGAAATAAATTCTCTCATTATCTCTACTTTATATCAATAGATGTGGAAACTAAGGAACAAAGAGATTATGTAACTTCTCCAAGGTTACTCAGTTTATAAATGGTGAAGTAAAAAAATCTAGCTCACATAGTCTGACGCTAGATCCTGTGATCTTAATTATTACTCTATACTGCATTATTACTATTACTGCATTATTGTAGAATGACATGATATTGTGTTATAACATTAAATGGCATGATGTGTAAAGTATTAGCATGGTGCCCCATGCATAGTAGATACGTAACAAATGGTAGTCACTCTCTTACATGAGTCATTACATGATTGCCCCATAAAGTGATCTGTGACAGGAAGGACTCTGTACCAAACGAAGTTAGAAAAAATCCATAGGCAAGCAGTGGGGGAGATTCATATGGGGTAACAAGCAACTACCTAGGTTAGTTCTCAGAGGGTTGGAGGCACTCTCTTTGCTTCCTAAGCTGGCCACAGCATCTCTCAGGCCTCCCGTGACTAAGAGAACAGTAAGAACTCCCCATCAGGTAGTGTGGTTGATAAATTCAGAGGAAGGCAAGACATTCCTAGGATATTTCAAGGGTTTCCCTCTATCTCAAAAAAGACCTGCCTGCCACTCCCTTTAGAACCGCAATCAGAGCTCATTCAAAAGATTATTTTCAATATAAACAAAAAATAAACAGGCAAAACAGCAGAAAAAAATCATGCTTTTTGGGAAATTGATGTTATCTTTATCATCAATCACGTTGTTTCAGAATACTAACTTAGGGTTCAGCTGCACCCTTCATGTGGGTTTGATGTCGTTTAGTGTATAGGTCCCACTAGGCAATCAACAGACATTGCAGCAGAGAGCACTTTATTAGAATTTCTACACAGTGACAGAAACCACTTAAGTAAGTTATGCTTTTTCAACAAGGGCCTCCCCTATCCTCCCAAACATGGATCTTTTCTTCCTCAGTTGTCTATCTGACATGTACAAAAGGAAAGGTAGGTGTCTCTGCCTTTTGGGGAAATGGAGAATCTACCATTTAAACTTGCTCTCATGTGTGTTTTGCTTTCTTGGCCTATTTATATAAATATAAGAAGCCAGAAGCCCGTGAAAATAAAAATCATGTAGCTATCCATGAGACATGCAGAAGCAGCCTCCTTAATGATAAACAAGCTCAGCTACAGGAAGATCTGTGGTCTGATATTCATTATTGGAAGCGCTTCCGTTGGATGGACAGTTTGTCCGGATGAGTTAATTAATTTTAAGAGCTCTCTGTCCTCTTAGAAATATACCATTCCGGATTGTCTGAAAATGTGTTTACTTTGAACATTCATCGGTAATTCTGGGTCAGCCACCCCACAGCTTGGTTTGCTTTGGTGCCAGCTGCATGTGTCAGAAAAGTTAATTAGATGTCTCTTGTTATGTTAAAAGGAGGAAAAGTTGTGTGGGGGAACAGGACTCTTGGTGAGAGAATGGAGTGTGGAGTTTTCAGTTCTCCTCAGGATTGGGAAGTTATGAGGAGAGACTAGTCCATGTTAATCTGTAAGGAATTCAGGGGCTTTTCCCAAGGATAGCTTCTCATCTCTGCAAATGAACTTCCATTTCGATATTCCAAAAATATTTAAACAAATTATTTCACTTGTCCAAAGGCTTTTTTTGTATTCCAGATTTACTTGGCCTTCCACATCCTATTTGAATCCTACCTTTACTCCTAAACTTTCTCTTACTACAGTGGCTTTGTTAAGCCTTCTCGTCTGAAGTTCTGAAGCAGTAGGAGATAATAACCATTGCTCTTTTCCAATGTATTGTACTATTTGCTGGTGTTTCAAGTGTATTTAGTAGGTCTCTCAATTAGATTTAGGTGAGGAATTACCTTGTGAGTGGGTAGAAAAAGTGACAGCTTTTGCAAATGATTTTGTAAAAAATTTCTTCTCGCATCTCCTCTCTATCCCCCTTTTTGGACATTCATCAATACTGTTCCATGTATCAATAGTTTGTTCCTTTTTATTGTTAAGTAGTTTCCATTGAACAGATTCACTACTATTTGCTTATCCATTTAGCACCTAGTGGAAATTTGTTTACTTCCCAGTTTTTGGCTATTATGAGTAAAACTGTTGTGAAAATTCATGCCTTTGCACGAACATATGTTTTATTTCTTTGGGTTAAATACCTGGGAGTGGAATTACTGGATTGTTTGAGAAGTGTACGGTTAACTTTTTAAGAAATTGACAAACGTTTCCCCAAAGCGATTGGATCATTTTGCATTCCCTCCACCAGTATAAGAGAGTTCCAGTTGCTCCACATCCTCATCAAAGCTTGATATGGTCAGTCTTTTTTTTTTTTAATTTATGTCGTCAGTCTTTTCTTTTTTTTTGGTCAGTCTTTTTAATTTGAGCTATTCTAGAGAATATACAGTGGTCACTGATGTTTTCATTTGCATTTCCCTAATGACTAAAGATATTGGACATTGTTTTATATACTTATTTACCTTATATATTTTCTTTAGTGAAATTTCTGTTCAAGTCTTTTGTCTTTAAATGGGTTGTTTTTCTTATTATTAAGTTGTAAGAATTTTAATATATTCTAGATACAAATCCTTTGTCAGACATTTGTTTTGTAAATATTTTCCCCCTGTATCTAGTTTGCCTTTTCATTTTCTTAAAATGTGTCTTTTGAAAAATAAAAGGATGGCGGGGGGGGGTCAAAAGATAAAAATAAAAAAAAAAAATAACAGTAAAAAAATAGCTGTGCATCCTTCCATTAGATGAATTCAGGTATGCATCACTAAGGTTCCACTTTTGCCTTGAGGACGAAAGGAAGCTCAGAGCCAAATTCACTGGTAAATTATACTAAGCCATCCTTTCCTTAACTTTCTGGGATGATCTGTGTGCTTTGTGAGGGCAAGGGCTGATTGTGCTTTTGTATGTATTTTCAGCATGCCTGACACTGCACGTGGTAATAGTAGTAACATTTATTGAGTGCTTACTACATGATAGGCAGTATGCTAAACATTAAAAAAAAGTTTCTAATTTGATGAAGTTCAACTTATTTAAAAGCTAGTTTGTGGAGAACAGTCCTCCTGGGTTCCCTTACCCTGCTACTCTCCACCCGGGTGCCCCTTCCCAACAAACTCTTTTTCTTTGTCAGTACATGTATTTCCTCAGACAATTAATTTTCAGGTGGTAAACAAGAGCCCACTCTTGGGCTCTGGAAGAGGTCCCCCTTTGTGCAACATAATTAGCAGGCTGTTAACTGCATGCTTCTGAGGCTCCTTCCCAGCACAGACTCCCATCCACGTGCATGTTAACACCAGGGTACCTGGAGTTTTGATGATTTTAACTTAATTTGACAAAAATGCATAGAAGACCTCTTTCTGAGAGTTCTTCCAAGTCAGGCATGATTAAGACACAGTCCCTGCGCTTGAGAAGCTTTTCAACTATTGGGTTTTCAACTGACCACTAAACAAACGACAACAGGATGAGCAAAGAACCTTGGAATTGAAAAATTAATTCTGTAGGATCCACTCTGGTAGGCTTCACAAAAGGGGTAACATTTCATTCATTCGATCATGAATTGATCTAAGAGCTTATGAATAGATTGAGAGCTTACCATGTTCCAGACAAAGTCACCAGCCTTGTGGAACTTCCATTCTAGTTCATATTTCAGAGCCCTATATAATAGGAAGAATTTATCAGGCAGAGCTGGAAAGAAGTAAATTCTAGGCAGAGGGAAGCAAGGGCTGCAGATGATAAAATGGATAGGAGCAATAGGACTGCAGGAATATTGCCTGGAGGAGGGCAGTGGTGGGGGGAAAAACCTAATTTTTGCTTTTTGTGTTCTAGGGTTTATAAAATGGATTTTAAATGATCAGAATCTACTTTCAATTAATATTACTCAGTTACATGCATTTTATAAGTGCCATATTATCCTTCCCATCCCTCATGCCATTGATATCATAGTTTTAACATATGCCATGCACAAAATCTGTTGTTGCTATTTTTGCTTGAATCATTCAGGTATCTCTTAGAGTAACTAAAAATAAGAAAAAAAGATATTTTTTTAACCTTTATTTACTTCTTTTCTGACATTCATCAACTGTTTTTTTTTTAACATCTGCTTTTCTTTTTTTTTCTTCTGCCTGAATACTTTCTTTGACATCTCTTAAAAGAATAGGTATGCTGACAATGAGTTTGAAAAAATATTTCTCCTTTACCTTCAAAGGATATTTTTGTATAGTATAGAATTCTGGGTTGACCTTTTTTTCTCTTAACACTGTAAGGATTTCATTACATTTTCTTCCATGGTTTATGATGACAAATTTGCTGTAATTCTTGTTCTTTCTTTCTTTCTTTATTTTTGGCCGTACCAGTGCAGCATGCAGGATCGAAGCTGCACCCTCTGCAGTGGAAGCACAGAGTTTTTAACCACTGGACCACCAGAGAAGTCCCTGTAATTCTTACTCTTTTTCCTCTTTAAGCTGTATATCTTTTTTTTGTCCCTAAGTGCTTTCAAGATTTTCTCTTTGTTTTGCTTTTTAGTAGCATTTTGACTTTGATATGGCTAGGGGTGTGTGTGTGTGTATCTGTTTGTGTGTATGTTTTCATGTGTGTGTGTTTGGTTATTGTTATTTATCCTGTTTAGTGTTATCTGAGTTTGCTGAATCCAGGCCTTGGTGTGTTGTCTGTCACTGATTTTGGAAAATTCTTAGCCTTTATTCTATAGTTCCTTTTTTTGCCTGTTAGGATTCCAGTCATGCATATAATATACCATTTGATATTGTTCCTCTGCTCTTGGATTCCCTGGTTTGTTTTGTTGTTGTTGTTCTTTTTTTTTTCTCTTTGCATTTCGTTTTGGTAATCTATATTTGACTTGTCCTGTCTTGCAGGCTTGCATTGTTTCTGACAAAAAGTCTGCTCTACTTAATGTGTCTTTTTGCTCTATCTTTAAGATGTTCTTTTAATCTCTGCTTTTCAGGAATTTGATTGTGATGCACTTTTGTGTTTTATTATTTCTGTTTCTTTTTTTTAGGGTTCTCTGAGTTTATAGTTTTCATCTAATTTAGAAGTTTTGACCATTATTTTTTCAGGTATTTTTTCCTTTTCTTCTCCCATCCTGTTTTGGCACCAGTTACTCATGTTAGGCTGCTTAATATTGTCTGAGAGCTCTGTGATGCTCCATTAACATTTTTTCAGTCTTTTTTCTCCTTATATATGTCACTTTATGCCATCAATTGCTTTGCAGTATCTAAATTACTGATAATCCAATTCAGCATACTTTTCATTTCAGTTACTATATTTTTTATTTTTAGAAATTAAAATTTGTTTCTTTTTACATTTTTTATATTTGTCATTTTTACTCCTGTGCTTTCTTTTATCTTCTTAAACATATAGAGTGTATTTTAAAATAGTTTTTTCATATCTTTGGCTACTACTTTAATCATCTGTGTCATTTCTGTGTCTGTTTACATTTATTGATTTTTCTCCTGTTTATGGGTCATAGTTTCTTGTTTCTTTGTATGCTAGTAGTTTTAAATTGGATGTCAGACATTTTAAATTTTACATTGTTGGATGCTGGATATTTTGATACTCCTTTAAATATTATTTGTCTTTTTGAGAGATGAAGTTAAGATCCTTGGGATCAGTTTGATTTTTTTTCAAGGTTTTCTTTTAAATTTTGTTAGGGTAGTATATGGCTAATTTGGCTTCTCTTTTGTGGCAGTACCTTTCTGAAGCAGTACCTTTCTACACCTATACCCTTCTTACTTGATGCCTTGTATGTTATGAGGTCTTTTCAGTCTGGTTGCCCAGAACATGAATTATTCCTGGTCCTGTGTGTACTCTGGTGATTGTTTTACTTACTCCTTCCTGGTGGTTCTTTTCCTTGCCTTGGTAGTTTTCTCACATATGCAAGGATATCAGGAGACTCCACTGCAGATCTCTGGAGCTCATGTTCTTTGTGTAGTTCCCTCATCTCCTGTACTCTGTTCTGTAAACTTTAGTTGCCTTGGCCTCTTTTAGCTCTGAACTCTGTCTCATCAACTCAGCAAGACTGCTGAGTTCTGTTTGGGTTCCCCTTTCGGTACTACAGCCTGAAAGCTCTCTCCAGGTAGTAAGATGGGGCATGATAGGGCTCACCTTGTTTGTTTTTCCTTCTTCAGGAATCATCATCCTGTACTTTATGTTTTTATGTCTGAAACCATTGTTTCATGTATCTTGGCCCTTTTTAACAGTCACTTAAGGTAGAAGGATTAATCTAGTTTCTGTTGTTCTAGCATGGCTGGATACTGAAATTTGTGATATGATTTTGAGTTTCCCAGAATGTCTCCCTGTCCCCAAATATCTTCCTTACTGTCTTTCAGTAGGCTTATAATTCCACTGTTGAATAATCATTAATTTGGATCTTTTGGTATTTGAATGTTTTATTGATATGCAAACATGCCCTATAGGAAAGGAAGCATAACAGCATAAGTAGCTCACTAAATATTTATGGAGCATCGGAAAGCATAGAAATATTATAGAAATAGAACTCTGGGTATGTGGCCTCAGTCTGAGATTTACCACAAACTACTTGTGAACCTTGGCCAACTTATTTAACTTGTCTAGGCCCAGTTTTATCATTTGTAAAATATAAGGGAGGTGGATTAGGTGATCAGTTGGAATAAGGATTAGTTGGCTTCTGGCTGAGAGCAGAAGTAGGCCAGTGCCTTACTTCTTAAGGAACTTAAATATGGTTGGAAAAACACGACTAAATTTCCTTAAAACTCCAGCAAATCATAAAGGACAATGTAGTAGAATATTATTTATGCTAAGTGCTATGAGAGTTTAGATATGTTAACCTAATAGGTTAATGTGTAAGGTCTGAAGGAGTAAGATAAGGCTTTGTGGCAAAGGTGGAACTCAAGTTGTTCCTTGAAAGATGGATATTTTTGCATAAGCCAAAGGGGACAAAAGTAAGGGGAATAAGATGTTTACCTTTGCTAGAAAATTTTCATTGTCTAGTGAGAGTTTAATCTTCTGAGACTGAGTCGATTTCAGTATGTTATTTATGGAAATGGAAATGATTGTTCTTTTGCCTGTGTATCACTAAGAGATAACAATAATTAACATTTTAATAGTGGTTATAACTTTTGATTATTTTGAGATGGTTATAATTTTTTCAGAGTTAGGAGTTTTGCAGACACTTGCTAGTGTTTCTTCAATCCTTGATCTAATTTGTACCCCAAATAAAATTTACTAAAGTTCCTCATTATTACTCATCCCCTTGACTTCTCCTGTGTTCCATACCTTGGTTAAAGGCACCACTCTCTACCTTGTCTCTTAAGGAAAACTTTGAACTATTTTTTATTGTTTTCAGAGCCTAATCTCCCATATTCGTTTGGCCGTCAGGTATAGTAGTTACTTGCTACTGCTGTGCTGCCACCCCTTACCTTTCCCTTGGAATATTATGACATATTAATGGTGTCTCTGCTCCCCAGTACTCCCAATACATTTTTCATATTACTATCAGAATTATTCTCATGAATAGCCTTCAATAAGTCCCTTCTCTGATTCAGAGCCTCTGACATCTCTTCAGAGCCTGGAAGATAAAACCAGAACCAAACCACTGATTAATTTGCTCCAAGTCTGTTTTTCCAAATTTCTTTCCACCCTACTGTACTCTAGTCTTAGTATTCTAAGTATGATATGTGGGAAAGGGGGAATATTCCAAACAGGAAGCAGAATTAGCGAAGACATGAAAATATACATGTACTTGGATTCTCTACCAGGTAGACTTCTACTTATCCTTTAGTCAGGACTTGGCTAAGAAGTCAGCTCCCTTTATTACACACTCCTGACTTCATCCTCTTTCCCTATTTATGCAGATGATAGTGCTTACTACATTGTTGCAGAGGTATTTCTCTTCTTATTTGTTTGCATAGTACGCTGTGAGTTCCATGAGGGTAGAGATCAACGTTTTTTCATCTTTGCATTCCTAGTGTTTAATGTAGTGTGTTGAGCACATTGTAGGAGCTGATAATGTTTGTGTGAATTGATCACCAGCATCTATAATGAACACTCTTTCTTGAAAGCCTGGTCTTTTTGAGGACTTGAGTTCTGTAGGTCCCCTGTGGCTGCCACTAGGAGGCTCCAAAACCATCCACATGAGGAAATTTGGTTTACTTCCAAGTTAGGCAAGGAACTGATGATGCTTGACAAATCTTTATCAAAATTTCGGATGTCTAAACCTTTGTTTTGATTTCTTTAGAATTCTGTTTTGTTTTTTGGTTGACTTTGACATTTAGCAGATTTGGATTACACATTACCTTTTGGAGAACTTAAACCTAAATGATGTAAGCCAAGGATATAAACATTCTAGACCTAGTTAGTCTACCCATACCATGGGGGAAGTCAACTTTCAAAGAAGCTGAGTTAGTTTTTCCAGGCACAGGATGAAGGCAAGTGCTACTGACTCTATTCCAGTGCCTAAATATTTCTTCTCTTCATCAAAAAGCATGCATTAAGTGTAATTGTTGGTACCTGTTCTTGCCCTTCATTTATTTAGCTCAAAAGATTTGACTACATCAGATTCCAACAGAAATTGCCATCTAAGATTATTACTGCTCAGTGACCGAATATGCCAGGCCACTGGCTCTAACTGGCATCATTACTGCTGCTTTGGTGCAGTAAATTCTAAATCATTTCTTAGAAGGTTATTTCTTTAGGGGCTTCTTAATATTGGGATAGCCTTAGAGCTTCTGAGTGGGTTTTACTGTTTGGATATGAGGAGGAAGAGAGGAGCCCATTTGTACAGATCTATATTGATCTCTTCATGCACCTCTCCCTTCTCTTTCCACATCTAACTTCTATCTGTTCTTCATGCCTGAGTTCATCTCGTATGATGGTTTCTCTAGGATGTAACATTCTCTCTCTTTTTTTTTTCTTTTTCTGAATTTAGACTAACTAAATCTTAGAGCTGGAAGAAATTTAGTTTATGTAGTCCAGTCTTCTACCCAACGTGTGAGTCATACCAAGTGAGGGTAAAAATGGCCCCAGATACATTGATATCAAGCAAATGTCTTGATTTTGGTTGAGGGCGATTATGTCGTTCTTCTTGTTTAAGCCCAGTCCTTTTCTGAGAACTATGGCTTTACTTCAAGCTGTGTGTATCACTGCTAACAGCTATTTATTATTACACAGTCCTTCCATGAGGAAGTTTATTTAGCACTTTTGTGAAGAATCAATCAGGGCAAACAAAATATCTTTGTGGGTAGAATCTTAGCAATTGCAAATTAATGAAAAGTAGATGTTATATATTCTTATACTTTGTACAGATTAGTATTAGATCCAGTTCTGCAGGGACTCTCACTTGAAAATAGACTTCAGGTTGATTGGGTATGAGTCCTGTTGTACAGATGAAAAATCAGGGCTGTGGTCAGTACTGTGAGGATGGCTTTAGAAATATCTAGCAGACTAATGATTTATGCTGAGCTGTTGTGGGAAGTCTCTGCTTCTGGATTCAGCCTTCAACCCAATTCTATTGCATGTTTGCATGAACGTTATTGGGATGGAACAATAGTGTCTTCATCTGGGGATGATGTAAAACTAGAGAAATACTGCACACCACAGAGGACGGAGACAGATGGAAAAGAGACTTAAATATTCATGGACATCTGCCAAGTATCCATATATATTTGCATACATTTAGTAGAAATGGATAAAAATACTTGCTGAGGCAGATTCTGCCAGGCTGTCATTTATTCTATTGGGTGACCTAGTGGGAAGAGCACCAGTAGTTAGGAGTCCTAGGTTCTAATCTTTGCTTGATATAAAGTGCTGTGCAATCAAAATACTGGGGAAATCACTTCATCCTGACCCCATTTTCCTTATCTGTGAACTTTGAGGGTATTCCACTCTCTACCCATCCCTCTAGAGCAGGGATCTCCAATGCCCAGGGCCACAGATTGGTATTGGTACCCAGCCTATTAGGAACCAGGCTGCACAGCAGGAGGTGAGCAGCGGGCCAGTGAGTGAAGCTTTATCTCCCGCTCCCCATCACTCTCATAACTGCCTGAACCTTACCACCACCACCACCCCCACCCACACCTGCTGGCCCTGCCCATGGAAAAATTGTCTTCCATGAAACTGGTCCCTGGTACCAAAAAGATTGGGGACCATTGCTCTAGAGCAGGAGTTAGCAAAGTGCAGTCTGCAGGCAAAATCTTGCCACCACTTGTTTTTGTCAAGTTTTATCGGGACACAGGCATTCCCATTTATGTATTGTCTATGGCTGCTTTTGCATTACAGTAGCAGACTTAAGTAGTTGCAACAGAGGCTATATGGCCCACAAAACCTAAAATATTTGCTGTCTGACTCTTTATAGAAAAAGACTGCCAACCCCGGCTCTAGAGCCCATTTGAAAAAATCGGTGGGGGAAGGGGTGGTTCAGTCATTGAGACTAGGGATGCTACTGGTATCTAGTTGCTTGAGACCAAGAATGTCAAATGTCCAGCAGGGCAGGACATAATGAAGAACTGTCTTACATGAAATTCCAGTAGCTCCCTCCTAGGGATTTCTTTCCTATTTTTTATTCTAAGGAGAGCCACTTTTGAAAGCTGCGTCAGCTCTTTTAGGCCACTAAGGCAGCAGTTTCCCAAGTTAAGTGGGCTAGGAATTCTTTTTAACTACTTCTCATAACTTGAAAAAGAGTATCCACCAAGAATCTAAATCAATTATTATGCTTAATGGGAAAATGTTAACAGTGTTTTCTTTAAATCAGGAAGAAGCAACAATGCACTCAGGTCACCATTGTATTAGAAGTTGTAGCCAGCAGAATAATGTCAAGAACTTTGAGAGTCTGAAGTTTTACCCTACTTGCAAGCTAACAAGATAGCCTGCCAGTTTCATGGATGCTGGCAAAAGATATAAGATTCCTGTGTCAGACACAAAGAAGTTTATTTTTTTATGGCAATAGCAGTGGCCAGAGTATCAGCAATTTTTTTGTGATGTTTTCCTGAGTCCCAGTTCCCATAGGACAGCAGGAAGTCTGCTAGGTGATACTTGAACATGCAGTGGGTTATATAACAGGAGGATAACCCTGAGATTAGGGAACCTGAATCATTTACAGTGAGAAGTAAACAAGCCCGCCCTTTATTCTGGAGGGACATGTTATCTTTATTATATTGGACATTAAGCATGTCTGCCCTTTGCTCTGAAGGTAGGCACTATATCTATCTCCTAAAACTGTTTAATATACAAACATCTTTGAAAAGATAACCTGCAACAAAGACAGCCAGTGTCTCTGATTGTAATTTAAGAAGAAATGCAAGAGTTCTGTCTTCCAACAAATAAGAAAAGTAAATAAGTAAAATATGTAAGAATTAATAAGGAAGAAACAACCTTGTTTTTGTTAGCAGATGCATAATTGTTTACCTAGCGAATTCATAAACATCTAGTCACAAATGGCTAGAAAGAATAGGAGAGTTCATCAAGATTGCTGTATTCAAGCTCTATATAGCAAAACCATTTGCATTTTTATAAACAAGGGACAAAAATTAGAATATTATGAAAATGGTACTAGTTATAAAATCAATACCTAAGAAATGTTGCACCAATTTAAATAGAGGATATTGTAAAGCTTTATGGAAAAACATAAGAGAAGGTTTACATGGAGATGCACAATGTCACGGGTAGGAAGACTAAATATCTTGAAATTGTCTCCAAATTAATTTACAAATTTAATGTAGTTTAAGCTCCTACAAGCTTTATGTGTGTGTGTGCTGTGCGTGTGTGTGCATGCACGTGTGTGTGCACGCACGTGCCTATGTGTGTGTGGTGTCTAACTTAACAGGTTGATCATCTCAATATATGTGGAGAAAGCATTTAATAAAATTTAACATTCATTCATGATATAGGCTCTTGGTAAAATAGGAACTTCCCTAACCAGATGAAAAGCATCTATAAAAATGCTACAGTAACATCATTCTTAATAATGGAAGACTGAATATTATCCATCTGAGATTGAGAAGGAGGCAGGATTTCACTCACACCACTCTTATTCAACATCATACTTACACATAGTGCAATAAGTCAAGACAGATAAAAGGCATGCAGTTTGGAAAGGTAGACATAAAACTATCTCTATTTGCAGATAACATGATAAAGTACCTTAGGAAATCTCAAAGAATCTATTAAAAATTTCCCAGAACTAATAATAAGTTTACCAAGGCTGCAGGAAAGGTAGACGTAAAATTGTCTGTATTTGCAGATAACATGATAATCTACAGTAGAAAAAACCCAAAGAATCTATAAAAAATTCCTGGAACTAACAATGAGTTTACCAAGGCTTCTGAATAGCATGTTAATGTATGAAGGTGAATCATATTTCTATAAAATGAACTTTGGAATCTGAAATTTCCAAAAATACCATTTATAATAGCACCAAAAGATATACATGTGACAAAATATATGCAAAATATTTATGCTGAAAACTATAAAACAGAGGTGAAAGAAGTCAAAGAAATGAAGAGAGAGATAACATGTTTGTGGAATAGAGGACTCAATATTGTTAAGAGGTGAATTCTCTCTAATACATGATCAATATATTCAGCTCAATCCCAATCAAAACCAAAGAAAATTCTTCTATAGGTGTCTGTGTGAATATACATATATATCTCCAGTCAAAATAAAGCTACTTAGGTCAGCTCCTTTCTTTTCCAAGCTTTTAGTGTGGTTGTGTCATTCATTGTAATAGAGTTAGATTCATTTGTAAATCTAAATTCCATCTTTATATATATATTTATACACATACATATATATGTGTACATATATATTTTAATATACACACACACAGAAATTAGAATAGGCAGAAAAATTCTGAGAAATAAGAACAAAGTTGAAAGACTCACAGTACCTCATTTCAAGACTTATTATAAAGCTACAGTAATCAAGGGAGTATGGTGTTGGAAAAGGAAAAACACATAGATCAGTGGAAAAGAATAGAGAGCTTAGAAATAGATGCACAGAAATGTTGTCAACTTCTTTTTGACAAAGATGCAAAGGCAATTCAAGAGAAAGGAAGTCTTTTCAACAGGTGGCACTGGAACAATTGGAAGTTCTGTGAAAAGATGAACCTTGATACATATCTCGTACTTTATATAACAATTAATTCAAAATTGATCATATACTTAAATATAAAATGCAAAACTTTTACACGTTCTAGAAGAAAAAGTAGGAGAAAATCTGTGTGACTTTGGAATTAGTGAAAAGTTTTAAAATAACAATATCAAAAGTATGATCCATAAAAGAAAAATCGATAAATTAGACTTTATCAAAATTAAAAACTTGCTCTGTGAAATACCCTGTAAAGAGAATGAAGAAGTGAAGCCACAGACTGGAAGCAAATATTTTTAAAGAATCACAAATTTGGTTGAAGATTTATATCCAGAACTTATAAAGAATCTTAAAGTTAAAAAAATTAGAAACTGAATTAAAAAGTGGACAGAAGATATGAACAGAAACTTCACCAGAGAAGATATTTGGATGGGAAATAAGTATATGAAAATATGTTCAACATCATTATCATTAGGGAATGGAAATTAAAACCACAATGAGCTACCACTACAAATCTGTTAGACTATCAAACAAACAAAACTGACAATACCAAGTGCTGCTGAGGATGTAGAACAATAAGAACTCTCATACATTGCTGGTAAGAAGGCAAATTAGTATACCCGCTCTGGAAAAGAGTTTGGCAGTTTCCTCTAAAGCTAAACATACACATATGACCCTCTAGTCTTGCTCTTAGAAATTTACTTGTCAATTGAAGACTTATGTTTACAGAAAAAGCTGTATGTGAATGAAGGGGTAAACAAACATTGGCACATCCATTCAATGGGATACTGTTCAGCAATAAAGAATGAACTATTGATTCACAACAACATGTATGAATCCTAAATACATTTTGCTAAGTGAATGAATACAAAGGCTAAGTATTGTATGATTCCATTGATATGACATTCTTTAAAAAAAAAAAAAGCTGTAGGACAAAAACCCCAAACCAAAAAACAACACATCAGTTTGCTATGGGTGAGATTGGAGAAAGGGATTGAAAATGAAGGGGTGGCATGAAGGAGCTTCTTTGGTAATCCGATCAGTTTGTGTGGTGATGTGCTAGTGGATACTCAATTCTATGCAATTGTGAAAACTCAGAGAAATGTTACAGCACAGAGTGAATTTTACTGTTCTCAAATTTAAAAAAATCAACCAGGATGGTGGGAAACTAAAGATGGAATGTAGATTTACAAATGAATCTTAACTCTGTTACAGTGAACGACACAACCACACTAAATGCTTGGAGAAGAAAGGATTTTTAAATAAGAAGCTTTATTTTGACTGGATTCTGCAAGGCTAATGAAAAAAGTACTGGTAAATATAGCTGATTCACTTTGTTGTACAACAGAAACTAACACAACATTGTAAAGCAATTATGTTCCAATAAAGATGTATAAAAATAAAGAAAAAAGATTAAAAAATAAAGTAGTGCTGGTTACATAGTAAAAAAAGTACTGAACAAAAATACTATTGTAGTTGATAAATTTGTTTCTCATAGGGGTATGGAGTAGAAATTCTGAAACTGCGTTTCTTTTATTACTGTTGAACAAATAAATATAGTAGAGGACAAGCAGGTTTCTCACTACTAGAGAAAGAAATGACAAGCAAATGGGAATTCTAGAATGAACCCTTAGGAACTGGATTGTATTTGGAGGCATCAGGAAGAACTAATGCATTGTGTTTTTTCCACCTTTTAATGCTTATACACGTAGATAGCTACAGAAATAAATATAGACATGTGGGCATATATCAGTTAGTATATACATATACATTTCCTATCTCTGTCCTAGAAGGACCCCGATAGCAACAAGCACATGTGTCCAGATCTTGATTTTTAAATACCATTCTCAAAAGGAACCAGGGCTCCTTGGAGAAGTGTCTAATTCCAGAATTGGGGCAGGGAGAAAATACAGGGTGATCCTGGAACATTTGTGGTGTTAGAAAGTAAGGAAGTAGAGCTTCCCTGGTGGTGCAGTGGTTAAGAATCCGTCTGCCAATGCAGGGGAGATGGGTTCAATCCCCGGGGTGGGAAGATCCCATGTGCTTTGGAGCAACTAAGCCTGTGCGCCACAACTACTGAACCTGTGCTCTAGAGCCTGTGAGCCACAACTACTGAACCCGTGTGCTTTGAGCCCATACTCTGCAACAAGAGAAACCACCACAATGAGAAGCCTGTGCACCATAACAAAGACTAGCCCCTGCTCGCCACAACTAGAGAAAGCCTGCGCACAGCAACGAAGACCCAACGCAGACAATAAATAAATAATAAATCTTAAAAAAAAAGAAAGGAAGTGCTTTAAAAAAAAAAGATGAGAGTATATCAGAAAGATGCAGACATTAACCTGAAAGAGCTCCAAATAGCCAAAGCTGAAACAATTTGTGTAACAAAATAGGTAAATATGATGACATGAAGAATAAAATAAATACCTATGAGTTCATGCTGATATAAACAGTGATTGCATAAATTAGGAGAAGGGACAGCTCTTCTCTCACAGGAGAATTCCAGTTAATAAATATAGAAGGAATGAGAAAAATAGAAACTCACCGTTAGAATACCAGAAGAAGAATTGCTGTAGGCAAGATCCACTGATGAATGCTAAAATTACTGGGTAGAGTTTACAGAAAAATGCAGTATTGCATAGTCTCAAAGTTTCTCCTATAAAATATTCATTTAGTTGTGCAGGTTTGAGGTACATGGTATCAATTGAATTGAAAAGAAGGGGCAGCTCTAAGACACATTTTGAAGCCAAAGTGTATAAACTTGGGGACTTGAAGGGAAAGGGAGAGAGAGAGAGGAATACAAGAAAGACTGGGGATCAGAAACTAGAATATTAGGAAAATATGTGGTTGACTGGGTTGGGGAAATTAAAGGACAAGCCAGGGCGGGGAGATGAGGGAAGTTGAATACTTTGGCTTGGGACTGCAGCCTCTTAGCACAGAGGCTCTTCTAACATCCATGAATCTTTTTCAAGGGAATAGTTAGGATCTTTGGAATAGTTAGGATCTTTGGAATAGTTAGGATCTTTGGAATAGTTAGGATCTTTCTTTTCCTGCTGCTGTTTATAGTGGCTGGATTGAAGCCAGGAGGGGAGAGAGTGTCTCTAGTCTCATCCTTGGTTAGTTTGTGTGAGAACAGTCCCCATTTTTTTTGTTTTTTGGGTTTTCTTTTGGTATTGTTTTCTGTAAATCTCAAACTCACGTTCTTTTACCTTTTTTTTTTTTTTCCCAAACTAAAATTTAGTCAGTGAAAAAAAGAAGAAGAAAGGCCAGAGCCACAGGCTGGGCATAGGAAATACGCTCCCCTCCACTGCCCACTTCCCTCCCTCTTCCAGCCTTGGCCTCCTGGAATGGGATCCGGTGGCCAGGCCTTGGTTTGGAAGTGGCATCGTCGTGTTATGGAAGAGTCCTTATCCTGCCTATTCTGTTTGTTTCTGTTGGCTGTGTCCTGGGCTGGATATGCCTGAGGGACTGGATTGTGACAAAGTTAGGCTGCTGTTCTTTAGGCCTGCACCTTTTTCTTTTGGATCTGGCATTGCAATAGCAGCATACAAAATTCTATCAAAGCTGTGATATCTAAACTCATACAATCTACAGAGAAAACTGAACATGAACTATATAACAATAGCTTTGCAGTCCCAAGGTTTTAAGGTGGCTCATGTTTCGTTTTAATTTTTAAAAAACCCTATGTTTCTGGTTATTTTTATTACTTAAAGATTTCTAATTGTGGTAAAATACACATAGTAAAATTTACCATCTTAACCATGTTTAAGTGTACAATTAAATGGTAAGTACATTCACATTGTTGTACAACCATCACCACCATCTACCTTCAGAATTCTTTACATCTTGTAAAACTGAAACTCTGACCTTGTGTAATGTTTGGCCTGAGGTTACACAGCACTGGAGCTTACAGTCTCTTTTGTGGGGCTAATGGTGGACTTTGGGAATGCTCACACCAATGAGCACTTCCCAGAATCCCTGCCGCCAGTGTCCCTGTCTCCTTGGTGAGCCACAGCTGCCCCCCACCTCTGCAGGCAACTCTCCAACACCAGCAGACTGAATATTCGTCTAATCCAATACTTGGACATTAGTCTGAGGCTTGGACAGTCTTCTATAAACACCTCTATCACCAGGACAAGCAACCCCAAAAGTTTGGACAACCATGAGGAAACAAAGAAACACCATGCAGGCAAAGGAGCAGGAAAAAAACCCACAAGACCAAATAAATGAGGAGGAAATAGGAAAAATGCCTGAAAAAGAATTTAGAGTAATGATAGTAAAAATGATACAAAATCTCGATAACAAATTAGAGAAAGTACAAGAAACAGTTCATAAGAACTCAGAAAAACAAACAGCAATGGATAACAAAATAACTGAAATTAAAAATACTCTAGATGCTATAACCAGCAGAATGACTGAGGCAGAAGAACGAATAAGTGAGTTGGAAGATAGAATGGAAGAAATAAACGCCACAGAGCAGGAAAAAGATAAAAAAATAAAAAGACTAGAAGACAGCCTCAGAGACCTCAGTGATAACCTTAAACGTACCAACATTCGAATTATAGGCATCCCAGAAGAAGAAGAAAACAAGAAAGGGTCTGTGAAAATATTTGAAGAGGTTCTAGTGGAAAACTTCCCCAACATGGGAAAGGAAATAATTCACCAAGTCCAAGAAGCACAGAGAGTCCCATACAGAATAAACCCAAGGAGAAATACACCAAGACACATATTAATCAAACTAACGACAATTCAACACAAAGAAAAAAATATTAAAAGCAGCAAGAGAAAAGCAACAAACAACATATAAGGGAAAACCCATCAGGATAACAGCTGACCTTTCTACAGAAACTCTGCAGGCCAGAAGGGAATGGCAGGATATACTGAAAGTCCTGAAAGAGAGAAACCTACAGCCAAGAATACTTTACCCAGCAAGAATCTCATTCAGATTTGAGGGAGAAATCAAAAGCTTTCCAGACAAGCAAAAGTTAAGAGAATTCAGCACCACCAAACCAGCCTTACAACAAGTGCTAAAGGAACTTCTCTAAGTAGGAAACACAAGAGAAGGAAAACACCTACAAATACAAACCCAACACAATTAAGAAAATGGTAATTGGAACACACATGTCAATAATCACTTTAAATGTCAATGGATTAAATGCTCCAACCAAAAGACACAGACTGGCTGAATGGATACAAAAACAAGACCCTTCTATATGCTGCCTACAAGAAACCCACTTCAGACCAAGGGATACATATAGACTGAAAGTGAAGGGATGGAAAAAGATATTCCATGCAAATGGAAGTCAAAAGAAAGCTGGAGTAGCAATACTCATATCAGACAAATTAGACTTGAAAGTAAAGACTATTAAAATAGACAAGGAAGGGCACTACATAATGATCAAGGGATCCATCCAAGAAGAACATATCACAATGGTAAATATCTATGCCCCCAACATAGGAGCACCTCAATACATAAGGCAAATGCTAACAGCTATAAAAGGGGACATCGACAGTAACACAATTATAGTGGGAGACTTGAACACCCCACTTACATCAATAGACAGATCATCCAAACAGAAAATAAATAAAGACACACAAGCTTTAAATGACACATTAGACCAGCTCGACTTAATTGATATTTATAGGACATTCCATCCAAAAACGACAGACTACACGTTCTTCTCAAGTGCACACGGAACATTTTCCAGGATAGATCACATCTTGGGTCACAAATCAAACCTCAGCAAATTCAAGAAAATTGAAATCATATCAAGCATCTTCTCAGACCACAACGCCATGAGACTATATATCAATTACAGGAAAAAAACTGCAAAAAATACAAACACATGGAGGCTAAACAATTCACTATTAAACAACCAAGGAATCACTACAGAAATCAAAGAGGAAATCAAAAAGTATCTAGAAACAAATGACAACGAAAACACAACAACCCAAAACCTATGGGACGCAGCAAAAGCAGTTCTAAGAGGGAAGTTTATAGCAATACAGTCCTACCTTAAGAAACAAGAAAATGATCGAATAAACAACCTAACCTTACACCTCAAACAACTAGAGAAAGAAGAACAAAGAAACCCCAAAATGAGCAGAAGGAAAGAAATCGTAAAGATCAGAGCAGAAATAAATGAAAAAGAAAGGAAAGAAGCCATAAGAAAAATAAATAAAACTAAAAGCTGGTTCTTTGAGAAGATTAACAAAATTGATAAACCATTAGCCAGACTCATCAAGAAAAAAAGGGAGAAGATGCAAATCAACAGAATTAGAAATGAAAAAGGAGAAGTCACAACGGACACCTCAGAAATACAAAACATCATGAGAGACTACTACAAGCAACTATATGCCAATCAATTGGATAACCTGGAAGAAATGGATACATTCTTAGAAAAATACAATCTTCCAAGACTGAACCAGGAAGAAATAGAAACCATGAACAGACCAATCACAAGTACAGAAATTGAGGCAGTGATTAAAAATCTCCCAACACACAAAAGCCCAGGACCAGATGGATTCACAGGCGAATTCTATCAAACATTTCGAGAAGAGTTAACACCTATCCTTCTCAAACTCTTCCAAAATATTACAGAAGGCAGAGCACTCCCAAACTCATTCTATGAGGCTACCATCACCCTGATACCAAAACCAGGCAAAGATGTCACAAAAAAAGAAAACTACAGACCAATATCACTGATGAATATAGATGCAAAAATCCTCAACAAAATACTAGCTAACAGACTGCAACAGCACATTAAAAAAATCATACACCACGATCAAGTGGGGTTTATCCCTGGGATGCAAGGATTCTTCAATATACGCAAATCAATCAACGTGATACATCATATCAACAAATTGAAGGATAAAAACCATATGATCATTTCAATAGATGCAGAAAAAGCTTTTGACAAAGTTCAACATCCATTTATGATAAAAGCTCTCCAGAAAATGGGCATAGAAGGAAATTACCTCAACATCATAAAAGCCATATATGACAAACCAAAAGCCAACATTGTTCTCAATGGAGAAAAACTGGAAGAATTCCCTCTAAGAACAGGAACAAGACAAGGGTGTCCACTCTCACCACTGTTATTCAACATAGTTTTGGAAGTGTTAGCCACAGCAATCAGAGAAGAAAAAGAAATTAAAGGAATCCAAATTGGAAAAGAAGAAGTAAAATTATCACTCTTTGCAGATGACATGATACTATATATAGAAAACCCTAAAGACTCTACCAGAAAACTGCTAGCACTCATTGATGAGTTTAGTAAAGTAGCAGGATACAAAATTAATGCACAGAAATCTCTTGCATTCCTATACACTAACAACAGAAGAGCAGAAAGAGAAATTAAGGAAACTCTCCCATTCACCATTGCAACCAAAAGAATCAAATACCTAGGAATAAACCTGCCTAAGGAGGCAAAAGATCTGTATGCAGAAAACTTTAAGACATTGATCAAAGAAATCAAAGATGACACAAACAGATGGAGGGATATACCATGTTCCTGGATTGGAAGAATCAACATCGTGAAAATGACTGTACTACCCAAAGCAATTTACAGATTTAATGCAATCCCGATCAGATTACCAATGGCATTTTTCACAGAACTAGAGCAAGAAATCTTACGATTTGTATGGAAACGCAAAAGACCCCGAATAGCCAAAGCAATCTTGAGAAGGAAAAATGGAGTTGGTGGAATCAGGCTTCCTGACTTCAAACTATACTACAAGGCCATAGTGATCAAGACAGTATGGTACTGGCACAAAAATAGAAAGGAAGATCAATGGAACAGAATAGAGAACTCAGAAGTAAGCCCAAACACATATGGGCACCTTATCTTTGACAAAGGAGGCACGAGTATACAATGGAAAAAAGACAGCCTCTTCAATAAGTGGTGCTGGGAAAATTGGACAGCAACATGTAAAAGAATGAAATTAGAACACTTCCTAACACCATACACAAAAATAAACTCCAAATGGATTAAAGACCTACATATAAGGCCAGACACTATCAAACTCCTAGATGAAAACATAGGCAGAACACTCTTTGACATACATCAAAGCAACATCCTTTTTGACCCACCTCCTAGAATCATGGAAATAAAATCAAGAATAAACGAATGGGACCTCATGAAACTTAAAAGCTTTTGCACAGCAAAAGAAACCATAAACAAGACTAAAAGGCAACCCTCAGAATGGGAAAAAATAATTGCCTATGAAACAACGGACAAAGGATTAACCTCCAAAATATACAAGCAGCTCATGCAGCTTCATACCAAAAAAGCAAATAACCCAATCCACAAATGGGCAGAAGACCTAAATAGACATTTCTCCAAAGAAGACATCCAGATGGCCAACAAACACATGAAAAGATGCTCAACATCACTCATCATCAGAGAAATGCAAGTCAAAGCCACAATGAGGTATCACCTCACACCAATCAGAATGGCCATCATCACAAAGTCTGGAAACAACAAATGTTGGAGAGGGTGTGGAGAAAAGGGAACTCTCCTGCACTGTTGGTGGGACTGTAAGTTGGTACAGCCACTATGGAAAACAATTTGGAGGTTCCTTAAAAAACTAGAAATAGAACTACCATATGACCCAGTAATCCCACTCCTGGGCATATACCCAAAGAAAACCATAATCCCAAAAGAAACTTGTACCATAATGTTTATTGCAGCACTCTTTACAATAGCCAGGACATGGAAGCAACCTAAATGCCCATCAACAAATGAATGAATACAGAAGATGTGGCATATATATACAATGGAATATTACTCAGCTATAAAAAGGGATGAGATGGAGCTATATGTAATGAGGTGGATAGAACTACAATCTGTCATACAGAGTGAAGTAAGTCAGAAAGAGAAAGACAAATATTGTATGCTAACTCACATATACGGAATCTAAAAATGTTACTGATGAACTCAGTGACAAGAACAGGGAAGCAGATACAGGGAATGGACTGGAGAACTCGAGGTATGGGAGGGGGCGGGGGGTGAAGGGGAAACTGAGAAGAAGCGGGAGAGTAGTACAGACATATATATACTACCAACTGTAAAATAGTCAGTGGGAAGTTGTTGTATAACAAAGGGAGTCCAACTTGAGGATGGAAGATGCCTTAGAGGACTGGGGCAGGGAGGGTGGGGGGGAATCGAGGGGGGGCGTCAAGGAAGGGAGGGAATATGGGGATATGTGTATAAAAACAGTTGATTGAACCTGATGTACCCCCCCAAAAAAATAAAATAAAATAATAAAAAAAAAAAAACAAAAAAAAAAAAACTGAAACTCTGTACCCATTAAAAAATAACTTCCCACTCACCCCTCCTCCCAGTCCCCTGGCAACCACCAATTATACTTTCTGTCTCTATACATTTGACCACCCTATTTACCTCATACAAATGGAATCATAGAGTATTTGTCTTTTTGTAACTGGATTATTTCACTTAGCATAGTGTATTGTATTCAGGATTCATCCATGTGTCAGAATTTCCTTCCTTTTAAGACTGAATAATATTTCATTGTATATATATCACATTTTGTTTACTTATCTGTCAGTGGACACTTGAGCTACTTTTACCTTTTGGCTATTGTGAATAATGCAGCTATGAACATGCTAGGGGTGGTTTTGTTGGGTTGTACAGTAGATGTAAGTTCATCTTTTTTAAGAAACTGCTAAAGTGTTTTCCAAAGTAGCTGTGCCATTTTACATTCCCACCAGCAATATATGAAAGGCTCATGTTTCTCTACATCCTTGTTAACACTTGATATTGTCAGTCTTTTGGATCACAGGGGTAGCACCTTATTGTGGTTTTAGTTTGCATTTTCCTAATAACTACCGATGTACAACTTTTCATGTACTTATTAGAAATTTGTATATCTTCTTTGGTGAAATGGCTATTCAGATATTTTGACCATTTTAAATTGAGTTGTTAGTTTTTAAATTAAGTAGTATAATATATTTTATCATATATATGATTTTCAAGTATTTTCTCTCAGCTGTCTTGTCTTTTCATTTTCTTAAAAATTTTTTTAATTGAAGTATAGTTGATTTACAATATTATTTGTATATTAATTTCAGGTCAATTAATTTCAGATAGCGATTCAGTATTTTCATAGATTATACTCCATTTAAAGTTATTATAGAACATTGGCTATATTCCCTGTGCTGTATAGTATATCCTTGTAGCTTATTTATTTTATACATGGTATTTAGTATCTCTTAATCGCCTATCCTTATTTTGCCTCTCCCTCTTTCCCTCTACCCACTGGTAACTACTAGTTTGTTCTCTATATCTGTGAGTCTTTTTCTGTTTTGTTATATTCATTCTTTCATTTTTTAGATTATTCAGTATATAAGTGATATTTATATGGTATTTATAATATTTGTCTTTCTCTGTCTGACATTTCACTAAGCATAAACGCTCCAGGTCCATTCATGTTGTTACAATATTAATTATTAATATTGACTTGTGTAGGCTGCTTATGTATTTTGGATATTAGCCCCTTCTTGGTCATATCATTTACAAGTATTTTTTCTGTTAGGTAGGTTGTCTTTTTGTTTTAGTGATGGTTTCCTTTGCTTTGAAAAAGCTTTTAAGTTTAGTTAAGTCCTATTTATTTATTTTTGTCTTTTCATTTTCTTAATGATGTCTTTTAAAGATTAAAATCTTTTACTTTTGGTGAAGTTCAATTTACTATTTTTTTCCATTCTGAATTGTACTTTTGTTTTTATAACTAAGAAATCTTTACCTAACCTAAGGAAACAGACTTTCTCCTACATTTTCTGGAAAATTGATAGCTGTTATTCTTTTATTTAGACATATGATCCATTTTGAATTAACTTTTTTGTTTGTGGTATGAGGCTAAAAAGGTCTAAGCTCTTTTTCAACTTTATTTTGAAATAATTGTAACCCCATGAAAATTTGTAAAAATAGTACAGTAGGTTAACTAAACTACAGACTTTATTTGTATTTCACCAGTTTTTACATGTATTCATTTCCTGTGTGTGTGTATAGTTTTATGAAATTTTATTACATACATGTTCTGTAACCAGTATAATAATCAGAATATAGACCTATTATACCACATGAAAGCAACAACCTCTTGCTACTTGCTTATAATCTATTCTCTATTACTATAATTTTGTCATTTAAAAAATGTTATATGAATGGAATCATACAGTATGTAGCATTTTGAAATTGCCTTTCCTCCCCTGGTTTTGATAATTTGTGTCTTCTTTGTTAGTCTAGCTCAAGGTTTTCCAATTTTGTTTATCTTTTCAGAGAAGCAATATTTCGTTTCACTGATTTTCTCTGTTGTTTCTCTCTTTTCTATTTAATTTCTGTCAGAATAGAAATCAATAGGAATATTTATTATTTTATTCTTTGTGCTTGCTCTGTGTTTAATTTTTAATTTCTAGCTCCTAAGTGGGAACTTATATTATTGACTTGAGATTTTTCTTCCTTTCTAATATAGGTGTGTAAAGCTTTAATTTAATTTAATTTAAATGCTTAGAGAGAAATTTGTTCCATAAATTTTGATATTTTGTGCTTCCATTTTCATTCAGTTCAAAATATTTTCTAATTTCCCTTGTGATTTTTTGACCCACACATTATTTAGAAGTGTGTTGTTTAGTTTCTTAGTATTTGGGGATTTTCTAGAGATCTTTCTGTTATGGATCCCTGATTTAATTTCAGTGCTGTCAGAGAACATGCTCTGTATGACTTTAGTCCTTTTAGATTTATGAGACTTACTTTATGGCCTGGCATAGGAATATCCTGGTTGTTTCATGCGTGCTTAGAAAGTATGTCTATTCTGCTTTTGTTTGGTATGTTCTATAAATGTCAGTAGGTCAAACTGGTAGATAGTATTTTTCACATCTTTGATACCCTTACTGTTTTTCTGTCTAGTTCCATCAAATACTGAGTGGAGTACTGAAATCTCCAACTATGATTGTTGTATTCCCCTTCCAGTGTAGTCAGATTTTTCCTCATGTATTTTGGAATTCACTTGGTATGTGCATAT
Organism: Hippopotamus amphibius kiboko; assembly: GCF_030028045.1. Taxonomy (NCBI): domain Eukaryota; kingdom Metazoa; phylum Chordata; class Mammalia; order Artiodactyla; family Hippopotamidae; genus Hippopotamus; species Hippopotamus amphibius. The sequence continues at coordinate 30,595,379 of NC_080190.1, forward strand.
ATATTTATGGTTGTTATATCTTCCTGATGTATTGACTTTTTTATCATTATGATTTGTCCCTGTCTGTCTCCAGTAATATTTCTTGTATTAAAAATATTTTTGTCTTGCACAGCAAAGGAAAGCATCAACAAAATGAAAAGGCAACTTACTGAATGGGACAAAATATTTGCAGATATATCTGTTAAGGGGTCAATATCCCAAATATATAAAGAATTCTTACAACTCTATAACAAAAAATACCCAAAAAATCAAGATAGAGAACAATCCCTAAGTGTCCATCAATGGATGAATGGATAAAGAAATTGTGGTATACATGTACAATGGACTATTACTCAACAATAAAAAGGAATGAAATCTTGCCATTTGTGACAGCATGGATCAACCTTGAGGACATTATGTTAAGTGAACTAAATCAAACAAAGAAAGACAAATACTGTATGATTTCACTTATATATGCAATCTAAATTAAATAAGAAACAACCAAGCTTATAAACACAGAGAGCAGATTGGTGGTTGCCAGAAGCAGGGGGTGGGCAAGATGGGTGAAGGGCGTACAAACTTATAGTTAAAAAATAAATAAGTCATAGGGATGTAATGTACAGCATTGTGACTATGATTAGTAGTGCTGTATTGCATATTTGAGAGTTGCTAAGAGAGTAAATCTTAAAAATTCTCACCACAGGGGAAAAAATTGTAACTCTTTATGGTGATGGACTAGACCTGTTGTGGTGATCATTTCACCATATATACAAATATTGAATCATTATGCTTTATACCTGAAACTTATAATATTATGTCAATTTTACCTTAATAAAAAATCAGAATACCCCAAACTTCAAAAAAATAAAATTTAAATAGGTTGTTTTTCTCATCCCACCCTTAGGGAGTGTTGGCTAGAAAGACTTACCTATGTGTTAGGTAATGTGAAAGAAGGAGAAAAACAGACTAGGGCAACCCAAAGTCAAAACCAATGGCATTTGTTAATCTGTGCCACGGATTCTTTGACTAAGGGGAATGAGGGAGGAACAAAGTTTTACAAGGAGCTAGAAGATTTAAAGAATGAACAGATGAACAATGCAACAACTAAAATGAAAAATACACTAGAAGGAATCAATAGCAGAATAACTGAGGCAGAAGAACAAATAAGTGAGCTGGATGACAGAGTAGTGGAAATCACTGCCACAGAACAAAATAAAGAAAAAGGAATGAAAAGAAATGAGGGCAGTCTTAGAGACCTCTGGGACAATACTAAATGTACCAACATTTGCATTATAGGGGCCCCAGAAGGAGAAGAAAAAGAGAAAGGGTCTGAGAAAATACTTGAAAATTTTATAGCTGAAAACTTACCTAACATGAGAAAGGAAATACTCAAGTCCAGGAAGCACAGCGAATCCCATACAGGATGAGCCTAAGAAGGAACACACCGAGACACATATTAATCAAACTGACAAAAATTAAAGACAAAGAAAAAATATTAAATGTGACAAGGGAAAAGCAACAAATAACATATGCGGGAATCCCCATAAGGTTATCAGCTGAGTTTTTCAGCTGAAATTATGCAGGCCAGAAGGGAGTGGCACGATATATTTCAAGTGATGAAAGGGAAAAACCTACAACCAAGAATACTCTACCCAGCAAGGCTCTCATTCAGATTTGATGGAGAAATCAAAAGCTTTTACAGATAAGCAAAAGCTAAGAGAATTCAGCACCACCAAAGCAGCTTTACAACAAATGCTAAAGGATGTTCTCTAGGTGGAAGAGAGACCAACAACTTAAAAGAACCTTATATGTATATAGACTGCTATATCAAAACCTCATGGGAATAGCAAACCCCCAAACTACAATAGATACACACACAAAAAAACAAAAAGCAACCAAAACACAACACTAAAGATGATCATCAAACAACAAGAGAATAGAACAAAAGAGGAAGAGAGGGAAAAAGACCTATGAAAACAAACCCCAAACAATTAAGAAAATGGCAATAGGAACATATATATTGATAATTACTTTAAATGAAAATAGATTAAATGCTCCAACAAAAGACAGAGTGGCTGAAAGGATACAGAAACAAGACCTGTATATATACTGTCTAGAAGAGACCCACTTCAGACATAGGGAAACATACATACTGAAAGTGAGGAGATGGAAAAAGATATTCCATGCAAGTGGAAATCAAAAAAAAGCTGTAGTAGCAATATTCATATCAGACAAAATAGACTTTAAAATAGAGACTGTTAGAAGAGACAAGGAAGGACACTACATAATGCATAATGATCAAGGGATCTATCCAAGAGGAAGATATAACAATTGTATATATATACGCACCCAGCATAGGAGCACCTCAATATATAAGGCAAATGCTAACAGCCAATATCACAATAACAGTGGGGGACTTTAACACCCTACTGACACCAATAGATAGATCATTCAGACAGAAAATTAATAAGGAAACACAAGCCTTAAATGATACATTAGACCAGATAGACTTAATTGATATCTATAGGACATTCCATCTGAAAGCAGCAGAATACATTTTCTTCTCAAGTGCACATGGAATATTCTCCAGGATAGATCACATCTTGGATCACAAAGCAAGACTTAGTAAAGAAAATTGAAATCATATCAAGCATCTTTTCTGATCATAGTGCTATGAGATTAGAAATTACAGGAAAAATACTATAAAAAACACTGTCCTAATGCAGAAATGAGAATGATTATTGATAGAAAAAGGAAAATCTTTTCCTTTCTTCCTCTCCCCAGAAAAAGCATGATTAAATAACAGCACAATAGGTGCCACTCCAAACCCTCATAAAATTTTTTGGGGTCTGTTATGAATTTAGTCAATTCACTCTTTTCTGATTATTGTTCGCATGATTCATCTTTTTTCCATTACTTTCAACCTATTTTTATTTTTGAATCTAAAATGTGTCTCTTTTCAAAAGGATATATTTGGGGTCTTGATTTTTAAACTCAATCTTACTATTTGTATCTTTTAATTAGAGTGCATAGCCCATTCACATTTAATGCAGACATTGATATGGTTGAATTTATGTCTATCATTTTGATATTTTCTGTATTTCTTATGTTTACTGCCTTCTTTTTGTTAAAGAAATTTTCTAGATTTTTAAAAGTTATTTTTTATATTACTCATTTAATGGTTATGTTGTTTTTATAAAGTAGCCTTTTATTTAATATTTGTTTATTTATTTATCTTTTTTGGCTGCATCTTGCGACATGCAGAACTTCCCTAACCAGGGATCGAACCCATGCCCCCTGCAGTGGAAGTGCAGAATCTTAACCACTAGATCACCAGGGAAGCCCTGCTATGTCGATTTTTACATTGTATTATCTTCAGTTATTAGTGGTTGCTCCAGGGGTTACACTGCACAACTTACTTTTTGCAGTCAAAATCAAGTTAATACTAACCTAATTTTGATAAGTTATGGTGACTTTCCTCTGATACAACTCATCTTCTTATCTCTTCTTTTGAGTTGATTTTCTCTATATTACATCTATATATGTTGTAACTATAGCATATTCTTCTTTGTATAATCTTATGCATTTTTAAGAAATTAAGAGTATTAAAGGTCTTTTGTATTTACTTACACATATACCATTTCTAATGTATTTCCTTTCTTTCTGTATATTTGAGTTAACCTGGTATCATTTCCTTTCAACCTGAAGGACTTCCTTTAGTATTTCTTGTGTTGCAGTTCTGCCAGTAACAAATTCAGTCTTTTTTTAATATGGAAATTTCTTTATTTTGCTTTCAGTTTTGAATGGTAGTTTTGATGAATATAGAATTCTTGATTATCAGAATTTTTTTTCTTTCAGCAGTTTGAATATGTCATTCCACTGCTTTACTGGCTTCCATTGTTTCAAATAAGAAGTCAATCATTAATTGTACTGCTGGTTCCCTTTTTGAGTTTACCCTCCCTGCCTTTAAGATTTTTCTTTTATCTTGGGCTTTCAACAACTTTACTGGGATGTATCTAGGTGTAGGTGTCTTTGTAATGATCCTTTTTGTTTGTTGCAGTTCTTGAGATATGTAGGTTAATAATTTTCATGATATTTGGCATGTTTCTGACTGTTATTTTTTCAGATAACTTTGTCCTTTTTCTCTTTCTTCTCTTCTTCTGAGATTCCAATTTTTCCTTGATTTTTTTTTTCTTCTATTTTCCACATTAGGTCATTTCTATTCATCTGTGTTCACATTCTCTGATTCTTTCTCTTACCCTCTCAAATCTGCAGTTAAGCTCATCTAGTGCATTTTTCATTTCAGTTACTGTCCTTTTAAACTCTAGAATATCCATTTGGTTCTCTTTTTTTTTTTATAAAGTTTATATTTATGTCAGTCCCCTATTTATTGAGTCACTGCCATGTTTTTAAAAATTATTTACACATGGTTTATTTTAATTTTTAGAAACATTTTTGTAGTATATTCTTTGAAGTCTTTGTCTGCTGGGCCCATATAGAGTTAATTCCATTGACTGCTTTTGTTCTTGAGTATGGGTCATACTTCCCTGTTTTTTGTATGACATAATTTTTTGTTGGAAATTGGATATTTTAGATATATCACAGCCAATCTGTAATATTATTTTTTTCCCATGAGAATTGTTGTTATTTTGCCTTTTTATAAAGTAAATTATTTGGATTTAATCCTCCTATCCTGTGTTGCTACTGATGTTTCTTCTCAGTTTTAAAAATTATTATTTTTATTTTTTAGCTTGGTCTCCTAGGGTTTGCCTCTGAGTCTTCATAGCTTAGTGTTCAGCCAGTGATTGCTCAGAAGTTGTCTTTAAAGCACTTTGAATCCTTTAGGCTTCTATTCTCTGCAGATGGATTTCTGTGTGAGTTGATAAAGATGTTGAGTTTTGTGGTAATTTTTAAGTCTACTTTGCCTTTTACTTTACTCCCAGCCTCTTGGGTTTCCCTTGTGTTTGTATCTCACTTAGTTTTGTATGAAAAATTCTATGCTGAGTCTCCCATGCATGTGCATACAACCTCCTAGTCAGCCAAGGATGTGTAGATAGCTTACGTAGCTCATTTTTATGTCTTTCAAAGTTCTAGAATTTCTCTGTAAAAATTTTTGGCTGGTGTGACAGTCTCTTGCTTGCCCCAATCAGAACTGTAACCTTAGGCTAGCAGCACTGTGGATTATAATTGATTGAAGGGTGGAGAGATACATGTGGCAGAAAGAAGCAAGGACAAAAATACAAACACTGCCATACTCATGTGTGTCCTGAAGTAATGACGGGCAGTAACTTGATGGTAACGTATCAACTTTGGTATAAGATGCTCTCTCCCTTGTTTCCTCCTTCAGGGTATGTATTGGGCATATGGATAGCTTGATATTTGGCACGTAACAACAAGGAATATCAGCAAGAAGGGGAGAGCTAGTAGAGGGAAAGTAGAGGTTTAGAGATAATCCACTCCATTAACTTCTCTGTTTGGTAGACCTGGAAAAAACCGAGGCACAAGGATATTAGGTTTTTAGTCTATAGTATCATGATTATTTGGTAAATTAGTTGAAATTCATACCTAAGTCTTTTGGCTTTGAATCTTTATTCTTTTTATCCTGTTTGGCAAAGAACCCAAGAAAGCATAAGTTTTTGTAGAGCCATAAAACCTTCGAGTTTAAGATGACCGATTATATTATTATAATATCAGAGCATTATTATTATATAATATTAATATTATATAACAACTCTCTGATATTATTAAAATTATTATTAGCAACCATCAAAACAACCAGTACTTGTTGAATGCCTAGTATGTTCCTATTGCAGTATAAGCTCATTACAAATATGCTATTAGTATTCTCATTTTTAAAAATTAAGAAGGAAGAGATTTAGTGATTTGTCCAAGAGTTCTCAGACAGTTAGTAGTAGAGCTTGGATCCAAACTTGTATCTATTTCAATTCAGAGCCTGTGCCTTTAGCTATCTGTTATATTGCCTCACATGATGTCAGTGAAAATACCTAATCCTGTACTTGGCAGGCTTTAATGACTATACTGAAATCATTTTATTGTGCATGTGTTATCCAGTCTCTGCTTGACTATCTCCAGGGGTGAGAAAATCATCCCATCCTCAAGCAGCTCTGTTTCTTATAGAACAGCTTCTGTTGTTACATTTTTCTCATGTGTAATTGAATAGTATGTCTTTTGATTACTCCTATAATGTTTGGCTTTCTGGATTTACACAGGATAAGTCTCTTATATATGAAAGAAAGTCTTCTTTAGCTTTTTTCTTTGCCAAGGTCAACACTCTCAGGTTTTTTTTAAGCTATTTAAGAAATAAAATTATTTCACATTTTGGTGCTTTTCTTTGGATGCACTCCAAATGATTAGTATACTGCTGAGACAATTACAGCTGGAAGTAAATAATACCACAAGTAGGATACTAATAACAGTAATAATACCTACCCTTTATAGAGGTCTTATTATGTTGCATGAATAGTGCTAAGTCTTCTTCATCTCTACAATAACAGTAGATGAAGAAATTGAGGCTTACATAGGTGCTTTTGTCTGTCCCTTCTGCAACTAATAAGTGACCTCTATGCCATAATTTGAACCTAGGTTTGTTTAACTCTAACTCTTTACTGTGCTGCCCTTGACTGGCATAGAATGCAGTATGGCCATGTTACCTCCTATATTCTGGATGTTCTAGTTCTATTAATTTAGTCTGACTGCACTAATCCTGATTGCAGTAATATTGTATTTGGCAGCATATCACTGACTTATATTAAGCTTATATTCAACTGAAACCTACAAATCTTAATAAGATGTTAAATTTTCAAGCTTCTGTCTGATCTGGTCTTCCCATCTTATATAAATAACTTTCAGTATAAATGCAGTACTTTGTGTTCATGTCTTCACCCTACATTTTGGAGATTTCACCCTTAGTTTCTAGGGTCCCAAGGTAATTTTGAATTTTGAGTCTACATCTATGATATTAACTATTTTCCTAGACCCGTGGCCTTATACATCTTTGATAAGCATCCTTGCTTTGTGTTTATCTAGTCTTTAGTACAATTTCAAACAGATTAGGGTTGAATAAAGAGTCTATAGAGAGTTTGACCAAGATGGTGGAGTAGGAAGACCCTGAAGTCACCTCCTCTCATGAGCACACCAAAATTACAACTATATACGGAGCAACTGTTGATGAGAAAGACTAGAATCTAACAGAAAAGAAAGATCTTCTACAACTAAAGATATAAAGAAAGAACCACAATAAGGTGGGCAGGAGGGGTGGAGTTGTGGTATAGTCAAGACTCATCCATACCCCTGGTTGGGTGACCCATAATGGGGAGGATAATTAAAATTGCAGAGATTCTTCCCAAAGAGCCATGGGTCTGAGCCCTACAGCAGCCTCCCCTGCCTGAGGGTCCTGTACTAGGAAATGAACCCCCAGAATGTTTGGCTTTGAAGGCCAGCAGGGCTTACTTTCAGGAGACCAAGAGGGTTGCGGGGGATAGAAACTCCACTCTTAAAGGGCACATGCAATATCCCACACCCTCCAGGACCTAGGGCAGAAACAGTAATTTGAAAGGAGCCTGGGTCAGAGCCACCTCCTCATCTTGGAGAGCCTCTTGGTGAGGCAGGAGGCAACTGGAGCTCACCCTGGGGACATATACACTGACAGAAGCCATTTTGGGGAGCTCATTATACCATATGGACATTAGAGCTGGCAAGCGCCATTTGGAATTCTCCTTTTAGCTTATTAGCACTGGGACCTGGCCCCACTCCCAGCCTATTGGTACCAGTACTGGAATGCCTCAGGCCAAGCAACTAGCTGGGCAGGGACACAGCCCCACCCACCAGCAAGCAGGCTGCCTTAAGATTTCCTGAGGCCACATCCGCCAGAGGGCTGAGGACTGGGCCCCACATACCCTTGTTGCAAGCACTAACCTTGGGACACACAGGGCCCTGTAACCAGAGACCTCGGGACCCAGCTCTGCCAATCAGTGGGCCAACACTAGCCCCAGGTCCACTGAAGCCCTGCAGCCTGTGTGACAAGACCCAGCTCACTCACCAGCAGGCTGGCATAAGCTTTGGGACACTCTGAGCTGTGCAACCAACCCCACCCACCAGTGGGCCAACACCAACTCCAGGACCTCCAGGACCCTGTTGCCAGATATCTTGGACATGGCTCCATCTACCAGTGAGCCAACATTAGCCCCAAAACTCCCAGGGCCTCGGCCCCACACATCAGTGGGCTGACACCAGCTCTAGGACCCCTGCGTTCAGCAGCCAGAGACCCCAGAACCCGGCTCTGCCTGCCAGTGGGCTGGCTTTAGCCCCAGAACCCAGCTTCACCCACTGATGGGCAAGCACCAGCTCCAGGATCCCCTAGGCCCTAACTCCACTCACCAGTGGGTAGACACCAGTCCCAGGACCACCACAGCCTTGCAGCCTGCTGTACCAGGACTGAACCTCCCCACCAGCCAGCCAACCCTAGCTCTGAGACACCTACCGCTCCTTGGCCAGTTGTCCTAGGGTCTGGCCTCACTCACCAACAGGCCAATACAAGCTTTGAGATGCCCTGGACCCCTCAGCTAGCTGCATCAGGATCTGGCTGCTCGCCAGTGAGCCGACACCAATGCTGGGATCCCCTGGGCCCTGTAGCCAGAGATCTTGGGACTCAGCTCTGCCCACCAGTAAGCCAGCAGTAACCCCTGGACCCCTTGTGCCCTGACCCCATCAACCAGCAGGCTGACACCAGCCCTGGGATCTTCTGGGCCCCAGCCCCACCCACTCCTCAGCCAACCACTTCATGATCCAGCCCCACTCATCAGCAGGCCAACACCTGTTTTGGGACATCCTAGAACCTGCAGCCAATTGTGTCAGGATCTAGTGCCACCCACTGGCAGACCAGCACTAGATCTAGGAATCCAGGTCCCACAACACCAACTTCAGAACCTGGCTCTGCCCACCAATGTGCCAGCACTTGCCCCAGGACCCCCCAAGTTTCCACAGACAGCCACCTTGTGACCCAGCCCCTCAACCAGTAGCTAGCAACCTCCATACAAGGCAGGGCCTGGCAACCAACTGAACTGGGGTCAGCTATGCCTATCAGACTGCCCACAGTAGTCAGCCCTACCACAACAGAAAGACCCATGCAGCCCACATAGGGAGCATGCCTAGAGCATATGGCTCTCGTGACCAGAGGGGAGTATGCTGCTGGGATGCACAGGATGTCTCTTACAAAAGGCCACTTCTCCAAGGTCGGGAAATGTAACCAACCCACCAGATATATACAAACAAAAACAGCAAATTTAAGCACAATGAGGCAACAGGAACAAGTTCCAAATGAAAGAACAAAGTAAGACCCCAGAAGAACTAAGTGAAGTGGAGGTAGGCAGTATATCCAATAAAGAGTTCAAGGTAATGATTGTAAAGATGATCAAAGAGCTTGGGAGAAGAATGGATCAATACTGTGAGAAGTTAGAAGTTTTAAATAGAGAGTTAGAAAATATAAAGATGAACCAAACAGAGATGAAGACTACAATAACTGAGATTTAAAAATACACTAGAAGGGGGCTTCCTAGGTGGCGCAGTGGTTGAGAATCTGCCTGCCAATGCAGGGGACACGGGTTTGATCCCTGCTCCGGGAAGGTCCCACATGCCGCAGAGCAACTAAGCCCGTGTGCCACAACTACTGAGCCTACGTTTTAGAGCCTGTGAGCCACAATTACTGAGCCCATGTGCTGCAACTACTGAAGCCCACGCCCCTAGAGCCCATGCTCCACAACGAGAAGCCACGGCAATGATGAGCCCGCGCACCACAACAAAGAGTAGCCCCACTCACCGCAACTAAAAAGAAAGCCCGCGCACAGCAAAAAAGACCCAACACAGTAAATTAAATAAATGAATAAATAAATAAATAAATAAATAAATAAATAAATACACTAGAAGGAGTCAACAGTAGTTTAAATGATACAGAGGAGCAGATTAGTGAGCTGAAAGACAGAGTAGTGGAAATCATTGAAGCTGTACAGAGAAGAAAAAAAAAAAGAAATGAAGACAGTGTAGGAGACCTCTGAGACAACATCAGGCTTATCAACATTTGCCTTGTAGGGGTCCCAGAAGAGAAAAGAGAGAGAAAAAGGCAGAGAGCATATTTGAAGACATAATAGCCGAAAACTTCCCTAACCTGAGAATGGAAACAGACGTCCAGGTCCAGGAAACACAGAGAATCCCAAACAGGATCTACCCAAAAGGACCACACCAAGTCACATTGTAATTAAAATGGCAAAAATTAAAGATAAATAAAGAATATTAAAAGCAGGAAAGGAAAGCAACAAGTTACATACAAGGGAACTCTCATAAAGCTGTCAGCTGACTATTCAGCAGAAACTCTGTAGGCCAGAAGGGAGTGGCACGATATATTTAAAATTATGAAAGGGAAAAACCTGCAACCAAGAATACCTGCCAAAGGTTTCATTCAGATTTGGAGAGATCAAAAGTTTTACAGACATGCAGAGCTAAACAAGTTTAGCACCACAAAATCAACTTTACAAAAATGTTAAAAAGAATTTTCTAAGTGAAAAAGAAAAGGTCATAACTAGAAATGTGAAAATTATGAGAAGAAAAAGCTCACTGGTAAAGGCAGATATACAGTAAGGGTAGTGAGTCAACAACATACAAAACCAAGTAGGAAGATTAAAACACAAAAGTAGTAAAATCGTCTATATCCACTATCAATAGTTAAGTGAAAAACACAAACATGTGGAAGGTAAGCAATATGCTACTAGACAACCAAGGTATCTGAAGAAATCAAAGAAGAAATAAAAAAAATGTCCGGAGACAGGTGAAAATGAAAACACAATGATCCAAAGGAAAGAAGAAAAATCTCAAGGAAACAAACTAACCTTACACCTAATGGAACTAGAAAAAGAAGAACAAACAAAACCCAAATTTAGTAGAAGGAGAGAAATCATAAAGATCAGAGCAGAAATAAATGAAATAGAGACTAAAAAACCAGAGAAGATCAATGGAACTAAGAGCTGGTTTTTCAAAAAGATAAACAAAATTAATGAGCTTTTAGCTAGACTCATCAAGAAAAAAAGGAGAGAGGGCCCAAATCAGTAAAACTAGGAATGAAAAAGAAGTTATAACTGACACGACAGAAATACAGAGGATCATAAGAAATTGCTATGAACATCTATACACCAATAAAATGGGCAACATAGAAGAAATGGACAAATTTCTAGAAATGTACAATCTCCCAACTGAATCAGGAAGAAGTAGAAAATACGAGCAGACCAATTACCAGTAATGAAATTGAATCAGTAATAAAAAGTTCAAGACCAGATAGCTTCATAGGTGAATTCTACCAAACATTTAAATGAGTTAACACCTATCCTGAAACTATTCCAAAAAAATTGCAGAGGAGGGAACACTTCTGAACTTATTCTACGAGGCCAGCATCACACTAAAACCAAAACCGGACAAAGAAAGAAAATTATGATAGCTAACTGTATGAACATAAATGCAGAAACCCTCAACAAAATATTAGCTAACTGAATCCAACAATACATTAAAGGATCATACACTATTATCAAGTGGGATTTATCCCAGGGATGCAACGTTTTTTTAGTACTCGCAAATCAATCTATGTGATACATCGCAGCAACAAACTGAAGAATAAAAGCCATATGGTCATCTCAATAGATGCAGAAAATGCTTTTGATAAAGTTCAGCATCCACTTATGGTAAAAAATCTCTAGATAGTGGGCATAGAGGGAACATACCTCAACACAATGAAGGCCATTTATGACAAATCCATAGTTAACATCATGTTCAGTGGTGAAAAGCTGAACGCATTTCCTCTATAATGAGGAACAAGACAAGGATGTTTACTCTCACTGCTTCTTTTTAACATAGTTTTGGAAGTCCTATCCAAAGCAATCAGAGAAGGAAAAGAAGTAAAAGGAATCTAAATTGGAAAGGAAGAAATAACACTGTCACTGTTTGCAGATGACATAATATTGTACATAGAAAATCCTAAAGACACCACCAGAAAACTGTTAGAGCTCATCAATGAATTTGGTAAAGTTGTGGGATACAAAATTGATATACAGATATTTGTTACATTTCTGTACAACAATGAACTATCAGAAGGAGAAACTAAGGAAACAGTCCCATTTACAATCACATCAAAAATAATAAAATACTTAGGAAGAAACCTACCTAAGACCTGTACTCAGAAAACGATAAGCACTGGTGTAAGAAATTGAAGATAACACAAACAGATTAAAGGATATTTCATGTTCATTAATTGGAAGAATCAATATTGTTAAAATGACCATACTACCCCAGGCAATCTATAGATTCAGCGCAATCCCTATAAAAATACCAATGGCATTTTTCCACCGAACTAGAACACAATTTTAAAATTTGTATGGAAACACAAAAGATCCTGAATAGCCAAAGCAGTGTTAAGAAGAACAGATTCAGAGGTACTATGCCCTAACTTCAGACTACTGCAAAGCTACAAGTGATCAAAACAGAACGGTACTGGCACACAAACAGACACTTAAGTCCATGGAACAGAATAGAGAGCCCAGAAATAAACCCACACACTTATGGTCAATTAATTTATGACAAAAGAGGCAAGAATATTCAATGGGGAAAAAAGTCTCTTCAATAAGTGGTGCTGGGAAAACTGGACAGCTACATTCAAAAGAATCAAACTGGACTACTTTCTCATACGATATACAAAAATAAATCCAAAATGGGTTAAAGACTTAAATGTAAGAATGAAAACCATGAAACTCCTAGAAGAAGACATAGGCAGAACACTCGTTGACATAAATTATGGCAATATTTTTTTGATCTATCTAAGATAAAGGGAAACAAAAGCAGAAATAAATAAATGGACTTAAAAACTTTTGCACAGCAAACCATCGCCAAAATGAAAAGACAATCTACTGAATGGGAAAAAAAGTTTGTAAATCATATGACCAATATATATATATATCTGTCACATCTTTATCCATTCATCTGTTAATGGATCAGTGGACTATTAGCCATAAAAGATGAAATATTACCATTTGTAACAACATGGATGGACCTGGAGGGTATTATGCTTAGTGAAATAAGCCAGAGAAAGGCAAATACTATATGTTATCACTTATATGTGGAATAATATAAAATATGAAACAAAAGAACGAATATAACAAAACAGAAAAAGACACAGATATAGAGAACAAATTAGTGATTACCAGAACGTGGGGGGCGGGCAAAATAGGGATAAGGGATAGAGAGGTATAAGCTACCATGTATAAAATAAATTAAGCCACAAGGATATATTGGACAACACAGGTAATATAGCCAATATTTTATAATAACTTTAAAAGGAGTGTAATCTATAAAAATATTGAATCATGATTTTGTAGACCTGAAATGAATATAATATTGTAAATCAACTATATGTCAATAAAAAAGGAGTCTATGTTGCAAATCTATGTTTTCCCCAAACATTATTGGGATGTACTTTTTTTAAAGTCTAGGACATATGTTAGGCTGTGCCCATTGTTTTCTTTTACTATTCTTTTTTTTTTGTTGTTCTATTTTGCATTCTTTTTTTTATTTTTTTTTATTATTATTTTTTTTTGGGGGGTACAGCAGGTTCAATCAACTGTTTTTATACACATATCCCCATATTCCCTCCCTTCCTTGACGCCCCCCCCCTCGAGTCCCCCCCACCCTCCCTGCCCCAGTCCTCTAAGGCATCTTCCATCCTTGAGTTGGACTCCCTTTGTTATACAACAACTTCCCACTGACTGTTTTACAGTTGGTAGTATATATATGTCTGTGCTACTCTCTCGCTTCTTCTCAGTTTCCCCTTCACCCCCCGCCCCCTCCCATACCTCGAGTTCTCCAGTCCATTCTCTGTATCTGCATCCTTGTTCTTGTCACTGAGTTCATCAGTACCATTTTTAGATTCCATATATGTGAGTTAGCATACAATATTTGTCCTTCTCTTTCTGACTTACTTCACTATGTATGACAGATTGTAGTTCTATCCACCTCATTACATATAGCTCCATCTCATCCCTTTTTATAGCTGAGTAATATTCCATTGTATATATATGCCATATCTTCTGTATCCATTCATTTGTTGATGGGCATTTAGGTTACTTTCATGTCCTGGTTATTGTAAATAGTGCTGCAATAAACATTATGGTACAAGTTTCTTTTGGGATTATGGTTTTCTTTGGGTATATGCCCAGGAGTGGGATTACTGGATCATATGGTAGTTCTATGTGTAGTTTTTTAAGGAACCTCCAAATTGTTTTCCATAGTGGCTGTACCAACTTACAGTCCCACCAACAGTGCAGGAGAGTTCCCGTTTCTCCACACCCTCTCCAACATTTGTTGTTTCCAGACTTTGTGATGATGGCCATTCTGATTGGTGTGAGGTGATACCTCATTGTGGCTTTGACTTGCATTTCTCTGATGATGAGTGATGTTGAGCATCTTTTCATGTGTTTGTTGGCCATCTGGATGTCTTCTTTGGAGAAATGTCTATTTAGGTCTTCTGCCCATTTGTGGATTGGGTTATTTGCTTTTTTGGTATGAAGCTGCATGAGCTGCTTGTATATTTTGGAGGTTAATCCTTTGTCCGTTGTTTCATAGGCAATTATTTTTTCCCATTCTGAGGGTTGCCTTTTAGTCTTGTTTATGGTTTCTTTCGCTGTGCAAAAGCTTTTAAGTTTCATGAGGTCCCATTTGTTTATTCTTGATTTTATTTCCCTGATTCTAGGAGGTGGGTCAAAAAGGATGTTGCTTTGATGTATGTCAAAGAGTGTTCTGCCTATGTTTTCCTCTAGGAGTTTTATCGTGTCTGGCCTTACATGTAGGTCTTTAATCCATTTGGAGTTTATTTTTGCGTATGGTGTTAGGAAGTGTTCTCATTTCATTCTTTTCCATGTTGCTGTCCAATTTTCCCAGCACCACTTATTGAAGAGGCTGTCTTTTTTCCATTGTATACTCGTGCCTCCTTTGTCAAAGATAAGGTGCCCATATGTGTTTGGGCTTACTTCTGAGTTCTCTATTCTATTCCATTGATCTTCCTTTCTATTTTTGTGCCAGTACCATACTGTCTTGATCACTATGGCCTTGTAGTATAGTTTGAAGTCAGGAAGCCTGATTCCTCCAACTCCATTTTTCCTTCTCAAGATGGCTTTGGCTCTTCGGGGTCTTTTGCGTTTCCATATAAATCGTAAGATTTCTTGCTCTAGTTCTGTGAAAAATGCCATTGGTAATCTGATCGGGATTGCATTGAATCTGTAAATTGCTTTAGGTAGTACAGTCATTTTCACGATGTTGATTCTTCCAATCCAGGAACATGGTATGTCCCTCCATCTGTTTGTGTTGTCTTTGATTTCTTTCATCAATGTCTTAAAGTTTTCTGCATACAGATCTTTTGCCTCCTTAGGCAGATTTATTCCTAGGTATTTTATTCTTTTGGTTGCAATGGTGAATGGGAGAGTTTCCTTAATTTCTCTTTCTGCTCTTCCATTGTTAGTGCATAGGAATGCAAGAGATTTCTGTGCATTAATTTTGTATCCTGCTACTTTACTAAACTCATCAATTAGTGCTAGCAGTTTTCTGGTAGAGTCTTTAGGGTTTTCTATTTATAATATCATGTCATCTGCAAAGAGTGACAATTTTACTTCTTCTTTTCCAATTTGGATTCCTTTAATTTCTTTTTCTTCTCTGATTGCTGTGGCTAACACTTCCAAAACTATGTTGAATAACAGTGGTGAGAGTGGACACCCTTGTCTTGTTCCTGTTCTTAGAGGGAATTCTTCCAGTTTTTCTCCATTGAGAACAATGTTGACTTTTGGTTTGTCATATATGGCTTTTATTCTGTTGAGGTAATTTCCTTCTATGCCCATTTTCTGGAGAGCTTTTATCATAAATGGATGTTGAACTTTGTGAAAAGCTTTTTCTGCATCTATTGAAATGATCATATGGTTTTTATCCTTCAATTTGTTGATATGATGTATCACGTTGATTGATTTGCGTATATGGAAGAATCCTTGCATTCCAGGGATAAACCCCACTTGATCGTGGTGTATGATTTTTTTAATGTGCTGTTGCAGTCTGTTAGCTAGTATTTTGTTGAGGATTTTTGCATCTATATTCATCAGTGATATTGGTCTGTAGTTTTCTTTTTTTGTGACATCTTTGCCTGGTTTTGGTATCAGGGTGATGGTAGCCTCGTAGAATGAGTTTGGGAGTGCTCCACCTTCTGCAATATTTTGGAAGAGTTTGAGAAGGATAGGTGTTAACTCTTCTCGAAATGTTTGATAGAATTCACCTGTGAATCCATCTGGTCCTGGGCTTTTGTGTGTTGGGAGATTTTTAATCACTGCCTCAATTTCTGTACTTGTGATTGTTCTGTTCATGGTTTCTATTTCTTCCTGGTTCAGTCTTGGAAGATTGTATTTTTCTAAGAATGTATCCCTTTCTTCCAGGTTATCCAATTGATTGGCATATAGTTGCTTGTAGTAGTCTCTCATGATGTTTTGTATTTCTGAGGTGTCCATTGTGACTTCTCCTTTTTCATTTCTAATTCTGTTGATTTGCATCTTCTCCCTTTTTTTCTTGATGAGTCTGACTAATGGTTTATCAATTTTGTTAATCTTCTCAAAGAACCAGCTTTTAGTTTCATTTATTTTTCTTATGGTTTCCTTCCTTTCTTTTTCATTTATTTCTGCTCTGATCTTTATGATTTCTTTCCTTCTGCTCACTTTGGGGTTTCTTTGTTCTTCTTTCTCTAGTTGTTTTAGGTGTAAGGTTAGGTTGTTTATTCGATCATTTTCTTGTTTCTTAAGGTAGGACTGTATTGCTATAAACTTCCCTCTTAGAACTGCTTTTGCTGCATCCCATAGGTTTTGGGTTGTTGTGTTTTTGTTGTCATTTGTTTCTAGATATTTTTTGATTTCCTCTTTGATTTCTGTAGTGATTCCTTGGTTGTTTAAGAGTGAATTGTTTAGCCTCCACGTGTTTGTATTTTTTGCAGTTTTTTTCCTGTAATTGATATCTAGTCTCATGGCGTTGTGGTCTGAGAAGATGCTTGATATGATTTCAATTTTCTTGAATTTGCTGAGGTTTGATTTGTGACCCAAGATGTGATCTATCCTGGAAAATGTTCCGTGTGCACTTGAGCAGAAAGTGTATTCTGTTGTTTTTGGATGGAATGTCCTATAAATATCAATTAAGTCGAGATGGTCTAATGTGTCATTTAAAGCTTGTGTGTCTTTATTTATTTTCTGTTTGGATGATCTGTCCATTGATGTAAGTGGGGTGTTCAAGTCTCCCACTATTATCGTGTTACTGTTGATGTCTCCTTTTATAGCTGTTAGCATTTGCCTTATGTATTGAGGTGCTCCTATATTGGGGGCATAGATATTTACCATTGTGATATGTTCTTCTTGGATGGATCCCTTGATCATTATGTAGTGCCCTTCCTTGTCTCTTTTAATAGTCTTTACTTTCAAGTCTAATTTGTCTGATATGAGTATTGCTACTCCAGCTTTCTTTTGACTTCCATTTGCATGGAATATCTTTTTCCATCCCTTCACTTTCAGTCTATATGTATCCCTTGGTCTGAAGTGGGTTTCTTGTAGGCAGCATATAGAAGGGTCTTGTTTTTGTATCCATTCAGCCAGTCTGTGTCTTTTGGTTGGAGCATTTAGTCCATTTACATTTAAAGTGATTATTGACATGTGTGTTCCAATTACCATTTTCTTAATTGTTTTGGGTTTGTATTTGTAGGTGTTTTCCTTTTCTTGTGTTTCCTACTTAGAGAAGTTCCTTTAGCACTTGTTGTAAGGCTGGTTTGGTGGTGCTGAATTCTCTTACCTTTTGCTTGTCTGGAAAGCTTTTGATTTCTCCCTCAAATCTGAATGAGATTCTTGCTGGGTAGAGTATTCTTGGCTGTAGGTTTCTCTCTTTCAGGACTTTCAGTATATCCTGCCATTCCCTTCTGGCCTGCAGAGTTTCTGTAGAAAGGTCAGCTGTTATCCTGATGGGTTTTCCCTTATATGTTGTTTGTTGCTTTTCTCTTGCTGCTTTTAATATTTTTTCTTTGTGTTTAATTGTCGTTAGTTTGATTAATAGGTGTCTTGGTGTATTTCTCCTTGGGTTTATTCTGTATGGGACTCTCTGTGCTTCTTGGACTTGGTGAATTATTTCCTTTCCCATGTTGGGGAAGTTTTCCACTAGAACCTCTTCAAAGATTTTCTCAGACCCTTTCTTGTTTTCTTCTTCTTCTGGGATGCCTATAATTCGAATGTTGGTACGTTTAAGGTTATCACTGAGGTCTCTGAGACTGTCTTCTAGTCTTTTTATTCTTTTTTCTTTTTCCTGCTCTGTGGCGTTTATTTCTCCCATGCTATCTTCCAACTCACTTATTCGTTCTTCTGCCTCAGTCATTCTGCTGGTTATAGCATCTAGAGTATTTTTAATTTCAGTTATTTTGTTATCCATTGCTGTTTGTTTTTCTGAGTTCTTATGAACTGTTTCTTGTACTTTCTCTATTTTGTTATCGAGATTTTGTATCATTTTTACTATCATTACTCTAAATTCTTTTTCAGGCATTTTTCCTATTTCCTCCTCATTTATTTGGTCTTGTGGGTTTTTTTCCTGCTCCTTTGCCTGCATGGTGTTTCTTTGTTTCCTCATGGTTGTCCAAGCTTTTGGGGTTGCTTGTCCTGGTGATAGAGGTGTTTCTAGAAGACTGTCCAAGCCTCAGACTAATGTCCAAGTATTGGATTAAACGAATATCCAGTCTAGGAAACACATACATGTATAAGACACACAATTATTGAATCCGTTAGGACATAAGGCTCTAGAAAGACCTGACAGAACCCCAGTGTGCTATCAGATATTCAAAGAGAAACCCAGCAGAAATTGACAACTGAAACAGAACAAATCAGAGACAAAAGCAAAAGCAAACAAACAACAAATAACACCCTACACATACAAACATCAATCCAGGGAGATTTTGTAAGCTAGGATCAAATATAGAAAAGAGCTGGAGTACCACCAGAGAGAATGGAGATTCTCAGAATGTAATTAGACAACTGTACTAAGAACTAAGATAAAGACAAAAGCCTAATATTAATACCAAGGCAGTGCATCATCTGGAGAATAGAGCAAGGAGTCTGAGCAGACCGATAGTGTTGCTTATAAGTATGTTAAGATAAAATAAACTTAAAATGGCTGGAAGAAAGGGGAACAGAAGAGCGTAATGTGGTTGGAAATATGCAAAGAAAAAGAAAGGAATAGAAGTGTATAAAAGAAAGGGATGAAAGGAAAGTATGAAAGATATTTTGTCCGTACTACCAAAAACTTAGCTAGATATAGAAGTATATAAAAAGGCAAAAAAAAAAAAAAAAAAAAGAATAAAAAAATCCTTAAAAAATTATGTTGTAAAACTTGTAGATCCCTTAGGGCTAAGATCGTATTTAATAAATCAAAAAAAAAAAAAAAAAAAAAAAAAAAAAAAAAGAGAGAGAGAAAGAAAAAAAAAAAAAATCCAGAACTGATCCCAGAATGGACCAATTCAATAGGTATTGATACTACTATTTTTGTGTCCTTAGCGTCTCAGCTGTAAGTGTCCTTCTCCTTGCCTTGGTTTTTTTTTTTTTGCTTTATTCTGTGACCAGCAGAGGTTCCTTTATTGTTCGTCTGTAAGCCTCAGTGTGTGGGGAGGGAGAGGGTACAATAGTGGCTCCTTCTCCTGGTAGTGAGTGAGCAGTGGCGCACTGTTGTTTCAGTCAGGCTTGGAGGTGCCTGTTGCAGAGGGCGCTGGTGGCTCAGGCGTACACAGAAAGTCTTAGAGTTGGGCCTCTCTCGGGGTTTTTTCTTTTTGATGCTGGTTTTTTTTTTTCTCTTGGCAGCCTCCCTGCTGCTGGCATTGCAAGGAGTTTTAATCTAGCCCCGCCCGAGTGCCTGAGGGTGCTTGTTATCCCTGAGCGCCTTAGGTGGCCCGCAGGGCGTCTCTCCACTGCCTGTTGCAGAGGAGCCGAAAGAGAGGGAGAGGCTATGCGCGCGGCTCCTCCCCCCAGCCCGGGAGCCTGCAGCCTCCAGCCACCATCATGGCAGGGCAGCTCTCAGGGACTGGCACTCCTCTCCGCGGACCTCCTCCCTCCTGTCCTCTCGGTCCGTCACCCTACCGGCAACAATGTTTCTCACCCTGAACCAGCTCTCTGGTTCCCACGCTCCCGCTCCTGGACCCTCTGTTCAGCCGCGGATCGATGTCTCGGTCCGGGAACGCTGAGCTGCGCTGCGGACCCTCTGTATGTTTCTCACTCCCTCCCGTCTGCCACAGCTCCGCCGCTTCACCCTCTTTGAGCCCTCGTAGATGCCTCCCTACCGGCTATGTCGGGCTCCCCGCAGCCCTTTCTGGTGTCCGAGGCCGTCTGCTGGTGTTCAGCTGGTTCTCTGTGGGAATGACTGCATCCTTCCGTGCATTCCCAATGCATCTGTGGAGAGGGATGCACTCCACATCTCTCTACTTCGCCGCCATCTTTTTCTCCTACTATTCTTAATATTAAGGTAATTTGTTCACTTTATTTCAAGGTTCTGGCTTAAATGACACTGAGGATATCAGTTATAATTATTGCTTCTTCTGCCTTCTGAGCAATACGTTTGTTAGGAAATAGAGAGTTTAGTGGGTAGTCTACTCTTTGAATTAGACTTCTATCAGAAGATATTAGGATTATTGAAACCCCTCTTTCCTCTTTACAGTGTATTTTGGTACAAATTTTGTAATGTTTTTTGGGAAAGTATCATCCATATTTCTTTCCTGGATAGATCAGCTGTGGTATGCTACTATATAGTATAAAAAGGTTTTCTTTTTTGTTCCTTAGTTTTATTGTTTGCCATACTTTACTAAGTTCATGAGTTTCTCTATAGGAGTAACTTCTGGAAAGATCAGTGGATTTGGTTTTGAAAATTGCTGGATTTGGGGACTGACCATGTGTGTACTTGAGCAAGTCACTTAAGCTTTGTGGACCTCGGTTTTTCCATATATAGATTAGAGATACTAATATTACTCATTATCATTTAGGATTACAAAACAGATTAGGATTTAAAAAATAGATCACCATTAATGGTTTATACAAATAGTGCCTTTATGTTGCATAACAAGAAACAAAAGATAGGCCATGTATCACAAATATGGTAGCTCAGTAATGACATTGGTGACTAAGCTCTTCCCATCTTCCTGTTCACCATTTTTAGTCCGTAAGACCTTTGCCCTCTTGCTTCTTGATTCATTGACACAAAATGACTACTATAACTTTATGTTTCAGGCATAAAGAATAGGGAGGACCAAAAGGCTAAAGCTGGTTTTCTCTTAGCGAAGTTCTATCTTTTAATTTGGCCAGGGAAGTCCCCCTAGGGATGTGTGCCTGCAGCTCATTGGCCAGAAGCATGTTACGTGGCCACTTTTGGCTTCAAGAAAGCTGGGGAATTATATATTTTAGCTCTTCAGTCTCTATATTAGAGGAAGGCAAAGGAGAAGGAATTGTGTTCAGGATTTGGGTCAGCTAGTCAACAATGTCTGCTTTCATTGATGGTTGGAAGGATTCAATTATACACTGTGTTTAAAAATTTTATAGAGTGTAATTTAAATAAATGTAAACTATAGTTATTATTCCTCTTACCTTCTATTGATGATCTTATAAAGTAGAGTGTATTCTTGACTTTAGCCTAATTTTGTATTCAAGGTGCAGAAAATCTGCGAGATTAGTTACTTACTTGATTATTAAATGAGTTTAACTTATTGCCTACATCCTAGAAATTAGTGTAAATATGTTTAGGCATAGATATTGCATTATTTCCAACCAGCTACTGTATTTTTATCTGAGAATGAGCGAGGACCGTTCTCACATTCGGCTAATCTTTGTGAACCACACATCCTAATGCTCAATTGTCATGAGTTTGTTTTATATCTGAGCTTCTCTTTTAGGGCCCTTTTGATGTGTTTGAAAATCTTTTGCACAGAATGATGATCCACCCTTCGTGTCACATGCGCTATTTTCTCTTAGGTGTCATTAATATTGCTTAAAGAGCCAAATCTTTCCTATTGGTGCCATTGACATGGGGATCAGTTTTTCTTTTCCAAAGGCATAGGTGTCAACAGTGGCAGAGCAGATTTTTTTTTTAGCATTTTTTTCCCTAAAATCCTTCAGTTTGTTGTGTAAAACTTCAAAGTTTCTAGAGTTGTCATTCAGATCGCTGCTGATAATATCATTTGTTCCTATGATAATCAGCTGAGTTATCTTTTAATTTATAAAAATAAACAAATTACTTCAGGGCATAAAAGGTCCCTGCTTATTGGGAAGCATTTTAGATGAATGTTTGTTTTTGAGAAGGGCTATTTTCTGGAGAATACATATGCTTTGAGTGAAAATCATACTGAAGTGTGAAAGGCAGCCTATTACTAGTAGCAAAATAATTGGGAAAGAAGCATATCTGCAAAGTGACTTTAGCCCTACTCTTGCTTTCTTCATTGACCCACAAAGCACTTTATATACTTATATATATTTAAAGGACAGTTACTGAATCTGATTTTACTCAGAGTTACAAGAAAAATAGTAGTAGAAATCCTTAGCAGCTATCCCACAGAATGGCAGCTTTCATTTGAGCTGAACAGGCTGGCTGGGGGGTAAATTTGAAAACAGGCCAAGTATCCTGAATATACATGCTGCTGCTATCACCCAGTCCTACAGCCTGAAGTAGAGGGAATGACCTTCACAGTCACTAGTATTCAGACAAAGTTGTATTATTTTTCCCCGTAGTAAAAGATACCAAGAAAAGGCCCCAGGAGGTAAAAGAGTCCTGGAGGTGAGCTGAGAAGGGGAACAGAGGAGTAAGAATCTTAAACGATGTCAGAGAAAGCTAAGAATTAGCAATCTGCGAAGAATTTGGAAATGACCAGAGAAACTTATAGGATGCATCATGAAATAGGAGACCCTTCAGGTTTATTATTTTTGAATCTCTTCATTTTGATGAAAATGCTGGTAGTTTATAAATTCTGTCATTTTGGGTGAAACAGGACTTTGATGTGTATATGATTTTTGTTTTGTTTTTTTGTTTTTGCTGCCTGCCTTCTTTGTTTCTTTTTTTAGACATTGTTCGAAGTGATGTTGCCTTGGATAAACAGAAAGGCTGCAAGATTGCCCAGCACCCTGATATTATGCTGGAACTCCAAAGGGAAAAGGCAGCTCAGATGCATCTGATTCTTCTAAAGGAGCAGTTCTCCAATACTTATAGTAACCTCATATTAACAGGTAAGGCTATTGGTGTCGGCTGGAATCTTAGAGCATGGTAAATTGATGGTCTCCGTCAGTTAGCAGCTTGATGCTTAGGAGACACTAAAGTGGGATTCAGATGAGCTACATCTGTCTGTCTCTTCCCACTATCCTTTTTTAAAATTGTGATGACTTGTATTCATATAAAAATATTTATTATATTTTGCAGATGTAGTTTGGCTTGAGGTTATGGGCGGTTTAGCATGTGTGTTCTCAAAAGAGAGAACCAATGAAAACCTAATGAAGCCTTGTAAAAATATGAATTTTTAGATGTGTGCCAGTAGATTTGAGAGAATTACTAAATTTGGTGTCCAAGAAGCAGCTATTTTCCTCTTTCTGTGTATGCCCTTTCTATGAACCCAGTGAATATAAAGATGAAATGTAAAAGAGATAATGATCCACAGGCAGAGCTGAGAATGTTCTATTCTTGGTGGAGTTTGAAAATATCTAGGGAATTTGATTTTCTTTTTAAGAGCAAAGAGGCTATGAGACTGAGCCATACTCCCTTACATCCTTGGTTCTAGGAGGGAAGTGAATATATGTGAGCTTAAAGGAGAAACAGCTTTTTGCAGGGCTGCTGCAAACTTTGCTGGTAAAGAGCATGTGAGTTGCATGCCTTTGTCAAACTTTGGAAAAATTCTAATAGCCCACTCTAATGTGAGAATCATGAAGGACTTGGATGAACTAAGAAAAGCAGTCCGAGTTACCTCCATTTTCTTAAAAGCATGCAAGGTAAATCTGTATTATATTGATTCAAATAAACTTTAATAAATCACAGTGTGTGTTTCCCCTTGCTTATGAATATTACAGAAATAAAAGGATTGAATGTCGGACAGGCTATGAACATCTCACATTTATTTCTGTAAACTCCAAGTTAGGAAAATTTAAAAATTTTTTACAGGCTTCCTGGCATTTCACCAGAAATTGATGAGTGGCAACTAAGTTGTTTTGCTTTTGAAAAAGCACAAGCCTTTTCCAACTTTTCTTCTTGTACCTGGTGGAAAACACAACAGCATAAGATGAAAGCCAGATTTAAATGTGGCTTTGGAGAGCAGAGAAGAGGATTATGGTTTTCATAAGTATAGGCCCTATTTTTTGTTCTTTGATAGGTCATTAAGGAGGGAAAACTTAAAAGTGATTTATGGCTAATAAATCCTAAATTGGTTAGTGAAACTGTGTTTAAGTTTAGATGTTTGGGAAGAACATATTTTTCTCCAAACTTCTTCAGTCTACCTCAAATGTACAAATGTACATGTATGTAGTATTTCCTGATTCAGTTATTGGAAATGCAGTATTTTAAACTATCCTTATTCTAATATTTTAGGCATACATTAGAGAGGTCAGACCCTGTGTTCTTTAATGTGGCATAGAAAGAGCTTAGGGTAATTCTAATCCTTAACTGTGCATCCAGAGTGTGGCTTGAAGGCATATTATCTTTGAAAACACAAGTGCTCTATTGAGTTCAATGGAATCTTTTCTAATTCTCAGTAACATAATCCCTTTGGATGTTTATTCGCAGTTCAAACTGTTGGAGTCAACATTGTCAACTTTTACCCTGACAACTTGCTTACTTTCTTCTAAACAAACTTACCCTAGAGAAGAGCCTCTTTCCTGCTCTCACTTCTCCCAAGCTGCTTCAAAGAGCCCTCAGGCATTTTCCACATTTTTCACCCAAATGCCTGTGCAGAGGTGGTACCTTGCTGCAGACAGAGCATTTGGTGTGCCCTGGTTTGTTTACATGAAAGTTCAAAAGGTTTTGTTTCCAGGTGTTGGGAAGAGATGGAGTCATTTCATTTTAGCACCAAACTATTTTAATATCCTTTAACTAAGTCTTTGATTTTACACAGTGTGGTTTTCTAATTGTTATGAAGTTTAATCCTTGATTTCTTGTATAAATTTTGAGAACATGGTCTCCAGACAGCTAAACATAATATTTAAACATAACTAAACTAACTTTTGTAAATATTTCCCTTTTCGGTGATGAATGTATATTGGTAAGGAGGGTGAGGTTGAAGGGGCAGAGACCTCTCAAATGAAGTGACTTTCTTTACCAACATGTTCAGAACACCTACCCTAGAATTTCTGCTTGGTGATGTTTCACTTATTTTGTATAAGTCTGGCATAATGTTTGAAATATCTGCGATGAAAGTATGTGGGAACAGGATGAGGAAACTGGGCCTCCAAAATCTCAGAAAGAGATCACTTTTTCGTGCATCTGCTCTCCCCTCAACCCCTCTCCCCAGTTATTTACAAGATTTCATGTATATGGGTAGCAGTGTATCATAATTGTTTCCTGTTAGTGGTCAGTTAGTGGTATAGCCGTTATTTTTAAATTGGACAACTAAGATAAGAGTAGAGGAAAAAAATTAATAAAATGATTGAAATGTCAGTGTAGTAAGAAATTAATAAAGTGATGGAAATCGCAGCTGCTTAAAAGCATATTAAAAATGGTGGGTAATGCCTTTTACCTCACAAGCAAGCCCTCATTCTTAGGTGTTCCATCCTTAGCTAATCTGACTGTCAGCATTGAGGTGAGAGGTATGCCTTCATATTCTACATTCTAGCTCATGATCTCTCTTAAACATCCATCTCTCAGATGAGGGCAAATGATATTCTAGCCTTGAGGGCCTTCTGAACATTAATAAAAGGTAAAACAACTCTACAGTCCTAGTGACAACCCAGGTAATGGAAACAAGTAGTTCTCATATCATATTTTAAAAAAGTAGATTGTATTTTTGCATGATATTAAACATGTCTTAATATCTTCATGTGAATGATTTACATGGTATTGGAAGTAATGTTACCCTCACCTAATCTAGAGGGATTTTGAACTAAATTCTTTAAAAAAAAATTTTTTTTTTTTTTGGCTATGTTGGGTCTTCGTTGCTGCCCACGGGCTTTCTCTAGTTGTGGCAAGTGGGGCTACTCTTCCTTGTGGTGCACAGGTTTCTCATTGTGGTGGCTTCTCTTGTTGCGGAGCACAGGCTCTAGGCACATGGGCTTCACTAGTTGTGGCTCACGGGTTCTAGAGTACAGGCTCAGTAGTTGTGGCACACGGGCTTAGTTGCTCTGCGGCATGTGGGATCTTCATGGCCCAGGGATTGAACCCATGTCCCCTGCATTGGCAGGCAGATTCTTAACCACTGCACCACCAGGGAAGCCCCTGAAGTAAATTCTAAGGTTATGTGAAGGTGATGGAGGATTCCAGGAGAACATCAATGATAGAACTATTTGAAATATGCTGCACTTTTTCACACTGACTCACCAACACATGCATGTAATCTTGTCCTGTAGCTTCTTGAATCTGAGCATAATAAATGTCACTGTGCTTGTTACTCAAGGAGTGATAAATGAAAGGGAGGGCTTGGTAGGTGACTTTAAGGAAGAACAGGGATCATGTCTTCTGTATCTTTGTGCAGGAATTGAACCTGGGCAGCCTGGATGAAAACCAGGAATCCTAATTGCTAGTCCACCAGGGGCTAGAGGCTGGAAGCAAAGTTGCCCTAGTTCTTTCCCCCATTTGAAAGCAAGAATGTTTCAAGGAGGCAAAAACTGTAAAAACAGGTACAAAGTTTATTATTAGAGACACAGCACAATGTATGGGAGAGCACACAGAAGAACAGTTTGTTCGTTTAAGACAGAAGCAAGGCAGAAATACATACCCAGAGAGAAAGGGTATGGGGGTCCTCTCTAATGAGGAGGAGTGCAGTAAGTCAGAAAGTAGGCAGAGATGCACACCTGGACAGGAGTGCCGGCGTCCTGAATGAGGAGCGCCGTAAGGAAGTGATTTAAATCACTTATGTAGGACCTGATTGGTCCTAAGACCCTCCCCAAGATGTGTGCGCAACTTTTTGCTAAGATGGATCCCACCGCAGAGGCCTGTGGGTGTGTGTCCATACACGTTATGGGTTGGCGTCCCCTCCCTTTTTGACCCCCAAAGAGCCTTCCTGCACCTGTGCCAATAGGGAAGTTTTCCTTAACCTCAGGAGTGGGCACCTTATCTCTTTACTTTAGCAGAGCTCAGCTTCTGTCACTAGCTTTCTCCTTGGAGTGTCTGTGTGAGAACAAAGCTTCAGTTTTACTCCACTTGACAAACACCAGCTATCTGGCCCAGGGGCCCATCTATCTCCTTACCTCATCATGATTCTTAATGTGATAAGGCTCTATAAATTTGTTGAAAATGTTCTGCTGTGTACACAATGAATAAACTCACTTGAAGACTTCTTTTTAAGGGTTAATTTGGACATCTATTTAATAACTTTTATAGGTTTGAATTTAGTTATTTGTCTCCCCTCCCCTGGTGAACCCCGCTCTTTTGAGGTGTAAATTGAACTTCTGTGGCAGATGCCTGTACTGTAATCAAATGAAAAACAGAAAATAAAAAGTTAAAAGCCAGCCTTAAGGGACAATACACTTTCTAGGATTTTGTTTAGAACATAAACTCCCAGAAGGCAAGGAATATCATATTTGTGCCACATTCTGCATAGTAAGTAGAACATAGTGAATGATCCTGAAATGAAATCATCTTTTAAAAAATTTGTACTGTGAAATCATGTAGTCAACTCTCATTTCCAGGCAGCCTGAACTATATAGCCATTATAGTTGGATGGCATTACTCAAGATGCTTTCCAAAACTCCTTTATGAGGACTCTTGCCATGTTATATTCTGCTACTTTTGGTTTTGTACCTCTTTTTTCAGTTATTAGATTCCAAAGTAGACTGAGAGTCCTGTGGTTAGCTTTACTCTATGACTGTGGCAAATGAATTGAGCAAAAGAGGCTCATACTTCCCTGTTGTGGCCAATCTGTCTAACTTTAATCGAGGAAAGGACTCAAACAAGTGGTATGAAAATTATTCTTTCAGTTCTCAAAGGACTGTATCCAGATCTGTTTAATTATTGCATTACATTCTGTAGTACTGAATGTAACATACTTTATTTTACCATTTCCCCATTAACGTGTATTAATTTATATATATATATTTACACATTTATTTCTGTAGAATAGATCTCTGAAAGTGGATGTCCGGGTCAAAAGATATGTATTTTTAAATTTTATGAATACAGGTTTATTGAGCTGTAATTTACATTATAGTATAAACAAATTTTAACAAATTAATATATTATAGTCATATAACTGTCATCACCATCAAGATATAGAACATTTCCATCACCCTAAAAATTCTTTTGTCTCCCTTTGCAGTCACTCTCCTTTCCCAACCTCCAGTCCTTAGTTGTGTCTGATCTGATATTTGTCCCTAAATGTCATATCAGTGGAAAAATAAAGTGGTTATATGTGTCTTATTGCTTTCACTTAGCATGATTTTTTTGAGATTCAGTCATCTTGTTGCATATATTAGCAGTTGATTTCTTTTTATTGCTGAGTAATATTTCATGTTAAGAATATTCTACAATTTATTTATCCAATCATCTGCTGATGGACATTGGTTTATTTCTAGCTTTTGGTGATTAGGAATAAAACCACTGTAGACATTTGTTCTCAGATCTTTGTGCTGACATATGTTTTCATTTCTCTCAGGTAGGTACCTAGGAGTGGGATTGCTTGATTTTACAGTGCCTGTTTATGAGAAACTGTCAGACTGTTTTCCAAAGTGGCTGTACTGTCTTGCATTCCACCAACAGTGTGCATGAGTTCTAGATACTCCATATCCTTGCCAATAATTAGTATTGTCTGTCTTTTAAATTTTAGCTATGCTAGTGAATATGTAGTAATAGTATCTTTGGTTTCAATTTGCAGTTCACCTTATGACTAATAATATTAAGCATCTCTTCTTTATTTGCTATCTATATATCTTTTTTGGTGAAGTGTCTATTCAAGCCTTTTGCCCATTTAAAAAAATTAATGACTTTTATTTTCTTACTATTGAGTTTTGAGAGTTCTGTATATATTTTGGGCTACAAGTCCTTTATCTGATGTGTGATTTGCAAATATTTTTTCCTCTGTGACTTGTTCTTTGTATTTCTTAATAGCTTTTTTCAAAGTTCAGAAACTTTAAAATTTGATGAAGTCCAATTTTTCTTTTATGGTTTGCATTTAAATTTTAATGCATTTTGCCAGATAATTGTCAGAAAAATTGTAGCAATTCCCTTTCCCACTAGCTGTGTATGAGAGCAATTATTTCCTATCATTCTCATTAGCTCTGGGTATTACTGAGCTTTTCAATCTTTTCCATTTTAACAGGTGAAACATATTCTCTCATTGTTGCAATTTTCTGGCCATAGCTAGGGCGAGTATATTTTCCCATATTTATTGGTGATTTATATTTTCTGTTTTGTGAAATTACCTGTTCATAGTCTTTGCCTTTTAAAAAAATGGGGTGTTAGTTTGTTTCTTATCAGTTTATTAGTGCTCCCTGTGAATTAGGAGTGTTAATACTTTGTCATATGTATTGCAAAACATTTTCCTCCCTGAGTGTTATTTATTTTTGGTTTAGAGCTTTAATGTTTTACTATGACTGGAATTTATGTTTATATACAGTGTGATGTAAGCATATAACATTATTTTCTTCCACGCAGCTAGCCAGCTTTGCATATACTGTTTTTTTAAAAAATAAAACATTCTTTTGCCACTGAATTGAAACATCATATATGTTATATATTATATTCCCACATATATTTATACCTATTTGTGAACACTACTTTCTCTTATTTTTATATTTTTTATTTCTGTGCTAGTGCTATACTGATTTCATGTCTGGTAAGGCTTATTAACTTTTGTTTTTCTTTTCTAATGTATTTACAGCCATTCTCATATAATTACTTTTTGAAATGAACTTTCATTGTCTCTAGTTAAAGAAAATTCATCACTGGATTTTGATTGGAATTACACTCAATCTATATTCTAGTTTGAGAAGGATTGATATTTTTCTGATGCTGTCTTCCACTTAAGAACATGGTACAGTTCTTTTTACTTGTTCAGTTCTTGTTTTATGTTGTTTGATAATATTTTATAATTTTTCTATACCTTTCTTGTTAAATACATTCTTTAATATTTTATACTTTTGTTGTTGTTGACAGTAAGTTTCTTTCTCTTTATAACTTATTTCCAGTATAAAGAGAAGCTATTGATCAAAGACGAAGGTAGATTTTTCCATTTTCTAAATTTTTGTCTACTGTTTTCCTTTTAATTTCTAAAAACCACTCCAAAATATTGAAAAATAGTAGCGATAGCTGCTTTTCACATGATTTTAATAAAAATGACTTCACTATTTTATGTGTATAAGCATCTGAATATTTATACACTAGAACCAATCCCTTGAAAGATAAAATATACTTTTTTCAAAATTAGAATGACTTTATTATTATTTATCATTATGATAGAGGAAATATATTTTTATTAACATTCTTCTAGGCATCTCTCTATCTGTACACACCCATATACATGTTGTAAATGTATAGGAAACACACACGTATACTTTTTTTTTTAAATCTATTTATTTACTTATTATTTTTTGGGGGGTACACCAAGTTCAATCATCTGTTTTTATACACATATCCCCGTATTCCCTCCCTTCCTTGACTCCCCCCCCCTCGAGTCCCCCCCCACCCTCCCCGCCCCAGTCCTCTAAGGCATCTTCCATCCTCGAGTTGGACTTCCTTTGTTATACAACAACTTCCCACTGACTATCTGTTTTACAGTTGGTAGTATATATATGTCTGTGCTACTCTCTCGCTTCTTCTCAGTTTCCCCTTCACCCCCTGCCCCCTCCCATACCTCGAGTTCTCCAATCCATTCTCTGTATCTGCGTCCTTGTTCTTGTCACTGAGTTCATCTGTACCATTTTTGGATTCCGTATATGTGAGTTAGCATACAATATTTGTCTTTCTCTTTCTGACTTACTTCACTCTGTATGACAGATTGTAGTTCTATCCACCTCATTACATATAGCTCCATCTCATCCCTTTTTATAGCTGAGTAATATTCCATTGTGTATATATGCCACATCTTCTGTATCCATTCATTTGTCGATGGGCATTTTGGTTGCTTCCATGTCCTGGCTATTGTAAAGAGTGTTGCAATAAACATTATGGTACAAGTTTCTTTTGGGATTATGGTTTTCTTTGGGTATATGCCCAGGAGTGGGATTACTGGATCATATGGTAGTTCTATTTGTAGTTTTTTAAGGAACCTCCAAATTGTTTTCCATAGTGGCTGTACCAACTTACATTCCCACCAACAGTGCAGGAGAGTTCCCTTTTCTCCACACCCTCTCCAACATTTGTTGTTTCCAGATTTTGTGATGATGGCCATTCTGATTGGTGTGAGGTGATACCTCATTGTGGCTTTCACTTGCATTTCTCTGATGATGAGTGATGTTGAGCACCTTTTCATGTGTTTGTTGGCCATCTGTATGTCTTCTTTGGAGAAATGTCTATTTAGGTCTTCTGCCCATTTGTGGATTGGGTTATTTGCTTTTTTGGTATGAAGCTGCTTGAGCTGCTTGTATATTTTGGAGGTTAATCCTTTGTCCATTGTTTCATAGGCAATTATCCTTTCCCATTCTGAGGGTTGCCTTCTAGTCTTGTTTATGGTTTCTTTTGCTGTGCAAAAGCTTTTAAGTTTCATGAGGTCCCATTTGTTTATTCTTGATTTTATTTCCATGATTCTAGGAGGTGGGTCCAAAAGGATCTTGCTTTGATGGATGTCATAGAGTGTTCTGCCTATGTTTTCCTCTAGGAGTTTTATAGTGTCTGGCCTTACATGTAGGTCTTTAATCCATTTGGAGTTTATTTTTGTGTATGGTGTTAGGAAGTGTTCTAATTTCATTCTTTTACATGTTGCTGTCCAATTTTCCCAGCACCACTTATTGAAGAGGCTGTCTTTTTTCCATTGTATATTTGTGGCTCCTTTGTCAAAGATAAGGTGCCCATATGTGTTTGGGCTTACTTCTGAGTTCTCTATTCTATTCCATTGATCTTCCTTTCTCTTTTTGTGCCAGTACCATACTGTCTTGATCACTATGGCCTTGTAGTATAGTTTGAAGACAGGAAGCCTGATTCCACCAACTCCATTTTTCCTTCTCAAGATGGCTTTGGCTATTCGGGGTCTTTTGCGTTTCCATACAAATCGTAAGATTTCTTGCTCTAGTTCTGTGAAAAATGCCATTGGTAATTTGATCGGGATTGCATTGAATCTGTAAATTGCTTTGGGTAGAGTAGTCATTTTCACGATGTTGATTCTTCCAATCCAGGAACATGGTATATCCCTCCATCTGTTTGTGTTGTCTTTGATTTCTTTCATCAATGTCTTAAAGTTTTCTGCATACAGATCTTTGCCTCCTTAGGCAGGTTTATTCCTAGGTATTTTATTCTTTTTGTTGCAATGATGAATGGGAGAGTTTCCTTAATTTCTCTTTCTGCTCTCCTGTTGTTAGTGTATAGGAATGCAAGAGATTTCTGTGCATTAATTTTGTATCCTGCTACTTTACTAAACTCATCAATTAGTGCTAGCAGTTTTCTGGTAGAGTCTTTAGGGTTTTCTATTTATAATATCATGTCATCTGCAAAGAGTGACAATTTTACTTCTTCTTTTCCAATTTATATTCCTTTTATTTTTCTTTTTCTTCTCTGATTGCTGTGGCTAAAACTTCCAAAATTATGTTGAATAATAGTGGTGAGAGTGGACACCCTTGTCTTGTTCCTGTTCTTAGAGGGAATTCTTCCAGGTTTTCCCCATTTAGAACAATGTTGGCTTTTGGTTTGTCATATATGGCTTTTATTCTGTTGAGGTAATTTCCTTCTATGCCCATTTTCTGGAGAGCTTTTATCATAAATGGATGTTGAACTTTGTGAAAAGCTTTTTCTGCATCTATTGAAATGATCATATGGTTTTTATGCTTCAATTTGTTGATATGATGTATCACATTGATTGATTTGTGTATATTGAAGAATCCTTGCATCCCAGGGATAAACCCCACTTGATCATGGTGTATGATTTTTTTAATGTGCTGTTGCAGTCTGTTAGCTAGTATTTTGTTGAGGATTTTTGCATCTATATTCATCAGTGATATTGGTCTGTAGTTTTCTTTTTTTGTGACATCTTTGCCTGGTTTTGGTATCAGGGTGATGGTAGGCTCGTAGAATGAGTTAGGGAGTGTTCCGCCTTCTGCAATATTTTGGAAGAGTTTGAGAAGGATAGGTGTTAGCTCTTCTCGAAATGTTTGATAGAAGTCGCCCGTGAACCCATCTGGTCCTGGGCTTTTGTGTGTTGGGAGATTTTTAATCATTGCCTCAATTTCCGTACTTGTGATTGGTCTGTTCATGGTTTCTATTTCTTCCTGGTTCAGTCTTGGAAGATTGTATTTTTCTAAGAATGTATCCATTTCTTCCAGGTTCTCCAATTTATTGGCATATAGTTGCTTGTAATAGTCTCTCATGATGTTTTGTATTTCTGAGATATCCGTTGTTACTTCTCTTTTTTCATTTCTAATTCTGTTGATTTGCATCTTCTCCCTTTTTTTCTTGATGAGTCTGGCGAATGGTTTATCAATTTTGTTAATCTTCTCAAAGAACCAGCTTTTAGTTTTATTTATTTTTGCTATGGTTTCCTTCCTTTCTTTTTCATTTATTTCTGCTCTGATCTTTATGATTTCTTTCCTTCTGCTCACATTGGGGTTACTTTGTTCTTCTTTCTCTAGTTGTTTTAGGTGTAAGGTTAGGTTGTTTATTCGATCATTTCCTTGTTTCTTAAGGTAGGACTGTATTGCTATAAACTTCCCTCTTAGAACTGTTTTTGCTGTGTCCCATAGGTTTTGGGTTGTTGTGTTTTTGTTGTCATTTGTTTCTAAATATTTTTTGATTTCCTCTTTGATTTCTTTAGTGATTCCTTGGTTGTTTAAGAGTGAATTGTTTAGCCTCCATGTGTTTGTATTTTTTGCAGTTTTTTTCCTGTAATTGATATCTAGTCTCATGGCGTTGTGGTCTGAGAAGATGCTTGATATGATTTCAATTTTCTTGAATTTGCTGAGGTTTGATTTGTGACCCAAGATGTGATCTATCCTGGAAAATGTTCCGTGTGCACTTGAGCAGAAAGTGTATTCTGTTGTTTTTGGATGGAATGTCCTATAAATATCAATTAAGTCGAGATGGTCTAATGTGTCATTTAAAGCTTGTGTGTCTTTATTTATTTTCTGTTTGGATGATCTGTCCATTGATGTAAGTGGGGTGTTCAAGTCTCCCACTATTATCGTGTTACTGTTGATGTCTCCTTTTATAGCTGTTAGCATTTGCCTTATGTTTTGAGGTGCTCCTATATTGTGGGCATAGATATTTACCATTGTGATGTGTTCTTCTTGAATGGATCCCTTGATCATTATGTAGTGTCCTTCCTTGTCTCTTTTAATAGTCTTTACTTTAAAGTCTAATGTGTCTGATATGAGTATTGCTACTCCAGCTTTCTTTTGACTTCCATTTGCATGGAATATCTTTTTCCATCCCTTTCCTTTCAGTCTATATGTATCCCTTGGTCTGAAGTGGGTTTCTTGTAGGCAGCATATAGAAGGGTCTTGTTTTTGTATCCATTCAGCCAGTCTGTGTCTTTTGGTTGGAGCATTTAATCCATTTACATTTAAAGTGATTATTGACATGTGTGTTCCAATTACCATTTTCTGAATTGTTTTGGGTTTGTATTTGTAGGTGTTTTCCTTTTCTTGTGTTTCCTACTTAGAGAAGTTCCTTTAGCACTTGTTGTAAGGCTGGTTTGGTGGTGCTGAATTCTCTTACCTTTTGCTTGTCTGAAAAGCTTTTGATTTCTCCCTCAAATCTGAATGAGATTCTTGCTGGGTAGAGTATTCTTGGCTGTAGGTTTCTCTCTTTCAGGACTTTCAGGATATCCTGCCATTCCCTTCTGGCCTGCAGAGTTTCTGTAGGAAGGTCAGCTGTTATCCTTATGGGTTTTCCCTTATATGTTGTTTGTTGCTTTTTTCTTGCTGCTTTTAATATTTTTTCTTTGTGTTTAATTGTTGTTAGTTTGATTAATATGTGTCCTGGTGTATTTCTCCTTGGGTTTATTCTGTATGGGACTCTCTGTGCTTCTTGGACTTGGTGAATTATTTCCTTTCCCATGTTGGGGAAGTTTTCCACTATAACCTCTTCAAATATTTTCTCAGACCCTTTCTTGTTTTCTTCTTCTTCTGGGATGCCTATAATTCGAATGTTGGTATGCTTAATGTTATCACTGAGGTCTCTGAGACTGTCTTCTGTTCTTTTTATTCTTTTTTCTTTTTCCTGCTCTGTGGCGTTTATTTCCCCCATGCTATCTTCCAACTCACGTAATCGTTCTTCTGCCTCAGTCATTCTGCTGGTTATAGCATCTAGAGTATTTTTAATTTCAGTTATTTTGTTATCCATTGCTGTTTGTTTTTCTGAGTTCTTATGAACTGTTTCTTGTACTTTCTCTATTTTGTTATCGAGATTTTGTATCATTTTTACTATCATTACTCTAAATTCTTTTTCAGGCATTTTTCCTATTTCCTCCTCATTTATTTGGTCTTGTGGGTTTTTTTTTCCTGCTCCTTTGCCTGCATGGTGTTTCTTTGTTTCCTCATGGTTGTCCAAACTTTTGGGGTTGCTTGTCCTGGCAATAGAGGTGTTTATAGAAGACTGTCCAAGCCTCAGACTAATGTCCAAGTGTTGGTTTAAACAAATATTAAGTCTAGGAAATACATACATGTATAAGACACACAATTACTGAATCCATTAGGACATAAGGCTCTAGAAAGGCCTGACAGAACCCCAGTGTGCTGTCAGATATTCAAAGAGAAACCCAACAGAAATTGACAACTGAAACAGAACAACTCAGAGACAAAAGCAAAAGCAAGCAAACAAACAAATAACACCTTACACACACAAAGATTAATCCAGGGAGATTTTGTAAGCTAGGATCAAATATAGAAAAGAGCCAGAGTACCACCAGAGAGAATGGAGATTCTCAGAATGTAATTAGACAACTGTACTAAGAACTAAGATAAAGACAAAAACCTAATATTAAATACCAAGGCAGTGCATCATCTGGAGAATAGAGCAAGGAGTCTGAGCAGATCGATAGTGTTGCTTATAAGTATGTTAAGATAAAATAAACTTAAAATGGCTGGAAGAAAGGGGAACAGAAGAGCGTAATGTGGTTGGAAATATGGAAATAAAAAGAAAGGAATAGAAATGTATAAAAGATAGGAATGAAAGGAAAGTATGAGAGATATAGTGTCTGTACTACCAATAACTTAGCTAGATATAGAAGTATAGAAAAAGGCAAAAAAAAAAAAAAAAGAAATAAAAAATATCATTAAAAAATTATGTTATAAAACTTGTAGATCCCTTAGGGCTAAGATTGTATTTAATAAAGAAAAAAAAAAAAAAAAGAGAGAGAGAAAAAGAAAAAAAAATCCAGAACTGATCCCAGAATGGACCAGTTCAGTAGGAATTGATACTAATATTTCTGTTTCCTTAGCATCTCAGCTGTAAGTGTCCTTCTCCTTCCCTTGGGTTTTTTTTGCATTATTCTGTGACCAGCAGAGGTTCCTTTATTGTTCGTCTGTAAGCGTCGGTGTGTGGGGAGGGAGAGGGTACAATAGTGGCTCCTTCCCCTGGGAGTGAGTGAGCAGTGGCGCATTGTTGTTTCAGTGGGGCTTGGAGGTGTCTGTTGCAGAGGGATGCCGGTGGCTCAGGCGTAAACAGAAAGTCTTAGAGTTGGGCCTCTCTCGGGTTTTTTTTTTTTTTGTTGCTGTTTTTTTTTTTTTCTCTTGGCAGCCTCCCTGTTGCTGGCGTTGCAAGGGGTTTTAATCTAGCCCCGCCTGAGTGCCTGAGGGTGCTTGTTATCCCTGAGCGCCTTAGGTGGCCCATGGGCGTCTCTCCACTGCCTGTTGCAGAGGCCGCAAAAGAGAGAGAGAGAGGCTACGTGCGCGGCTCCTCCCCACCGCCCGTGAGCCTGCAGCCTCCAGCCGCCATCATGGCCGGGCAGCTTTCAGGGGCAGGCACTCCTCGCCGCGGACCTCCTCCCTCCTGTCCTCTCGGTCCGTCACCCTACCGGCAACAATGTTTCTCACCCTGAACCAGCTCTCTGGTTCCCACACTCCCGCTCCCGGACCCTCCGTTCAGCCGCGGATCGACGTCTCGGTCCGGGAACGCTGAGCTGCGCTGCGGACCCTCTGTATGTTTCTCACTCCCTCCTGTCTGCCACAGCTCCGCCGCTTCACCCTCTTTGAGCCCTCGTAGATGCCTCCCTACCGGCTATGTCGAGCTCCTTGCGGTCCTTTCTGGTGTCCAAGGCCGTCTGCTGGTGTTCATCTGGTTCTCTGTGGGAATGACTGCATCCTTCCGTGCGTTCCCAATGCATCTGTGGAGAAGGATGCACTCCACGTCCCTCTACTTCGCCGCCATCTTTTCTCCTCCCCACACACGTATGCTTTTATACAAACTAGTTTTATACAATATACGTGCCTGTTATTTTTAACATCCTTTGTCTTTTTTTTTGTAACATCTTTTTCTTAATAATACTTTGTAGGCATCTTTCTATTTCAAAGAACATAGATTCATATTCTTTTTAATGGCTACATTAGAATTGCATTATTATATGAATATTTCATAATTGTTTAACTGCTCTTCTATTGATAGACATCAAGATTGTCTCTAATTTTTAAAGATTATAAATAATGTGATGAACAGCATTGCATATTTATCTTTGTGTAGTTCCTATGAGTTCTATGTCAAAAGAATGTACATTTAAAATTTTGATGCATTTAGTAAATGGACTCTCAGAAAGATCATGCCAGTTTATACAGTGTATGAGAGAACTCACTTATCTTGTCTTTTGCTCATGCTGATTATTTTCTGTTCTTTTATCTGTGTTACTCTAATAGACAGCATCGATATGGCATTGTTTTAAATTATATTTCATTGGTTACTAGTGAGGTTAATGATCTTTTTACATTCTTTGCCATTTTTATTTCTTCTGTGAATTGTACATTTCTCTAGCCTATTGAGTTATTGGTCAGTTTCTTACAGAACGATAAGGTCATTTTATATATTAGGGATAGTATCTTCTGTCGTGTATATTGCCAAAAAATGTATTCTTTGGCTTTTAAAATTTGTCCTTTTTGTATGTATAGTTTAGTTGTTTTTCCATTTTGTTTTTCTTTTTTCTCTCTCCCTCTCTCTGTACTTATCCTGCCAGGCTAGCAGTTTGGGGATTGTCTCTATCCTGCCCTTGGTATTCCTACTCTAGAACTAGGTATTATAGTGGTGTTTGTTCTGCTCTGTGATGGTATTTGGGATGTTGTACATCCAGTCCTGGGGCCACAAGGCCTGTCTGAGTTCTAGGTGTCCTGTAATCCCTCTCACCCCTTCTCTCTGCCACTTCCTGTCAACTGTTGCCTCTGGCAGTAGGCCTGCAGTGCCTTTTTTTCCCCCCATTTAGTGAATCTGGCTTTAGCCCTCCATCTCTCCCAGCGCACTTTTTAATCTGCATTCTCTCTTAGTTAAACTACTGGCTGCCACTGTGACAGTGATGAGGTTGGCTGATTTGGAACAGGGGACTCATTTAGATATGACAGTCAGGGAAGACCTCTCTTAGCTGAGACATTCCAGCTATGTAATCAATCATTATTGTATTCTAAGCCTCAGTGTTCCCATCATTAATTGGTAGGTAGTAATATATGCCTTGCTTTTCTCTTCGAGTTATTTTTGCGAATCCTTGGAGTGTGTCAAAACTAGAGGAATAATGCTCTGTTCTTATATTTGAATAACAAGATAATGAGTGTGCAATAACTTTGTAGTAAGAGATTTGTTTCACCTTTTTATAAGTGAAGGAATCATAGTGGTTCCTTGGTGCAGAAATGTGCAAGTGGTTAGGCAGCTTTTAATTCCACCTAGTGTATTGATTCAACATGTGAGTTTTGGAATCAATCTGGGCTTGATTCTAGAACAGCTGCTTATCTCCCTTACCTTGGGAAGATTTTTATCCTCTCTTTAGCTTTAATTTACTCAGGTGATTGTATCTTTCATACTTAAGAAAATAGTTTGAGGATTAAATAAGGTTATGTACATAATTCCTTAGCACAGTGCCTGAAACACAGTAAGTATTCAATATATGTTAATTATATTATTGTGATTCATCTTACTATGCTTTCAAATGCAAATATTACTCTTCAGTAGCTTAGTTGCTTTTCTGGTACTGAAATCTCTCTGCTTTAAGACCTTAACTGAAAA
This sequence comes from Hippopotamus amphibius kiboko, assembly GCF_030028045.1. Taxonomy (NCBI): domain Eukaryota; kingdom Metazoa; phylum Chordata; class Mammalia; order Artiodactyla; family Hippopotamidae; genus Hippopotamus; species Hippopotamus amphibius. Next base: position 30,634,946 of record NC_080190.1, read on the forward strand.
TGACATTCTGTTTATTCAATCACCTGGTGGCCACCTTTATTGCACTAATTAACTTTTGATGAGCATTTTGAATATTCTAGGAGAAAGCCTGGAATTTCACATAGTCTGTGTGTTTTTCCATGTAACTGTGACTTACATGTATTCCTTCTGATAAAAAAACTATATATTAAATGTCACTGCAAATTAGTTTTATATCTCTTGTAAGGTTTGTTTCTCTGACTTGTTTTGTCTTTGGTTGCCATGTAAGATATCACCCTGCGGATCTTGTTCTCTGTTGCTGTACAGCATGCATTCCTTTTTTTGTGGTTGCTGGCTGGATACTGTATTTAATGAAGTAGAGATGAACACATGCTAAAATTATAGCCTCCATACATAGAGATTATCATGTAGTTAGTGTAATTTGGCACATGTGCTTATGTAATGAATAGAAGATTACTTTGGTGAACTATTTTCCTTTAGTTAAAATGAAAATAATCGATGGGGAATGTGTAGCACCCAGCATAAGAATAACAACAACATATTCTGGTTATGTGATGATCAAGATTTATCAAGTCTGTGTTGCTCTATGGCCTTTCTTCAGTAATCTTAAATCTATTTTTAGGCCTAAAAGTCCCTCTTTAATCCAAAGTAAAAAATGATTATACTGAAGCATAGACCTTGCCTATGTAACTTTAAAGAATTAATAGAGCTCTGTAAACCCTATGTTATTATTATTTTTGTAAAAAAAAAGTAAATGTGTGTGTACATAAAAAAAAAAAAAAGACCTTAACTGACAGTGTGGTAAGATAAAACCAATCAGAAACAATTTTGAACTCTTCTGTTAACTTGTGGTAATTTTATGATAAATCTCCCTACCACCCTGAACCTTAGATTTTGTAGTTATCTAGGATGTGTGTAAGAATTAGTAAAATAAAGCATGAGTCACAAAGTCCTGTGGAAAATAAAAGTCTAAAAATGTGTCATGTGTGGGAAGCATTGTTCAGAATTTTTTGGTCAAGCATTTTGAGTTCCTTGAAGGCATGATACTAACTCGATGAGTATTTGTTGGTATTAGAATTATTCCTGAATACCCTAAAATGAAGCTCTGAGGCTGAGCAGAACATAAATTAGATGGTACTTTACATATTTAGAATGAGCCCAATGCTATTATCAAAACAATGACATGTCTGCATAAAAGTTAGTGGCATACACAAGTGCATAGTCATGAGGTTATGTAGCACATGACTAGAAGTTCCCCCTTTCCTCTAACTGCTTTTGATTTTAAGTACAAAGTATATATACAGAGTATGTGTGTGTGTGTGTATGTGTGTGTGTGTGTTTATATATATATGTATATATATATATATATATATATACTCTGTTGCTTTTAAGTCCTCTTATGAACCATCACATAAGTGAAGTTTTTTCAAACTCAGTTCTTATTATTATATTCAACAAACATAAATTACATTTCAGTAAGTATGATCAGAAAAAAAGATAACATAGGACAAAAAGATATAATTGCAAAAACTGTTCATTTTGTATGTTAAAAGCATTGTATTGGCAATAGTATAGAGAATCACTAAAGAATATATTTTTTAAAAAAGTGGTCATGTTCTGCTTCTCTCAAAATTAAATTTGGGAGCATTGATTAATTTATGTTCCAAGTTGACAGAATCTTTGTCTTTTGAATCACAGAATGAAATTCCTTGTTTTCAGGAGTCTTTGTGTTAGGAGACTTGGGGAGATGATGATTATATCTTGCTTCACCCATACTCTGTAAAAGATGATGTTGGAAGGAGTCCTTTGAATTTATTTATACTTCAGCTCTCCTATTTTCCACTATGAGAAGCAGTTTTTTATAGATTCCTTCATTTAGGTTGATGGCATCACATCAAAACATAATTGAATAAAAGCAATTTTTTGGACAGTGAATTAAGTGCAGACAGCCTTCTGCAAATATGGTTCAATCCAACAGTGGATTTTAGAGTATTTAGGTCAGTAAACTGTAAGGTCCAGGTGGGTATGGGAGAGGATGTATAGGCACTGCAGGAGATGTGCAAGGAAATCCGTTGAGTGGAGGAGTTTTGCTGATTATTTATTAGGCAGTCATCTTGTCAGAAGGTTATTAGTTTTGTACATTTATTATTTACTCTAAGAATAGGGTGAGAATTTTCCTAATTGGGAGGAATTGACAATGTACCATCATCTGTTAATTTTCAGTCTTTTTAAACATATTGCAGTTCACGTGTGCACAGCCAAGTAGTCTTAGAGGGATTTTTGGAAAGAAACTGGATTAAATATAATTCTAATAATGCCAGCACAAAGGAACAGCAAGAAAATTGAAAAACTGACAGTTCATCTTTTAGTAAGAAATCTTTGTCAGCCACATAATGCAGTAAAAATAATCTGACAAGATGTTGTCCAAAAAAATGCCTCAATTATCAAGAAGACTATTTGAAAAGTGAATTTGCATGTTATTTTTAACAATGTGTCGTATTGAAAGTTTATGTAATGCCTAGACATTATTAATAGTACTATTTAAAAAATAGGAGCAAAAAATTTTTTGAACCATTATAAAAAATAAACACAATTTTAAAATATGATGATTAATTTAAAATTTCTACTTTGACCTGTGTTTTATAATATAAAAATATTACTGCAGTAGGTACATATGTAATATATGTATGTATTACACATATGTAATTTTATGTTGTTATACATATGGATGATTTATGATAAAAATACGTTACTGATATGCAATAAAAAAAATTAGGGACCAGAAATCTATGAAGTCCTGTGTTCCTCAGGGCAGCGTGGGCGAGTAGATACGAGTAGGAACTTTAGGGTTAAACAGACTAAGGTTTTTATCCTGCACTTACCATGTATTAGTTGTGTGAACTTGGGCAAACTATTTAATTTCATTCCCATTTGTAAAATAGAAAAAATAAAATCTTACATGGTTTGTGAGGACTACATTAACTAATGTTATAAAGTGCTTAATATAAAGCCATACATGTAATGAATGTTAGCTATTTTTGTTGCTATTATTTTAATTATTTTATTATTAATAAAGAGATTGTCCTTTCAGCAATCTTCCATAAATCAGTTCATTCTCAGGTACTATCAGGAGGTATCACCTCAGACCAGTCAGAATGGCCATCATCAAAAAGTCTACAAACAATAAATGCTGGAGAGGGTGTGGAGAAAAGGGAACACTCCTACACTGTTGGTGGGAGTGTAAATTTGAGCAGGCACTATGGAAAACAATATGGAAGTCTCTTAAAAAACTAAAACTAGAGCTATCATACGATCCAGCAATCCTGTCCTGGGCATATATCCGGAGAAAAACATGGTTCTAAAGGCTACATGCACCTCAGTGTTCATTGCAGTGCTGTTTATAATAGCCAAGTCATGGAAGCAGTCTAAATTTCCACTGACCGATGGATGGATAAAGAAGATGTGGTACATACGTAGAATGGAATATTACTCAGCCAGAATGAAATAATGCTATTTGCAGCAACATGGATGGACCTGGAGATTATCATACTAAGTGAAGTAAGTCAGACAGAGAAAGACAAATATCATATGATATCACTTATATACAGAAACTGAAAAAGAAAATGATACAAATGAACTTATTTACAGAACAGAAACAGACTCACAGACATAGAAAACAAACTTACGGTTACCAAAGGGGAAAAGTGGGAGGGAGGGATAAATTGAGAGTTTGGGATTGTCATATACACACTACTATATTTAAGATAGATAACCAACAAGGACCTACTGATAGCACAGGGAACTCTGCTCAATATTCTATAATAACCTAAAAGGGAAAATAATTTGAAAAAGAATAGGTATATGTATATGTATAGCTGAATCACTTTGCTGTACACCTGAAACTAACACAACATTTTAAATCAGCTATAGTCCAATTTAATTTTTATTCTCAACGCATTTTTTTGAAAATGGGACTCTATACATTCTGATATAGATGTCTTACTTTTCCATAAATCTTCCCCTTTCTAATGCATTGAAATCATACTTTATGTTGGGAGAGAGGAGGATGCATATTATTCTATGCTCCTAAGGCAAGGAGGACATGGAGCTTTTGCACATACCCTGAGGAGCAGTTACCACATTTGTGCTGTGGCTGCTGCCCCCTTCTCTTCAGAGAGGAGTTTGGGCTGAAGAGCTGACCAGGAGCTGAAAATGCAATCTCCTTTTCAACTGGACCTGGTTGAAAGAAGAGTCTGTGCTAAGCAGGAAACAGTATAGGAAGCTAATGCTGAGGAACATGTTTCTTTCTTTTAAAATGTCTTCAAGATTATATTTTCTTAGGAGCAGAAACCCCAAGACTAACACTCTTGTGTCTTTGAGTTAGATAATTCTATTTATGATGTTTAAGAGATGTTTGCTTATGACAGACTCTTGCTGGCATATGATTTCTGGAGAACAAATTGGTCTGCCTTCCTTAATGTTTTAAAAAATATTTATTGAATTATAGTTGACTTACAATATAATAATAAGTTTCAGGTTTACAGCAGTGATTTGATGTTTTTATAGATTACACACCATATAAAGTTATTATAAAATATTGACTATACTCCTTGTGTTGTACAGTATATTCCTGTGCCTTATTTATAACTGCTAGTTTATACCTTTTAATCCCATTCACTTATGTTGCCCATCCCTCTACCTCCTCCCCTGTGGTAACCACTAGTTTGTTGGCTGTATCTGTGAGTCTGTTTCTGTTTTGTTATATTTGTTCATTTGTTTTGTTTTTAGATTCCACAAATAAGTGATAACATACTGTGCTTGTCTTTCTCTGTCTGACTTATTTCGTTAAGCATAATACCTCCAGGTCTATCCATGTTGTTGCAAATACCAAAACTTCATTTTTTTTGGCTGAATAATATTCCATTGTGTAGATATACTATGTCTACTTCACTCTGTGTGACAGTCTCTAGATCCATCCTAGAGACTCTAGCAATGTTCCAATTTCATTCCCTTTTATGGCTGAGTAATATTCCATTGTATATATGTACCACAACTTCTTTATCCATTCATCTGTTGATGGACATTTAGATTGCTTCCATGTCCTGGCTATTGTAAATAGTACTGCAATGAACATTGGGGTGCATGTATCTTTTTGAATTATGGTTTTCTCTGGATATATGCCCAGTAGTGGGATTGTTGGGTCATATGATAATTCCATTTTTAGTTTTTTAAGGAACCTTCATACTGTTTCCATAGTGGCTATATCAAATTACATTCCCACCAACAGTGCAAGAGGGTTCCCTTTTCTCCACACCCTCTCCAGCATTTATTGTTTGTAGATTTTCTGATGATGGCCATTCTGATTGGTGTGAGGTGATACCTCATTGTAATTTTGATTTACATTTCTCTAATAATTAGTGACGTTGAGCATCTTTTCATGTGCCTCTTGGCCATCTGTATGTCTTCTTTGGAGAAGTGCCTATTTAGGTCTTTTGCCCATTTTTTGACTGGGTTGTTTGTTGTTTTGTTATTGAGATGCATGAACAGTTTATGTATTTTGGAGATTAATCCTTTGTCTATTGATTCATTTGCAGATATTTTCCTCCATTCTGACCATATCTTGTCTATTGTAAATAATGTTGCTGTGGACAGTGGGGTGCATATGCCTTTTTGAATTAGTGTTTTCCTTTTCTTTGGATAAATACCAAGGGGTGGAATTGCTGATTGTATTAAAGATTTTTTATTTACACTCCCTCTGTCCCTGTCACATCACTCTCTCCCTGTCACATCACTCTCTCCAGATCTGTATTTCTTCATCTTCCATATGGGTAAAATAACATAACCTGATTTTTGTGGGACCTCACACAACCAGTGTCATCCAGTAGTGATGTTTACTTTTATTTTTCTAACTTAATTGTTTTATCTGTGATGGCTCCACTTTTTTTCATGTGCTGGCTTTCCAGTGTATAGGAAATTTTTTTCTGTGTCATCTTCAACCTCTTTGTAGAATAAGTGAATGGAAGAGAAAAATAGGGCCCACATTAGTTATGCAGGCAAACCACATTCTAGAATATTTGGGGGATATTGAATGCTGCTGCTTTGTTCTATTTTTTTTTTCTTCAGAGGAAATGGAAGTAAGGAGCCAGCCCCACATAGCACAAGAGCTTCCTGTTTAGTATTATCATTCCATTCTTGGAGTCACCCCATTTTTGTTTGGAAAATAATCCATTCCACCCTATGCTAGTTGAGAATGACTCTTGTTTGCCTGGCTGAAGTCATCATTTTAGCATTTGGTATTCTAGGCAAGAATTCCAAGAAACTCATAAAAAACTATCCAGATAAACATTTTTCCAAATTAAATATTTGAAATTGTTAAATTTATAGATGGAAGTGTTATTAGGAATCAGATCCAACCTTGCCATGTTATAGGTAAATAAACTGAGGCTACTTGTTCAAGGTCGCATAGTTGCCTAGGTGGGACTAAAATCCAGGCTTTGGATTCTTGGGTTCATTGCTCTTTCCACTACACTTCAAAATACTTTCTTTCCTGGAAATTAAATAACTTCTGTCCAATTGAAAAAATTATACACTTAAAGGAAAAACTCACATATGTACTCCAGAAGTTTTATTGAGGGGCTACTTGTCTAGTGCAGAAGTAGACACTCACAATATGGAGGTAAATAGTCACTGTTTCAGCCACAGATGAGCCAACTGTCTGTTGGTGCAACTGAAAGACAGATGCATGGCAACATAAGGAGGCTAAGTGCTCTACTCTCAGATGTGGCGATCCAGAGTACCTCTGCCTGGGAAATAGGGAAGTGGACATTTTACCTGAGCCTTGAAGGAAGAATATGAATTGTAAAATGCATGAGAGGATGCAGTTTAATTTTATTGAAAATGTGACATCGTTCAGCCCTTTGTGGCCTACTGAGACTTCCAACTCCCGGTAGTAAAGGTGTCACTTACAAGAGCATCCAATTGAAGAAACCACTTCGGACTAAGAGGATTAAGGCTACAGGATAAATCCAAGAGGACTTTTAAAATTCTCTTTAGGTTTTTTACTTTTGGTAGGCTGGGTGGTAGTTGCTAATATGATCTCTTTTTAGGGTAATGATTAGATTTTAGACATAGATAATGGAGAAAAACAATATCCCTCCATTGTATGTTTGTATTTTTAATAGAATTATAATAATTTACCTTGGTGAGACTACAAATTAGCCATGAAATATTATATACAGAGAATTTAGAAGAAACAGATTTCTAAATATGTGTTACTTAAACTATGTTTTCCCCTCTAAATAGTGTCTCCTCTTTTTCTTATTTGTCTGTTGCTACAGATCACTTTCAGTATGCCCTCTCTTTTTAGTTTATGGCTGTTACTCTGAAGTTGCAAAATTTGTGGTTAGTACTTTTCTGCTAATCTCTCTGAGCACAATAAGCTTTTAACAGACTCAGATACTCTCAGCACAAGTCTGTTTTCCAACTGCCTAGTTTTGCATTCTGTAGTTCTTTGTTCTCAGCTGTTTGCTGTCTCGTAGCTCAAAATGACAGTATCTTCTTTTAACTCTACAGTAGTTCTAAATTATGTCTTAAAAGAGGAGACATACAATGTCATTGTCTACTTCAGCTATTTATAATTTATTCATCTGGAGAGTAGTATAGCCTGTTTTATTTTAAAGGAGCTAGATCTGTATTTTTATGTCTTGTTTAAAAAAGCAAAATAGATTTAAGCTGCTTAAGAGATCTACTTACAGTTATTCCTATCTTACTTCTTGATGGAGTATTAATATTTGAAGAAGTCTAGTGAGATGCCCTCTTAGAAAGATGAGTCCAATCGACCCTTAGTGTTCATTTTGTTCCCCTTTCTCATTCCATGAAAACCAGGGAAGCTTAGTGTGCATATCCTTGGGATATATGTATTGAATGTTCATCCAGAAGTTCCGTGACAATTCCAATAATATGCTGTTGTCATTTTGAGCAGTCTTTTATCAATTGATCATTTATTAACTGAAAATCAAATGTATAAAGATGCAATGCTGGGAACCATGGAGAAAAAGAAGTTAAATATTGATATATATTCTTGATTTCTAGAGTAGCTAAAACAAAGTGTTAAATATTGATCTAAGAATAAATACCAATATAAAATATCATTTAAAATGACAAAGTTAATAGCAAATGTGAAATTGTTACAATTTATGCTTAGTGTTGGTTGAGGTAGAGAAGGACATGGTTCTTTGGGGAAACAATTCTATGGAGAGAACACTAACTCATTCTCTAAATTAGTTGAAAAATGATAAGGGGCTAGAAAACCAATGACAGAAAATTTTGAAAAATTATAGTGTCAGAATAGAAAATGATTAGTATATAAAGGTGTAGTTAACCTTTTAGAACTTATTAGTTTGTTTAAAGGAAAGTTTAAATATGCTGTTTCAAAAGATACCTAGACTATTATAAGATTAATTTCAGAGAAAAGGACATGGAACATGTTCTAGAAAAATTAGTGAAGAGTAGGAAATTCTTAAAACATGAGAGTCAGAAAGGCCAGCAGGACTGGAATTCTGATGTTAACATCAACAGTGGGGCTTTGAAAATAACTTCTTTAAGTCTCAGCTTCCTCAGCTATAAAATGGGGATAATAGTAGTATTTCATAGAATATTGTGAGAATTAAGTAATATGTATGCTTAGGGCTTAGCACAGTGCTTAGTTTATAGTAAAGCCCTCAAGTAAATGTCAACCATTATAAATATTATAAAACAAAAGCTTAGAAAAAATAGAAGGGGTTTAAAATATAATAATATTTTTAAATTTTTGCACTATTTCCTCTTATCTTTAAATCAGAATTGTTCTTCTTATATCATTTTGTGAAAACTCTAGCAGCTAGCACTTTAGTTAGTTGATGCACTTCAAAAAAAATGGTTGGTGAGAGAGGAGATTAAGATTGTAGAGTAGGCTGAGCTCACCTCCCCGCCACAAACACATAAAAAAAATACATCTCATGTGGAGAAATTCTCACTGAAAACAAACTGGAGACAGACAGAAAGACTCTTACACAGTCAAGGGTATAAAGAAAGGTCCACGCAGAGTTGGGTAGGCAAAGAAGAGAATCGATCAGGTTGGGACATGTACCCCTAAGAGGAGGTACAGAAGATAAGGGAGATTATACAGGGTTGGAAAACTCCCCTGGGAGTGAATGATTTGAAACCCATATTGGGCGCCCAAGCTCTGGGAAAATGAGGCCCCTTAGCTAGGTTTGAAAACCAGTGGGACTAACAGGAAGGCTCTAAGAAACCTAGACTCATCTTGTGAAGAGTGTGCACATGCTTGCCTACTCCCGGAACAAGGTGGAGGAACAGATTGAAATAGCCTGGGACTCTGGCTATTCTCCCACCACCACTGCAGCCCACACCCCAGCCCATGCTGAGTGCCTGCTCTGGCGCCTCTAGCTTCAGTGCAGCTTCCCACTAGGGTGAAGGCTACTGTTGCCTACGAGAGCGTGCTGTTGGGGGGTATGGAGCCTGCTCTGACCCAGCACTGCAAATGAATGGGCAAGGGTGTTTATAACTGACGTTCATGGAGGTGGCAGACCCAGAGTGGTTTGGAGCTCTGACAGAAGTGCTGGGACTACCTCAACATGTGCCCCAGCCTGCATCAGGCACCCTCTCCAGTTCTTCTTGCTCCAGTGCTGGGGCGAAGGTGCATTGCTGGGAGGGGAGATAGTTCATACTTAGAGGAAACAGAACCAGCTCAGACTCCACCCTCAGGTCTTCTGCTCCAGCACCTTGGACCTGACCCCACCCTCAATAAGGCTATGATGGCCAATGAACATAGGAGAAGCCCAGCTCAAACCTGGCTCTGGCTTCAGCCCCTTCACCTCCAGCCCCACCTCCCATCAATGTTATAATTGCCAGCATGTCTCAGGGGAAGATGTGACCCATGCTCACTTCAGAGCCAGCTCTCTCTCAGAAGCCACTGAGCACACGTGACTGCACAGGGATGCTCCCACACAAGGGCATGCCTTCAAGAACAGAATAGGTAACTAACTGTTTCACCTAATTTTATAGACAAAGAAAGTTGTGCAAAATTAGAAGACAGAGATATTTGTTTCAAATGAAAGAACAAGGGGAAAAAAACCCTGAAAAAAGAACTAATGAAACAGAGATAAATAATTTACCAAATGAAGAGTTTAAAGCATTAGTAATAAGAATGCTAAGTGAACTAGGGAAAAGAATAGATGAACACAGTGTAAATTTTAACAAGAAATTAGAAAATGTGAAAAAGAACTAGTCAGTGCTGGTTCAATACAGTAACTGAATACAATACAATAACTGAAAACAATAGCTGAAATGAAAAACACACTAGAAGGGATTATCAGCAGACTAGGTGATATAGAAAAATGCATAAGTGATCTGTAAGATAGAATAATGGTAATCCCCCAATTGGATCAGCAAAAAGAAAAACAAATTAAAAAAATAAGAATGGTTTAAGGGACCTCTGAGAAAACATCAGACATAGTAACATTTGCAGTATAAGGGACCCGGAAGAAAAGCGAGAGAAAAGGATTGAAAAAGTATTTGATGAAATTATGGCTGAAAACTTCCTGACTCTGAAGAAGGAAACAGACATCCAGGTATAGGTAGCATAGAGACTCCCAAACAAGATGAACCCAAAGAGACCCATACCAAAACATATTACACTTAAAATGGCAAAAGTTAAAGAGAATTCTAAAGGCAGCAAGAGAAAAACAAAGAGTCACATATAAGGGAACTCCCATAAGGCTAGCTGATTTTTTTTTTTGGGGGCCATGCCATGTGGCATGTGGGACCTTAGTTCCCTGACCAGTGATTGAACCTGTGCCCTGTACAGTGGAAGCATGGAGTCTTAGCCACTGGACCACTAGGGTAGCCCCAGTCTGCTGATTTTTCTGCAGAAACTGCAGGCTACAAGGAAGTGGCATGATAAATTTATTATTTATTTATTTATTTATTTATAAGAATGATTGTTTTATTTTGCAAACTGTGTTAAAATACACACAACCTAAAACTGACCATCTTAACCATTTTTTAGCATGCAATTCAGTGGCAATAAGTACATTTACTTTGCTGTGTTCCCATCACCACCACCCATCTCCAGGACACTTTCATTTTGCAAAATTGCAACTCTGTGCCAATTAACCAATCACTCTCCCATTCTCTCTCCACCCAGTCCCAGCCCTACTGTAGGTACCTCTCTATAAGTAGAATCATAGAGTATGTGTTCTTTTGTGACTGGCTTATTTCACTTATCATGATGTCCTCAAGATCCATCCATGTTGTAGCATATGTTCAGCCTTCCTTTTGGAGGCTGAATGATTTTCCGTTGTATGGATACACTACATTTTGTTTATTCATTTGTCATTTGATGCACACCTGGGTTGTTTCTTCTACTTTTTGACTATTGTGAATTATGATGCCATGAACATGTGTGTACAAATATTTCTTTGAGACCCTGCTTTTAATTCTTTTGGGCATACACCCAGAAGTGGATTATATATTCTATTTTTGATTTTTTTAAGGAACTGACATACAGTTTTCCACAGTGGCTGCACCATTTTACATTACTACCAACAATGCACAAAGATTTCAATACCTCCACATCCTCACAACACTTGCTGTTTTCTATTTTTTTAATAGTAGCCATCCTAATGGTATGAGGTGGTATCTCATTGTGGTTTTGGTTTGCATATCCTTAATGATTAGTCACATTAAGCATCTTTTCAAGTGCTTATTGGCCATTTGTGTAGCTTCTATAGGGAAATGTCCATTCAAGTTATTTGCCTGCTTTTTTTTCCCTTCAGATCTTTATTGGAGTATAATTGCTTTATAATGTTGTGACAGTTTATGCTGTACAACAAAGTGATTCAGCAATATTTATACATATATCCCCATATCCCCTCCCTCTTGAGCCTCCCTCACACCCTCCCTATCCCACCCCTCTAGGTCATCACCAAGCATCGAGTTGATCTCCCTGTGCTATGCAGTAGCTTCCCGCTAGCCATCTATTTTACTTTTGGTAGTCTATGTATGTCAGTGTTACTCTCTCACTTCGCCCCAGCCCCCCCACCCCCCACCCTCTGCCCATGTCCTCAAATCCATTCTCTCCACCTGCATCTTTATTCTTGCCCTGCCTCTAGGTTCACATGATAAATTTAAAGTGCTGAAAGGGAAAAACCTACAACTTAGGATATTCTACCAAGCAGGATTATCATTCAGAATATAAGGAGAGATAACTTCTCAGGCAAGCAAAAACTAAGTTTATAAATTCTAAACTGACCCTAAAAGAAATGTTAATGGGTCTTCTCTAAGTGGGAAAGAAAAAGCTATAACAAGAAGTAGGAATTTATAGGAAAAGAAGAATCCTACTATAAAGGCAAATATATAGTAAAGACTGGGGATCCATCACTTAAATAAGTTAGTATGAAGATTAAAAGACAAAAAAATGTAAAATCAACTGTAACTATTATAAGCAGAAAAGGGACAAACATGAAGATGTAAAATATGACATCAAAAACACAAAATGTGGCAGAGAGGGGTAAAAATGTAGATCTCTTAGAATGTGTTTGAACTTAAATAACTGTCAGTTTAAAACAAGTGAATATAGTTATAGGTCAACATATATGAACCCAATGGTAACCACAAATCAAAAACCTACAGTAGACACACAAAAATAGAGAAAGGAGCACAAGCATACCACTAAAGAAAATTATCAGACTACAAGGGAAGAAACTAAAAAAAAGAACAGAGAAGAACTACAAAAACAACTAAAAACATTAAAAAATGGCAATAAGTACGTACCTATCAATAATCACTTTAAATGGCGATGAACTGAATGCTCTAATCAAAAGACATAGGGTGGCTGATAAAAAAATAAGACATCTATATTCTGCACAAGAGATTCACTTCAGAGCTAAAGATACAGGCAGCAGGTAAGGGGCTGGAAAAAGATATTTCATGCAAGTAGAAATGACAGGAAAGCAGGCTTAGCAATGCAAATATCAGACAAAGTAGACATTAAAATGAAGTCCATAACAAAAAACAAAGAAGGGCATTATATGACGATAATGGGATCAATACAAGAAGAGGATATTACACTCGTTAACATATATGCACTCAATACAGAAGCACCTAAATATATTAAGCAAATATTAACAGGCATAAAAGGAGAAATTGACAATAATATAAACATAGTAGGAACTTTAACACCCCATTTACATCAATGGATCATTTAGACAGAAAATCAATAAGATAGCAGTGGTCTTAAATGATACTTTAGAGCAGTTGGACTTAATAGATATCCATTCAAAAACAGCAGAATATACATTCTTTTCAAGTGTACATGGAAAATTTTCCAGCATAGGTCACATGCAAGGCCACAAAACAAGTGTCAACAAATTTAAGTTTATAGAAATTACATCAAACATTTTTCTCAACCACAAGGGTATGAAACTAGAAATCAGTTACAGAAAGAAAAATGGAAAAAATATAAACACATGGCGACTATACAACATGCTACTAAAAAGCCAATGAGTCAATGAAGAAATCAAAGAAAATCAGGAAATACTTCAAATGAAAATAAAAACATCTAAAGGAATTTGAAAAAGAAGAACAAAGTTCAAAGTCGGCAGAAGGCAAGGAATAATGGAGATCAGAGAGGAAAGAAGTGGAGACAAAAGCCACAAACAAACAAACAGAAAAGATCAATGAAACCAAGAGCATTTTTTTTGAAAAGATAAAATTGGTAAGCCTTTAATCAGGCTTGTCAAGACAAAAAGAGAGGGGACCTAAATAAACAAAATAAGAAGTGAAAAGAGGAGAAAATACAACTGATATCACAGAGATACAAAAAAAAATGAGATTAAAGTTATATGCCAATAAATAGGACAGCTTAGAAGAAATGAGTAAATTTCTAGAAACATGCAGCCTTCCAAGACTGAAACAGGAAAAAATAGATAATCTGAACAGGCTGATCACCAGTAGTGAAATTGGGTTAGTAATCAAAAAACTTCCAGCAAAGAAAAGGTCAAAACTGGAAGACTTTACAGAAGACTTCTACAAAGCATACAGCAAGTCCCCTACATATGAACAATTTCTGTTCTGAGAGTGTGTTTGTAAGTCCAGTTTGTAAGTCAAACAAAGTTAGCCTAGGTACCCAATTAAGACAATTGGCTCTATAGTATTGTACTGTAATAGATTTATAATACTTTTCACACAAATAATACATAAAAAACAAACACAACAAATAAAGGAAACATTTTTAATCTTACAGTACGGTACCTTGAGAAGTACAGCAGTACAGTACAACAGCTGGCATACACGGGCTGGCATCAAGTGAACAGGCAAGAAGAGTTACTGGAGGAGAGAGAGGAGGTGGGAGATGGTAGAGCTGAAGGATCATCAGTAATAGGGGATGGAGGGCAAGCTGCAGTTTCACTCATGCCTGACGTTGTTGGCACAGGTTCTGGTTCCTTGCTGGATTCAATTCTATCTACCCTCTTGAGAAAACGGTCCAGTGATATCTGGGTAGTACTGTACCAGCTACATCACCACTGCTTTTACGTTTGCTCTTGCACATCCTGGACTTGAAATAAAGATACTGTACTACTGTTCTCTATACAGTACTGTACAATAAAGTACACAAAAGCACAACCACTTGTAGGGGATGCACACACCTGATAATATGTGCCAGACATGTGAACTAACTTACATGATTGGACATGTGAATACTTGTTCACATCTTTGAAAGTTTACAACTTGAAGGTTCATATGTAGGGGGCTTACTGTATAAAGAAGAGCTGATACCTATTCCAAAATTTTCCAGAAAATTGAAGGGGAGGGAACATTCTCAAATTCATTCTATGAAGCCACTATTACCCTGATACCAAAACCAGGCAAAGACACTAAAATAAAAGAAAGTTACAGGCCAATATCTCTGGTATACATACACACACACACGTGTGTGTGTGTGTATATATATATATATGCATATATGTATGTGTATATGTGTGTGTGTGTGTGTGTGTATATATATATATATATATATGCAAAATCCTCAACAAATGTTAGCAAGCCTAATTCAACAATATATAGAAAGGATCATAAAACATAATCAAGTGAGTTTTACTATTGGGATGCAAGGATGTTTCAGTATTTGCAAATCAATCAATGTGATACAGACATTAACAAAAGGAAGGATAAAAACCACATGATCATCTCAATAGATTCAGAAAAAGCATTTGACAAAATTCAACATCCATTCACAATAAGAATTCTCACCAAAGTTGGTATAGAGGGAACATATCTCAATATAATAAAGGCCATTTATGACAAACTCACATCTAACATCATACTTAACAATGAAAAGCTGAAAGCTTTCTTCTACAATCAAGAAAAAGACAGGGATGCATACTCTTGCCATTTCTCTTTAACACAGTATTGAAAGTCCTAGTCACAGCAATCAGACAAGAAAAAGAAATAAAAGGCATTCGGATTGGAAGGGGAGAAGTAATACTGTCACTATTTGTAGATGACATGGTAGTATATATAGAAAATCCTAAATCCTCTACAAAAAAAACTCAGAACTAATAAAGGAATTCAGTAAAGTTGAAGGATACAAGATTAATATACAGAAATCTGTTGCTTTTCTATATACTAATAATGAACTATCAGGAAGAGAAACCAAGAAAACAATTCCATTTGAAATAACATCAAAAAGAATAAAATGCCTAGGAATTAACCTCACCAAAGAGATGAAAGCCCTTTACTCTGAAAACTGTGAAACACTTATGAAGGAAATTGAAGATGACACAAACAGATGTAAAGATATTCCATGTTCATGGATTGGAAGAATTAATATTGTTAAAATGTCCATGTTATCCAAAACAGTCTACAGATTTAGAGAAATATTGTATGATATTGCTTATATGTAGAATTTAAAATGGTATGAATGAACTTATTTACAAAACAGAAACAGACTCATAGATTTAGAGAATGAACTTATGGTTATGGGGGGTGGGGGGAGGATAGTTAGGGAGTTTGCGATTGACATGTACACACTGCTATATTTAAAATGGATAACCAACAAGGACCTACTGTATAGCACAGAGAACTCTACTCAGTGTTATGTAACAACCTAATGGGAAAATAATTTGAAAAAGAATAAATATATATATATGTATAACTGAATCACGTTGCAGTATACTTGAAACTAACACAACATTGTTAATCAACTGTACTCCAATATAAAATAAAAAGTTAAAAAGAAGTCAGGCATAGAAGAGTACACACTGTATGATTCATTTTACATGAAACTCTAGGAAAGACAAATTTAGTTTACAGTGACAAAAAAATTAGATGCTTGAGTGGGGATAAAGTGAATGGTGGGGAAAGTGCTGAAGAAACTTTTTGGGATGATGGAAATGTAGTTACATAGGTGTACCTTTGTCAAATTCTATCAAACTGTACAATTAAAATGGGTGCATTTTTGTGTAATTAATTTCTACCTCAATGTAGTATATTTTAAAATAAGTTCTTAAAAAAATAATGCAATCTCTTATCAAAATACCTATGACATTTTTCACAGAACTAGAACAAATAATCCTAAAATTTATAAGTGGTTTATATTTAAAGCACAGAAGACCCTGAATAGCCAAAGTAATGTTGAGAAAAATGAACAAAGCTGGAGATATCATGTGCCATGACTTCAGACTATAGCACAAAGCTACAGTAATCAAAACAGTATGGCACTGGCACAAAAACAGAACATTGGTCAATGGAATAGGACAGAGAGCCCAGAAATAAACCCATGCACTTATTGTCAATTAAACTACAACAAAGGAGGCAAGAATATACAATGGAAAAAAGTCTTTTCAGTAAGTGGTGCTGGGAGAACTGAACAGCTACTTGCGAAAGAATGAAATTAGAACATTTTTTCACACCATATACAAAAGTAAACTCAAAATGGATTAAAAACCTAAATGTAAGACCAGAAGTCACAAACCTTCTAGTAGAAAACATAGGCAGAACACTCTTTGACATAAATTGTGGCAACATTTTTTTTAATCTGTCTCCTAAGATAAAGGAAACAAAAGCAAAAATAAACAAATGGGACCTAATTAAACTTAAAAGCTTTTGCATAGCAAAAGAAACTATCACCAAAATGAAAAGACAGCCTACTTAACTGGAGAAAATATTTGCAAAAATATGACTGATAAGGGGTTAATATCCAAGATATTGTAGGTTTTTCCCTTTCAGCACTTTAATTTTATCATGCCATTCGCTTCTACCCTGCCATTTGCAACAGCATGGATGGACCTGAAGGATATTATGCTTAGTGAACTATGTCAGACAGAGAAAGACAAATACTGTATTTTATTGCTAATATCAATATGTGAAATCTAAAAAGTGAAACAAACAAGTGAAATATAACAAAACAGAAACAGACTCAAAGATATAGAGAACAAAACTAGTGTTTGCAAGTGGGGAGAGGGAAGTGGAGAGGGACAAGATGGGGTAGGGGATTAAGAGGTGCAAGCTACTATGTATAAAATCAATAAGCTGCAAGGATATATTGTACAGCACAGGGAATATAGCCAATATTTTATAGTAACTTTAAATGGAGTATAATCTATAAAAATACTGAATCACTATTTTGTAGACCTGAAACTAATATTATATTGAAAATCAGCTATATTTCAGTAAAAAATTGATGGTAAAATAGTGTTGATAAAATGTCATTAATGTGTATGTAAATTGCCTCCAAACCCTGTTAAAATCTATATCAATAAAATGATTATCATAAGCAAAACATTGTTAGTTTTTTTCTTATAGTGATTTCAGAATACATTTTCATAATTTGATAAATGGAGTGATTGGTTATTTTAAGAACTTTTTAAGAACTAAGATTTTCTACAAAGCTCAATACCAGTACAGCAGATAATTTTTGCATTACTTAATGATTCAAGTAATAGGTGGAGTTAAGAATAAAAGAGGCAGATAAGAAGCACTCATTTAGTATTTATTGTATCATATTAAATAAATCATAATAAGAGAGATTCAAGCTCTGTGAAAGCAAGGATAAAAATCATTGGAATTGAAATTCAGCATATTTGCAAGATATGTAGGCCCTCTTAAAACATAAGATGTGTGTTTTTCACTCACTAGTATCTTATGTTAGAATTTGATCACAAAGGCCTATGATTGGATTAAATTTGGAAATGGAAAAGGTGGATCTCTAAGAAAGACAGGTTCAGTGTTAGGAAAAGAACCTCCAAGAATAAGTTATCACCCTAGAAGCCCCCATCCCTTCCTGCTCACTTCAGAGTGTTGACAAGTTCATTAGGAGTCAGTGACTTTTCCTATGTGCATTTTTGGAAAGCAGAACACTTGGAATTCAGTCCTAGTTCTTTCAGTTACTAGCATTTTGATTTAGGACATGTCACTTAATTCCTGTGAACACATTTTCAGATCTGTAAAATGAGGATAATGATTTCTGTCTATCTAGCTCATAGGATTGTTTTCAAGATTGAATGAAATAATGTATGTAGAATTATTGGGGTGGCCAGAAGTTCCTTTGTTTTTTTTTTTAATTTAAATTTTTTTAAAGATTAATTAATTAAATTTATTTTTGACTGTATTAGATTTTCGTTGCTGCACATGGGCTTTCTCTAGTTGTGGTGAGTGAGGGGCTACTCTTCGTTGCGGTGTGCAGGCCTCTCATTGTGGTGGCTTCTCTTGTTGTGGAGCACAGGCGTGTGGGCTTCAGTAGTTGTGGTACTCAGGTTCAGTAGTTGTGGCTCATGGGGTCTAGAGCACAGGCTCACTTGTGTCGCACAAGCTCAGTTGCTCTGCTGGCATGTGGGATCTTCCCGGACCAGGGATCGAACCCGTGTCCCCTGCATTGGCAGGCAGATTCGTAACCAGTGTGCTACCAGGGAAGTCCCCCTTTGGTTTTTAAGTAAAAATAAAAGACGTTTCATTTTCATCAAGAACTTTATGAAACAACATATTCACCATTTTGTTCCACTGCCTTCTGCCATTTTTCAGGCAACTTCATAATTTCATCTTCCCTAAACTTTATCTTTTGGAGCAAAGAACTGTTCCAGGTGCCTTTTACAGTCTTCCAGGGAACTGAAATATTTTCCATTAAGAGAATTTGGTAAAGACAGAAATAAATGGAAATCCGAAGGTGCAGTGCCTGATGAACACAGCAGATGAATCAGAATTTCCCAGCCAGGCTGTAACAGTTTTTGCCTGGTCATCAAAGAAACATGCAGTCGTGTGTTATCCTGATGGAAGATTATATGCGTTTTTGGTTGACTAATTCCAGACGCTTTATGTCGAGTTCTGCTTTCAGCTGGTCTAATTGGGAGCAGCACTTGTTGCAATTAATCGTTTCGTTTTCTGGAAGGAGCTCATAATAGAGGATTCCCTTCCAACCCCACCATATACACAACATCACCTTCTTTGGATGAAGACTGGCCTTTGGTGTGGTTGGTGGTGGTTCATTTCTCTTGCCTCATGATCTCTTCCATTCCCCATTATTGTACAGTATCCACTTTTCATTGCCTGTCACAGTTTGTTTTAAAAACAGAACGTTTTCGTTACATTTAAGTAGAGAATCACATGTGGAAATACAATCAAGAAGGTTTTTTTCTACTTAACTCATGTGGAACCCAAACATCAAAGCGATTAACATAACCAAACTGGTGCAAATGATTTTCAACGCTTGATTTGGATATTTTGAATATGTCAGCTATCTCCCGCGTGGTATAACGCTGATTGTTCTCAACTACTGTCTCGATTTGATTTGATCACTGTCAACTTCAACTGGTCTACCTGACCATGGAGCATTGTCCAGCGAGAAATGTCCAGCATGAAACTTGGCAAACCACTTTTGATATGTTCAATCAGTCACAGCACCTTCTCCATACACTGCACAAACATTTTTTGTGTGTTTCAGTTGCGTTTTTACTTTTCTTGAAATAATAAAGCATAATATGCCGAAAATGTTGCTTTTTTCCTTCCATCTTCAATATAAAATGGCTACACAAAAATTCACCAATTTTGATAAGTATTTTTAAAATGTATGCTGATATGAGAGCTGTCACAATACAACCTAACAAAATTGTTTCGAATGAAAGACAGTTAAGCCTACTAGAGCTATCTTTTGGAAAAACAAACAAACAAACTTTTTGGCCAACCAAATGCTTTGCAAATTATAAAACATTACTTAATTATGAGGCAGCATTATAATACAGGGATATTCCTAAGTGTTAACTATGTTGTGTTTAAGGCAATAGTTTACAGAGATTATTATTGCACAATACTTATCACATTAAAAAGAAGTTCCTTCACTTGTAGCAAAATAAACAGAATTTTAAAAGTTTGTTAATGGCAATAGATTGTAAGAAGAGAACGCTACAGTTTACTTCAAAAAGAAAGCCACAGAACTAATTGGAATGGATCAGTTATTTTCCAGAATTTTTAGAGAAATCTAAAGTCACATTAAAGACATAAATTTTTCTAATACTGCCATAATAACCAAATGCCTTTTAAAATCTAAAATAAACTTTGTTTGCTTTGTAGAGACTCAGGTGCTATAAAAGTTCTTTAATCAAAAGAAGGATGCTTATCTTTCCTATGGGAAAGAAAAACATTTTATTCCAATTTCTGCAATTTAGGAAGAAAACACAAGTCCTGGAAGATATTTCAATGTCCCCAGTATGGATTGTCCCCAAAGGCAAAAGTTTCATCAGCTAGCCCAGAAGAGATACACTAGTAAGTGTGTAAAATCTAGACTATATAGAAGGATGAGTTAATAAAGTAGAAGGGGGCCGCATATTAAGGGCAACTTTGAGTTAAATTAAAGGCTTCTAAAAGGAAAGCTCATAGAGAATTAAAAACCCATAGTGAATTTTATTTTAAGTTAATCAACAAAGTAACATTTCCCTTTTTGAAAGCAAATATGATAAAAGGACCAGAAAAAAAGTTGATATGGCAGAACCATGACACTGAGAACATTTGAATTAGGGCACATAGTAATGACATTTATGCGCCCATAAAAGGGTATATTAAAATGCTGGGGCAGAGGAATATGCTGGCAGAGGTATCAAGAAACATCACAATAGGGAGTGGAGCACAGAATACCAAATGGAACATGTGTAGGAGACTTTGTGCCCTTCATTTAAAAAATTTAAATCAGAGCAACTCCACTTTTTAAGGAAACAGAGAATTGGGCCAAAATTATAAGCAAGTAGTGGTTGTGACTTTAAAGAATTATGTTTTTTATAGATAAAATAATCATGGCATCTGGGGTTCAGTTTTTGCTTGCAGCAAAGTGATTCTGGACAAATAACAATGTTATTTACCCTTATTTTGCAAGGTTCAGTGTCAGTGAAGTAGTGAATGAGATTCTCTGTGCTACATAGCAGGAGCTTAGTAAGTTTAATTGTAGCTCTGTGTCTCTTTGAGTACATAAAAGAAGTTTAGGATATTTTAAAACTTCTATTTCATTTTTTAATTTTATGGGATATTACAAGAAGCTGCTAAGGACTAATCGTTTAAAAGGAACAGTTTTAGGGACTTCCCTGGTGGTCTAGTGGTTAAGAATCTGCCTTCCAGTGCATGGAGATGTGGGTTTGATCCCTGATGAGATCTCATATGCCACAGGGCAATTAAGCCCACATACCATGACTAGAGAGAAGCCTGCATGCCTCAACTAAGACCTGACACAGCCAATAATAAATAAATAAACAAACAAATAAATAAATAAATATTTAAAAGGAACAGTTTTTTGTCACTGATAGAAATGTTGGTCAGTAGATAACATCTCTGAAGGATTATTACCATCAAAAGAAGAAAATATAGTTTTGGTTTTTTAATCCCTAGTTAAAGTAAAATCGAAGTGTTTGAATTAAAAGATCATCTTGACTTAGGGAGAGTCCTCTGGGAGGGAGGCTGAGACAGAGATGGCTACAGTGGGCTTTGAGGACTGATGGATTAAATCAATAGTTCTCAAACTTAAGTAAGCGTAAGAATCCACTGGGGAACTTGTTAGAAAAATACAGATTTATAGACCATAGCCCCAGAGCTCTTGAGTAGATGAGGGAAATTCCACTTTTACCAATAAGCACCTCAGATTTTTTTTTTTATGCAGCTAGATCTTTGATCACACTTTGAAAAAACTGAGCTACAGCCCTTATAAAACTATCATAATACTGGTGAAATAAAATGAAATAATGATATACAGGTGAAAAATGGTTTGTAGAAAATTTAATGAACATTTTTACATATTTGATCACCATGTTAAATTCTTTGAAATATTTTTTCTTATGCTACTCATCTATTGATTTGTGTATTTCTCATTGGAACAAGTATACTTAAATTTTGTTTAGAATTTATAGATATTTAAATTTATACCTATAAAAGGAGATTATTCTGATAATGACTTACTGCTTTGGGGAAGTCTTGTTGCAGTAGAACTCCCCAAATGCTCCAGGTTCTTAGGCAATTTCCCTCATTTATTCAGGATTTATTTCTTAGGGATTCATTATGTGTCGGGCACTGTTTTAATTGTTGCAGAATATACCAATGACCATACTAGGAAGGAAGAGAAAGTAAACTAAATGAATAAAATATTTACTCTGATAGGTGGTGATAAGTGCTATGGAGAAAAATCAAAGCAGAAGGGAGCTAGGAGTGCTGAGATAGGTATTTCATTTTAAGCAGGGTGTTGAGAGAAGAACCCATTGGGAAAGTGACATTCAAGGAAGACCTAAAGTGGTTGGGAAGCAAGTCATACAGGTAATAGGGAGAGAATGTTCTAGGCTGATGGAGCATCGTGGACAAAGACCCTGAGCCATGAGCATGTCTACTCAGGGAGCCAGGGACAGCCAGGAACCCAGTGTGGCTGGAGAGGTGTGAGCAAGGGGAATGTAGCAGTAGGGAGATATTTTCAGAGAATTAATGAGAAGGGGGCTTAGGGAATTAAAGGATGGGAGGGGACGGATAATTTATGGTCTTGAGAATTTTTCAAGTTAAAATAATGATCCGAAAATAGTCAGAAAGCACTGCGTCATTCTGAGTGAGTTTTAATACTCTGGTTTGCTCCACAAGATCATTACTGCAAAAAAATAATTTTCAAGGACACGCAAAATGTTTTATTCCTCTTTGAAAATCCAGTGCCTGCAAAGTAAGCATTTAATAAATATTTTGTTGAGCTGAATTTCTGAAATGGATTGTCAGAAATGTGGTTTGGGATTGAGATCTCCACATTAAAACTTTTTTTAGAAGAAATTATTTACAAGTTGATTTTGATAATAAATGCCAAAGTTCAGTCAAGGCTTGATAATGATCAATTATTATTTTTTTAAATAAATTTATTTATTTATTTATTTATTTTATCGGCTGTGTTGGGTCTTTTTTGCTGTGCACAGGCTTTCTTTTTAGTTGTGGTGAGTGGGGGCTACTCTTCATTGTGGTGCGTGGGCTCCTCATTGCTGTGGCTTCTCTTGTTGCAGAGCATGGGCTCTAGGCACATGGGCTTCAGTAGTTGCAGCACATGGGCTCAATAGTT
The DNA here is from genome assembly GCF_030028045.1 of Hippopotamus amphibius kiboko. Classification (NCBI taxonomy): domain Eukaryota; kingdom Metazoa; phylum Chordata; class Mammalia; order Artiodactyla; family Hippopotamidae; genus Hippopotamus; species Hippopotamus amphibius. The sequence continues at coordinate 30,658,533 of NC_080190.1, forward strand.
GTGGCACACGGGCTTAGTTGCTCCGCGGCATGTGGGATCTTCCTGGAGCAGGGATCAAACCCGTGTCCCCTGCATTGGCAGGCAGATTCTCAACCACTGCGCCACCTAGGAAGCTCCGATAATCAATTCTTGATGTGAACTCCGAGTCCTCAGACGAGTTAATTCAAGGCTTACACAACCACAAAAACATTCCTTTTGGACAAAAGATATGTCTTCCCTTCAAATTTTTTAAACATTGTTTTACTTTAGTTTTTAAATTATGTATTGCACCCATTCTTCCAAATATCATGTTTATGATCACTCAGGGTTTTTTTTAAGTCTGGAACTTAAAAAATTGTAAAGAAGCTAGAGCTTAATTTTAAGTTTCTAAATCTTATTGAACTTGATGGATGGTTTCATAGAGGGACCTATGTAACATTATTGATTTTGCAATTTTGAGACAGTTCAAGTAATGAACTGTTAAATATTGCCTGAAGCCAGTGGAAAGCCATTGGATTATATTCATGAGAGTATCATTCTTAGATTTAGTGTTTAAAAGTATCATTCTGCCACCTGTGTGGATAATGGATAGTATTCAAGATAGGGGGACAGGAGACCAGAACAATGAGACTATTGCAATAGTCTAGGAAAAAAATGAGTAGGGCTAAAGATAGTGGAGCTGAAGAAGAAGGGAGAGACTCAGAGTTAAGGAGATAGAATTGAAAGGTCTTGGTGACAATGTGTATGTGTTTATGTGTGTGCACGGGGAGAATGTGGGTGGAGATCAGGCTAGGAAGACTAAGGAGTTTAGGATGAGTCTTGGGTTTCCAGGTAGATCCAGATTGCCACTTTACCAATTTGTCTCCATTTGCATGTAATTTCATAAATGTCCTGGGATTATTAGCGTTTACAGTTCAATTCAGTGAAAAACAAATAAAAAAAAGGAAAAATATAACAATTTAGAAGCTAAAGACAATCAAGTTTCAGAATTGAGTGCTGCTTTCATCCTAAAACTCTTAAAAACTGTTTTTTAAATTAATAGCATTTAAATTAATAGCAGCTCTGGGCTGGTCATCTGGGCAATAGTACATCAGGGAACATAGAGGACAATATCTAGTTCTTTCCTTGGGTCAAAAGGCTACACAGGAACCCACCTGGCTCTGAAGCTCTTTATTTGATCACAGCCTCCATGCATCATTTCTGGTATTGTGTGTACATTTAAGAGGGAGCCAAAATCAAACCAATCTTAACAAAGAGAATTTCAGCAGTCACATTAGGAGTATGCAAAGGACCATAGTCTGTCCTCAGATGCATACCCAGAATTTCCATTGACGTCAATACTTCTTGCTCACACATATCCAAGGGCGGAATCTGGCCCTTAGGAATTAAATAATTCCCTGTGTGGAATGCCAGAAAGTGTCACAGATCTGCTGAGACGGATAAGCTACTAACCATGAAAGGGAAGTATTTCTGTGGTAATGTCAACAGTGGTAGATTAAGATGGCCCAGGGATGCAAAATATGGGCCCCGCTCATTACTGTTTAAGTTTACAAATATTTATGATCTGCAAGTGTGTTTTCAAGAGTATGTATGAGTTTTCAAACATGCAGGAGATGGCTCTAGTAAAGTTTTGATCCTTTGCCTGTTGTATGCTTTTAAATACAATGAAATTAAAATGCTAAACCCAAACATTCCAAAATCACTCTCATTTTATAATTGAGTTGGAATAATATAGAGAAACAAAACTAACCATTCTCCAGACTAGTGCTACATTTCATCTATTGTTGGATGTATTTTCCACAATAAAGGTGTCTAGAGTTTGAGAATTGCTAGAAATCTTTTGGACTCAACAGATGGGAAAATGGTACTCTACATGATCTTCTGATTTGCAGGTTGATTGGAGATTCTCTTGTCAATACTCAGAAGGAGAGAAATTGTCCTTTTTTTACTTAGTAGTAAATAGAATAGTTTTTATTTTGTGACACAGATACAAAATGTGGAAAACGCATTTGTTCTTTGAATGAAGGATGAGATTAGGATAATTTGTTTTCTGTAAGAAATTCAATTCAAATATGTACAGAGGTCACCATTTAATCTCTTCAGATGAAAGTACTCTTGTGTATTACCATATTTAAGCTGTTTAATGCTGATTGATAATACTTCCTTTCCCCCCAAACCTTCAATTCAGTTAAAGAAACATTTATTGTATGACTCCTTTAGGCCAGTCTCAGGGCTGTTTCTCTGCGCTGAAAACCCAGTTCCAGCTATCTAAGTACTTAGCATCTGTTGATGGGGCAGACACAATACACTATGCACAGAAGACAAATGTGGTAAGTTCTGTAATAGGTATATAGACAAAATTCTGGAAGAGAATAAATTGGGAGGGGAAAAGTTCAGATTTGTCTGCTGTTTTGGAAGGGCCTCAAGTAACTCTGATCATCTGATGCACTTTGAAAATAAGTGTGGTTTTCACTGATGACAGAGATGTGGGTAGGATAATGAGAACAGTTTTCCAGGTGTAGTGATAAGCCTGAAAAAATAATCTGATAAGTGCTTGATATGAGTATCAGGGAACAGTGAGGCATGTTGTGTGGTTAGAACATAGAGTGTATTGAATATAGTAGAGATAAAATAGTTAGGACCAACCTTTGGCCCTTTAATGTGAAGCTGAGGAATTTTAATTTTGCTATGAAAGCACTTCAGATTTCTTTGTGTTTTTGTTCAATCTCAGTCCATATCAGAATAAAATTCCAGTCATTTCTCTTAATAAAAATAGTTTCAGATATTACCTCTAATCCTCTTTTAATTCAATCCAGTTTATATTTTCTCTCTTTCTTTTAATACTTTTAATGAAAGTGATTCTCTACCTGTTCAGGAAAGTTTTAATATTGAATAAACAGGTTTATGAACCAGGATGATAGATATCATAGAAGGGATTCAGGGTGAAAAATGGTGATGCGAAAATCTGTGGGTGAGAAAAAGGGACACATGAAGTAGAAAGAGCTTTCAGCTCTTATCTTCTCATCTTAGAGATGATGTAGATACTAGCACAGGCATGCAACTAATCTCCAGCCTGGCGTACTGTGGTGCTGGGAAATAATCTTGGGCCTCTATAGCCCCATACACACGCTTGGACAAATTACTCCACTTCTCTGGGCTTCATGTTCCTTATTTTGAAAATGAGGAGTTGGTCTGAATGTGCTGCAGGATCCTTTCCTGTGCCATGATTCAATACTGAACAGTCATATAGCAGTCTATATATGTACAAGATTGTTTTAAGTTGCTGGTCTCTTAAGTTCAAATGCAATTCCCATTTCCTGCATGTGTACTCTCCTCTTGTCATGGTTGCTGGTTTTGAATCATATTTGTCTGTTGATGATTTCCTGCTTTTACTGTGTGTTTGCTTTTACTGGTGAGCTTTCCTATTAGTGATGTTCTTGTTTCTAGTTGTGGTCTTTCCCCACCCCCACCCCACCTAAAGTTCCTTTAGCATTTGATTCAAACCTGGTTTGGTGGTGCTGAATTCTCTTAGCTTTTGCTTGTTTGTAAAGCTTTTGGTTTCTTTGTCAAATCTGAATGAGAGCCTTGCTAGGTAGAGTATTCTTGGTTGTAGGTTCTTCCCTTTCTTCACTTGAAATAGATCATGCCACTCCATTCTGGCCTTCAGAATTTCTGCTGAAAAGTCAACTGATAACCTTATGGGGATCCCCTTGTATGTTATTTGTTGCTTTTCCCTTTTTGCTTTTAATATTTTTTCTTTGTATTAATTTTTGTTAGTTTCATTAATATGTGTTTTGGTGTGTTCCTCCTTGGGTTTATCTTGTATGGGACTCTGCATTTTCTGGACTTGGGTGACTATTTCCTCTACTGTGTTAGGGAAGTTTTTGAATATAATCTCTTCAAATATTTTCTCAGGCCCTTTCTCTTTCTCTTCTTCTTCTTCTGGGACCTCTATAATATGAACTTTGGTGCATTTAATGCTGTCCCATAGGTCTCTGAGACTGTCTTCATTTCTTTTCATTCTTTTTCCTTTATTGTGTTCTGTGGCAGTGATTTCCACCACTCTGTCTTCCAGCTCACTATTTGTTCTTCTGCCTCAGTTATTCTGCTATTGATTCCTCCTAATGCAGTTTTCCTTTCAGTTATTGTGTTGTTCATCTTTGTTCTTTAAATCTTCTATCTCTTTGTTAAACATTTCTTGTATCTTCTCAGTCTGTGCCTCCATTCTTTTTTTTAAGATTTTGGATCATCTTTGTGATCTTTACTGTGAATTCTTTTTCAGGTAGATTGCCTATCTCCTCTTCATTTGGTTGTTCTTGTAGGTTTTTATCTTCCTCCTTCATCTGTAACATATTTCTCTGTCATCTCATTTTGTCTAACTTTCTGTGTTTTGGTCTCCTTTCCTCAGACTACAGGATTGTAGTTCCTCTTGCTTCTGGTGTCTGTCCCCTGGTGGGTGAGGTTGGTCCAGGGGCTTGTGCAGGCTTCCTGGTGGGAGGGACTGGTGCCTGCCCTCTGGTGGATGGTGCTGAATCTTGTCCCTCTGGTGGGCAGGGCCATGTCAAGGGGTGTGTTTTGGGGTGGCTGTGAACTTAGCACAACTTTAAGCAGCCTGTCCGCTGATGGGTAGGGCTCTGTTCCTGTTTTGCTGGTTGTTTGACCTGAGGCTTTCCAGCCATGGAGCCTGCAGGCTGTTGGGTGGGGCCAGATCTTGGTGCTGAAATGGGAACCTCTGGGAGAGCTCATGCTGATTAATATTCCCTGGGGCCTCCACTACCAGTGTCCTTGCCTCCACAGTGAGCTACAGCCAACCCCTGTCTCCCCAGGAGACCCTCCAAGACTCCTAGGTAGGTCTAGCTCATGTTCCTATGGAGGTACTGCTTTGTGCTGGGTCCCAGTGGATGTGAGACCTTGTGTGCACTCTCTAAGTGTGGGGTCTCGGTTTTCCCCAGCCCTGTGAAGCTCCTGCACTCAAGCCCCACTGGCCTTCAAAGCTCAATGCTCTAGGGGGTTCTTCCTCCTGGTGCCAGACCCTCAGACTGTCTTGGAGGGCTGTTTTTATGTGGGAACATCCCTGTGTAACCTGCATGGGTTTGATTTTTTTTTTTTTGGTGTGAGGGCTGTTTTTAGTATGCATGACTGCCATCTCTTTCCTCAGTGTATGCTGACTGTTATCCCCTTGATAGGGAATTTGACTAGTGCTGTGGTGACTAGAGCCTGCCCTCCTACACTGTTGGTGGGAATGTAAATTGGTACAGCTACTATGGAGAACAGTATGGAGGTTCCTTAAAAAACTAAAAATAGAGCTACCATATGATCCAGCAATCCTACTCCTGGGCATATATCTGGAGAAAACCATAATTTGGAAAGATACACGCACTCCAGTGTTCATTGTAGCACTATTTACAATAGCCAGGACAAGGAAGCAACCTAAAAGTCTGTTGACAGAGGAATGGATAAAGAAGATATGGTACATATCTACAATGGAATATTACTCAGCCATAAAAAGAACTAAATAATGTCCTTTGCAGCAACATCGATGGACCTAGAGATTTTCATACTGAGTGAAATAAGTCAGACAGAGAAAGACAAATATCATATGATATTGCCTGTATGTGGAATCTAAAAAAATGGTACAAATGTACTTATTTACAAAACAGAAATAGAGTAACAGATGTAGAAAAGAAACTTAGGGTTACTGGGGGGAAAATGGGGGAGGAAGGATAAATTGGGAGGTTAGGATTGACATATACACACACATATATATAAAATAGATAACTAATAAAGACCTACTGTATAGCACCGGGAACTCTACTCAGTAGTCTATGATGGCCTATATGGGAAAAAAATCTAAAAAAGAGTGGGTATATGTATATGTATAACTGATTCAGTTTGCTGTACACCTGAAACTAACACCACATTGTACATTAATTATACTCCAATAAAAATTAAAAAAAAATACTGAAGAGTCAAGGCTGCACCTAGCAACAGGGAACCCCCTCTTGGGTTTTTATTTACTGCTGCTGGGCAATGCTGAGGCATATTAGCATTTCACTCTGGAAGCACTCAGATCCCTGAATCTGGCTTCCTCTACTCCCTCCCCTTGTCTCATACCTACAGGCCAGGAAGGGTGGTGGAGGAAATGGGAATGAGAGGTACTAGACAGAGAGAGGAATATTGGTAGTCAAGGTGTACTTTGAGCTGGAGGTGTGAAGGATATGGACTGGGAGAGGGAGAACTACAAAATAGATAAAGCTGATCTTTCACACTACTTAGTATGTTGCTTTTTAATGTACCTTCTGTGTGTCAGGCAATATTGACAGGGGCTGGCAGTGGGGGGCATTTGGTCCATTGACTTGTTTTTGCAGATTCTACTCTCTTAACTTCTTCAAATACAGTCTGCTGGCAACCAAAGGCATACATTTATAAGAGGTGCTATCTCTGGGGTTATCAGTTTTTGTTTGTTTCCCTTTCTAGAATTTTGGTCCTTGAAAGATAAAATTCAAATAGTTGGCCTCATTCAAATTAGTGTCTAACCAGTGGAGCCAACGTGCCCAGCAAAAGTGGTTCCCCAGGGAGGCTCAGTGTTGGCTTGTTTGCAGAAATATCCAACTTTAAAAATAACTCCCTGAGTATAAAGGAAAACCTATGCCCTGTAAACATTTGGATCCATCTTCTGTGAGGACCTTTGACCTACCTGTTAACTAATGGGCACCAAGTGGTTTGTTAGTGAAAGGGGCCAATACATATTTGTGTATAAAAAAGGCCACTTTATATCTTAATTTCCTCCAGTATTTCCCATAGAGGGAAAAAAGCCTGAAATCATTGTCATTGTCCTTAGTTCTCTGGAATTGAAAATATGGGCTTCAGGGATCTTAAAAGCACTGGCTACCAAGAAAAGCAAACGCTTCTCTGTGGCATTCTGTTGACATTCTAGAAACATTACTCTGCCTAGCATTTATTTCTGGATGAGGAGGAATCAAGTTTTGTGGTCCTGTTTGCAAAGGGCACAAGCCAAACAAATCTCAGACTTCTGACCTGGCTATGAATGGCAGCCTTTTCCCAATAGTGGTATCTTATGTTTCAGATTGAAGATGGGGTGACCAGGCATGAAATGACTGTTGGGAGAAAACCTTGAGCAGTTATTTAAAAAAAAAGCCTTTTGGGACTTCCAGGGTGGTGCAGTGGTTAAGAATCCACCTGCCAATGCAGGGGACACGGGTTCGATCCCTGCTCCAGGAAGATCCCACGTGCCGAGGAGCAGCTAAGCCCATGAGCCACAACTATTGAGCCTGTGCTTTAGAGCCCATGAACTACAACTGTTGAGCCCATGTGCTGCAACTACTGAAGCCCATGCACCTAGAGCCCCTGCTCCACAAAAGAGAAGCCACGGCAATGAGGAGCCCACGCACCACAACGAAGAGTAGCTCCTGCTCACTGCAACTAGACAAAGCCCGTGTGCAGCAACAAAGACCCAACGCAGCCAATAAATAAATAAATAAATAAATAAATAAATAAATAAATAAATAAAAAAGGCTTTTGCACATTCCCATACAGCTTTGCAGGTTTTGGTTCAGACTTGCAGATGAACAATGCCTTCTGGATCATAGGCATTTTTCAGGCTTTAGTAAATGTTCTCATTGTCTTCTTTGTTATTTATTTTTCTTTTAAGAAAAAGAAAAAATATTTCATTATTGATCCTAAAAGCATATTTTTTGGAGTAAAAGAAACTCAGGATCCCTCTCAACAAACACCTTTTTCGAAGAAAAATGAATGACAAGGTAGTTGAGAAGTGATGGAGGACTTTTCACTGCCTTCTGGATTGCCCATAGTGTACCCCAGAATAGTGTTGTCTGGATTGGGGAAGAAAAGATCTTTACTGCTTTTTAGTGTTCTCTGTGCCGTGGGTCTATGTATCTTTGCAGTCTTCTCTTTTGTTCTTCTCATACTCTGTGAAATTACATTGTCTTTTATGTATGAGGCCTTTGTGAGTTCCTAAATCTAGGCATATTTAAAACCAAGACTTCTTCTCTCTTCCCTTCACCCTCCTTATCCTTCAAGCTTAGGCAGGATACCTGGGGTAGCATGTCATAATAAAAATAAAGATGTGAAATAAATGAAAGTTTGCTGTAAATTATGAAATGCTATTTAAATGTAAAATCTTATTAAAAATTTAATGGAGGGTTTTAAAAGAGCTCATAGACCTATTATGTGATTTACTTTAAGTACTAGGAAATGCACTATTTTTCACAGTTGCTTTTTATTCAGAGATTCTAAGAATAGCTACCTTGAAGTTATCTAGTTTATACTTTCCTTTGGCCAGAAATCCACTTAAATAATCTTAGAAAGATAGATCCTCTTTTCATCAAAGCCTGTAGAGTAGAAGAATCCATGTCTCTTTTGGCAGGCTTTGCCAGTGCTTCACATCCCTTGAGATGTGAATTCTTATCTTCAGTCTGAGGACATTTTGCTCTAAACTTAAGGCTGTTTCTTTTGTCCCGTTACAGTGGAAACAAGACAACCACTCACCATGATTAATATAATGTTCTTTTAAATTCTTGAAGGCTCAGATTCTCTGGATGAAATTTATTTGTTTTCTTTTGGATTTTCCGTATAGTGGATGTTTCCAAAACTTTATTCTTCCAAACATCTTCTCAATTCTCCAAATCTTGTTTTAACTGCAGATCCCCAAAGTAGTGATTTCTAATTAAAGTCACTGTCAGTGCTGGAAGATGAATTTGTCTCTTTTCTGTTCTCTTATATGTGTTTCTATGTATAACAATCATATTTTTTTTTGCTACCAAATGATATAATGAAGTTTCTGACATTCAGATATTTTTCTATTTTTTGTATTAAGGCCTTAATTTAGGATATGGGTAAATATGAACTTTGAGGTTCGTAGGAAATAGGGTGGAAGAAATGGCATAACTAATGATGTTTATGCTCCCTGTGATTCATTTTTTAAATTCATTCAGCAAATAATGTGTATTTAGTGTGTGCTAGGTACCAGAAATTTAGCAGTAGACAAAGATGAAAAAAATCTCTGCCTTCTTGGAATCAACATTCCAGTCAATAATTTCTCACTTTCCAACTTTTTCATTTGAAATTTACATGAGCTAAGAATTTAGCTGAGACTGGATATGGAAGGTGGGTGATAGCAAGTCACCTGCTCAGCTGTAACACAGAATATAACACAGAATAGTTATGAATTTCTGAGGAATCAGTGTCAGCAGACTGATTGCCCAATATTTAGGAGTTTAACTGGAGTGTTCAGCCTCAGCAAAGGCATCAGGCTCCATAGTAATTCTTTAATTTACAAAATGACAGACCCTGTTATTATTTCTAGTCATCTGAAGGGCTGTGAGAGAAGGATTAACCATGGCCTTTAGAGTCTAGGGTCTTATGAAATATCATGGGTACAATTTAAAGGGAGACATGTTTTAGTTCATTGTATGGAAGGGCTTTGCAGTAAAGCTGTGTGAAAATGAATGGGTAGCTTTAGGAGATCATGTCATCATCATCACCAGCACTTTCATCGTCATCAGCATTATTTTTTGAAGTAGAGTAGCTACTTATTGAGTGACTAGTATGTCCAGGTAGTGTACTAAGAGCTTTAAAGACATTATTTTGTATCTTCAAACCATCCTGTGAAGTATCATTATCCCTATTTTACAGTGAGGAACATGAGAGTTTGTGAGTTCCTCATTCTGCATCTAGGCCACATGGCAGATGGTGATGTTGTAGAGAGATTGAAGCAGTACATGGGAGAAGGTGGACCACTGTTCATATTTATATTTTAGAGTTTGAGTTTTAAATGCAAGAGCATTTAACTTATAAGCAGAACCGCAGATAGTATATGATTTGTATTTCATAGCTCATTTATGCATACGTATTTTGATCTTACTGCAACAATGGAAATGTTGTGCAGTCCATTGCTACAGTTTTTCCTTCACTTTCTGATAATGCACACATTCTACCAACATTCTTCACCTTTGGCTTACTGTTAAGTAGGGCTGAACTAAAAGGAAAAAGAACTGTCAGTTGTCCTATCTTTCCCTTTCTTTTCATGTCATCATTTTCATTGTAAGTGGTTGTATATTAATAAAGGGAAGGAGTATGAAAAAGAAAGCATACAATAGGCTTCCTTTGGTTAGAGTTTCTTAGAATGCCATCTCCTTCCTGCATTCAGTGCAGGTTCTGGTTTGAATGAAAAGTGTGACTTCTCAAGGCTGTTAGTGCCTCCACTTACTCAATCGTAGATGTAACATGCTTATCCTGGACTCTCTTTAAGTCTTCCTGAACTCCCACATATTGTGGGTCCATCGGGGTTCTGTGCTTATGGAGCATCATGAATGTTATATGTGGGGTGGCGAGGGATAGCAAGAGTTGGGGTGGTGTGTGGGGGATACACATATTGTGCATATTGTCTCTACTTGTGCACATACCGCATGGTCCCATGGACTTCACTTGTAAAACACAAGTTCAAAGATAAAATTATTAAGAATTGGTAACAATAGAGATTAAAACAACCATAAGGCCCTCCTGTTGGTGGACCTGTGGGACTATGTAGGTTGCATGCCTATGAAGCTGGTCCTGGATTCTTCACTCACATTTATGATGCCTGGGATGGGATGACTCAAAGGTTGAACTCAGTGGGGCCTGTTGACTAAAAGCATGTACATGTGGTTTCTCAATGTGAATTGGGTTTCTCCCAACATGGCGGTTGGGTACCAAGTGGTAGAGTCCTTAGAGGGACCTCATAGAGGACAAATATTCCAAAAGAACCAGGTAAAAACTTTTTGGCAATTAATGACCTCATCTTGGATATCACATATCACTTCTGCCCTACTCTTTTGGTAGAAGCAATGAAAAGACTACTCTGATTCAAGGGAAGGGACACAGAGTACACTTATTGATGGGAAAAGTGTCAAAAAATTTGGGATCATGTTTGAAACTGCTTCAGTGCTTAAAATTTATCAGGTGCTTAGCTGTTTTAATACTCTCCTTTTTTTCTCTCCTCTCTGTTCCCATTTCTTCCCATCTAGGTCTTTCTCTCTCTTCACCTCTCCTCCCCTCTTCCTTCTTTTATTTTTTACTCTCATTGCACTACACTTTCTGTCATCATTGAATAGGAGAAAAATTTAAAGAGTTGGAGAGAATCATGAAAGTGGATGAGAAACCAAGAGAGAAGAAGAGAGAAAGTGGGATTAGCACTTATTTCTCCATTTAGCTATATGAATTTCCAGCAGTGTTTTAAAATTCCAGACACGTAGGTTATCTCCATTCACTTCATCTCAGTCCCACCTTCATTTCAAGAAAGATTGGTGGTTACACACATTTCCATTTCTTATCATTTATTTCTCATCTGTTTGCCTTTGTTTTTTTTTATTAGTTATCTATTTTATACATATTAGCATATATATGTCAACCCCAATCTCCCAATCTATTTGCTTTTAAATATAAGTACTCCTGGTATCTCTGGTCTCGTGTTCTCTGCACTTTACTTCTCTTTCAACTCTATTGCCTTTCTTGACTCTTCTAGAATTCAAGCAACATGGCTTTAAATATTCTGTAACTAGCATTATATAAAGGAGGTAGAAAATTATTCTAAGTAAACTGAAGCAAGATGTGGCTGCAAGAGGAATTTTGGCCTATAAATGTGAAAAAAAATCTCATTGTGTATTCTAAGAGAATGCATTTGGCAAGAACATGAACTTCAGTGGAAACTGATAGAGCTGGTTTGTATAAAGCATCTGCCACTTGAGTGATGGCTTCTGACTCAGTCTCTTTATTTCAAAGGATACCACTTGAGTATTGCCTTAAATCTCAAACAGCACTCATAAAACAGTACTTTGATTTGGTAAATGGAACTAAATCAGAAACATGTAGTCTTGGTATCACTCAGATTTACGAAATGATTGAACAGTGTCAGCATAATGCCAAGTAAAACAATGGGATGAACTCTAAACATTATTTTCTCACATACCTAAGAGTACTTAGTTCCAGGCTCTCCAGAGTCAATGCCCAAGATACCCTCTCTGTGACAGAATCTATGGCTTTAAGAAGAAAATGTATGATGGCGTTTGTTCCAAAAGCCATTATTTTCCACATGAGGTAGGCCCAGTTTATACTGTTTACTAGATAATTGAGAAGCAACAAAAGCATTTCACATTGGATTATTGTTTTTTTGGCCAAGATAGTTCAAACTAGGTACATCAAAGTTATGTTCCATAAGGAACATTAGGCTAACAACTTAAAACCCCAATGAAATTTTATTTTCCAAAAAGAAATTATCTTTTATCTCAGCAACCTAAGACAAATATTTTCATTTTTGCTATGTTTACATAATTACAATGTTGTGTCCATACCATTTTGTATTTCACTTTTCCCATGAATTATAACAGTGTGAAGAATGTGGGCTTTGGAGCCAGACAGATCTGAATTCAAAGCTTGGCTCCATCATGTACAATCTCTATGCATTTGGTCAAGTTGTTTATCTACTTTGGTTCTCAGTTTCTTTATCTATAAAATGAAGATGACAACTGACACCCAAATATTGGCTTGAATTCCACGTGACTAATCTCTGTGTAGTATTATATTCAAAGAAATGGCAATTTAGCAGAAAATTATAACTGAAAGTAATTAAGATATTTAGTCTTTAAAATTCAAAATTAAAAATATAATGGTTTATTCATATAAATAAAAAATTGATATACAGTAAACTGCACATATTTAAAGCATAAAATTTAATAAATTCTAACATTTATGTATACCCATGAAGTCATCACCACAATCAAGATAATGAATACATCTATGTTCCCCCAAACTTTCCTCATGCTCCTTTGTAATGCCTTCCTTTTATCTCACCCTGCCTCCCCCATCCCCAGGCAACCACTTATCTGTTTTCTGTCATTATATATCAGATTGCAGTTTTAAAAATTTTATATAAGTGGAATCAAGTAGGATGTACTTTTTTGTTGTTGCTGTTAGCTTCTTTCATTAAACATAATTATTTTGAGATTCATCTATGTTACTTTCCACTAGTATTATTGTATGGAAATTCTAATTGCTCCACATCCTTGTCAATACTTGGTCTGGTCAGTCTTAGTAATTTTAGGCATTCTAATAGATAGGTAGTGGTATCTCACTGTGGTTTTAATTTGCATTTTCCTAATTAAAAATGGTGTTGAGCATATGCTATGTGCCACCAACATATTGTTTTTGGAGAAGTATATGTTCAAATATTTTGCCCACTTAAAAAATTGGGTGTTTTATTTATTATTGAGATTTGAGGGTTTTTTTTTACATATTCTAAATAAAAGTCCTTTATCAGATATGTGATTTTCAAATATTTTGTCTCAGTCTGTGGCTTGTCTTTATATTCTCTGGACAGTGTCCTCCAAAGAGCAAAAATTCTTGAGTTAGATGAAGTCCAGTTTATTATTTTTTTTTCCTTCACGGGCCATGATTTTGGTGTTTGTTACATTCTTAATGCACAGAAAAACTTAAAAAAAAAGTCTCTAGACATCTCTTTCTCTAAATTGCTCCAGACAAAAGTACTGAAAAACCTTGCTCTATACTTTCGCCATATCACCCTAATACCTAGATATGTAGATTTTTTTGTTTCTTTGCCTCTACCTCACTTTCCCTGTCTTTATTATGGACAAAATGTCCCAATCTTATTTGTCCAAGTAAGCATAGACTTTTTTCCAGTTTACCAAATAAAAAGCTGGCTACAGTTCTAGTAGTTGCAGTGTCTATCTAACCGTCTTTAAATGAGAACAAACATGGGCAGTGTGAGCATTATATGAGGTGGTAAATGACAGTGCTGAGTACTAAGTAAATGCTTGATAAGGCTATCATTATCATTGCCATTTTATACTGATTTAGCTAAACACTTTTCAGCATCACTCACAACTGTGACGTTGAGTATTGGTACTATATACCTACAACTATAGTGTACTTATAATAAATGTACACATAAGAAGGAAGGAAAGAAAATTTCTTTTTTTGGAACATACTCTTAAATATAAGTTTTTTAAGTTGGAAAATTACTTATTTTCCATAGATGTAGTAACCTCACATATGAGATGTCACCTAAACCAATAAGGATGTTCAAAATCTATAAGTAAGAACTGAGAGGCCCAGCTTTGGTGACTTGATCCCAATATTGCCCTGCAAGCCAAAATATCTTTTCAGGGTAGAGATAGGAAAAAAAATTTTTTTTGGCCTTTTTAGGTAGCTGTTCTCAATTTCCCCATGAGATAACCTTAAACATTTAAAGGACTTTTGAGATCCATGTTGGTTCTAGAGCTTTCTTAAGATGTCCTTGGATGACATTTCTAGCTTCTCAGCTGACCTTAAGAATCCATCTAAAATTCAGAGGTATCAGAAATAACTGAGTTCTGCAATCATGGGTTCTGTTCAGACCAAGTTTAGAGAGTACTCTCAGGGGAACACTGGCCTCATACAATCAGTTGGGAATTATTTGCTCCTCCATTTTTGGAAGAGTTTATGAAGGATTGGTATTATTTGTTCCTAAATCTTTAATAGAATTCACCAGTAAATCCATTGCGATCTGGTCTTTTCTTTGAGCAAAAAAAATTAATTACTAATTTAGTGTCTTTACTCATTTATAAGTCTATCTAGATTATCTATTTCTTCTTGAGTCAATTTTGGTCATTTGTATATTTCTAGGAATTTGTTCACTTCCTCTGAGTTGTCTAATTTGTAGACATAAAATTGTTCATAATACTCCCTTATAATTCTTTTGATTTCTCTAGGATTAGTGGTGTTGTGTTCTTTTTCATTCCTGATTTTGGTGACCTGTCTTCTCATTTTCTCTTAGTGGGTCTTGCTAAAAGTTTGACAGTTGTCAAACTTTTATGAGAAGCATATTTTCTTTTCTTTCTTTTTTTTTTTTTTTTGGTTTATTTATTTTATTTGTTGCTTTTCTATTTTCTGCTTAGTTGATTTGCACTCTAAACTTTATTATTTCCTTTCTCTTTGATTTGGGTTGAGTTTACTCTTCATTTTCTAGGTTCTTAAGGTATTGTAGAATCCTAAGTTATTTGTTTGAGATCTTTTTTCTAGCAGAGGCATTTAAAGTTATAAATTCCCTTCTAAGTATTGCTTAGCTGAAAATAGACAAATTTATTGCTATTTTTTACTTCAGAAGATATAGTAGCAGTTTTTAATCTTGGTTTGGCAGAGACTATCCAGATATTTCTTCTGTTTGGACATTGGAGTTGAATATTTACTGCCCTGCCAAAGCCACAATCTTTAGGGGCATATATACACTGTTGCTGGGAATTCTGTTTTGTCCCAAACATTTGTCCTCCAGAGAAAGTCTTACAAAGCCATTTATCCAGCTGTCTACCTATACCTATTCACTTTCGGCCCTGCATTTGTGATTTTCTATAACTTCTTATTTTACTAGTTCAGTTGTTTGCCATGATAATTTGAAGAGAGGAGAAGGAAGTGAGGGATATAGTGTTTCAAATGATGAAAGAAACTGGAAGTTAGAAGGCTTGAATTTTATTTCCAACTTCACTTGTCACCAGAGTCAGACATTTATTTTGGACAGTTGGGGCAGTGTGATTTCAGAGGTGTCAAGAAAGCATCCTTCAAATATTCATTCCTTCTTCCTACTCATCTTTGTCTGGTTGATGCCCACTTACTCTTAAATCCTTAGCTTAGGTATTTCTTCTAGAATTTCTCCACCCTTTGAACTTGGTAAGACCTCCCATCTTACAACACCATGTCAACTGTGTCATAGCCATTTCCACACTTCAGTGTAGCTTCCTGTTTATTTGTTTTCCATGTTTTCTGAGGACGGGGCTCATCAATTTGGTTCACATCGTATATAATACCTGGCTATACTGGGTACTCAGGTTGAATTTAAAGAATCAGTTTCTGAAATTTAGCAATTATGGCTTTATTTCTTTGTATGTTTTTCACTTGTCAATGTAAATTTGTTTTTCAGATCCTTTCCTGAAAGCAGGTTTTGTTGGGAGGGAGCTTGGGGTGCTTTGGGAGGCCAGCACCATAGGAGAACGGGGCACAGAAAGGGGTAAAGGGCACACTAAAGGCTCCATTTACCTCTGAGCTTAACATGGTTTATTGGGAATTCTTGTTTTTTGATAAATTTGCAACATTTTTATATTACCTTCAATGATGAAATGGAAGGTGTGTGTGCTTAATTTGCTTATCTAACAAAAGTGAGTTGGTGATCTTGTTGTACTTCAGAGGAATATATTCAAATTTAAATGATCTGACAAACTGAGAAAAAGGAAGATATTAAAAAAAGGGAATTTTAGTTTGGGGTAATTACTTTAGAAGATAAGTAGCTCAGAGATGGTGTCATATTCTGGAAATAGTATTAATGTCTGTAATATGCTTTAAGCATAAGAATAATAGTAAAAAAATGTAAGAATTGCTAAAATTTACAAGAACATTTTCTCTGATTATACCCTTTCTAAAGAGAACTATAATTCTGTACTTTAAACGTAGAATCACCACATTTTTAAGCATATGGAAGGCTTGACAACTTTTGTTTTCTTGACTTGAAAATAATTTTAAGTAAGAAATTTGGGTAAGAAATAATAACACTACATGTTTATATATCATCTTAAATTCTTTTTGGTTGATAAAGTATAACTTAAGAATAATAACACTTGTACTTTGCTTCATAATCTGCAAAATATTCTCTCTTTATGTTTTTAAAAATTATTTGGTTTATTTGGTTGGAGTTTGGTTGTAGAAAATTACAGGATATACTGTATATATATTTATCATATATAAATATATACAAAGTATAAGTTCTCCTTCCCATATTCTCCAATCTTACTTCCCTGGAATGGATAACATCAACAGTGTGTAAACTTCTAGATCTTTTTCTATTTATTATAAACATATTTATGTGTGTATATATAACACATATAGCAAAGGAATAAATATAAAATATCTACATATAAGTACACATTTATTCACAATTAATTTAGTGATTTTAGTGGACATCCCGGGCATATATTTTTAAGAATTTACAATAGTATTTCTTTTTTTTTTTTAATTTTAGTGAACTTTATTATAGTTCTCGAGATATATATCTTAACATTTGACATAATTTCTAGGCTAATAGGAGTATATACTTAGATAATCCCATCTTTTTTTTTTTTAACATACAATAAACTGCATATATTTAGAGTGTACAATTTGGTATTTTTTTTCTTATTAGTAATGTGTATATGGCAATCCCAATCTCCCAATTCATTCCCCGCCCAACCCTCCCCGCGTTCCCTACTTGGTGTCCATATGTTTGTTCTCTACATCTGTGTCTCTATTTCTGCCTTGAAAACCGGCTGATTTGTACCATTTTTCTATATTCGGCATATATGTGTTAATATACGATATTTGTTTTTCTCTTTCTGACTCACTTCACTCTGTATGACAGTCTCTAGGTCCATCCATGTCTCTACAAATGTCCCAGTTTTACTCATTTTTACAGCTGAGTAATATTCCATTGTATATATGTACCACATCTTCTTTATCCATTCATCTGTTGATGGACATTTAGGTTGCTTCCATGTCCTGGCTATTGTAAATAGTGCTGTAGTGAACATTGGAGTGCATGTGTCTTTTTGAATTATGGTGTTCTCTGGGTATATGCCCAGCAGTGGGATTGCTGGGTCATATGGTACGATAGTATTTCTTATGATAGTTTACTAGCAATATGATTGCCAGAGTAAAGGTTATTCACATTTTAAATATTATAGGCAAATTACCTACCTGAACGGTTTATATTCCCTCCGACTATGTATGAGAGTATCCTTTTCCCCACACCCTTGCCAACATGGGTATTATCGATCCTTTTACTTCTTTATTTTTCAAGCAGAAAAGTGGTATCTCCTCGTTTAGTTTGCAATTTCCTGATCTCTAGTGAAGTTGAACATCTTGTATTTCTTTTGTGAATTGCCTGTGTATGCCTTGCAATTTTTTTCTCTGTGTGGGTCATTTGTATTTTTCATAATTGATTTGTAGAAATTTTAAATTATTGGGATATTAAAATTTTTGTTAAATATTTGCAATGAACATTTTCTCTCAGTTTAACATTGATCTTTTAACTTTGATTATAGTGCCTTACAAATGATTCATTTAGATTTAGTCAAATATTCAAGATTTTCACATGTACTCTCAATCCTTAAAACAAATCTATGAAGTACTATCATCATTGTACACATGAGCTAGCTAAGATTCCTAGAACTTAAATGACTGACCCAAGGAGGAAGGGATTTACATTTAAGCTTGAACTGCTAGAAATGTATACCACAAAGGAAACTGTAGAGAACAGGTGATTAGGCTAAGGAGCCACAGAACAAACTACTCTTCAGGGCCCAGCCACTTGGGCAGCAATCTTTAAGAAGGTTATGCATAAAGCAGCAGTAATAGTTTTCTTTTTTTCCTTAATTTTTAATTTTTAAATTTTTTACAATAAACTGCATTTATTTAGAGTGTACAATTTGGTATCCCAATCTCCCAATTTATTCCCCTCCCAAGCCTCCCCGCTTTCCCCACTTGGTGTCCATATGTTTGTTCTCTATATCTGTGTCCATTTCTGCCTTGCAAACTGGTTGATTTGTACCATTTTTCTATAGTCCACATATATGTGTTAATATACAATATTTGTTTTTCTCTTTCTGACGCACTTCACTCTGTATGACAGTCTCTAATTCCATCCATGTCTCTACAAATGTCCCAGTTTTACTCATTTTTACAGCTGAGTAATATTCCATTGTGTGTATGTACCACATCTTCTTTATCCATTCATCTGTTGATGGACATTTAGGTTGCTTCCATGTCCTGACTATTGTAAATAGTGCTGCAATGAACACTGGAGTGCATGTGTCTTTTTGAATTATGGTGTTCTCTGGGTATATGCCCAGTAGTGGGATTGCTGGGTCATATGGTAGTTCTATTTTTAGTCTTGCAAGGAACCTCCATACTGTTTTCCATAGTGGCTGTATCAATTTACATTCCCACCAGCAGTGCAGGAGCATTCCCTTTACTCCACACCCTCTCCAGCATTTAGTGTGTCTGATGATACCCATTCTAACAGGTGTGAGGTGATACCTCATTGTAGTTTTGATTTGCATTTTTCTAATAATTAGTGATGTTGAGCAGCTTTTCATGTGCCTCTTGGCCATCCATATGTCTTCTTTGGAGAAATGTCAATTTAGGCCTTCTGCCCATTTTTTGATTGGCTTGTTTGTTTTTGTGATATTGAGCTGGATGAACTGTTTATATAATTTGGAGATTAATCGTTTGTCTGTTGATTCATTTGCAAATATTTTCTCCCATTCTGAGGGTTGTCTTTTCATCTTGTTTATAGTTTCCTTTGTTGTGCAGAAGCTTTGAAGTTTCATTAGGTCCCACTTATTTATTTTTGTTTTTATTTCCATTACTCTAGGGGGTGGATTAAAAAAGATCTTGCTGTTATTTACATCGAAGAGTGTTCTTCCTATGTTTTCCTCTAGGAGTTTTATATTGTCTGGCCTTACATTTAGGTCTTTAATCCATTTGGAGTTTATTTTTGTGTATGGTGTTAGGAAGTGTTCTAATTTCATTCTTTTACATGTAGCTGTCCAGTTTTCCCAGCACCACTTATTGAAGAGGCTGCCTTTTCTCCATTGTATATCCTTGCCTCCTTTATCATAGATTAGTTGACCGTAGTTTATCTCTGGGCTTTCTATCCTGTTCCGTTGATCTATATTTCTGTTTTTGTGCCAGTACCATATTGTCTTGATCACTGTAGCCTTGTCGTATAGCCTGAAGACAGGAAGCCTGATTCCCCCAACTCCGTCTTTCCTTCTCAAGATTGCTTTGGCTATTCGGGGTCTTTTGCGTTTCCATACAAATCGTAAAATTTCTTGTTCTAGTTCTGTGAAAAATGCCATTGGTAATTTGATCGGGATTGCATTGAATCTGTAAATTGCTTTCAGTAATATAGTCATTTTCATAATGTTGATTCTTCCAATCCAGGAACATGGTATGTCCCTCCATCTGTTTGTGTCGTCTTTGATTTCTTTCATGAGTGTCTTACAGTTTTCTGAGTACAGGTCTTTTACCTCCTTGGTTAGGTTTATTCCTATGTATTTTATTCTTTTTGTTGCAATGGTGAATGGGATTGTTTTCTTAATTTTTCTTTCTGATCTTTCATTGTTGGTGTATAGAAATGCAAGAGATTTCTGTGTGTTAATTTTGTATCCTGAAACTTTACCAAATTCATTGATTAGCTCAAGTAGTTTTCTGGTGGCATCTTTAGGATTTTCTATGTATAGTATCATGTCATCTGCGAACAGTGACAGTTTTACTTTTTCTTTTCCAATTTGGATTCCTTTTATTTCTTTTTCTTCCCTGATTGCTGTGGCAAGGACTTCCAAAACTATGTTTAATAGTAGTGGCGAGAGTGGACATCCTGGTCTTGTTCCTGATCTTAGAGGGAATGCTTGCAGTTTTTCACCATTGAGAAGGATGTTTGCTGTGGGTTTGTCATATATGGCCTTTATTATGTTGAGGTAGGTTCCCTCTATGCCCACCTTCTGGAGAGTTTTTATCATAAATGGGTGTTGAATTTTGTCAAAATCTTTTTCTGCATCTATTGAGATGATCATGTGGTTTTTATCCTTCAGTTTGTTAATATGGTGTATCACATGGATTGATTTGCATATATTGAGGAATCCTTGCATTCCAGGGATAAACCCCACTTGATCATGGTGTATGATCCTTTTAATGTGTTGTTGGATTCTGTTGGCTAGTATTTTGTGGAGGATTTTTGCATCTAAATTCGTTAGTGATATTGGTCTGTAGTTTTCTTTTTTTGTGGTATCTTTGTCTAGTTTTGGAATTAGGGTGATGGTGGTTTCATAAAATAAGTTTGGGAGTGTTCCTTCCTCTGCAATTTTTTGGAAGAGTTTGAGAGGGATGGGTGTTAGTTCTTCTCTAAATGTTTGATAAAATTCACCTGTGAATCCATCTGGTCCTGGACTTTTGTTTGTTGGGAGATTTTTAATCACAGTTTCAATTTCATTACTTGTGATTGGTCTCTTCATATTTTCTATGTCTTCTTGATTCAATCTTGGAAGGTTATACCTTTCTAAGAATCTGTCCATTTCATCCAGGTTGTCCATTTTATTGGCATATAGTTGCTTGTAGTAATCTCTCATGGTGCTTTTTATTTCTGCGGTGTCCATTGTAACTTCTCCTGTTTCATTTCTAATTTTATTGATTTGAGTCCTCTCCCTCTTTTTCTTGATGAGTCTTGCTAGAGGTTTATGGATTTTATTTATCTTCTCAAAGAACCAGCTTTTAGTTTTATTGATTTTTGCTATTGTTTTCTTTGTCTCTATGTCATTTTTTTCTTCTCTGATCTTTATGATTTCTCTCTGTCTACTAACTTGGGGTTTTGTTTGCTCTTCTTTCTCTAGTTTCATTAGGTGTAAGGTTAGATTGTTTTTTTGGGATCTTTCTTGTTTCTTGAGGTAGGATTGTATCAGTATAAACTTCCCTCTTAGAACTGCCTTTGCTGCATCCCATAGGTTTTGGATCATTGTGTTTTCATTGTCATTTGTCTCTAGGTATTTTTTGATTTCCTCTTTGATTTCTTCAGTGATCTCTTGGTTATGTAGTAGCATATTGTTTAGCCTCCATGTGTTTGTGTTTTTTAGTTTTTTTCCTGTAATTGATTTCTAATCTCATAGCATTGTGGTCAGAAAAGATGCTTGATACAATTTCAATTTTCTTGAATTTACCAAGGCTTGATTTATGACCCAAAATGTGATCTATCCTGGAGAATGTTCCATGTGCACTTGAGAAGAATGTGTAATCTGCTGTTTTTGGATGTAATGTCCTATAGATATCTATTAAATCCAGCTGATTTATTGTGTCATTTAAAGCTTGTGTTTCCTTATTAATTTTCTGTGTGGATGATCTGTCCATTGGTGTAAGTGGGGTGTTAATGTCCCCCACTATGATTGTGTTACTGTCGATTTCCTCTTTCATAGTTGTTAGCATTTGCCTTATGTATTGAGGTGTTCCTATATTGGGTGTGTATATATTTATAATTGTTATCTCTTCTTCTTGGACAGATCCCTCAATCTTTATGTAGTGTCCTTTCTTGTCTCTTGTAACATTTTTTATTTTAAAGTCTATTTTATCTGATCTGAGTATCGCTACTCCAGCTTTCTTTTGATTTCCATTTGCATGGAATATCTTTTTCCATACTCTCCCTTTCAGTCTGTATGTGTCCCTATGTCTGAAGTGGGTCTCTTGTAGGCAGCATATATATGGGTCTTGTTTTTGTATCCATTCAGCCAGTCTGTGTCTTTTGGTTGGTGCCTTCAGTCCATTTACATTCAAGGTGATTATCGATATGTATGTTTCTATTAACATTTGCTTAATTGTTTTGAGTTTGTTTTTGTAGGTCCTTTTCTTCTCTTGTGTTTCCCACTTAGAGAAGTTCCTTTAGCATTTGTTGTGGGGCTGGTTTGGTGGGGCTGAATTCTCTTAGCTGTTGCTTGTCTGGAAAGCTTTTGATTTCTCCATCAAATCTGAATGAGATCCTTGCTGGGTAGAGTATTCTTGGTTGTAGGTTCTTCCCTTTCATCACTTTAAATATATCGTGCCATTCCCTTCTGACTTGCAGAGTTTCTGCTGAGAAATCAGCTGTTAACCTTATGGGAGTTCTCTTGTATGTTATTTGTCGTTTTTCCCTTGTTGCTTTTAATAACATTTCTCTGTCTTTAATTTTTGTCAATTTGCCTACTATATGTCTTGGCGTGTTTCTCCTTGGATTTATCCTGCCTGGGACTCTCTGTGCTTCCTGGACTTGGGTAGCTATTTCCTTTCCCATGTTAGGGAAGTTTTCAACTAGAATCTCTTCCAGTATTTTCTCAGGTCCTTTCTTTCTCTCTTCTCCTTCTGGGACCCCTATCATGTGAATGTTGGTGCGTTTAACATTGTCCCAGAGGTATCTTAGGCTGTCTTCAGTTCTTTTCATTCTTTTTTCTTTATTCTTTTCTGCATTAGTGATTATCACCATTCTGTCTTCCAGGTCACTTATTCGTCCTTCTGCCTCAGTTAATCTGCTATTGGTTCCTTCTAGTGTATTTTTCATTTCCGTTATTGTGTTGCATATCTCTGTTTGTTTGTTCTTTAATTCTTCTAGGTCTTTGGTAAACTTTCCTTGCAACTTTTCGATCTTCGCATCCAATCTTTTTTCAAAGTCCTGGATCATCTTCACTATCATTATTCTGAATTCTTTTTCTGTAAGGTTGCCTATCTCCTCTTCATTTAGTTGTTTTTCTGGTGTTTTATCTTGTCCCTTCATCTGGTACAAAGTCTTTTGCCTTTTCATTTTCTCTGTCTTTCTGTGGCTGTGATTTTCAGTTCCACAAGATGAAATACTGCTGATACTGCTTGATTCTGCTGTCTGCCCTCTTGTGGAGGAAGCTGTCTAGGAGGCTGGTGGGCGCTTCCTGATGGGTGGGACTGATGGTGGGTTGGCCTGGGTGGGCGGAGCTCAGTAAAACTTTAATCTGATTTGGTGGGTGGAGCTCAGTGACACTTTAATCTGCTTGTCTGCCTGTGGGTGGGGCTGTGTTCCCACCCTGTTGGTCGTTTGGCCTGAGGCAACCCAGCTTTGGAGCTTACAGGCTCTTTAGTGGAGCTAATAGTGGACTCTGGAAGGGCTCACACCAATGAGCACTTCCCAGAACCCCTGCTGCCAGTGCCCCTGTCTTCTTGGTGAGCCACAGCTGCCCCCCACCTCTGCAGGCAGCCCTCCAACACCAGCATGTAGTTCTGGTTCAGTCTCCCATGGGGTCACTGCTCCTTTCCCCTGAGTCCTGGTGAGCATACTTTTTTTGTGTGCCCTCCAAGAGTGGAGTCTCCGTTTCCCGCAGTCCTGTGGAGGTCCTGCAATCAAATCCCTCTGGCTTTCAAAGTCTGATTCTCTGGGGATTCCTCCTCCCGTTGCTGGACCCCCAAGTTAGGAAGCCTGACGTGGGGCTTAGAACCCTTACTTTAGTGAGTGGACTTCTGTGGTATAACTGTTCTCCAGCTTGTGAGTCACCCACCCAGCATTTATGGGATTTGATTTTAATGTGATTGTGCCCCTCCTACCATCTCATTATGGTTTCTCCTTTGTCTCTGGATGTGGGGTGGGTTTTTTTTGGTGAGTTCCAGTGTCTTTATGTCAATGGTTGTTCAGCAGTTAGTTGTAATTCCGGTGCTCTTGCAAAAGGGAGTGAGTGTATGTTCTCCTACTCCACCATCTTTATTCTTCTTGCAGTAATAGTTTTCAATGGCCTCTAGTTGGTTATGGTGATACAAGGTGTTTGTAATTCCTTTGGCTTAGATTTGACACCCATTTTCCTTCCTCACCTCTCCCTGCCAATTTTGTTTTATGGTTCTTGGCTTACATCTTGGATATTAACGTTGCTTACTTCATATCTTCTGGCTCTGACCAATGGATATGCCTATGGACAGATTACTTGCTGCAATCTTAGTGGATCCCCTGGTTCCAGATCTAGGATTTTGCCCCAAGTTAAAGGCCATGGTGGAGATATTTGGCTCTTAGATCTTTATATTAGTGGATGACAGAAAGATGGAGAGTTTCATTGGAGAAAATGCAACAGAAAACACCTTATTTAAAAATGCCCTGAAAATGTTTAAGGAGAAAATTCAGCTACTGGATACCAGGTATTAGTGAGGAAGTAGGGGTAGGTTGGAAATGTAGTACATTTCATTCTTTTTTCTTACTGGAAGGAACTTGTTACGGGAAGTTTACTCTCTCAGCATGGGTTGAAGTCATATAAATTCTCCTTAATCATTCTGTCACCAGTGTTTGAGAGGAACGGGGGACTAAAAGAAGCTGGCATGCACCTCCTAGCCAATCTGAAATTTAGAAACTAAAGTTAAACTGTTGTCAAATAGAAAGCAAAGTATGGAACATTGTGTATAGTATAATCCTGTTGTTAAGAAATGAAACCCTACCTTAGAATATTAATAGCAGTTAGAATTCTAACTCATGAGCAGTGAAATCCCACTCTGGCTAATTGAAGCAGAAAACCTCTCAGTAGGTATTTTAGTGACAGATTGGTAGAAGTCTTGGAGCAGTTTCTGCCCGTTTCCCCTCTCCCTTCCACTAGCACCTTGAATTTACTATAAGCATATACAGTCACTCTCTCTCATACCCATCCATGGGGAAAAGCCAAAATTTTCACCCTAATACTTCCCAGCAGATGGAAGTTTCTATCATGTAAGTTAATTTTTGTTAACATTTCTATTTGTTTAAATATTGTTTACATACAATATCTCATTTAGTCCTTACAACAACCCTATTTATAGATAAGGAGTGTGATACACAGAGAGTTTAAGTAATTTGCCCAAGCTCACACCTAGTAAGTGGTAGAGCAGGGGGATCTAGAGTCTGTCCTCTTTACCATCTTAACTGCTAGGCTGTGCTGCCTGTTATGGGTGAAAATATGGGGAAGGGTGAATGTTTTAACAATCACTAATATTTGTTATAGCTAATATTTGTTGAGTGTTTATTATATTTCAGGACATGTCTACATACTTTACCTGTAAAATGTTACTTAATCTTCACAACAGTCCTTTGTGGGAGGCATTATTATTATATCTGTTTTATAGATGTAAAACCTGAGGTTAGAGTGGTAAAGTAACTTGCTCAAGGCTGTACAATTAGTAACGTCGATGATAGAATTTAAGCATAGATCTGTGTGATGCCAGGACCTATGATGTTAACAATTCTATATACTGAGAAAAACAAACAGTAAAACCTAGATGCATTTAGTCTTCTAAGTATTGAACTTATAAACCTACAGTTATACATTTAGACACTGAAAGGCAACTTTCAGAAACTTCTGAGAGAGTAACAAGAATGGATACACATCACTTGAGGACTTGGTGTGGAGGCAGTGTGGTGCAGTGGACAGCATACTGGACCATATGGGAGGTAGGATACTAGAATTGGAATCAGGCCTGCCACCAACTCATTATGTGAATTTGTGTAAGTTTGTTTACCTCTCTGGTTCAGTGACTTATATATGAAATTAATGCATAGGATTAGATAATCTCAAAGGCTCTTTCTAATATTCATTGATTATTACCACACATTGATTATAAAGAGGAGATATTAGGCTATCTTACAGTTTGGTTTTGCCTGGCTATCCAGTTGGATATTATACTGTCTGGGTCTTTTAGGGGTTATTTTCCAACTGATGGACTGCCTTTACCATGGGCAGGCAGATTTCCTTCCTACCCAAGCTCCCTTCCACCATTATCCTCTCTGGTGCACCACCCTTCATCACAACATTTGGGTTTCTTTTGTGCAGGGCTATATGTGTAGGGCTACTTTCGACTGTAAACCATTGCCCTAGTCCTCAGCCTTCTCTGAATTCCTGGGTTATTTGTCATCTGTACCTCTTACCAGATACTTAGTTACCTTGAATTATTTATTTTTACCCATGTTTGCATTTTCTCTAGAATTTTAAACACTACAAGCTCACACTTTTAAATTCACATTTGATTTTCAATATAGAAATATGTCCCCTGATGTATGCTTCAAGGACATTCATTTATGTCCATATTATTATTTTATATTATGTCCATTTGTCTTTTGTGATTTATTTCTTATATTTTACTATATTTGTAATGTGTTCTCTTTTTCTTTGGGGATGGTCATTATTTTTTATCCATAGTTTTTTTGGAGTGTGGGGTGGGTGGGTAGGGCATTTACATTTTATTATTGCCTTTTCTGGCATTTTTCTAATTTTGTTCTTGTTAGACAGGAAGAATTTCTAAAATATATTTTGAGAGTGAGGTTTTTTCCTCATATAATTTCTCTAAGCTTTCATTATATTGTATCTTATGGGATTCTCTATTACTATGCATTTTCATATATACTGAATTATGTGAAGTGTTGTAGATGTTATATTACTATTCTGTGTCTCTTATGCCTCCACAACTAGATTGTAAGTTTTTGAGGGCAGGATTGTATCCTTAGTACCAGATCCTGGCTTGATTACCTTTATCTCAGAATGGTCCCTTCAGTGAAAACTCTGTGAAAAGTGCTATACCAAAACTTACAGTTATAAATTATAAACTGTTCTTCTTGCCTATTTTTATTTGTACCCAGAAATTTTTCCTCTTTGAAAATGAATTTGTTATTCTTAGCAAATAAGTCCACAGTAGTAGAGATGTTAATTTATTTGGGTGAACATGTTAGTGTTTTCATTAAAGAAAAGAGAGAAGAGAAAAGAAACATACTGGTATCTATATTAACCTTTATTATCACCAAAGTAAAGCACTAGTAGAGACTTGAAAATGTTTGTAATTGTCAAGAGACTACCCTTTCTTGATGCCATCAAGAATGAAAGAAGATACATAAGAAGAATAGGTGAAGTAGAAAATTCTTGAAAGTTTAAAAGTGGAGAAGGAATTTATTTTAGATATACATTTATTTAGACCTCTAGCGTGCTATACCTGAGAATGAAAATTTCACCACAGCTACTCATGGTAGGATATAACACTTCAATTTTTAAAAAATCTACTCTAAGAATCATGTGAGACTCTTGCTGTAACCATTGTACAATTTTGGAACAGAACCTGGAGTAGTGGTCTTTATTGGTATTAAAGAGTGATTGGCAAACTATGGCCTATAGGCCAAATTTGGCCCACTGACTGTTTTTGTATGGTTTGCAAGCTAAGAATGGTTTTTATATTTTTAAATGGTTGGAAAGATATCAAAAGAATAATATTTTGTGAAATGTTAAAGTATATGAAATCCAAATTTTAGAATCCATAGATTGAAATAAAGACATACTCATTAGTTTACATATTGTCTGTGGTTGTTTTTATTCTACAGTAGCAGAGTTGAGTAGCTGTGAGAGAACCCGCATGGCCCACAAAGCCTGAAATAATTTCTTATCTGACTTATTACAGGAAGAGTTTACTTTTATACACTTGGTTTAAAGCAAGATAGAATAGGAGACAAAAAAATAAGTTGGTTGGGATAGAAATGAGGATAGAAGATAGAGGCATAATCCCTTTTCTCTCTACCTTTTATTCCTTCCTTTGCCCTTCTTGTTCCCCTGCAAGCTCTATCTTTTTCTTTCTCCCTCCCTTCCCCCATGCACTCACGTCTGTATGCACAAACACATACGTGTTGTGAAAGAAAGAAAACCAAAGTCTTTTATTATTTTGAAGGTTTGCAGTTGCTCTTAGTTTTTTAAACTATATTTTCCTTTACTGTTTTACATCTGGAGTTTGGACCATCTGGGAAAGAAAACTGAGGACCTCAGTATATAGGCTCTCCATTTGGCAACAGCTAAAAGTAGTGCTAAGACTAGTCAAGAGGAGTGAGAATGAAGATGAAGCTTTGTTGGCCTGTATTGGGAAATTTGGACCAGATCCGACAGTTGGAGCACCATTTTTGACCACCGTGCTAGGAATCCTGTTTTGTCCCACTGTACAGAAAACCTTTAGGGGTTAAACTCCTACATTCAGTTCTTTGTGGGAGAAGCAGTAATGCAAAACTAGGGACTAAGTTTGAGGGAGAAGTTGAAACTGATTCAAACAAGATTTCATTAACTAATTTGGGGAGAATTTAGAGCTGTTCTGAGCTATGCAATTACTCCTTTTCTCATCTCCACTGGCACTCTGAGAATCAGATCACCTGGGGAAAACAGATTTAAAAAATTCCAGATGGTGTGTGCGATGCTCCAGCTGTGGAGAATCTCTCCCAGTCAGGCAATCTGCCTTTCTGCCGGAACCCTCTAAAACTGTGCTGCCCATTTGTCATGCTTCTCCAATTGCAGCCTTCTGGATAGCTTCTCTTTGCCTTGTCTGACTCTTCCTTTCCAGTTTTTATCATCCCCCTCCATGAGCTAATGTAGTAACATCTCTTCATTGGCTATAAATCCATAGAAGAACCTGATATAAAATATGGCTTTGTGAAGGAAAATTGGGAAACATCTGTTTTTTACCCATAAGATTCAGTGTTCACTTGTCTCATATGACGACGTGACTGTTTATGCATGTGTGAAAAAGAAAAGAAACAGGAAGAATGCAGGGAAAGGCTAGCATGAGGGTGAGCAAGAAAGAATTCATGCACATGTTTTTATAGCCAGCTGGGCAAAATAAGTTAATCTCCATGTAAACTTGATTAGAATCCTGGGTTAATGTTGGGAAAGGTCAGTCTCACTGACTTGAATGACCTTGATGGGACTACCAAAGAAGTGATTGCTTCTGGATTGGTTCTGGATATTGTCTTAATGATAAGCTTTGTCTAGAGTTATTGCTAACTTATGGTAGCAAGACCTGAAAGTTTATGGGCATCTTTTGTGCTCCAGAGGGTTCAGGTGGGCTTTCCTTGGAAGTTGGACACTGTGGAGAGGTGAAGGGAAGAAGCAGATAACAGATGAAACCCCATGTAGTTGGCTGCCTTCTGCCCTTGTTTATGTCTTTCTATAGTGAATTATGCCTTTCATAATCTGTAGAATAATAGATGGGTAAATTTTGGAACCTTTCATTTTACCTATGTTATAGTTGATAACTGGGTTCAGGTAGGGTGCATGGGTCACTTAAGTTTTATTTTACTTGGTACAATACTTGGTACCTTTTCAAATCTAGATGGAAGATTACAGAAATTGGCAGGAACTGAAATTTCTTTTCCCATATTGTCACTTAAAAAATTGAAGTAAAATTTATATATCATAAAATACAAAGATCTCAAGTGTACAATTTGATTGCTTTTGATAAAAGCATACATATATATAACCACCACCTCAAACAACATCTGGAATAGTTCCATCATCCTGAAAGTCCCCTATTGTTCCTTTCCTGTTAATCTCCATCTCCCAAAGGCAACCACTGTTCTGATTTTTGTCACCATAGATTATTTTACTTGTTCTTGAACTTCATATGTACTCTTTTGTGCCTAGCTTTTTAAGCTTAACATAATGTTTCCAATACTCATCCATGTGGTGTGTATCAGTAGTTCATCTAAAAAATTTTCTGAGTTGTTTTCCATTGTATGCGTATCCCACAATTTATGCTTTCTCCAGTTAACGAACTTCTAACTTGTTTTCAGTATTATAGAGCAGAAAGTTTTAATTATGATAAGTTCAACTTATCAAAATTTTCTTTTATGGCTAATGTTCTCTGTGTCCCATTTAAGAAATCTTGTATACTCATAAGGCCACAAAAATTTTACTCCATATTTTCTTCCAGACATTTTATAGCTTTAGCTTTTACACTGAGGTCTGTGATCCATTTCACATTAATTAAATGTGTCAAGGAGAGATTAATGTTCATTTTCCCATATGTTTACCCAGTTATTTCAGCAGTATTTGTTGAAAACACTATCCTTTCCCCACTTAATTATACATTTGAGAATTTAGGCTGTTGGTCTGTAAATTTCTTTTTTATTAATGTCCTTGTCAGATTTTGGTATCAGAGTTAAGCTGACTTATAAAATAAGGTAGAAGCATTCTTTTCTATTTCTTGAGTTTGTGTAATACTGATATTAAGTCTTCCTTGAAGACTGATACACTTTACCAGTGAACCCAGCATGGCCTGGAGTTTTCTTTATAGGAAATTTTTATTATAAATTTAGGTTCTTTAATATATTTAGGACTATTCAATTTTTTAATTTCTTCAGTCATTTTTTGGTGTTTTTAAAAGAAATTTGTTCATTTTATTTAAGTTGTCGAAATTATTGGCATAAATTTTTTTCATAATATTAACTTATTGAATGTCTGTAGGATCTATAGTGATGCTTCTCTTTCATTCCAGATATTGTTTTGTTTTTTATTTATCTATCTATCTATTTATTTATTTATTATTTTTTTGGGGGTACACCAAGTTCAATCATCTGTTTTTATACACATATCCCCATATTCCCTCCCTTCCTTGACTCCCCCCCCCTCGAGTCCCCCGACCCTCCCCGTCCCAGTCCCCTAAGGCATCTTCCATCCTCGAGTTGGACTCCCTTTGTTATACAACAACTTTCCACTGACTATCTATTTTACAGTTGGTAGTATATATATGTCTGTGCTGCTCTCTCGCTTCGTATGAGCTCCACCTTCACCCCCCGTCCCTTCCCAAACCTCGAGTTCTCCAGTCCATTCTCTGTATCTGCATCCTTGTTCTTGTCACTGAGTTCATCAGTACCATTTTTAGATTCCGTATATGTGAGTTAGCATACAATATTTGTCCTTCTCTTTCTGACTTACTTCACTCTGTATGACAGACTGTAGTTCTATCCACCTCATTACATATACCTCCATCTCATCCCTTTTTATAGCTGAGTAATATTCCATTGTATATATATGCCACATCTTCTGTATCCATTCATTTGTTGATGGGCATTTAGGTTGCTTCCATGTCCTGGCTATTGTAAAGAGTGCTGCAATAAACATTATGGTACATGTTTCTTTTGGGATTATGGTTTACTTTGGGTATATGCCCAGGAGTGGGATTACTGGATCATATGGTAGTTCTATGTGTAGTTTTTTAAGGAACCTCCAAATTGTTTTCCATAGTGGCTGTACCAACTTACATTCCCACCAACAGTGCAGGAGAGTTCCCTTTTCTCCACACCCTCTCCAACATTTGTTGTTTCCAGATTTTGTGATGATGGCCATTCTGACTGGTGTGAGGTGATACCTCATTGTGGCTTTGACTTGCATTTCTCTGATGATGAGTGATGTTGAGCATCTTTTCATGTGTTTGTTGGCCATCTGTATGTCTTCTTTGGAGAAATGTCTATTTAGGTCTTCTGCCCATTTGTGGATTGGGTTATTTGCTTTTTTGGTATTAAGCTTCATGAGCTGCTTGTATATTTTGGAGGTTAATCCTTTGTCCGTTGTTTCAAAGGCAATTATTTTTTCCCATTCTGAGGGTTGCCTTTTAGTCTTGTTTATGGTTTCTTTTGCTGTGCAAAAGCTGTTAAGTTTCATGAGGTCCCATTTGTTTATTCTTGATTTTATTTCCATGATTCTAGGAGGTGGGTCAAAAAGGATCTTGCTTTGATGGATGTCATAGAGTGTTCTGCCTATGTTTTCCTCTAGGAGTTTTAGAGTGTCTGGCCTTACATGTAGGTCTTTAATCCATTTGGAGTTTATTTTTGTGTATGGTGTTAGGAAGTGTTCTAATTTCATTCTTTTCCATGTTGCTGTCCAATTTTCCCAGCACCACTTATTGAAGAGGCTGTCTTTTTTCCATTGTATACTCATGCCTCCTTTGTCAGAGATAAGGTGCCCATATGTGTTTGGGCTTACTTCCGAGTTCTCTATTCTATTCCATTGATCTTCCTTTCTATTTTTGTGCCAGTACCATACTGTCTTGAACACTATGGCCTTGTAGTATAGTTTGAAGTCAGGAAGCCTGATTCCTCCAACTCCATTTTTCCTTCTCAAGATTGCTTTGGCTATTCGGGATCTTTTGCGTTTCCATACAAATCGTAAGATTTCTTGCTCTAGTTCTGTGAAAAATGCCATTGTTAATTTGATCGGGATTGCATTGAATCTGTAAATTGCTTTGGGTAGAGTAGTCATTTTCACGATGATGATTCATCCAATCCAGGAACATGGTATGTCCCTCCATCTGTTTGTGTCATCTTTGATTTCTTTCATCAATGTCTTAAAGTTTTCTGCATACAGATCTTTTGCCTCCTTAGGCAGGTTTATTCCTAGGTATTTTATTCTTTTTGTTGCAATGGTGAATGGGAGAGTTTCCTTAATTTCTCTTTCTGCTCTCCCGTTGTTAGTGTGTAGGAATGCAAGAGATTTCTGTGCATTAATTTTGTATCCCGATACTTTACTAAATTCATCAATTAGTGCTAGCAGTTTTCTGGTAGCGTCTTTAGGGTTTTCTATGTATAATATCATTTCATCTGCAAAGAGTGACAATTTTACTTCTTCTTTTCCAATTTGGATTCCTTTGATTTCTTTTTCTTCTCTGATTGCTGTGGCTAAAACTTCCAAAACTATGTTGAATAATAGTGGTGAGAGTGGACACCTTTGTCTTGTTCCTGTTCTTAAAGGAAATTCTTCCAGTTTTGCCCCATTTAGAACGATGTTGGCTTTTGGTTTCTCATATATGGCTTTATTCTGTTGAGGTAATTTCCTTCTCTGCCCATTTTCTGGAGAGCTTTTATCATAAATGGATGTTGAACTTTGTCAAAAGCTTTTTCTACATCTATTGAGATGATCATATGGTTTTTATCCTTCAATTTGTTGATATGATGTATCACGTTGATTGATTTGTGTATATTGAAGAATCCTTGCATCCCAGGGATAAACCCCACTTGATCACGGTGTATGATTTTTTTAATGTGCTGTTGCAGTCTGTTAGCTAGTATTTTGTTGAGGATTTTTGCATTTATATTCATCAGTGATATTGGCCTGTAATTTTCTTTTTTTGTGACATCTTTGCCTGGCTTTGGTATCAGGGTGATGGTGGCCTCGTAGAATGAGTTTCGGAGTGTTCCACCTTCTGCTATATTTTGGAAGAGTTTGAGAAGGAGAGGTGTTAGCTCTTCTCGAAATGTTTGATAGAATTCGCCCGTGAACCCATCTGGTCCTGGGCTTTTGTGTGTTGGGAGTTTTTTAATCACTGCCTCAATTTCCGTACTTGTGATTGGTCTGTTCATGGTTTCTATTTCTTCCTGGTTCAGTCTTGGAAGAGTGTATTTTTCTAAGAATTTATCCATTTCTTCCAGGTTATCCACTTTATTGACATATAGTTGCTTGTAGTAATCTCTCATGATGTTTTGTATTTCTGAGGTGTCCGTCGTTACTTCTCCTTTTCCATTTCTCATTCTGTTGATTTGCATCTTCTCTCTTTTTTTCTTGATGAGTCTGGCTAATGATTTATCAATTTTGTTAATCTTCTCAAAGAACCAGCTTTTAGTTTTATTAATTTTTGCTATTGTTTCCTTCCTTTCTTTTTCATTTATTTCTGCTCTGATCGTTATGATTTCTTTCCTTCTGCTCACTTTGGGGTTTCTTTGTTCTTCTTTCTCTAGTTATTTTAGGTGTAAGGTTAGGTTGTTTATTCGATCATTTTCTTGTTTCTTAAGGTAGGACTGTATTGCTATAAACTTCCCTCTTAGAACTGCTTTTGCTGCATCCCATAGGTTTTGGGTTGTTGTGTTTTCGTTGTTGTTTGTTTCTAAATATTTTTTGATTTCCTCTTTCATTTCTTAAGTGATTTCTTGGTTGTGTGAGAGTGAATTGTTTAGCCTCCATGTGTTTGTATTTTTTGCAGTTTTTTTCCTGTAATTGATATCTAGTCTCATGGCATTGTGGTCTGAGAAGATGCTTGATATGATTTCAATTTTCTTGAATTTTCTGAGGTTTGATTTGTGACCTAAGATGTGATCTATCCTGGAAAATGTTCCGTGTGCACTTGAGAAGAAAGTGTATTCTGTCGTTTTTGGATGGAATGCCCTATAAATATCAATTAAGTCGAGATGGTCTAATGTGTCATTTAAAGCTTGTGTGTCTTTATTTATTTTCTGTTTGGATGATCTGTCCATTGATGTAAGTGGGGTGTTCAAGTCTCCCACTATTATTGTGTTACTGTCGATGTCCCCTTTTATAGCTGTTAGCATTTGCCTTATGTATTGAGGTGCTCCTATATTGGGGGCATAGATATTTACCATTGTGCTATGTTCTTCTTGAATGGATCTCTTGATCATTATGTAGTGTCCTTCCTTGTCTCTTTTAATAGTCTTTACTTTAAAGTCTAATGTGTCTGATATGAGTATTGCTACTCCAGCTTTCTTTTGACTTCCATTTGCATGGAATATCTTTTTCTATCCCTTTACTGTCAGTCTATATGTATCCCTTGGTCTGAAGTGAGTTTCTTGTAGGCAGCATATAGAAGGGTCTTGTTTTTGTATCCATTCAGCCAGTCTGTGTCTTTTGGTTGGAGCATTTAATCCATTTACCTTTAAGGTGATTATTGACATGTGTGTTCCAATTACCATTTTCTTAATTGTTTTGGGTTTGTATTTGTAGGTGTTTTCCTTTTCTTGTGTTTCCTACTTAGAGAAGTTTCTTTAGCACTTGTTGTAAGGCTGGTTTGGTGGTGCTGAATTCTCTTACCTTTTGCTTGTCTGGAGAGCTTTTGATTTCTCCCTCAAATCTGAATGAGATTCTTGCTGGGTAGAGTATTCTTGGCTGTAGGTTTCTCTCTTTCAGGACTTTCAGTATATCCTGCCATTCCCTTCTGGCCTGCAGAGTTTCTGTAGAAAGGTCAGCTGTTATCCTCATGGGTTTTCCCTTGTATGTTCTTTGTTGCTTTTCTCTTGCTGCTTTTAATATTTTTTCTTTGTGTTTAATTGTCATTAGTTTGATTAATATGTGTCCTGGTGTATTACTCCTTGGGTTTATTCTGTATGGGACTCTCTGTGCTTCTTGGACTTGGTGAATTATTTCCTTTCCCATGTTGGGGAAGTTTTCCACTAGAACCTCTTCAAAGATTTTCTCAGACCCTTTCTTGTTTTCTTCTTCTTCTGGGATGCCTATAATTCGAATGTTGGTACGCTTAATGTTATCACTGATGTCTCTGAGATTGTCTTCTATTCTTTTTATTCTTTTTTCTTTTTCTTACTCTGTGGCATTTATTTCCCCCATTCTATCTTCCAACTCACTTATTCGTTCTTCTGCCTCAGTCATTCTGCTGGTTGTAGCATCTAGAGTATTTTTAATTTCAGTTATTTTGTTATCCATTGTTGTTTGTTTTTCTGAGTTATTATGAGCTGTTTCTTGTACTTTCTCTATTTTGCTATCGAGATTTTGTATCATTTTTACTATCATTACTCTAAATTCTTTTTCAGGCATTTTTCCTATTTCCTCCTCATTTATTTGGTCTTGTGGGTTTTTTTCCTGCTCCTTTGTCTGCATGGTGTTTCTTTGTTTCCTCATGGTTGTCCAAACTTTTGGGGTTGCTTGTCCTGGCGATAGAGGTGTTTATAGAAGACTGTCCAAGCCTCAGACTAATGTCTAAGTGTTGGTTTAAACAAATATTAAGTCTAGGAAATACATACATGTATAAGACACATAATTACTGAATCCATTAGGACATAAGGCTCTGGAAAGACCTGACAGAACCCCAGTCTGCTATCAGATATTCAAAGAGAATCCCAACAGAAATTGACAACTGAAAGAGAACAACTCAGAGACAGAAGCAAAGAAACAAACAAATAACACCTTACACATACAAGCATTAATCCAGGGAGAGTTTGTAAGCTAGGATCAAATATAGAAAAGAGCCAGAGTACCACCAGAGAGAATGGAGATTCTCAGAATGTAATTAGACAAGTGTACTAAGAACTAAGATAAAGACAAAAACCTAATATTAAATACCAAGGTGGTGCACCATCTGGAGAATAGAGCAAGGAGTCTGAGCAGATCGATAGTGTTGCTTATAAGTATGTTAAGATAAAATAAACTTAAAATGGCTGGAAGAAAGGGGAACAGAGGAGCGTAGTGTTGTTGGAAATATGGAAATAAAAAGAAAAGAATAGAAATGTATAAAAGATAGGGATGAAAGGAAAGTATGAGAGATATAGTGTCCGTACTACCAAAAACTTAGCTAGATATAGAAGTATATAAAAAGGCAAAAAAAATAAAAATAAAAAAAAAATTAAAAAAAATCATTAAAAAATTATGTTATAAAACTTATAGATCCCTTAGGGCTAAGATCATATTTAATAAAGAAAAAGAAATCCAGAACTCATCCCAGAATGGACCAGTTCAATAGCAATTGATACTAATATTTCTGTTTCCTTAGAGTCTCAGCTGTAAGTGTCCTTCTCTTCGCCTTGGGTTTTTTTGCATTATTCTGTGACTAGCAGAGTTTCCTTTATTTTTCATTTGTAAGCGTTGGTGTGTGGGGAGGAAGAGGGTACAATAGTGGCTCCTTCTCCTGGGAGTGAGTGAGCAGTGGTGCACTGTTCTTTTAGTCGGGCTTGGAGGTGCCTGTTGCAGAGGGACGCTGGTGGCTCAGGCCTAAACAGAAAGTCTTAGAATTGGGGCTCTCTAGGGTTTTGTTGTTGTTGTTGTTGTTGTTGTTGTTTTCTCTGCAGCCTCCCTGCTGCCGGCATTCCAAGGGGTTGTAATCCAGCCCCGCCCGAGTGCCTGAGGGTGCTTGTTATCCCTGAGCGCCTTAGGTGGTCCACAGGTGTCTCTCCACTGCCTGTTGCAGAGGTGCGGAAAGAGAGATAGGCTATGCGTGGGCCCCTCCCCACTGCCCGTGAACCTGCAGCCTCCAGCCACCATCATGGCCGGGCAGCTCTCAGGGGCAGGCACTCCTTGCTGTTGACCTCTTCCCTCCTGTCCTCTCAGGCAGTCATCTTACTGGCAACAATGTTTCTCACCCTGAATCAGCTCTCCGGTTCCCACGCTCCTGCTCCCGGACCCTCTGTTTAGCTATGGATTGACGTCTCGGTCCGGGAACACTAAGCTGCGCTGCAGACCCTCCGTATGTTTCTCACTCCCTCCAGTCTGCCACAGCTCCGCCGCTTCACCCTCTTTGAGCCCTCGTAGATGCCTCCCTACCGGTTATGTCGGGCTCCTTGCAGTCCTTTCTGGTGTCCAAGGCCGTCTGCTGGTGTTCAGCTGGTTCTCTGTGGGAATTATTGCGTCCTTCGGTGCATTCCCAATGCATCTGTGGAGAGGGATGATTCCACGTCCCTCTACTTCGCCGCCATCTTTTTCCCCCTCCCTGATATTGTTAATATGTGTTTTTTTCTCTCTTTTTTTCTTAGTTATTCTTGCTAGGTGTTTGTTAGCTTTATTAATCCCTTAAAAAAAATCTAGCTTTGCCAATTTTCTCTAATGTTTGCTGAATTTTACTCTGATCTGTATTATTCCTTTTCTATGACTTACTTTGGATTTAACTTGCTCTTCTTTCACTGGCTTCTTAAGGTGGAAACATAATTGATATTAAATCTTTCTATTTTCTCTAATTTATGAATTTAAAACAATAAATTGCTCCTTCAAGCATTGTTTGCCTGCATTCCAGAAATTTTGATATGTCATTATTTTTCAGCTTGAAGTATTTTTTAATTTTTCTAGTGATTTCTTCCTTGACCAATGGGTTATTTATAAGTGTGTTATTTAATGTCTAAATATTGAGAGATTTTCTGGATATCTCATTATTATTGATTTCTAAGTTAATTTAATTTTTTTGTTGGACAACACACTGCATAAGTTTTCAGTCTTTTAGATTTACAGTTGGTGTTTTTCATTAAAATTTTCAAGTTTTGGGCCATTATTTCTTCACATATTTTCTCTGCCCCACAGTCCAGGACTCAATTATATATATGTTAGATGTTTTCATACTTTCCCAAAGATCCATATGAAGCTCTATTAAATTTTTTCAAAAATTTCTTTCCTTCTTTCTTTAAATTGAATTATTTTTATTGCTGTGTCTTCAGGTTCACTGCTCTTTCTTCTACAATCTGCTCCTAAGCCCATCTAGTGAATTTTTAATTTTAATTTTAAAATTTCTAATTGCTTCTTATTTATTACTTTTTTTTTTTTTTTTTTTTTTTTTTTTTTTTTTTTTTTTTTACAGTTTCCATTTCTCTTTTGCGGTTCCTTATCTGTTAACTCATTAAAATTGTATTTTCTTTTAACTCCTTACATATTTGTAATAGGTGATTTAAAGTCTTTGTTTACTGAGTTCAACATCTGGGCCATTTCTGATCCGCTTTCTATTGATTAATTTTTGTTGTTTATTTATTTTTGACTATGGATGACATTTTCTTGTTTTTTTTAATGTATGTGGTGATTTTTAACTGAATACAGATACTGTGAATAAAAATATTGCAGTGTCTGGATTCTGTTATCTTTTTCTGAATAGTATTGATTCTTATTTTAACAGACAATTACTTGCTGGTCACCTTAAACTTTTGTAGACTTTGTTTTAGCTATTTTCAGATCTATGGAAAGTTCAGGATGTTTCTCAAGCCCCTCTAGCTTGGGAGGACTTGACTTTCAAACTGTGTCTCCCTTGTGGATCTCATTAGGACTTGGTTTCAGGCTTTGTTAGAGTGGGTCTAGAGTAGGTCTTACAAACTAAAACTTGGTTTTTACTCCTGTCGTGTGGCCTTCTGGTGTCTCAACTGAATGACAGGAATGTTATCAAAGTATTAACAGGATCTTTCCACTCTGAAGGGACCAGGAATTCTGCTTTTCCTCTAGCATTTCTTTTCCTCTAATAGCTCTATTCCCCTCTCAACTCCACAGTAACTGCTATCTGGTAAATCTTTCATGGTCTCACTCTGAATATGTACAGTCTCACCCTGGGTCAGGGATTTACACAGGACCTCCCACATGGACTCCTGAGGTCTCTGCACAGCCACCTTTTCTCTTACCCCTATGAGGCAAGGTACCTACCTCAACCAGCTTGAACTCTGATTTCTGCCTTCTCAGATCGGTGGAATCAGTCACCTTGACTTGCTCACACTCCTGCTCTCTGCACAGCAGTTGGGAAATTGTATACAGTTAGCTGAGTGATCATGGGACTCACCTCATGAATGTCCCTCAAGGGTCTCAGTCATGTGCTGTCTGTTGTCCACTGTCTTTAAAAGATTGCCTCAAATAGTTTGTTCAGTTTTATAGCTGTTTATGTCAGGAGGGCTGATGTACCACCAGCTACGCCAACATAGTTGAAAGTGGAATTTTAGGTCCACCATTTTGCTCTTTGTCTTCTATTTGTGCTGCCTTTTTTCCCTCTCCCTTTTTCTCCTTTCCTGTTTTCTTTTGGATTAATCAAAGTTTTAAATATTTCATTTTGATTCTTCTAATAACTTCCTAGCTATAACTTTTTATTATTTTTATTTTTTGAGTTTTTGTATCTTTTTAAAAATTTTTTAATTTTTATTTATTTTTTTATTTTTTATTTTTCTTAAAACTCTTTATTGGAGTATAATTGCTTTACACTCTTGTACCAGTTTTTGAGGTACACCAAAGTGAATCAGCTGTATTTATACACATATGCCCATATCTGCTGCCTCCCATGACTCTCCCCCACCCTCCCTGTCCCAGCCCTCTAAGGCATCACCCATCATCGAGTTGATCTCCCTTTGTTGTACAGCAACTTCCCACTCCTCTCTATTTTACAATTGGTAGTATATATATGTCTATGCTACTCTCTTACTTTGTCCCAGCTTCCCCTTCACCCCCCAAACCCGTGTCCTCCAGTCCATTCTCTGCATCTGCATCGCTTTTTTTTGTCCTGTCACTGGGTTCATCAGTACCATTTTTTTTTTTTAATTCCATATATATGAGTTAACATACAATATTTGTTTTTCTCTTTCTGGCTTACTTCACTCTGTATGACAGACTCTGGGTCTATCCACCTCATTACATATAGCTCCGTTTCATCCCTTTTTATAGCTGAGTAATATTCCATTGTATATATATGCCACATCTTCTGTATCCATTCATTTGTTGATGGGCATTTAGGTTGCTTCCATGTCCTGGCTATTGTAAATAGTGCTGCAATAAACATTATGGTACATGTTTCTTTTGGGATTATGGTTTTCTTTGGGTATATGCCCAGTAGTGGGATTACTGGATCATATGGAAGCTCCATTTTTAGCTTTTTAAGGAACCTCCAAACTATTTTCCATAGTGGCTGTACCAACTTACATTCCCACCAACAGTGCAGGAGAGTCCCCCTTTCTCCACACCCTCTCCAACATTTGTTATTTCTAAATTTTTTGGATGATGGCCATTCTGACTGGTGTGAGGTGATACCTCATTGTGGCTTTGACTTGCAGTTCTCTAATGATTAGTGATGTTGAGCATCTTTTCATATGTTTGTTGGCCATCTGTATGTCTTCTTTGGAGAAATGTCTATTTAGGTCTTCTACCCATTTGTGGATTGGGTTATTTGCTTTTTTGGTATTCAGCTGCATGAGCTGCTTATATATTTTGGAGATTAATCCTTTGTCTGTTGCTTCGTTGGCAAGTATTTTCTCCCATTCTGAGGGTTGTCTTCTTGTCTTGTTTATGGTTTCTTTCACTGTGCTTTTAAGTTTTAATAAAACTTTTAAGTTTCATTAAGTCCCATTTGTTTATTCTTGATTTGATTTCCATGATTCTAGGAGGTGGGTCAAAAAGGATCTTGCTTTGATGGATGTCATAGATTGTTCTGCCTCTTTTACTCTAGGAGTTTTATAGTGTCTGGCCTTACCTTTAGGTCTTTAATCCATTTGGAGTTTATTTTTGTGTATGGTGTTAGGAAGTGTTCTAATTTCATTCTTTTCCATGTTGCTGTCCAATTTTCCCAGCACCACTTATTAAAGAGGCTCTCTTTTTTTCCATTGCATTTTCCTGCCTCCTTTGTCAAAGATAAGGTGCCCATAAGTGCTTTGGTTTACCTGTGGGTTCTCTATTCTGTTCCATTGATCTTCCTTTCTATTTTTATGCCAGTACTAAACTGTCTTGATCACTGTGGCCTTGTAGTATAGTTTGAAGTCAGAAAGCCTAATTCCACCAACTCCATCTTTCCTTCTCAAGATTGCTTTGACTATTCGGGGTCTTTTTCATTTCCATACAAATCATAAGATTTCTTGTTCTAGTTCTGTGAAAAATGCCATTGGTAATTTGATAGGGATTGTGTTGAATCTGTCAGTTGCTTTGGGTAGAGTAGTCATTTTCACAATGTTGATTCTTCCAATCCAAGAACATGGTATGTCTCTCCATCTGTTTGTATCGTCTTTGATTTCTTTCATCAGTGTCTTATAGTTTTCTTCATACAGGTCTTTTGCCTCCTTAGGCAGGTTTATTCCTAGGTATTTTATTCTTTTTGTTGCAATGGTAAATGGGAGCATTTGCTTAATTTCTCTTTCTGCTCTCCTGCTGTTAGTGTATAGGAATGCAAGAGATTTCTGTGCATTAATTTTGTATCCTGCTACTTTACTAAACTCATCAATTAGTGCTAGCAGTTTTCTGGTAGAGTCTTTAGGGTTTTCTATATATAGTATCATGTCATCTGCAAAGAGTGACAATTTTACTTCTTCTTTTCCAATTTGGATTCCTTTGATTTCTTTTCTTCTCTAATTGCTGTGGCTAAAACTTCCAAAACTATGTTGAATAATAATGGTGAGAGTGGGCACCCTTGTCTTGTTCCTGTTCGTAGAGGGAATTCTTTCAGTTTTCCCCATTTAGAACGATGTTGGCTTTTGGTTTCTCATATATGGCTTTTATTCTGTTGAGGTAATTTCCTTCTATGCCCATTTTCTGGAGAGCTTTTATCATAAATGGATGTTGAACTTTGTCAAAAGCTTTTCCCACATCTATTGAGATTACCATATGATTTGTATCCTTCAATTTGTTGATTTGATGTATCATGTTGATTGATTTACATATATTGAAGAATCCTTGCATCCCAGGGATAAACCCCACTTGATCATGGTGTATGATTTTTTTAATGTGCTGTTGCAGTCTGTTAGCTAGTATTTTGTTGAGGATTTTTGCATTTATATTCATCAGTGATATTGGCCTGTAATTTTCTTTTTTTGTGACATCTTTGCCTGGCTTTGGTATCAGGGTGATGGTGGCCTCGTAGAATGAGTTTCGGAGTGTTCCACCTTCTGCTATATTTTGGAAGAGTTTGAGAAGGAGAGGTGTTAGCTCTTATCTAAATGGTTGATAGAATTCACGTGTAAATCCATGTGGCCCTGGGCTTTTGAGTGTTGGGCGATTTTTAATCACAGTCTCAATTTCAGTGCTTGTGATTTCTCTGTTCATAGTTCCTATTTCTTCCTGGTTCAGTCTTGGAAGATTGTATTTTTCTAAGAATGTATCCATTTCTTCCAGGTTATCCAATTTATTGGCATATAGTTGCTTGTAGTAATCTCTCATGATGTTTTGTATTTCTGAGGTGTCCGTTGTTACTTCTCCTTTTTCATTTCTAATTCTGTTGATTTGTGTCTCTCCCTGTTTTTCCTGATGAGTCTGGCTAATGGTTTATCAATTTTGTTTCTCTTCTCAAAGAACCAGCTTTTAGTTTCATTGAGCTTTGCTATTGTTTCCTTCATTTCGTTTTCATTCATTTCATCTGATCTTTATGATTTCTTTCCTTCTGCTCACTTTGGGGTTTCTTTGTTCTTCTTTCTCTAATTGTTTTAAGTGTAAGTTTAGGTTGTTTATCCGATATTTTTCCTATTTCTTGAGGTAGGACTGTATTGCTATAAACTTCGCTCTTACAACTGCTTTTGCTGCATCCCATAGGTTTTGTGTTGTGTTTTAATTTTCATTTGTTTCTCGATATTTTTTGATTTCCTCTTTGATGTCTTTAGTAATCTCTTGGTTATTTATAGTGTGTTGTTTAGGCTCCATGTGTTTGTATTTTTTACAGTTTTTTTCCTGTAATTGATATCTAGTCCCATAGCTTTATGGTCAGAGAAGATGCTTGATATGATTTCAATTTTCTTAATTTACCAAGGCTTGACTTGTGACCCAAGATGTGATCTATCCTGGAGAATGTTCCATGTGCACTTGAGAAGAAAGTGTAGTCTCTCGTTTTTGGATGGAATGTCCTATAAATATCAATTAAGTCGAGATGGTCTAATGTGTCAATTAAAGCTTGTGTGTCCTTATTTATTTTCTGTTTGGATGATTTGTCCATTGATGTAAGTGGGGTGTTCAAGTCTCCTACTATTATTGTGTTGCTGTCGATGTCCCCTTTTATGGCTGTTAGCATTTGCCTTATGTATTGAGGTGCTCCTATGTTGGGGGCATAGGTATGTACAATTGTGATGTGTTCTTCTTGGATGGATCCCTTGATCATTATGTAGTGTCCTTCCCTGTCTCTTGTAATTGTCTTTACATAAAGTCTAATGTGTCTGATATGAGTATTGCTACTCCAGCTTTCTTTTGACT
Source organism: Hippopotamus amphibius kiboko (assembly GCF_030028045.1). Lineage (NCBI taxonomy): Eukaryota > Metazoa > Chordata > Mammalia > Artiodactyla > Hippopotamidae > Hippopotamus > Hippopotamus amphibius. Next base: position 30,702,503 of record NC_080190.1, read on the forward strand.
TCCATTTGCATGGCATATCTTTTTCCATCCCTTTACTTTCAGTCTATATGTATCCCTTGGTCTGAAGTGAGTTTCTTGTAGGCAGCATATAGAAGGGTCTTGTTTTTGTATCCATTCAGCCAGTCTGTGTGTTTTGGTTGGAGCATTTAATCCATTTACATGTAAGTCGATGACTGACATGTGTGTTCCAATTACCATTTTCTTAATTGTTTTGGGTTTGTATTTGTAGGTCTTTTCCTTCTCTCGTGTTTTCTACTTAGAAAAGTTCTTTTAGCATTTGTTGTAAGGCTGGTTTGGTGGTGCTGAATTTTCTTAACTTTTGCTTGTCTGTAAAGCTTTTGATGTCTCTGTCGAATCTGAATGAGATTCTTGCTGGGTAGAGTATTCTTGGCTGTAGGTTTTTCTCTTTCAGGACTTTCAGTATATCCTGCCATTCCCTTCTGGCCTGCAGAGATTCTGTAGAAAGGTCAGCTGTTATCCTTATGGGTTTTCCCTTATATGTTCTTTGTTGCTTTTCTCTTGCTGCTTTTAATATTTTTTCTTTGTGTTTAATTTTCCTTAGTGTGATTAATATGTGCCTTGGTGTATTCCTCCTTGGGTTTATTTTGTATGGGACTCTCTGTGCTTCTTGTACTTGGTGAATTATTTCCTTTCCCATGTTGGGCAAGTTTTCCACTATAACCTCTTCAAAGATTTTCTCAGACCCTTTCTTGTTTTCTTCTTCTTCTGGGATGCCTATGTTGGTGTGCTTAATGTTGTCACCAAGCTCTCTGAGACTGTCTTCTATTCTTTTTATTCTTTTTTCTCTTTCCTGCTCTGTGGCATTTATTTCCCCCATTCTATTTTCCAACTCACTTATTCATTCTTCTGCCTCAGTTATTCTGCTGTTTATACCATGTAGAGTATTTTTAATTTGGGTTATTTTGTTGTTCATTACTGTTTGTTTGCTCTTTAGTTCTTCTGAGTTCTTATGAACTGTTTCTTGTACTTTCTCTATTTTGTCATCGAGATTTTGTATCATCTTTACTATTAGTACTCTGAATTCTTTTTCAGGCAGTTTTTGTATTTCCTCTTCATTTATTTGGTCTTGTGGGTTTTTTCCTGCTCCTTTGCCTGCATAGTGTTTCTTTGTTTTCTCATAGTAGTCCAAACTTCAGAGGTTGCTTGTCCCGGCAGTAAGGGGGTTTCAATTAGACTGTCCAAGCTCCAGACTAATGGCAGAGTGTTGAGTGAAACGAATACTAAGTCATAGAAACACATGCATGTATAAGACACACAAATACTGAATCCAATAGAACATAAGGCCGTAGAAAGACCTGACAGAAGAACCCCTGTATGCTATTAGATAATCAAAGAGAAAACCAACGGAAATTCAAAACCAAAGCAGAACAAAACAAGAACGAAAACAAAAACAAACAAACAAACAAAAAAAACACCCCACACAGAAACAGAAATTCAGGGAGATTTTGAAAGCTAGGTTCAAATATAATAAAGAGCAAGAGTACCACCAGACAGACTGAAGGTTCTCCGAAAGAAATCTGACAATTATACTTAGAACTAAGATAAAGGCAAAACCTAATAATATATACCAAAGTGGTGTGTCATCTGGAGAATAAAGCAAGGAAACAGAGCAGACTGATAATATTGCTTATAAGTATATTATGGTAAAATAAACTAAGGAATGATAGAAGACAGGGCAACAGAAGAGCGTAGTTTTCCTGGAAATATGAAAAGAAAAAGAAAGAAATAGAAATGTATAAATGATAGAGATGAAAAGAAGGTAGGAGAGATACAGTCAGCAGTACAAATAACTTAGCTAAAAATAGAAATAGAATAAAAGATTGAATAAAAAATATGTTATAAAATGTGTAGATTCCTTAGGACTAAGATCATAATTAAAAACAAAAAACAAAAAACTAGAACTGACCCCAGAATGGGCCAGATCAATAGAATTAATAATAATATTTCTGTTTCCTTGGGGTTCTCAGTTGTAAGCGTCCTTCTACCCAGCTTGGGCTTTTTGTATTATTCTGCAACCAGCAGAGCTTCCTTTATTGTTTGTTTGTAAGCGCTGGTGTGTGGGGAGAGAGAGGGTACAATAGTGACTCCTTCCCCTGGGAGTGAGTGAGCAGCGGTGCCCTGTCTTGGTCGGTGGCTTTTGTGGCTCGGGCAGCTTAGGCCAAGAGAATGTGACTCCACCTGCAGCTCCTGCCCCCTGCTACGACTCCACTGGGCGCCCTGCCTGGGTCTTGGCAGCTCAATCGGCTGTGGTGGTGCCTGTTGCAGAGGGATGCTGGCGGCTCAGGTGTAAACAGAATGTCTCCAGAGCTGGGCCACTCTGCTGGCTTTTGGCTCTCAGCTGCAGGCACTCTAGAGCAGCCCTACCTGGGGGCCTTTGTTATCCCTGAGTGAGTTAGCTATGGCCACAAGGGTCCTTCCTCTGTCCATCGCAGGCACTGAGAGAGAGGCTACACCCACAGCTCCTCCCCCCTACTTCTGAGTCAGCAGTATCCAGCCACCACTATGGCCACACTGTTTTCTGTGGTAGGCACTCTTTGCTGCAGATTTCTTCCCCCCTGTCGTCTCAGTGCGTCTCCCCACTGTCAGCAATGTTTCTCACCCTGAACCAGTTCTCCAGTTCCCACATTCCATCTCCCAGACCCCCTGTTCAGCTGTGAATCGATGTCTTAGTCCAGACACGCTGAGCCATGGTGCAGACCCTCCGTGTGTTTCTCACTCTTTCCCATCTGCCGCAACTCAGCTGCTTCACCCTCTTTGAACAGTCCTAAATGCCTCCCTTCTGACCCAGGGAAATTCCCCATTGGAGAAGGGGTTTCCCCATCAGATACGGCACATTTCCCCAAATTTGGCAATCTCCCCTCTGTTTCAGATCCCCCCACCCTAAGGTGTGGGACCCGTCCCTTTCCTTTCTTCTCCTCCTCTTTCTCCTTTTCTTTTTTCCCCTCTGTCCTTCCCAGTTATGTCGGGATCTTTGCAGTCCTTTCTGGTGTCCGAGGTTGTTTGCTGGTATTCTGCTAGTTCTCTGTGGGAATTATTGCATCTTTTGGTATATTCCTGATGCATCTGTGGAGAGGGATGCATTCCACGTCCTTCTACTTCGCCACCATCTTTTTTCCTGTATTATTTTTAAATGGCTTTACTAGAGATTACAATATGGTTCTTTCATTTAGAGTTAATATAGTACAATTTCCAATAAAATGTAAAAGTTTGTAACACTACAATTCCATGTACATCCCTATCCTTTGTGATATTGTTGTTATATATTTTTACATCTACATATATTATAATTCCCACAGCACAATATTATAATTTTTTTATTAGGTATTCAGTTGTTTTTTCTTTTTATTGTGGTAAAAAGTGCATATAAAATTTATTTTAACTATTTTAAGTGTATAGTTCAGTAGTGTTATATATATACAATCAGTTGTTTTTTCAAGAAACTAATAAAAGATGGAAAATGTAATCTGTTAAAATTAAACACATATTTACCACTTGCAGTCCTTTTTTATTTCTCCTTGTATGTATAAATTTCCATCTGATGTAATTTGTCTTCTGCCAGAAAACTTCTGTTAGCATGAAGTGTATGCTTTTTTTTGAAGACAGATCCTCAAATTTTGTTTGTATGAAAATATTTTTAATTATCCTTCATTTTTGAAGGATACTTTACCTAGCTATAGAATTCTAGGTTGACAGTTTTAAATTTTTTTATTTTTAATTTTTTGTTTTTAAAAAACTGTTGTTCTACTTTCTTCTGACTGTCATTCTTTATGTTGAAAAGTCAGCTTTCATTTGTATCATTCTTCCATTATATGTCATGTTTCATTTTGCTTTGGCTGCTCCCAAGATTTTTTTTTTATTACCTTTATTTTTCTGCTTTTTTACTAAGATGTGCCTAATGTGGCTGTCTTTATGTTTTTTTCTAACTTGGGTTTGGTGAACTTCCCGGATCTAAAAGTCAGTGCTTTTCATCAAAATTGGGAATTTTTCATCCACTATATTTTCAAAAAAATTTCCCACAATTTCATGCTCTTCTTTGGAGATTCTTATTACACATATGTTCAACTATTTGATATTGTTCTATATAGATCCCTGAAACTCTGTTAATTTTTTCTGATCTTTTATTCTCTGTGCTTCTCAGAGTTAATACTTTCTATTGATCTGTTTTTCAAGTTTGTGATCTTTTGGGTGTTGCCTCCAATCTTTTGGTAAGCCTGTCCCTTGTATTTTAAAATTTCAGATATTGTACTTTTCATTTCTAGAGTTTTCATTTGGATCTTTTTTATAGTTTGTATTTTTCTGCTTAGATGGTCCATCATTTCATCCAATATGATCATCTTTTCCTCTAGTCCTTGGTCATATTTATGACAGCAGCTTTAAAGTACTTGACTGCTGATTCTAACATCTGCATCATTTTGGGGTTTTATTAACTGCTTTTTATTTTAACTATGGGTCACATTTTTTCTATTCACATATTTAGTAATTTTAAAATTGTATCTGGACCTTATATTTAATACATTATAGAGAATCTGGATTATGTTCTCTTTTTCTGAATAGTTCTCTGTTTTTTTTTTTTTAATGCAAGGAAACATCTCCGTTATTGGCTGATTACCTTGAACTAATGTAGACTTTGTTTTACACTTTGGCAGTGCAGTCCTGTTTCACTTTTTCTTTTAAACTTAGGGTGAAGCATAGTTTTTGCTCCTATAGCATTACTCCTTTCTGCAGTTTTACTGGAGAGTCCAGATGATTATCATGCTTTTCTAACTTGGCAAAATTCAAACTCAAAACACTCTCTCCCTGCATTGGACAACAACTGAAATCTCTGCTCAGCCTTTTCAGCTTTCCAGCTGTTGCTTTACAACAGACTTTTCGGAGTCTCACAGTTCAGCGGTCAGTTTACACTTAGATTTTATACTTAGATTATAATTTTATTCTTAGAATTTATTCTTAGTTTTGAGGCCTCCCTCTTCTGTGGATTTTTCTTCTCCTGCACTTTCTATCTCAATTTTTAGACTCTTTGCCAGCCCTAAACTCTGTGCCCTAGGGGTTACTGCACCATTATGCACAGACTAGAGAATGCCTTGAATACATTATTGGGTAAATATTGTATTTGGCTCTTTCATTTTCTGTCTGTGGACCAAATCAATGTTGCATGTAACAAAAGGAGAGTGTTTTATTAAAAGCCAATTGTACCAATAGATGCTATGTTGTGGTGACAGACTCACATAGCTCTTCTGTGACTGGCCTGGGAAACGATTGGCAATGATATAATGACACATTCTATCTCACTGGTAGCCAAATTAGGAACATCTCATAACCACAGATCATTGAACAACCTATATTACCAGGTCTTTTTTTCGAAACAGGATTCCCCTGTAGAGTGTGCATTTCCCCTTGCTGTTTGGTTGTAATAAATGGGGAAAGATACTTTACCTGGTGAGTTGCCTAGGTAAGTGGATTTGTGAAACCTCACATACCTTGTAAAATAGAATTTTGTGTGTCTTCTTTCTGATTTGTATCATTCATGGGAAAGGGTTTCTAGTATGTTTGCCCAACATGTTTTATTTTCTTCCTTCTGAGTATAGCATTTCCCTCCTACCCCATCTTTCCTTTGGAGAATCCTTCATGTCATTTATGTGGGGCACTCAGTCTGCATGCTTGAGCTCCTTGCCTATTCTCCTGATCCATGTGCCATCTTTCTCACCTCATGGATGGAAATGTGGCCCAAAATTACTGTAGTGATTGGTTCAAGTATGGCCAGGATATAAATAAGACCAAATAGAATTCTCCTCAGGATATATCTGTTCAGGTTAGACCATTAGCTCCTAAGGCAAAGATGATGTTTTTCTCACTATTGCACTTTCTGCATCTAATACAGGCCTGGAACACTGTGAATGAATGTTGAATAGAATGAATGGCCTTTGGAATAATTATGAAATGATGGTGACTTTGGCTTTCCAAATTCTTCTTTTCTTACCTGGTAACATCTCTCTGAGAAATAACAGTCAGAAATTGGCAAAGCTGTTCATCGAATGACTTCCTTGATATATCACTGGGGACATGACTGTTAGAGAAGAAAATCCCAGAGGGAGTAAATTTGAAGCTAGACCCTCATTTCTCCAGAGTGGTCCAATGTTGATATCTGAAACAGGAATATATATGTGTATGTGTGTGCGCACGTGCATACGTTTGCACATGTGCATATGTGTATACACTGAAAAATGGCCAGTAAGTTCATTCCTTTTCTCATATATGTTCATGTCTTTGTCCCCAACTCTGCACCCAGGACATTAAAGGACTCAGGAAGCTCTTTCTCTAAAAATACCTATTTCAGATATATCAGTTCTGTATCTTGAACTTTGGGGAAGTTCCACTAGTGTTACTGAAATAACATTTGTGAAGTAGGAGACCTAGAGGATGTCACAGACTGGTTGCGGGAGAATGATTTAGGAAATGGAAATGATGGCACCTGATTAAGATGTATTTGTTACTCTCACAGCTATCTCCATTTTCCTGTTCTTCCTCCTTCTGTTCTCAGGTTCTTAGTTTCTGGTGATTTCAGAGTCATAGCTCTTTTGGTAGGGATTTTTTTGAGAAATACTGTTACTATACTATGGGTTAAATAAGAATAGGCTTTTGGTGAAAATCTGGAAATTAATTACCATGCATATGGTTATTTCATTGTGGAATTGTTAAGTTGTAAACATCCATCATATTAATGGAAATTTATGAAACAACATGATTGTAAGTTGGAGAGATTCATTGTCAACAAATTTAGACAAATGCTTAAGTGCTTATATAAAATAGCCAGTATGCTAGGGGCTTTCACATATGTTATCTGACATAATCATCATAAAAACTTGTGTGTGTGTGGGAGGGGGTGCTAGTCATCCTTATAGAGAGGAATTTGACAAACAATTAAAATTAAAAATGAACTTTGTGACATCTGGTTTCCAGTCCTGCGTGTAAGGAGCATGAATATTTCTACGTCATCCTAACAGGAAATAAAAAGTTGAACAAACTGAAAAATCAACTCTTCTTAGATCTGTCAGTGAAGTGAGGTCACTGAGCAAACTGCTGCTCTTATGCTTTATGGATCATCTAACTTGGAATACACTCAAGTCTAACCCAAAGAAATCTGATAGCCACAAAATGAGTAACAATGTGAAAGCTGCTCCCTCAGAAGACATCTGAAACAAACCTTTTAACAAATACTGGAAGAACAATAAATAACTTAATTAGCCTATTCACCATCAAAATTTTAGTGATTCTGGGAAGATAAAACTCAAAATCCACTAATGTACTTGTCCCTGTTTAAGACTCTGAGCCCTTTCTTTTGGAAATGGCTTGCCAGCCTCCCAGTGGAATAGAAAGCTCTCATCACCTTCTGTTTTCCGTCTTACTTTAAATCCTACTTAGACTGTGTGAAGGGTCAGTGTGACATTCATTTCTCATATCAGACTTTGCTAGAGCTCTTTATGGATCTTCAAAACATGATTCTTGGAAAAATGCTATTAATTCAAGTTTAAAAAATTCACTCCTTGGGTAATCCCAGAAGTGTTGGCAAGAATTCTTTATCAAACGAAAGTGAAATAATCATTAAGCTGAGAAAGGACTTATTTTATACATCGTTTGGTAGAAAATTAAATAGATCCCCCATATTCCAACATTGTTTGGTATCCTGACCTTTCCAAATACTCAACCTGTAAAGACATTTGAGAAGCCTAGGATTTGCTCTCTCCTTCTCTTCAAAAATGAAAGATTTTACTTGAAGTTTTACAAATAGGGTCACAACTGCCTACTGCTGCAAAGGAGCAGCTGTCTGAGCAGGAACAGAACATTAGAACGCACTTTCTAGAGAGCTCTGGGACTTCCCATTATCTGAGAGTTTTCAAGGTCTTAGAATCTGTGAAGAAAATGAAAGTTTTATTTGTTTATTTGTTTTAAAATAAAGAGTTCTATATCATGATAATCAAGTGTACCAGTTTGGAAACAACCCTTGCCAGTTTTCACTTAGCATGCTGCTGCACAAATTTTCCCAGTTCCTCACAAAAATGTGTCATCAAATAAGAAATGTAGAATTACCGCTTTTTTAAATTGGTATATAATTGCTTTACACTCTTGTACGAGTTTTTGAGGTGAGAATTACCGTTTAAAAATAAATAAGCAGTTGACATTTTCAGAAGAATCATTTCATGAAATTCCAAATTTTATGAACTAATGGTAAGCATTTTCAAATCAGTTGTTTCAAGGATTTGAAGAAAATTTATTACTGTTAAAATATTGGCCAGATGACCAGTGATAGAAGGTTATATAGTTTCAAAAATTTTATTTTGGATCATCAAGGATTAAGAACAATGGAGTATTTTCTATGAAATCAGAAGTAGAGCTAGGGTCTCAAAGAGCTTGGTGTTCTGGAAGGCTCTTATCAGAAATGGCAAGGAGAACATAGAATTCTGCCACCAAAGGCATGGGACACATCACCTTCAAATTTCAACTCAACGATTCTGCCTCATTCATGACTAGATTAATTACCAAGTTATCTCTGGTCAACTAGCATTTTGCAGAATGAGTGAAGATATTAAAGGAGGAATCAAATAGTCCAGGGACTAGAGTTCCCAGCTTCTTCCCTATAGTTGCTTCATATTCTGATGGTTGAGTAGGGGCCCTGGCCAGTGGACTCGTAGAATTATATGGAGATTAAGCATTCTAATGTAAGGAAGTATAGCAGCATGTTAAACTGGAAGTTTCTACTAAGGCATCAATATACAATAGATGTCACATGCTAAAGTAAAGTACCACTCCAGGATGCAAAGGTTATGTTTGAAAGTAGGTCACTTAATCTTAAAAACTCCTCACTCATAGGGAATGTATTAAAGTGAGGATTATTATACATTTGGGGAGGATTTTAAAGGAATCTTTATTTGGAAAAATTGGTGCTGTGAATCTTTATCTCCATACCTCTCTCCCAGGTACAGGGTGAGAGTGTTTCCCTCTTCACCTAAGGTAAAGAGAAAAGGGCTGCCTGAGGCACTTGATATGAATTTCCTACCATTGCTTATGGGAGAGTGCGTTGAACTGACTTATCTTCAGGAAATCCAGAGAATAAAGGATATATGGCCTAGCTACTTTTATGGTGGGACAAGGAAGAATTGATACTGTATTGGAACTGGCCTGCACTTCCCGAGTATTTGTGGGGGGAAAGAATCCGTGAGTGTTTCTAGTTGGTCAGATGTGGGGTCATATGAACGAGGGCCAGTATGGGGAGCCCTTGTTCTTAGATCCAGTTTAATAGAAATTCACAGAAGGGCAAGCAGATCAAAGCAGAGGTGAACTACTGTGTCCCTAGAGCCTGTGGAAAGGATAAATGACTGTCAATATAGAGTGCCTTCCTCCAAGTTGAGGGAAATGAATGTGACAGACTGTCAGCACTTGAGGGATGGGAGGGTGTGTGGGGAGGCGGGTGGTGCTTCGAAAAATCTGTGAAAGCACCTGCAAGAGAAAGAATAGCTTTAAGCTTCTGACAGGCTCAGAGAACATGAAGCCAAATTATAAAAGTACTAATTAGATGAGAGTTTTTTTGCTTCCCTTACTTTTCTTTTACTCCTGTGTTAACCTTTGAGAGGAGGTAGATGTAATTTTGAATGAAGTAGCATAAAGTTTTGATTATAATCTGGGATTAGATATTTTGTGAAATTTAAGACTATAGTTAAGGCTTAAAGTGACCATAGAGCATTTGCTACCTGAGAGTGAGAATTAAAGGCCATGGAATTGCCCAGTTTCTATCCAGGGGCATAGGAGATGCTTCCCCCATAGAATATATTTTAAAAGGAGAGTGGGAGACAAAAGTAGCTATGGTACCTGATTATCTCCCCTGAGTCTGCTTGTTCAGTGTGTTGGTTTAGAATTTTTATTTTTTTTATTTTTATTTTTTTGCATTCGCAGGTTATGGCACAGGATTGATTTAGAAGAGAATAGCATAATGGTTAAGAACATGAATTCTAGAATAGACCAGGCTCAAACCCTGTCTCTGTCACTTTTTAGTTATGTGGCTTTGGCTAAGTTACTTCACTCCTTTAGGATGTCTCCTTATCTGTAAAATGAGGAAAATAATAATAATTACTATGAAAGATTGTTAAGATTAGATGAGATAATGCACACTTTGGTGCCGTGTTCAAAATGTTAGCTATATAACAAGTTTACACTTAAAAGATGTTCAATTTTGAAGTAAGGGAATTTAGTCGTATGTATTTTAAAGTAGTAGCCAACTGAGAGCTACATTGGTTTTTAAATTGGAATGTCGAGGTCAAAAGGTATGTGTATATTATAGTTTTGTAAAATCAAGTTTGTTAAGACAGAATTTACATGCAGCAAAAAAAATATTTTGAGAAATGATTGTAGTATATAGTGAAATAACTACCACCACCATCACCACCCACATATAGATTTCTGTCAGCCTAAAATGTTCTCTTCTGCCCCTTTGTAGTCAGTCTCCCTACTGTAGTCCTTAGCTGCCTCTGATCTGATATCTGTTCCTAAAGTTTTGCATTTTCCAGAACATCATAGTAATGGAATAATAAAGTGTCTTCTTTCACTTAGCATAATGCTTTTTTAATACTCTTCCATCTTGTTGCATACATCGACTTCCATTCCTTTTTATTCCTGAATAATATTCCATTATATGGATATTCTATAATTTGTTTATTCATTCATTCATTGATGGACATTTAGTTTGCGTCCAGTTTTATGCAGTTACAAATAAAGTCACTATAAACATTTGTCTTGGATCTATTGTTTTCATTTCTTCTGTGTAGATATGAAGGATTGCAATTGCTTCAGCATTCATTAAGTGTACTTTGACTTTTTAAGAAAACCATAAACAAGACAAAAAGACAACCCTCAGAATGGGAGAAAATATTTGCAAACAAAGCAACTGACAAAGAATTAATCTCCAAAATACGCAAGCAACTCATGCAACTCAATATCAAAAAAACAAACAACCTTATCCAAAAATGGGCAGAAGACCTAAATATACATTTCTCCAAAGAAGACATACAGATGGCCAACAAACACATGAAAAGATGCTCAGCATCACTGATCATTAAAGAAATGCAAACGAAAGCCACCATGAGGTATCACCTCACGCGGGTCAGAATGGCCATCATCAATAAATCTAGAAACATTAAATGCTGGAGAGGGTGCGGAGAAAAGGGAACCTTCCTGCACTGTTGGTGGGAATGTAACTTGATACAGCCACCATGGAAAACAGTATGGAAGTTCCTTAAAAAAATAAAAATAGAACTACCATATGACCCAGCAATCCCACACCTAGGCATATACCCTGAGAAAACCATAAATCAAAAAGATACATGTACCCCAATGTTCATCACAGCACTATTTACAATAGCCAGAATATGGAAGCAACCTAAATGCCCATCGACAGATGAATGGATAAAGAAGATGTGGCACATAGGTACAATGGAATGTTACTCAGCCATAAAAAGGAATGCAATTGAATTATTTGTAGAGACATGGATGGACCTAGAGACTGTCATACAGAGTGAAGTAAGCCAGAAGGAGAAAAACAAATACCATATGTTAATGCATATATATGGAATCTAAAAAAATGGTACTGATGAACCCAATGGCAGGGCAAGAATAAAGATGCAGATGTAGAGAATGGACTTGAGGACATGAGGTGAGGAAAGGGGAAGCTGGGACGAAGTGAGAGAGTAGCACTGACATATATACACTACCAAAAGTAAAACAGATGGCTAGTGGGAAGCTGCTGCATAACACAGGGAGATCAACTCGATTGGTGATGACCTAGAGGGGTGCGATAAGGAGGGTTGGAGGGAGGCTCAAGAGGGAGTGGATATGGGGATATATGTATAGATACAGTGGAAACTGGCACAACAGTGTAGAGCAATTATACTCCAACAAAGATCTGGAAAAAAAAATCACCAAAATTTTCCAAAATGATTGCCATTTCACATTCCCACTAGCAATGTATGAAAGTTCCAGTTTTTCCATATCATTGCCAAAATTGATATTGTCAATCTTTTTAATTACAGGCATACCTTCATTTTATTGTGCTTCACTTTATTGTGCTTCACAGATACTGTTTTTGACATATTGAAGGTTTGTGGCAAAGTTGTGTCAAGCAAGTTTATTGGTGCCATTTTTCTAATAGTATTTGTTCACTTCATGTCTCTGTGTCACGTTTTGGAAATTCTTGCAATATTTCAAATTTTTTCACTATTATTATATTTGTTTGGCAATCTGTGATCAATGATCTTTGATGCTTCTATTGTAATTGTTTTGGGGTGCCGCGAACTGTGACCATACAAAATGGCCAACTTAATTGATACATGTTTTGTGTGTTCTCACTACTACACTAACCAGCTGTTTCCCTGGTATCTCTCCTTCCTTTTGGGCCTCTCTGTTCCCTGAGAAATACAAATATTGAAATTAGGCCAATTAATAACCCTAAAATGGCCCCTAAGTGTTCAAGTGAAAGGAAGAATCAATGTGGCAAACTTCATTGCCTTATTTTAAGAAATTGCCACAGCCATCCCAGTGTTCAGCAGTCACCACCTTGATGAGTCAGCAGCCATCAACAACAAGGCAAGACCCTCCAGCAGGAAAAAGATTAAGGCTTGCTGAAGGCTTAGATGACAGATAGCATTTTTTAGCAATAAAGTATTTTTTTTAAATTATTTTTTTGGGGGTACACCAAGTTCAGTCATCTGTTTTTATACACATATCCCCGTATTCCCTCCCTTCCTTGACGCCCCCCACCTCGAGTCCCCCCCACCTTCCCCACCCCAGTCCTAGAAGGCATCGTCCATCCTCAAGTAGGACTCCCTTTGTTATACAACACCTTCCAACTATCTATTTTACAGTTGGTAGTATATATATGTCTGTGCTACTCTCTCACTTCGTCTCAGCTTCCCCTTCACCCCCTGCCCCCTCCCAAACCTTGAGTTCTCCAGTCCATTCTCTGTATCTGCATCCTTGTTCTTGTCACTGAGTTCATCAGTACCATTTTTAGATTCCGTATATGTGAGTTAGCATACAATATTTGTCTTTCTCTTTCTGACTTACTTCACTCTGTATGACAGACTGTAGTTCTATCCACCTCATTACATATAGCTCCATCTCATCCCTTTTTATAGCTGAGTAATATTCCATTGTATATATATGCCACATCTTCTGTATCCATTCATTTGTTGATGGGCATTTAGGTTGCTTCCATGTCCTAGCTATTGTAAAGAGTGCTGCAATAAACATTATGGTACAAGTTTCTTTTGGGATTATGGTTTACTTTGGGTATATGCCCAGGAATGGGATTACTGGATCATATGGTAGTTCTATGTGTAGTTTTTTAAGGAACCTCCAAATTGTTTTCCATAGTGGCTGTACCAACTTACATTCCCACCAACAGTGCAGGAGAGTTCCCTTTTCTCCACACCCTCTCCAACATTTGTTGTTTCCAGATTTTGTGATGATGGCCATTCTGATCTGTGTGAGGTGATACCTCATTGTGGCTTTGACTTGCATTTCTCTGATGATGAGTGATGTTGAGCATCTTTTCATGTGTTTGTTGGCCATCTGTATGTCTTCTTTGGAGAAATGTCTATTTAGGTCTTCTGCCCATTTGTGGATTGGGTTATTTGCTTTTTTGGTATTAAGCTGCATGAGCTGCTTGTATATTTTGGAGGTTAATCCTTTGTCCGTTGTTTCATAGGCAATTATTTTTTCCCATTCTGAGGGTTGCCTTCTAGTCTTGTTTATGGTTTCTTTCGCTGTGCAAAAGCTTTTAAGTTTCATGAGGTCCCATTTGTTTATTCTTGATTTTATTTCCATGATTCTAGGAGGTGGGTCCAAAAGGATCTTGCACTGATGTATGTCACAGAGTGTTCTGCCTATGTTTTCCTCTAGGAGTTTTATAGTGTCTGGCCTTACATGTAGGTCTTTAATCCATTTGGAGTTTATTTTTGTGTATGGTGTTAGGAAGTGTTCTAATTTCATTCTTTTACATGTTGCTGTCCAATTTTCCCAGCACCACTTATGGAAGAGGCTGTCTTTTTTCCATTGTATATTTGTGGCTCCTTTGTCAAAGATAAGGTGCCCATATGTGTTTGGGCTTACTTCTGAGTTCTCTATTCTATTCCATTGATCTTCCTTTCTATTTTTGTGCCAGTACCATACTGTCTTGATCACTATGGCCTTGTAGTATAGTTTGAAGTCAGGAAGCCTGATTCCACCACCTCCATTTTTCCTTCTCAAGATTGCTTTGGCTATTCGGGATCTTTTGCGTTTCCATACAAATCGTAAGATTTCTTGCTCTAGTTCTGTGAAAAATGCCATTGTTAATTTGATCGGGATTGCATTGAATCTGTAAATTGCTTTGGGTAGAGTAGTCATTTTCATGATGATGATTCTTCCAATCCAGGAACATGGTATGTCCCTCCATCTGTTTGTGTCATCTTTGATTTCTTTCATCAATGTCTTAAAGTTTTCTGCATACAGATCTTTTGCCTCCTTAGGCAGGTTTATTCCTAGGTATTTTATTCTTTTTGTTGCAATGGTGAATGGGAGAGTTTCCTTAATTTCTCTTTCTGCTCTCCCGTTGTTAGTGTGTAGGAATGCAAGAGATTTCTGTGCATTAATTTTGTATCCTGCTACTTTACTAAACTCATCAATTAGTGCTAGCAGTTTTCTGGTAGAGTCTTTAGGGTTTTCTATATATAGTATCATGTCATCTGCAAAGAGTGACAATTTTACTTCTTCTTTTCCAATTTGGATTCCTTTGATTTCTTTTTCTTCTCTGATTGCTGTGGCTAAAACTTCCAAAACTATGTTGAATAATAATGGTGAGAGTGGACACCCTTGTCTTGTTCCTGTTCTTAGAGGGAATTCTTTCAGTTTTTCCCCATTGAGAACGATGTTGGCTTTTGGTTTGTCATATATGGCTTTTATTCTGTTGAGGTAATTTCCTTCTATGCCCATTTTCTGGAGAGCTTTTATCATAAATGGATGTTGAACTTTGTCAAAAGCTTTTTCTACATCTATTGAGATGATCATATGGTTTTTATCCTTCAATTAGTTGATATGATGTATCACATTGTTTGATTTGCATCTATTGAAGAATCCTTGCATCCCAGGGGTAAACCCCACTTGATCACGGTGTATGATTTTTTTAATGTGCTGTTGCAGTCTGTTAGCTAGTATTTTGTTGAGGATTTTTGCATCTATATTCATCAGTGATATTGGTCTGTAGTTTTCTTTTTTTGTGACATCTTTGCCTGGTTTTGGTATCAGGGTGATGGTGGCCTCGTAGAATGAGTTAGGGAGTGCTCCGCCTTCTGTAATATTTTGGAAGAGTTTGAGAAGGATAGGTGTTAACTCTTCTCGAAATGTTTGATAGAATTTGCCCGTGAACCCATCTGGTCCTGGGCTTTTGTGTGTTGGGAGTTTTTTAATCACTGCCTCAATTTCTGTACTTGTGATTGGTCTGTTCATATTTTCTATTTCTTCCTGGTTCAGTCTTGGAAGAGTGTATTTTTCTAAGAATGTATCCCTTTCTTCCAGGTTATCCACTTTATTGGCATATAGTTGCTTGTAGTGGTCTCTCATGATGTTTTGTATTTCTGAGGTGTCCGTTGTGACTTCTCCTTTTTCATTTCTAATTCTGTTGATTTGCATCTTCTCACTTTTTTTCTTGATGAGTCTGGTGAATGGTTTATCAATTTTGTTAATCTTCTCAAAGAACCAGCTTTTAGTTTTATTTATTTTTCTTATGGTTTCTTTCCTTTCTTTTTCATTTATTTCTGCTCTGATCTTTATGATTTCTTTCCTTCTGCTCACTTTGGGGTTTCTTTGTTCTTCTTTCTCTAGTTGTTTGAGGTGTAAGGTTAGGTTGTTTATTCGATCATTTTCTTGTTTCTTAAGGTAGGACTGTATTGCTATAAACTTCCCTCTTAGAACTGCTTTTGCTGCATCCCATAGGTTTTGGGTTGTTGTGTTTTCGTTGTCATTTGTTTCTAAATATTTTTTGATTTCCTCTTTCATTTCTTAAGTGATTTCTTGGTTGTTTAAGAGTGAATTGTTTAGCCTCCATGTGTTTGTATTTTTTGCAGTTTTTTTCCTGTAATTGATATCTAGTCTCATGGCATTGTGGTCTGAGAAGATGCTTGATATGATTTCAATTTTCTTGAATTTGCTGAGGTTTGATTTGTGACCCAAGATGTGATCTATCCTGGAAAATGTTCCATGTGCACTTGAGAAGAAAGTGTAGTCTGTTGTTTTTGGATGGAATGTCCTGTAGATATCAATTAAGTCAAGATGGTCTAATGTGTCATTTAAAGCTTGTGTGTCTTTACTTATTTTCTGTTTGGATGATCTGTCCATTGATGTAAGTGGGGTGTTCAAGTCTCCCACTATTATTGTGTTACTGTCGATGTCCCCTTTTATAGCTGTTAGCATTTGCCTTATGTATTGAGGTGCTCCTATATTGGGGGCATAGATATTTACCATTGTGCTATGTTCTTCTTGAATGGATCTCTTGATCATTATGTAGTGTCCTTCCTTGTCTCTTTTAATAGTCTTTACTTTAAAGTCTAATTTGTTTGATATGAGTATTGCTACTCCAGCTTTCTTTTGACTTCCATTTGCATGGAATATCTTTTTCCATCCCTTTACTGTCAGTCTATATGTATCCCTTGGTCTGAAGTGAGTTTCTTGTAGGCAGCATATAGAAGGGTCTTGTTTTTGTATCCATTCAGCCAGTCTGTGTCTTTTGGTTGGAGCATTTAATCCATTTACATGTAAGGTGATTATTGACATATGTGTTCCAATTACCATTTTCTGAATTGTTTTGGGTTTGTATTTGTAGGTGTTTTCCTTTTCTTGTGTTTCCTACTTAGAGAAGTTCCTTTAGCACTTGTTGTAAGGCTGGTTTGGTGGTGCTGAATTCTCTTACCTTTTGCTTGTCTGGAGAGCTTTTGATTTCTCCCTCAAATCTGAATGAGATTCTTGCTGGGTAGAGGATTCTTGGCTGTAGGTTTCTCTCTTTCAGGACTTTCAGTATATCCTGCCATTCCCTTCTGGCCTGCAGAGTTTCTGTAGAAAGGTCAGCTGTTATCCTCATGGGTTTTCCCTTGTATGTTGTTTGTTGCTTTTCTCTTGCTGCTTTTAATATTTTTTCTTTGTGTTTAATTGTCGTTAGTTTGATTAATATGTGTGCTGGTGTATTTCTCCTTGGGTTTATTTTGTATGGGACTTTCTGTGCTTCTTGGACTTGGTGAATTATTTCCTTTCCCATGTTGGGCAAGTTTTCCACTATAACCTCTTCAAAGATTTTCTCAGACCCTTTCTTGTTTTCTTCTTCTTCTGGGATGCCTATAATTCGAATGTTGGTACGTTTAAGGTTATCACTGAGGTCTCTGAGACTGTCTTCTAATCTTTTTATTCTTTTTTCTTTTTCCTGCTCTGTGGCATTTATTTCCCCCATGCTATCTTCCAACTCACTTATTCGTTCTTCTGCCTCAGTCATTCTGCTGGTTATAGCATCTAGAGTATTTTTAATTTCAGTTCTTTTGTTATCCATTGCTGTTTGTTTTTCTGAGTTCTTATGAACTGTTTCTTGTACTTTCTCTATTTTGTTATCGAGATTTTGTATCATTTTTACTATCATCACTCTGAATTCTTTTTCAGGCATTTTTCCTATTTCCTCCTCATTTATTTGGTCTTGTGGGTTTTTTTCCTGCTCCTTTGTCTGCATGGTGTTTCTTTGTTTCCTCATGGTTGTCCAAACTTTTGGGGTTGCTTGTCCTGGTGATAGAGGTGTTTCTAGAAGACTGTCCAAGCCTCACACTAATGTCCAAGTATTGGATTAAACAAATATTAAGTCTAGGAAACACATACATGTATAAGACACACAATTACTGAATCCGTTAGGACATAAGGCTCTAGAAAGACCTGACAGAACCCCAGTGTGCTATCAGATATTCAAAGAGAAACCCAGCAGAAATTGACAACTGAAACAGAACAAATCAGAGACAAAAGCAAAAGCAAACAAACAACAAATGACACCCTACACATACAAACATCAATCCAGGGAGATTTTGTAAGCTAGGATGAAATATAGAAAAGAGCCAGAGTACCACCAGAGAGAATGGAGATTCTCAGAATGTAATTAGACAACTGTACTTAGAACTAAGATAAAGACAAAAACCTAATATTAAATACCATGGCAGTGTGTCATCTGGAGAATAGAGCAAGGAGTCTGAGCAGACCGATAGTGTTGCTTATAAGTATGTTAAGATAAAATAATCTTAAAATGGCTGGAAGAAAGGGGAACAGAAGAGCGTGATGTGGTTGGAAATATGCAAAGAAAAAGAAAGGAATAGAAATGTATAAAAGATAGGGATGAAAGGAAAGTATGAGAGATATTTTGTTTGTACTACCAAAAACTTAGCTAGATATAGAAGTATATAAAAAGGCAAAAAAAAATCATTAAAAAATTATGTTATAAAACTTGTAGATCCCTTAGGGCTAAGATCGTATTTAATAAATCAAAAAAAAAAAAAAAAAAAAAGAGAGAGAGAGAAAGAAAAAAAAAAAATCCAGAACTGATCCCAGAATGGACCAGTTCAATAGGTATTGATACTACTATTTCTGTTTGTCTCAGCTGTAAGTGTCCTTCTCCTTGCCTTGGGTTTTTTTTTGCGTTATTCTGTGACCAGCAGAGGTTCCTTTATTGTTCGTCTGTAAGCATAGGTGTGTGGGGAGGGAGAGGGTACAACAGTGGCTCCTTCTCCTGGGAGTGAGTGAGCAGTGGCGCACTGTTGTTTCAGTCAGGCTTGGAGGTGCCTGTTGCAGAGGGCGCTGGTGGCTCAGGCGTAACCAGAAAGTCTTAGAGTTGGGCCTCTCTCGGGGTTTTTTTCTTTTTGATGCTGTTTTTTTTTTTTTTTTCTCTCAGCAGTCTCCCTGCTGCTGGCATTGCAAGGGGTTTTAATCTAGCCCCGCCTGAGTGCCTGAGGGTGCTTGTTATCCCTGAGAGCCTTAGGTGGCCCGCAGGGCGTCTCTCCACTGCCTGTTGCAGAGGCGCTGAAAGAGAGGGAGAGGATAAGCACGTGGCTCCTCCCCCCCACCCGTGAGCCTGCAGCCTCCCGCCGCCATCATGGCCGGGCAGCTCTCAGGGACTGGCACTCCTCTCCGCGGACCTCCTCCCTCCTGTCCTCTCGGTCCGTCACCCTACCGGCAACAATGTTTCTCCCCCTGAACCAGCTCTCCGGTTCCCACGCTCCCGCTCCTGGACCCTCCGTTCAGCCGCGGATCAATATCTCGGTCTGGGAACGCTGAGCTGCGCTGCGGACCCTCCGTATGTTTCTCACTCCCTCCCGTCTGCCACAGCTCCGCCGCTTCACCCTCTTTGAGCCCTCGTAGATGCCTCCCTACCGGCTATGTCGGGCTCCCCGCAGCCCTTCCTGGTGTCCGAGGCCGTCTGCTGGTGTTCAGCTGGTTCTCTGTGGGAATTACTGCATCCTTCCATGCATTCCCAATGCATCTGTGGAGAGGGATGCACTCCATGTCTCTCTACTTCACCGCCATCTTTTCTCTCTCCCATTTTATACTCTTAATGCAGTGTTTCTTTGTGGTCTTGCCACCTTGTAGTAATGTTACTATTTTTATTTTAACTGTTCTAATAGGTACGTAGTGATATCATTATGGTCTTAATTTGCATTTCTCTAATGGCTTGTGTTGTTGAATATTTTTTCATGTGCTTGTTTGCCATATGAAAGATATCTTTCATATCTTTTGTTCATTTTGAAATTGGGTTGGTTATTTTATTGTTGAGTTCCCTTGGAACTGTGAATATGTCACCTTACATGGCAAGGGAAAATGTAAGTTGCAGGTGGAATTAAGGTTGCTAATCAGTTGATCTTAAGATAGGATAATTATTCTGAATTGTCTGGGTGGACTCAGTGTAATCATAGGGATCCTTAAAAATGGAAGACCAAAGTGGAAGTTTAAGTCAGAGAGATTAGATGTGACATACTATTGTTTGTTTTGAAGTTGGAGGAAGGAGGTTATGAACCAAGAATTGTGAGTAGCCTCTAGAAGCTGGAAAAAACAAGGAAATGGATTCTCCCATAGAGCTTCCAGAAAGGAATGCAGCCCTGTTAACACCTTAATTTTAGTCCTGTGAGACCCATTTCATACTTCTTACTTTTAGTAATATAAGATAATAAATTTATATTGTTTAAGCCATTTAATTTATGGTAATTTGTTACAGTAGAAATAGAAAACGAATGGAAAGTGGCAAAATAAGTGGCAAGATAATTTTTCTACATGACTAAATGTTCAGCCACTAAGGATTAAAAAAAAAAACTTTTAAAAAGCAGAGACATAAATATATGTTAAAATAGGTAAACATGAATTTGAATAAATGGGAGAAGGGAGTATGTGGGGATCCTGAGGTACTTCAATGGAAGATTGATTTTTAATGATTAAATAGTGGTGTGTTTTCTGCTTCTGTAGACCCAGAGTTTCTTATGTGCTGATATTTTTTCTCTCTATCTTATTTTTCAAGCAGTGGGTAAACAGAAGGGGGACCTCATGCTCTCAAGAAGTAATGGAACAGGTTGAAGACATTTTCTAAACATTGCCCTATGTGCAAATATGTGTCTGCTGAATCTAGATACAACAGCTGTTTCTCACTTTCTTATGATGTGCTCCAAACTTTCAGTAGTATCTATGAAAAACACTTTTAAAATGTCTTATTTATGATGTGGCAAGTGGAGATTAAGATTATCGTGCTTATACTTCAGTCAGATATATGTGGTGTGATTGATGCAGACATTCAAACTAAGGCTAAAAGCCTAGGTTGATTCGTGCATATTTTGTGGATGTTGTGATTGCTCTCATACTTAATAAGGTATTCAAAATCCCAGAAACAAAAATCACTAATACCTTGCCATATTTGAACTTCTGGCATTCTCTGCATAAGCCTAAAAAATTCTGAGCCTATTCCTATTTCATTGCAAATATGTCACATTTACCTTAGAGGTGGACCTACTGACTTAACTACAAATTGTTTAACCCTGTATTTGAGGACCTTTCACAGCCTTCCCTGTTTTGCCTCCCAATAGTAGCTTATAAATAATCCATGTATTATCAGAATTGGTTGTTTTCTATTCCATACAACTGGTCCATACTTTTTCCTTTCTATGCCTACCTCTACTTAGAATTCCTTACCATCCTTCTTCCATCTTAGCTCACAGAAGTTTCAAACATTTTTCAAGTCCCTGCTGAAATTCTATCTCCTTACATGAAGTGTTCTCTTATTCTTGGAAGGAATTCGTCACAGAGAGGTTAAAATACTGTGTCATGTATTATGGAAATTTAAGTATTTATCAACTCCTTAAGATAGAGACTTTCAGAATTATTTTTTTCATTTCTTTAGGACCTAGTATAAATTTTAGGTTCTCAGGAGATATTGCATAAGCTTATATGAAATAACTGTTAGAGTAGGAAAACTAGGACAACTGACATGGGTCCACTCACACGGCCAGTTCTTCACATTTGAAAACTAGCTTTTGGCAATTTGGTTTCAGTGTTTATATGTGTGCCTTTTATTTTGCATTAATGTATTTTTACTCCTAATGCACTGGTTTCATATATTTGACATGCAGAGTTCAAAGAATTAGACTATTTAAGAACAAATAATATATTAGTTTCCTTGGTAATGTTAATTCAGAGTAAAGAAGGGGACTATTTGACTATGCTATGTTTGAGCTCATCTTATAATTGAAGAATGCCCAAGAAATTATTATCCTTGTTTAAGTCTTGAAAGGCTAAGAGGGGTAAAGATGAAGATTCTTTCAGGGGTTCTTATCCTATTATGGGCAAATTCCTTCTTGTTAAACACTTTCATTTCTTTCTTCAGCTTCTCTAACCAAAAAGCTAGTTTTCAAGTGAAACCAGATAGATCACCTACACATAATTCTCATTACCCCATTTCCATATATTCAAGGGGAAAGAATGGAGGGTTAGCCTCAACTATATTAATTCAACAAATGTTCATTCAACATAAATGTTTATCGAGTACCTAGAACAGTGTCTAGCCCAAACGCCAGTGAGTAAGACAGTTGCCTTCATATAGCAATTATGTTATGGGGACCTTTTCCAGATCATTAACTGAACATTTTCTCATTGAAAATCGATGCTTTCTTATCTTCCTATTCTTTCCAAATCTTTGCTGACTTCAGCTACCATGTTGGACTTAATTCTACCTTCCTTTGTGACTTGACCTTATTTTTGTCATTATATTGCACTTTAGAACCCATGTTATCTGGATGCCCAACACTCTGGCCTCAATTCACTGTCATTCTTAATCTTCATTCTTAATCACTGTTCTTCATGATCAGAAGCTGGAGCTTGCTATAAAATGAGATTGGGGACTTCTGCTTTTGACCAAGAGGGAGTAATAGGGACTGGACTTACCTGAAATATCTACAATACCAGGTAAAATATATGAAGTAAATTTTTGAAGACATAGCACATTAGGTAGCTCAAGACAATGACCTTTGGGAATAGGAAACAAATGAGATAAACTCTATAACTGCACCAGCTTACTGCTTGTAGAAAGTTTCTAGTCTTCAGTAGAAGGAGCAGGAAACCTCTCTCCCTGGTTTCCCTGAGATAAGGAGAGTGAAATGGGAGTCCAGGAAGGCCAAGGTGGCTAGAGTTTACATCTGTACACAGAAAGAGCTTCAGAGATACTCAGAGGGTCCCCACTGAATTTTCAGCTGATTACTGACCAGCACATGTGTGTTGAAGCTGTCAGAAGCCAGGAATGTCTACCCAAAAGAAGAAGAAATAATATGTGGGGTTTACACAGGTCTAGGAGTAGTTAATATTCTTACCAGCCATAGTTAAAAGCCTCATAAGTAATGGGACATTGGATAAATTACTCATAAAGGTATTCTCTCATTGGTGCGGTAAGATCAGTATTGGCTGAAAGGTTGCTCTGGTCCTGTTCAACAAAACTAAAAAGCAGGCATCAAAAGAATAAAACTGGTTCAAAAGGGAGGAGCTCAGGAGAGTAACTGAGTTATTTATGTGCTCATTGCTGAGCTGGGTATTCATAAATCTGATCCTAAACACCATATTAAAAACTATCAGAACCGAACTAAGAACTAGACCACTGATCCAGTATTGTAGTTGTCAGAGGGGCTGGGGAGGCACACATGCAGAAAATATTAAATAGCACTGTATAGGCTTTGAAAACACAACTCTTATTGAAACTGCAACCCATGGAGGACTAGTTTGGGCTTCTGGCCTGAACTCATCTGTGTTGATTGACTACCAAAACAAAAATATCAATATTCTCCATAGAACTGAATGAGACCCACAGTCTTATATCATATTCTTCAAAATCTCCAGGATATATCCAAAATTATGTGGCATACAAATAACCAAGAAAATCTCAACTTTGCAAATAACAAGATGACAGATGTTGGAATTATCTGACAAAGACTATAAGGTAGCTATTATAATAATTCTCCAAGTAAAAGTGGACACTCTTAAAATAAATGGAAATATAGACTGTCTCTGTAAAGAAATAGAAAATATAAAGCAGAAGCAAATGGAAATTTTAGAACTGAAAAATATAGTAATTGAAATAAAAAACTCACTGCAGAGGCTCAATAGCAGAATGGAGATGACAGATGAAAGTGTTAGTGAATATGAAAATAGATCAAGATAAAATATTCAATCTGAACAAAAGAGATAAAAAAGATTGAATAATAATTTAACAGATCCTCAGGGATCTGAGGGTCAATACTAAAATGTTTAACATTTGTGTCATCAGAGTCTCAGTGGGAGAGCAGGAGAAGTGCAGTGCAGAAAAAATATTTAAAGGGATAATGTCTGAAACTTATCACATTTGATGAAAGACATAATCCTGCAGATTCAAGAAGTTCAGAGAACTCCAAAAAGTATAAACATAAAGAAATCTACACTTTACACATCATAATCAATCTGCTGAAAACTTAAAGAAAAAATCTTCAAAGCAGCAGGGAAAAATGATGTATTATTTATTGGAGAATTACAATTCAAATAATTGCAGCTTTCTTGTCAGAAAACATGATGGCCAGAAAGAAGTGAAACAACATTTTTAAAGTGCTGAAAGAAAAGAACTCTCAACTCCAAATTCTGTATCAGGTGAAAATATCTTTCAGAAAAAAGCTGAAATAAAGACATTCTCAAACTAATGAAAATAATTCATTTCCTGGAAACTTCCTTAAAAGTTGTTAAAGTGAGTTCTTCATACAGAAGGGAAATGGTACCAGAAGGAAACTTAGAAGATCAGAAATGAAGGAATAGCAATAGAAATGATAAATTTTGTTATGCATATTTTATCACAATAAAAAAAAACCTAAAAGGATGGAAAAAATTACAGTCATTCCCAGTATCTGATTGGTTCCAGCACCACCTGCACATGGATACCAAAATCCAAGGATGTTCAAGTCCCTTATAGTCAGCCCTCTGAATCTGCAGGCTCTTTTTTCTGTAGATTCAACCAACTGCAGATTGTGTAGTATTTTCAATATGCAGTTGGTTGAATCTGTGGATGCAAAACTTGCAGATATGGAAGGCTGAATGTATACTGCAAAAACACTAATAAAAAGAAATTTGCAGAGGCACATTAATATCAGACAAAGTGGATTTAAGAGAAAATTACCAGTGATAAAGAAGGATATTACATAGTGATAAAAGGATCAATTTACCAAGAAAATATAACCATCCTAAATTTGTATGTACCTAATAATAGGGTTTCAAAATACATGGAGCAAAACATTACTAGGATAAATTTATTATTTAGATAAGTTACATTAAACATGGTTCTATTTATGGAAAATTGTACAAAATGTAGACTAATTGACAGCAACACAAATCAGATCAATGGTTGCCTGGGTACAAGAGAGTAGGATTAGCAAGAGGCACAAGGAAACTTTCAGGGATGATGAATATGTTCATTTTCTTGACTGTAGTAATGGTTTCTTGTGTATATGCTTATATTTTAAAATTTATCACATTGTATACTTTAAATATGTATTGTTTATTGTATATTGTTTATGCCTGAATAAAGCTATACAGAAACTTAAAAGAGATAGTTTGGAACAGTTTCAATCTTCCACATTTGTCTTAGTTCATATACTATATATTTCTCCCTATTCCTGCTCTTCTTCCCTACCAAATCTTCTGTTTATCTTTTTTGGATCTCTGGTGTCTTGACCCCTTCAAGCTCCTTTTTTTTGCTTCTGGATAGCCCCTTTCTTGGAATACATCAAAAAAAAGTCAAGGGACTGAAGGAAATTCTGGAATGTCCGACCTTACCATTCCAGCTGAGAAAAGAGAACCTAATCTAAGGGGAGAGGGTATGGGAAGGACAGATTGAAAAAATTTTTGTTTTGTTTTAAGATCCTGGATCTTGAAGTCATAAAACTGCCCAGTTATTTATAAGCTTGGTCTACTGGAAGGAACCCCTCCCCCACCAAAAAACCCCCACAGAACCAAAAAAACAAAAACAAAAACAAAAAGCACATTAAAAGATGCTCAATATCATTATATTTATGGGAGAACATTTTAAAGTTTACAGGAAATTGTAAAGCTCTTCATGGAGGGATTGAATAGCTGAGAGTTCTTTACTTCCATGTCCTCTCCTCCTCCTCTGGGAAGGAGGAATTGGACTACCTGGTCCTGCTACCTTGACTTTTGAGGTAGTGCTTCAGAGGGCCCTGACTCTGCTCTTCTAGCCAAGAAGCATCATCCTGTACCATAGTTGGTTTTTTGGTTTGCCAAGTCATGTTCATGGCCTCTGTGTTCCCTGACCCTTTAAGCTGAGCTTAGTGATCATTTTCAGCCAGTATTTAAGACACAAAGCTTATAGTTATTCTAGAAAAATCACTTATAATGCCTCCCTTCACATATCCCCAGGTATACCTCTTTTTCTTTTTAGGCAGTTTATCCTGATCCCCAAAGAAAAGCTATGTAGGCCCTGCTGTCTTCTATTTTCACTAGTGTATTCTTGGGTGTTCTTCATAATAACTTAGGAGACCTCCATCATAATGTCGCCTCTAGGTACCCTGCCCTCAATCATGCCTCCCAGCACACAAACATGTACCCTCCCTGCCCTTCCCCCAGGTATGACTTACCAAAGAGCAGAGCATTTTATAGCTGTAGTAGGAGGTAAAAAGCTTTGAAAGCCCTGCTCTGGAGAAGCCTGCTGTGAGACTACTATTAAAAACAGAATGTCAGATCATCTTTCAGTCCAGGGGAAGCACAGTGAAACGCACTGGGGTACAGCCTGAAAGAGAACTGGGCTGGAAGTCAGGAGACCCATTATTCTATAAAAGACTTACTGTGGGACCTTAGGAAGTCACTTTACCTTTCAATGTCTATTTACTCATCCTCAGTTAATGACTATACATTAACTGAATTAACTTGTTTCATAATTATGAATATTTAATTTATGAATTATACATTTATTTGAATAATTACTTAGTTGATGTTTTATTATTTAATTAAGTGCCTCTAAGAGATCAGGGACCATGTCTGGTTTTACTCATTATTGTAACTGTTAGCACCATTCCTGACTTAGAGTAAGTGGTCCAAAAATAATTTTGACTGAAGAAATGAATCTATGATAGACTAGGCTCTGGAAGAGGATCCCTAAAGTCCCTTTTGTTCTATAAATAAAGGGAAACATATTTCCTCATGCCCTCCTTAGTGTAAAACTGAATAGCGCTTCTTTGAAAAAGAATCCTAATGCCAGTGTATTTGAGGAGGGAACCATCTCAGTCCCTGAAGCATCAAGATAACTGGGGCATTTGAAAGAACTTTTGAGGAAAATCTGGCTATTTTAACTAGACAAGAGTGAATTGGCAAAGCTAGAAAGTATATGCATGCATGCTCTTATCTTAAAGACCAAGGTAGGATCATGTAAAGGTAAGACCATTACCTTGGACTATCTGGTCCCAATCAGAAATAAGAGAAAGTCCAATTCCTCATGTGTTGAAATAAATTCGGGAGCTTTCATAAAAGTAATTGGGAAACTGAAGAATTCTGTAGAAGAAATCGACCCCTATATGTGAGATGCCTCTGATGCAGAGGACATCTTGAAGTAATATACAACTCTGATGACTCTTCTTCAACACTTAGTAAATCTGACCTTTCCTTTCATCTGTTGTTATGTTGAATCACATGGCCTAGCAAGCAGCTAACACATTGCAACCAAACTTCACAACTGCAGGCTAGGAACATGTGCTCCCTTAGATTGATTAGTAATATTACCAGTGTTTAAACCATTTCCTGTCACCTTGGAGGATGGAGGTTACTTGACAGAAAGTCATTCTGCTGTCATCTAGCAGGGCTGCCAACACAATGGTTTAAATTTGTTGGTGAGTAGAGAGGCCGCCAGCTTTACTCTGGTCAAAAGCTTTTGCACATGTTGAGTAATGTAGGCATTTAGCGTACCAAGGAAGCACCTAGTTTTGATACTAATGAATGTTCATTTCCTTGAGATTTCTAGGTTCTCAGAGGTTTTGGCAAATGCTGATGTGGAAACTGTTTTAGTTTAAAATGAACCTTATTTTGTGTTTAAAGAGTCATTTTGCATTAGCTGTGTCTTCAAGTCAATTTTGAAAAATCGCCTCTTTGTGAAATGGGCAAAAAAGAAGTCCCAAGAGGCAGCACATTTCCTCTAATAAATTCAAGCAGCTTTTTCTTTGTATTGAAGATATTATTTGTCATACATTTTCCTTGTCATACTGAGCATTCCCAGATCATCATTTAAAACAGATTGGTAATTTGGCCCTTAATTTTGGCACCTGTACATCTTTTAAAGCTCTGGTCTGTGTTTGGAGACTTAACTATTCTGTAAGTTAATACCCTTCTAGGGCCTAAACACCACCATTAACAGCAAATTGGCCTCTCAGGATACTGGATGGAACCATTTTTTATATTTATTTGTTTAATCTTTATTAGCCAAAGGTTGTCCAGCAGCTCTAAGGGAATGAATTGCCCATGAGGCTTGGAGGCATGTTTAAATCTTTCCCTATAACTTCAGGTTGAGCACAGGGTTTGAGCATTGTAAGTACTTTTGACTGCTTATGATTCTAACCTTTGTTTCTAGGCAGGCTTTAAAACCCAGCCACAAGTTGTTCCCATTCTCTGGCCTGTAGGCCTAATAAGTCCTAGATTTGCATAGCTGGAGGATACCACAGAGATCATCTGGTCAAAACCACTTATTTTACAGGTAGGGAAACTGAAGTCCAAGGAGGGGAAGTTATTAAGCTGCTAGAGCCTTAAGTTATTTTCCTTCCCAGGAGGTATTTGCTTTTCAGTGGAAGCCTTCTACAAATTCTTTAAGAACCAAGAGAAAGGATTTTTATTAATGGAATTTCGTAAACTGCCAGAAGGTGGGGAGCTATTCCTGGACAGGGAAGCTCTTCAAGTAGGTGCCTATTTCTTCTACTTTTCCCCTTATTAGTACTAACTCCGCCACTGCTAGGGAGTAAGACTCTTTAAAATTAAAGAGGCTTAATTCCCCATAATACCTGCGTGTGTTTATTTCAGAAAAACACTTTAGCACAGTGCCTGGCATGAAGTAGGTGCTTAAAAATGTGTATTGAAAGCATATATCAAAATGGTTTTAAAGATTTTGATATAATGGAAAGTAACATTCTATTGAAGAATGAGCATTTTGAGTCCAGATTCCCAACCCTAGTAATAGCTCATCCAAGCATGACTGATGATTGCTGAGTTGTCAGTTTTCTGAAATTGTGTAATTAACATTCATCTTCATGAGGGTTTTGTGTCTGTTCTGAAGTATCTGACTAATCTTTTGCTGATTCTTGGTTGCTAGGGATTGAGATGAGAAAGGAATCCTAGATTCTTGGTCTTGGATGACTTCTTAGAGATCATCTAGGCTAAACTGTTATCTCAAGCTTGCTTGGTTTCTCTTTGCAATAAACCTGCCAGATTGTTAACCAGATTTTGCGTAAAGCACTTCCAAGATAGGGTGGCTCCACATATCATGAGCTGGTCCAGCCATCTTTGAACAGACTTATTAGAAGGTTATGCCTTTAAAAATAAGTTCTTATCTTTAGCAATATTGTTAATACCTTAAAATTTAACATTCTACCCATTGATGGTAGTTCTGATCTCTGGAATCAGGATATGCGATTCCTCTTCCACAAGACTGCATTTCATGAGTCTGTTTTTTTCCGTGCATGGAGGATGTATTGTTAACATTATTCCTGCTTCTAAGGGAGGATGAAGATTCCTAGTCAGGTTGATTTGATGGTAATTTTCCTTCTCAAGTATGTTTTACTTACCTTTTATAATATTTTGTGCTGAAGGATTTTCAGTGGTAGCTAATAAACACATTTAGTCTCCTTGCTAGTCTTTTGACTTTCCAAAAATCTCATTCCCCCCAAAGTCAAATCCCCCCAAAAACTGAGTTTTGGATTATTTTTTTTTAATGGGAGAACAACTGTGGTTACAACAGAGAAAATTCTAAAGGTCTGTCATTAATAATTGGTCTTTGGATAATTCCACTTTTCAGTCCAAAATAAGTGAATAAATAGACAAGGATAGGGTGTATCACTTCTCTGCTTAAAAAGATTCAGTTGGTTGTGAATGTCTTCCATTTATGTGTAAATGTTTCTGAACGTAGTGTTGCTAACAGTGTGATCCACAAATGGGCATCATCAACATTACCTAGGAGTTTATTGGAAATGAATTCCCAGGCCTCATCCAGACCTATTGGATCAGAAGCTCTGGTCCTCCAAATCTGTACTCTGATAACTTTTTAGGAGATTCTTATGCACACTAAAGTTTGAGAAGCATTGGTGTAAACTTCTTAGACTGAATTCAACATCTACTGAAATGCCCAAACAACCTTTCTTGCTCTTTCCTTATTATCTACTTTTAAGGTTTTCCCAGATCGAAATACTTGATATTCCTTCATAGATCCTTAACTTACTGTTCTACTGATTTTTGCTCATACTATTCACTCAGTTATGTTTGTCCTTACTGCCTTTCTTTTCTTAAGGCTTAATTCAAATGTGACCTGTTCTATAAAGACATCAGGAAGTCCCCAACTATAGGTGGTTCCTCCTTTTTCTAAAACTTTCATAGCAATTTGCATCTCCCTGCATATTACGTTCTTCTCTAAATTAGAGTTGTTACTTACCTGTTCTCCAAACTTCCATTTACCTGCCTATTCCACCCTGACCATAAATTTTAAAGGAGAGATCTCTTTTTTAACTTTTCCATAAGCATGTAGTCAGGGATGAGGAAGTTTGTTGAGCAAATGACATAATCTGTTATCAATGGAAAAGCAAAATACTCAGAATTTAGAGATCTGGGTTCTGATCCAGTCTCAGCCATCAGTCAGTTTGATATCTGTGAGCAAGTCTTCATCTCTCAGGAAGTCAGTGTTCTCATCAGTAAAGTAAAAGTATTGGACAAGTTGGTTGTTTCCCAAACAGCGGTCTCTAAATGAATGTCAGTCAGTGTGTGATGAATATTTTTTTTTTTTTTTTTTTTTTTTTTAGCATTCAAAATTTTTTTAATTAAAGTGTCATTGATTTACAATGTTGTGTTAGTTTCAGGTATAACGCACAGTGATTCAGTTATACGCACATACACACAAACACATATATATATACTTTTCTTTCTTTCAGTTTCTTTTCCCTTATAGGTTATTACAAAATATTGAGTATAGTTCCCTGACAGCGTTCAAAACTTTAAATTAAAGGCTCTAGGGTATTCTTATTAATATTTTATGATAGTAAAGATATTAGGCAAGTAAATTATCAAAGGAAAATGATGAAATTGTCTTTTACAGTTCACACAAGGTCGGATCTGTATATGTCCCACAAGATAAGTTCGGTCTCTTGATATGTTTGATTAACGTTTCCTATAAACAGAAAGGACTTTCCATTGTGAAAGTATGACATACATTTTTCTTCTGTCAGTCCTGTGTTTCACCCTGAAGGCAGAACTTTAGTCTTACCTAAATATCTAAATTCAATAAAATATTATTCTAAGCCTAAAATAAACATCTCCATATAATACGTTGTCTCCCACCTACAGAAACTTACACCCTTGTTATAATTACTTCAGTACTAACAACTCCTCCTCTTAACACTCAAAGTGTGTGGGTTCTGAGAAGGCAGCACACAAACCTGGTAATTTTAAAAAGAGTCTAATAATAACAACATAATATTTGTCTTCTTCCAGATGGCCACGTACCATCATTTACTTTTATTTTTCCTTCTTTTACTGACTTTTCCCTTTAAAATTCAATTGGTCTATATCACTTATTCTGAACTAAATCTACATGTGTGGAATTCCTTCTGCTGCCTTTGCCATTTGTTCAAATTGCTAAGAAAAAAATTGTAAAACATGCAAGACCCAAATGACTGCACATAGATTTTAAAATGTGTCATAAATTTGATTCTTATGAAATTAACAAACATTGTCTCCAGTTTTATGAGTTTTTGCACCTCTGTGAAATACAGGAATGTTAATAGTGATAAATGGCTTATTGAGTGCTTACTATTTAGTGCCACATACAGTTCTAAAAGCATAGCGTTTGTAAGTCATCTAAAGGTGGGTGTGGTATTTGCCCCATTTTAAAGATGAAAATTGTGGTATAAAATAACCTGATGATAAAAGTCTAAAGGAATCTTGACATAATTTTTTTTTGAATCTTGACGAATTGGTAATTTTCTTAAAAGCTTAAGAACTTCAGTTATATGTCTACTGCTCCATTTATGCAAAATGAGAGGTCCTGGAAAGATAGAAAAGTCTCCTATACAGAAAAATCAGAAGGTAAACAAAATACTTTTAGATGAGACTTTGAATCCTGGAGTCCACTTTTGGACTTCTGTTATCCACAAATCCCCTCTATTGAAGGCAAACTATGGTGTTGTCCAATGTCACACAGTGCATAAGCTGTCAAGAAAGGATTTGAATCTACCCTGTTTGATTATATAACTTGTGACACTATTCTGTATGCATTGGAATTACAGTTTTTTTAATTTTTATTTTATATTGGAGTATAGTTGATTTACAATGCTGTGTTAGTTTCAGGTGTACAGCAAAGTGATTTCATCATACATATGCATATATCTATTCTTTTTCAGATTCTTTTCCCATATAGGTTAATACAGAGTATTGAGTAGAATTCCCTGTGCTATACAGTAGGTCCTTGTCGATTATCTCTTTTATATATATGTTAATCCCAACCTCCTAATTTATCCCTCCCCATCACCTTTTCCCTTTGGTAAACATAAGTTTGTTTTCTAAGTCTGTGAGTCTGTTTTTGTTTCGCAAATAAATTCATTTGTATCATTTTTTAAATTCCACATATAAGTGATATCACATGATATTTGTCTTTCTCTGTCTGACTTACTTTACTTAGTATGATAATCTCTAGGTCCATCCATGTTGCTACAAATGGCATTATTTCATTCTTTTCTATGGATTAGTAATATTGCATAATTATATATATATATATACACACCACATCTTCTTTATCCATTCATCTGTAGATGGACATTTAGGTTGTTTCCATGTCTTGGCTACTGTAAACAGTGCTGCAATGAATATTGGGGTGCATGTATCTTTTCAAAATATGGTTTTCTCCAGATATATGCCCAGGAGTGAGATTGCAGGATCATATGGTAGCTCTATTTTTAGTTTTCTAAGGAACCTCCATACTGTTCTCCATAGTGACTGTATCAATTTACATTCCCACCAACAGTGAAGGAGGGCTCCCTTTTCGCCATACCTTCTCCAGCATTTATTGTTTTTTAAATACATTTATTTATTTATATTGGCTGTATTGGGTCTTCATTCCCGAGTGCAGGCTTTCTCTAATTGTGATGAGCAGGGGCTACTTTTCATTGCGGTGCACGAGTCTTCTCATTGCAGTGGCTTCTCTTGTTGCAGAGTGCATATGCTAGGTGTGTGGGCTTCAGTAGTTGTGGCACTTGGGCTCAGTAGTTGTGGCTTGCGGGCTCTAGAGATCAGGCTGAGTAATTGTGGTGCATGGGCTTAGTTGCTCCGCAGCATGTGGGATCTTCCCAGAACAGGGATCAAACCCATGTCGCAGGTGGACTCTTAACCACTTCGCCACCAGGGAAGTCCCCAGCATTTATTGTTTGTAGGCTTTTTGATGATGGCCATCTGACAGTTGTGAGGTGATACCTCTCTAAATAGACATTTCTCTGCTGGTGTTGGAGGGTTGCCTGCAGAGATGGGGGGGCAGCTGTGGCTCACTGAGAAGGCCGTGATGAATATTTAGAATGAAAGAATTTAGGATGAATAATTTAGGATGAAAATGAGAAAATAAGAAAAATGTAGCAAGTTCTTAATGAGGCTAAATTTATGTAATTTTTAAGTTCCAAGTTTATGTCCTTCCCATATTTTTGGTATTAAAACATCTATAATATTATGAACTAGTGCTAATAATTAGTGGCAGTAGCTATTTTTTTAAATAACTTTATATTCATTTTTATTTATTGGCTGCATTGGGTCTTTGTTGCTGTGCGCATGGGCTCTCTGTAGTTGTGGAGAGCAGGGGCTACTCTTCGTTGCGGTGCGCAGTCTTCTCATTGTGGTGGCTTCTCCTGTTGCAGAGTATGGGCTCTAGGCATTCGGGCTTCAGTAGTTGAGGAGCATAGGCTTAATAGTTGTGGCTCACGGGCTCTAGAGCGCAGGCTCAGTAGTTGTGGCACACAGGCTTAGCTGCTCCATGGCATGTGGGATATTCCCGGCGCAGGGCTCGAACCTGTGTCCCCTGCATTGGCAGGCAGATTCTTAACCCCTGCGCCATCAGGGAAGCCCCAGCAGTAGCTATTTTAAATGTCTTTATTTTGTTAAAACAAATGACTACGAAAAAATGAGCAATCCTGTTTTGCTGCCCTCAATATTTATTTTTTTGAAATGTTACTGATCCATGAAATCTGTAAGTATGTGAATCACTGGCTCAGATGCTCTCTAAGTTTCCTCCCAGGGTTAACATTCTATAGTCTGTGAATTGCAGTTGGATCAGGTTTAGACACAAAACCCCTATGGAGAACCCAGGTGCTACAGGAACTGAAATTTGGAATTCTGTTAAGAGACTGGCTGCCTTTGTCTCAGTGGTTCACTTTTGAATCAGTACTTCAGGATGGTGACAAGGACATGTGGTTGCCAGTAACCCTGCTCTCAGGGGAGAATGAAAGTTGGCCCTAATGTTCAGGACTCTTTTAAGATCCTCAGAAAAGCTCTAAGAGCTTTTCCACTGAAAAACTACATAATTGAACTAAAGTGTAGATTTTAATAACTGCCACTCCCCACACCCCCCCCCCCCAACCTAGAAAAGTTTTTGGTTCACACTTGACAGCACAGTAAGGAACTTGCAGGTATAAGTTAAGGAAGTGGTATCAGTTCATAGTAAGGAGGAATTTTTCTAAAATGATGTATGTTTTCAGACATAGAAGTGAATTCTACTGCAGTAATAAAAGGACCATTTAAGAAAAGCTTATCAAACTTTCCTCAGAATTGCTTCATTCTATTTCCATTTCAGTCTTCATATCCATTGCATTCCCCTAAGCACTAAGTCTGGCTGCTTTAGTGTTCAAGCAGACTGACTCAAGAGGCTTTCTGTATCTAATTTTACAGTAGCATATCTCTCAATTATTAACACATTAAAGGCAATATACTTCCAGCTTAGAAATCTGATACTAATTGGCTTTGGGATATTTTATGTAAAAAATATTTTCCAAATGGGTCTATGAATTGTTCAGTTTCTTTATTCAGGACTAAAGAAAACATTAATTCTGCCAGGAAAAGTTTGTTCAGCACAGCAGAAATGTTAGTGTCTTGGAGTTTACCTGTCAGTCTTGTATTTTCGTGTCCTTTCCCTTGAAACAAGCCTACAAGCTAATTGACTTCTGTTCTTTTCCTCTTGGCTTCTCATTTTTCTCAACATAGAGACTCAAATTAAAACAAAGATAAAATTCCAGGGGAAGCTGGCATTGATCAAGATTTGGATTAAATTAAATTAAGTGCTTTTTATTGAACTCAGCAGTATTAGTTATTAAAACCAGAAGGCTTTACCCTGGCTAGTGTAAAAAAAGAAAACAATGACTCATACTGCAGCACAGTTTTTATTGGGAAATTAAAGCACTCATTTTCTCTTATTTCATTAAAACTTTTGCAGACAAACACATGTAAACAAGATCAGGAGATGGAAAGCAGTGAGAAGTCACTCTCTCTGGGCTCTGGTGCTTTGTGGGTTCTAGCTTTCAATTACAGGAATTTAGGGAAAAAGTCTTATCTGGGAAGAAAATAGGAAGGCATAGTAGGATTTTCTTTTTTGGAAAGCATAAGTCAGACGAGTTGCCAAAGTGCTCCCTTATTTCTGTAGTGACTTGAAATTATGTATATAGGGAAAGGGAAGAGGGCAGCAACAGAGTTGTAGCATAAAGAGCATTAACCGGGAAGTTAAACCCCCAAATCCTAGCTTGAGTTCCATTACTTATAGGCTGGCTGGACTTGGGTGAGACACTTAACCTCTCTGCTCCTGTTTTCTCAGCTGTAAAATAAGGGGTTAGACTGGATAGTCCCTAAACATCCTGCTCTCATTCTGTCATCTATTTCTGTGTTTTATTTTGTGCTTTGGGTGACCTACAGTGAATATAGTAATTAACCCAGGCTGGCCTAGGCCAAATCTGGCCTGCCATCTATTATTATTATTTTTTTTAATTAACTTAAAAAGTCCATATTTTATTCGGATTTCCTTAGTTTTTAAGTATGTTCTTTTTCTGTTCAGGATCTTACCCAGGACACCATATTACATTTAGTTATCATGCCTTTTTTAGGCTCCTCCTGATTGTGAGTTTCTCAGACTTCTCCTTGTTTTTGGTGACCTTGACAGTTTTAAGGAGAATTGTCAGATATTTTATAGAATGTCTCTTTATTGGAGATTTGCCTGATGTGTTTCTCATGACTAGACTTAGGCTACTGGTTTGGGAAAGAAAACCACAGAAATAAAGTGCCATGTTCTCAATGCAGCATATAAAGAGTACATAAACAACTTATCACTGTTGATCTGGACCTTGATCACCTGGCTGAAGTAGTGTTTGTCAGATTTCTCCACTATAAAGTTTCTCTTTTTCCTCCTCTTTCCATAATATACTTTTTTGGAAGGAAGTCCTTATGTGCAGCCCACACTTGAGTGGGGAGTTTTTAATCCACCTCCTTGAAGATGGAATATCTACATAAATTATTTGTATTCCTTTGCAGGAGAGATTCATCTCTTCTCCCTCATTTACTTATTTATTCAGTCATTTATTAATATCAGTATGGACTCATGGATACTTATTTTATTCTTTTGATTATAATTCAATATTACTTTATTTCATTGCTCAAATTGTTGCAGCTTTGGCCACTGGGCGCTCTTTCAGTTGGCTCCCATATCCCTTTGACATATTCCATCATTGAGTTTGTGTTGTTGTTACTGTTGTTGTTGAGTACTTCCTTTTGCCACCTGTTTTTGTATATAAAATTTTAATGTAACACAGCCTCACTTTTCTTTGACATATTCTCTGTGACTGCTTTTGCATGACAAAGGCAGAGCTACATCAGTGCAGTAGAGACTGTATGGCTTGCAAAGCCTAAAATGCTTACTATCTGACCCTTTACGGGAAAGTATGCTGACTCTTGATTTAGACCATTCTCTGTTTTCCAGTAATGCATTATAGCTGTAACTTGATGGAATATAATTTCCAGCATTTTCAGGTTTAACTTTGTTACTTTTTTTTTTTTTTACTCAGAACATGATCTTGACCCTGAAGTATAGTCACTAATGGTATCATCAACAAGCCTTCACTAAACACTCATGGGTTTGGGTAGCTATGTTCTTTTTGCTACGACTGTTTCTTTACCTGGGTATATGACTAGTTGTAAAGTGCCTTTTCTGTCAGCAGCATTTTTTTCAGTGAAAGGAAAAATTTAAATAGCAGGTCTATTGAATGTTTATTCCTTTTACTAACTTGGACTAAAAAAATTCATATAACCAAGGTCTGAGTTATTTAAATGGCCATGTCTTTGAGAAATTCCTTGATGATAGCACTAAGTCTGCCCCGTGGAACCAAGACAGGTGGAGAATTTGATGTGAAGTGAAGAATGTTGAGTTTCTTACAAGTTCATCAAGCTTATTTCATTGGTAAGTTTACTCAAATCAGAACCAAAGGTTCCAGTAGTGAAATATGAGTACACTAGCTCACTTCTCTTAAGTGTTCTCTAAGCC
Source organism: Hippopotamus amphibius kiboko (assembly GCF_030028045.1). Classification (NCBI taxonomy): domain Eukaryota; kingdom Metazoa; phylum Chordata; class Mammalia; order Artiodactyla; family Hippopotamidae; genus Hippopotamus; species Hippopotamus amphibius. Next base: position 30,739,914 of record NC_080190.1, read on the forward strand.
ATATGCTCTGACCTATAGTGAGAGAAAATAAATCATCAGGCTCCATAGTGGTGTAATATGTCTAAACATCTGAATTTAGACATAAATCTTATTTCAGTATAGTTTTCACACTCCAATATCATCATCTCACCAAATTAGTAAAGTTGTCAATAGAGGGTGATTAGAGAAATGGGGTGATTTATTTCAAATAATAAGTATGTTAAAGTCCCAATGAAACAACATTAGTGTTATAAATTCAAATTACAGTTCAATCCTGTAATAATACAGATAGGAGTGGAGTGCACAAGGATAATACATGTTTTCTCTGGTGTATTGAGACTGATATTCTATATAACACCATACACACAGGGGACAGGATTTGACCCAGCTTGATTCAGAATATATCATAGTGGTGCTTTACAATAGAATTTTACTATAAAAATAAAAATAATGGACCGAGAAAGTTAAAGTTCTCCCTGGTACATTAAGCTTAGCACATAATATAAAGTCATTTCTTTTTTCTTTCACTGCCAATCTTTTCAAATATGTGGTCTGTCCCATAGCTTCCACTTTCAATCCACACTCTCATTAGTTCTCTGAAATCTGCCTTTTTCTTGAATACTTGAAGATCACGATGACCTCCTAATTGCCAATTAGAACTGTCTTTTCCCAGCCTTAGTCTCCTTGATTTGCATGCAAATTTGAAACTGTTTTGCACCTCTGAATATGTGTGTGGGGTCTTTTTGTTTGTTTGTTTTGTTTGTAAAATCTAGTTGTTAGCCATTAGCTTTTGTCACTCTATACAGTTTTTCTTGGTGATTTTGTTCCCTACTCAGCTCATAGCAGATGGTGGTCCAGTCTAAATCTCCAGCCTGATCTTTCTCTTGGGTAATCATTTCCATCAAACATTTTCATGTGGTGTCTTGAGTTGTCTCAAATTCAATGTAAATTGACCTTCCATTCCCTTTGCGTAGAATGGAAGGAAACAAAGAACTTGTCCTTTGCTAATTAACGAGTTTACAAGGTTGGAGTCTCTTTAGTATCCTCTGGTATCCAAGAGGTGTCACTACAGCCTTATATGCATTGTGAAAGGGTAGAACGTATCTTTTGCATGAGTGAACCTCTTATGGTAGTATGGTAGTCTGGATACTAGGTTATCTTTATCTGGCCTTTCAAATAGTGCATTTATGACTATCAAGAGGGAAGCATTGAAATTCAAGGCACAATTCCTTATGTACTCTTGAGGAATGATGGGGAGTTTCTGAAAGGCTGAGTGATCTGGTTCAGTTGTTGTGTATGGGAAAAATGATTTGAGACCTAGCATCCAGAACAGTTTAAAGCTAAACAGAAGAGGATTTATGTTTCCATAGATGTGAGGCCAAGATGTGATGGTTATTTACAGGCATGTTCATGCCCTTCTTACAAGAAGCTTTCTATAGGCAGATAGTACTGGCCAAAAGCACGTGAAGAAATCTGTGGTCTTCTTTCATGTCTTCTACATCTAGGATTTTCCTCTACGTTTAACAAAAACTAGATGAGCTTTCCATTAGGAAGATACTTGAAGGCTATCATGGCGGGGGTGGTGGGGGTGGTGGGAAACACTCAAATTTTTTTCATTTAATTTAGCAAAACTAAAGAAATTTCAAAAAGCATCTAAAGGAAGAGTCTTTGGATGACAGTGTGTTTGTCTGTACTCCCTTAACTCAAATTACAGCTTTCTCTGTTCTATTTGCCTGTGTTGAAATATACTCAACTAAGTGTTGGCTTGACCTTCTGACATCAGGATAAAGACCTTGTCATATTTTAGCACAGTTAAGCTCGTGTGCAGTTTAGTACCTGGAAAGGAGACCTCAGAAAGGAATGATTTGAACATGGCTAGTGGGAGCATTTTTCTTGCTGTATTAGAAATAAACCAGTGCTCCTGATGGAAGGGAAAGGTCACAGTGCTGTGGGACGTGCCTTCTGTGAGATGAGGCTCTGACCACTAATGGCACTTGTGCTTTTCATTACAACAGAGGTGTTAACCACACCGTGCTGGCTGTGCTCCAGCCCACGCCATTGCAGCCTTCTGCTTCTGCAGCCTTCCTCGTCTTCGCCTCAGTTGGCTGTAGAATTCTTCACTTCCTGTCCTAAACTTTTGTGAGGTGTCATGGCTGTTAAACAGCTGCCATGTTGCAGGCCAGATGTCGTTGCACTTTAGTGTGCATGAAATGTTCCTCCTATAAAATATTAGATAGTTTAAAAATCTGTTTTGAAGGTTTGTAAAACACTTAGGATTCCCTCAGATAAGAGGGCTATTTGTATATTCTTAAATTGTCCGTGAAAAATGTGCCGAAGTATAAAATACAGAGGGTGGAAATACTGTAGTCCCTCAGTCTCTTGATGTGACGATAAGTTGACAGCTATTTTGAGGAGATTGAGTGGGTATAATCCAATTAAGACTTTCAAAAATCTATAGCAAGGATTCTAATCAAAGGCCTTTAAAATATAGTCATTGCATGGTTTTTGGAGTGCGAAGGGTCTGTTTTAACTGAAGAAGGGACTTTAGGAACAGGAAACAAAAGGAAGGAATAATACATACTTATGTTATTTTAAAAATTGTTTTGCTGAGGTATACTTTGCACAGAGAAGGACAAAAGTCTTAAGAGAGCAGGTTTGATCACTTTTCACAAATGCATACGCTTAAATAACCCCATTCCTGTTAGCATCCAGCAATTTACATCACCCCCAGATAATTTCCTTATACCCTTCACCAGTCAGTGCTCACCCTGTCCCATCCTCAATCTCTGGTCTGATTTCTCTCACCATAGATTGAGTTTGACTCTTCTAGGACTCCATATAAATAGACTTATGCAGCATGTACTTTTTTGCATCTGGCTCCTTTCACTCAGCATAATGTTTTTGAGATTCACCCATGTTGTTGTTTGTATCAATGATTTGTCCCTTTCTTTTGCTGCTGAGTACTACTCCATTATACGAATATATTACAGTTTGTTTATCCATTATCCTGTTGATGGCTATCTGGATTATTTCCAGTCTTTGGCTATTATGAATAAAATTTCCATGAACATTCTTTTGGAAGGCTTATTTTAGACATACATTTTCATTTTTCTCATATAAATATCTAGGAGTGGAACGGCTGAGTCAAAGGGTAGATAAATGTATGTTTCATGCTTTAAGAAATTGTTGAACTATTTTCCAAAGAGATTATACCATTTTATACTCCCACCCATAATGTACAAGAGTTCTGGTTGTTCCATGTTCCAACATTAATTCTTTGTCATTTTACCAATTCTAGTCTATGTGGAGTGGTACCTCATTTTTTAAAACTTTTTATTTTCAAATAAGTTTGGATTTATAGAAGTTTCAAAATTTCTGTTAGTTTGGCTTTGAATGTTCCTATAAAACCTTCACTTAGTATCCCTTAATGTTAACATCTTACATCTCCTTGGTTGCTTGATCAAAACAAGGAGATTAAAATATAATGTTATGTCAATTGTACTTCAATAAAAAATTTAAGAGATTACATTGTTATAGTACTATTAACTGATCTACCGATTTTATTTGGATTTCCTCAGTTTTTCCACTATTGCCATTTTTGTTGTTGTTGTTGTTCCAGGATCCAATCCAGGATATCATATTGTATTTAATCTCATCATGGTTTTCATTTGAACTTTTCTGGTGACTAATGATTATCATTTTCTTCATGTGTTTATTGGCCATTTGTAGATTTCCTTTTGTAAAGTGTCCAGGTGTCTTGTCTTCTTTTTTTGGGAGGGGGGTGGTTATTTGCCTTTTTATTATGGATTTTTTAATATCTATTTTATTTATTTATTTATTTTTGGCTGCATTGAGTCTTTGTTGCAGCATGTGGGATCTTCGTTGGGGCTTGTGGGATCTTTTGTTGTGGTGCATGGGCTTCTCTCTAGTTGTGGTATGTGGGTTTTTCTCTTCTCTAGTTGTGGCGTGTGGGCTCCAAGAGTGCATGGGCTCTGTAGTTTGCAGCACGCTGACTCTCAAGCTGAGGCACATGGGCTCAGTAGTTGTGGTGCTGTGGCATGTGGGATCTTAGTTCCCCAATCAGGGATAGAACTTGCATCCCCTTCATTGCAGGACAGATTCTTTACCACTGGATCACCAGGGAAGTCCCTATCATGGATTTTTTTTTGTGAGCACATGTAGAGTTATTAAAGATTTTTGTAGTGGACAATATCAGTGCTCTACCAGATCTCCTCAGAAGATTCCCCTTTAACCATTTTTGTGCTCTCCCCCCATCCCCACCTGCTGCTTTGGCTTTTCACACTCAGCACTTGTGCAACTCTTATTCTGAGAACACTTCAGACTGCCCTTTGGCTGCTGGAGCTGCTTTCCCTCCACAGTAGAGCCCTGGAGTGCTTGGGGCTTTATTCCCTTCCTCCATCCCACCCTGACAAGTGTAGGAGTGTGGAAGCCCAGCTCCCTGCCCCTGGTGGAGATACCCTGAGCTGTACTTACACTCTATAGAGTTCCCATGTGGGATCAGGCTGATGGACTTTGCCTGGCTCACACTTTAGCTTGGCTTTTCCCTCTTCCCTGTCTCATTTCCCTGCTTCCTTACTGGTCTTCCTTAATAACCCCCCGCACACCATCCTAGCTTCAGGGTCTGCTTCTGGGAAATAGTTTTCTAGGGTAGATAGAAGGAATTTACCATGTACCTCCTCCAGCAAATAATTTCAGAATCCCCCTTAGATATTACAGCTCTCCTACTCTGCTAAGAAATAAATTTTTCCTTCTTTCCTTTCTTGCATACAAAGCCTTGTGTTATTGGTTCATTCCTCTCTCCCTGAATCCTCCATCCCCAGTTTCAAATTTTCACCTCTAGTTTGCAGAACAGGTCTACCGCAGCAACCACCCAGACCTATTTAACAAACCATCAGGGTGCAACAATATTAAAACCCTGAAATCAGCAAGACCCTCTCTCCTTAGAAAGCAATTTAGGGAACATCTTTTATCCTAAGAGCCTGCCTCTTGGGACCTCACCCTTACTCCAAGTGACTTACCAACATATCAAATACTATGAGGGTGAGTCAAAAATTATCCACACTCTGGCAGTAGAATTTATCTTAGTTAACTTTTAGAAAAGACAAATACATCATTTTCCAACATGATCTTGTTGCTTTTCAACACACTTTGTCCATCTATCAACAAGCTTTCATATTCCCTCATTAAAAAATGTTTTAGGCTGAGCTGTGAGCCACAAATGCACCACTGTCTTCACTTCTTCATCAGAAGTGAATCTTCATCCTCGTAGGGCTGCTTTTAGGGGACCAAACAGGTGAAAGTCTGATGGAGCAAGTCAGGACTATAGGGAAGATGCTTTAACACCTCAAAACGAAGTTTTTGGCGAGTGTTGACAGTGTGGGCAGAAGTGTGCAGATGTGCATTGTCATGCAAGATCACAACACACGTGGATAGCAGTCCTCTGCATTTAATCTGAAGTTTAGGCTTCAGCTCTTTAATAAGCATCTCACTGTAACAAGCACTGTTGATTGTTGAACCTTTTTCCTGATAATGTTCCAATACTGGCCCTTGAGAATCCCAGAAAACTGTAAGCATCAATTTTCCAGCTGATGGTTGGCTTTTGAACTTTTCCTTGGTCGGCGATTGAGGATGTTTCCATTCCATACTCTGCTGCTTACTCCCAGGCTTGTAGTGATGAATCCATGTCTTGTCACCAGTAGTGATTCTTTTTAAGAAACTTTCACCTTCCTTAGAGTATCGGCCCAAATTTTGTTTGCAGATAGTCAATGCTTCTGTTTATCCTCTTCCATGAGTTGTTTTGGAACATCTCGCACAAACTTTTTGAAACCTAAGTCTGTTGTGGATTACTTCATTTTGAGGTGTTAAAGCATCCTCCCTATAGTCCTGATCTTGCTCCATCAGACTTTCACCTGTTTGGTCCATGAAAGCAGCAGCCCTACGTGGATGAAGATTCACTTCTGATGAAGAAGTGAAAACAGCAGTGCATTTGTGGCTCACAGCTCAGCCTAAAACATTTTTTAGTGAGGGAATACGAAAGCTTGTTGACAGATGGACAAAGTGTATTGAAAAGCAAGGAGATTATGTTGAAAAATGATGTATTTGTCTTTTTTAAAAGTTAATTAAGATAAATTCTATAGCCGGAGTGTGGGTAATTTTTGACTCACCCTCATGTGTTCCCTCTGAGAGGAACCGTCTTACTAGCTGGGCTAATATTTTTGCCCACTCATTTTCTGCATCTATCTGTATTCTATGTGTGTGTATCTATCTATCTATCTATCTATCTATCTATCTAAATAGAACTATATAAACCTTTCCTTACTAGTCTGGGGCAAGTATTTCCAAACATTTGATTTCTTCACACTTAAAAAAATGACAGTGGGATGATTTGAAAATTGAAAAGCCCTTTTAGGGCTGGGAGAAGAGCTTTATGAGCAGTAAAGTATGTACTGGGCAGAAGGGGCTTGCATGGAGTTTCCAAAGTTCCTTGGTCTCCAGACACCAAAGCTCAGATCTTCCTGGCTTCCCTCACCATCCAGGGATGTTTGTTTTTACTGCCCCAGAAGTTTGCTATAAGCAACTAGGGCAGCACCTATCATGGATTTCTTAAAAACTCTTTATTCGTACTGAATATAGATCTGTTGTCAGATATACATGTCAGATATATGTGTTGTGATTTTTTTCCCAGTCTATGGCTTGTCTATTTTCTTAATTGTGTCTTTTGATGAATAGAAGTGAGTATTTATCTTAAGAGGGAAGTATGTTAGAGTTCCTATGGATCAGAAAAAAGACTCAGATTTAATATTTTAAAAACTAACCTGGGGACTTCCCTGGTGATCCAGTGGTTAAGAGTTCACATTCCCAACGCAGGGGCCCTGGGTTCGCTCCCAGGTCAGGGAAGTAGATCCCGCATGCTGCAACTAAAAAGATCCTGCATGCCGCAATGAAAATCCTGCAGGTGGCAATGAAGATCCAGTGTGTTGCAACTAAGACCTGGCACAGACAAATAAATAAATAAATATTAAAAATAAATTAATCTGGAGAGAAGAACATACAGTGACTTCTTCAAAAATGTAGGTTGAACTAAGTTTGTCTGGACATTGAGATATAAACCTGAAGGGGGATATTTTAGGAATGGACCTAATAATAATAATAGCAACAGTAATTGCTAATACTTACTATGTTGGGTGCTTACTATGTAGCAGACCCTTTGCTTATTGCTTTTTAGACATTATTTTATTTTATTCTAATAAAAATCCTATGATTATCCACATTGAAAGGCAAGGAAACCAAGGCTTAAAGAAGTTAAATAATTTGTTCAAATTATGGTTAGAAAATGGTGAATTCAGGTAGTCTGACTCCAGAGCCTGTAGGCTTAATTTCTGTACCATCCTGACAGAAAGAAAGAAAATCTGTGAACTTCAGTGTATGTGATTATGAGCATGGGAGCCAAGGAATGCTGCTTCCTGATATCATTGCTGTGGCAAAATGTGTATATTGATAATTTTCTGCAAAACACTGTTTTATCCTTGGATGAAATAGATGCCCTTCTACCTAGAGCACCATGTGTGATTTTTTTAGACACCAAATTTCAAAATGATGGAATCAAAAAGGTCGACTAAAATAAGAGAGGAGGAGAGTGTAGTGATGGAAATTTTCAAGAACAAATTATGTAGATTGGAACTGATATATGAGGCAGAGAGGGAATATAACCAATATATAAAAGCATCCAGAGTATTGGCAAAATGAACATGGTCTTAGTCATTGAATCCCCGGACTGGAATAAGAAGACTATCATTAAGCCTCCTTCCATGAATGGAATCTCAAGTAAAATAAAAGGAAGAGCTCTTTACACAATTTATGGACCTTGTTACTGAAGAGATAGTAAAGGGTGAAATATATTCAGAGGAATGATCGAATGGTTCAATGAATGGCAGTTCCACGGATTATTTAGGGGAACCAGGCTGTGACACAGAAGGGACAGGGCTTTGAAGCTGATGTCCAAGAGGACAACTATGTTCGTTTTAAATAAATCTCAGTTTAAAACTTTAGGACATTCTGTATACCTGAACAATTTGTCTTTTCCAGAATATGACATTGTATTTTTGTTGTTGTATAAGCAGCATTGTCTGGCTCAGATGCCCTAGCCGTCTACATCCTTTAAGTATCAGCTTTTTTTTTTAATACTTTATTTTTTTAATTTTATTTATTTATTTCTTTATTGCTGTGTTGCGTCTTCGTTGCTGCACACAAGCTTTGTCTAGTTGTGGCAAGTGGGGGCTACTCTTCATTGTGGTGCGTGGGCTTCTCATTGCTGTGGCTTCTCTTGTTGTGGAGCACTGGCTCCAGGCGCTTGGGCTTCAGTAGTTGCAGAGCATGGGCTCAATAGTTGTGGCTCATGGGCGCTAAAGTGCAGGCTCAATAGTTGTGGCACACGGGCTTAGTTACTCCTCGGCATGTGGGATCTTCCTGGAGCAGGGATCAAACCCGTGTCCCCTGCATTGGCAGGAGAATTCTTAACTACTGCACCACCGAGGAAGTCCCAAGACTCAGCTTTAAAAATACCCCCCCCCCTTTTTTTTTTAAGCTCTTTATTGGAATATAATTGCTTTACACTGTTGTGCCAGTTTCTGCTGTACAACAGAGTGAATCAGCTGTATTTATATATATATATCTCCCCATATACCCTCCCTCCCATGAATCCTTCCCACCCTCCCTATCCCACCCCTCTAAGTCATCACCAATCATCGAATTGATCTCCCTGTGTTATGCAGCAGCTTCCCACTAGCTCTCTATTTTACATTGGTAGTGTGTATATGTCAATGCTACTCTCTCACTTTGTCCCAGTTTCCCCTTCCCCAACTCCGTGCCCTCAAGTCTGTTCTCTACATCTGCATCTTTATTCTTGCCCTGTCACTGGGTTCATCAGTACCATGTTTTTACATTCCATATATATGCATTAACATATGGTATTTGTTTTTCTCTTTCAGGCTTACTTCGCTCTGTATGACAGACTCTAGGTCCATCCACCTCACTACAAATAACTCAATTTCATTCCTTTCTATGACTGAGTAATATTCCATTGTATCTATGTGCCACATCTTCTTTATCCATTCATCTATTGATGGGTATTTACATTGCTTCCATGTCCTGGCTATTGTAAACAGTGCTGCAGTGAACACTGGGGTACATGAATCTTTTTGGATTATCGTTTTCTCAGAGTATATGCCCAGTAGTGAGATTGCTGAGTCATATGACAGTTCTATTTTTAGTTTTTTAGGGAACCTCCAAACTGTTTTCCATAGTGGCTGTACCAATTTACATTCCCACCAACAGTGAAGGAGGGCTCCTTTTTCTCCACACCATCTCCAGCAGTTATTGCTGTAGACTTTTTGATGATGGCTATTCTGACTGCTGTGAGGTGATACCTCATTGTGGTTTTGATTTGCAGTTCTCTAATGATTAGTGATGTTGAGCATCTTTTCATGTGTTTGTTAGCCATCTGCATGTCTTCTTTGGAGAAATATCTGTTTAGGTCTCCCGCCCATTTGTGGATTGGGTTATTTGCTTTTTTAATATTAAGTTGCATGAGCTGCTTATATATTTTGGAGATTAATCCTTTGTCAGTTGTAAAAGCACCTCTTTTGTGAAGCCTTGCCCAACATTTCCAGGAAGTCAGTTACTCCTTACTCAGTGCTTCTTGTAATTTTCTCTATTTTAGTACCAATTATAGTGCTTAGGCAATCTTATAGCCAAAATTTTTACGGGTAAATGGCTGGATGGCAAATCTCGAAGTCAAAGAGATCAAAATGGAGACAAGAAGGTACAATCCTCCTGTGTATTCAGAAGTATAAAACTGAATACTGGTTCACTGTAATGATTCCAGCCACAACTGTTATCCATATTGTGAACTAAGGCTCAGAGAAGTTAAATAATTTGTCCAAGGTCAAACAGCTGCAAAGAAGTATAACCAGGATTGTAACTCTTTACTGCCTAACTTCAAACTGCATGCTTTTTTTTTATTTTTTATTTTTTTAAGCTCTTTTTTGGAATATAATTGCTTTACACTCTTTTACCAGCTTTTGAGGTACACCAAAGTGAATCAGCTATATTTATACATATATCCCCATATCCTCATGCATTTAATCAGTATGAAATGAAGACGTTTTGATTCCTGTATCACATTTTAATTACTCCATACCTGGCTATCATGGAGAATATTCGTAGAGAAGAAGGATGTTACTCCTTTCCTTAAGTGCTTTGTGCCTCTTTAACAGGCATCATTTTACTCTTTCTTGTACATACTTTCTTGCTTAATAAGGCCCTTGAGTGCAAGACTTTTCTTATCTTCATCTTTACTCTGTAGATCTAGGGCAGCCTTGCACATAATAGGTGCTCAATGAAAAATTTATTAAATTGAATTAAATCTTTCTGTGCTCTAGTAATCCAACACAGAGGCTGGGCTGTGGCTTAGAAATAAAAATCTCATTGGCTTCAGCTTCCTTATAGATTGCTCCAGTAAATGATTGGCAGCAACATAATCTCATGCCTGTATTCTGGAATACATTAACATTTTCTATTTTAATGTGTCTTATTTTGGCTCTCTTAGAGAGTAATTACTAAAGAAGTTCTATTATAAAACAGTTACTATGAAAAAACAGCTGTTTATAGAATTTGTTCTAAAGAAGACAGAAAGTTAAAGGAAAAGGGGCTATTCTAGTCCCCTACAGCCCAAAGGAAGAAAAAAATATTTTATACAGTAAATTTTATTTTGTCACTTTTAACATTTATTTTAAAAAATAGCCTTGCCTTACATATGAGTTTATCCTGTATTTAGGAATATGTAGTAACATATTGTTTTGTTTTTTGAAGAAATTAAAATCTCATTGGGAGGACAAGATAAAGTTAAAAGATGCAATTTACTTTTTTCTACATGAGTGGAAAACAATCTATATGTCTTCAGAGAAATATCTGTGGAACTGATGAAATGGAAGAAGTGGTTGAAACCTGGAATGATCAGGAAGGGTTTTGGAGAGAGTGGAGTTGTCTGGGTGCAGCCTGCTTCAAAACTGTTCCTAGGCAGTTTTACGTGGCTGGAGAAAAACACACCACTTTGGTGACCAGTTTCACTTTAATATCATAATTATTAAGCAGAAATAGGTTTTGGTGATGCCCAGGAATCTTACTGTTTTTCTTGTCCATTCACTCTTCTATTCTCACTTTCTCTTCTCTCCTCAAAACCTGTAACACTTCTTTTTCTCCCTTTATCCTTTACTTTCACTGGCCTAAGAAACATGGATCCTTTAAACCTAAGTCAGACCATATATTTCTTCTGCACAAAATCTCCCAGTGACTTCCCATGTCTCTCAGAGTAATGCCAAAGTTTATAGAGTGGCCTACCAGGCTCTGTGGTCTGCCATCCACCCTCCACCCCACCCACTTCTGCCTGCTTACAGTATGACCTTTCTCCTACTATTCCCCCATTTGTTACTTTCACTGGCCTCCTTGCTTTCTTTTGAAAATACAGAGAATGCTCTTATATAAGGGCTTTGGCAATAGCTATCCGTTTCTTTAGAAATGTCTTTCCTCAGATGCCTGTGTATCTTGTCTCTAATTTTTTTCAGGCCTATGTTCAAATGTTAGAGCGGCTTTTCCTGGCCACCTGTATAGAATACTAATCCCCACTCACGCCGCAGCACTCTCCAGCTCCCTTACTCTGTTTTATGTCTGTCTGTCTATCTGTCTGTCTCTCTCTGTACACACACACACACACACACACACACACTTGTTTAATCCATTTAGTGTCTGTCACTTCCCATTTAAATGTAGGGGACTTTGTTTTATTTTGTGTTATATTCCCAAAGCCTGCATGTTGTACACACTAAATTTTGAATGAATGAATGAGCTAGTAGACATTTGAAAAATGGGTAGACATTTGATAGATGAAGGCTAGGGAAGTCATTTCATGTGAGGGTAATGGTATGAGGAAAAAATTAGAGGTGGGAATATGCATCCTCAATTGTAGAGATCGTGAGTAGACCAGTAGGACTGGAGCATTGGGTTTGAGTTAGGAAATGGTAGTACAAAGTTTAGAAAGTCATGCTGGGGTACATTGTGAAAAATTCTGAAAAACAAACTAAGGTGTTTTATTTGTATGTGTAGATAATGTGAAGTGATGTCAGGTTTTAGAAGAATGGAGTGTGTTTTTCTTGCCACTGGGACAGAATCCATTAGGCATATACCATGGAAGCTTATCAATCTGTCCAATGTCCCTACTGCCAGATCTCCAGAAGCTTGCCTTATTTTGGAATATAGATGAACAGATTTTAATTAATTTTCAGTTTTGAGCTGGGAGAAATTTTGACATATTGTTCAAACTACTACATGATGCTGTAAATACTTTCATGGCAAGAACCATTGTTTCACATTTGTCTGGTGTTTAGTAGGAGCCAGTAAATATTGTGTACAAACTGTTGAGTGGAAACAAGTCCCAAAGAATTTGAGTGACTTACCTTAAGGTTTCCCAACAGAGTAGTTCCCAACTCTAGTCTTTTGGCAACTTTTCTTCATGGTTTCTTTACAGCAAGTTATTCAAGAGATTAATCACATAATCCAAACTCTAGACTTAGATCCCCCCCCCCCCGAAATGATTAACTATTAAAAATACAACAGTATTTGTTATATTAGAGGGAGATAACTAAATGAAAGATACTTTGGATTAAAATGGAATGGAATAGAACTGTCAGTGCAAGTTACTTTTCCCTAGTTGATTGCTTATTAGGAGTATAATCTTACCTAGGATGCATAATGAATTTTATTTACTATAACTTTTATTTTGGCCTCTGCTTGATTATTTACTGGCAACATTGACATTAGAATGCCACATCTGTTTATAGGTGCTTAAAAACTCTCTTCTTCTGATTTGTGACTTTCTTTTATTCCTTCTTATCAGAAAGAAACGCAGTTTACTTCCTTTGCTGTAAGATGTCAGACATTCAGTGACTTTACCCTAAAAACTGAGCCAGGAATCCACTTGTCTCTATGAAACTCTTGTGTTAGGAAATCTATTGAGTTCATAGAGAAAACTTACTCCATAGAGCTTCCCCCTTGCCCCTAGCTCTTTCATCTGTATTTATTTATTTATTTTACTCTTTTTTTTTTTTTAATTATTTTTTTGGGGGTACACCAGGTTCAAAAAAATATGGAACGCTTCACGAATTTGCGTGTCATCCTTGCGCAGGGGCCATGCTAACCTTCTCTGTATCGTTCCAATTTTAGTATATGTGCTGCCGAAGCGAGCACTGTATTTATTGTTTTTTTGTGTGATTAATGTAAACATCTTATAACTTGGCAACTTTACATTCATCTCTCTTCTCCCTGTCCCAGATTCCCCACAAGACAGTGTCTATTTCTCTGTGGGTATATTCTGTGGCAGTTGAAAGAGAGATTTACATGACACTATTCAGGTCAGAGGACACATTTTCTTTTTTTATGACAGATGACCTTTAATCTCTTTACCTGAATTTCTGATAGGGGCTAAGCCTCTTTCCTCTAAAAAATATTTTGAAAATGTGTTGATCAAGATGAAAGAAAACCTAATTTTTGAGGTGAAATAAGGGATAGAAGAGGTGTTTTCTCATGGTAGTAATTTAGAAACAGTTATTTAAGATGAGCGTGGAGTTAGTGACCAATCATATGAACCGTTCGAGGGAAGAGGCCAGTAAGGAGGGTATTGTTTAATCCAGTACTCAAGTATTAGTGTTAAGGAGATTTTTGAGAAATAGGAAAGACTGTATGAATGTAAGGATAGGATTGAGATTTTTTTTTTTGAAGAGTAGTAAGGGAGAAATAAAAATAGTGGTAGATATAAGGTATTTAAGAGGGCAAACTGGTTTTAGATATATTGGGGTGGGGGAGGGGAGATGGGCATAGAGGTAGAAATAGCCACCAGGTAGGTAATGATATTGGACAGGAAATTAGAAGTGATGTCAATATTGGAAATAGAATTTTGAACTTTCAGTACTCTAGTGTCCTTTTACCTAAAGACAGTTTGGGTCTCCTGGTGGAGCCAGAGTGAGAAGGAACAGGAGAAATGAACATTTTGAGCCCATCAGGAAACTGGTTACTATACTAACCTTTGATGAGAGTTATTTCAGTGTGAGGGTATGAGCCTCATTTTCCAGATGAGGATGTTAAAGGACTTGCTAGCATGTGTTGGAGCCAGGGCTAAACTCAGTATCTTGTTTCCAAAGTCCACACTTTTCCTACTTATATCACACTGATTCTGACACCTAGAAATAGGAAAACTGGAAAGGAACTTTGGGGATAGTAATTTTGGTATTAGAGGGGTAGATGGAAAGCATGAAAAAGTTGTCTAAGAAAGAAAACAGGGTGTTGCTTAGGCAGTATGAAAATCTGATTGTTTCACTAGTAATATTTTATTCAAAACCAGGATATATAAATGTGAAATTGATTCTGTTTGAGATCTTTTTTCAGTTCTCTGGTGGCTTGTATGGTTGAGTTTTTCTCTCAATATCGTATACCCAACATGTTGGAATTTTGCCACCTAACATAGACATATTTCCATCTTTGGCTAAAGATTCCATGAAGGAAGTCAAAACATTCTCTGACATAAATCATAGCAGTGTTTTCTTAGGTTAGTCTCCCAAGGCAATAGAAATAAAGGGGAAAATAAACAAATGGGACCTAATCAAACTTAAAAGTTTTTGCACTGCAAAGGAAGCCATAAACAAAATGAAAAGACAGCCTATGGACTGGGAGAAAATATTTGCAAATGACATGACTGACAAGGGCTTAATTTCCAAAATATACAGCTCATACAACTCAATATCAAAACAAACAAATAACCAAATCAAAAAAACGGGGGAAAGACCAAATAGACTATTCTCCAAAGAAGACATGCAGATGGCCAACAAACACATGAAGAGATGCTCAGTGTTGCTAATTATTAGAGAAATACATATCAAAACTATAATGAGGTATCACCTCACACCAGACAGAATGGCCATCATTAAAAAGTCTGCAAATAACAAATGCTGGAGAGGGTGTGGAGAGAAAAGAATCCTCCTGTAATAACATTAGGTTCAACCAAATGGAATTGCCAATATTCCACCATTCTTAACAAGAATAATAAAATAATAAGAGCAATAATTTAATGACATTACTAAATCCTTGTGATTTAGTAGGTTGGATGGCAGCAGAGTTCATATTGTGATTGAAGTCTCTCTGACTGTAAATGCCCTGCCTTTCAGTAGACTAGGTTGATTCCTTATGGAGAACTATAAAAATGAAGACAGCTTATAGTAATAATTACCTCTCTGTGGTATTCATCTCACATGGAATGTTATTTACATTTTAATTAAGCCATGCAGAAATGTCTTGCCTCTCTAACTGTAGGTACCTTCCTAATGTGGCTTCAAGTTTAGAATAACTTTCCTTATTCTGAGACCAATCTAATGTGATTTTCCCTTTTTCTTGCCTTGCAAACTCCTTCTCTAGACATTTTTGCTTTTGTTGCTTAAATATTCTTTTGGAAAATAGGATGTTTGAAAGAGTATATCAATAAGAAAGGATTTCTTTCTTTTCTTCTTGTTATTTCTTTTTAAATAAGCTACCATAGTAGCTGTTTTATAAAGTTGCCAGAAACACTCAATTAGGGACTACTGAGCCATTGCTCCTGTGGGAAATATGAGCTCCTGTGAGCTTCTGGCCACATTTTCATCAACTGATCAACACATAGCCTTGTTTTATATGTGTTTCTGTTTAAAGACATCTTATTTAATATGTACTTCCTGTAAATAATTGTGTTACCAAACTGAACTCAGTTCTGCTTGCTCATGCACAGCAAAGCCAATCTTCTGACTCATGGTTGTGGTGAATGAAAGTATAGCATTTATTGCAGGGCACCAAGCAAGGAGAATGGGCAGCTAATACTCAAAAGACCCAAACTCCCCAATGGCTTTTAGGGAAGGATTTTTAAAGAAAACATTAGGGTGAGGGTTGTAGGGTATGTGATGAACTCATGGGCTTTCTTATGATTGGTTAGTGGTACAGTAATAGGGTGGTGTTTTGGGAATCTTAATCATCACCCTTCTGGTTCCAGCCAGTCTGGGGTATATGTATTGATACTTGTGGTCAGCATTTAGTCACCATTCTCCACCTGGTTGAGGGTCTTAGTTTCTGCAGAACAACTCAAAGATATGCAACAGATTGTTATGTAGATCCCTTGAGGAGGAACTAGGACTCTGTTTTATTGCTGAATTATTGTTTAAACCATCATTACTTTTCTTGATTGACTTTTTTCTTTGTTTCTGCATTCCCTCACTTCTCTAATTGTTAACTTCTTGTGTCTGCTGTTTAGAACTTGGGGAAGGCCTAGGAAACTATAGCTTTTTTTCTTCAAACAAGAAATGGGGGACATGGAGGGGTTTTTGCACCCAGGAAGGCCTTACAGGGTCCTGCTCAGTTTCAGTTGTATGGAGTATTTCTTTATAATAAAACACTAGCTGAGAAGGTTGTAACATTTTCCTGACCCTGGGTAATGTGACTGTAAATTTCTTTGCCTTTCACACTCACCACTACACTATTTATACAGCAGATGCTTTTTAAAGTTTTGCAGGCCTGGGTATTTTACTTTGGAGGCAATGTCTTCACTATACACAAGAATTTGCCTTCAGGAACAAAGGCATTTGTGAGCAGGAAATTCTTTGAACATTATCAGATGGTGATACATGGGAGGGATATTCTGAAATTATTGAATCAGCTTGGATGGCAGCTTTCTTCTGAAAGATATTTCTTTCTTTGTGTCAAAGTTGTTACTTGCAGTTGATCTAGATGGAAGATTGCTTATCTATTCAGGTAATTTTGATGTAATCATGGTTATATAGCTCAAATGTACAAAATTACAAACACTGTCAATTTTATTACTACTTTGTTGAGGGCTTTCTTGGCAAGCTTCTGATTGATGGAAGGCACAATAAAACTTAAGTTTATAGTTTATTAATGTAGTTTATTATCATTCTCACTTGATTTGTACAAATTATTACAAAATTATATTGACAGTGGAAGTCACTGGAATCCTCATAAGAAAAAAATTCATAGTTTTTTTTTTGATTGCTTACTGAAATCTAGAACATACACACAGTCAACACAATGGTGTTACTATTACATGACTTTGGAATTAATATATAAATTTGTTATCTTAAAAAATAATCATTTGTATCAAAAATATTTTTATCTCTAAATAAAGAACATGCCCACATGGGGTTGTCCCCTAAAATATATATCTAATAAATGCATTAAGAGATAACTGCATTAAATGGGACTATATTTCTGGGAACTAAAATACTTTCTGTGTTGCTGATTAGGGGTAGGACTTGATTAAATAGAACTAGGATGGTTGTCTTCCTTCTGCTGGAAATATTGAGCCTTTGGGGATGGGGATTTAGGAGGTGCTTTGAGCTAAGTAACAGAAGAGAGAAAGAAGGAAAGACAGTAGCAAAGTTGTTTTGTTTGTTGCATAAATAATGATGCAATGTCATATAAACAGCTCAGTGGAGCAGAATAGAGATCTCAAGGAAGGATCTGTGTATATGTATTACTTATATGTGATAAGGTGGCACCACAAATCTATGGGCCTATGTGTGAAAGATAAGTATATAAGATTAATAGAAGAAAATGTAAGTGAGTAGCTGTGTGATCTAAAGTCTCAATAAATGACTTCTCAACAAAATTTTAAACATAACCCATAAAGGAAACACTGATAAATAAAAATTAAGGATTTTTGTGCAATGAACCCTCCAGGGCCAAAATTGAAAGATAATAGAAGAAGAGTATATATTGGCAAAGTCTATAATCAACAAGAGATCAATATCTTGGGTATACTCCTGGAATCAACAAGAAGAGAAAAATAGGTGAAAGTATAGAAAATATACTTAGGAGAAAACCCTAAAAGCTAACAAGCTTATGCTCAAAATTATTAGTAATTTTGCAGACACACATTGTAAAAACAATGAGCTATTACTTTCTACATAGTAGACTGGCGAAGCTGGAAAGTTTAACAAAGCCAAGTGTTGGTGCATGAGGGACACAGGAACCTCGTGCACCTCCAGTGGGACTGTAGCCTGGGATAGCTGTACTGGAGAGCAAATGAAAAGCATCCTTACTCTCTTATTTTGAAATTCCACTCATGTGTTCTTACCCCCGTTGAAATTCTCACGTGGATCCATAAAGGGACATTTACTAGGGTATTCACTGCAGCTTTATTTGTGGTTGAGAGAGTTAGAGCAATCTGGGTGTTCATTACTGGGAGGGTGCATAGGCAAAATGAGTACAAAGAGTATTATGCAACAGTTGAAAACAATCAATTTGTTGTTATACATGGCAATATGGATGGATCGTAAAAACATTGTGAAAGAAATAGTGATACAATAATACCACTTACATGAATAGAAAATACATGCTCACAAGATAATACATTTATGAAAGCACATGCACAGAAAAATATATAAAACACATTTAAGTGGTTGTCTGTCTTCAGGATGGGGGGACTTTAATGTGCTAAGGCATAAAGAGAAATAACAATATAAATGCAATAAGAGAGAGGCTTTGTAAAGATCCGTGATGATAATGTGTCATGACTGAATATAATTCTACCCTCTGAACTTGAGATCATAATAAAATAAACAAAAACAATGACAAAAATTAAAAATTTTAAAAATCATCTATAATTCGTCTACAAATTATATATTGCTTGAAAGAATGAATTTTGTTGTTGTTAGTCTTTATAACTCTGGTGCCTGTCACATAGTAAGTAGTAAGTAAATTTTTGTTAGTTAAATGAGTAAAATGGATGGATGAATGAATACAACTAATTATTTTTCAGTCATCTTATGTTCCTTACAGTTGTTATCTCCATGTTTTAAACTGCTCTGAATCAGAGAAATAAATATAGCCTCTCCATTGTGGTAGCTCTGCGCATCATATCACAAAATGTTTTAATTAAATCAGAGGCTTTCTAAAATACAAATTTGATTACTTCCACGATTAAAGGCTTTATTGGCTCCATTTAAGCTTTTAGGGGGTAAATGAGTTTTGTTTTTTGTTTTTTTCTTTTAAAAATGAGTTTTTAAAACTTAACATGCAAATGATTTCTTCTGACTATATCTTTTTGCTTCATCCCTTTCCTCAAGCACTCTGAGCTCCATGCCATTGGGAATTTCTTTAATTTCATAAATGTGACATATTTGGTGACCATTTGCCCCTACACATCTTGGTCCTAGAATAATGCTCTTTCACTGAAGAAGTTTACAAGGTGGTTTTAGATACCTGTGACAATCAAAAAAGTCTGTTTCAAGCCAGTTTTTTATGTTAAACACTGTCTTGGATTCAAGAGATGCAATGATAAGAGAGTACATTGCTTAAGTCAGTGTGCTTTTTAGTATTAGCCCACTTTGTGCAGGGTTAACAAATTGTTAATTTTACACGAATCTAACCCTATCCTTGACTTCATTGAGCCAGAGAAGGTCCTGTAATTATAAAATGTCAGAGTTGCAAGGGGCCTTTGAGGTCACTCTAATGCATACCCTCATATCACTGGTCAGGGACTGAAGGCAGTAGGGGGACATTATTTTGTCTTCAATCAAGGGTACTTTCTAGAAACCATATCATGCTGCTTCTTAGTTAATCTCAAATAAGAACAAAACATGAACAGGTACCTGGAAAGATAAAGCCAGGAACATATAGAAGATTAAAGTGCAGACTTGTCCATTTGCCACTTTGTGGCTTATGGGATTTTTCCTTTCCTATGGATAGGGGAAGTCTGGCCACAAAAAAAAAGCTGGCATTGGGCATCAGACCAGTGCAACCATTAACTATCTGAACTACAAATGAACAGTGGATATTTCTTTTCTGATACTGAGCAGGAGGTGGAAAAAGGAAAGGTTAGTGTAGAAGGTCTTTGGGTTACTAAGACTTGCGTAAACTTGGCTTTACAGTTTTCCATAAGCCAAGATAAATTTTTCATGGTGCATAAACATATATGTCATGTTTACCCTTGAGTAGTTTGTTGTGTGAGGGATGAAAAGACCTGACAGGAGTCTCATTGAGAAGTCATATTCCCAATCTCTCTCTCTCTCTTCTAATTGCAGATAGCCAATTGTTTAGTAATGTAAAGTGACTTTGATTTATGCAAAATAAGAAAAGTAATTGCCAAAGAGTTTCCACAATAGTTACTTTGTAAAAGTCAGGGAATTTTAATGATAACAGAAACCAAAACAATGTAGCTGGATATGGGGATCCAGACAGTGCTGATTACCCAAAGGCAAACTAAACATATGCTTAGGGTGCTGGTGAAAATAGGTGCAGTGGCTTTTGAAAACTAAAAATATATATTTTTTGAAAGTATCAAAGTGGTCACAATGAGGAAAATCAGAAATTTGTTTGGCTTTCTTACACTATTTTTTCTTTTACAGGTTGACATTGCTTTTATTTTGAATTACATGGTAGAAGATGTATAAGGAGTGGGGAGTCCATAATTTTTCAGTCCTACATAAGTTTTAGTCCCTAATCTGAGAAGTTCATTATTCAAGCCAGGAGTGAATGAATCATGTGTGTGATAGAGTTGTTTCTAGTATTCCCAAAAGCCTCAGAATTTCAATCTTGAGTGTATCAGGCACTCCTTCTCATCTTGCTTCTAGCCTCTGGTCAATTTGGAAAGACACCCACCATAATTGGGTTGTTTCTGAATTCTCCCAAGTTAGAAATCTTACAAGGCATCTATCCATAACAAGTGGCGGTTTGGGTTCACTAGTGGTTACTCAACTGAATCATCATCCAAATATTTTACTTTATTTGTTTTACCAGTTCATTACTTAAATTATTTTTTTTCCAAACTTAGAGTCTGTCTGAGGCTTGACCACATGTGAAGTTTGACATTTTGAAGGTCAGCTGGTTTGAGTTATTTGTATGTAAGAGTCAACAGATTTGTTTTATTTTTTTTCTTTCTTTTTAAACAGGGAAATGTCTATTGTTTTTTCCACTTGAAAAACTAAATAAAACATACAAATATCTCAGACTTTCCCAGAAAGAGTCTATTTGTGCTGAGACAGAGCATAGGGATGTTACAGCCTCAGATGGTTTGGAGACGTTTCACATTGCAATAGCTGAAGGGTTAGATAAGGGGAAACCTGTGGAAGGAAGACTTCCAGTGACTTAAGTGGAGAAAAGAAAATAGGACTTCTTCATGTCTGTGTTATAGCACTCTACAGTGTCATAAACTCCAGTACAGGACCACACTTGGGACATGGCTGGGGTGGGCGTAATATGGTAGTATTTGCTAAGCTGTTTCTATTGCTTTTTGGTTTACAACTAGCTCCAGTATCCATATCATCTTTTTGAGCTTAAACCTCCATGGAAACTCTTGGCGAAAAGGCAGAAGAAAACAGTTTGGAGTCTCCCGACTTCAAACTGCTCTCTCCTTTAAAGCATGGTTCACATGGCAGAGGATGATCTTCTTAGAATGAAAGCAAGATTATACACTCCCTTGCGTAAAACTCTATAACTTTTTTCCCATAGCTTGGGAGATCTCAGCATGATCTGAGTCCCAGCCTAGAAGTATTTAAATGTCAGCTGAGGTGGGGAAAGGATTAGGGAGGGAGTAGACCAAGGGAGCCTGGCCATTGGTTGATAGAAAATCTACAGTTTAAAAAAAGAGCACCACCATTTAACTACTCTTTTTGTCACCCTGGCAGCGTTCATATCGCTATCTTTGAAGTCCTTTCACTGTAGTATTAACAGCTATAATTTAATATACTATTAGTACCTTAGAAATGGCACTTTGGTAGAATATGCTTGGGGAAGCAACTGCTTCTCCTCCTCTCCCACTTTACTGTATTTTTTTGTTCTCTTTCTGTTTCTCTACCTCATCTCTTTTTTCAGTTACTTTAATTGGTCAAGCTGTTTCTGCCTCAGGACCTTCACACAAGCTATTCCTTCTGCCTGAAGCTTTCCCTCCCTCTCTTTGCCTCATCAACTTCTACTTATCCTTTAGAAGTCAGTACAATCCAGTCCTCATTAAAGAGGACTTTCCATGAATGATTGAATAAATGCTGAGAGATACAAAGAGGAACAATGCAGTGCAGTAGCCCTCAAGGAGCATGTAATATTGCCAGGATGATACATTCTGAGTACATGAAAATTTTATGATTCAAAACAGCTGATTAGTTAAGAGACCTGAGTGCTTAAAAGAGGCAGTGACCATTTTTAGCTGAGGTTTTTGTTATGGACTTTATAGAATAGTTAGGTTTTGAAAAGAACTTGAAGGATGCTAATATTTATATAGATGTTGAAGAGGGGCACAAGAAAATGGAAGAATTCCTATTTGGGAGAGGTGAATATGGGAGTTGGACTGGAGTGGAGAGACTGGGGAAGAGAATCATTGAAATTTAGAGATAGAAAAGACCTTACATTCAGTTTCAGATGACTTTGAATGCCTACCATGTGTCAAGCATTTGTTTACCTAATTTGTATTTACCACAGCTATATGAAAATACTATTACTTTTCTTTATATTCTAGATAAGGAAATTGAGATTCATAGAGGTTAAGTGACTTGCCCAAGATCACACAACTAGCAAGTGCCAGAAATTGGAATTTTAACTTTTTAATCTCCTCACTTTGAGTATAGTTCTCTTTCTACTTCCGCATGCTACTTCTTACAGACAGTCCTAAAATTATAATTTGGGTTGAAAATAATAGGTTCTAGAGGACCTGAATGTGAAATCTGAACTTTATTTTATTTGGCACTAGTATTTCAAAAAATCTTTAATGATTTTTTGATCATGGGAATTTCATGATGAAAGTAATATTTTAGCAAGATTATTCTAGTAGGTATGTGTGCAAAGTAGGTGAGAAATGGGAGCATTTCGACAGAGAGACTAGTAAGGAAGGTGTTGGGGTTGTCTAGGTGTGAAGTAATGTGTGGCCCTATTTGAAAACTGGAAATGTAGGAAGCAAGTTACCAATATTAGGAAGAGGAGCAAGGAAGAATCAACAGTACTTGGTGAACATTAAATATAATGATCTAGAAAGAGAAGCCATGGGTAATTCTAAGATTTTGAGTCATCTGTAGGAGAATCGTTTACCTCTATTAAAAAAGAAAAGGAAACCAGAGATTGATATTGATTTTGGGGAAAATGTCATGAAATTGGATTATTTATATGATGCTAGCAAGACATACAATTGGAGATGTTCTGCATCTGGAGATGTTCCATCTAAAGCAACATTTGGCACCTCTTTTTTGAAACTCCTTGTGTATCTTTTTAAGTCATGGAATCCCCTACTGGGCAAAAGGCTATAAGGGAGCATTCATACCCATACTTCTGTATTTCTTGATGTTTCTACATTTCTAGTCATTCATGTGACTGGTACATAGAAACCAAGTATAAGACAAGGTGGCACAAGAGTGAATGTAAGGATTAGTGAGATTAAAGGCAGGAACACAATTTAATACACAAATGCATTTTCAATGCTAAAAACAAAGAAAAGAGACTGGAAGAAAACATTCTAAAACATTAACAGTAGTTATCTGCAGGTGTGGGAATTATGGTTTATTTATTTTTATATTTTTATAACTTTTTGCCTTTGCCTTATGTAGTGTCTAAATTTTCTGCAGTTATCACATTTTAATTTTTATAATCACAAAAGCATCTTGTTAGTTTTTTGTGCATAGCCAAAAGGGCTGGGACCTCCCTGGTGGTCCAGCGGTTAAGACTGTTCTCCCAATGCAGGGGGGTCTCGGTTCAATCCCTGGTCAGGGAACTAGATCCTGCATGCTGCAGCTAGGAGCCCACATGCCGCAACTAAAAGATCCTGCATGCTGCAACTAAAAAGATTCTGCATGCTGCAGTGAAGATCCCACATGCTGCAATGAAGATCCTATGTGCAGCAATGAAGATCCCATGTGCAGCAACCAAAGACCTGGTGCAGCCAAATAAATAAGTATTTAACAAAACCAAACCAAACCAAAAGAGCTTGCTTGATGGAAGGTATTTTCCCCTAATTTTACTGAGAAAAAAATTGACACACATCACTGTATAAGTTTAAGGCATATAGCACGATGGTTTGATTTACATGTATTGTGAAATTACTGCAATAGGTTGAGCTAACATCATATTATCATATAGCTACAATAAAAAGAAGAGAAAGGAAAAAGGCAAAAAAATTTCTCCTTGTAATGAGAACTCTTAGGATTTACTCTTTTAACAATTTTCCTATATATCATATAGCAGTATTAGCTATAGTCATCATGTTGTTCATCACATCCCTCATTCTTATTTATCTTATAACTGGAAGCACATACTACCTTTTGACTACATTCCTTCAGTTCTCCCATCCTCCTCTGCCTCTGGCAACAAGAAGTCTGATCTCTTTTTCTATGAGTTTTTAGTTTTGTTTTGTTTTTAGATTCTGCTTATGAGTGAGGCCATACAGTATTTGTCTTTCTCTATCTGACTTATTTTACTTAGCATAATGACTTTGAGGTCCATCATGTTGTCGCAAATGGTAGGATTTCCTCATTTTTCCTGGCTGAATAATATTTCATTATAAATATAATTTAAACTTCTTTTTCTGTTCATTTATTGATGGACACTTAAGTTATATCCATGTCTTGGCTGTTGTAAATTTTGCTCCTATAAAGATGGGGATGCAGATATCTTTTCACTGGATCCTATACAAAAAAAGTAAACAATTGGAGAATAATAGAATATCTTTATTCTTGGGAGATAAGTGCTGGTGTGTTTAGGGGTGAGATATCACAATGTCTGCAATCTACTTTCAAGTGGTTAAGCAACAAAAATGTAAATATATAAATATATGTGTATGTAGATGTACATATACATACATGAGAGAGGGAGAGAGAGCAAGAAAAAATGGTACAACAGTCACAAAAGGTGAGTCTAAGTAGGTGGTACTATACATTCAAGTTTTGGAGATTTGAAAAAAATTTTAATAAAAGGCTGTAGGGGGAAAAGCCCTTTGCCCTGAAGGATGACATCCAGCCTCCTTGACTCAGTATCCAAGGCCATCTTCTGCCCGGATCTCCCAAGCTGCACTTACCTTGTAAGCAGTTTTAGGGCTGAATTGTGTCCTATCAACCCTATTTTCCCAGTATTAGCACTATGCCAATTTCATGTGATTTCAATCTTCTTGAATTTTGTAAGACTTGTTTTGTTGCCTAACATATGGTCTATCCTAGAAAATGTTCCATGTATACTTGAGAAGAATGTGTATGCTGCTGCTGTTGGATAGAATATTCTATAGATGTCTGTTAGGTCCATTTGGTCTATAGTATTGTTCAAATCCACTGTTTCCTAATTGATTCTTTGTCTGGATGATCTGTGCATTGTTGAGAGCAGGGTATTAAAGTCCTCAACTCTTATTGTGTTACCTTTTTTTTCTCCTTTTAGCTCTGTTAATTGTTACTTTATGTATTTAGGTGCTCCAATGTTGGGCACATAAATATTTAAAATTGATGTATCTTCTTTATCATTATGTAATGACCTTCTTTTTCTCTTTTTCTAACTTTTAGCTTCCAGTCTGCTTTATCTGATATAACTACTTTTGTGTTGTTGTTGTTACCATTTGCTTGAAATGTCTTTTTGCATCCCTTCATTCTCAGTCTATGTGTGTCTTTAAGGCTAAAGTGAGTCTCCTGTAGGCAGCATATTGTTGGATCTTGTTTTTCTTTTCAGCCATCCTATGTCTCTTAATTGGAGAGCTTTATCTGTTTACATTAAAGTAATTATGCAGGTAGGAACTTACTATTGCCATTTTGTTAATTGTTTTCTGGTTGTTCTATAGATTCATTTTTCCTATTTCTTATTCTGCTGCCTTTTTTTGTTTTGATATCTTTTGGTATCAGTATTCTTTGACTTCATTATTGTGCTCTTTTGTGTAATTATGACAGGATTTTCCCTTGTGGCTACCATGAAGCTTACATAAAATATCTTAAAGTTATAACACCCTATTTTAAACTAATGACAAATTAAGTTCAATAGAATTTATAAACTTTACACTTTTTCTTCTTCTCCCCCTCACATTTTAGATTTTTGCTGTTACAATTTACATGTTTTTTAAAAAATTGTGTAACTAATAACAGATTATTGTATTGAATGTTTATGGTTATTTTTAAAAAACTGAGTTGTAAGTGAATTATATGCCACTATTAGCATATTGCAGAATCTAACTATGACTATATATTTATCATTACCAGTGAGATTTACACTACCTTTTTATATTTTTATGATGTTAATTAGTGTTCTTTTACTGCCACTCAAAGAACTCCCTTTAGCATTTCTTGTAAGGTAGGTCTGGTAGTGACGAACTCCCTCAACTTTTGTTTGTTCAGGAAAGTCTTTATCCCGCCTTTGTTTTTGAAGGACAGCTTTGCTAAGAATTCTTGGTTGAGAGTTATTTTCTTCCTATATTTTGAATATGTTATCCCATTCTCTCCTGGCCTGAAAGGTTTCATTGAAAAATCTGCCGATAGTCTTATGACTTGCACGTAACTTCTCTCTCTTTTTTTTTTTTTTTTTTTTGCTGCTGTTAAAAATCTTTTTTTTTTTTGTCTTTAGTTTTTGACAATTGAATTATAATGTGTCTTGATATAGCGTTAATTGTGTTCAACCTATTTGGTATCCTTTGGGCACATGGATCTGGATGTCCATTTCTTTCCCTAGGTTTGGGAAGTTTTTAGTAATTATTGCTTTAACTATACTTGCTGTCCCTGTCTCTTTATCTTTTCTTTCTGATATTCCCATAATGCAAGTGTTTCTTTTCATTGTTTTCTGTAATTTCTGCAGGCTTTTTTTCACTCTTTTTCTTTTTGCTCCTCTGACTTTTGAATGGACTGTGGGCTCTTTGGGTGCTCTGGTTAGGTCCTATGGTCAGACAAGTTGAAGGTTGTATTTAGCAATGAGTGAAGCTACAAATGAGAATCCCTGCCTGGGTACAGTAGGAGAAGCAGCTCTAAAGCCAGTAAAGCTCTTTGCTTTTTGTCTTAACTCAAGCTGACCTGCAGCTCAAGTTTCCTGACCAAACAGGGCCACCAGCTTTGCTCTGCAAACTATCAATGCTGCCTGCTTGCCTCTGAGCATGAGTGCTCCTGGGCTATACAGCTTTCAGGAGTTGTCTCTAGCCCTTTTGGTCAGATGGGGCTGTGTCTCCACACTTTCCACAGTGGTTGGGGCTATGTGTCAGCTCCCTTACCTGGGTGGGAGGGGAAGGGGCTGTTCCAGGCTACTCTCAATTTACCAAATGGGCTCTCTGGTTCAGAGGGTCTGGGAGCTACTCTCAGCCTTGGCTATGAATTAATCCCCCTGCCTTTACATAGCATGGAAACACTCCATGCCCAAAGAAGCTTTGCTCTAGGGGGTGATCAGCTCTGTCCACCTAACTCTTGCTTGAGTGCCACTGGGCTGCACTGCTTTCAGGAGTTGTCTCCAGCCCTCTGGCCAGATAGAACAGAAGTGGATGGGACTGTGATTCAGCTCCTTGTCTGGGCATGGGTAAACTGAGCTCTAGGGATTGTATAACTCCTCATTTGAGGATCCAAATTAGGCAAATCTGCACCCCACTGAGTTCCTAGTTCAGAGTGCACCCCTGACTTGATTTTGCAAATGAGCAAAGCCACTGGTTGGGATTACTACTTGGGCATTGCAGGTATGAACTTGGTCTGCTAAGACCATGTACTGGTTGCTGCAAGCCCTTCCCCTGTTCTCCATCATAGTCAGATTCCCAATTGTTGAGACCCACAGATTCCCGTGCAATCTCTGTGGTACAAGATCAGAGTAGGGACTCCCACAAAGTGACCCACAGTGCTGGAGGCAGTGCTGGTTTTACCCCTGGGTTCTCATTTCCCACTGGAGGAACTGGGGGCTCAGTGGCGCTGCACTGGTCTGGAGGAGGGGTAATGCAGTCAACATGTAGCCACTTATTTTACCCTTCTAACACAGTCTCTCTTGGTCTCTGTGGTGCAGGGGGGTGCTTTAGTCTTACCCCCATGTTCTAGGATTCTCTCAGTGGTGTCTTGTTCTTAAATAGTTACTAGCTGTTCTTCTTGTGAGGGGAAGCAGTGTCAGGAACAATCTATGTTTCCATCTTGGTGACATCACTCTCCCATAATAGAAGTTTAATAAATCTCTCTTTACTGTTTATTGACTGATATTTAAATAAAGTAATGAAAACCATGTGATATAGAGAAATCTTATGCTATTTGGGCCCTGAGGATCCTAAATGTGACTACCAGTATTCTGCAGGTGGATCAAGGTGAATCAGGTTCCCTATTCAACAAACATTCACAGAGAATGTACTCTATATAACATAGAGGGGATCTACAAATATGAGCAAAACTTCTAGGAGCTAACTCTATTTATGGGAAGTAAGAAATGTACATGACTACAATTCAAAGAAGATGGATTCATGCTGTGTTAGAGGCACAAACAGGGCAGTGGAACTACAGACGAGGGAGAGATTAGCTCTGCCTTAAGGTAGTAGAGGGATGTATTTTTTTAATGTTCTGTTTTCAGATTATATAATAACTAGTATCTCTCATTTCATCATTTTCAGCCCACCTTCATAATTTCCTTTTTATCTATATACATTTTTACAGTTGATCCATCTTTTTAACTTTAATAATTCAAATAAATGAATTAAGTAAACTTTATCTTAGTACTATAAATGGAAAACCAGTTCACTTGCCATAAAAAGACAGTAACTAAAAATAAAAATGGTATAAACAAAATAGTGTTATTAAATTCTATCTAGGTAGTGTTGCCTGTTCCTTGGCTCTGAGTCTAAGTCCTTGTTAAAAAGAAAAGCTTAGCAAGTGTTGGAGAGATGCTAATGACATATTAGCATGGCACTGTGACTTGTTTCTTACCAAATCAGAAAACCAGAAAAAGAATTGAAAATATTATAGAATGGATTTTTTACTAGGTGATTCAATGCTAATGACTTTTCTTACCATTTTTGGTACCAATCTCACTTTTTTAGAAGTTCTTTGGTGAATCAACAAAGTTTAGGTCTGATAGTTATGATCTCAGTAGAAGAGAGGCAGATTTCATGGAAGAAGTTGTGTTTGAGGCTTTTGGTTGACAGAATCTAAGGCAAGGATATTACCATGGAGAAACTGCAGAGAAGCATGCTGGTTTCTATGGTGGCAATAGAAAGAGGAGGAGGAAGGCTAGCTTCTATTTTACAGTCTTATTTTTCTGCCCCTAGAACACATTCTGGGTCTAGAAGTAAGGATGAGCTGAATGCTATTTCTTGTTTCTGAGATAAGCTCATTTCTAATCCCTTCTTCTTAGGTGTCTCCATCTAGACGAAGGCCTCCACCCACAATCCTGAGTCTGCTTTAGACTATAAATGCATTTACAGATGTGAATAATGGGTGCCTTTTCAAATGCAGATGACATTTATATACTGAAAACGGACTTCACTAGTGGGGTTTGCTGGAGTTTAGCAGCTTCAGAAATACAACCTCTCAAATGTAGATCATTGAACACATTAGTATCATCTCACAAAACATTTTGGGGACCAACAGTCCTTTGATGCGTTGAAATCCAAGATAAATGCTGTCAGTCAAGACGGAAAATGATATTTCTGTATGGCCTAGACCTTTGAAGAGATACGGGTGTTGAACTTGGCAGCACATCAGCAGCCACTGGGACTCCTTTCCACTAGCCATTTTTTTCCAGAGATAATTTTGACAAGAGACTGGAAACAATCCCTCTCAGTTCCCTGGGGAATATGAAATTACTAGATTTATAAGATTTATCTTGTTTGCCTCAGAAGAGCCCAACTTTGAGCTTGGTAAGAATTATAATTTGTAGCAGAATGCAAAGTAATAATGAAATGAGTTCCTTAGAAAGTATGAATTCACAACTCATGCTAATGTTCAGAAAATATAATCAATATCCTAGTCGCCCTCCTCTCAGAATAATAATAGTGAATTTATTGGCTGCCATATTTTTAGTGTGTTTTCTGCTTAGTCTATGCCAGACACTGTGTTTTTCACTTCACACACATTATCTTTAATCTTCACATCAACTTTGTAAAGTAGATTCTTTTCCCACTTCAGATGGAGAGATCGAGGTTCTTATGGAACTGGCTAAGACTGGTGGAAGCCAATACCTGCGAATTTTACAATTCTCTGTCATTAAATTTGGCTCCTAAATTTGACATGATTCTACAGGTGTGATGAGAATATAATCCAGTAGAAATATTATAAACTTTTAATATTAATATAGCTTAAGTTTACATTTTTCTCTCTCCTCATTTCTACCCCCTCTGGCATATCAGCATCATGTAAGCGTAAGAAGTTGTTAGAGCACAGGGTTTAGAATGAGACAGATCTGGTTTGAGTCCAGCTCCATCACTTACTAGTTCTTAGACTTGGCAAGAGATTTAATCTTTCTGGTACTCCGTTTCTTTAACTATAAATCAGATGTAATAATAGTGCCTGTCTCTTGAGGTTATTATTATTAAATGAGATAAGGTAATTTAAATGCTTAGCACATTGCCTAACATGTAGTAAATGTTCAATAATTGCATGAATGATAATCATTATTCATTTATTTAGTCAAAGTTTGACTTTTCCTCTTGTGTCAGCTTCTCTTTTGTTCCATAGTTCTTTGAGTGACCTCCTTTTCTGTGTGTGTTTTCTTAAACTACATTATCTGGTTGACTAATCCTTGACTTAAACTTGTTCTCTGCAATGCCCAGCCAGGTTCCAAAAATGTGTTAAAAAAGTGTCATATGCCAATTACTTGGCCTGGTTTAGTTATTGTACATGTATATAAATATATACAAATGTGTGTGTGTGTGTGTGTTTGAGCGTGTAAGTGAGTGGTATATATAGAGACAATGAAAGATCTTTGAGACGCTAACCTTATAGGGCATTATTTTGTTAACAGCCCTACTAATCTCCTCTTGGAAATCCAGATCCATCTTTAAACAGCTAAACTTTCTGGAAGATTTGTGACTCAAATTGTCAAAGCTTACAGAGAGCAAATGCTGGAAGAAGAGACAGCCCCTCCAGCTGTTTCCTTTCTCCTCTTTGCAGATGTGAACACTTCCCGCAAACCCCTGTATGAAATGTGGGAGAAACAGAAGGGAAACTGTTGAGCTGTTTATTTTATTGCAAACAAAGGTTAAGATAGTCTTTTCTGAATATTTTTCTTGGGAGCCAAGAATGAAATCTTACATTACTCGACTAATATGTTTATTTTGAGGGAATTTAAGATTTAACTACCTTGAATTTTGAACTGTATCTCTCTGTTTATGACATACCTACATGATCTTCTTTAGCTCAAGCACTCCAGTGCTACAGTTGGGAAAATCTGCC
This sequence comes from Hippopotamus amphibius kiboko, assembly GCF_030028045.1. Taxonomy (NCBI): domain Eukaryota; kingdom Metazoa; phylum Chordata; class Mammalia; order Artiodactyla; family Hippopotamidae; genus Hippopotamus; species Hippopotamus amphibius. Next base: position 30,771,335 of record NC_080190.1, read on the forward strand.
AAGGAAGTAGGAGGAGGAGGAATGAGACTCAAGAATCAGAAGTCACTTTATTGATGGAGCATGTAGAATTAGAAGACTACTCATGACAATGGAACTAAGATAAATCAGATGTTTGATGGTCTTAGATCTGAGGATGACCTTGTCCATCCTTATCACAATGAGGATGGCCTTTTCAAGAGGACTGAAAATACTCCAGTCTAAGCTAATTACTCTGGACTATTATACGGTCTAACATGCCAATCTCCTAAATTCATTCTGTAGCACCCTTTCCCTCATTCAGTTTTCGCAAGTGCCCTAGTTTTCTTTTGATTTCAAGACTTTCAGGAATTTTCTGGTGATGATGATGTTTTTATTGCATGTGGACCTGAAAAATTCTGTTGTGCCCAAGATAACTTTGTCCTGGATCACAGTGAATGACATGTCTTGAAGTCTTCTTATTCTCACTCCTCAGCTGTTAAGTGTTCTGGATCCAAAGCCCTGGGCCTTCTTAATGCAGCAAATCACCAGCTTCAGTTAATGGAACTCCCAGCAGCCAGCTTTCCACTCCTAGATGTATGAAATCCTCCAGTTCCTCTCCAGTTAGCCCAGGAAATTTCAGAGGATTAAAGCAGATTTTTTGCACATGGCCGATCTTCCAGTGTAAATGGCAGCCTGAAGTTGATCATTACATGAGTCCTGAAGGTGTGAATGGAAACAGGTGCTCTGAGTCATCAACTCTTCTTGAGAAATACAAAATTGGGAAGGTTATTGGTGATAACAATTTTGCAGTAGTCAAAGAGTGCATGGACAGGTCCACTGGAAAGGAGTTTGCCTTAAAGATTATAGACAAAGCCAAATGTTGTGGAAAGGGGCATCTGATTCAGAACAAAGTGTTGATACTGCTCAGAGTGAAACATCCAAATATCATCATGCTGGTTGAGGACATGGAAACAGCTACCAAGCTCTTTCTGGTGATGGAATTGGTCAAAGGTGGAGATCTATTTGATGCGGTTACCTCTTCAACCAAGCACACTGAGCACGATGGCAGTGCCGTGTTGTACAACCTAGCCACCTCAGGTACCTTCACACCCTCAGCATCATGCACAGAGACATCAAGCCAGAGAACCTCTTGATTTCCCTGGGCCCAGGATTTGGTGAAGACTTGACTTTATCAGCAGCATTACACCTCATTGTTGATGTTCATACATCTCTCCTTTTGCAACGTCCTCTCCCTCAGCAATGTGGCAAACACTTTCATCTTGTAAGATATTGAGCAAGACATATGTTCTTGACATCACTCCAGGCTCCCTGGGCAAAGTCAGTCATGGCCACCTCTGGTTTATGCTGCACTTGCCATGGTGCGATGATTTTATCATTTACTTGTCTGTCATCTTCTCTAGTTTGTAAGCACCAACAGAGCAAGGTTTGTGTTTCAATTATCTTTATTTCCCCAGTGCTGAGTAAGCATACAGTGGACGTGGAGTAAATGGCTGGTGATTGACCACTGATAGTCACTTAGCTCGCCAGCAGCTGGCACTCAAACATAGGTCTTTACAGCCTGCCTCATGCGCACAATACACAAATAATTGTTGAATGGAATAGCAACACAAAAAAATAATTGTTGAATGGAATAGGCTTTGGGGCCATCCTGGGACTTTCTGCTAATCCAGAGTGTCTCTTCTCCCTTTTGGTAATACTATTTGATGATTTCTGAGTGTCCACTTAAGAAAGTACGTGAGCTGTTTTTCTTACTGTCTCCTGCCTTGAGGGAATATGTTTCATTTCTATTTGTTCCTACTGGGAAAAAAATACCCAGGCCCTATAAAACAAGCAAGCAACAACAACAACAACAAAACAAAAAAGAAAACAAACAACAAAAAAAGATACACAAAGTTCATTTCCCCTTAAGGTTTTTGCACTAGTCCTTCCCTCTTACTGAAATGTCTACTTCCAGATCTTTTCATGGCAGCCTTCTTCTCATCACTGAGGCTTAAAGCCACGTGTTAGCTCCTCAGAGAGGCTTTCCCTGACCACCTTTGATAAGAATGCTATTTGCTTCCCAGTATTCCTTTTCCCTTTCTTCCCTTGTTAAGCACATTGGCATACAGACAAACAACTATATTACCTAGGCTCCCTTGCGGCTAGATATTGCTCTGTTCTGACTAAAGAAATGTAAGCCAAAGTATAATGTGGTCCTTTGAAAACAATCCCTAAAATGAAGGAGGTTCATCTTTCTTTCTCCCCATCTCAGTTCTTTTCCCTGAAACACCAAATGTGGTGAGTGGGCTCTAGCAGCCATCTTCAATCATGGAGAAAAGGGCATTCACTAGGTATGTTGGAGCAGAGATTTGGAAAGCCTGAGTGCCTCATATGAATTTGTGAGTCTCTAACATAGTCATGGTTTTCTACTTCCAGGCTTCTTTTAAATAAGTGAGAAATAAACTTTATCTCATTTAAGCCACTGCTATTTTTGTTCTTTGTATATTCAGTCAAACCTACACAAAACCGTAGATTGCCTTGCGTAGTATGGTCATTTTGACAATATCGATTCTTCCAAACTAAGAACACGGTATATCTTTCCATCTGTTTGCGTCATCTTCGATTTCTTTCATCAATGCTTTATAGTTTTCAGAGTACAGGTCGTTTGCCTCCTTAGGTAGGTTTATTTCTAGGTATTTTATTCTTTTTGATGTGATGGTAAATGGGAGTTTTCTTAATTTCTCTTTCTGATCTTTCATTGTTAGTGTTTAAAAATGCAACAGATTTCTGTGTGTTAATTTTGTATCCTGCAGCTTTACCAAATTCATCAATTAGCTCTAGTAGTTTTCTGGTAAAGTCTTTAGGATTTTCAATGTATAGTATCATGTCATCTACAAACAGTGAAAGCTTTACTTCTTCTTTTCCAATATGGATTCTTTTTATTTTTTCTTCTTCTCTGATTGCTGTGGCTAGGACTTCCAAAACTTCGTTGAATAAAAGTGGTAAGAGTGGACATCCTTGTCTTGTTCCTGATCTTAGAGGATATGCTTTTAGCTTTTCACCATTGAGTATGAGTTAGCTGTGGGTTTGTTATATATGGCCTTGGTTGTGTTGAGGTACGTTCCCTCTGTGCCCACTTTCTGAAGAGTTGGTTTTTTTTTTATCAAAAATGGATGTTGAATTTCATCAAAAGCTTTTTCTGCATCTATTGTGATAATCATATGGTTTTTATTCTTCAGTTTGTTAATGTGGTATATGATACTGGTTGATATGTGGATATTGAAAAATCCTTGCATCCCTGGGTTAAATCCTACTTGATCATGATGTATGATCTTTTTAATGTATTGTTGTATTTGGTTTGCTAGTATTTTGTTAAGGATTTTTGTATACTATTTATAATAGCCAAAACATGGAAGAAACACACACACATACACAATGGACTATTACTCAGCCATAAAAAAGAATAAAGTAATGCCATTTGCAGCAATGTGGATGTACCTAGAGATTATCATACTAAGTGAAGTAAGCCAGACAGAGAAAGGTAAATATCATATGATATCACTTATATGTGGAATCTAAAAAAAAAAAGGATACAAATGAACTTATACACAAAACAGAAATAGAACCACAGACATAGAAAACAAATTTATGGTTACCAAAGGGGAAAGGTGGGGGAGGGATAAATTAGGAGTTTGGGATTAACGTATACACACTAGTATATATAAAATAGATAACCAATAAGGACCTATTGTATAGCACAGGGAACTATACTCAAAATTTTGTAATAACTTATGAGGGAAAAGACTCTGAAAAAGAATGTATTCTGTGTATATATATATATAAAACTATATATATTATATATGTATGTATATTATATACACATATAACTATATGTATATAACTGAATAACTTTGCTGTACACCTGAAAAATAACAAAACATTGTAAATCAACTATACTTCAACTAAAAAAAAGAAACCTGCACAAAACCAATTTAAAGCATCCTTCTCCTGCCTGCACACACCCTGCTTTATCAAACATTACTCTCTGGCCTGTCTTTTATTTATGTATGTATGTATGTATGTATGTATGTATTTAATTTTATTGGAATGTACTTGATTTAAAATGTTGTTAGTTTCAGGTATGCAGCAAAGTGATGCAGTTATACATATACATATATTCATTCTTTTTTAGATTCTTTTCTCTTATAGGTTATCACAGAATATTGAGAAGAATTCCCTGTGCTATACAGTAGGTCCTTGTTTGTATGTGTATGTTCATCCCAAGCCCCTGATTTATCTGCTCCCCCCCATTTCCCTTTTGGTAATCATAAGTTTGTTTCCTATTTCTGTAAGTCTGTTTCTATTTTGTAAATAAGTTCATTTGTATCACTTTCTAAATTAGATTCCACATAAGAGGATATCATATAATATTTGTCTTTGTCTGGCTTACTTTGCTTAGTATGATAATCTCTAGGTCCGTCCTTGTTGTTGCAGGTGGCATTATTTCATTCTTTTTATGACTAATATTCCGTTGTATATATGTACCACATCTTCTTTATGCATTTCCTTGTTGATAGATGTTTAGGTTGCTTTCATGTTTTGGCTATTGTAAATAGTGCTGCAATGGACATTGGAGTGTGGCCTGTCTTCTTCATAGCACTTTTTAACAATTGGAAATTCTCATTTTTTTCCTTCTTTATTGTTTGTCCCTCCCATCCAGAATGTAAGGTCTGTGGGGGTGGGACCTTATCTTTGTTAACATGGTGTCCTCAGAACTAAAAAATGTCTAGTAGGACTCACAGATATAGAGAACAGACTTGTGGTTGCCAAGGGGGAGAGGGCATGGGGGAAGGATTAATCGGAATTTGGGGTTAGCAGATGAAAACCATTATGTATAGAGTAGTTGAACAACAAGGTTCTACTGTATAGTATAGGGAACTACATTCAATATCCTGTGATAAACCATGATGGAAAAGAATATGAAAAAGAATATATATATATAACTGAATCACTTTGCTATACAGCAGAAATTAACACAAGGTTGTAAATCAACTATATCTAAATAAAATAAAATTTAAAAATGTCTAGTAGGTACTCCATAAAAAAATTGTCGAGTGAATGAAATCTGTAGGCTAAAATTCTTCCTACTCCGACCTGCAGTTGTCTCTGTGATTCTTTTTCTATGGTTGACCAGCCTTCCTGTGAATCACACCTTCTTCCTTTGGATATAATAATGTATTGAATAACTCTTTCTAGCCTTGGCATGCTTCATCTTATTGTCCTTCACTTTATTGCACTTTGCGCTTTCAATTTTTACAAATTGAATGTTTGTGGCAACCCTGCATTATTAGATGATGATTAACATTTTTGAGCAGTAAAATATTTTTAAATTAATGTATGTTCTTTTTTTAGACATAATGCTATTATGCACTTAATAGACTGCAGTATAGTATAAACATAACTTTTATATGCACTGGGAAACCAAAAATTTGTGTGACTTGCTTTATTTCAAAAATTCGCTTTATTGGAACTGAACCCACAATGTCTCCCAGGAAGTTTGCGTATCACCGATGCTTTGATCACTAATTCTCAATTTAACCTTTATTTCTAATTTTTTGAGTGGGGCATCCATTTTAATCTCTAAGTACTTAAAGAGATCAAATTTGAATTATTTTTAGTTTCACTACTGTGTAACCTAAACTACATACATTAGAAAGAAACAGGGTGAAAAATGCTGGGTTTATGTTGTATTCACTTCAATATTATATTTATAACTGCCTTGCCTCAAATAGAATGAAAGGCTTTTATTTCCTTTATTTCTCACTAACGTGCTAAGTGGTACAAAGCTGGTACTTTGTAGAGCTGTGCTCTGAGGATCCCAGCAGCTACATGTTGCTGATCTGTGTTCAGCTTGCCATCTCTTTTGACCCCATGTAGAGAAACACACTAGATCTCCCTAAAAATGAGTCAAAGGCAACAACTGGTGAGATGAGAAAATGTTTAGAATACTTTGCAAGTAGTGGGAAACCAAGGGACACTTCTTAACTTTGAAATATTTCTAATGTTTTAAGGGAGGAAAATGAGAAACTACCCAGGACCAATAGTATTAATGTCTATAGGTAGTCTCTGAGAAGAGATGATAAAATACGATGCCCTATGTTCAACTTATAGAATCGAGAATGAGACTTCTGTACACCTTAGGGTAAGAGTAGATTGTGAAAGATAAGAGATTTCATGGTTTTGTTTGAGAGAAAGTGTTGGCAAGAAGGATTATAAAACTAGAAGGAAAGGCAGAGAAAATACAAAAGCTGGACAGTACAGCTCTCCCTCCAAAATACTCCTTCATTTCAGTGCCCTCAGCATTCACACAGAGCTGCCACTTAGGGGTGTTCAGCAGATGGTGAATTGAATAGAAAAAGTATAACGTGTCTCCTCTGTGTGGGCACCATCAGTCTTACATCTTATTTCACATTTCAAGATGAAAGAAGCAGTTTCTTTCATTATATTCCTTCATATGAATCAATAGGCTTTCTATGCCAAATTTACAATAGCCATATTAAATAGCCATATTAAAATATCTAGAGACTATCATACAGAGCGAAGTAAGCCAGGAAGAGAAAAACAAATACCATATGCTAACTCATATATATGGAACCTAAAAAAATGGTACTGATGAACCTGGTGACAGGACAAGAATAAAGATGCAGATGTAGAGAACAGACTTGAGGACATGGAGTTGGGGGGGCGAAGGGGAAGCTGGGGCAAAGTGAGAGAGTAGCATTGACATATATACACTACCAAATGTAAAACAGATAGCTAGTGGGAAGTTGCTGCATAACACAGGGAGATCAGCTCTATGATGGGTGATGCCTTAGAGGGCTGGGTTAGGGAGGGTGGGAGGGAGTCGTGGGAGGGAGGGAATATGGGGATATACGTATAAATACAGCTGATACACTTTGGTGTACAGCAAAAACTGGCACAACAGTGTAAAGCAATTAATATTCCAATAGAGCTGAAAAATATCTATATTAAAATCAATCTGTAAATTACCTTTCTATTACAGAAAAGTAACAGCATAGGCAATAAAGAAACTTCAGAAATGTTGGAAAGTAATTTCAACCAGTTGATGACTTCTAAAGCCTAAAGCTTATTATGTTCTTCTTAACAAGTTAGTGTTGTCATTTTTTAGAAAACCTTGGTATCTTGCTATAATGTTTAATCAAGAAGATTTTTAGTTATATATTTGGTGACACTAGGGCTCCCAGTAGAAGATTTGGGGGCCTTCTCACTTTGGTGCCTGTAGCCCTTTCCAAACTATTAGTGCTCTTTTCTTCTCACTCCACGTCTCTTCTTAATGATAGTAACTACTGTTTATTGAGTGCTTATTATAGATTTGACACTGTACTCAACACTCTGCTTGCATTACCTTTTTAATGCTAGCAAAACCCATGTGAATTTAGAAGAGGGAGAGAGATGTCTGTCTCTCTCCATGCACACCCACTGAGGAAAGGCCATGTGAAGACAAAGAGAATGGGGCTGTCTGCAAGCCAGGAAGAGAGCTCTCACCAGAACCCGACCATGCTGGCACCCTCATCTTGGGCTTCCAGCCTCCAGAAATGGAGAAAATAAATTTCTGTTATGTAAGCCACCAAGTCTATGGTATTTTGTTATGGCAGCCTGAGCTGATAAATGCAACTACTTTATCATCAGGGCCTTTGTCCTTAGTGTCTGGTTATTTTCTTTGGCCAGAACAGCAGGAATTCTTTCAGTTTCTAAAAGAGAAGCAAACTGATCAATGTAATTCACGCTGAGTTGTAAATGACTAACAAGTTTAACTTGAGGGAGGAGGGATTTGCCTTTTTTTTTTTTTTGACTTAAATTTCTCTTTGATATCATTGGTATCTCTACATTTTTTAAAGCTCTTTATTGGAATATAATTGCTTTACACTCTTGTACCAGCTTTTGAGGTACACCAAAGTGAATCAGCTGTATCCATACACACATCCCCATATCCCCTCCCTCCCGCGACTCCCTCCCACACCCCCCCCCCCGTCCTGGTCCTCTAAGGAATCACCCATTATCGAGTTGATCTCCTTTTGCCATACAGCAACTTCCCACTAGCTATCTATTTCACAGTTGGTAGTATACATATGTCTATGCTACTCTCTCACTTCATCCCAGCTTCCCCTTTGCCCCTTGCCTCCCCAACCCCGTGTCCTCAACTCAAGTCCATTCTCTGCATCTGCATCCTTATTCTTGCCCTGTCACTGGGTTCATCAGTACCATTTTTTTTTTTTTAGATTCCGTATATATGAGTTAGCATACGGTATTTGTTTTTCTCTTTCTGGCTTACTTCACTCTGTATGACAGACTCTAGGTCTATCCACTTCATTACATATAGCTCAATTTCATTCCTTTTTATGGCTGAGTAATATTCCATTGTATATATGTGCCACATCTTCTTATCCATTCATCTGTTGATGGGCATTTAGGATGCTTCCATGTCCTGGCTATTGTAAATAGTGCTGCAATGAACATTATGGTACATGTTTTTTTTTTTGGATTATGGTTTTCTCTGGGTATATGCCCAGTAGTGAGATTACTGGATCATATGGTAGTTCCATTTTTAGTTTTTTAAGGAACCTCCAAACTGTTTTCCATAGTGGCTGTACCAACTTACATTCCCACCAACAGTGCAGGAGAGTTCCTTTTTTTCCACACCCTCATCAACATTTATTGTTTCTAGATTTTGTGATGATGGCCATTCTGACCGGTGTGAGGTGATACCTCATTGTGGCTTTAACTTGCATTTCTCTAATGATTAGTGATGTTGAGCATCTTTTCATGTGTTTGTTGGCCATCTGTATGTCTTCTTTGGAGAAATGTCTATTTAGGTCTTCTACCCATTTGTGGATTGGGTTATTTGCTTTTTTGGTATTAAGCTGCATGAGCTGCTTGTATATTTTGGAGATTAATCCTTTGTCCATTGCTTCGTTGGCAAGTATTTTCTCCCATTCTGAGGGTTGTCTTCTTGTCTTGTTTATGGTTTCTTTCACTGTGCAAAAGCTTTTAAGTTTCATGAGGTCCCATTTGTTTATTCTTGATTTGATTTCCATGATTCTAGGAGATGGTTTAAAAAAGATCTTGCTTTGATGTATGTCATAGAGTGTTCTGCCTATGTTTTCCTCTAGGGGTTTTTTAGTGTCTGGCCTTACATGTAGGTCTTTCATCCATTTTGAGCTTATTTTTGTGTATGATGTTAGGAAGTGTTCTAATTTCATTCTTTTACATGTAGCTGCCCAATTTTCCCAGCACCACTTGTTGAAGAGGCTGTCTTTTTTCCATTGTACATTCTTGCCTCCTTTGTCAAAGATAAGGTGCCCATATGTGCTTGGGTTTACCTGTGGGTTCTCTATTCTATTCCATTGATCTTCCTTTCTATTTTTGTGCCAGTACTAAACTGTCTTGATCACTGTGGCCTTGTAGTATAGTTTGAAGTCAGAAAGCCTAATTCCACCAACTCCATCTTTCCTTCTCAAGATTGCTTTGGTTATTCAGGGTCTTTTATGTTTCCATACAAATCATAAGATTTCTTGTTCTAGTTCTGTGAAAAATGCCATTGGTAATTTGATAGGGATTGCGTTGAATTTGTAAAGCCATTTTAAATGAGATTTGTTGCAGTCCCTTTCTCACTCCTTCTCCACCCTCCACCCCCAATCCTGGCTTATTTTGGCCAGCTAAACACACACAGACACACACACACACACACGTACACATACTAATCCTTTTGAGCAAAGAATCCTTCCTCAATGCCCTTGACTTTCTTGACCACCCTTTTTTCACACACATGGGGGTGGTAGGACACGAGAAAAAGAGGTGATCTGCTTAGCATCTCACTTGTGAAAGAGAGGCCACCTCTGACAGTAGAGATTGTTCTTTTCTGGCCGTGACATATGAAAAACAAAATCCTGTAAAACATAATCAGGAGGAGGTCACTCATCATTCCCCTCTGTAACTAAGAACAGCAGTTCAAGCCAGCAATTATTGGGTATAGGGTTATGAGCAGTTAGGCTTTGGAATCAGCTACTCGGGCTTGAATCTTGACTGCACAGATTATAGCTGTATGAACTTGGGTAAGACTTTACCTCTCCAAGCCTTATTGCCTCATCTATATAACATGGGGTTTATGATAACTTTTTGAAGGGATGTGGTGATTTAGTTGGATAATCTATGTTAAGCTTATAGCAGAGAATCTGGCTATTTAAGTAGTTAGTAAATGTTAGCTTTATTATCATTTACTAAGCACATTCTGTAAAGGACACTTGGAAATACACAGAGAAATAATGCTCTGTTCCTGCCTGTGGGGAGCTTACAAGTACAAATAACAGCATGTAGGATTCCTGTGCAATTAAGGGACTCTCATAGACAGCAAGGCTTTTAAAACATCTTCAAAATTCCTGTTTTCCAGAAAAGCTACTGTCATGCTTTCCTGAACACTCAGTTTATCTTCTTTTTAAGCCTTTTGAAGTCAGTTACACTAGACTTTTTTGCATCTTTACTCCTAGCCCTGTGTACAATGTGGCCAAATATTATACCTCATGTATTATTATTTTTGTCACTTCCCTGGTGCTTCTCCAAAGCAGACCCTTTTCTTGCACGTTAATGCAAGAGAGATTTCCTCGGAAGAACATCTAGTCCAAAGGCTCCATGTATCACATATGCTGACTTTCTCGTTTCTTCACAAAGATAGTATATATTATCTTGAAATAAACAAACAAAGCAAAATAGCTCTGTAGGAATGATCAGAGTATCTTAATGGTACCAATTAGGATAAAAACACTTTGCTTCTCTTCTATGTTAGATCCAAGGCTGCAGTATTTTTGTAGTGACAGTGTTGTTGTCCAGACAGAGTTATTGCAGTGCATTTGGTTTGAAAAAGAAAAGGAGCCAATATTTATCTCCTTGTGCTTATAAAATGACTTTCACCTTCTAGTTCACTTTGCATCCCTCTTCCTTCTATATTTAAATGAGTAGTATGCAAAACGGGCTAACCACCACTTCTTGTCACTTGTACTTAAAGCCCTGGCTTAGATAGCCTTTATGTGAACTTTCCTTCATTACAGTCTCTGACTTAAGATGGCACAGAAGGCTAGACAGAGGTCATTGCATGTGTAAACAGTGATGCCAGTATTTAGAACGAGTAAAGTGGAAAAAAGTCTAACCTACTTCTCAATCACAACGATACTATGTGGTGCTAAAAATCACAATGATACTATGTGGTATCTGGAAGGGGGAACATGTTTTTCAGCTCATGACTTATTTGAATTGCTTATCCCATTGAATGAATTATTTGAGGTGGAAATGTTGATTTGTTTATTGAGTGAGCACAAGCCAATATTGCACTGAAGAAAAAAAGGTGATGGTACATACTACCATCATATGATATGGTAATAAAATGCCAGATTCATTATATTGTTTCTAGGATTTTGTACTTTTAGAAAAGTACAAAGGTTTTAGGGAAGTCACTTGGCCACAGAGATGGTGAGAAACATTTGGATATATTGACAACATATGCAGGAAAATTATAATTGATTCTTTGAAAAAAGACATTATCGTTTTAGTGTCATTTTTTATTAATTCTTTTCAATCATTCAACAAATATTTACTGAGTTTCTCCCAATGAATCTGAGACTTTATCCATTATAAGATGCCTTATTTCAGGTACCACTAAAGTGGCAAATAGCCTCTATGTGGTTCTCAGTGATCCCCACCTCTTAATAACAATGCCCTTGGGTAATCCTTAAATGTGGCCTGGACCTAGGGACTTGCTTCTAAAGAATAGAGAGAAAACAGGTGGGATGTAACTTCATGACTAGGTTACAAAAGATCATGACTTTAATCTTGCTAAGACTGTCTCTCTTTCTGGCACTCTCCTTTGCCTTTGTGCTTATTTGTTCTAGTAAAGCAAGCTGCCATGTTGTGATATGCTCTGTGGAGAGGCCCACATCAGAGACTCTGAACAGAAAACCTAGTTAAGCTGCTCTTGGGTAAAATATATATAAAAAAGGAAAACAGCAAACACTGAGATGGAATGGGCTATTATTAAAGATTCTCAAGAGGTCTGTTTCCTAGCAATATAGAAATACTTGATCTTTTCTCAGTTTCAACTAGATATAAATGCTGTTTATATATATAATGCTGTTTATATATATATATATATATATATATATATATATATATATATTTCTGGTATCTTTACTTCATATTTCTCCATTTGCCATACTTCTCTGCTTTTCTATTTTCTGTTTTCACTTTTTATGACTTTTTCTTTAAGTGCTTTTTTTTTTGTTCCATGGGATGCAGCTTGTCTTTAAAGAAAAGATATGTGCTTCAAGGCCAAAGCTTATTGACTTTGTAGTCTTACTTAATTTTTCTAAACTTTAGTTCTCCTATGTGAAAAATAGGAATAATATCTGTTATATTAGGCATGACCTTTTTATTTCAAGCGACAGAAACCCAACTCAGACTTAGGCAAACAATAAAAGTAGAAATTTAGAAATTTATTGATTGAGGTAACTTCAGAAAGGGGTGCAACTGAAGCTCAGGAATTGCTGACACCTGAGACTGAAGAACTGTCCCATTTCATGTATAAACTCTGCTAGTTTCTGGTCAGCTTCATTTTCTCAGGCTGGCTTCTTTCACAAGGCTGGAAACTTGGTTACCAGCAGCTCCTACTTCTTGCATCTCTGACATAGCTTTGCCATCAGAAAGGGACTGAATTTCTTTTCCAAGATTCAATTTAACAAACGCCAAGGAAAGACTAATTGACCCACCTTGCAAGGAAAGACTAATTGACCCACCTTGGGTTCCACTGGTTGTGGGAAAAGGCAGAAGCCTATAATTTCCTCAAGGAAATTACCTGGTTATCATGTGTGAAGGGGGCATTACACCATTTTTGAAGGATTATTATAAGTTACAAATAAAAATTCTTCTGAAGTACTTTGCTTACATTAATTGTGTTATTTTTTCTGTGAGTGTGAAAAAAATAGTCTCATTTGTATGTGTAAAATAGAGACTATAGTATGTGCTCTAGATTTATCACCAACCAATTTTATTGGGCAGAATGAAATATTACAATGTCAGTGGTAACTGTAAAACAAGAGTTTAGTGTTATCTCATTGTCTCTCCTTAGGTACTATTAAATGTCTTCTAAAGAGGATTTTGACATTGAAAACGTTCAATATAAGAGTAAAGAAAAATTTTGAGGAGGGAAAATGATTACCCACAAAATCCCATTTACCTAATGTATTTTTGCATATTCCCTTCTAGGTCTCTTCCATATCCCCTGAACATCCAGAGAGTTATAATTGTATTTACCTATACTTTCTATTCTGCTTTTAATATTATGTAATAAATATTTCCCATCATTCTAGGTAGCAATCAGAATATAAATGTAATGGCTATATGCTCTTCCATTATGTTGATGGAATCATAATTTATGCTGTACTTCCTATTTTTTGGTTGGATTTTACAATTTAATTTAATTTAATTTAATTTTGGTTGTTATAGATAGTGTCAGATTACATTCTGATACTACACATTCAGTGTACTGGATTAAAATAGGTTATATGAGCATAATGTTGTTCACAAATAGGCAGTTACAGTACTGGCTAAGTGTTTAATAAATATTTGTTGCATAAGTTAGTGTCAAAAAATGGCTTTGTGGAGTAAGTAGACTTTAACATGGAAAGAACATTTGGCTGAGGTTAAAAGGAGAGGGAAAGTTATGTGCACTTGAAAATTGTGGTGAGGGAGAGATGTGTTGCAATTAAGAAGCTTTCTGTATCAAGAACATTGACTTCTGTATCTGCCAGATCTGTGACCTTGAACAAACCGTTTGCTCTCCTGAGCCTCAGTTTCTAGAGGACATTTAAAGTTACCTTCAAATAAAAAATTATTTGACTGTCTGATGTTGAGCGTGTATAGACAGTCTGACCAAAGAGTGGATATTGATAATGCTTTCCTAACACAGATTACAAAGACCAAGCTATAGTAATTGTGAGCAATTTAACTATCTTGATGGCTGCTGGAAGCTAGTGTCTGCCAACGGCAAGATATCTTATGAATCCTTTGCATATTTGATTGATTGTTTTATGTCTAAGAGAGTAAAGAAAGAAAGCAATGAGAGAATCCTTCTGTGTCATCAACAAATGTGATAAGTAGGTAAAGCTATCAGAAGATCAAATGTGAGCAAAATGTCATCTTTTTTAAGGGAAGGGAAAGAATTCTGGAAACAATAGAATGATTTATATGTTCCAATATATGTAAAGACAATGTAGAGAATTATAAAACTTGTACTTTGTGAACATTTAGAAGAAAAACTAGTGATCACTAAGAGCCAACTTGTGTTAAGAAGAAACCCTGCCAAAGTAAATTTGGTTCCTTATTGGGTGGGGTTAGTGGCTTGATATATTCGAAAATCTCATACACAAAAGGTATATTGGTTTCAGAAAATCAATTTACAAAGAATTCCATGTCGTATATCTTGTAGCTAAAATGATGAATTTGTACCTGTGTGAACTGGCAGTTGATTGAGCAACCACTGTGGTATGACAGCAAAACAATCTAAGTAATCTTATGAGCCATTAATAGATGTGTAATGTCCATAAAAAGGGAAATACTAGTCTCCCTGGTTATTATTATTATTTTTAAAAATAAATAAATTTATTTATTTATTTATTGGCTGCATTGGGTCTTCGTTGTTGTGCGTGGGCATGTGGGATCTTCCTGCACCAGGGATTGAACCCGTGTCCCCTGCACTGACAGGCAGATTCTTAACCACTGTGCCACTAGGGTAGTCCTCCCCCTCCCCCACCTCAGTTATTAAAATTAACAGTGCTCAGGAAGGTCCTTGCTTCTTCGGGTACCCTTTCCTTCCAAAGATAGCACTGTAGAGAAAATAAAAGAATAGATGTGCAAGCTTAAAAAGGTCAGGGATGAAGAAACTGAAAGCTAATTTTAGATTTTAGAGATGGTTGAAAGAAAGAGGAACATTTTTACTTAAGCCAAAAGGCAGGTATTGTGATAGTGTCAGACCAGCCAGAATGAGTGTATTATGGGTTTCCTAAGGAAGGATATTGTATCTCATTGACCTATGAAATTCATTGTCATCCCTAAAGCCTAGCACATTATGCCTGGAACAGAGAAAATAGTAAACAATTATTGAATAAATGATAAATGCAAATACATGAACAAGGCTGTCTTCCAAGCTGAGAACATGCCCTGCCAATAGGTCCATCTCTCAAGACCAATGAAACAGTGTAAATTTATAATTTGCCCAAGGCAGTGCTACTGCCTCTAGCATTGTTCAAAGTGAATATTCCAATGGTAGAGTTTATAGACATCTTAACCAACTCTCCTATTTAGATAGGGAAACTGAATCCTCAAAGAGACCAAGAGATTTGTCCAAGATCTCATAGCTAATTAGAAACACAATTGGTTAAGGAAATGCTTATCTCTTGATCTTAGTCCAGCAAAGCTCTCCCTGCCTCCTTCCTGCCCTGCTGATCTCTGCCTCAGCTGCCTCATAGGCAAGTCTTCTAATATACTTGAGCACTTGATGTAAATGGATTCCTGTCCATCACTCTTGAGCTCATTCCCTACCTCCACTCTTTGCTTGCTAAATTGATTTGCATTCTTATTTTTATGCCTATTTTGCCTCTTAGTAGAGGCCTGCTGAGAAGCCTTCCCTATACTCATCACTGCTCTCAATCTTGGATTTTAGTCCTCAACACTATCCTAATTCTTTATTTTTCTCTTAGAAAGATGGTTGATGGTTTTATTATCTATTACTGCATAACAGACTACCTCCAAATTAACTGCCTTAAACTACAAACATTTATCATCTTACTTTATGTGGGGAAGGAATCTTGAAGATGCTTAGCTGGGTGGGTCTGGTTTAAGACCGCTCATGAAATTACAGTCAAGATATTGGCTGGGGCTGTAGTCTCATCTGAAGGCTTGATATGGGGAGAGTCCATTTACAAACTCATTCACATGGTGTTGACAGGCCTCAATACCTCACTGGCTGTTGGTCAGGGGCTTCAGTTCCACACCACATGGACCCTTCCATAAGTTGCCCAAGTGTTCTCATGTCATGGCAGCTGGTTTCTCCCAGAGCTGGTAAACTAAGAGAGAGAGAGAGACAGACAGACAGACAAAGACAGAGAGAGAGAGGGAAAGAAAAGCCAGTTTTTTTATAATCCAATCTCAGAAGTGAAATGCTATCTGCTTCATGTTATTTCTCACACAGACCTTCCTGGTACAGCGAGGTAGGAGACTACAGAAAGGTGTGAATACCAGGAGGTGGGGATCATTGGGGTCCATCTTGGAGGCTGGCTACCACAAGAGTACAGGAATGCTGTTTGGCAAGGAGGTCCAAAAGCAATTAAAATTAAAGCTATTTTATGGGGGAATACATTCATGTAGTCCAAAAAACCAAATAATATAAAAAAATTCAATACAAGTCTCCTATTCTTGCCCTCATTCTTGCCCCTTCTCATAAGTAAGCATTTCAAAAAATTTCATATATATTAATTTAGAGTAGAGATTGGAAAAACATTTTTATAAAAGGTCAGTTAGTAAATATTTTAGGCTTTATGGACCATACAGTGTCTGTTGCAACTACTTTAATTCTTTTGTTGTAGGATGAATGTACCCAAAGACAATAGTAAGGAAGAGATCATGTCTCTGTGTTAATAAAACTGATATGGACACTGAAATTTGAATTTTTAAAAATTTTTCTGTATTGTAAAATATTCTTCTTTTGATTTTTTTCAGTGGTTAAAAATGAAAAAAAAAAATGGTTAGCTGTGGGTTGTATTAGAACAGGCTGATTTTGTCCACTAGCAGTAGTTTGCCAACCTCTGTTCTAGTTTTTCTTTTATGCAAATACAAGGAAATATGAAAATGTAGTTTTATTTTTTCTCCTTTAGGAACATTAAACAATTCTGGGTCACTCTAGAGCAAGCCTCTTATCTATATATAGTCTCTCAAATTTTGGTTGTTGGAAATTCTTCTGTCAACTACCCTAGGTCTTCAACAGCCAGTCAACATGTATACTTCTTCACAAAGCTGGGCCTCTCCTGCCCTTTTTCAGAATGAGGAAATTTTTAGTATGTTTCTTAGATCAATAAGGCCAAAGGAGACTTTGGATATCATCTTGTCAACCTTCCTACTCCTTTATCCATTTCATAGGCACGGCATCTGAAGTCTAGAGTGTTAAAAATTTTATTCCATTCAAGGTAAGGGCTAGTACTACAACCCTGGTCAAGGAAAGCCTTACTTTGTTATAGGTCATAGACAGTGGGAAAATGGGATATTATAGACTCTGCAGTGTCCACTGTCATTGAAGCTTCCAATTTCTCTGTTTTGATGGCACAGTGACAGTGTTGTGTGTTTCTAGAACTTTGTGTCTGCTATGTGTGTTTACAAGAGCACATTCAATGTACCATGGCTGTTAATGAGAATGTGGAAAGGTGGTGATGGCTGCTAGGGAAGGTCAGGGTTTAGGGAGGACTCAAAAGAGGGGTGGGTTTGTGGTAGAAATATCGTATTTAGTGGTAACTGGATAAATAAAAGCTTGTTTGTATGTCTGGTTGGCTTTTTCAAAAATTTAATTTGGGGCCAGGGATTCAGGGTCAAGAAAAGAATAAGGATGAGATGTATTATAACTTTTACTTCATGTGTCTTAATAGCTGCCTTTTTTTTCACTTTGTGGGCTTGGTGGAAAAAACATGTCTCATATTTAGTGGTGCCTTGAAGACATATTGATATTTTGTTGTCATGACCATTGCTGTCAATGCTGGGAACATTGGTTGATTAGGAGGGAAGGCAATGAGAAAGTATTTAGACAAATAGGTTGGTGATGATTTAAATGGACCAACTTTTCCCACTACCTAAAGAGCTAATATGAAGCATGCCTCCTTTTTTTCATGCTTCATGTGCTTGCTGATCATGGGGTACACTAAATCAGGGTCTGTCACCATAAGTGTGTAATCCTAGCTGTATTGCACTGTTACTTTCCCTTAGTTCAGGTGTGTGTACTCTGTTACACTATTCTATGATCATATATTATTTTAATTTCGTTTCCTACTTTTAATTCATATTTAGATCTTTTCTTGACTCATCCTATTGACCTTTAAACCTCCTCCCACTGGCTAAGAACCATTAAAAAAACTAGAGTTCTTTTATTATTTCTTTTCTGAGAGCAGTCATTTTATGGCTTCATAAATTCATTCAATAAGCTACAATTGCCATGCAAAAAGCTTGCCCTTTTGAGGCCTGTTTTCTAGCAGGGAAAGATGCACAATAAATAATAAACATTACTGCTGAATAAATATAGTATTTTAAAAGGTAATGTAGCCTACTTTCACTTCCAAGAAGATAAGGTAGATATATTTTCCCCTATTTATCTTGCTAAGTACAGCTAAAAATCGTATAAGAAGATTCTGTAAGGTGGCGAAAAGAAGGCAGACTAGGACCCAAGGAATGACGTAGTGGTAAGTTCCCTGTTTTCTTTTGCCTCATACATCCCAGACTTGGAGTTGAAGAAATGGGAACCTTAAAAATGCCAATGAAGGCAGTCCAAAGAAACACAGCCAGTTATCTCTAGCCAAAAGACCAGTAAAGAAGTAACCTAGACAGACAGAAAAATTTTAGATATTAACTGCTCTACTCTACCCAAACACCAGATAATAATTGTGTCTTCCCTTCCCCGCCATGTTATCAAATGCTGATTGGGGAGCCTATACTTTCATCCTTGTGAAGCTCTAACGCTGTTACCCAACAGCCTAGCCAGAGTGCTGTCAAATCCAGCTAGGGAACTTGGACTGTCATCCCAACTGACTGGCAATGAGGCACTCCTTTCCTCCTCCACTGTGGTGTTAGTGGAGACTGCGGGAAGATAGAACTTGCATCCCCACTAAGCAGCAACAAAGAGCTCTGCTAAGATGTCGGTGGAGGCTGAGTGGGTAACCTGGACTTTTACTTCCACCTGACAGTAATGAGGCAGTACCCTCATTTCCCCTACCAAAATGGTGTCAAAGAAAACAAAAAACAGCTAGTTAAAACAGAAGTTTTAAAGAAGAGCCGGAGCCCCATAACAAAGCATGAACATTCCAGGTTTCAATAGAATATTACTTGTCATACCAAGAACCAGATCTTGAGTGAGAAAAGAAAATCAGTAGGAGGTGTCTTAGTTTTTTATAAGGTCACCAATCCCATTCATGATGGCTCTACCCTCATGATCTAATTATCTTCAAAAGGCCCCACCTCCTAATATCATCACATTAGGGGGTTAGGATTTCAACATATAAATTTTTGGGAAACACAAACATTGAGTCCATTGCAGATACCAACAATGAGATAGAGGAACTGTTAGAATTATCTGACAAAGATTTTAAATGAACCATGATAGAAGTGTTTCAATGAGCAATTAAGAACATACTTGAAAAAAATGGAAAATAGAAAATCTCTGCAAAGAAACTGACAGTATGAAAAGAACCAAATGGGAAATTCCCTGGCATTCCAGTGGTTAGGACTTTGCACTTCCACTGCAGGGGGGCTGCGTTTGATCCCTAGTAGACCATAAAAAAAAAAAAAAGATGCAAATGGAAATTTTAAAACTGAAAAGTACAATAACCAAAATAAAAGAGTGCAGTGGATGTGCTCAAGAGTAGATGGAGAGAACAGAGGAAAGAATAAATGAGCTAGAAAAAAAAGTAGAAAATACTCAATCTGAACAAATGTAGAAAATAAATGAAGAAAACTCACAGAGACTTGGGATCTGAGGGATTATAATAAATGAGCTAATATTCCTGTATTAGGTTTTTTTTTTAATTTATTATTTTTTGGGGGTACACCAAGTTCAATCATCTGTTTTTATACACATATTCTCGTATTCCCCCCCTCCTTCGACTCCCCCCCACCGTCCGTCGACTCCCCCCCACCCTCCCCGTTCCAGTCCTCTAAGGCATCTTCCATCCTTGAGTTGAACTCCCTTTGTTATATAACAACTTCCCACTGGCTATCTATTTTACAGTTGGTACTATATATATGTCTGTGCTACTCTCTCGCTTCGTATCAGCTTCCCCTTCACTCCCCAACCCCCGCCAAACCTCGAGTTCTCCAGTCCGTTCTCGGCATCTGCGTCCTTGTTCTTGTCTTGTCACTGAGTCCATCAGTACCATTTTTAGATTCCGTATATGTGAGTTAGCATACAATATTTGTCTTTCTCTTTCTGACTTACTTCACTCTGTATGACAGATTGTAGTTCTATCCACCTCATTACATATAGCTCCATCTCATCCCTTTTTATAGCTGAGTAATATTTCATTGTATATATATGCCACATCTTCTTTACCATTCATTTGTTGATGGGCATTTAGGTTGCTTCCATGTCCTGGCTATTGTAAAGAGTGCTGCAATAAACATTATGGTACAAGTTTCTTTTGGAATTATGGTTTTCTTTGGGTATATATATGCCCAGGAGTGGGATGACTGGATCATATGGTAGTTCCATTTTTAGTTTTTTAAGGAACCTCCAAATTGTTTTCCATAGTGGCTGTACCAGCTTACATTCCCACCAACAGTGCAGGAGAGTTCCCTTTTCTCCACACCCTCTCCAACATTTGTTGTTTCCAGATTTTGTGATGATGGCCATTCTGATCGGTGTGAGGTGATACCTCATTATGGCTTTGACTTGCATTTCTCTAATGATTAGTGATGTTGAGCATCTTTTCAGGTGTTTGTTGGCCATCTGTATGTCTTCTTTGGAGAAATGTCTATTTAGGTCTTCTACCCATTTGTGGATTGGGTTATTTGCTTTTTTGGTATGAAGCTGCATGAGCTGCTTGTATATTTTGGAGGTTAATCCTTTGTCCGTTGTTTCATAGGCAACTATTTTTTCCCATTCTGAGGGTTGCCTTTTAGTCTTGTTTATGGTTTCTTTCACTGTGCAAAAGCTGTTAAGTTTCATGAGGTCCCATTTGTTTATTCTTGATTTTATTTCCATGATTCTAGGAGGTGGGTCAAAAAGGATCTTGCTTTGATGGATGTCATAGAGTGTTCTGCCTATGTTTTCCTCTAGGAGTTTTATAGTGTCTGGCCTTACATGTAGGTCTTTAATCCATTTGGAGTTTATTTTTGTGTATGGTGTTAGGAAGTATTCTAATTTCATTCTTTTACATGTTGCTGTCCAATTTTCCCAGCACCACTTGTTGAAGAAGCTGTCTTTTTTCCATTGTATATTTGTGGCTCCTTTGTCAAAGATAAGGTGCCCATATGTGTTTG
Organism: Hippopotamus amphibius kiboko; assembly: GCF_030028045.1. Lineage (NCBI taxonomy): Eukaryota > Metazoa > Chordata > Mammalia > Artiodactyla > Hippopotamidae > Hippopotamus > Hippopotamus amphibius. Next base: position 30,792,644 of record NC_080190.1, read on the forward strand.
GGCTTACTTCTGAGTTCTCTATTCTATTCCATTGATCTTCCTTTCTATTTTTGTGCCAGTACCATACTGTCTTGATCACTATGGCCTTGTAGTATAGTTTGAAGTCAGGAAGCCTGATTCCACCAACTCCATTTTTTCCTTCTCAAGATTGCTTTGGCTATTCAGGGTCTTTTGCATTTCCATACAAATCGTAAGATTTCTTGCTCTAGTTCTGTGAAAAATGCCATTGGTAATTTGATCGGGATTGCATTGAATCTGTAAATTGCTTTAGGTAGTACAGTCATTTTCACGATGTTGATTCTTCCAATCCAGGAACATGGTATATCCCTCCATCTGTTTGTATTGTCTTTGATTTCTTTCATCAGTGTCTTAAAGTTTTCTGCATACAGATCTTTTGCCTCCTTAGGCAGGTTTATTCCTAGGTATTTTATTCTTTTGGTTGCAATGGTGAATGGGAGAGTTTCCTTAATTTCTCTTTCTGCTCTTCTGTTGTTAGTGCATAGGAATGCAAGAGATTTCTGTGCATTAATTTTGTATCCTGCTAATTTACTAAACTCATCAATTAGTGCTAGCAGTTTTCTGGTAGAGTCTTTAGGGTTTTCTATGTATAATATCATGTCATCTGCAAAGAGTGACAATTTTACTTCTTCTTTTCCAATTTGGATTCCTTTGATTTCTTTTTCTTCTCTGATTGCTGTGGCTAAAACTTCCAAAACTATGTTGAATAATAATGGTGAGAGTGGACACCCTTGTCTTGTTCCTGTTCTTAGAGGGAATTCTTCCAGGTTTTCCCCATTGAGAATGATGTTGGCTTTTGGTTTGTCATATATGGCTTTTATTCTGTTGAGGTAATTTCCTTCTATGCCCATTTTCTGGAGAGCTTTTATCATAAATGGATGTTGAATTTTGTCAAAAGCTTTTTCTGCATCTATTGAGATGATCATATGTTTTTTATCCTTCAATTAGTTGATATGATGTATCACATTGTTTGATTTGCATCTATTGAAGAATCCTTGCATCCCAGGGATAAACCCCACTTGATCATGGTGTATGACTTTTTTAATGTGCTGTTGAATTCTGTTAGCTAGTATTTTGTTGAGGATTTTTACATCTATATTGATCAGTGATATTGGTCTGTAATTTTCTTTTTTTGTGACATCTTTGCCTGGTTTTGGTATCAGGGTGATGGTGGCCTCGTAGAATGAGTTTCGGAGTGTTCCGCCTTCTGCAGTATTTTGGAAGAGTTTGAGAAGGATAAGTGTTAGCTCTTCTTTAAATGTTTGATGGAATTCGCCCGTGAATCCGTCTGGTCCTGGGCTTTTGTGTGTTGGGAGATTTTTAATCACTGCCTCAATTTCCGTACTTGTGATTGGTCTGTTCATAGTTTCTATTTCTTCCTGGTTCAGTCTTGGAAGATTGTATATTTCTAAGAATGTATCCATTTCTTCCAGGTTCTCCAATTTATTGGCATATAGTTGCTTGTAGTAGTCTCTCATGATGTTTTGTATTTCTGAAGTGTCCATTTTTACTTCTCCTTTTTCATTTCTAATTCTGTTGATTTGCATCTTCTCGCTTTTTTTCTTGATGAGTCTGGCGAATGGTTTATCAATTTTGTTAATCTTCTCAAAGAACCAGCTTTTAGTTTTATTTATTTTTGCTATTGCTTCCTTCCTTTCTTTTTCATTTATTTCTGCTCTGATCGTTATGATTTCTTTCCTTCTGCTCACTTTGGGGTTTCTTTGTTCTTCTTTTTCTAATTGTTTTAGGTGTAAGGTTAGGTTGTTTATTCGATAATTTTCTTGTTGCTTAAGGTAGGACTGTATTGCTATAAACTTCCCTCTTAGAACTGCTTTTGCTGTGTCCCATAGGTTTTGGGTTGTTGTGTTTTCATTGTCGTTTGTTTCTAGATATTTTTTGATTTCCTCTTTGATTTCTGTAGTGATTCCTTGGTTGTTTAAGAGTGAATTGTTTAGCCTCCATGTGTTTGTATTTTTTGCAGTTTTTTTCCTGTAATTGATATCTAGTCTCATGGCGTTGTGGTCTGGGAAGATGCTTGATATGATTTCAGTTTTCTTGAATTTGCTGAGGTTTGATTTGTGACCCAAGATGTGATCTATCCTGGAAAATGTTCCACGTGCACTTGAGAAGAAAGTGTATTCTGTCGTTTTTGGATGGAATGTCCTATAAATATCAATTAAGTCAAGATGGTCTAATGTGTCATTTAAAGCTTGTGTGTCTTTATTTATTTTCTGTTTGGATGATCTGTCCATTGATGTAAGTGGGGTGTTCAAGTCTCCCACTATTATTGTGTTACTGTCGATGTCCCCTTTTATAGCTGTTAGCATTTGCCTTATGTATTGAGGTGCTGCAATGTTGGGGACATAGATATTTACCATTGTGATATATTCTTCTTGAATGGATCACTTGATCATTAGGTAGTGTCCTTCCCTGTCTCTTTTAATAGTCTTTAAAGTCTAATGTGTCTGATATGAGTATTGCTACTCCAGCTTTCTTTTGACTTCCATTTGCATGGAATATCTTTTTCCATCCCTTTACTTTCAGTCTATATGTATCCCTTGGTCTGAAGTGAGTTTCTTGTAGGCAGCATATAGAAGGGTCTTGTTTTTGTATCCATTCAGCCAGTCTGTGTCTTTTGGTTGGAGCATTTAATCCATTTACATGTAAGGTGATTACTGACATGTGTGTTCCAATTACCATTTTCTGAATTGTTTTGGGTTTGTATTTGTAGGTGTTTTCCTTTTCTTGTGTTTCCTACTTAGAGAAGTTCCTTTAGCACTTGTTGTAAGGCTGGTTTGGTGGTGCTGAATTCTCTTAACTTTTGCTTGTCTGGAGAGCTTTTGATTTCTCCCTCAAATCTGAATGAGATTCTTGCTGGGTAGAGTATTCTTGGCTGTAGGTTTCTTTCTTTCAGGACTTTCAGGATATCCTGCCATTCCCTTCTGGCCTGCAGAGTTTCTGTGGAAAGGTCAGCTGTTATCCTCATGGGTTTTCCCTTATATGTTGTTTGTTGCTTTTCTCTTGCTGCTTTTAATATTTTTTCTTTGTGTTTAATTGTCGTTAGTTTGATTAATATGTGTCTTGGTGTATTTCTCCTTGGGTTTATTCTGTATGGGACTCTCTGTGCTTCTTGGATTTGGTTAATTATTTCCTTTCCCATGTTGGGCAAGTTTTCCACTATAACCTCTTCAAATATTTTCTCAGACCCTTTCTTGTTTTCTTCTTCTTCTGGGTTGCCTATGATTCGAATGTTGGTGTGCTTAATGATGTCACCAAGCTCTCCGAGACTGTCTTCCATTCTTTTTATTCTTTTTTCGCTTTCCTGCTTTGTGACAGTTATTTCCCCCATGCTATCTTCCAACTCACTTATTCGTTCTTCTGCCTCAGTCATTCTGCTGGTTATAGCATCTAGAGTATTTTTAATTTCAGTTCTTTTGTTATCCATTGCTGTTTGTTTTTCTGAGTTCTTATGAACTGTTTCTTGTACTTTCTCTTTTTTGTTTTCGAGATTTTTTATCATTTTTACTATCATCACTCTGAATTCTTTTTCAGGCATTTTTCCTATTTCCTCCTCATTTATTTGGTCTTGTGGATTTTTTTCCTGCTCCTTTGCCTGCATGGTGTTCCGTTGTTTCCTCATGGTTGTCCAGACTTTTGGGGTTGCTTGTCCTGGTGATAGAGGTGTTTATAGAAGACTGTCCAAGTCTCAGACTAATGTTAATATTTCTGTTTCCTTAGAGTCTCAGTTGTAAGTGGCTTTCTACTAGCCTTGGGTTTTTTTGCATTATTCTGTGGCAAGCAGAGCTTCCTTTATTGTTTGTCCGTAATCGTCGGTGTGTGGGGAAGGAGAGGGTACAATAGTGGCTCCTTCCCCTGGGAGTGAGTGAACAGTGGCCTACTGTTGTTTCAGTCGGGCTTGTAGGTGCCTGTTGCAGAGGGACACCGGTGGCTCAGGTGTAAACAGAAAGTCTTGGAATTGGGCCTCTCTCAGGTTTTTTTTTTTTTCCTCTGCAGCCTCCCTGCTGCTGGTGTTCCAAGGGGTTTTAATCCAGCCCCGCCTGAGTGCCTGAGGGTACTTGTTATCCCTGAGCGCAGTAGGTGGCCCACAGGGTGTCTCTCCACTGCCTGTTGCAGAGGCACAGAAAGAGAGAGAGAGGCTATGGCCACAGCTCCTCCCTCCGGCCCGTGAGCCTGCAGCATCCAGCCACCATTATGGCCAGGCAGCTCTCAGGGATGGGCACTCCTCGCCGTGGACCTCTTCCCTCCTGTCCTCTTGGTCTGTCACCTTACTGGCAACAATGTTTCTCACCCTGAACCAGCTCTCCGGTTCCCACGCTCCCGCTCCGGGACCCTCCATTGAGCCGTGAATCGACGTCTCAGTCTGGGAATGCCAAGCTGCGGCGCGGACCCTCCGCGTGTTTCTCACTCCCTCCCGTCTGCCACAGCTCTCTGTATTAGGGTTTTGAAAAGGGAGGATAAGGAGGATGAGGCTGATAAAGTACTCAAGGATATAATGGCTAAAATCTTGGCAAGAGGTATAAACCTACAGATTCAAGAAGCTATGTGAACCCCAAACAGGTCTAGCTCAAAGAAATGCACATCAAGACACATAATTGCACTTCCAGAAACTAAAAACAAAGATCTTGAAAGCAAGGAGCGAAAAACAATACTTAACAACTGCACAGAAAATTAGCAGAGTATAGAAGAACTCAATAATACCATCACCCAAGAGGATCTAATCTGCCTTTATAGAACATTCCACCACCACCAACAGAATACACATTCACATGCCCACAAAACATATACCAAAGTAGATCATATCCTGGGTCATAAAGCAAACTTAACATATTTAAAAAAATTGAAATCATACAGAGTGTGTAATCCAATCACATTGAAAACAAACTAGAAATCAATAACAGAAAAATAGGAGGAAAATCTCCAAATATTTGGAAAGCAAACAATAAACAACACAGGAAGTAATTCATGGGTCAAAAAGGAAATTTCAGGATGCTCAACACTGCTAATCATCAGGAAATGCAAATTGAAAAACCACAATGAGATATTACCTCACACCTGTCAGAACGGCTATCATCAAAAAGAATACAAATAACAAATGTTGGGGAGGATGTGGAGAAAAGGGAACCCTTGTACACTGTTCGTGGGAATGTAAATTGGTGGAGCCACTGTGGAAAACAGTTTGAAGGTTTCTTTAAAAAACTAAAAATAGAACTGTCACATGACCTAGCAATTCCACTCTTGGGTATATATCCAAAAAACAAAAAAATTTGAAAAGTTACATGTACCCCAGTGTTTATAGCATTATATACGATTGCCAGGATATGGAAAGAACCTAAGTGTCCATCAACAGATAAATGGATAAAGAAAATTTGATACACGCACACACACACACACACACACACACACACACACACACACACACACACACACAATATGAAATACTACTCAGTCATGAAAAAGCATTAAATTTTGTCATTTGGAGCAACATGGATAGATTTGGATGGCATAATGTCAAGTGAAATAAGGCAGACAGAGAAAGGCAAATACTTCATGATATCACTTATATGTGGAATAAAAATTACAACAAACTGTTGAATATAACAAAAAACAATCAGACTCACAGATATAGAGAACAAATTAGTGGTTAAAAAAGGGGATGGAAGGAGGGGCAATGTAGGGGTGGAGGAGTGGGAGGTACAAACTATTAGGTGTAAGATAGTCTCAAGGATTTATTGTACAACATGGGGAATATAGCCAATATTTTGTAATAACTAAATAGAAAGTTACCTTTAAAACTGTATTAAAATTTTGTTTTAAATTTTAAAAGGAAGTCTCAAGGGAAATTTAAAAAATACATTGAACTGAATTAAAATGGAAAAGAAACACAGCATATCAAAATATGCAGCATACAGCTAAAGTAGTGCTGGGAGAGAAAATTACAGCACAAAATTAATACATTAGAAAAGAAGAAAAGTCTCCATTCAATACTCTAAGCTCCCATCGTAAGATGTAGAAGAAGAGAAAAAATCAAAGTAAGAGGAAGGAAAGAAATAATAACGAGCAGAAATCAATTAAATTAAAAATAGAAAAACAAAAGAAAAAATCAACAAAACTGAAAGCTGATTCTTTGGAAAGAGCAAAAAAAAAAAAAAAGAAAATGGATAGGCTAGTAGGACAGAAAAAGAAAAAGAGAAACATAAATTACCAATATAAGGAAACAGGCTATCACTACACTCCCTGCAGACACCAAAAGTATAAAAGAATGATACAAATAACTCTACATACATGAATTTGACAACATAAATTAAATGGACCAATTCCTCAAAGAACATAAACTACCACTACTCACTCAATAGGAAATAGCTAAATAGTTGTGTAATTATAAAGATAATTGTATTCATAATTTAAAGACTCCATATAAAGAAATTTTCAGCTTTAAATGGTTTCACTGGAGAATTCTACAGGAATTCTATGCAATTTCTCCAGAAAATAAAAGAGAAGGGACCATTTCTCAATTCATTTTGTGAAGCCAGTATTGCCCTGATATCAAACCTAGAAAACAACAGTGCAAAAAAGGAAAGCTACAGACTGACATCCCTCATTAATACAGATGCAAAAATTCTTAACAAAACATTAGAAAATAAAATTCAGCAATATATAAAAAGAAATATACACCATGATCAAGTGGGATTTATTCCAGGCATGTAAGGCTGATTCAAAAAGCAATCAATGTAATCCATCATATTAAGGTACTAAAGAAGAAATATGATATATCGATTGATGCAGAAAAAGCATTTGACAAAATTGAACATTTTATCAAGGCAAAAACTCAGAAAAATAAGAATAGAGGGGAACTTCCTCAACTTGTAAAGAGCATATACATAAAATGTATGACTAACATTATACTTAATGGTGAAAACTAAAACTAAGTGCTTTCTCCCTAAGATCAGGAACAAGACAAAGATGTCTGCTCTTACCACTTCTTATTCAAGATAATGCCGAAAGTTCTAGTTGCTGCAATAAGACATGAGAAGGAAGTAAAAGCTGTACAGGACAGAAAGGAAAAATAAAACTGCCTCTTTTTGCAGGTGACATGCTTGCCTCTGTAGAAAATATTAAGGAGTTTACAAAATAAAACAAAATCTGGAAAAAACTAGAATTGAAAAATGAATTCTGCAAGGTTGTAGGATGCAAGATCAACTTATAAAATCTATTTTACTTTTTATACTAACAAGGGACATGTGAACATTGAAATGAAAAATACACTACCACTTATAATTGCTCAAAAAAGTGAAATGCTTAGGTATCAATTTACCAAAGCATGTGCAGGACTTGTATGATGAAAACAATAAAATACAGATGAAAGAAACAGGAAAAGATCTAAATAGATGGAGAGACATGCCATGCTTATTGATTGGAAGACTTAACATAGTAGAATATCAATTCTTTCCAAAGTAACATACATATTTAATGTAATTCCTATCAGAATTACAGCAAAGATTTTTTGTAGATACAGCAAGGTTGTTTTAAAAGTTAAATGAAAAAAACAAAAAAAGTAGAATAGCTAAAGTAATTTTGAAAAAGAAAACCAAAGTGGGAAGAATCAGCTTACCAATTTCAAGATTTATTAGGTAGCTATAGTAATCAAGAATATGTAGTAATGGCAGATGGGCAGACACAGATCAGTGAAAGAGAATAGAGAATCTATAAGTAGCCCCACACAAATATGCCCAATTGATTTTTGACAAAGATGCAAAGCAATTCAAAGGGGGAAACAGCCTTTTCAACAAACGGTGTTAGAGCAATTGGACCTCATAGGCAAATAAGGGGCCTTGCTTTATATCTCTCACCTTACACAAATATTAATTCAAAATATTAATTCAAAATTTTTATAGACTTAAAATACAAAACGAAAATAAATTTTCCAGAAAAAAAAATAAGAAAATATCTTCAGGATCTAGGGCTGGGTCAACAATTCTTAGACTTGGCACCAAAGCATGATCCATTAAAAAAATTATTACATTGCAGTTTATCAGAATTAAAAGCTTGCTCTGTAAAAGGTCCATTTAAAAGGATAAAAAGACAAGCTACACACTGAGAGAAAATATTTGCAAGTCACATATCTGAAAAAATAGAATATATAAAGAATTATCAAAATTCAACATTAAAAAATCAAGCAATCCAGTTAGAAAACTAACAGAAAATATGACAGATACTTAACTTGAAGAGGATGTATGCATGGCAAGTAAGCAAATGAAAAGATGTTCAATACCTTTAGCCAGTAGGGAAATGCAAATTGAAAGCACAATGAAATATCACTACCATTCATCAAATTGGCTAAAATTAAAAATAGCAACAATAAATACTGGTGACAGTATGAAGAAACATACATTGCTGGTGATAATGTAAAATGGCTCAGCCATTCTGGAAAACACTTTGGCAATTTCTTAAAAACACTAAACATGCAATCACCATTCAGCCCAACAGTTGTACTACTGGATGTTATCCAAGAAAAATGAAAAAATGTTTACACAAAAACCTGTACATGATTGCTGATAGTAGCTTATTTGTAATAGCCCAAAATGCAAAACAAAACTTCCTACATGTCCTTCAATGATGCATCCAAAGTAGCATGGAATAGTACTCAGTTTGGAAATGAGCAGATAACTGGTACTCACCACAACTTGAATGAATGTCCAGAAAATTATGCTGAATGAAAAAAAGCAAATCCTCAAAGATTACATACTGAATGATTCCATTTATGTAACATTCTTGAAGTTACAAAACTATAGAAAGGAGAACATATTAGTGGCTGACAGGAGTTAAGTTGGGAAGGGGGTTGGCATAGAAAGGAAATGGGTATGATTGTAAAAGGAGAATATGAAAGTTCCTTGTGGTGATGGAAAAGTTCTGTATCTTGACTGTATTTATTCTTATTACCAAGAAACCAATGGATCACTGAAGAAGTCAAACAAGAAATCAAAATATACCTAGAGACAAATAAAAATGAAAACAATGATCCAAAACCTATGGGACATAGCAAAAAACAATTCTAAGAGGGAAGTTTATAGCAATACAAGCCTACATCAAGAAATAAGAAAAATCTCAAAGAACGTAACTTTACACATAAAGGAACTAGAAAAAGAAGAACAAACAAAACCCATGGTTAGCACAAAAAAAGAAATCATAATGATCAGAGCAGAAACGAATGAAATAGAGACTAAAAAAATAGTAGAAAAGATCAATGAAACTAAGGGCAGGTTCTTTGAAAAGATAAACAAAATTGATGAACCTTTAGCTAGACCCAGGGAGAGGGCCCAAATCAATAAAATCAGACAGAAAGAGGTAATAACTGACACCACAGAAATATAGTGGATCAGAAGAGACTACTACAAACAACTATATGCCAATAAAATGGACAACCTAGAAGAAATGGGCAGATTCTTAGGTATAATTTTGTAAGACTGAACCAGGAAGAAATAGAAAATATGAACAGACTAATTACTAGCACTAAATTGAATCAATAATAAAAAAACAAAACCTCACAACAGTTTTTTGTGAGTCCAGGAGCAGATGGCTTCACAGGAGAATACCATGAAACATTTAGAGAAAATTTAATGCCTTTCTTTCTGAAACTATTCCAAAAATTTGCAGAGGAAGGAACACTTTTGAATCTATTCTATGAGGCCAGCATCACCCTGATACCAAAACCAGATAAAGATATCACACAACAAAGAAAATTACAGACCAATATCACTGGTGAATTTTGCATAGACCCAAAAATCCTCAGCAAGATACTAGGAAACTGAATTCAATAGTACATTGAAAGTATCATATACCATGATCAAGTGGGATTTATCCCAGGGGTGCAAGGATGGTTCAACACCCACAAATCAACCAATGTGATATACCACTTTAACAAATTGAAGAATAAAAATCATACAATTATCTCAATACATATCAAAAAAGCTTTTGAAAAAATTCAGCATCCATTTGTCATAAAAACTTTTTACAGTGTGGTTATAGGGGGAACATACCTCAACATAATAAAACACATATATGACAAGCCCACATTATACTCAGTGGTGAAAAGCTGAAAAGATTTCCTCTGAGATCAGCAACAAGACAAGGATGCCCACTCTCACCACTTGTTTCAACATAGTATTGGAAGTCCTAGCCACAGCAGTCAGACAAGAAAAATAAATTAAGGGAATCCAAATTGGGAAAGAAGTAAAACTGTTACTGTTAAAGATGACATAACACTATACATAGAAAATCCTAAAGATGTCACCAAAAAACTACTAGAACTTGTCAATGAATTAGGTAAAGTTGGAGGATACAAACTTAATATGCAGATATCTATTGCATTTTTATACATTTAGTAATGAACTATCAGAAAGAGGAATTAAGAAAATAATCCCATGAACAGTCACATCAAGAAGAATAATATATCTAGGAATAACTCTAAGGAGATTAAAGACCTGTTCTTGGAAAACTATAAGATACTGATGAAAGAAATTGAAAATCACATAAACAGATGGAAAGATATATAGTGTGCCAGAATTGGAAGAATTAGTATTGTTAAAATGGCCATACTATCCAAGGCAATCTACACATTTAATGCAATCCCTATCAAAATACCATTGGCAAGAGCAGCAAAGATGGTGGAGAAGGACCTTGAGCTCACCTCCTCTTAAGAGCACACCAAAATCACAAAAATCTGCAGAAGAACCAGCATTGAGAAAGACTGAAATATACCAGAAAAGATCTACAACTGAAGACATAAGGAAGAAACTGCAGTGAGACCAATAGAAGGGGCAGACTCATGATGTGATCGAATCCCATATTCCCTGGGTGGGCAATCCACAAACTGGAGAATAATTATATTACATAGGTTCTCCCACAGGAGTGAGTGTTCTGAGCCCCATGTCAGGACCCCCAGCCTAGGGGTCCAGCACAGGGCAGAAGAGTCCCCAGAACATTTGGCTTTGAAGGCCAGCAAAGTTTGATTGCAGGAGCTTCACAGAATTGGAGGAAATATAGACTTCATTCTTAAATGGCTCACACCAAATCTTACATGTATCAGGACCAAGGGCAAAGGCAGTAATTTGAAAGGCATCTGGGCCAGACCTACCTACTGGTCTTGGAAGGTCTCCTGGGGGGACAGAGGGTGGCTGTGGCTTACTCTGGAGTCATAGACACTGGTGTCAGACATACTGGGGAGTATTCATCTGCATGAACTCTTCTGGAGACTGACATCTTGCTTAGGTCATTAGCACCAAGACCTGGCCCCACCCACTAGCCTATAGGCTCCAGTGCTGGGATGCCTCAGGCCAAACAACTAACTGGGTGGGAACACCTCCCCATCCATCAGCAGATAGGCTACCTAAAGAATTCTTGAGCCCACAGCCACCTCTAGATGCTCCCCTAGACACAGGACTTGGCCACCAAAGGGCCAAGACTGAGTTTTCTCTCACCAGGAAGCCTGCACAAGCCTCTGGACCAGCCTCATTCACCAGGGGGCATACACCAGAAGCAAGAAAACTATAATCTTGCAGTGTGCAGACCAAGCCTGCAAACACAAGCCAGACATCACCATGGGATCAGCTGGCCCCCAGCCCTTGGGTGACGAGACAAGTGCACTGTTGGGATGCATAGGTTGTCTCCTACAGGGGGCTACTACATGGTGGAGAAACCTGCCACATACATAAAAATACAAATAGCAATTAAGACAAAATGAGGCAACAGAGGAATATGTTTAAGACAAAGGAATAAGATAAAACTCCAGAAGAAGAACTAAGTGATGGGAGATAGGCAATTTACCTGAGAAAAAGTTCAAGTAATGATCATAAGATGATCAGAGACCTCAGGAGGAGAATGGATGCACAGAGTGAGAAATTCGAAGTTTTAAAAAAGGAATTAGAAAATATTAAGAATAACCAGAGATGAAGAATACATAATTGAAATGAAAAATATACTAGAAGGAGTCAATAGTAGACTGAGGTAGAATAAGGGATCAGTGAGCTGGAAGACAGAGTAGTGGAAATCACCACTGCCAAACAGATAAAAGAAAAATGAATTAAAAGAAATGAAGACAGTTTAAGAGACCTCTGGGACAATATCAAGCAAGCTAATATTCTCATTATAAGAGTCCCAGAAGGAGAAGAGAGAGAGACAGGGCCTGAGAAAATATTTGAAGAGATAATAGCTGAAAACTTCTGTAACATGGGAAAGGAAACAGTCACCCAAATCTAGGAAACACAGAGAGTCCCATACAGGATAAACCCAAGGAGGAACACAATGAGACACATATTAATAAAATTGACAAAAATTAAAGACAAAGAGAAAATATTAAAAGAAATAAGGGAAAAGGAACAAATAACCTATAAGGGAACTCCCATAAGGCTCTCAACTGATTTTTCAGCAGAAACTCTTCAGGTCAGAAGGGAGTGACACAATATACTTAAAATGGTGAAAGAGAAAAATCTACAATAAGGAATACTCCACCCAGCAAAACTCTTGTTCAGATTTGATGGATAAATCAAAAGCTTTACAGACCAGCAAAGGCTAAAACAATTCAGCACCATAAAACCAGCTTTACAGCAAATGCCAAAGGAACTTCTCTAGGTGGAAAAGAAAAGACTAGAAACAGGAAAATTATGACATGGAAAAGCTAACTGCTACAGGTGAACATGCAATAAGGTAGGAAATCATGTGTCCACAAAGCTAGTAGGGAAGTTAAAAGCCAAATTAGTAAAGTCATTTGTATCCACAATAAGCAGTTAAGGGATACACAAAACAATTAGATTAAAATATAATATTATAAACAGTAATCATAAAGGGAGAGTGTACAAATGCAGGATATCTAAAATGCATTTGAAATTAAGAGATCAGCAACTTAAAACAAGCACATAAATAGACTACTATACAAAAACCTCATGGTAATCACAGACCAAAAATCTATAATAGATATACACACACACAAAAAGAAAAAGAATCCAAATATAACGTGAAAAAATAGTCATCAAATCACAAGAGAAGAGATCAAAAGAGGAAAGGAAGAAAAAAGATCTACAGAAACAAATCCAAAATAATTAACAAAATGGCAATAGGAACATACACATCAATAATTACCTTACATGTAAGTGGACTGAGTGCTCCCAACTGAAAGATGTAGATTGGCTGAATGGATATAAAAACAGAACCCATATATATACTGCCTATAAGAGACTCACTTCAGATCTAGAGACACATACAGACTGAAAGTGAGGAATTGGGGAAAGGTATTCCATGCAAATGGAAATCAAAGGAAAGACAAAGTAGCAATACTTATATCAGACAAAATAGACTTTAAAAGAAGACAAGTAGAAGAGACAAAGAAGGATACTACATAATGATCAAAGGATCAATCCAAGAAGAAGATATAACAATTGTAAATATACATACATTCAACATAGGAGCATCTTAATATATGAGGCAAATGTTAACAGGCATAAAAGGAGAAATTGACAGTAACACAATAATAATGGAAACTTAAATACCCCACTTACATCAATGGACAGATCATCCAGGCAGAAAATCAATAAGGAAACACAGGCTTTAAATGACATATTAGGCCAGATGGACTTAAATGATATGTATAGAGCATTCCATCCAAAAGCAACAGAATACATGTGCCCACAGAACATTCTCCAGGATGGGTCACATGCTGGGCAACAAAGCAAGTCTCAGTAAATTGAAGAAAACTGATATCATATTAAGGATCTTTTCCAACCACAACATTATAAGGCTAGAAATTAACTACAAGAAAAAAAACTGCAAAAAACAGAAACACTGGAGGATAAACAATATGTTACTAAACAACCAACCACTGAAGAAATCAAAGAGGAAATCAAAAAATACCTAGAGACAAATGAAAACAAAAACACAATGATCCAAAACCTATGGGACACAGCAAAAGCAGTTCTAAGAGGGAAGTTTATAGGAATACAAGCTTACCTCAGGAAACAAGAAAAATCTCAAACAACCTAAACTTACCCCTAAAGCAACTAGAGAAAGAAGAACAAACGAAACCCAAAGTTAATAGAAGAAATCAAAATGGGCAGAGCAGAAGTAAATAAAATAGAGAACAAACAAACAAACAAAAAACAACCAATAGAAAAAATCAATGAAACTAAGAGCCAGATCTTTGAAAAGATAAACAAAATTGATAAACCTTTAGCCAGACTCACCAAGGAAAAAAGGAAGAGGTCCCAAATCAATAAAATCAAAAATGAAAAAAGAAGTTACAATTGATACCACAGAAATACAAAGGATCATGAGACTACTACAAGCAACTATATGCCAATAAAATGAACAACCTAGAAGAAATGGACAGATTCTTAGAAAGGTATAATCTCCCAAGATTGAACCAGGAAGAAATAGAAATATGAACAGGCCAATTACCAGCACTGAAATTAAATCAGTAATTTAAAAACTCCCAACATGCAAAAGTCCAGGAGAAGATGGCTTCACAGGAGAATTTTACAAAACATTTAGAGAAGAGTTAACACCTATCCTTCTGAAACTATTCCAAAAAATTGCAGAGGAAGGAACTCTTCTGAACTCATTCTATGAGGCCACCATCACCCATATACCAAAACCAGATAATGATATCACAAAAGAAAAATTACAGGCCAATATCATTGATGAATATAGGTGCAAAAATCCTCTACAAAATATTAGCCAACCAAATCCAACAGTACATTAAAAGGATCACACACCATGATCAAACAGGATTTATCCCAGGGATGCAAGGATTTTTCAATACCTGCAAATCAATCAGTGTGATACACCACATTAACAAGTTGAAGAATAAAAACTATATGATCATCTTAATAGATGAAGAAAAAACTTTTGATAAAATTCACCATCCATTTTTGATAAAAACTCTTTAGAAAGTGGGCATAGAGGGAAGCTACCTCAACATAATAAAGGCCATATATGAAAAACCCACAGCTAACATCATACTCAATGGTGAAAAGCTGAAAGCATTGCCTGTAGGATCAGGAACAAGACAATGATGCCCATGCTCACCACTTTTATTCAACATAGTTTTGGAAGTCCTAGCCACAGAAACCAGAGAAGAAAAAGAAATAAATGAATCCAAATTGGAAAAGAAGTAAAGCTTTAACTGTTTACAGATGACATGATGCTGTACACAGAAAACCCTAAAGATGCTACCAGAAAATGACTAGAGCTTATCAATGAATTTGGTAAAGTTGCATAATCCAAAATTAATATAGAAAAATCTCTTGAGTTTACTAAGAATGAAAGATTAGAAAGAGAAGCTAAGGAAATAATCTCATTTACCATCACATCAAAAAGAATAAAATACCTAGGATAAACCTACCTAAGGGGGCAAATGACCTGTACTCTGTAAACTATAAGACACTAATAAAAGAAATTGAAGATGACACAAACAGATGGAAAGTTATACCATGTTCTTGGACTGGAAGCATCAATATTGTTAAAATGACCATACTACCCAAGGCAATCTACAGATTCAATGTAGATTTTCATAGAACTAGATAAAAAAATTTTAAATTTGTATGGAGACACATAGCTGAAACAATATTGAGAAAGAAGAATAATGCTAGAGTAATCACACGCCCTGATTTCAGACTATGGTACAAAGCTACAGTAATCAAAACAGTGTGGTACTGGCACAAAAACATACATACAGGTCAATGGAACAGGACAGAAAGCCCAGTAAGAGACTCACACACTTGTGCTCAATTAATCTATGATAAAGGGGGAAAGAATATACAGTGGAGAAAAGACAGTCTCTTCAATATGTGGTTGTGGGCTAACTTGATAGCTACATGTAAAGGAATGATTTTAGAACATTCTGTAACACCATATGCAAAAAATAAACTCAAAATGGATTAAAGAGCTAAATGTAAGAACATATACTATAAAACTCCTAGAGGAAACCATAGGCAGAACACTCTGACATAAATTGCAGCAATATTTTTTGGATCTGTCTTCTAGAGTAATGGAAATAAAAACAAATATAAACATATGGGGCCTAATTAAACTTAAAAGGTTTTGCAAAGCAAAAGAAACCATAAACAAAATGAAAAGACAACCTATTAACTGAGAGAACGTATTTGTAAAGAATGCAACTGGCAAGGGGTTAATTCCCAAAATATACAAACAGCTCATACAGCTTAATATCAAAAAAAAAAAAAAAACCAAACAAACCAAGCAAAGAATGGGCCAAAGGCCTAAACAGACATTTCTCCAAAGAACATATGTAGATGGTAAACATGCACATGAAAAGATGTTCAACATCGCTAATTATTAGAGAAATGCAAATCAACACTACAATGAGGTGTCACCTCACATCGGTCAGGATGGCCATCATTAAAAAGTCTATAAATAATAAGTACTGCAAAGGGTTTGGAGAAAAAGGAACCTTCCTACACTGTTGGTAGGAATGTAAATTGGCGTAGCCACTATGGAGAACAGTCTGGTGGTTTCTTAAAAAACTGAAAATAGAGTTGCCATGTGATCCTGCAAAATCTCCAATTCAAAAGATACATATGCCCTAATTTTTATAGCAGCACTATTTACAGTAGCCAAGACACGGAAGCAACCTAAATGTCCACTGACAGAGGAAAGCAAAAAGAAGATGTGGTATGTATATGTGTGTGTGTGTGTGTGTGTGTGTGTATATATATATATATATATATATATATATACAGAAAATTACTCAGCAATAAAAAGAATGAAATAATGCCATTTGTGGCAATCCACTTACCACATTAAGTGAAGTAAGTCACACAGAGAAAGGCAAATATCATATGATATCACCTATTGTGGAATCTTAAAAAAATGATACAAATGAACTTATTTACGGAACAGGTATAGACTCACAGACATAGAAAACAAACTGATGGTTACCTAAGGGGAAAAAGGGGGAGGAATAAATTTGGAATTTGGGATTAGCAGATACAGACTACCTTATATTAACTAGGTAAACCACAATGACCTACTGTATACCATAGAGAACTATATTTAATATCTTGTAATAACCTATAATGGAGAAGAACCTGAATATACATATGTAGCTGAATTACTTTGCTGTACACCTGAAACTAACACAACATTGTAAATTAACTATACTACCATAGAACATGGTTGAAAAAATTACCAATGCCATTTTTTATGGAACTAGAACAAACAATTTTAAAATTTGAATGGAACAGACTAGAGAGTGCAGAAGTGAACCCATACTTATATGGCAATTTATCTATGACAAAGGAGAGAAGAATAGACAATGGGAAAAAGACAGCCTCTTCAATAAATGGTGTTGAAAAGTGGACAGCTTCTTGCAAAAGAATCAAACCAGACTAATCTCTCACACCGTGTACAAAAATAAATTAAAAAAATGTATTAGAGAATTAAATGTAAGACCTGAAACCATAAAACTTCTACAAGAAAACATATGTAGCATGCTCATTGACACTGGTCATAGCAAATTTTTTGGGGGTATGTTTCCTCAGGTAAGGGAAACAAAAGCAAAAATAAACAGATGGGATTACATCAAACAAAAAGCTTTTGCACAACAAAAGAAACTATCCACAAAATGAAAAAGTTGCTTACTAAATGGGAGAATATATTTGCAAATGATATCTGATGAGAGTAATATCCAAAAAAATACAAAAAACTTTTACAATTCAACATAAAACCCCCCCACAAAACCCCAAAGAATCTGATTAAAAAATGGCAGAGCATCTGAGTAAGCATTTTCCAAAGTAGACATACAGATGGCCAATAGGCATATGAAAAGATGCTCAACATCACTAATCATCAGGAAAATATAAATCAAAACCACAATGAGATATTACCTCACACCTTTTAGAACAGCTATCATTAAAAAGACAAGAAATAACAAATGCTGGCATGGGAATGGATGAGGAAAAAAGGGAACCCTTGTGTACTATTGGTGGAAACGTAAAATGGTACAGCTATCATGAAAAACAGTGTGGAGGATTCTCAACAAAATAAAAACAGAACTATCATGTGATCCAGCAATTCCACTCCTTGGTATTTTCTGAAAAAAAATAAAAACACTGACTAGAAAAGTTAAATGCCCCCATGTTCACTGCAGCATTATTTATAATAGCCAAGATATGGAAGCAACTATAGTATCCATCAATAGATAAATGAATAAAGAAGATTGGTATATATACACAATGGGAAATCTTGCCATTTGCGACAATGAGGGTGGACCTAGAAGGTATTACGCTATGTGAAGTATGTTAGATAGAGAAAGACAAATACTGTACAATTTCACTTACATGTGGAATCTTAAGAAAACAAAACAAATGAACAAACATAAAACAGAAACAGAGTCATAGATACAGAGAACAAACAGGTGGTTGCCATAGGGCAGGGGGTTTAGGTGAGGAGAGAAATAGGTGAGTGAGATTAAGAGGTACAAATTTCCAGTTGCAAACTAAATGAGTCATAGATATGAAATGCACAGTGTGGGAAATACAGTCAATCATTAGGTAATAGTTATTGTACGGTAATAGATTGTAGCTAGAATTATCATGGTGATTATTTTGAAATGTATAGAAATATCAAATCACTATGTTGTGTAACAGGAACTAATATAGTTTTGTAGGTTTATTATACCTCAAAAACAATAAACAAAGAAATTCATAAAAAAGAGATTATATGTATGGTTACCAGAAGTAGGAATGGGGGAAGGAGAATAGGATGGAGGCATTCAAAAGGTACAAACCTCAAGTTATAAGATAAGTATGTGGTAGGAATGTAATGTACAACATGATAGATATAATTAACACTGCTCTTTGTTATATATGAAAGTTGAGAGAGTAAATTTTAAGAGTTCTCATCACAAGGAAAAATTTTTTTCTTTCTTTAATTTTGTATCTATATACGATGATAGATGGTCACTAAGTTTGTGGTCATCATTCATTATGCTGTACACCTTAAACGTATGTATGTTTGTCTATCAGTTGTGTCTCAATAAGAGTGGATGAAAAAATAATTAATGCCATAGAAAAACAAAGTAGGGCAGGGTAAGGGGCACTGGGAATTCTAGATTTGCAGGGAGGAGGTATGATTTTAGAGTGGTCAGATTATGCTTAATTGAGACAACGACATTGGCGCAAAGATTTAAGCAGGTTGAGGAGTTAAACATGTGCCTATCTAAGAGAGAAACCATTCAGATGGAAGGAAAAGCCAGTGTAAACAGTAGCTTGATTGTAAGATTTATAATTAATGGCTTATATATTATCTGAGTTTCCTGAAGACTAAGTCTATGTCTCATTTGCATTTATATTTCCTGTGCCTAACCTGGCACATAGCCATAGAGTAAATTCCTTAATTTTGTCTTTAACTTTTTAATATAAAGATCCAACTCTCCCACTATTATGCCTAGAATTTTATTTATAATATAACAAGGAGGGTTACAATGTAACTTTGTTGTTGTACAGGCGTATTTCATCATCAGAAACAAATAATCTTACTGTTTGTCAATCATGGATGCACTAAGAGCCCTGAGGAGGGGGCAAACCATTTTTGTTCCCTTTAGTTTTCCTGTCATTTCATAGAATATGATTCAGATAGGTGCTCAGAAGCCTTTGATTTGTTTTCCTCCTTCCCTCCTTTTCTTCTTTACTCTTCATGGATGTCTACTTCATGTTGCTGCCACGTTTGTGCTCAACAATGGTGAGAATCCTCTCCGTGTGTGTCCATTCATCCTGTGTTTCAGAGTGAACATCTCCAAGGCAAAGGCAAATATATTTGTTTTGCTTAGCCTGATGGCCTTTTGTAGCTTAACTTCGATTTGTTAGTCTCTGAGACACCCTACGTTTTACTAAGAAGTGAGGAGGGGTCACAAAGAAGAAGATAGAGTACTCTATCCTGTCAATTTTGATCATGATAATGGTTGGGTGTATTTTATATGAGCAGAAACAACGTACCAAGCACTGTGTGAAGAACATGACACACATTATCTCTGTTAATCCTCAGCTACCCTGCAAGGAAAACATTGTTATGGTCCCTGCAAATACTGATGAGGAAATGGAGATCCAGAGAGAATGAGTGGCTTATTCAGGGTAATAGGGCCAGTAGATGGCAGATCTGGGACTTGAACCCTGTCTCCACAATATCAAAATCTGGATAGGACATTCTCCAGATTTATTTATCAATTTGGATTCATAGTTGAAACTATAGAACCCACTCTAGCTAGTTTAAACACCAGGGGAATTTATTAAAGAATATTAGGTAGCTCGCAGAATCTCTGGGAATGCCAGAGAGGTCCTAGATTTAGCCCTTTTCTTACAGCCAGTCACTTGCATCTAGCACATAAGTCTTTCCTCACAAATATTCACCTTACTAATTTATAGTGACCAACCCTTACCTTAACAGAAGAGCATGAGTATAGGTGACAGAAGATCATGGAGAGAATTTCCTTAATAAGGTTCTTTTGCACCCATGGGAGCAGGTCTGTGACTACACTGATTTCAGAAAATTTCCTCACAGGATGCTGGCTCCAACTACTAGAGAATAGACTTTGAAAAGAAAAGGTCTGTGCTGATAAGTGATGTCACAGTTGGGCAAAGGAGTATGTGCTAATGAACCATGCAAAGCCCTAGTCACTAAAGTTGGAGTTTTACAGATGTGTTTTTATGGATCCTTATTTACCATGAACATTTAGATGGTAATTGGAGCACAAACTGTCTGTTAAAATAGTTTATTTCAACTTTCCCCTCACCCTCATAATCTTTTGGTAATCCCTCTTTTTGGCCCTCTCCAGCTGTCTGCCTCTTATTCAGAGAGAGGCCAGCTTCCCTTTTGCTGTTTGTGAGTGAAGGCTGAGTCTTAATGTGTGGCCACTTACGTAGCTTTCTAGTCAAAAAGAGGTCAGATCACTTTATATATATGGTCACTGGCTTCTCCAATGTGAAGAGCTACTCTGTCCATTCCCAGAGCAGATGTTCCCACTGATGACAATGACATAAATAATAGTAATTTCCAGTTACTGATTATTCAGTATGTGCCAGCAACTGTGCTAAATGCTCTATCTGACTTGGCTCATTTAATCCTCACAAAAAGTGCACAAGATAGATACTGTTATTATAATCAGTTTACAATTGAAGGAACTGAGGATCAGAGAGGAAAAAAAACTTGCCCAAGGTCACCCAGTTTGAGCACCTAGTAAAGCCAGGATTTAGACCCAAGCATGTAGGAATACAGAGCTTGTACACTTAACTGTCATGCCAGACTACTTCCCTTGATTAGAATTCTTGTGTGTTGACTGTGAGGCAATGTCATCCAAATATTCTCCTGGCAGCTGGATGAAGCTTCTTATAGCAGGAAAGGCAAATTCTCCTGAGAAATGGATGAATGTGTACTCCAGAGAAGACTGTGTTGTCTGCCTGCATTGCTTGTGCCCCTGGGGCTCAAAGAGGAGGCTATGATTATTTAAGTTGAGAATCCGCTTGGTTTAAAACAAAATTCTTATGGGTAGAGTTTTCACTATTTTTAGTTCAATCTGGTTTTTATGGGAAGTTTAATCTAATTTAATTAAATTATATGAAATGTTAGTAAAAGATGTTCTGGAAGTTAGAATGGAACATATGACCCAAGGGATGTGGGTTAGTGATTAGGAATAAAGCGTCTGTCTGTGAAGGCTGTTCAACAGTGGGCTGTTGTACCATCTCTGGAAAATCCTGAGGACTAGCTACATTTTTGTTTCCCGGAGGTGGTTTGAGTGTGAGATTGTCCGTGGAGGGCCTCATGTTGTCTTGTGATTCCTATTCTTTGTTTGTTCTTATAGTGTCTTTATTTGGTTTTTATCTCAAAGATATCGTTACCTCATAAAATAAGTTGGGTTGTTTTCTCTTTCTAAGCTCTGAAACTATTTCATAGGGTTTGGCTGTTTCTGTAAAACATTTGGGTCTGGTGTCTTTTATGGGGGTAGATATCTCAGTAGTAGTTCAATTTCTGTAAAGGTAATTGATTTGGGGGGGTTTATAATTCTTCTTGAGTAAATTTTGGTAATTTAACTTTTTTTGAAAATTGTCCGTTTCCATTCAAGTTTTTGCATATATTGGCATGGCTCACATTTCCTAATTTAAAAAAATTGAAGTATAATTGACCTACAATACTATGTTAGTTCCTGGTGTAATTCTTATTCATAATAAAATTCCTTAAATAATTGTGTCAGTTCAGGTCCTCTGAGAAGCAGATACTAAGACAGGAGTTAGATATGTATGAGGTTTATTTGGAGAAACATCTATGAAGAGTAAAGGGAAAGGAGCAGGAGTAGGCAGGGAGAGCCTTCAGGCAGTGATGCAGGTCTGACACTTGTGAAAGGAGCAAGGGAAGGAAAGAAAATTGGTCAGGAAGAGCTTCAGACCACTATGCAGTTCTGAGAAAGTCTTGAGCAGGCTGATGAGAGTCTTTAGACAAATGTTCCCTGTTAGAGATATCTGCGCTGGGGAGATGGCCTAGCTCTACTGCATCTTCTGTGCTTAGTCATTGCCTGGGAGCAGAAGGTGGGGGATGGGATTGGGAGCATGGCCTTAGAGTGAATGTCGTCGTGGATCTAAAGGTGTGGCAGCTGGAGGCTGTCAGATAGCTAGGCTTCTAGTAGTTTGTTCTCTTGAAGGGAGAGCTGAGTGGGGCATCTTCATGTCTGCCACAGTTGCATATTGGGTTGCCAAACTGGGGTATGTCCCCAAAATTTACTGCTGGTGTCAAGTGAACCAAGAAGCCGACTTTCCAGGACTTCCTAGGTGGCGCAGTGGTAAAGAATCCGCCTGCCAATGCAGGGGACACAGGTTCCAGCCCTGCCCTGGGAAGATTCCACATGCCGCGGAGCAACTAAGCCCATGCGCCACAACTATTGAGCCCATGTGCCGCAACTATTGAAGCCCGTGAGCCACAACTACTGAGCCCATGTGCCGCAACTATTGAAGCCCGTGAGCCACAACTACTGAGCCCATGTGCCGCAACTATTGAAGCCCGTGAGCCACAACTACTGAGCCCATGTGCCGCAACTATTGAAGCCCACATACCTAGGGCTTGTGCTCTACAACAAGAGAAGCCATTACAATGAGGAGCCTGCACACCACAATGAAGAGTAGCCCCCGCTCACAGCAACTAGAGAAAGCCTGTGTGCAGCAACGAAGACCCAATGCAGCCAATAAATTAAATTAATTAATTAATTAATTAATTAATTTTTAAAAAAAAGAAGCATACTTTCCATTTCATTCATACTTTCCCCTAAATGTAAATCCTCTGGTACCAAAGTATGTTGTTTATAAAAATCTCTTCATCTCTTCCTTTCTAGATATCATATCCAACTATCTGGCTTTTTTAGTTTCTGGAATCTATTAAAGTTGTGCCATTTTGGTATCTAATAGTTTTTCTAAAGGCTTCAAATTTCTGTTCTGGTAGGAGTAGAAAGAACACTTGTATATGCTTTTCACTTTCACTTTTCCATAAATATTGATTAATCTAGAATAATTTTGTCTCTTGAATATATTTAAAAACTGTTTTTTCTCTCCATTCCCTTGCTATTAGATTAGCTCAGTTCCCTCCTTACTTCTTTGGATCATTTTAATAGCTTTTTATCTGCTGTCTCTGCTCCTGTCTTGTTGCTGTTTGGTTCATCTTCTCTACAGGTACAAAAGACAAATCTGAGCCTTGTAGAAAACTTTAATGGCTTACTAGCATTAAGAGGAAAAAATTCCAAGCCCCATAGCATGACAAGTAAGGCAATTCATTACTTAACCCTCCTCACCTTGCTAACCATATCGCTTTCTTTTCTCTCCTAAGTGCTTTCTATTCTAGTGCTTCTGAAACATTTGTAGTTCTGCACACTGCATGCCTATGTAATACCCTTTTCTTTGTCTAGACTGTACTCTTTTGTGTCCACTTGACACACCGATACTAAAAATCTGGTCAGGTGTTATATTCTCTTTGAAGCTTTTCCTGATTTCTTTTCAGAATTGATCACTTCATCTTTTGTATTCCTATTGCATCTCCTACCAGTCTCCATGTTTTGTATTATAATTATTTGTACACTTTCCTCAAGGGCCCAGGTTGTGTCTTATTTTTCTTTATAACCCTTGTACCTAGCACAGTGCTTGGCCCATGAGAGGTACTCATTAAATGTTGGTGAACTGAGCCAAAATTGAGTTACATTCTTTGTATTGCTCACAGTGTCTACCACAGAGTCTCCTTGAACAAATATTGGTATTATGGGATGTAAATGAATAAGGTGAAAATGTACTTAAGGAACCATAAGAAACCTCAATTTCAGTATTCATTAACTGGACTAATTGTTGATGGTGTTTAAATCTTATCATTTTCATTACTTAAGAGCAGTTGCCTTATTTGCCTTGCTAAGGGATCAACACCATTCATATATGTATCATGTGTGTATATATAAATGTGATAATGCAATAGGCAAGAATTGAGGGCCTTAGTTCTATCTGGGAAGCATGGCCCTGACATGATGTCATTTTAATTATCATATAATTTGTACCTTAATATTAGGTTGTATCTGCGAAAAATGTCACTGGTGATGTGTGACTGCTCTTCATTACAGTTTCTGTGGGCATTGCCATCAGAAAGACTAACAAAAAAAGAAATGAGTCTTCCTTGCTAGGTACCTACTAGAATCTGTCCTTTACAAGTGTTATAGTATATGTATTTGCTTCTTCCTTCCTTCATTTCATTCATTCATTTCTTCATTCATATTTCAGCCTATAGTTGCAAGTAAAAACAATCTACCAGAAAAAATAATAGTAATAAGAAGAATAGATGCCAATTATTGAGTGCTCATTCAGGTACCAAACTAGGTGATGTAATCCTCAGAACAGCTTTATGAGGTAGAAAATATTATTTTCATTTTAAAGATAAAGAATTGGATGCTCAGAGAAGTTAAGTGGTGGAGCTAGGATTTGGAGGCAGAGGTTAGTGCTGTGAAATAGCCCTATTCCACGATTGATTTCAGAATCATTTCCGCCTCCTCATCTGAAGACTGTTTATATTATTTATATTGCTGAGGTTTTTTTCCCACTCAATCCAAGAATCTGATGATACCAACTTCTAAATTAGGTACTGGCATACAAAATTAAATTCTGAATCATAATTATATTTATTGGACAGCTTATGTGTATAGTTAGAACGTTTGTAATTTAGCTCTTATTTTACCAACAAGAATTATTTCTACTAAAAGTGCTAGTGATTCTTCCTCAACTTCTCCCAGTTTTCAAACAGCTAGTGGTAAATTGGGGTGGTGGGGATGGTGTCTGCATTTAAACTGACAATGCTGAAATAGTCTTGTGTGGGTCTGTATGTGTATAACATTTATAAATGGCTTCCTCCTTCCCTATGTCCCCCTCCAAAAAAGCAAGAACTGAAAAATCTGGCACAATCTGGAATAGTTGCTAAATCCCCATGTGAGGCATTTGTTTTGCTTTTAATAAAGGTAGACCACAATATAGCCCAAGGAGAACTCCAGTCAGACCTATAGCAGCCTCATTTCCTCCCAGTAGGAGGCATGTTAAAGAATGTTTCTGAGGATAGATGCTCCAGAGATATAGCAATGCTAATGTGGAAAGTGCTGACTGAGGAGGGGAACAGGGGCGGAGTTCTGTGCAGAGGCGGAGGCCAGGCCTATGTGTTAAGGCTAATCAGAATAGATGATCTGATGATCTCCCAGAATATAAACACTCCCCAAACTTAATGGTTTTATTTATGTTGAAAGAAATCAAGAAACAAACTTTGTTATGTTCTTTGGAATAAATCTGTGCAGATGGTAAGCAGAACCAGAAACTGTTTGAAGTTTTGTGACAAGCCAGGGGCATACATGAATATGATAACCTTTCCTTTTTGAATGCACTTGATTTTATCAGTTTGTTTACCTATCTGTCACAATAGAGCATAAAACCTAAATGCTTGTATAGACTGATATCTGAGAAATGTGTTCCTGGTAGCTGAGAAGCAACAAGAGGGTCATATATCAGTTTTCTGCTCTTTGTTAAATGCAGTAATAAACTAGTTTTTCAAAAATCACCTAACTGGTTGTCAAATAGAGAGTGACAGTGGAAAGATTTATAGCAAGGGTAGACACTGTCTGGGAAACAAATTGCTCTCTTGCACCAGATTTTCACGCCCTGTGCAGATAAAGCAAAAGCAATTTGTCACATTCTCAAAAATTCACTCCCATTAAGTTGTTAAACAAAGCAAGTAATTGCAGTACAGAGTTTTCTATTCTTTACTCTTCAATCGAAGGACATCATCTAGGCCTCTGACAAACCTAGATGGTTACTGTAGCCGGAGCAGAACTAGTTAAATCTTATTCTGCCTTCCAAAAGGGAGCTAAAAGTAATTGCAAAATATTTCATCCCCCTTGGCTCTGCGTGTAGATTTAAAATTAAATTGGTTCTGGTTAGCAAGCTAGAACAGGGCAACTAAATTGAATTTTCTGAGGAATGTTGTGAATCCTATGTGAAACACACACACACAGGCACACACACACACACACAGAGTTTGTATGTTTCCTGCTGTCCTTTCTTTTATATTCTGTTCTCTCCTGTCCATTATAATCTTTCTATACTCTACTCCCTGTTGGGAAGGCCAGCCTCAATTAGATCACATTTGGAGTTTTATTTGCATTTTTACCCATTCATATTTTTCCAAAAGTTTGTCACTCCTTCTTCACACCCTTTCCCAACACTTTTCCTCTCCTTAAGTGCAAATTTCTCCTTTTCTTTCTCTTTTCACTCACACATTTTTCCTGGAATGAGATTTTTGTTAGCATTTCATTGAGTTTGCGCAGAGAAAAAGCAAACACAGAAAGACCAGCAACTGGAGCATGCTAAATGTTAGGCTGTTGGTTGTGTTTTTTAAAGCATAATCCCAGACTTTTGGTGATGTTAACTTCCAGAGTTGATGATGACATTATAAAGAAGATTCTAGAATTACCCCTTAGAACTAAGTTTTTCCCTCCCTCTCATTTTTCTTTTTTCCTTTTAACATTTTTTTTTGTTTTTACTGTGAAACTAATTCTTGCTCATTGTAGAAAAAATTGAAAATTCAGAAAAGTATAAAATTGTATCAAAGTTTATTGAGGTATATAGAAGTATATAGAAGAAAAATAATAATCTTAGTTTTGTCATATTTCCTTCCAATGTTTTTGTTTTTTTATTTGTTTTTTAGTGTATAATACTTTCTATGCTGTTGAGATTATACTGTGTATACACTTTTGGATATTGCTTTAACTTTGGAAAGTTTTATAATAGTTTTTTCTTAAATTGATCTTTGATGAAAGGGCCTGGCCTTGGGGTGAAGTCTACCACATACCTCCCTTCCATTATTTTCTGAATGTTTAGTTAACAGGACATCTGGAATGTGATAGAATTGACTTCAGTTTCACAACAGATGTGTGTCCATTTTCTAAGCTCTTCCTTTGCCCGTGAGTGTAGAGGGGGCGGGTACCTTGGTGCTGCCACAGTTCAGATTTCTCAGCTTCTACTAAGGTGCTTTTTCATAGGACCTGGGCAACTTTTCTTGTTAAGCACACATTCTGTATGTAAAAAGATATTAGATCAGACATACATCTGATGTTACAGCAAGTTACTATGTGTGGCTGCCCTGGATTAAGAAATGTTTGCCGTTTGGCCTTTAGGCAACATATTGGAGCAATCTTAATTTTTATTTTATGGTTCCTTCCAGGAAGATAAATACCCCAACTGGTACTAAATTGTGTGGGTTTGAGAAAATCATAGTGTTTTTTGTTTTGTTTGTTTTGCCTCTTATTTTTGTTGAAGAAATAGCACTAGGTCTCACAATGTTGAAGTCCTCCATTTTCACCTGCTAAAATTTCATTTCCTTCACTGATCTTATGAGAAAGAGGAAAAAAAATATTAGCTGTTTACTTTATTCCCCTCAATTATTTGTGGATTTGAGGCTACACCAGTCATTCACTATGGTACTTTGCTGGCTTTTATTAAGAAATCATCCCCTTCTTTTTAAGTTCTTAAATACTTCCCTTTCAAGAAATCTGTTTAAAAAACTTTTAAGATCCATCTCAGATTTCCCCAGTGAGAGCTTTAATTTCATTTTATTCGCTCTGATTCAGGTATTTCCAAGCCATGGAGGGCAGTCAGTTGCCCACATCCCTGGGCTTCATAAGTGGCATTTGGGTTGTTCATTTGCAAAAGTTTTAGACCAATTTTTCTTACAAGTCGTGTCTTTAGGGAGATATTTTATGATATTTCAAAAGGAAACCAAAATCCAGAAATAGTTCAGTCTTCTCTGAGACCAGTTCTTTGTCCAAGAATTGTTGGGCCCTGCTTTGCCTCTACTGTGCACTAACTAAAGAGCCTTAATTGCTTATGTGTCTCTTACCCCTTAAGAGCAGGAGCCAAATCTTAATCTTTGTACTGTCTCCTGTAGCTCCTAGCAAACAGTTTGGCAGTAGGTGCCAATTAATGTGCTTCCCCTAGAAAACTGGGCACTACATTATGTCTTGGTCAAAGAAATATAGTCCAAGACTAGAACAATATCTGGTGAGGCCCTCTTTCCTCTCCAAGCCACTTCCATACCCAATAGACTTGTTTCTCATTGTTGTCTGATACTTTCCCCTCGTTCCCTGTCTTCTTTCTTGGCTAAGCTCTTCTTGCTTTTCTTCTGGTTTAATTCTATATTTCATTTCTGATTCTTCATATTCTACATCACAAAGACTAGAAAAATATTTTCTTGTGGAGATAGAAATTTCTTCAGAATGACTGGTGGAGACTCAGACCCATAAAAAATTGAGATGAATAAACAGCTAATAAATATTCTCCTCTTTCCCATATAATCATTGAGGGAAACAAAATTTTAGTAGGTGAAAATGAGAGACCTGGTTCTATTTCTTCAACAAAAGTAAGAGGCAAAACAATACAAAAAACACTATAAATTTCTTAATCCCACATAATTTACTATCAATTGGGGGCATTTATCCTCCTGCAGGGCAGTCACATAAAGCTGAGCAGGCAAAAACTTAATACCTTTTAGTTAAGCAAGGTTTTAGAGGAAGACTCAATGCTCATGCCTTAAGACTTTTAGCAAAGTAACCAATGTATTTTGCATTGAATTTGGTCTACTGGAAACATCACTGGATGATCAGCTGACCTGGGTTCAAAGTCTCTGTTCTGGGTCATTCTGTGTCTTAAATGTGGTATGTCATATAGAAGCACTTTGCAGGCTACAAAGCAATACACTGACATTGGGGGATTACTGTTCTTCTGGGCCTATCCTCAGTAAATATTATCTATTACTAGGTATGAAGCGGCTTGAACTCCGCAAGTCAACTATCAGTCTTAGGCTTTCACTTTAATATCTTTAGTATGTTTTGCATCCCTCTGTTTGATACTGAATGTTCTAAACACTTTTTAAGTAACTTTTATTCACAAAATAGGGTGATCTCTATCATGTAAGCTTAACTACAGTGGTGAAAGAGATCTTCCATAAATACTGGGTGGTGGTTGAGGATACAGGGAGGGAAAGGAAATTACAGTTTGTTGAACACCTACCATATGTCAGGCATTGTTTTGTATTTTTATACCATATCTCATGTAATTCTCCCGACAACTCTGTAAAGCAGGTATTATTATCCAGATTGATTAGATAAGGAAAGTGAGATTCAGGTAATTAATTAAAGATCATAAATGCTAGTAAGTATCCATAGTAGGAGCAGAATTTAAACTGGATCTTTTCCCATCAAAGTATCTCTACTATTCCAGGATGCCTCCTATTTATACCAGGATGCCTGTTGCACTTGTGATATGTTCATGTGGAATAATGTGCAGTTTTTTAGGCCAGGCAGTATCAGAGCAATTCTAATGACTATTGTTAATCAAAAGAAACCCGAAATGAGAGTTGCTTAAGGTTGAGAGCTGCTTCTTTACTTCTCCATCATCTTTTTTTTTTCTTCAAAAATTTTCAATTGAGAACCAGAAAGAGCTGTTAACTCTAGTTGACAAACATTTAACCAATGTACTAGCATTAAAAACAGTGTACAACCTTCTACCTCCTTACTCTGTGTGTATTAGCCACATTGCCCTGAGTCATCAATTTTAAATATATATAAAAACACAAATATAACTATATCTCAAAATTTTCTATGTTAATTACTTACCTTGCTGTCCATTTAAAACTCAATCTAGATTGATACAGAAACTTGGGTAAGTTTGAGCACAATTACCATTTAAGTTTCTTTCTCTTCTCAGTTATATTTCTACCACCGTAGGTGGGTCTCTGTAACCTCACTAATGGACTGCTGTGGTCACCCTATGACAAATCTCCTTGCCTCTGGTCTTTTTTCCTTCTGCTTAATCTAGATTAGTCTGTGGACCAGATCTGGTCTGTGGCCTGTTTTTGCACAGTCCTGAGAGCTACAAATAGTTTTTACGTTTTTTTTTTTTTTTTAATATTTATTGGAGTATAGTTGATTTACAATGTTGTGTTAATTCCAGGTGTGTAGCAAAGTGAATCAGTTATACACTCTTATTTTTTTTAGTTTTGTTTTAATCTTTTTTTTTCCAGATCTTTATTGGAGTATAATTGCTTTACACTGTTGTGCTAATTTATGCTGTACAACAAAGTGAATCAGCTGCATTTATACATATATCCCCATATCCCCTCCCTATCCCACCACCCTAGGTCATCACCAATCATCGAATTGATCTCCCTATGTTATGTATTTGCTTCCCACTAGTCATCTGTTTTATATTTGGTAGTGTATATATGTCAGTGCTGTTTTCTCACTTTGTCCCAGCCTCTGTCATACAAAGTGAAGTAAGTCAGAAAGAGAAAAACAAATACCGTATGCTAACGCATATATATGGAATCTAGAAAAATGGTACTGATGAACTCAGTGGCAGGGGAAGAATAAAGACGCAGATGTAGAGAACAGACTTGAAGACACAGGGAGTCTTTATGTTTTTAAAGTGTTGGGAAAAAGAAGATGGGACAGATCCTGACAGCCAAAGATATCTACTGTCTGGCCATTTACAGAAAAAGTTTGCTGACCCTTGATCTGGATGATTTCTGGCAGATCAATCTATGGAAAAACCCCTCACAGAGACGATGAGATATATGACATAATGGGATGAACAACAGCCCTGGACTGGAGTCTTGGCTTCCAGTCCCAGGCTAATGTTCCTCTGTCTGTTTCCTCATGTAGAAAGGGATATGATCTTTCTACATATATGATCTTTAAGTTCTTGTTTTAACATTCTAACATTTGTGTTTTTTTAATTTTTAAAATTATGTTAGTAATTTGTGTGTATGAGAAATGTTTATTGTAATGTAGAATATATATATATATGTGTGTGGGTGTGTTTGTGTGTATCTTTAAAAG
Source organism: Hippopotamus amphibius kiboko (assembly GCF_030028045.1). NCBI lineage: Eukaryota > Metazoa > Chordata > Mammalia > Artiodactyla > Hippopotamidae > Hippopotamus > Hippopotamus amphibius. The sequence goes on from NC_080190.1 coordinate 30,824,130, forward strand.
TCTAGGTGAAACTTTTCAAGCGTTTTGCACACACATGTATACGTATACATACAAATACATATCTACAATTTTTTTTCCAACTCAGAGATACAGTGTGGATATCCTAACCTGTCAATGCATAAAATATTTCATTTCTAAAAATGGCAGTACAGTGGTCTGTTAATCCTCCAGGTGTGTGCCATGGCAAATGGAAATTTTGCACTCGTGCCTTGAAACAAAAAACTTTGCAAAAGCACTGATTTGGGCTATTCCCCAGCCTTAATAAAAAGTTGGTGTTAAGTTAATCCATATGGATGAGAGTTATTCTTTCTTTTCAAAGTCTTATCTTCCTCAGACATGCCATGCTTATTCTTGATCCTTGTTCATGTTATTCTGTCTTGCTTAAATAACCTACTGTATTACCTTACATCTATCCTGATTCCACCAGCTCTTCATCTTTATCTCTTTCTTTCTGGGAACTTTCACATCCCATTGCTTAATCCTAATTTACTCTGTTTACAGAATTCCTACTCTTTTGGTCTCATCTATCCTCCAGAAGCATAAGACTTGCCTTTTAAAGGGACTGCATATAAAGATGTTATTTCTGTTCCCAGTTTTTCCCAAATTACTTACTCAGAGCACCTTCCTATTAGTGAATAATACCGTTTAGTTTCTTAAAGGCATATAACATTCTGAAAAATTTTATTTTATTCAACAAAAAATTATAAAGTCCCACATTTTATGGGCATCAAGCAATCATTTGTTTTTCTGAATGCCTTTAGGCAGAAAAAGGCATCATCCTCTCTATTTGACACAAAGAGCAACAGAGGCTCCGAAAGATTCTATGATTTGTCAAAATTGATGTCAACTAGCCATTTTTCCCTCTGGATTAGAGAAAATTAGGCAGGTCCTTTCATCTTCTCAGATTCTAACACAGCACACAATACACAGGGGCAGTAGTTTAGAGCATGAGCTTTAGAGTCAGAAAGACCTGGGTTTGGATCCTTAGTTCATCATTTTCTAGCTGTGTAACTTGAGACAAGTTACTTTATCCTTATAGGCCTTGAGAATTTCTTTATCTATAAAATGTACAGAATAATAGTACTTCCATACCGTTGTTTTGAAGATTAAATACTTAAATATGCTATATGACATGCTCAGCATAGCTCTTAACATAGAGTGAATTCAAATGATTGTTATTATAAATGGTATTAAATGAATAATCTAACTTCATTACCAAGTTGTTCTAATATTCTAGCACTTTTAATTGTTGGCAAAATCTTATATCTAATCTATATCCTTTATACTAAAATTTTACTTTCTATTCTTATACTATTGGTTTTCTCCCTTTCACTTGTCTTGAAATACATAATTCCAATTCCTATCACTTTTACTCTAATGTTCCTTTGGCACCTCTGGCTCTCCAGGTTTTCCATGGCTTGATATTCAGGTGTCAAGTACTGAGTTGAAGACTGTAAATGAGAAATAATTTGATAAACTGCTTCGTGTACTGGACTACCTGGAGGCCTATGATATTCCTAATATCATAATTTATTCACAGTGAAACTGCATAGCAGTTGTTCAGTAACTCCTTGATGTGGTGATTGGGTTTCCCAGAAAGCAGATTCTGAGATAGAGATTAACATGGGCAGAGTTTTCTGAGAAGTGCTCTCAGTAGCAACACTTTGTGGGGAAGAAAAGGAGTCAGAATTGGGCAGAGGGAGAGGTTGGTCTGTGGTAACATTTGAAACAAAGGCTCAGTAAACGAGACCAAAGCTCTGGAGCTGGGATGGTCTTTCAGAATTGAGGTGAGGGACTCAGACATTCAGACCCTAACATCAACCAATCATTGAAAGCAGGCTATATGACCTTAGAAGAAGCAGCTCTTTTCAACCAAGGACAGTTCCGGGAGAGGGCCATCAGCTGAGGGTTGTCAGCTGGCAGCACTCTCAGCGGCCAGGGAAAGAAGCCCTTCAGTCCTGAAGGGGGATCGGGTAGGTGCAACATAGTGTCCATTACAGCTTGTTTTGTGCAGTTGTCTCTTACAACCTTGAAGGGCATTGTCTTCCATTGTCTCTATCGAATATCATTTTTTTTAGTTTCCAATTCTATCTTGGGCTGTGTCCTTCTTTTCTTGGCTCAGAAACTCTACAGTGCATCTGAACATAACAAAGAGCTAAAAATCGAGGGCGAGGAATTCTCAATCTACTCCTTTCCAGCCTTTGTTGAGTAGTACCATGTTGGCACTATTTATAGCAACTAATCGAAAAAATCTTTATAACCAGTTTTCTAATGCTGATCTAGGAGGGAGGGCCACCAAAATGCCATGGGTGATAGTAGCTACCGCCATACCTATAGGCTAGATGGATAGGAATCACTGGGGCCTGAACATTTACATAACATCTAGGTTATGTAAATAAAATATCCACCTTTTCCCAAGTTAGTTTAATTCCCCCCCCCTCATCTATCAGTTGCTGGGCTCCAATCAGAAGTGCCTGTTAGTAAGCATGATAATTATTATATAGGAATAAATGCAAACAGTTAGCCCTTATGTGTGATTGATGTTATTTGTGGTCTCTAATTATTTTTGTCTCTTACTATGTCCAGCTAAGTGAGATCTTGCAATAATGTGTTAAATGTTAAAGACTCTTTTGGAAATATCTTACATTTGTATGTCATTAAGATTGAAATATGTATATTATCTATATGAGTTATGTATATACGTGAGTTGGGACAGTGAAATATTAAATGTCGAATAGCACTATTAACTCTGTTATATTACTCTATTATTTGAGATTATAAATTGTTGTTTGCCTATCTTTAATATAGACAATCTGTAGAGCCAACTTACTTTTACCTTTGGTTTTTTTTTTTTTTTACTTTATATGGATCTATTGATTAACTTGTTCTTTAGCTTATAATTTATTTGGTATTTTTTTAAAGATAGGGGAGGGCTAGAAAATATGCAGAGACTCCACAGTTTTTACCAGAAGCCACCACTGTATAGATAAGCAGAGATTCAATCAACCAGAAAATAGACTGTTCTTATGCCTGTGCATGTAGCTAAAATTAGTTCTTTGTTTGTGGGAGATTTGAAGTACAGTAGAATTTTGTGCTTAAATTATTCTGGGAGAGGACATTGTCCTCACTGAGATAAGTTCACTTTGACCTGTTAAAAGAAAATGCATGTGATTGATAAGAGTATGGCAAGCTCATAGCTCTCACTAAAATCTCTCCTCACTTTCAAAGTCCTGCCTTCAATACCATGTTTTCTGCCATACCTACATTCAGTTCAAACTTGCTATCCAGTTGGCCTTTGTCTCTTCCAACCATGATCTAACCCTTTATCCATGATATTCTCCATCTCCTTAGTCAGTCTTGAAATCATTACGTTTCAAGATGTTTCCTTTTCTTCCAGAAACTATTAAAATTCCATCTGTTACTTTAAGTTACAAGAAAAATATTGTATCTATTATTTTTTCTCAGATCTTAGAGCACATTACAAACTTTATCCTTACTAATTTACAAAGAAAGTAGATGAAGCAACAATTATTTCTAAATAGTGTTATTCATGGTGTACTAGAATATATAGTTTACAAAATATTTTCATATTATGTTTGCAAGTAATTATCACAACAACCCAGTGAGTTGGGTGGCATTTTCTGCATTCTACTGGGACTCAGGAGTAATTAGGTGACTTGTTTAAGACCACAAAGCTATTAAACCTACTTCATTTAACCCAAGTTTTCTGGCTTTAAATCTAACGGCAAAGTCTGTTCTCCCTTAGCACTTTTACCTGCTTCAAGTATGGTACATGTTGATTTATATCCTAATTATATGTTTACATATCTGCCTCCCTTAATAGACTGCAAACATTCTGAGGGCAAGCACCAGGAGGTTTTATTTGACCTTAATCCTTAGGTGCTTAATAGAGTGTCTGACATGACGTATAAATTTGTCAAATGAATGAATGGAATCGGGAAAGCCTCACAAATTATTGTAGTTCAAGAATAAAGGTGAAATAAAACCCCCAAAGAAATCTGAGGAGTAGTTTACCAGGAATATATAAGAAAACTTAAGTGCCTCTAAAACAAAAAGACAAGAGAAAGAGCTGGTGAGACCACTTCTTGACCATAGAGCTAATGAGGCATAGGGTGGAGAAGAGCTGAGAGAGAGACTGGATAATTTTTGACATGGTTTTTAATTTTTTTAACAGCTTTGTTGAGGTATAATTTATATACCACACAATTCACTTATTGAAACTGTACAATTCAGTGACTTGTAGAAAAATTGCAAAGGTATGCAGCTATCCCCACCATTAATTTTATTTTATTATTATTTTTAAATGTATTTATTTATTTATTGGCTGTATTGGGTCTTTGCTGCTGCCCATGGGCTTTCCCTAGTTGTGGCGAGCGGGGCCTACTCTTGGTTGTGATGCGTGGACTTCTCAGTGTGGTGGCTTCTCTTGTTTTGGAGCACGGGCTCTAGGTTCACAGGCTTCAGTGGTTGTGGCATGCAGGCTCAGCAGTTGTGGCGCACAGGCTTCATTGCTCTGTGGCAGGTGGGAACTTCCCAGCCCAGGGATTGAACCCATGTGCCCTGCATTGGCAGGCAGATTCTTAAACCCTGAGCCACCATGGAAGTCCCCCCTACCATTAATTTTATTTTATTTTTATTTTTAATTTTAGAACATTTTTCCTATTCTCACCTCCCCAAACCCTGCAGTCCTTAGCCATCACCCCTCAAACACTCATCTCCTCTAGCCTTAGGGAATAACTAATTTACTTTCTGTTTCTACAGATTTACTTATTCTGGACATTTCATATGAATGGAGTTATACAATGAATGGTCTTCGGTGATTGTTTTTGTTCACTTAGCATAATGCATTCAAGTTTCATCCATGTTGTAGTATGTGTCAATACTTCATTCCTTTTTATGGCTGAATAATATTCTGTTAGATGTATATACCATATTTGTTAATCCATTCATTACTTGATGAACATTCAGGTTGTTTCCACCTTTTGGCTATTATAAATAATGCTATTATGAACATTGTGTTCAAGTTTTTATGTGAGCATATGTTTTTATTTCTCTTGGGTATATGTATGAGAGTGGAATTGTCAGATCACATGGTTACCCTGTGTTTAACCATTTGAGGAACTGTGAGACTGTTTTCTAAAGTGGCTACGCTATTTTACATGTCCACCAGCAGTGCATGAGAGTTCCAATTTCTTCATACCCTTTCTTCATTTTTTATTAGCCTTGTCTTTTTTTTTTTTTTCAATATAAGGGACTAAGGAACTGTGCTGAAAGATTAGGGAAGAGAACCTTACCATGTGATAGGGATATATAGGATTACCAATGTTATTTGAATATGTAAGAAGAAATCAAGATCATAGAGTATTTTTCTGATATTTAAAAGGTTACTTAACTGCTGTTTTTTTTCAACATTTTATTATGAAAATTTCAAACAAAGAGCCAGGTTGACAGAATTTTACAGTGAACCATCATATACTTGACACATAGATTCTACCATTAACATTTTTATACACTTGTTTATCATCTTTCTATCCATGTATCCATCCATTTATCCATCTTATTTTGGGTGCATTTTAACATAAATTGTAGAAATCAGTATACTTCATCCTTAAATGTTTTAGCATGCATATCATTAACTAAAGTTTATTATTCATATATGGAGTTTAATGTCACACAAAATTTGCATCTAATGAAATGCACAAATAATAAGGACATATTGACTGAATTTTAATAAATGCATACACATGTGTAACGCAGGTTATAGGGTTTTAAGTTAGAAAAGACCTTGGAGATCATTAGACGTCCCCCTCCCAATTTTCATTTAGGAAAACTGATGTCCAGAGAAGGGAAATAACTTGGCCAAAATCCATAGAAGAGTAGAGCATCATCTTAGCATGCTTTGACACGCATTGTCATCCAGAACTTAGATACTGAGGTTACTGTGATCCATAGGCAGCCCCCTAACATGACAGTAATCTTAGACTTTAATCTCATGCTTATCGTTCATAGGCTTAAATGAAGTAGGGCTTTATATGTCAAGTAATAAAGTTTATTTTCAGAGCGCTTCATGAAAAGAAAATAGGTTAAGACTCTGGAAAGTCTAACCAAGATCACAAATTAAATTCTCACTTTTTTCTCTAATCAAACACACCTTTATTTATATACTTCCTAGTCTGCAAAATCATATTCAAGTACTACTTCTGCTAAAGCTTTATTCCAAATCTCTTTTCTAATCCTTTTACACTTATTGTTTGTATCGAATAATGAATACCTCTTAAGTCAGCACTGAATTGAGATCCTAAGGCATATTTAATGCTGAAAGAAAAAAGTGGATGACTGTGTGGGTTGTGATTACATTAACAGATTATAGCATTTTCAAGCAACCACTAGGTCATGTACTCTGGAATTAAAGTCTGAACAATTGAGGTACCTGTGTTGATGTGCCTGCTTAAGAGAGATAAGGAGAGCTGGTAATAATAACTGAGGATGTGCTATATACCAGGCATTATGTGAAGAGCTTTATATGCATCATCTTCTTAATTCTTATAACCCTCATAGAGCTATTATTATGAATATTTTACAGCTGAAGAAACTGAGTCCTAGGAAGCTTAAGTAACTTGCTCAAGTTCACTAATAAATGAGATGACCAGAATTAAATTCCAGACCTGTCAGATCCCAGAGCCCATGTTAAAACAGCTCTGCTATATTCCAAGACAGGTATCTTTGAATATTCTAGGGCTGTCAATAAGATTATATTAGGGCAGCTGCTGAGGGTAGAACTTGGACCAAATATGGGCATTAGGGGAAAGTATATTTAGACTCAGCATGGGAAGCGTTTCTGACAGAGCTGTCAAGAAGTGGACAAGGTAGCTTCAGACATGAGAAATATTCAGGCAGAGGTAGGTGACTGTTGTAGAGAAGATATTTGTATACAGTTGGAGACTGGATTTGTTCAGAGATTTCTTCCCCAATACTGGAATCACTTGAAGGAATTTTTTTTTTCAAACCAACTTTATTGAGGTAAAATTAGCATGCAGTAAATGTACCTGTTTTAATTGTACATTTTGGACAAATTTATACAATCATGTAACCACCACCATAATCAAGATATAAAACATTTCAAGTCTTCGAAGTGCTCTTGTGCTCCTCCCCAGTGAATGCCCCCTCCATTCCCAGCCTGAAGCAAACACTAATATGCTTCTCTTACCATAGGTTAGATTGGTCTTTCCTAGAGTTTCATGTGAATAGAATCATAGTGTATGTTGGGTTTGGCTTTTCTCACTCAGCATAATATATCTGAGATTCATTCATGTTACATGTATCAGTAGCTCATTCCTTTTTATTGCTAAGTAGTATTCTTTCATATGGGTATACCACAATTTCTTAATTCATTCACCCGTAGATTTAGTTCCAGTTTTTGGCTATTCTGAAAAAAACTGCTATGAATATTTATGTAAACATGTTTGTATGGGAATTTGTTTTCATTTCTCTTTAGTAAATAGCTAGAGTGGAACTCATGGGTTGTATGGTAAATGTAAGAAACTACCAAACTGTTTTTGAAGGTGGTTGTACCATCTTACATTCCCACCAGCCTCATGCTGAAAATGAGGGTGATAATGATACCTACTTCATAGTATTGCTTGCAGGAATTATATGAGCTAATGTACATAAAACATTTGGACCAGTTATGGCATTTGGTAAGTACTCAAGTTAGCTACCCTCCTCCTCCCTGCTCCAGAAGAGGAGGTGGCTCTCCAAAGGTTTAACACCAGAAAATAAAAGTGTTAATGGCTTTTTCAACACTGTACTTCTCACTCTGTAACAGAAGTTAGTCACAGTTCTTGGCTACAGAGATAATTAAAATCATTCAGGAGAAACAAGAGACTTGTCATAAGGCAATTTATTTTCAATGTCAGACAATTAACTGGTTGATTAATGGTTTTGGAAGTTGGGACTGAAACTGAACTCAGCAGAAAAGACATTGACCCAGTTGTGAATATCTTGCTTTTTCCAAATTGATCTGTAAAGGATAGTAGAGGGTTCTTCTGCCCAAGAAAGGCCCGAGAGTTCATAAATTGGGAGATCAGGAAAGAAAGGTTCATATTTGTTCATTTTCAATAGATTTCCTTTACTTACTCCCATGCTCTGCACATAATGAGCCCTTAATAAATATTTGTTAAATTAAGTAGAAAATTGACTAAGTGGTATCAGGATATATTGAAAAACTTTTATTCCAAATTTATTCCAAAGCTCATTTAGGATCCTTGGGATTGTGATGGGGCCTTGGTTTTCATATTAGATTCTGACCTTGGACAAGTGAGGATTTGCATAATGCAACAGGGATATAGCATGCCTAATCCCGAGGGCCCTGTTATTTTCTGACAGCAGTTATTTTACTTAAGTTTTTCTTTTTCCTTTTCACTTAATTTTGAAAAGAATATTTTTCAACACTTTGCTCATCTTTTTTTTTAAATATTCCCCATCCCTAGTTTTATGTCTGAAAGACTTGTGGCAAAACGCTAGAAGTATAAATAATTCACTCTTCCAGTTTAAGAATGTAGCAACTGTTAATTCCATTGCCTACATTCCGTGAATCAGTTAGAAATGAACGTTCCACATCTATAGGCTTTTAGCTGCACTGATTCTGTATGGTTTTAATTATTTATTCAGTTTATTTCAACCCTTCTATGCTTATGGGATCCCTTTGAAATTTTGATGACCTGCTGCTCAGTGGTTTTAATTAGCTATTGTTGCTAGTTTGGATATGGTTCTCTTTTTTGTTTGTTTCTTTCTAAGTTCAATGGATATTCAGTTGCTATTGGAGTAAATGGAGTAATCAGAAGAGTGTAAAATCTAGCTCTATCAGTAAAGTAGCCATGACAGAAGCGTACCTTCTAATCACCCTATGCACACAATGTAGAAATGTGTTAGCTGTTAGGATGTCCTGGGCTTGATGCCCCTTTTACAACCCCAAATGAGCCCAAACTATCATTTTTTAATGCTATCCTTTACCTGGAACTTTTTTTTTCTTTTGTTTTGTTTTATTTGTTTGTTTTAATCTACTGAATTAATTTTTAAAGTGCATTATATAACAATACTACACTAATATTGAAAAAAGTTTTTAAACAAAAAAAACAGGATAATGCAATTTATCCAAATATATTTATCAACTCATTTCATTTTTCTGTGTTCTTTTCTACTCCTTATATACATGTATGCACATTGAAATCATAACGTACAAGCATTTGGATCATGCTTTCTTCACTTAGTATTATGTCATACACATTTTCCCATGATATCATCTACCTCTTATAATAATAATTTGAGTGGCTTAATTCTCTATCAGGTTTTTAAACACTTTCCACTTGTTGAACATTTAGATACTTTGCAGTTTTTTTCCCCTTCTACAGTCAGAATTACCACAATTTATCTCATCCAGTACCTTGTTTCTTCTTTATAATTATTTCTCAAGGTTATTGGGCCAAAACATAGTAAAAAATAATGACTTACATGTCTTCAGCACTTTCCAGGTGATGGTTTGTGAGTGGAGCAGACCTGTATCTGAATGTAATCTTCACAATAATCCCCTTCAGATAACTATATTATTATCTTTAATTTACAGATATAACTATGTTAAACAACTTAACTAAATAGGCATTGAAATCCTGCCATTTTGAAAACAACAAAATTGCAACTTGCAACCACTATCTGAGTCTCATCTTCTGGATGTATTTTACCAAATTGCTCTTCTAAAGAGTTATATTAATTTGTAGTACTTGTCCTGTCCACCCAAACTGTGAACTTAGAAAAGTATATGCATTCCCCTCCCCTCTGTCCCAGTCTCTACTCAGTCTTGTTAATGTATTAAAAGCAAAAGATACCCCATAGTTAATCTATAATATTAGAGCTGGAAGAGAATTCGTGGAATAGCATCTTATTGATTGATAAATTGAAGTTCAGAGTGAAGAAACTTGTCCAGGAACAACTTGGGATCCTTGATTCCCTGGGCTAGTGCCCTTTGCAGTGTACTTTGCTGCCATCCAGCTGTTGGGGTCTTCCTCCTGTGTTCTATTTCTTGTTCTCACTTGGTCCATGGTCACAGATGCCAACTGTAAATGTTGTAGAGTGAGCCCAAGAATAAAAATGTAAGAACCAAAACCTCATTTCCAGTTCATTTTTATTGGAGAAGGGGCAAGAGAAAAAATCTAAAGCAAAAATCCATGTTGTTTTAGAAAAGAAAGTGATAGATATAACACTGATAAGGTTGCTAATTCTGAGGATGTAGCTCCAAATGACTAATTTTCACATATCTTTTAAGCAATTTCATATTGAAAGGTATATCACATTTAATTGGCTTCCCATAGTTCCTTGTTTTTGGCAGAGGAATGCCTTGTTTATAGTTAACAAGAGATTTACTAAGCCTTTATGGATTATAGAGAAACATATTTTGATATACAAATGAATTATGTGTGTTTCAGAGTGTTTATGCCACTCAGTTTGAGGAGGAGAAAAGGACAGGGTAATTGAGAACTAAATATGTACCAGGTTTGTGTTTAACATACCTTTACATACATAATCTTCAAACAGGGGATATTATCATTCCCATCTTACAAATGAGAAAACTGAAGCTCAGAAAAGTTACCTGACTTACTCAGGGTCACAAGAGATAAGAAGTGAGATGGTATCTCTCTGATTTCCCTTTGGTTTCTTCTCTCATTGACACTCACTGACATTTTTGCCTTAATTTACTAGTACAAAAATTGGGGTAGTTGATTATAATTATCATTTTTAATAAGTAGACAAAAATATTTATCCTTTCCTGACTTTAGAAAGGTGATTTCTGAATAATGACTCTAAGAGTTATGCTGAAGCATTTCCTTAAATATGTGAATGTAAGTGGTGAGACTCCATCAACAGATTTCAATGGAAAATAAATGTAGAGATAACGGAAAGAAAAATCTATTTACTAAATTTCCTTCAGGGCTAATTACCATATACTGCTGGACTTTCTTTAGAACTTACCCTGATATTTGTGTGTGTCTGTGTGTGTGTGCATGCACATGAGTGTTTAAAGGTGCAGCTGGTCTTTCTGTGTGTTAGAACTTTCATTTTAAAATTAGTTTCCTTGTATTTCCCTTGGTCATGTTGTTTTCACCAAGGCTTACATTTCCTGTTTTCTAAAGGATACATTTGCATCAAGTTTGGCAAAGGCTTGTTTTTCATCTCTTCCCCCATGCTGCTTCTCTTACTTTCTCCACTGTAGGTTCTCCCTTCACATCTTCAAGACTGCATCATTTCTGCCCCTTCTCCCTTTTTGCTTTTTCTGTTAGTTTCTGGTTGCTGAATTGTTTTTCTTCAAAGCCCATTCCCATGAATATTTCTTGGTTTAATCCTATTTTACTTTTAAACTCCCACCACACCTCAGATGCTCTTTCTTTCCTCACCACATGGCTTCACAATGCCTCTCTGTCTATCCTTCTTGCTCCCCATTTACTAGACTCACTGATCCTGTGTTGTCCCACATGGTTCACATTTTTTAAACCAGAAACATCTGCATGGGGAGGAGATGCTAATAATAAATAATTAAATTTAGCACTTTCCATGTCTTAGACCTCTTTACCAATGTTATTTAGTTCTTTTACACAACAACAGAGTGAGTGGGTAGTGTCATTTTTTTTTTCCCACTGCAGAAACAGAGGGGGCTAATAACTTGAAGAAAATGAGGTAAATTGAGATCCAACCCCGGAATTCATGCAGTATTAAAGCTACTATTATGAGTCCGAACTTTGACTTGGGGGGAAAAAATACTGTATGATTGTGTTCTGTAGAGCATGAATCAGAGGTGATAAAGATTTTGTGATACAGGAAAACTCATTGTTTAGTATCTTAATTATTTGAAATTTGTGACTTTTTAAACAATTAGCACTGAGGCATTCCTTTGTGCTATCTCTATAAATTTACAAAGGAACCAAAAGCATTAAGTCTGCTTTGCCTTATTTAGAAAGCAGAAGATTGAGAAGGATCTGACCATATTGTTTGTCTTTATATGAATATGACTAATTGCAAATGAGATCCATTGAAATTGGAAACTATTTTTAGACAATTATATTATTGTATCTTCCAAATTCATGATTCATCCTATCACTCACCTCCTTAAAAATAGCATTCTGGCTTCCCATTCCCTGATGAATTAAGGAAGCACTCCAGGAGCCGTATCTGGCTGGCTCTACATTAAGTACATCAATCTTTTCTCATGCTTTTCTGATCCTCTCAACCCTTCTCCCTTCCCTAATCTCCAATCTTGATAAGTTTACTCATCAGGCCATTCCAGTATTTAGCACTAAGCCTGGAAAATGTTAAGAAGGGATGTTCATTCAACTCTCTGTTCTATGTATGGATGAACCTCACTGTCCCTTCTAATGAATCCTTTATCCCTCTTCATAGGCTGTGTATTTGATTCATCAGCATGCATCTCTTCTGTCCCCGGTAGACCTTTAACTCCTTGTTAAGGCATTATACTTAGTAGATGCTCTATAAATTATGTGCAGTTGGGCATATGTGAAAATATTAGATCTTTATTAAATATATTCTACTAGATTAGATTGGCATGCCTTTTATTTAGTCCAAGCAATGTAGTTTTACCTTATATGTTTTGGATGTACCTATGTATATAATTCATTACACCCTTTTTACAGGTAAGAAAAATAAGTATCAAAGATTAAATAATTTGTCCAAGGTGATGGATTAAAATTGACCTAACTTCCAAGCCAACGAACCATCAAAGGAAATTTCACTTTGAGAGCTTTTACTCTGAGTAACAGAATATGTCTTTTCATCCTGCCCCATTTAATAAAATGATATCTGAATTTGCCAAAGTAGTCTTTAAAATCTGATTCTTTATAATTATTATAAAATATTTCCTGTATTCCTCATATTGTACAGTAATAACTCTAAATGGAGTATAACTTGAAAATTTTTTTATTTTTTAATTTTTATTTTATATTGTAGTATAGTTGATTTACAACATTGTGTTAGTTTCAGGTGTACAGCAAAGTGATTCAGTTATACATATACATGTATCTATTCATTTTCAGATTCTTTTCCCATTTAGGTTATTACAGAATATTGAGTAGAGGTCCCTGTGCTGTACAGTAGGTCCTTGTTTATCTATTTTATATATGTGTGTGTGTTAATCCCTAGCTCCTAGTTTATCCCCCCATACCTTTCCCCTTTGGTAACCATAAATTTGTTTTCTAAGTGTGTGGGTCTGTTTCTGTTTTGTAAATAAGTTCATGTGTATCATTTTCTAAGATTCCACATTTAAGTGATATCATATGATGTATGTCTTTGTCTGTCTGACTTCCTTAACTTAGTATGATAATCACTGGGTCCATCTATGTTGTTGCAAATGGCATTATTTCGTTCTTTTTCATGGCTGTGTAATATTTCATTGTATATATGTAGCACATCTTCTTTATCCATTCCTCTGTCAATGGACATTTAGGTTGCTTTCATGTCTTGGCATTGTAAATAGTGCTGCAGTGAAGATTGGGTTGCATGTATCTTTTCAAGGTATGATATTTTCTGGATATATGCCCAAGAATGGGATTGCTGGATCATATGGTAGCTCTATTTTTAGTTTCTTAAGGAATCTCCATACTATTCTCCATAGTGTCTCTACCAATTTACATTCCCACCAAAGTGTAGGAGGGTTCCCTTTTCTCCACACCCTCTCCAGCATTTATTGTTTATAGACTTTTTAATGATGACTGTTCTGAGTGGTATGAGGTGATACCTCATTGTAGTTTTAATTTGAATTTCTCTAATAATTAATGATGTTGAGTATCTTTTCACATGCTTTTTGACATCTGTAGGTCTTCTTTGGAGAAATGTCCATTTAGGTCTTCTGCCATTTTTTTTTTTAATAAGTGTCCCTGAACTTTTTTTAAAATTAATTAATTAATTAATTAATTAATTTATTTTATTGGCTATGTTGGGTCTTCGTTGCTGCACACAGGGTTTCTCTAGTTGCAGCGAGCGGGGGCTACTCTTTGTTGTGGTGCATGGGCTTCTTACTGTGGTGGCCCTTCTTATTGCAGAGCACAGGCTCTAGGAGCATGGGCTTCAGTAGTTGTGGCACATGGGCTCAACAGCCATGGCTCATGGGCTCTAGAGTGCAGGCTCAATAGCTGTGGCGCACGGGCTTAGTTGCTCCGCGGCATGTGGTATCTTCCTAGGGCAGGGCTCGAACCCGTGTGCCCTGCATTGGCAGGCGGATTCTTACCCACTGAGCTACCTAGGAAGTCCGCCATTTTTTGTGTGTGTGTTTGTTTTTTTGATATTGAGCTGCATGAGCTGTTTGCATATTTTGGAGATTAATCCCTTGTTGATCCCATTGTTTGCAAATATTTTCTCCCATTTTGTGGGTTGCTTTTTTTGTTTTGTTTCTTGCTTTGTTATGCAAAGCTTTTAAGTTTAATTATGTCCCATTTGTTTATTTTTGTTTTTATTTTCATTACTTCAGGAGGTGGATCCAAAGAGATATTGTTGTGATTTATGTCAAAGAGTGTTCTGCCTATGTTTTCCTCTAAGAGTTTTATAGTATCCAGTCTTACATTTAAGTATTTATTCCATTTTGAGTTTATTGTTCTGTATGGTTTTAGAGAATGTTTTAACTTCATTCTTTGACATGCAGCTGTCCAGTGTTCCCCAGTATGACTTATTGAAGAGACTATCTTTTCTCCATTGCTTATTCTTGCCGCTTTTGTTAAAGATTAATTGACAATAGGTGCATGGGTTTATTTCTAAGCATGGGCTTTCTATCATGTTCCATTGATCTATATTTCTATTTTTGTGCCAGTACCATACTGTTTTGATGACTGTAGCTTTGTGATATAGTCTGAAGTCAGGGAGCCTGATTCCTCCACCTCCAGTTTTCTTTCTCAAGATTGCTTTGGCTATTCAGGTTCTTTTGCGTCTCCACAATTTCAAAATATTTTTTGTTCTAGTTCTGTGAAAAAGACCATTGGTAATTTGATAGGGATTGCATTGAATCCGTAGATTGCCTTAGGTAGTATAGTCATTTTGACAATATTTATTCCTCCAATCCAAGAAGATGGTATATCTTTCCATCTGTTTGGGTCATCTTTAATTTCCTTAATCAGCATTTTGCAGTTTTTGGAGT
This sequence comes from Hippopotamus amphibius kiboko, assembly GCF_030028045.1. Lineage (NCBI taxonomy): Eukaryota > Metazoa > Chordata > Mammalia > Artiodactyla > Hippopotamidae > Hippopotamus > Hippopotamus amphibius. The sequence continues at coordinate 30,839,335 of NC_080190.1, forward strand.
ACAAATCTTTTACCTCTTTTGGCAGTTTTATTTCTAGGTATTTTATTCTGTTTGATGCAGTGGTAAATGGGATAGTTTCCTTAATTTCTCTTTCTGATCTTTCATTGTTAGTGTGTAGAAATGCAACAGATTACTGTATATTAATTTCGTATCTGGCAACTTTTCCAAATTCATTGCTGAGCTCTTAGTAGTTTCCTGGTAGCATCTTTAGGATGTTTTATGTATAGTATCATATCATCTGCAAACAATGACAGTTTACATCTTCTTTTCCAATTTGGATTCCTTTTATTTCTTTTTCTACTGTGATTGTCATGGCTAGGACTTCCAAAACAATGGTGAATAAAGTGGTGAGAATGGACATCCTTGTCTTGTTTCTGATCTTAGAGGAAATGCTTTCAGCTTTTCACCATTACGTATGATGTTAGCTGTGGGTTTGTCATATATGGCCTTTATTATGTTAGGTTTGTCCCCTCTATGCCCACTTTCTGGAGAGTTTTTATCAGAAATGAGTGTTGAATTTTGTCAGAAGCTTTTTCTGCAGCTAATGAGATGATCATATGGTTTTCATTCTTCTATTTGTTAATGTGGTATATCACACTGATTGATTTGCAAATATTAAAAACTCCTTGTATCCCTGGGATAAATTCCACTTGACTGTGGTGTTTGATCCTTTTAATGTATTGTTGGATTAGGTTTGCTGCTATTTTATTGAGAATTTTTGCATGTATGTTCATCCGTGATATTGGCATGTGATTTTCTTTGTTTGTGGTATCTCTGTCTAGTTTGGTATCAAGGTGATAGTGCCCTCATAGAATGAGTTTGGAAGTGTTCCTTCCTTTGCAATGTTTTTGGAATAGTTTTAGAAGGTAAGGTGTTAACTCTTCTCTAAATGTTTGATAGAATTTGCCTGTGAAACCTTCTGGTCCTGGACTTTTGTTTGTTGGAAAATTTTAAATCAGTTTCAATTTAAGTACTTGTGATTTGTCTGTTCATATTTTCTATTTCTTCCTGGTTCAGTCTTGGGAGATTGTACCTTTCTAAGAATTTGTCCATTTCTTCTAGGTTATCCATTTTATTGGTATATAGTGGATTGTAGTTGTTGCTTATGATCCTTTGTATTTCTATGGTTTCCATTGGAACTTCTCCATTCTCCTTTCTAATTTTATTGATTTGAGCCCTCTCCCTTTTTTTCATGGTGAGTCTGGCTAAAGATTTATCAATTTTGTTTATCTTTTCAAAGAATCAGCTTTTAGTTTCATTGATCTTTTCTATTGTATTCTCCATCTCTATTTCATTTATTTCAGCTCTGATCTTTATGATTTCTTTCCTTCTACCAACTCTGAATTTTGTTTGTTTTTCTTTCTCTGGTTGCTTTAGGTGTAATTTAGGCTATTTATTTGAGATTTTTCTCATTTCTTGAGATACAATTGTATTGCTATAAACTTCCCTCTTAGAATTGCTTTTGCTAGGTGCCATAGATTTTGTATTGTTTTGTCTTTGTTTTCATTTGTCTCTATGTATTTTTTTGATTTTCTCTTTGATTTCTTCAGTGATCCATTGGTTGTTTAGAAGCATATTTTTTTAGCCTCCATATGTTTGTGTTTTTTTACAGTTTTTTTCTTGTAGTTGATTTCTAATTTCATAACATTGTGGTCATAAAAGATGCTTGATATGATTTCTGTTTTATTAAATTTACTGAGTCTTGCTTTGTGGCCCAGTGTGTGATCTATCCTGAAGAATATTTCATGTGCACTTGAGAAGAATGTGTATTCTGCTGCTTTAGGATGGAATGCTCTATAAATATCAATTAAGTCCATCTGATCTAATGTGTCATATAAGTCCTTTGTTTCCTTCTTGATTTTCTGTCTGGATGATCTGTCCATTGATGTAAGCAGGATATTAAAGTCCCCCACTATTATTATGTTAATGTCAATTTCTCCATTCATGGCTGTTAGCATTTTTCTTATATATTGAGGTGCTCCTATGTTGGGTCCATATATATTTACAATTGTTATATCTTCTTCTTGGGTTGATCCCTTGATCATTATGTAGTGTTCTTCTTTGTCTCTTATAACAGGCTTTATTTTAAAGTCTATTTTGTCTGATATGAGTATTGCTACTCTAGCTTTCTTTTGATTTCCATTTGTATGGAATACCTTTTCCCATCCCCTCACTTTGTCTTTATGTGTCCTTAGGTCTGAAGTGGGTTTCTTGTAGACAGCATGCATATGGGTCTTGTTTTTGTTTCCATTCAGCCAGTCTGTGTCTTTTGGTTGGAGCATTTAATCTGTTTACATTTAAGCTGATTATTGATATGTATGTTCTTATTGCCTTTTTTTTTTATTTGTTTTTGTAGGTCTTTCTTCTTCCCTTCATCTTTTGTTCTCTTCTCTTATGATTTGATGAGTAACTTTAGTGTTGTGTTGGATTCCTTTTTCTTTCATGTGTGTACCTGTTGTAGATTTTTAGCCTGAGGTTACCATAAGGTTTTTGACATAACAATCTACACACACACACACACACACACACACACACACACAAGATTGTTTTAATTTGCTGATCTCTTAATTTCAAATGCATTTCCAATATCCTGCATTTTACTCTCCTCTTCTCACAATTGCTGGTTTTTATATCATGTTTGTGTTTGGGTGATTTCCTACCTTTACTGTATGTTTGCCTTTACTGATGAGATTTGCCATTTGTAATATTCTTATTTCTAGTTATGGCCTTTTCTTTTCCACCTAGAGAAATTCCTTTAGCATTTGTTGTAAAACTGGTCTGGTGGTGCTGAATTCTCTTAGCTTTTGCTTGTTTGTGAAGCTTTTCATTTCTCTGTTGAATCTGAATGAGAACCTTGCTGGGTAGAGTATTCTTGGTTGTCGGTTCTTCCCTTTCATCACTTTAAATATATTGTGCCACTTCCTTCTGGCCTGCAGAGTTTCTGCTGAAAAATTGGCTGATAACCTTATGGGAATTCTCTTGTATGTTACTTATTGCTTTTTGCTTGTTGCTTTTAACATTTGCTTTGTCTTTAATTTTTGTCAGTTTGATTAACATGTGTCTCGATGTGTTCCTCCTTGGGTTTGTCCTGTATGGGACTCTGCACTTTCTGGACTTTGGTGAATTCTTCTTTTCCCATGTTAGGGAAGTTTTCAGCTATTATCTCTTCAAATATTTTCTCATATCCTTTCTCTCTCTTCTCCTTCTTGTACCACTATAATGCGAATGTTGGTATATTTAATGTTATCCCAGAGGACTCTTAAATGGTCCTCATTTCTTTCCATTCTTTTTTCTTTTTTTCATTTTGTGGCATTGATTTCCACCATTCTGTCTTCCAGATCACTTTTCCGTTCTTCTTCCTCATTTATTCTGCTATTGATTTTTTTCTCATGTATTTTTCATTTCAGTTATTGCGTTGTTCAACTCTGTTTGTTCTTTATATCTTTCAGCTCTTTGTTAAACATTTCTTGTATTATCACGGTCTGTGCCTCCATTCTTTTTCTGAAATCTTGGATCATCTTTACTATCATTTCTCTGAATTCTTTTTCAGGAAGATTGTCCATCTCTACTTCACTTAGTTGTTCTTCTGGGGTTTTATCTTTTTCCTTCATCTGGAACATATTCATTCCTTTCCCATCTCATTATGTGTAACTTTCTGTGATTGCAGTTTCTGTTCCATAGCCTGCAGGGTTGTAGTTCCTCTTGCTTTTGGTGTCTGTCCCATAGTGGGTGAGACTGGTCTAAGAGGCTTGTTCAGGCTTCCTGGTGGGAGGGACTGGTGCCTGCCCACTGGTGGGTGGAGCTGGGTTTTGTCCCTCTGCTGGGTAGGGTGTGTCAGTACGTATGTTTAGAAGTGGCTGTGGGCTCAGGAAGATTTTATGCAGCATATTTTTTGATGGGTGGGGCTGTGTTGAAGCCCTTTAGGTTATTTGGCCTGAGGTATCCCAGCACTGGAGCCTTCATTCTGTTGCATGGGACCAGGTCTTAGTGCTGCTGTCCCAAGCAAGATGTCAGTCTTTAGAGGAATACTCCTGTATATGTTCACAGCCAGCTTTTATTTCCCAAGAGATAGCCAGGACACCCTCCAAGACCAACAGGTAGGTCTGGCCTAGGCTCATGCAAAGTCACTGCTTTTACCCTGGGACCTGGTGTGCACGAGACCTTGTGTGTGCCCCCCAAGAGTGGTATTTCTGTTTCCCCCAGTCTGATGGAGTTCCTGTGATCAAGCCCTGCTGGCCTTCAAAGCCAAATGCTTCCTCCCAGTGACAGAATCCCCAGCTGGGGTGCCTGATGCGGGGTTCAGAACTCTTACTCCTGTGGGAGAACCTCTGTGATGTAATTATTTTCCAGTTTCTGGGTTGCCTACTTGGCAGGTGTGGAATGTAGTTTTATCTAGAATGCGCCTCTCCTATCATTTGTTCTGTCTTCTTTGTCTTTGGGTGTAGAATATCTTTTTGGTAGGTTCCAGTCTTTTTTGTCGATGGTCGTTCAGCAATTAATGGTGTTCTGGTGAGAGTAGTTGAGCTGAAGTTCTTCTACTTCATCATCTTGTCTCCAACCAGGGGAGTGTAACCTTTATTGTGGTGATAGTTTCACAAGTATTTGTATATGTCCAAGCTCATTGAATTGTATACAGCCAGACCTCAAAGATATTGCAGGTTCTGTGCCAGACCACTTTTTTTCTTTTCCTTTGTGCTTACTCTAGTTTCACTGGTAACAGAGGCCTCGAATGCAGCACCTTCAGACCAAAGTTTCTGTTGCAAAATGGCCTGTGTATTCTAGTATTAATACCTCAAAAGAAAATTTTCAGATTCTTTTCATTCAAAATTTTAACAAGATACTCAAAAATTGGTTATGCTTTTTTTTTTTTTTGCAGATAATGTGGATATTAAGGGGAAGTTTATTGCTGGGCTTTCATCTAAACTTTCAACAGCTTTAAGGGTGTATGCTCTGTCTCTGGCTATCACCATGGTGTCCCAGATGTGAAAATAATTTGGATGCTTTGAATAGAAAGACAGTAAGAAAAATAAAAAAACTACAGATAGCCTTAATATACTCTGCACAACTGAGTAGACAGTTCCCAATTCTCTTAGACCTAGCTCTGTCAATGCCATAGTAAATTTTTTCAGCCTCTATTCTATGTATTTTAACTTCTTTTCTTCTAACAAACTAAGCATATGGTTCCAAGTCCTGGATTTATTTTCTATAGTTTCCTTTATGTACTTCAAAGCAACATGGCAAATGTTTCTACTCCTGCTTTGCCAACATTTTAACTATTTTTTTTTCATTCCCAACACCATCCTTCTTTTTCTTGAGTACCTCTCAAATCAGCTGTTCATTATTTGCATATGTTTGAGTGGTTATGTATGTAGAATTTAGCACCTATTGGAACCTCCTCACCACTGCTCTTAAATTCACTTGCTCTAAAGCACTAGTGAACAATGTAGACTTTGTTGATTTCCTGAAGGAGCAGAGGGGAGTGTTTTTATCACTCATTCTACTGCCAACACCTTCAAAATCCCTATTAGATATTTATAATCTTTAAAATCTCTCTTTAGCCTTGCTACCATCAAAGATTTTCTTCCCTTATTTTTTTCCCCATACATTACTTAATTTTCTTGTTACCTTTCTCTACCATAATTTCCATAAGAATTCTCATCTCCTCATCACTTTATTATGCAAAGTTTTTGAGGTCAGTTCTAGCTCCTGCCTGACAATTTACATGTCTAAACCCATCACAATGCTCAAAAAATACCAAAGGGCTGTTAGTAGTAGGATCTATGCTGCTTACAAGGCATGATCCTCTTTTAATCCTTGAGGGGGTGTTGCCCCAAACTCTAAGAATATAAAATATTTTCTTCAGTTAAGTTCTGTGCTCTCCCCAAAAGAAGCTGTCTTAACATTTGCAAAGAGAATAAACAATTCTCTATATTGTTATTACATCTAATATCTCTAATAGGAGGGGCTTAACATTAACATATTTTGAAATATATTCATTGTAAAAGGAAAGATATGCAAAAATCTGCCTATACTAGAATTTTATCCAAAGTATTAAGTGTTGTGGAGGAATTCCTGTTGGGAGTATTAGATAAGACAACATGTATTAAGTGCAGTGTCTGGTTATTTCTATTGTTATTTATTATTCTTTTTTATTATTTCATTGTTGTAAATTTTATTTTTTTTAACATTTTAAAATTTTATTAAAAAAAAATTTTTTTTGACTGTGAAGTGTGGCATGTGGGATCTTAGTTCCCTGACCAGGGTTTGATCCCATACCCCCCTGCATTGGAAGTACAGAGTCTTAACCACTGGATTGCCAGGGAAGTCCCTGTTGTTGTAAATTTTATTAGATACCAAACTGAAAAATACAAGAATCTTTTTAAGAGATATTAGAATGCCAATGTCTAAATGAGTTTTAATCTCTTTAAAGTAGCTCTTATTAGAGGTCTGACATACTACACAATATTATTATCATGCTAAACATTTTTGTCCAGGGGAATTAGCTGCAGGCAGTTATGTTAAGCCTTCACCAGAAGAAAATCAATTTCACTATAATGTAGTTAAGAATTGTTCTTTTTTTTTAACTCCAAATATAATTAGGTCATTTAGTCAAAAACTTTCTTTAGTAACTTGGCTCCAACTTGCTTGTCATTTATCACCAGTGAGACTGTTTGTTTAAAATAATGTGCCTCGGACTCAGAAGGCAATGTCCAAGGAGAACCAATGGTAGCAAATTTGGAATAAATATACATTTCCTATACTGTGTGATCTTGGACAAGTCATTTGTCTTTTCCTCTGGGCCTCAGTTTCCTTCTTTAGTCTATTGAGGGGGATAATGTCAAATTCTATCATTTAATGATCACAGTAGAGACTCAATAGTATATAAAAGTAATAACCTGTAGCAACTTGAGTTAGAGCTTCAAGACAGGGAAGAGATGAATATTAACCAGGAATATGGCTTTATTTATTTATTTATTTAATTTATTTATTGGCTGTGTTGGGTCTTCGTTGCTGCACACGGGCTTTCTCTAGTTGCTGTGAGCAAGGGCTACTCTTCATTGTGGTGGGTGGGCTCCTCATTGTAGTAGGTTGCAGAGCACAGGCTCTAGGCACGTGGGCTTCAGTAGTTGCAGCACACGGGCTCAATAGTTGTGGCTCATGGGCTCTAGAGCACAGGCTCAATAGTTGTGGTGCATGGGCTTAGTTGCTCAGTGGCATGTGGAATCTTCCCAGGGCAGGGCTTGAACCCATGTCCCCTGCATTGGCAGGCGGATTCTTAACCAGTGCGCCACCTAGGAAGTCCTCTTGATTGTTTGTTAATGCTATAATTTAAATTTTAACTCTTTGGATTTGGAAAAATAATTCTCGCAACTGCCATTTTATTTGGAGAGGCAAGTCTAAAATATATAGCTAAGAATTGGTATTGTATTATGCAAAAGGCTGTCAGGAAGGAATGAACTATCCAGTGAAAAATGGTTAATTGTGAATTTGAAACTCAAACTAGAACCCAGGAATTCAATGTTGTCCTTTTTTGTTACATTGCCTTTCAGTGATCAGAATCCAAATTCATGAATATATAATTTAATTGGCAGCCAAGGCAGCTGCGATGGCCTCATGGTCAGAAGGGTGCATAGCCATGAAGATAGGAGCTGGCTCTCAGAATACCAGTTTAGCTGCAGCCAGAATTGAAGCCACAATGTCCTTGAGAATCTCTCAGAAGCAGGGTAGACTAGTGGAAAAAGTATAGGCTCTAGAGTCTGAGATTATCTAGGTTTACATCCTGGCCCTGCCACTTATAGTTCAGTGACCTCAGGAAAGTGATCTCACTTCTTTCAGCTTCACCATCCATATCTGCATAATGGGAATAATTCTACCTACTTTGCAGTGGTGTTGTCATGAGAAAGTGTATGCAGAGCATAGAGGCTCAATAAATGGGATTTTGATTATGTACCTGGTTTATTATTTAGGGCTCATGGAAATGTAATTCTGATCTATACAGCCCCACAAGGGGTTAAGAATGGGTAGGACATAACCCTCTTAGCTACATATGGAAAGCACAGTTACATGCTGCACCCAGATGAGGTTCTTACCCTCTCAGCACTAGACAGAACCAGGTACTTTTCTTCCCTACATTCACAGAAGTGTTGGTATTCCTGGGTCATGGTCTTTAAAAAGAAAAAAAAATCCTATGTACTTTTTAGCTAAAATAACTTAGATTCTTAGGCATGTTGTAATAATTTAATAGTGTATAATGTTACTTATAATTTAGCAAATATTTTAAAGTTAAGATAATTATGTTATATAATTGTATTTAAGATCATTTATTCCTTGCTTAAACAGATATTTATTAATTTCATGCTGAAAACATGATACCGAAGCATGTAATTAGTACCTTGAAGGAAGGATTTAGACATGAAAATTTAGTAGGGCAGGTCATTCCAAGCAGAAAAATATCCTGAGCAAAGTATTGGAGGAAACCGGCTGCTGTAGACAAGCAGGTAAAGTGTTGCCTGTCTTTGGTAGAGTTGGCAACTCTGTAAGCAGTAATCCACTGTCCCTTATTAGTAAAATTGTGACAATTTCTATTTTGAAAATAGTGTCAGCTCTTCAAGTTGAAAACCTGAAAAAGATGGGAACTCATTGAAGATGTAAAATAATAAATACAAAAAAGTAAAGATGTTTGTGGTGCAAATAATACAAATCTATGAATCTGCTTCTTGCTCTTTGTTTATTTCCCTGCCTCTATTCAGGAGAGATAAATAAAAATCTAGGCCGAATCCTTTTTCTCTTCTACCATTATATCAACTATTTAGACATTTTGTTTAGGTTCCTTCCTGTGAACTAGAATTAAAGACTAATTAGGAAAAAAGTATTCAGCATGGATAACAAGGAAGAACTGTTTTTCCCCTGCTATGAAATGGAACACAATCAAATGCTTCTAGATGTACTGAAATACAAGGGCATCTGCTCTACTGTGTCTCCAGCCCTGTGGATAGAATGAATGTCCTCTTTTCCTTCCTGTGGTAGAGAGATTACTAGGCTCAGTTCTGGTGGTCAGCATGAGATATATAATCTCAGCATTAGCCTGAGCCAGAGTTTCCCAAACTTCATTTATACCATCTTCATGACTTTTGCCATATCTACTCACTCATTTGTTGGCTTAATATTTTTATTTAAAGCAACTTAATTTTTACTTAAGTACTTGTATTTACCTCACCTCTATCTGTAAAAATGTCAGGTTTGATATGATAGTTATGTTTTTTAATTCACAGTAAAATTTAAAAGCCTGCCTATTAATCACCCAGAATCATCTCATGAGCCACCAGTGGAATACATCCAACATTTTGAACAGTGGTTATTTCAACTCACCATTGTCCCTTGACATTGCTGACTGGAATATCTAAGAAAATGATATCTGAAATGCACCAAGAAAACTACAGCAAGTTCTAGATATTATTTCTTGCCGTGTCAGAATATGAAGTTTCTTGTTCATCACTGTCACTCAGTACCTAGAACAATTTCTGGAATATGATAGATTTTCGATAAAATTTTATGAATAATTGAAGACGCAAATTCTTTCTTATCCTTTTACCCAGAAAATTTCAGATTATGGCTTCCATTGAAAGGATACCATGCAGCATCTGCTTGTTTCATGTAGATTAACCAGAAAAGGTTAAACTCAACCACACTTAGTTTTCTTAGTGCCGTCATAGTCAAAGGGGCCCCTGTTTAACCTCATTTAATGTTGAAGTTTTGTTCTGCAAAATAAAGGACATACAATTTTAGGTTTTATGTGAATAGATTTCACATGGTTCATGGACATGACGTTAAGAGATCTTATACTGAGTGAAGTAAGTCAGATAAAGACATATCATATGATATCGCTTACATGTGGAATCTAAAAAAAATGGTACAAATGAACTTACTTACAAAACAGAAATAGAATCACAGATGTAGAAAACAAGCTTATGGTTACCAGTGGGGAAAGAGAGGGTGGAGGGATAAATTGGGAGATTGGGATTGACATATAGGCAGTACTATATGTAAAATAGATAGCTAATGAGGATCTGCTGTATAGCACAGAGAACTCTACCCAATACTCTGTAATGACCTATATGAGAAAAGAATCTAAAAAGAGTGGATATATGTATATGTATAACTGATTCACTTTGCTATACACTGAAACTAACACAATATTATAAATCAACTATACTCCAATAAAAATTAAAAAAAAAATTCTTCCTGGCAGTGAAAAAAAAATAACATTTGAATCACTTAGTGAGGAAGTTATTCTAGTTTCAAGCCTCCTTCAGTTCTGTTTACAATCAAGTACACCTTCTTAGTTTGGCATAAGCTAAATATCTCTCAAATACTTCAAAAGTCAGGCAACAATATATAACTAGATTTAATAGTGTTGTTTTTTTCCCCTTTATATCTTTGTTTACAGAACAGTATATTATGGTGGTTAGGCAGACAGGCTTTGAAGTTAATCAGCCTGGATTGAAAATATCAGAGTGTGCTACCTATTTGCTGTCAGGTCTTAGGTGAGTTACTTAACTTGTCTGTGTCTCTGTTGCTCTCAATTGTATATGGATCTAACAGTCACCCCACTTCATGGGGTTCCTGGGAAGATCAAAAGAGCTGATACATGTAAAGCAATTAAAATAGCACCAAGCACTAGCAAATAGTCATTGTTAGCTGTTGTATTTATCAATATTTCTGGCAAGTGATAATAGTTTTCTATTATTGTAGGAAATTAAATTTATGTTAAAATAAAATTTAAAAATGGTCAATTTAGAAAAAATATTAAGTAAATACTAGCACAGATAGTAGGAAACTATAGCTAAAATCATGAAGGTAGGTGACTAAACTTTGGAATGTAGTATGCGAGATTATTATTTACAAGTGAATTAACCAGTTCTGGTAGAGCCATCAAGAGGTAGTGCCTCCCAAATTAAATGTTCCATGGAACTACTCCAAAGTTTATTTGTGACCAGTGGACTTGGCACATAGCCTGACACATAGCAAGCAAGAACTCTATAAATATTTGTTGAGTAATGAATGAGTGCAGATAATTGGTATATAGACTTAACAGAATTTCCTTGGCTAAAAGTCATCTTTTCTATTTTTCTTTTTGAGGAATATGTCGAGCCTATTTTCAATCATCCTGTAACCCATCTCTAAGCAAACTTAGGGGGGTTTTTAAAAAATTACTTTCATAATAAAATGGCAACTTTACCAGCTCTACATTAATATTCAAAGCGTATGGATTTTCTTCCAAGCAGCAGCAATAGAATATCTTCACTGCAGTCTCTCACTAGAGAGCTTTGTCTTGAAATGTCACTTACACAACTGTTGCCACATAACTTAGCTGAGACCATTAAGAGTTGAAGAAGATGGACTAAAGAATATACTCTCTCTACCTTTCTATGAATTTTAAGTTCTATGCTCAGACCACATAAAACCAACAGATGAATATTTATCTGAATATTATTTCTTATTATCCTGCATATATGCTTTCATTGAGTTTTTTATGTTATACCTCTGGGGTTAATAGGACATGACTTTATTAAAAGGAATGTTATTGAATATTTTATAAAACCGTCTTCAAAAACATTGTGTATTTTGTTATGAAAAATTTATTATATAAGAACATACTGTATAAATTCCTTTCAGAAGATAAGTGAGCATCCTTCATTTTATCATAAAATAAAATTTATTTGGTGGACTCATTGAGTATCCCTTTTACTTTTAAGTGATCGGAAGCTTGCAACTAAAATTAATATTCTTTTATAGTTGCATCCATTAGCCTAAATTTTAAAGGAAATATATGCTTCCTATCGTTATTAATTTTATTTTAAATTTCTATGGTAATTAAATATTTCATATATGTCTTTTACTGTAATTCTGTTTGCAAGTAGGAGGTACTAGGAGGTAGTTTAGGTAGTGATAAAGTGCACATGCTCAAACTCTCTGTGTCCAGATTCTGGCTCCATTGTGTCCTAGCTGTGTTATCTTGACATTTACTTAACCCATCTGTGTCTCAGTTTCTCATCAATTGAATGGGAATAATAACAGACACCATCTAATAAGTTTGTTGAGAGGATTAAATCAGTTAATGCTTAGTATGGTGTCTGGCAAATCATAACTAAAAATAAATGTTAGCTGTTTTTCAAAAGTAATAAATGTGTAAATTAATTAATAAGTAGGATTTAATCATGATGAAGAGTAAACTGATAAAGAATTAAAAAATCAACTGTGCAGTTTTTTCACTTCTGAAACCAATGTACCAATTATTTATAGGATTGTGATTTACCAAGGCCTGTGTCCTCTTTTAGGTTGGGTGGCAGATATGCAATGAGTGATGATATTTTGGGGCAGTTTACAGTCAACTTTTAATTTATTCATTGTCTACCATCTTCCACGTGTTGCTCTGGGCTCTGGGGATTCAGAAATGAACATAATAAAATCTTAGCCCAGTGAAAATTAGCATTAGGTTTAAGAGCATATCAAGGGAAGAAAGATAGCTTCATGGGGGGAAATAGAATCTAAACCACAGAGAATGCTAGTGTATAGTAATTACAAAGGAAAGTATGTGAGTTCTAGTCTTTAAAACTAACCTGAAATGTCTACTTCCAGCCAAGATGGAATAATAGCAACCAGAATTATGCTCTTGATTTAAACAACTCAAAAGCTGGACAAAATATAGATGGGTTTCAGATTTTGGACAGCAGGCAGCACAGGACTGTCACTGAGAAAAGGGAAACAAATGTCTCCAGCTTATTGCCTGCAAGTAGTTTCTAGGGCACAGCCCATGTATAGGATGCTATAGGAATGTATAATAAAAGGATATAAATTTTTTCCTGGGAGTCATAGAAGGCTTTCTTGAGGAAGTGATAGTTATGCTGAGACCTAAAAGATTCATTTATTCATTCAACACATATTTATTGAGCATCTGTCACATTCCTGCATTATTCTAGGTGCTAGGGTGGCAGAGCTAAACAAGATGGACAAGGTAGGTAACTTCTCTCATGTACTTATTTCCTGGTGAGGAATAAGAGGTTAGGGGTGACATAACCACCTAATATTTTAGACTAAAAAAGAGAAGCTTCAATGACCTAGAAATGAGAGAGATCCTAGTATGTCCAAGCAATTAAACATTTAGTTTGATTAGAATGGAAATAGAGGACAGATTAAGAGCTATGATCAAGCTGGAGAATGATGCAGGAATCAGAGCATGCTGAGGGTTGTAGGCCATGTTGAGAGTATAATGCTTTATCCCAGTGGTAATAGGAAACCTCTGATGTTTTTAAGCAAAGGAGAGATTGAGTCAATTATATATTATTAAAAGATCACTTTGGCTTCAAGTCAGGAATGAATTGGAATGGGCAAGAGTCAGGGAGATCAGTTAGCAGGTTAATGCAGATGCCCCAGTGAGTGGCTATAGGGACTGAATTACAGTGTGAGAGTGGAATGGAAAGAAGTAAATGAGTGAGATAGATTGGGTGCTAGATCAGCTGTCTGGGGAGGGATGAAAGGGAGAGGGGGATGTGAGGGATGACATCCCTGTTTCTGTCTTCAGCAATTGGGAGAATGATTTTTTTTTTTCTGAAGAGACAACTCTGAAGAAAGTATATTTGGGGGAGAATAAATTCAACTTTTACATACTGCATTTGAGATGCCTATGAAATATCCACATAGAGTTGTCAAGGTAATGAATACACAAGGCTAGAGCTCAGGTGAGAGTGCCAGCAATCTGTGGGAGACTTCAGCATGTAGACAGTGATAAAAGTCATGGGTGTTGGTAAAAGTACCTCTGTCCCCAAAAATATGCCTAAGCATCTATTGTTTTGTTTTGTTTTTACTTCTCTGTATGCTTAGTATTTGTTTTAAGGTATTCTAGTCACATCGGTATTCTGTAAGAGATGCTCTTAGTCTTTGATTTCCTTTAGAGTAGTTCCTACTTCTTCCGGTCTTCTTGTGTAAACTTCTATACATAGTGCATGCACCATAAACACTTTTGATAGAGAAACCAGGAAGAATTATTCCTGTTCCACCTGGTGACTGGCAAGGATACACTTTTCTAACAGGTACATCATTCCACATTTGAGGCAATAGGTATCTTAGGAATTACAGGAATTTTGAAGGATTTTTTTCTTCTACCATGATGTGTATCCTAGGAAAATAAATATGCATTCCCTTATTGGATCAGGCAACCAGGAATGTAGAGCTCTGGGAAATCCCTGAAGTAATGAGCTCTACGGTGTAAAGACCCGTGTGAATCATTTTCAGGCACAAGTTGATTGAGCTTGTCCCCAAATTGGCAATGGTTTTACGGAGCAAACATCTGTGGCCTTGGTGGACCTCAAGAAAATAGACTTACAGCTGAAAAATTATGAGTTAATACTGGGGAACAACTGTGGCTGTGTGTGTGTGTGTGTGTGTGTGTGTGTGTGTGTGTGTGTGTGTGTGTGTAAGATGCATTTCTGCAGAATTCTCTTCCAACAAGGAACATGAGTTTTACATTATGGTTGTTTGCCTTTCTGTACATTACTTTGCCTTCAGTCTTTCTCCTGCTGAAGCTGCAGTGCTGGTCTGCTCTGATGTTTCTTCAGTGCAGCTGGAGGCATGTCTTTTGGCAAGGTTCTGTGTTTATTATAATCTCTGTGATGTGCAGAAGTAAATTTCTTCTTTAACTCTCTCTTTAAATACTTAGAATTATGAATGTGGTTTTAATTAAGGATTTCAAATTGAAACATTTCCTTTTTCTTAGGACAGTTTTTAGTTAGAATATTTTAGAGTTTTGAGAAATACCAGATCCCCAACATACAAAGTGCAAAAAAAAAAAACAATCGGTCACTCCTTTAGGCTGCCATGGTGTGGCTAAGGTTATAGGGTATGGATTTGGGTCACAGTCACAACTAAGTAACTCTTTTTTGCCCCTTTAAATGACTACAGACTATTTGCAGATTTGGATAATCTTCCTTAAATAGTATGGTGGGTGTTTCTTTATGTAAACTCATGACTGTTAGGCTTAGGTCTCCCTCCAGGTCTTGCTTTTCAGATCTGATGCTAGCTTTTTCTCTTATAGGCTTATGACCTTGACAAGTCAGTTAACCTTTGTGAACCTCAGGAGCTTCATATGTGTAACTCAGATGTTCTGCTCTTACCAGCTACAAAATGAATACTCAGAATTAAATAACTCTATATTCTCTGCTTCCTTTTGATTATTAAATCTATCTATCTATCTATCATCTATCTATCTATCTATCTATCTATCTATCTATCTATCTGCCTGTCTAAATACTCATAATTACATTGAAATAACTCTGCAGAGCTATTACAGAATCTGAATAACAATTGTTGCCTCCAAGGGTTGACCAGAGGTAAGGGGAGAGATTTTTCACTATATGCATATCCTTTTGTACCATTGAATTTTTTCTATGTTCATGTATTACTTTTTAAAAACAGCAAAGCAAAATCAATATGAATACAAGCCTCTATCTTGTGAATTGTGAGAATTATTTTCTATTCTTTTGTCTTTTCAGATATTCCTAAGATTACCCTCCCAGTCCTAAGTGGTCAATCCTCTTTACTTTCAGTGGAAAGTCTGCTGTGCCAGCAAAGGATTTGTACTTGCTGCTGTTGCTGCTCTATCATATAGTGTTGCTCCTTTATTTGCAGACAGCTTGTAAGACCCACTAGTTCCTGCCCAGAAGCATTGCTTTGTTTGCTTCCAGATTTGAGCCTCCACCCTTTTCTCCCCACAGTCTCATGGCCTCAGCACAGGCTGCAAGCAGCTGCTCAGGGAGAACACAGAATGATGAACTCATAGACTTGCCAGTGTTTTCAGGAGGTCTACTCTTACAGAAAGCTGTCAGCTTCTTTTTATGGGTAGGGATTCCACAGCTTCCCTGGATAGATATAGTCCAGTTGAGTCCTTCCATCCTATGTTGTCAGTATAACATTTCTCTTACTGACTTGGAAGAAGATAAGAGTACATATATGACATGAAGGGGATAAAATCAGGGTCCAAAAATATCTGGGTAGGTTGCAACTAACTAAATATAGCATGATAGACAAATATACATATGGCCAAATGATCTATCACTTAATGAGAAGAGATGTTTGAGCATCAGTCTGTATGAAAGAGAACTAGGATTTTAGATGAAAGTGATGGTCTACCAAAAACATTGATGCTTAGGCTCTTTTAAAATAAGAATACCTAGAATGAGAACTATAATAATTCCACCCTGTCAGATTATAAATAAACTCTTACTTTCTGTAGTAACAACTTATTTTTGAGGGGGATAGTAACAAACTGCATTTATAGGAGAGTAACAAAAATGGAGAAGAACCTGTATCAGTGTGAAGATGTTTAATTTTGATAACTAGCATTTGTTTACCAGTTGCTATGCACCAAACATTCTTTTAAGAGCTTGTATTAGTTTTTCTTGCATAACTGGTAGATTATTGTTTAGTAAATACTCACTCCTCCCTCTCCCCAAACCCATTAGGAAAGTAAACTTTCCCACCCCATTGATGTTGAGCATGGCTATGTGACTTGCTTTGAACTCATGGTCTGTAGAATTTACTTCTTTTGCTCGTGACTTTGATCTTGGGCCCATGACTTTCTTTGACCAATGGTAAGCTAGTAGATGTGATAGGCAGAAGCCCAGCTTTTTTGTGTGTGTTTTCTTAGTTTGATTTCCCCTCTTATACTCCTGCTTTTCACCATGACATGAACATGCCTTGGGTAGCTGCTAGTCTGAGGAGGATAGGTCATATTTGGAGCAGACCCAGACCAAATTAGCAGCTTTTGTAGAAAATCACAGCTAAGACTAGTGTAGATCAGCTGAACCCCAGTCAATCTGTAGACAAGTAAGCTAGAAATAAATGCTTATAGTTGTATGCTGTTGAGTTTTGGGGTGGTTTGTTATGCAGCATTATTGTGGCAATAGTTGATCAGTATTATAACAGACAACCTTAAAGACTCAATGGCTTATAACAAAAACCTTTTCTTCTCAAAAGTCTGTGAATCACTTGTGGTTCTACAGGATTTGGCTGAGATTGGGTAGATTTGACTTCATAGTGCAGGTTGGGTTCAAGTCTACTTTGTGTGTTTTCTTACTTTCCTTGTATCAGTGACTCCCTTGTGCCATATTCTTATGGAAGATCATCACAGCACAAGAGAGCAAGAAAACCATGAAAGCATGTTTAAAGTTTCTGATTAAGTCACTTCTGCTAACATTACATTGGCTAAAGCAAGTCATTTGGCTAAATCTAACATCATGGGTACAGGTAAGTATGCTTCACCCCCAGTATAGGCCCTGCATACATGGCAAAGAAGATGAATGTATACTTCTAACAGAGAAGGTGAAAAAAGTTGGGAACAATGATTGTC
Organism: Hippopotamus amphibius kiboko; assembly: GCF_030028045.1. NCBI lineage: Eukaryota > Metazoa > Chordata > Mammalia > Artiodactyla > Hippopotamidae > Hippopotamus > Hippopotamus amphibius. The sequence goes on from NC_080190.1 coordinate 30,856,739, forward strand.
CAATCTACCCCAGTGCTCTGCACATAATTTATTTTAATCTTTACAGCAATACTATGGAATCAATACCATTGCTATTTCTCTTTTACAGGTGGGGTAAACTGAGATACAGAGAAGAGATTAAGTATCCAAATATCACATGGTCAATAGGTTGTTGTTATGGGATTTGAACCTTTGGAGTGTGATGCCAAATACTTTACTCTTTACCACTATGATTCACCTCTTCCCAAACGTGTCATATGAACAATGTGTAAAGGAATCCGAGTTGATTTGCTTGGAGAGGAGAAGCCATGTGTTCACCATCCTCTTAGCTCTGAGGAAGAGAGAGATAAGATACTTTTATGTGTCTTCAAAATGTAGTGCCCTGGGTAGGGGTAGCGGGTAGAGAGATCAAAGGGATATAAATTTTGGCACAATTAAAGAAAACCTTTTTAACAGTCAAAAGTTCTCAAAGATCCAATGTATCCAAGCAGGTACCTAGGTGACTACTTGGTATGGATGTTACAGAGGAGATTCCAGGATCATGTAGAGAATCTTGTTAATTTGAGGGAGGACTGAAACTTCAAGGATCCTTCTAGCCAAAAATTCTGTAATTCTATTAAAATGTAAGTTAAAGTAGATATTCATTTGCAGTTAATAAAAGCTGAAAATGTAATAAAGCAGTAGTAATAAAGCAGACTTTTCCAATGTTTAAAATGGCTAGAAATTTTTAAAAAATTTTGTTTTATAATGAAGCATAGTTGATTAACAATATTGTGTTAGTTCAGATGTACAGCAAAGTGATTCAGTTATACATACACATGTATCCATTCTTTTTCAAATTCTCTTCCATTTAGGTTATTACAGAATATTTAGCAGTGCTATACAGTAGGTCATTGTTGGTTATCTATTTTAAATAGATAGTATATACATGTCAATCCCAAATTCCCATTCTGTCCCTCTCCCCCAGTCCTCCCGCCCCCACCCCCTTGGTAACTGTGAGTTCGTTCTCTAAGTCTGTGAGCCTGTTTCTCTTTTGCAAATAAGTTCATTTGTATCATTTTTTAAAAAAAGATTCTGAGTATAAACAGTATCACATGATATTTGTCTTTCTCTGAGTTACTTCGCTTAGTATGGTGATCTCCAGGTCCATCCATGTTGCTGCAGATGGCATTATTTCACTCTTTTTAAAGGCTGAGTAATATTCCATTGTATATATGTACCATATCTTCTTTATCCACTCCTCTGTCAACAGACATTTAGGTTGCTTCCATGTCTTGGCTATTGTAAACAGGGCTATAATGAACATTGGGTTGCATGTATCCTTTTGAATCATGTTTTTCTCTGGGTATATCTCCAGGAGTGGGGTTGCTGGATCATATGGTAGCTCTATTTTCAGGTTCTGAAGGGACCTCCGTACTGTTCTCCATAGTGGCTGTATCAATTTACATTCCCACCAACAATGTAGAAGGGTTCCCTTTTCTCCACACCCTCTCTAGAATTTATTGTTTGTAGATTTTTTGATGATGGCCATTCTGACTGGTGTAAGATGACACCTCATTGTAGTGCTGATTTGCATATCTCTAATAATTAGCAATGTTGAGCATCTTTTCTTGTGCTTGTTGGCCATCTGTATTTCTTCTTTGGAGAAATGTCTAGGTCTTCTTACCACTTTTTAATTGGGTTGTTTGTTTTTTGATATTGAGCTGCATGAGATGTTTGTAAATTTTGGTGACTGATTCCTTGTCAGTTGCATCATTTGCAAATATTTTCTCCCATTCTGTGGGTTGTCTTTTCATTTTGTTTATGGTTTCCTTTGCTGTGCAAGATTTTGAGTTTCATTAGGTCCCATTTGCTTATTTTTCTTTTTATTTCCATTACTCTAGGAGATGGCTCAGAAAAGATATTGCTGTGATTTATGTCAAAGTGTGTTCTGACTGTGTTTTCCTGTAAGAGTTTTATAGTATCCAGTCTTACATTTAGGTCTTTAATCCTTTTTGAGTTTATTTTTGTGTATGATGTTAAAGAATGTTCTAATTTCATTTTTTACATGTAATTATCCAGTTTTCCTAGCACAATTTATTGAAGAGACTGTCTTTCCTCCATTGTATAGTCTTGCCTCCTTTGTTGAAGATCAATTGACCATAGGTATGTGGGTTTATTTCTGGGCTTTTTATCCTGTTCCACTGATCTATATTTCTGTTTTTGTGCCAGTAACATACTGTTTTGATTACTGCAGCTTTGTAGTATAATTTGAAGTCAGGGAGGCAGATTCTTCCAGCTCTGCTTTTGTTTCTCAGGATTGCTTTGGCTATTTGGGATCTTTTGTGTCTCTATAGTTAAGAATCTTATGTCATGGTCTAAGTCAGCTATCCTCATTCTATTATATTCCAGATGTGTGCAACAGATAACTTAGGCATGGGTTATTTATAACAGTGAGATATAAAGGCAATTCATTGAAGTCACTAACTAACCTCCTTGTCCCTCTCTGGAGCTCAGTTTCCTCTTCTATAAAATGGGTGATGTTAGGCTAGATACTCTCTAAAGACTTTAAACTTGTCTCTGATAGTCAGTGATTCTACATATTAAATATGAAGTATTGAAGGATTTATTATTTGCTTATTTTAAATATAAAAGTAACTTGGTGCATCTGACATTTACAGTGTTGTTCTTTTTAAATAAATAAATAACCCCATCTATACCCAGGCATCTAGGAGAACAAGTGTGCAAAACAAAGTGTGATTGTGTGTCTTTCTAGGTAATACACAGGACTCTATCTTTTCTCCTTTTTTTCTCTTCTCCTGCTCATTCCTCTTCTCCTTTGGATTTGTGACAAAATTTTAAGTTTAAAATTGATAATTAAAATTGAAAAGTCATAATAAAGATAGCATTTAAAGTTGTTATTAACTGCTTCAAGTTTTAAAGACTATTTTTTTAACAAGAAAATATGCTAAAATATATCTGATAGCGAATTCCAAATTTTCATGGAATTCTTGCCCAGGAGTATGTCCTGTGATGTGGTAAACTGCAATTTGTTGACAGGGTCACATGCTAATGTCCCCCTGGGTTGAGGCCACCTGACTGTTGCAGTCTCTTACATGTGCATGTAACAGAGGCTGTCAGCTGAAAGTCAGAGGATGTCACAAGACAAAAAAAAAAAAAAGCTTAGTGGCAACAAAAGCTATTACCCTAAACTTCATATTTTTCAGGAGAGAAGTCAAAATCAGCCTGTGTAATGATATTTGAACCTTCTGTTTCTGCCGAGTATGTTGTTTAGAGTAGAAATATCTATTTCTTTTAATGCATGTGACTTGCTATAAGTGGCATGGTCCATCACAAAAATTACTTATTACAACACATTTTTAGTGGAATAGCTTCCTGAATTCTCTATATATTTAAAATTATATAGTTAATGATATATTTTCCTACAGCAATAAGTGTGAAGCTTTGTAACCACTGTAGAAAAATTTTGGCTTTAATGGTGCTTTGTGTTCTCCTAACCTTATCTCTACATAATGGAAGTAACTCAGGAGAAACTACACTCTCCTAAATGAGAAGCATGACATACTGTGGTAGCTGTCCAACATTCTTCAAAGCATTTTATCAGATCTAATTTTCTTGAATATACTTTTAAACATGAGGTTCACTACTAAGCGATGGGATAAACTTGTTATAAATCAAAATTATTTTAAATTGCAAAGATGGCTACTGTTAAATTAACTACACAATAGTTACCAAAACATCTTACCCAAGTTTTAATACACATTAACAGTATAGTTCTCACCTTATTAATATCATTAGCTGGTCTGTTTGCCAGCTTACATGGTACTACTATGTAGCAAATTATGAACTGTTTATAATTCACTTGATCTGACAGCTTAGAAATTGTGTATCTTGACACCTTTTTCCAAAGTTCGCACATAAACTGAGACTTTATTTCTATTTTTATATCAAACTTTTTCAGATTTAAATAATTCAAAATGCAATGGCACTGTACTTACATGCTGCTCATAAATGGATGTATCCGGTAGTCAGGTTGGGATTCTTTGCTGGAAGATCTTCTTGAGAGGCAGAAAAGGGATTTGTGGTTTCTTTGGGAGCTTCAGGATCATTGCGCTTTCCCACCCTATGTTTCACATGATGGGCTCAAGTCTAAGGTAGAAGGTAAGCACATTTATACTTGCAGAGAGAATAGCACAGAAATTGCATTTTTATAACCAACAAGTGGACTCAATTGATCCTCTTGCTCATATAAATGACAGCTTATACAAATGCACATACTGACAACTTCTTGTTAAAATGAAATGAAATACTGAACACCATCTTTCAAATGAAGATCTGGAGGCAGTGATGTGGGCATCTTCCACCAATGATGTAGAAAGCTAGAAAGAGGGTCACTTCTACTTTAACAAGAAAAGGGCAAATTATATAAAAATCATAACTTTCCTTGAACCCATCGGTGAGCTGATGTTGCAAGGAAACCATCTAGCTTGAAATCTGAGGGTACATGCAACAGAGCCACAGGAGGAAGATGGGGCCATCATCAGGCAGGTCAGATGAATTCAGGTAAAATTCTTAACAAAGTGTTGTTTTAAATGTGGGTGAGGATGAGAACATGGAACCTCTGGGAGCTTCGGACACAAGGGGAGTTCAGACTCACTTGCTGGCTCTTCTCCATGGACTTTTAGTGATTTCTCACAGGAAAGACTGGGAGTGTGATGAAGTGGGGACTGAAGGAAGCGAGTGGCAGACATTGCAAGAAAGGTAAAAATTCCCAGTTGGAGCCTTTGCCCTAAGGAACAGGAGCCTTAAGGGGAAAGGGCAGCAAACTGTGTTGCCATAGAGCACAGGCCGATCATAGCTGACAAATGAGAAAAGGAAGAAAAATTTTTACTTTTCTTTGGGAAAGAAACTGTGTTGGGCCCAGACTACCAGAGGTCTTCTAACATTAGGGGAAGGGCAGGATCACTGAGAATTTTTTGCCTCCAAGACCTAGGAACACAGGGCTTGCCCAAGACTGAAGCTGGACAAGGACAACAGAGAAACCTATTTCTAGCCTATCATCACTTTGTTGTTGTTGTTGTTGTTTGTTGTGTTTGTTACAATTTGGGACAGGCAGTTTCATATTTCACATCACTGTTCCTGTTCTTATTACTGAGTAATAAGACAATATCAATATACTCCTGGGGTAGGAATGGACCTTTCTAAAGCTGAATTTAAAGACTTTCCAGAGATTCTGAGACATAGGAGCACAAAGAAGGCCTAAAGCCATGGGTGGGGCAGGAACATGGAGAAAAATTCTCCAGCAGATCAACCCCACCCTAAGCACAAGGTAAAGCTGGGGTGATTTGAAGCTGGTGTCACCCTGATAGTAACCACCACTACCACAACAAAATCCCAACTCAGCTTAGTTCCCTACTAGATTGACTCACCCCACCCCTTACCACTCTCCTAGCAAAGAATGGCATGCTCATTTCTAAGCATAAATGCTGTTTATCTCAGTCTCTACAGTTCTACATACAGTGTCTGGAATTCAGTCAAACATTATGAGACACATTCACATGCAAGGACCAAATAGTTCTCTGTGAAAAGACAAATCAGTCAGCAGAACCAGATGCAGAGATGACTCAGATGTTTCAACTATCAGAAAAGAAATTTAAAATAACTATAATTAATGTGCCTAAGTCTTGGTTGGAAACGGTGGATAGTATGCAAAAACAGATGGGGAATTTTAGCAGAAATGGAAACCATAGCAAAGAGTTAAATGGAAATTTTAGAAACCTTTAAAAAATTCTAGAAATTAAAAAAATAACTATGGTAAAAGAGGTGAAGAAAGCCTTTGATGGATTGACCAGTAGACTCCAAGGAAAGAATCAATGAACTTGAAGATATGTCCATAGAAATTACCCAGACTGAAATGCAAAGAGAAAAAAAATGTTAATAAAAATAGAGCAGAGCCTCTGAGAACTGTGGGATATATCAAACAGTCTAATATATGTATAATTAAATTTGGACTGAGAAAAGAGGGGAAACAGAGCAGAAGAAATATTTGTAATGACTGAGAGTTTTCTGTACTTTCAAAGGAAACAAAGATATTCCATTTCAAGGAGGACATTGCATTGAGAGAGAAACGGCACTGGAACCATCAATTGCTATAGCTGTCTAGCCCTAGTCACTTGGATGTTTGTCAGGGATGTTTGTAAGGATGGCAAGGGTAGCAAAGAGATGAGAAAGAAATTATGGGAAAGATCTATTGCTTGGCCTGAGATGAATGCTGTAGTTTATGCCCAAACACTTCCTCAGTTGTCCTGTTATATATTAATTTACATCTTGGAGTTACATCATTTTTTCTTCAGATACTTAAAAAATTATATATTTAACTAGAAAACTTAAAAATGGTACTCTTATTGAATACATGGCACTATACCATGACAGAAGATTCAAAGATGAATGAGCCTCAAGTTCTACCCACAAGAAGTATATAATCTATTAAGAGGGACAAAGCATACTAGTTTTTATCTCTTTTCTTTTTAAGTGCTACAAGAAAACAGTAATCTATTCCACTTATTGAATGCACACTATATACCAGGCACTTTGTTCAGCATTTTATGTTAGATTATTTTTTTGTTACAAAAATTCCATTTTACAGAGGGATTTAAAGAGGTTGTCTTTTTTTGTTGTTTCTTTTTTGGGTTTTTTTTTTTTTTTGGCCATTCTGCATGGCTTGTGGGATCTTAGTTCCCTGACCAGGGATCAAAGTTGGGTCCCTAGCAGGGGAAATGCAGAGTCCCAACCACTGGACTGACGGGGAATTCCCAAGAGAAGAGGTTTAAATTATTTTTTTCAGTGTTACACAGATAGTGTAGAGCCAGGATTTGGATCCAGACAGTTGCATTTAAGAGCTTCACCTTTTATTCATTATATCATACTTCTCATCTTGTGCAACATGTCATGCAAGATTTGAAAGAGAGATACCATATAATTAGCAGTCATATGAAAAGATCACATAAAGGAACTAATATTTGAGATGGGAACACTTAAGAGTGTGACATTTGAAAGAGGTGATATTTGAGATGATCTTTGACAAGCGTACCTTAAGATTTGGACAGATTGGAGGGATTGGTTTGGAGGGAATGCCATGAATCAAAAGATGGCAGTGGGAAAACACAGATCTTGTTCAGTGATTGGGTACTGGGCAGAGACTTAAGATATGCATTCCTAAAGGACAGTGCCATTAAGAACACTGTACAGTTATTGGGGTCTATAATGTAGTATTGGGGTCCATAATGTATTGGGGTCTTGAATGCTACCTTAAGAAATTTGTTCTTATTCTAGGAAAGGAAAGAATCCAAAGAAGACTTTTAACTATGGTTGTGGAATTTATTGTAGTTGACCCCAACATGTATAGACATCATCACAGAATGTGGGAACTGAAAGAGATCTCAGAGATCAGCTAATTCACCCTGTCATTTACTAGATGAGGGAGCTGAGATCCAAAGGGGAGAAATCACTTGCTTTATATTTTCCACCCATAACTCTCATTCACTTGAAAAAGATTTTCTGAGTACCCTACTCTTATGTACTGGGGAAAGAAATGTGGACAAAATAGATAAAGTCCCTCCTTCCATGGAACTTAAACTCAGAGGTAGATTTTAAGTGAAGTAATGTTTGTAAAGTACCTGCCAGAGCCTGACATATGTTATTACTATTATTTTGTAGCTCTTGTGTATATATGTGTCTACAACCTTGTTCTGTCATCCTCCTTCTTTAATCCCAGAAAGTCAGTCATACTCCATTTATTTATTGATCTTAGAGGGTACATCAGGATTTTGAAGTGACTCAGTACTTCTTTCTCTTAATAAATAAGTAACTCATTTGTGATAGCCTTTTCTTTTAAATATTGTTTACTAAGAACAATATAACATATAGGACCTATCAGTTCTCTCTTATTTCTCAAAATAAAAATATCTGAGATTGGGCTGGAGAAGTTATGCTTCCTGACTTCAGACTATACTACAAACCTACAGTAATCAAAACAGTATGGTACTGGCACAAAAACAGACATACAGATCAGTGGAACAGGAGAAAAAGACCAGAAATAAATCTACACACTTATGGTCAATTAATCTATAACAAGGGAAACAAGAATATACAATGGAGAAAAGACAGCCTTTTCAATAAGTGGTGCTAGGAAAACTGGACAACTACATATAAAAGAATGAAACTGAAACATTCTCTAACATCATATACAAAAATAAACTCAAAATGGATTAAAGAACTAAATGTAAGACTGAATACTATAAAACTAGTAGAGGAAAATATAGGCACTCTTTGACATAAATTGCAGCAATATTTTTTTGGATCTGTTTCCTAGAGTAATGGAAATAAAAGGAAAGTAACCAAGTGGCACCTAATTAAAATTAAAAGCTTTTGCACAACAAAGGAAACTATAAACAAAATGAAAAGACAACCTACTGACTGGTAGAAAATATTTGTGAACGTTGCTACTGACAAGGGATTAATTTCCAAGATATACAAACAACTCATACAGCTTAATATAAAAAACACAAACAACCCAATCAAAAAATGAGCAGAAGATCTAAATAGACATTTCTCCAAAGAAGACATACAGATGGCCAACAGGCACATGAAAAGATGCTCAACATCGCTAATTATTAGAGAAATGCAAACCAATACTACAGTGAGGTCTCACCTCACACCAGTCAGAATGGCCGTCATTAAAAAGTCTACAAATAATAAGTGCTAGAAAGGGTGTGGAGAAAGAAAGGAACCCTCCTACAGTGTTGGTAGGAATATAAATTGGTGCAGCCATTATGGAGAACAGTCTGGAAGGTCCTTAAAAAACTAAAAATAGAGTTACCATATGATCCTTCAATCCCACTCCTGAAAATATATCTGAAAACAACTCTAATTTGAAATGATACTTGCACCCTAATGTTCATAACAGTGCTGTTTACAACAACCAAGACATGGAAGCAACCTAAATGTCCATCAACAGAAGAATGGATAAAGAAGATGTGGTACATATATACAATGGAATATTACTCAGCCATAAAAAGAATGCAATAATTCCATTTGCCACAACATGGATGAACCTAGAGATTATATTAAGTGAAGTAAGTCAGAGAAACAAATATCATATCGACTTATATGTGGAATCTAAAAACATGATACAAATGAACTTATTTACAAAACAGAGACAGATTCATGGACGTAACAAACAAACTTATGGTTACCAAAGGGGATAGTGGGGTGGAGAGGGGGAGATCAGGAGTTTGGAATTAACATATACACACTACTATATATAAAACAGACAAACAGCAAAGACCTGCTATATAGCACAGGGAACTTGTTCAATGTCTTGTAGTAGCCTATAATTGAAAAGAATCTGAAATTATATACATATGTGTGTGTGTATATATATATATTATATAGTCACTCTGCTGTACACCTGAAACTGACACAGCATTGTAAATTGAATTCAATTAAAAATGGTTAATAAAAAAATCTGTTTACCAAGTATTTTTCATCTTATCTATGATCTATTTCACATTTTACGTTATATTGTTCTTTCCCATGCTTCCATATTTATCTTCTAGAATACGTTTACAGAAGGACTAAGTTTCACAGCAGAGAATCAATCATGCTATATAATATTCTTCTCACCAACCCTTCTTTATATCCATTCTTGTGTCACTGTACCAACTTAATATATTGTCACCATTGCTCATCAACTCAATATTCAACATCTCTTTTTAGATTTAATCTCTTTCCTTTCTTAAGTGCATTCATTAGGTACCTGATTTCTCTTACTGGTTGTTGGTTTTATTCATTTACTTCCTTAATCTTGTCTCCTAGAGACACAGTCAATTTTAATAGGGAACTTTGCAATTCAGGTGTTATTAATGGTGAGCTCTTATATTTGCTTAGAGTTTTTCACTTTGCAAAGCCCACTTCTCATACATTCATCATTCAAGTTTCTCAGTATCCCTGTGAAATGGCTATTAATAATCCCCTCCAAGAGCAAACCTATTCTACCATCATATCAACTCACATACCACAGCGGTAATGGCATTATTAGGATAAATGAGAGAAGAAAACTCACTCTCATCACCTACCCTATCAGTTTAAAAATTTTGACTTTGTACAGTGTCTATCTAGTTAATCTTATCTTCTTGTGAGGTCTTAGGATCTGGTAATACCTGTACTCACCTATAAGAACATAATTGTCTCATTAGGGCTGGTATTTTCTTGGCACCAAGGATGCCACATGTATAAATAAAAATTGCAGCAAAATTACATAAATCCTACATATCAATTAAATCAGAGTCTCCAAAAAATGTGTGCAACGGAACACTAACCCTATGAGATTCTCTACAGAAAGAGGTTCTTTGGCCAACTAAACATGAGACTGGCTACAAATTATACCCTCCTCTTGGAAATTCTCAATGCTTGTTCACATATTAAAGACTCTGAGAAGTACTATAATAAGAAAGTAACATTTTCTTTACTCCATTTCTCTAAATACTTTTTGACTACAGACCATTTTATTTATTTTTAAATTTTTTATATTTATGTTTATTTTATTTTTGGCTGCGTTGGGTCTTCGTTACTGCACGCGGGCTTTCTCTAGTTGTGGCGGGCAGGAGCTACTCTTCGTTGCAGTGCGTGGGCTTCTCATTGCGGTGGCTTCTTTTGTTGTGGAGCATGGGCTCTAGGCACATAGGCTTCAGCAGTTGCAGCACGCAGGCTCAGTAGTTGTGGATCACAGGTTCTAGAGCACAGGCTCAGTAGTTGCGGCACACAGGCCTAGTTGCTTCGTAGCATGTGGGATCTTCCTGGACCAGGGATGGAACCCGTGTCCCCTGCATTGGCAGGCGGATTCTTAACCACTGCGCCACCAGGGAAGTCCCAGACCATTTTTTTTTAACACAATAACTTTAACATTTTACAAAGCTAATATATTAATGAATGCATCTTGGGAAACAGTGAACTAAGAGAAAGGTAAAGGCAAAACAGAATATAAGATATGAAAGAATATATATAATAATCATGTGGCACTCTCCAGTGATGTGGTAGTTTAATAGCGGCCCCCAAAGATACCCACATCCTAGTCCTCAGAATCTGTCACTTTATATGGCAAAGGGAATTTGCAATTATCATTAAATTAAGCAGATAAGCCCTAAATGTAATCACAAGTGTCCTTAATAAAGGAGAGACAGAGGGAGATTTAATACATAAGAGAAAGTAGAAGATGTGACAATGGAACCATGAAGTTGGAGTGTCTTGAGGAAGAAGTCATAAAGCAAGGAAGGGAAGTGACATCTAGAAGCTAGAAAAGACAATGAAACAGATTCTACTCAGGGACTCTCGAAGGAACCAACCCTGACAACACCTTGCTTGTAGCCCAGTGAAACTGATTTTGGACTTCTGGCTTACAGAACTGTAGAGAATAAGTTTGCATTGTTTTAAGCCACAGCTTGTGATAACTTGTTTTAGCAACAATAGGAAACAAATATAATGATAAGGAAAGGCAGGATAATAGAGATCTAGAAGTAGCCCTAACCTGGAAAAGGAGAGGCAGAGAAACATTGACCAAGCATATTCTATGCTTTAAATTAGGAACTGGATATACCTCACTCCAATTCCATTTTACTACACCCTTTTATAGACTCCCTCACAAAAACTCCTGCCTTTTAGAGTAGTTACCTTCCCCTCATGTTGGATGGTAAATGGAAAGCATTTGTGCACAATTATCAATATTAACATAAGCAAAATAAATAATTTTATAAGGATGCTTATAGATTCATTTGAGACCTCAGCCGCCCATTGAAAAAAATCCTCAAATCCATGTTGCTATTAAGTATTGTCTATGCACTAAAAAAGCAATATTCTTCTCATATAAATGTGAGAATTAAGTTTTGAATTTATGTATTGCTTTGGGCTTTCTGAATTCTGAGAGGCTTTTTATTATTACACAGTTTCTCAATCAACAGAACAAAAAGTGTTCTTGGGCTTATATCCTAGCTCTGCCGCTTGCTAGTTGCATGATATTGACCAAATTAAAGAATTTGCTGCTCTAAGCTTCAGATAGCTTATCAGTAAAATGAGGAGAATAATAACATTAGCTCATATCCTCAATGACAGATTAAATGATAAAATAGGTGCAAAATATTGATCATGGGCCCCAATTTATAGTAAATCCTCAAACATGTCAACTACTATTGTTATTAATCAAATAGTTAATTCTTAGTAAACACCCACTGGTACCCATAGAATTACCCATTCTAATTATTGGCATCTAATTTATAGTACTGATTTCCTGTTGGAAACCATGGACCTCTGTAGTGACCCTGTGGCTGTTTACTAATAATGTTCTTCAATGTCACTTTAGCTGCTTAGAAAGAACACCCTTCTCCTTTAAGTAATTATTTGTATAAAACTTCCACCTGCTTTTTAATAACAAAATATTACAGTGTGGCACAAATAACAAATATAGTGAACAATGTGTTCTACATTTTTTCTTTTGGTACTTTCAAATTAAAATTCCAGTTGGTTAAACTATAATATATAAATTTAATTTATATAGAATTCCAATTAAAACAGGGTGAGGTCTGCCAAATCCTTTAGCCTTCTGAAATACTGCCTAGAAATGACTCCTTTTGGGACCCACTTTCTAGAATACAAGCCAGTTAGAAAAATAAAAAGAAGCAAACAAAAACTTTCCTGTCAATGACAATGCTGTATGTGAAATCTAAATTCTTAGAGGAAAAAACAAATCTCATCTTGAAGGATCAGCAGCCCTCAATATCTATAAATTCATAGAAAACAAATTTATTGGATGCCACACTTTTTGTTCTAAAGACTTAAGGCAGTTATCCATTTAAATATTATTAAACTGTTTTCTGTTTTGTTTTTCAAATTGCCTTTGATTGCTTTCATTAGAAAGACACATACAAAATACAAATAAAGCATTGCTCTTTAACAAAAATCTATTAATATTCTCAAAGTGAGCAAGCCTTCCTAAGATAAATACGAAACTACATTACTACTCCCATTAGTAAATGGTTTATTTGCTTCTTAAATTGTTTATGTATTCTTCTTATCCATATTAAGTTCTGTTTATTTACTTCTTTTTAAAAAATAGCTTTATTGAGGTTTAATTGACATACAATAAAACGTACATATCTAAAGTGTCTGATTTGCTATCTTTTAACATAGGCACGTACCCATAAAATCATCACCACAATGAAGATAGTATATGCATCACCCCTAAAAGAAATCAAATGATATTAGCCCTCCGACTTTGTACTTCACTTCCAGAGTTGTTTGGCTAATTTAGGTCCTTTGCATTTCTATAGGAATTTTAGAATCAGTTTGTTTCTGCAAAAAAAGCTTGTTGTGAATTTGATTGGGATTATGTTGTGTATATAGATTAATTTGTGGAGTCTTGATAGCTTAACAATATTGAGTTTCCTGGCTCAATAAATCTCTCTCCATTTATTTAGGTCTTCTTTAATTTCTCTCAACAATATATTGTAGTTTTCAGTGCACAGGTCATTTATAGATTTTGTCAGATTTATCTTGTTATGGCCTGAATTGTGTCCCTCCCAAATTTCATATATTGAAGTTCTAACCCCCGGTGTATTTGGAGATAGGGCATTTAAGGTGGTAATTAAAGTTAAATGAGGTCATAAGAGTGGGGCCCTAATCCAATGGGACTTTCTGTCCTTAATAAGAATAGGAAGAGACACCAGGCATGTGTGTGCACAGTGGAAAGGTCATGCGAGGGCATAATGAAAAAGTGGCTGTCTGCAAGCCAGGAAGTCTCACCAAAAACGAACACTGTTGGCACCTTGATCTTGGACTTCCAGCCTCCAGAACTATGAGAAAATGAATAAATTTCTGTTGTTTAAGTCAGCCAGTCTATGGTATTCTGTTATGGCAGCCCAAGAAGACTAATATATGTCCCTAAATATTTTGTATTTTAATAATATTTTAAATATTATTTTTAAAATTTCTATTTCCAGTGTTTCATTGTCAGTGTGGATAGAAATACATTCCTTCCTTCCTTCATCATTAAGTATGTTGTTATCTAGTTTTTTCAGAGATTCCCTTTATCAGGTTGAGGCAGTTCCCTTCTATTTCTAGTTTGTTGAGAGTGTTTATCTGGAATAAAGTTTGGATTTTGTTAAATTCTTTTTCTATGTCTGTTGAGATAATAATATTTTCTTTTTCAGTTTGTTAATATAGGAAATTTTACTGATTGGTCTTTGAATGTTAAACCAGCTCTGCATTCCTAGGATAAACCCTGCTGGTCATGGTGTATTACCCATGTAATATATAGTTGAATTCAGTTTGCTAAAAATTTGTTTAGAATTTTTGCATCATGTTCATGAGGGATAACAGTCTGTACATTTTTTGTAATGTCTTCACTTTGATGTCAGGGTAATGCTGGCTTCATAGAAAGAGTTGGAATGTACTCCCTCCTTTTTATTTTCTTGAATAATCTGGCACTGCTTTAAATGTGGGTAGAATTTCTAATGACACCATCTGGACCAGTTTTCTAGGGGGAAGGTTTTTTTTTTTTTTAACTAGTTTTAATTTCTTTAATAGATGTAAGGCTATTTAGGTTATCTACTTTAATCTGTAGAATTTGCAGTGACATCTCTCTCATACCTATTACTAGCAGTTTGTGTCTTTCTCCCTTTTGCTCCTCATTAGACTGGCTTGTGATTTATCAGTTTTATTGATCTTCTCAAAGAACCAGCATGTAGTTTCATTGATTTTTTTATTATTATTTTTCTCTTTCCTTGATTTCTGCTTTGATCTTTATTATTCCCTTTCTTCTAGTTACTTTGTCTTTAACTTGCTTTGTTTTTCTAGTTTCTTAAGGGAGAATATGAGATCTAATATAGGTATTTAACGCTATGAATTTCTTCCTAAGTACTGCTTTAGTGGTATCCCATAAATTCTATGTTATATGTTTTTATTTTCATTCTGTTTAAGTATACTAATATCTCTCTTTCTATTTTTTAGAACAGTTTTAGGTTCACAGCAAAATTGAGTGGAAAATACAGAGTTCCCATATACCTACCTCCCCCAACAGGCACAGGTTCCCCCATCATCAAAGTCCCTCATCAGAGTGGTACATTTGTTGTAATAAATAAGTCAACATTGACACATTATTATCAAACCAAAGTCAGTAGTTTACATTAGGGTTCACTCTCAGTATTGTAGTTCTGTAGGTTTTGACAAATGTATAATGACATGTATTCACCATCATAGCATCATAGAGAATCATTTCACTGCACTAAAAATCTACTGTGTTCTACCTATTCACCCACGCTCCACCAACCCTTGTTAACCACTGATTTTTTTTTTTACTGTTTCCATAGTTTTGCCTTTTCCAGAATGTCAGTCATATAGTTGGAATAATACAGTGTATAATATCTTCATTTTGTCTTCTTTCACTTAGTAATATATATTTAGATTCCTCTGCATCTTTAGCAGCTTGATAGCTCATTTCTTTTTCGTGCCAAATGATAGTCCTATGTCTGTATGTACCACAGTTACTTATCCTTCCACCTAGTGAAGGACATTTTGATTGCACCCAAGTTTGGGCAATTATTAGTAAAGTTGCTATAAACATTCATGCGTAGTTTTTGTGTGGAATTAAAGTTTTCAATTCGCTTAGGTAAATATCAAGGAGTGCAATTCCTGGATTGTATGTTATTAAGATATGTTTAATTTTGTCTCCAAATGTTTAAGGTTTTTTCTAAGGATCTTTCTGTTATTGATTTCTAATTTAATTCCGTTGTGTTCAGAGAACATACTTTTATTACTTGAATTTTTTTGATTTTGTTGTTTTATGGCTCAGAATATTGTCTATTTTGGTAAATGCTTTGTGTGTACTTGAGAAGAATAAGTATTATGCTGTTGGATAAAATGTTCTATAAATGTCAATCAGGTCAAATTATTTGATAGTGTTGTTCTAGTCTATTCTATCCTTGCTAATTTTCTGCCTACTTTCCTATAAATTATTGAGAGAGGGGTATTGAAATCTCTGAATATAATTGTGGGTATTTAGAGAATTTATATTGATTACTGGCATGTTTAGGTTTGAATCTGTCATGCAGTTTGTTTTCTGTGTTTCACACCTGTGTTTCCTTTATCCTCTTTCCCTGCCTTCTCTTGGATTAATTGATTTTTTTATGATCCCATTTTGTTATTGTTGTTGGTTTATTTGCTTATTAGCTCTGTTTTACTTCAGTGATCACTTTCAGGTTTAAAAAAACGATACAAATTAACTTATATACAAAGCAGAAGTAGACTCACAGACACAGAAAACAAACTTATGGTTACCAAAGAGGAAAGGCCGGGGGGCGGGGGGGGGGAGGATAAATTAGGAGTTTGGGATTAACATATACACACTACTATATATAAAATAGATAACCAAGAAGGATGTGCTGTATAGCACAGGGAACTATACTCAATATTTTGTAATAACATGTAAGGAAAAAGAATCTGAAAAAGAATACATATATATGAATCACTTTGCTGTACACCTGTAACTAACACAACATTGTAAATCAACTATACTTCAATAAAGAAAAAATATATATCTTTAACTTCTCATAGAGTACCTTCAAGTGATATTATACCACTTCATGTATAGTATAGGAAACTTACAATAATATACACTCATTTGTTTCCTCCAAGCCTTTGTATGTTTGTTGTGCATTTTACTTTTATATATGTTATAAACTCCACAATACATTGCTGCTATTTTTAATAGCTAATTATCTTTCACAGACATTAAAATCATTAGAAAAAAATTTATATTGATATATTTATCCCTATATTTTCCATTTCTGGTACTCTTTTTTTTTTTTTTTTTTTGGTGTAGATCCAGGATTTCCAACTGTTATTATTTTACTTCTGCCTTAAGAATATTATTTAGCATTTCTTCTATTTTAGGTCTTGTGGTGATGAATTATTTTACCTTTTATATATCTGAAAATATCTTTATTTTAGCTTTATTTTTTGACAGATATTTTTGCCAGTTATAGAATTCTAGATTGACAGGGTTTTTAAAAAAAATACTCTTAAGTACTTTAAAGATATTGCTCCAGTCTTCTAACTTGCATTGTTTCTAATGAGAAATCTTAAGTCTTACTTATCTTTGCATTTCTGTATGTAACATGTATTTTTTTCCCTGACTGCTTTTAATACTTTCTCTTTATCATTGGTTTAGAGCAATATGATTATGATATGTCTTGATGGGGTTTTCTTGATAATTTTTATGCTTGGGGTTCTTTGAGATTCTTGGATATGTGCTTTTATGGTTTTTCATCAAATTTGGAAGCTTTTCATTCATATTTCTTCAAATATTTTTTATATCCTCCCCTCTCTGTCTCTTCTGCAATTCCAGTTATTTGTATAGTAAGCCATCTGAAGTTGTCCCACAGCTCACTTGTGCTCTTTCAGTTTTTAAAAAAAATTTTTCTCTATGTGTTTCATTTTGAATAGTTTCTAATGTGGCTCTTTCAAATTCACTGATATTATTTCCTTCATTGTCTAATCAATGATTAATCACATCTCATTTATTTTTCACTTCACACATTGTATATTTTATCTCTAGAAATTTGGTTGGAGTCTTTTTATATCTTCCATGTCTCTAGTTAACTTTCTGAACAAATGGAATACAATTATAATAATTGTTTTAAAGTCCTTCTTTGCCAGTTCTAACACACCTGCCAGTTTTGGTTTGGTTTTGATTAACTGACTACTTTCCTTATTATGGGTCATGTTTTTATGCCTCTTCACATACCAGATGACCTTTGTTTTGTTTTTTGTTTTGTTTTTGCATATATTATCTCATTTACTTATCACAAGGACTCATGTGAGATAGATATTATTATTCTTATTGTGAAGAGACTTAAGATCTGAGAAATCAAGTGACATACCCAAAGAAATAATTAGTAAATTGCAGAGAAGAGATTCACTCTCAGGTATTTCTGAAAAAAAAAAAAGGATATTTGTAAACTCCCATACATTTTTCTTTTTTCTTTTTTTTTAATTTTTATTTTAATTTTTAAGGAATTTTATTGAGATGTAATTGACATACAATAAGCTGCATTTATTTATTTATTTATTTATTTATTTATTTATTTATTTATTTTTAAGAACTTTTATTGAGATACAGTTAACAGACAATAAACAGCATATATTTAGAGTGTACAATTTGGTATCCCAATCTCCCAATTCATTCCCCTCCAACCCTCCCCGCTTTTCCCACTTGGTGTCCATATGCTTGTTCTTTACATCCATGTCTCTATTTCTGCCTTGCATTTCCTCTTTCATAGTTGTTAGCATTTGCCTTATATATTGAGGTGCTCTTATATTGGGTGCACATATATTTATAATTGTTATCTCCTCTTCTTGGATGGATCCCTTGATCTTTATGTAATCTCCTTTCTTGTCTCTTGTAATACTTTTTATTTTAAAGTCTATTTTATCTGATATGAGTATCGAGTCTATTTTATCTGATATGAATATTGCTACTCCAGCTTTCTTTTGATTTCCATTTGCATGGAATATCTTTTTCCATCCCCTCACTTTCAGTCTGTATGTGTCCCTACGTATGAAGTGGGTCTCTTGTAGACAGCATATATAGGGGTCTTGTTTTTGTATCCATTCAGCCAGTCTGTCCATTTACATTCAAGGTAATTATCGATATGTATGTTCCTATTACCATTTTCTCAATTGTTTGTTTCTGTTTTTGTAGGTCCTTTTCTTCTCTTAAGTTTCCCGCTTAGAGAAGTTCCTTTAGCATTTGTTGTCGGGCTGGTTTGGTGGTGCTGAATTCTCTTAGCTGTTGCTTGTCTGGAAAGCTTTTGATTTCTCCATCGAATCTGAATGAGATCCTTGCTGGGTAGAGTATTCTTGGTTATAGGTTCTTCCCTGTCATCACTTGAAATATATCATGCCACTCCCTTCTGGCTTGCAGAGTTTCTGTTGAGAAATCAGCTGTTACCCTTATGGGAGTTCCCTTGTATGTTATTTGTCATTTTTCCCTTGTTGCTTTTCATAACTTTTCTCTGTCTTTAGTTTTTGTCAATTTGACTACTATATGTCTTGGCATGTTTCTCCTTGGGTTTATCCTGCCTGGGACTCTCTGTGCTTCCTGGACTTGGGTAGCTATTTCCTTTCCCATGTTAGGGAAATTTTCAAGTATAATCTCTTCAGATATTTTCTTGGGGCCTTTCTCTCTCTCTCTTCGCCTTCAGAGACCCCTATAATGCGAATGTTGGTGCATTTAACATTGTCCCAGAGGTCTCTTAGGCAGTCTTCAGTTCTTTTCATTCTCTTTTCTTTATTCTTTTCCGCATCAGTGATTATCACCATTCTGTCTTCCAGGTCACTTATTTGCCCTTCTGCCACAGTTAATCTGCTATTGGTTCCCCTCTAGTGTATTTTTCATTTCAGTTATTGTGTTGCATATCTCTGTTTGTTTGCTCTTTAATTCTTCTAGGTCTTTGGTAAACTTTTTGATCTTTGCATCCAGTCTTTTTTCAAAGTCCTGGATCATCTTCACCATCATTATTCTGAATTCTTTTTCTGGAAGGGTGCCTATCTCCTCTTCATTTAGTTGTTTTTCTGGGGTTTTATCCTATCCCTTAGTCTGGTACAAAGTGCTCTGCTTTTTCATTTTTCTCTATCTTTCTGTGGCTTTGGTTTTCAGTTCCACAAGATGAAATACTGCTGATACTGCTTGATACTGCTGTCTGCCCTCTTGTGGAGGAAGCTATCTAGGAGGCTCATGGGTGCTTCCTGATGGGAGGGACTGATGGTGGGTAGAGCTGGGTGGGCGGAGCTCAGTAAGACTTTAATCTGATTTGGTGGGCAGAGCTCAGTAAAACTTTAATATGCTTGTCTGCTAATGGGTGGGGCTGTGTTCCCACCCTGTGGGTCGTTTGTCCTGAGGCTTCCTAGCACTGGAGCTTACAGGCTCTTTGGTGGGGATAATGGTGGACTCTGGGAGGGCTCATGCTAATGAGCACTTCCCAGAACCCCTGCCACCAGTGCCCCTGTCTCCTCAGTGAGCCACAGCTGCCCCCCACCTCTGCAGGCAACCCTCCAACACCAGCAGGTAGGTCTGGTTCAGTCTCCTATGGGGTCACTGCTCCTTCCCCCTGGGTCCTGGTGAGCACACTTTTTTGTGTGCCCTCCAAGAGTGGAGTCTCCATTTCCCCCAGTCCTGTGGAGGTCTTGCAATCAAATCCCTCTGGCTTTCAAAGTCTGATTCTCTGGGGATTCCTCCTCCTGTTGCTGGACTCCCAGGTTGGGAAGGCTGATGTGGGGCTCAGAACCGTCACTTTAGCAGGTGGACTTCTGCAGTATAACTGTTCTCCAGTTTGTGAGTCACTCACTCAGCATTTATGGGATTTGATTTTAACGCGATTGCACCCCTACTAACATCTCATTGTGGCTTCTCCTTTGTCTCTGGGTGTGGGGTGTCTTTTTTGGTGAGTTCCAGTGTCTTTCTGTCGATGATTGTTCAGCAGTTAGTTATAATTCTGGTGCTCTTGCAAGAGGGAGTGAGCATGTCCTCCTCCTCCTCCTCCATCTTGATCCTCAGTCAAGCTGCATATATTTAAAGTATGCAATTTGATATTTTTTTCTTATTAGTGATGTATATATGGCAACCCCAGTCTCCCAATTCATCCCCCTGCTTTCCCCTCTTGGTATTCATATGTTTGTTCTCTACATCTGTGTCTCTATTTCTGCCTTCCAAACCAGTTGATTTGTACCATTTTTCTAGATTCCACATATATGAGTTAATATACAATGTTTGTTTTTCTCTTTCTGACTCACTTCACTCTGTATAACAGTCTATAGGTCCATCCATATCTCTACAAATGTCCCAATTTCATTCCTTTTTATGGCTGAGTAATATTCCATTGTATATATGTACCACAACTTTTTTATCCATTGATCTGTTGATGGACATTTAGGTTGCTTCCATGATCTGGCTTTTGTAAATAGTGCTGCAGTGAACATTGGGGTGCATGTGTCTTTTTGAATTATGGTTTTCTCTGGGTATATGCCCAGTAGTGGGATTGCTGGGTCATATGGTAATTCAATTTTTAGCTTTTTAAAGAACCTCCATACTGTTCTCCATAGTGACTGTATCAATTTGCATTCCCAACAACAGTGCAAGAGGGTTCCCTTTTCTCCTCACCCTCTCCGGCATTTACTGTTTGTAGATTTTCTCATGTTGCCCATTGTTACTGGTGTGAGGTGATACCTCATAGTTTTGATTTGCATTTCTCTAATAGTTAGTGATGTTGAGCAGCTTTTCATGTGCCTCTGGCCATCTGTATGTCTTCTTTGGAGAAATGTCTGTTTAGGTCTCCTGCCCATTTTTTGATTGGGTTATTTCTTTTTTTGACACTGAGCTGCATGAACTGTTTATATATTTTGGAGACTAATCCTTTGTCTGTTGATTCATTTGCAAATATTTTCTCCCATTTTGAAGGTTGTCTTTTTGTCTTGTTTATAGTTTCCTTTGCTATGCAAAAGCTTTTAAGTTTCATTAAGTCTCACTTGTTTATTTTTGTCTTTATTTCCATTACTCTAGGAGGTGGGTCAAAAAAGATCTTGCTGTGATTTATGTTAAAGTGTGTTCTTCCTATGTTTTCCTCTAGGAGTTTTATAGTGTCTGGCCTTACATTTAGGCCTTTAATCCATTTTGAGTTTATTTTTGCATATGATGTTAGGGAGTATTCTGATTTCATTCTTTTACATATAGCTGTCCAGTTTTCCCAGCACCACTTATTGAAGAGGCTGCCTTTTCTCCATTGTATACCCTTGCCTCCTTTGTCATAGTGTAGTTGACCATGGTTTCTCTCTGGGCTTTCTTTCCTGTTCCATTGATCTGTATTTCTGTTTTTGTGCCAGTACCATATTGTCTTGATTACTCTAGCTTTGTAAGTATGGTCTGAAGTCAGGGGGTCTGATTCCTCAGGCTCTATTTTTCCCCCTCAAGATTGCTTTGGGTATTCAGGGTCTTTTGTGTCTCCATACAAATTTTAGTATTTTTTGTTCTAATTCTGTAAGAAATGCCATTGGTAATTTCATAGGGATTGCATTGAATCTGTAGATTGCTTTGGGTAGTATAGTCATTTTCACAATGTTGATTCTTTCAATCCAAGAACATGGTATGTCTCTCCATCTGTTTGTGTCGTCTTTGATTTCTTTCATCAGTGTCTTATAGTTTTCAGACTCAGGTCTTTTACCTCCTTGGTTAGGTTTATTCCTAGGTATTTTATTCTTTTTGTTGCAGTGGTGAATGGGATTGTTTCCTTAATTTCTCATTCTGATCTTTCGTTGTTGGTGTAGAGGAATGCAAGAGATTTCTGTGTGTTAATTTTGTAATCTGCTACTTTACCAAATCATTGAGTAGCTGAAGTAGTTTCCTGGTGGCATCTTTAGGATTTTCTATGTATAGTATCATGTCATCTGCAAACAGTGACAGTTTTACTTTTTCTTTTCCAATTTGTATTCCTTTTATTTCTTTTTCTTCCCTGATTGCCGTGGCAAGGACTTCCAAACTATGTTAAATAATAGTGGGGAGAGTGGATATCCTTGTCTTGTTCCTGATTGTAAAGGGAATGCTTGCAGTTTTTCACCATTGAGAATGATGTTTGCTGTGGGTTTGTCGTATATGGCCTTTATTATGTTGAGGTAGGTTCCCTGTTTGCCCACTTTCTGGAGAGATTTTATCATAAATGGGTGTTGAATTTTGTCAAAAGCTTTTTCTGCATCTATTGAGATGATCATAGGGTTTTTATCCTTCAATTTGTGAATACTGTGTATCACATTGATTGATTTGCATATATTGAAGAAACCTTGCATCCCTGGGATAAATCCCACTTGACCATGTTGTATGATCCTTTTAATGTGTTGTTGGATTCTGTTTTCTAGTATTTTGTTGAGGATTTTTGCATCAAAATACATCAGTGATATTGGTCTGTAATTTTCTCTTTTTTGTAGTATCTTTGTCTGGTTTTGGTATCAGGGTGATGGTGGCCTCACAGAATGAGTTTGGGAGTATTCCTTCCTCTGCAATTTTTTGGAAGAGTTTGAGAAGGATGGGTGTTCGCTCTTCTCTAAATGTTTGAAAGAATTCACCTGTGAAACCTTCTGGTCCTGGACTTTTGTTTGTTGGAAGATTTTTAAACACAGTTTCAATTTCATTACTTGTGACTGGTCTGTTTATATTTTCTATTTTGTCCTGATTCAGTCTTGGGAGGTTATACCTTTCTAAGAATTTGTCCATTTCTTCCAGGTTGTCCATTTTATTGGCATATAGTTGCTTGTTATTAGTCTCCTATGATGCTTTTTATTTCTGCAGTGTCCATTGTAACTTTTCCTGTTTCATTTCTAATTTTGTTGATTTGAGTCCTTTCCCTCTTTTTCTTGATGAGTCTAGCTAAAGGTTTATCAATTTTGTTTATCTTCTCAAAGAACCAGCTTTTAGTTTTATTGATCTTTGTTATTGTTTTCTTTGTTTCTATTTCATTTATTTCTGCTCTGATCGTTATGATTCCTCTCCTTCTACTAACTTTGGGTTTTGTTTGCTCTTCTTTCTCTAGTTTCTTTAGGTGTAAGGTTAGATTGTTTTTTTTTTTCTTTTTTGGATTTTTCTTGTTTCTTGAGGTAGGATTGTATTGCTATGAAGTTCCCTCTTAGACCTGGTTTTGCTGCATCCCACAGGTTTTGTTGTCATTTGTCTCTAGGTATTTTTTGATTTCCTCTTTGATTTCTTCAGTGATCTCTTGGTTATGTAGTAGCATATTGTTTAGCCTCCATGTGTTTGTGTTTTTACAGTTTTTTTTCCTGTAATTGATTTCTAATCTCATAGTGTTGTGGTTGGAAAAGTTGCTTGATACAATTTCAACTTTCTTCAACTTACCAAGGCTTGATCTGTGACCCAAGATGTGATCTATCCTGGAGAATATTCTATGTGCCCTTGAAAAGAAAGTGTAATATGCTGTTTTCAGATAGAATGTCCTATAAATATCAATTAAAGCTATCTGGTCTATTGTGTCATTTAAAGCATGTGTTTCCTTATTAACTTTCTTTCTGGATGATCTGTCCATTGGTATCAGTGGGGTGTTAAAGTCCCCCATTATTATTGTGTTACTGTCAGTTTCCCCTTTTACACTTGTTAGCATTTGCCTTTTGTATTGAGGTGCTCCTATATTGGATGCATATATATATATATATATATATATATATATATATATAATTGTTATATTTTCTTCTTGGATTGATCCCTTGATCATTATGTAGTGTCCTTTCTTGTCTCTTGCAACATTTTTTATTTTAAAGTCTATTTTATCTGATACGAGTATCGCCACTCCAGCTTTCTTTTGTTTTCCATTTGCATGGAATATCTTTTTCCATCCCCTCACTTTCAGTCTGTATGTTTCCCTAGTTCTGAAATGGGTCTCTTGTAGACAGCATATATATGGGTCTTGTTTTTGTATCCATTCAGCCAGTCTGTGTCTTTTGGTTGGAGCATTTAGCCCATTTACATTCAAGGTATTTCTCAATATTTACGTTCCTATTACCATTGTCTTAATTGTTTTGGGTTTGTTTTTGTAGGTCCTTTTCTTCTCTTGTGTTTCCCACTCAGAGAAGTTCCTTTAGCATTTGTTGTGGGGCTGGTTTGGTGGTGCTGAATTCTCTTAGCTGTTGCTTGTCTGGAAAGCTTTTGATTTCTCCGTCGAATCTGAATGAGATCCTTCCTGGTAGAGTATTCTTGATTGTAGGTTCTTCCCTGTCATCACTTGAAATATATCATGCCACTCCCTTCTGTCTTGCAGAGTTTCTGCTGAGAAATCAGCTGTGAACCTTATGGGAGTTCCCTTGTGTGTTATTTGTCATTTTTCCCTTGTTGCTTTTAATAATTTTTCTTTGTCTTTAATTTTTGTCAGTTTGACTACTATGTGTCTTGGCATGTTTCTCCTTGGGTTTATCCTGCCTGGGACTCTCTGCATTTCCTGACTTGAGTGGCTATTTCCTTTCCCATGTTAGGGAAATTTTCAAGTATAATCTCTTCAGATATTTTCTTGGGTCCTTTCTCTCTCTCTCTTTTCCTTCTGGAACCCCTATAATGCGAATGTTGGTGCATTTAACATGGTCCAAGAGGTCTCTTAGGTTGTCTTCATTTCTTTTCGTTCTTTTTTCTTTTTCTCTTCCGCAGCAGTGATTTCCTCCATTCTGTCTTCCAGGTCACTTATCTGTTCTTCTGCCTCAGTTATTCGGCTATTGGTTCCTTTTAGTGTATTTTTCATTTCAGTTATTGTATTGTTCACCTCTGTTTGTTTGTTCTTTAATTCTTCTAGGTCTTTGTTAAACTTTTCTTGCATTTTTTCAATCCTTGCATCCCGTCTTTTTTTGAAGTCCCAAATCATCTTCACTATCATTATTCTGAATTCTTTTTCTGGAAGGTTGCCTATCTCCACTTCATTTAGTTGTTTTTCTGGGATTTTATCTTAGTCCTTCATTTGGTTCAAAGTCCTCTGCCTTTTCATTTTCTCTATCTTTCTGTGGCTGTGGTTTTCAGTTCCACAGAACAAAATACTGCTGATAGTGCTTGATACTGCTGTCTGCCCTCCTGTGGAGGAAGCTATCTAAGAGGCTTGTGCATGCTTCCTGATGGGAGGGACTGGTGATGGGTAGAGCTGAGTGTCACTCTGCTGGGCAGAGCTCAGTAAAACTTTAATATGCTTGTGTGCTGATTTGTGGGGCTGAATTCCCACCCTGTTGGTTGTTTGTCCTGAGGTGACTCAGCACTGGAGCTTACAGGATCTTTGGTGGTGCCAATAGCGGACTCACAGGTCTGGTTCACTGCTCCTTCCCCCTGGATCCTAGTGTGCACACTATGTTTTGTGTGCCCTTCAAGAGTGGAGTCTCTGTTTCTCCCAGTCCTATGGAAGTCCTGCAATCAAATCCCACTGGTCCTCAAAATCTGATTCTCTTTGGATTGCTCCTGCTATTGCTGGACCCCCAGTTTGGGAAGCCTGATGTAGGGCTCAGAACCCTCACTCCAGTGGGTGGACTTCTATGGTATAACTGTTCTCCAAGTTGTGAGTCACCCACCCAGAGGTTATGGGATTTGATTTTAACATTGTGCCCCTGTTACTGTCTCATTGTGGCTTCTCCTTGTCTCTGGATGTGGAGTGTCTTTTTTGGTGAGTTCCAGTGTCTTCCTGTTGATGACTGTTCAGCAGTTAGTTGTGATTCTGGTGCTCTCACAGGAGATAGTGAGTACACCTCCTTCTTCTCCGCCATCTTGAACCAATCCTTTCCCGTACATTTTTGGCAATGAAATCTCACTTGCCCGTGGCAGAACCAGCTTATGAAAGGTCTTAAATGCCAAAAACAACCTTGAGCTTCCTTTTGGTGGGCTGAGGCAGGGCTGTCTTATCCATCAGTTACAGCAGGCACAGTGCCTAGGGTCTACAATGCTTTTAGGAGTCTATAATAATGTTTTAAGTTCTGTCAAAATCAGAAGAGAAAAATGAACTTTTAGGTTGAATAAAATGATTTGCCAGCAGGTCCTATGTGAACTTGCACAGTAACTCCCAGGTGATCTTTGATTGAATGCCAGATATTGTGAATTTTACCTGGTCAGAATCTGTATGTTTTTGCATTCTCATACATTTTTTTGAACTTTGTTTATAGATAGAGTTAAGTTACTTGCAAACAATTTGATCCTTTTATGGCTTGCTTTTATGATTTGGTGTAAGTCTTGAGCAGTTTTCAGTCTAGGGCTAATATTCTCTATAACTGAGACCTTCCTGAATACTTTATCCAGTGTGCTGTGAATTATTAATATTCCTGGTCTGGCTGGTGGGAATTAGTACTATTTTCAGTCTTGTTCAGCATCAGGCACTGTTCCCTATTTTTTTGGCTGGTTCATCCCATGGCCTTAGGTAGTTTCTTCATACCCATGTGCGGATCTGTATTCTGCTGAAAGTCTCTAAGAACTTTCTACAGATATCAGAGTTATGTTCCTGTGCATCTCTCTCCCCTCTGGTTCTCTGAACTAGGTATCTTGGTCTCCCAGACCTTCATCTCCTCCAATCATGGAGTCTACCAGCCTCCCTCTCACTTCCTCCCTGTGCTGTGGCCTATAAACCCTCTCAAGGCAGAAAATTGGGTAATTATAGTACTCACCTTATTTGTTTCTCATCTCTTAGAGTTCACTGTCCTTTGCTGTCTGATATGCAATGTCTTGAAATTCATCATTTCATATATTGAGTCTGGTCCTTGTTATTCCATTTTGGCTGGAAGCAGAAGTATCCCACATTTTCCTTTAAAGTACACTTAGTGAATTTCTAACTTGAGAATATCTTAGGAATCAGTCAATATACCCTCTGTTTTTCAATCTGTAATTTTATTTACTTTTTATGGCCACTTAGATTAAATTATTTCTTAAGAGAAAGTTCTCAACTATAATTTAAGTCTTAATTATTCTCCTCACTTAGGGGTATTATTGTTGGGCTTCAGTTGAGATTATCTTTATGAACTTTTTAACACCAACATTTTGTGCATCTGTTCTCCTGTGACAATAGTCACAAACTGTTTTGGTAACAAAAAAAAAAATTAATTTGACCTAACTAGATATTATTACTGCCTGCTAAAATTAACCAGTGGTAAAATCTGCTGTCATATCTCCTCTAAGGTATTGAAGAAGGAGATGGCCTAAGGGTCATAATTCTTTAAATTCTTTGGATTATTAGGAAATGAAAATTTCAAAACATTTAAAAACTGTGTTAAATAATATATATTTGATCAGTAGAGCTCAAAAATTATTTTAATACCAAGCTAGCAAATACTTTTTAGGCTTAGTCATATAGTGAATGTCAGAGGGAAGAAACCTGGCCATTTATACAGAAACTTCTCCTGATGCAGAATACATGGCTTGACACTGTCATTCTTTAGAGGCAAGCTGTATTTGTGGGTATCCCATTGACTGGTCTTGGAAATGTGCCCATATAGTGTTTTCACATAGTCCTCGTGTGGGCATTTTAAGTCTGACAAACTAGGTAAGTTAGTGTAGTTTTTCTCAGCCTCATTGTCTTCATGTGTAAAAGTGGGAGTAATAATAATAGTAATAATAATACCTCTAGGGTAAGGATTAAATAAGATAATTCCTTAGTCCATGCATTCTCAGTAGGGGCAGTATAGCCCTCAAGTTGGTAAAAAAATTGGTTCTTAGGGGAGTATGTGAAAAAAAACTTAGATGTTACAGTGGTGTATGCCCTTCCAAAGGGCTATAGTAATAAAACAGATATATAGTATATGTGTGGTATTAAATTTTCATGTGGGAAGGAAGGTGATTAAGAAAAATAAATGTCTAAAAGGCTCTTGGGGGAGATGACAATAAAAAAAGTTTGAGAATCACTGCCTTAATCCAGTGTTTAGCTATTATCATTAGTTTATTAGTTTGGTTGATCAATTAGAACTCAGAATGCATTTTTTTGTGTAAGATCAGTCTTGTAAATCAGTGGTTCCCAATATGTGGACTAAAGGTTTCTGGGAACCTCAGAATTAGAAGAGGTCTTTGAATCCATTTATATACCAATTATTACCTTATAGGCTGAGTAAATCTTATGTTTTGTATAGTAAATATAACTTCTTAATTATGTATGTGTATATATATACTATATATATTGTTATAAATATGTACAACTTCTCAAATATATATTTATTATGATGAATAAAAACTGAAATTCATTTGAAAATTTTGAATTCATAGTAACTTTCTTCATTATGTGTTTTCTTAACTAATAGAGTGTTTAAAAATCCAGCTACCATCATTTGAAGATGTTTTTCTATTAGAAAAACTCCTTATATTTGGTATAAGGTTGGCAAACACACTTATAAATGAGAGAGATTTTTGGATCAACATTGAAGAACTATTTAACCCATAAGGTAGCTGAGATGTCTTATTGACTGTAGACTTGAGTACCCTGAGATGAGCACCTTCAAAGCTTTAAGGAGGCAGAAGTGGCAGCTGGCTGTAGGTTTCCTCTACTGATGACCTTTTAGTAGTACTGGACAGGGTGAGTAGGAGTAGCTAAGAAGCAGAAACTGTGTACATACGGGTAGCTGACAGGGCAATTGTTCCTAAATTAGGGAAATTATATCTCAATTATATATATTTATTTTTTATTTTTGCCAGGTCTATTCCTCTTTCTTACCTATTAAAATTACTGAAAAGATCTCCCAGAGATTATGTTAACTCTCTATTTTTCTCTCTCTGTAAGTCAGTTTGCTGCCTCTTTTCTTGTGCTCTCATGCTCTGGGCCTGATATCCAGTACCCTTGGGGCTCTGGTTCCATAATACTAAAGATGTCACGTAGTTCCATACCACACAATGGATAGCTATCTGAACCTTGACTCCAGCCCAGCCAGTACCCCTCTTATGGATTCATTTATTGATATATCTGTTAACCAATATTTAACTAGGAGCACATAATTAATTTTTTCAGTTGAGGCATGTATTTTCACCTTAAAATCATACTGGACAACTCATTATTCCTGCGAACACCAGAGAGCTTATATTTCAAAGGTTCAACCCCTCCAAGTGATGTTTCAATTGTGAAACATCTTGGAGTCATAAGTAGCAATGGCTACATTCCTTATCACTGGTGGCACTAGAGTCAGCCTGCTACAGTGTTGAGATGTGGCCCTCTGAGTCATCTTTTGTGCATCCCCCTCTTGTTTGTGCCAGGGTCATTATCTTTTAGTTGTCCGGTGACCCTCTGATATGGCTGCCCTCTCATGTCTATCCTCTCCTGATTCCTCAAGATCCTTTCTTGACGCCATATCTATCAAAATTTACTTTCTCGTTATGTCAACAGGCATATATTGAATGCTGACTACTTCAAGGCCCTACCTTGATACAGGGATAACTGATGATCTAGTAAGTAATAAAGTAAAAATGGATGAAATTGCATGAGTGGGTTAACATTTATTTCCACATGGTTTCCAAAGCCATATTATGCTCTGTGTCCTAGATCTTCCTTAGTGGTGTTCCAGTGGTCCCCTGAAGATGGAGGGATTCTAAATTATTCTTTTCCCTACTTCTCTAACTTCCACTGCTTCAATCATGAGAGGTTTAGTTTCATCTATTTTGTAGTTTGATCTTCCATGTAGGATTTCATAGATAAAATAGTCACTGAATAAAAAATATTGGAAGAGCACTACCTAAATGCCAAAGAGGGATGATTGTTGGGGGCTTCTGTTTCTCTGGCTAGATCACATATGTAGGAAAGAGCTCCTTCAAGCCCTGTATTTGGCTATACTTAAGGCTTGTTCTGGATGGTAATGTGAGTCAGAGAAGAGTATCTTGATTATGACTCACTCTGAACAGCAAATGAAACCAAGCTTCCTACCTTGCATAATAAGAATATTTTAATATGTTTACCGCTGAGGAATTTTCTTCATTAGAATGTTTCATTTAATATCAGAAGCCAGCTGCTTCTGCATTCATCCATTTAATTAGAATGCCTTTATGAAACACCTACACTATATGATATAGTGAATTGTGTAGTCCCTGCCATCAGTGAACCTAAAATCCAAACTTTGTTAATGTATGTGCCTGTGAGGGTGGGGTGGAGACATAAAAATTAAAATACAGAGTAAAATTAACTGCATGCTTTTATAGAAATGAAGAGGGCTGATAAAGCAATTAATGCAATTATTTTGAACTGTGGCATAGGGAATCTGGGAGAAAGGCTTCAGGAAGAAGCCAGCATTTGAAGTAAGTCTTGAAAGTTGAGTTTTCAAAAGTTGAGTAAGGGAATATAGCCTCATGGCTAGTGGATAATAGTACAGTATCTGAGATTGTGGTAGATCACCAGGGTTTGTATCCTGGCTGTAACACTTAATAGAAGTGTTACTTAGAGCAAGTTATTTAATTTCTCTTGGTTTCAATTTCCCAATCTGTAAATAGGCATATTAATAGCAACTATTTCATTGATTTGTTGTGAGGATTAAGTACAGAAATGCATGCAAAATTCTCAAAGCATAGAAAAAATGCTCAGTTTCGTGAACTCAAAAATTTTAGCTATTTTATTTCAAGGGGGGAAATGTATTCCAAGTTGACTGAACAGCATAAGCAAAGGTAGGAAAGTATGACTGAAAGTTTACTGTGGTTTTGTGTGTGTGTCTATTGCAGATTTTTGGTTTTTGGTTACCATGAGGTTTTGATATAGCAGTCTATATATATATACAATATTGTTTTAAGTTGCTTGACTCTTAATTTCAAATGCATTTCCAATATCCTGCATTTGTACTCTCCTTTTCTCAAAATTGCTGGTTTTGATATCATATTTGTGTGAGGATGATTTCCTACCTTTACTGTATGTTTGCCTTTACTGGTGAGCTCTCCTATTTGTAAGGTTCTTGTTTCTGGTTGTGGCCTTTTCTCTTCCACCTCGAGACGTTCCTTTAGTATTTGTTGTAAAGCTGGTCTTGTGGTGCTGAATTCTCTTAGCTTCTGCTTGTCTGTGTAGATTTTGGTTTCTCCCTCAAACCTGAATGAGAGCCTTGCTGGGTAGAATATTCTTGGCTGTAATTTTCCCCCTTTCATCACTTTAAATATATCATGCCACTCCCTTCTGGCCTGCAGAGTTCCTGCTGAAAAATCAGCTGATAGATTTATAGGAGTTCTCTTGTATGTTATTTGCTGCTTCTCTTGTTGCTTTTAGTATTTTCTCTTTGTCTTTAATTTTTGTCAGTTTGATAAATATGTGTCTCAGTGTGTTCCTTCTTGGGTTTATCCTGTATTGGACTCTCTATGCTTCCTGGACTTAGGTGACTGTTTTCTTTCCCATGTTAGGGAAGTTTTCAGCTATTATCTCTTCAAATATTTTCTCAGGCCTTTTTTCTCTCTTCTTCTTCTTCTGGGATCCCTACAATGTGAATCTTGGTGCGTTTAATGTTGCCCCAGAGGATTCTTAAACTGTCCTAATTTCTTTTCATTCTTTTTTCTTTATTCTCTTCTGCAGCAGTGATTTCCACCATTCTGTCTTCCAGCTCACTTATTCATTCTTCTATGGATTTCTTCTAGTGTATTTTTCATTTCAGTTATTGTATTGTTCATTTCTGTTTGCTTGTTCTTTAGTTCTTCTACGTCTTTGTTAAACATTTCTTGTATCTTCTTGGTCTGTGCCTCTATTATTTTTCCAACATCTTGGATCATCTTTACTATCATTACTCTCAATTTCTTTTTGAGTAGATTGTCCATCTCCACTTCACTTAGTTGTTCTCCTGGGGTTTAATCTTGTTCCTTCTCCTGGAACTTATTTCTCTGCCATCTCATTTTGTCTAACTTTCTGTATTTGTGATCTCCACTCCGCAGGCTGCAGGAGTGTAGTTCCTCTTGCTTCTGGTGTCTGCCCCCTGGTGGGTGAGGTTGGTCCGGTGGCTTGTTCAGGCTTCCTGGTGGGAGGTACTGGTGCCTACCCACTGGTGGGTGGAGCTGGGCCTTGTCCCTCTGGGCTATGTCAAAGGGTGTGTCCAGAGGTGGCTGTGGGCTCAGGATGACTTTAGGCAGCCTGTCTGCTGATGGGTGGGGCCAGGTCTTAGTGCCAAAATGGCGACCTCCAGGAAAGCTCACACTGAGGAATATTCCCGGGGCCTCTGCCACCAGTGTTCTTGCCCCCACAGTGGGCCACAGCTGACTCCCTACTCCCCAGGAGACCCTCCAAGATCTGCAGGTAGGTCTGACCCAGGGTCCTATGGAGTCACTACTGTGCCCTGTGTCCCAGTGCAAGTGAAACCTTGTGTATGCCCTCCAAGAGTAGAATCTCGGTTTCCCCCTGTTCTGTGCAGCTCCTGCATTCAAGCCCTGCTGTCTTTCAAAGCCAATGCTCTGGGGGGCTCCTCCTCTGGATGCCAGACCCCCAGCCTGGGGATCCTGATGTGAAGCTCAGAATTCTCACTCCTATGGAAGAACATCTGCGATATACTTATTTTCCAGTTTGTGGGCCACCCACCTGGTGGATATGGACTTTGATTATATCATGAAAGCGCCTCTCCTACCATCTTATTGTGGCTTTTTCTTTGTCTTTGGATGTAGAATATCTTTTTTGATAGCTTTCAATCTTTTTTGTTAATGGTTATTCAGCAGTGAGTTGTGATTTTGGTGTTTTTGTGAGAGGATGTGAGCTCAAGTCCTTCTACTCCACCATCTTATCTCCCTTCAACCCTGAAAGTTTACTGTAATATTCAGTGCTTCCACAGCTGGATTGCCACTAGAATTCTCACAGAGCTCAAGGCATAGATTTGGGGATGATATTAATACCACAGCACAACCACATTTTAAATGATACCACTTTTTGCCAGGTAATCTGGGAATATATTAATCATTTGTAATGAAACCAGCAAATTTTTACTGTAAAGGGCCAGGTAGTGTGTGAGTGTATGTGTTTTAGGCTTGGTGACCCATATGGTCTCTGTCACAACTCTGCTGTTATATGTGAAATCAGCCATATACAATATATAAACAAATGAGTGTGGCTGTATTCCAATAAAACTTTATGGACACTGAAATTTGAATTTCATGTAATTTTCATGTATCATAAAACATTAGTCAACTTTTGACTCTTTCAACCATTTAAAAATGTAAAAATCATTCTTAGCTTGTGGGCCATACAAAAACAGGTGGTGGGCTAGATTTGGCCTGCAGACCACAGTGCTGAGCCCAGATTGGGAATCTTTTCCCTTGGTGAAATGAATTCTGCATTCTAAACAATTGACTTTGAAACAAACTTTTGTAATACAACCTGTTGGTAAGGTGGGGTCTACATAACCTCTCTGTTCTTAGCAGCCCCCTCTGCTGGTTGATTTTATTCACAAACGTCATCATGAACACAAATTCTTAGAAATTCATTCCCCTTACAAATAATTGTAACACTAACTCACATTTACTAGTAATATTGATTTTGGCATCCTTTCACACAATTCTAAAGAGGCTTTTCACCAACTTCTCATCTAGCTTTTAGTCTCTGATATGGACTACTCTTCCTTCTTCAAACTTAGTTTTCTCTAACTTCCTATTGATTTGTTAATGGTTGTAGCTTTAAGACCATAGAAGTCAACCTACTAAGAACAGGAATGAAATTCTTATTGTCATATTTGGTTTTCTATTAGTTGCCCTAAAAATATCACAGGTGTTTAAAGTTTCCAAGGAATCAAAATTTATTACACCTCAGGGTTTTGTTGTTGTTGTTGTTGTCTGCTTGTTTGTTTGTTTGTTCTTAACAGGCTGCTAATTGTCAGCACTTACTCTCTTCCAGACAATCCAGGTGAAGAGTGGCAGAAGTTACAGTTTCTGGGTCAACCCTTCTCTAATCTAAATATCAGCCTCCAGAGTTAAGGATGCTAATGATTAAGACAGATTCATTCATGTAGGCATTCAACAACCATTGTTGTAGCAATGGAAAAGCTACTTAAGCATTTTGAATCTCAGTTAGCTTGTCTGTAAAATATGAAGAATAGTTATTTTGAAGGATTTTTAAGGATTGAATAGATGATATGTGATACCTGATGGCTATTGATAGCTATGATTATCATTTGATAGCTATTATTGTTTGCCTCTAACACCAGTGTTTTCCTTTTATAAAACTATCTCTTTCTCAATAGTTCAGTCTCCACATTTTTTCTGCTCACAATGTTGTATGAAATCACATTACAGTTTCTCATCTGTTTGACATCTTGCAATCTAGAAAATTTCTGTACTCCACAAAGTTTCCGCTATGCATTCCCTGTTTCAGATAATGCATAAAAATGCTAAATAAAACTGTCTTAGACCAGATCTCTGGGTAACTCCATTATTAGTAATTCTTTAGTAAAAGTCATATACATTTACCTTTCATCTTTTGCATAATTCTCTTTCTAGTGTAAGACACCACTCCATTGAGATCCATACTGTACATTTTTTAATGTCTTTGGAACCTGATTTGGGGTGTGTGTGTTTACTGGTCTGTATTTCAAAACCTCATTTTTATATTGTAAATACTGTACTTGTGTGAATATACTTTGGGGAATGATCTAAAAATTTATGGTGTTCAGTGTTCTCAATCAATAAAGAGGTATTTTTTGCTCCACAAAGATCATACTGTTCCTACTCCAACTAGCAATTGCAGAGCTGAATTGCCTTCACATTTTATGAGCTATTTTGTAGCTTATGTAGACATACGAACATGTTTTATTTCTTTCATTATATATATATATATATATATATAAAATATATACATATATATGTATATGTATGTCTGGCTACAAAATATAGACATGAAGTCCTCTCTGCCTGTGTAAATAAGGTACTCAAAGGGGACTGTAAGTACAACAGATGATCCTGGAATAAATAGGAAGGGCTGATCAACATAATTAGCAGAAAACAAGGTCCAAGAGGAAGAGGATGAATTAGCCCAATTCCAAAAAGGGAGCTGACTGCACATATTTGGTCTGATATCTCTTGAGAGATGGTATCTCTGAGTGACTCTACTAATTATAACATGTTGTGATTAGGACATGGATCTAGAGATAAGAGTCAGCTGAAGAGAAACTGAGTGTGAAGAAGTGACAGGAGAAGGAGGCATTATCTACATTGTGGAAAAGCTAGACTACTCACTGGATCACTGAGCTAAGCCAGACTGCAGCTGATCTTGGGCTTCCTTGAGCAGCAAAAGTTCTCTTTTGGGAATAACGGGAGACATTGTACCTATCACAATGTTTCTGATTCTTACTGGAGACAGTGGACAGCTACATCAGCATGACTGTATGCTGGGTAGCTTAGTCAGGAAAGGCAAGGGACAGAAGATTCATTCTGTGTTGTCCTGGTTCAGCCTTACTCTTAGATAGGCACCTGGGTCTCTGAGGTGGAGCCTTCTCATCATTGATTCTGCCTCATCCTGGGTAATAGAGGATCTATAGTGGTCTAAGCTCAGGACTGTTTCCTGCCCCACCTACAGTGGTAGTGGATTATTTCTGTTCCTGTTCCTCAGCTGCATTGGGTTTTCAACTGTGCTCTAAGAGCAATAGGTGTGTTTCCAGTACCCTAGCAGCTTAGACCTTTCCTACCTTCGAGATGATAGGGGAGAAGGACCCGGGCAGGGATTTGTGCCTTTCCCAGAATGACTGTTATTCTTCTCTCACCCTTTCCAGGCCTGAACCACTGAGGAAAGCTCTCCCTGTTCTCCTGTCCTGCCCTTCCTGCCACCACACCTAATTATTTTCATGCCTACCTAGTGAGAGCCAGAAGACCCTGCAAGTGGTTGCAAAATTTGTATTTCAGACCCCCAGGGATTGTACATTCTCATGCTAGCCCACATTCTGCATTTTGCAATTTGTTTAACTTTTACTGCATTCTTCTTACCATCTTGTATGGTGTCTGGCGTCTCCTGCTCTCATGTTATGCCCCAGGTAAGCAACTGCAGGCATCCCATCTCTCCTTGGAAGTGACTGTCTTTCCTTAGAATTTATAATAGTTGGTTATCTAAGCTTTTTTAACTATCTCTGATTGGTGCAAGAAATAATTTTGTAGATTATCTGGCTTTTTCTTGTTGTTAGGGTGGGAGTGAAGTTTCCCATATTCTAAGAAGTTATCAAAAGTCTAGTGAGTTGACACCAGAACTTTTAAAGATGTGGAACAGATTAATTTCTCACCTTTTGTTAGCTTCACTGGTTATTATAGGTGAATGTTATATATAAGGAGCATCAGTGGTTTAGAATAACTCTCTATAAAGCTAAACCTGAGGGACTTCCCTGGCAGTCCAGTGCTTGAGACTCCACACTTCCACCGCAGAGGACATGGGTTCAATTTCTGGTTGGGGAACTAAGATCCCGCAGGCTGCATGGCGTGACTAAAAAAACCAAAAACAAACAACAACATAAAAACTAAAGCTACAAGTACAGAAAGCTTGGTTTTCTTGACCCTCACTAGTAGTAAGTGTCTCTCCCTCTTTAGTGCCCGTGGATCCTGGTTTTCATATATTTCTCAGTATGCGCCTTATATGTTGTGTATCCTTCTCTTTTCTCCCTACTAGAATTTCCACTCCTTGAGGGCAGCAGTTATATTTACTTTTCATATTTGTCCTTCCCCACCTCCCCATAGCATGCTGCCTGTGTATAGCAAAGCAGTAAGTTTATATGTTTTCTAAATTCCAATTTTAAAAATTTACCCTCAATTATAGATCACCAGACCACTGCTTCTTTAGAGCCATTTAATTCCCTGAATGGAAAATTGAAATGTCATGAGTTGGCCTTGACAAGCAAAGGTATGCTGACATTAATGCCTAATGATACATTAAAAAACCAAAAAAAAAAAACAAAAACAAAAACAGGTTTAACCTTCTCTATGTAAGTACTACATTTACCAATTCATAATTGAATTTCTTGTAAGTGAACCTTGAGACAATTCCCTCTCTGCTTGATTACACAGTAAACCATTTCTCATAAAAGAATCAACTCATAAAATAGTCATTATGATACAAAGTTTGCATGAAATGTGCAATATAAGGAAGGCAGTGTAGAGGAAATTAAGAGAAAGAGCAGAAGACATACAAGAAAGCTTCACTTCTAAATTCTCATTCTTGCCTTTAACATCTTCAGTTCCCAGAGTAAAGGAAATGAGGCAATTTTTTCTTATATTATTCTAGATTGCCTTTCTTAATATAATTTAAAATTATTGAGACACACAAATCTTGTTTATTATCTTGATTTTTCTGATGAGCCTGCTTAGAGTTAGAGACAAGATCAGAGAAAAGATGAAGAAGATAAGAATATTCCCTCTCACTTGTTTAGCACTTTACAGTCTACAAAACAATTTCACATACCTCATATGTGAGGCAGGGGCTTTAGTTCCATTTTACAGATAAAGCAATTGAAGCTCACAGCAGGTATATGAGTGGCCCAAAGTCATGCAGTAAGCAGTAGAATTGGACCATCTCCTCTGACTTAGCATCAGAAATTATCTCTTACTTCTCTGTTTTTTGTTAGGATTCTTTTATATCTATATTAAATTTCACCAATTGAATAGTTGGTGCTTAGGAAGAGATTACTGTGGGAAGGAGAGATTCATAGGGGAGATAGCACTTTTAGATTTTCTTGGCCATTTTACTATAAACCATGTTACCTCATTATGCCAAAACATTTTTCCTAATGATGTATGTGGAAAGGAGAAGAGATGAAAAGAAAGGAGAGGTGATTTGGAGATGAAACAAAAAAAAGAGAATGAGAAAAAGGTAAAGATAGGAAGCTCAATTTTTTTGTCTGTTGTCAGTATCAAAGGCAGTAACATTGCCTGGGATAACTTGGATTAGAACTCAAATCTTGGGGAACCTTTTTTGCTGAAGCACCTTGCTTCTCAGGAGAGGAATGGAACAAATTGCCCCAATGCTTCATTTGTTTTTGTGACAAACAGAACAGGGAAAACACCTCCCCTTGTCTGTGTTTTCTGTACAAGCCCTCCACAAATGCTCAGGACTTTTAGGGGAAGTTTTTCTATTCCTCCTCACTTAGCTGTGAGAATAAAATGGTTCAGCCTTCCATAAATTGCCTCTTTCATAAGAATTTTTCAAAGAAGATTAATGATAAGGATATTTATGAAAATATTTCTGTGACTTTCATTTGTAACTATTCAGATATGTGGCCTTTGCCATTTGTATTTAATTTACATTCTAAAACTTTTGTGTTGGAGCTCATCCAGACAGCATATAGCCCTGCAGAGAGCTTTGAAGCTGTGTAAACAAATAAATAAGTGATCCAATGAATGTTATATGCATATAGGAAACTTTTCAGCTCTTGTTAAAGGAAGTCAGCTGCTCTCTAGTTGCAGGTGTGTAGAAAAGCTCATATAGCTTTTCCAATTTCTTCAGTTTGTAGATTGTTAGAAAAGATGCCGGGTTATAAAGTTTGTGAAATCCTCATCTAAAGAGAATTAGTTTTTTGAATGTAAATGAAAGTGGGGGCTACCATAGCTGGACAGTCTTGTTGACATGGGGGATTCATGATAAACCCTACATTTTTGGAGTCATTTTTTGTCTCTCTTTCTGGTTTACCTCTCAAGTATAGCATCTATTTCTCCCAAATCTCTTAGGAGACAAGGTAAGGGAAAAGGATTACCAACCTGGCTTTGTCTAGGTAATTTTAGATGATTCTGGTTTCTTAGGACACTTGGTTGTAGAGAAAAGGACTCCAGAAATAGCTGGTTTGATCCCATATAGAAACTTTCTTCGAGGTAGAAGTGAGGTTATTTGCAGCACAATTAAAATAAAACCAGTTTACTCTTAATGACCTCAAGAAGCCAGCATTCTAGCAAGGTTTTAAGGAGGATGAGTGTAGGATTTGAGAAATTTTTAAAGAAAGAACCCCTCAAAATATGAAGAAATCTGGGAAATAAGACCCAAGTGGTGAAAAGCCAGGGAGAAACTACAGAGAAAGTGTTGTTCTGTATGAGAGACACTTGCTCTTTTCAGAAAGAGGAAGAGCAAAGGCATCTGGGAGGAAGCTACATGAGAGGTGCGAGTTGGTTTTGGGACATACTTTCTTGAGGAGTACCTTCCTGACTTAGTGGCAAACAAAAATATAAAGCCTTTTCACTTTCTAAAAACCTGTGTAACACTGAATTTAAGGACAAGTGGGAATGGGGTGGGGGGAATTGAGGCATTCCAGAAGAATAGCTGCAACCACAGCACCACTGAATTTCAAGGCTTCCTCTGTTCAGCCAGCTCCCAAAGCTTCAGGTAAAGTCCTGCCTCTGTCATCATGACTTTTTGGGATTTCACTTTCAAAGTTTTTATAAAGTCCAGATCACATAAATATCTCTCCTGAGATAGCTCTTCTCTTCCAGATTTACTTCTACTCAACATATATGGTTAGCTGTTTGTCATGTTATTACTGTGTAGAACAATCTCAAAATACAGACTACGTTAGTTTCAGAAACTTAGTTTTAGTCACATTGCCAACTCAATTTGATGTGGATTCACAATAAATCCTACGTTTTACAGTCATTTCTGGTCTCCCTTTTTGGTTCACCTGCTAATTAAACATCTGTTTCTCCCAGCTCTCTTGGAAGACAACATAAGGAAAAAGCAGTACCTACTAGGTTTTGGCTAGGACAGTTATTCAACCTCTCTGAGATTTCTCACCGATAAAATGACAGTGGTAACATCCACTTTGCAGTCTTGTTGGGAGAATTAAAGTAATAATTCTAACCCATTTAACATAATTTCTAGTTCCCTGTAAGTAAGGAGTCTACCAGTTTGTTTCAGATGGTTACTTCTAAAGTTGATAAAAACTATTTTTATTAATCATTTCCTCATGACTCCTAAGCTTGTTTCTCATTTATTTAAGAGTTTGGGTCGTCTGTTGAACAATGTCAAATAGACATGGAATGTGCCTTCTGCTCTATATGGGATGATTTGTGTGGTACAGAGAGGCCTTTCCTATCAGGAAACTTCTATCATCATTAGCTTGTATAAAACTAGCCCTTCATACAAAAGTGATGTCATTGGTATATTTGAATTTACTTCTTCATATGTTAAATAAGAACAAATATTTTTTAATTCATAGTTCTTTATTTTTACTTTTAAATAAGGCTAACTTATTGCTAACTATCACTTCTTTTTATTTATCTATATATGGAGAAAGAAGAATGAATCTTTCCAGTTTTCTAGTTCTCATCTTTCCTCTCCCTTTAGAAGATCTTATGGCTGTATTAAACTCTTGACATTCACTCATAAAGCCTTTGGAGAATCTGTTCCATATCTTCCTGGTGATAAATCCACTATTTTGCTACATTAATAAACTTATTTATTTATTTGATTTTCTATTTTAGACTTCTTCAGTCCGGCTCAGTTTCTTGAATGGTTGATCCTGAGCCTTGAAATGTATTGCCTTTTGCAAATATAAGAGTGGTTGCCAGATATTTCAAATCTTAGCTTTTTCTTTTGTTTATTTACTCTGATTCTGTGTAATAATGGTACTGACTTATACTCTGCAAGGAGTAGACTACTTTCACATACATCTAGTGTTGTCCTTTACACACATGTGTGCATGTTTGTACATGTATGTGTTTTATACACATATGCAAAGTATGTATATATTAATTGTGCAACTTATGGTGAAACTTAATAAGCTGGGAGGGAAAGAGGGTATCTTTCACTTTCTTTTCACTCATTATTTCCTTCTTGTCTCTTCCCCAGTACCTATATTCTATTCTAGAGGGTTGATATTAGACAATTCACTTAACCTCTTTGGGCATTGGTTTCTTTGTTTGTAAAAGGGAGATAGTAATTCCCTGCCTTGTGTGAGAAAGTGTTTTGTAAAGTGCTGTGTAGTTACAATGGATTTTTTTTCTTCCCCATTGGACTGTGAGCCTTGGAATGGCAGAAAGTGAATCTGATTCACTTGTGAAAAGCCAAAGTACTTGAAATATAGTAGGACCTCAACAATGTCTCATCAGAGGAAGGAAAGGAGAGAGCAAAGAGGGGAGGGAAAGGCAGCAAGAGGAAGGACAGAAGGGAACACAGAATTATGAGGAAAGGAAGAGGACGGAGGAAAAATCTTCAGTGCATTTGATATTTTCTTATTTCTGTTGAGTTCAGCAGGTGAGACTGTGTTGCAGCTATAGCAATGTGTTGGAGCTAAAGGAACACTAACAACTCAACTTCCCTGCCATTGCCTCAGGACCTGGCCACTCTCACCCATTTCCATGGCCTCTGAAATGCATGTTCCATTCTTTGCATCCACAAGACTAGCTTTGACTCACATGTTTTAGTGCAGGGATAAAACTTACCAGATAAGGAGTAAGTAAATAATTCTTTGTTTAGAGTAGGTCATGGCTTTTATGAATTTCAAGCTTTGATCTTATTCTTTTTTTCTCTAACCTTGCTGCTCTTTGGCCTTTCTTAGTTTTTTGTTTTGTTTTGTTTTTGTTTTTTTTTTTGGGGGGGTACACCAAGTTCAATCATCTGTTTTTATACACATATCCCCGTATTCCCTCCCTAGCTTGACTCGCCCCCCACCCTCCCTCGAGTCCCCCCCACCCTCCCCGTCCCAGTCCTCTAAGGCATCTTCCATCCTCGAGTTGAACTCCCTTTGTTATACAACAACTTCCCACTAGCTATCTATTTTACAGTTGGTAGTATATATATGTCTGTGCTACTCTCTCGCTTCGTCTCAACTTCCCCTTCACCCCCCGCCCCATCCCAAACCTCGAGTTCTCCAGTCCATTCTCTGCACCTGCATCCTTGCTCTTGTCACTGAGTTCACTAGTACCATTTTTAGATTCCATATATGTGAGTTAGCATACAATATTTGTCTTTCTCTTTCTGACTTACTTCACTCTGTATGACAGACTCTAGGTCTATCCACTTCATTACATATAGCTCCATCTCATCCCTTTTTATAGCTGAGTAATATTCCATTGTATATATATGCCACATCTTCTTTATCCATTCATTTGTTGATGGGCATTTAAGTTGTTTCCAAGTCCTGGCTATTGTTAATAGTGCTGCAATAAATATTATGGTACATGTTTCTTTTGGGATTATGGTTTTCTTTGGGTATATGCCCAGGAGTGGGATGACTGGATCATATGGTAGTTCTATGTGTAGTTTTTTAAGGAACCTCCAAATTGTTTTCCATAGTGGCTGTACCAACTTACATTCCCACCAACAGTGCAGGAGAGTTCCCTTTTCTCCACACCCTCTCCAAAATTTGTTGTTTCCAGATTTTGTGATGATGGCCATTCTGCTCGGTGTGAGGTGATACCTCATTGTGGCTTTGACTTGCATTTCTCTAATGACGAGTGATGCTGAGCTTCTTTTCATGTGTTTGTTGGCCATCTGTATGTCTTCTCTGGAGAAATGTCTGTTTAGGTCTTCCGCCCATTTGTGGATTGGGTTATTTGCTTTGCTGGTATTCAGCTTCATGAGCTGCTTGTATATTTTGGAGATTAATCCTTTGTCCATTGCTTCGTTGGCAAATATTTTCCCCCATTCTGAGGCTTGCCTTCTTGTCTTGTTTATGGTTTCTTTCACTGTGCAAAAGCTGTTAAGTTTCATGAGGTCCCATTTGTTTATTCTTGATTTGATTTCCATGATTCTAGGAGGTGGGTCCAAAAGGATCTTGCATTGATGTATGTCACAGAGTGTTCTGCCTATGTTTTCCTCTAGGAGTTTTATAGTGTCTGGCCTTACCTTTAGGTCTTTAATCCATTTGGAGTTTATTTTTGTGTATGGTGTTAGGAAGTGTTCTAATTTCATTCTTTTACATGTTGCTGTCCAATTTTCCCAGCACCACTTATTGAAGAGGCTGTCTTTTTTCCATTGTATATTCTTGCCTCCTTTGTCAAAGATAAGGTGCCCATATGTGTTTGGGCTTACTTCTGAGTTCTCTGTTCTATTCCATTGATCTTCCTTTCTATTTTTGGGCCAGTACCATACTGTCTTGATCACTATGGCCTTGTAGTATAGTTTGAAGTCAGGGAGCCTGATTCCACCAACTCCATTTTTCCTTCTCAAGATTGCTTTGGCTATTCGGGGTCTTTTGAGTTTCCATACAAATCATAAGATTTCTTGCTCTAGTTCTGTGAAAAATGCCATTGGTAATTTGATCGGAATTACACTGAATCTGTAAATTGCTTTGGGTAGTACAGTCATTTTCACAATGTTGATTCTTCCAATCCAGGAACATGGTATGTCCCTCCATCTGTTTGTGTCGTCTTTGATTTCTTTCATCAATGTCTTAAAGTTTTCTCCATACAGATCTTTTGCCTCCTTAGGCAGGTTTATTCCTAGGTATTTTATTCTTTTTGTTGCAATGGTGAATGGGAGAGTTTCCTTAATTTCTCTTTCTGCTCTTCTGTTGTTAGTGCATAGGAATGCAAGAGATTTCTGTGCATTAATTTTGTATCCTGCTACTTTACTAAACTCATCAATTAGTGCTAGCAGTTTTCTGGTAGAGTCTTTAGGGTTTTCTATATATAATATCATGTCATCTGCAAAGAGTGACAATTTTACTTCTTCTTTTCCAATTTGGATTCCTTTTATTTCTTTTTCTTCTCTGATTGCTGTGGCTAAAACTTCCAAAACTATGTTGAATAATAATGGTGAGAGTGGACACCCTTGTCTTGTTCCTGTTCTTAGAGGGAATTCTTCCAGGTTTTCCCCATTGAGAACAATGTTGGCTTTTGGTTTCTCATATATGGCTTTTATTCTGTTGAGGTAATTTCCTTCTATGCCCATTTTCTGGAGAGCTTTTATCATAAATGGATGTTGAACTTTGTCAAAAGCTTTTTCTGCATCTAGTGAGATGATCATATGGTTTTTATCCTTCAATTTGTTGATATGATATATCACATTGATTGATTTGCGTCTACTGAAGAATCCTTGCATCCCAGGGATAAACCCCACTTGATCATGGTGTATGATTTTTTTAAATGTGCTGTTGCAGTCTGTTAGCTAGTATTTTGTTGAGGATTTTTGCATCTATATTCATCCGTGATATTGGT
The DNA here is from genome assembly GCF_030028045.1 of Hippopotamus amphibius kiboko. Lineage (NCBI taxonomy): Eukaryota > Metazoa > Chordata > Mammalia > Artiodactyla > Hippopotamidae > Hippopotamus > Hippopotamus amphibius. The sequence continues at coordinate 30,901,350 of NC_080190.1, forward strand.
CTGTAATTTTCTTTTTTTTTGTGACATCTTTGCCTGGTTTTGGTATCAGGGTGATGGTAGCCTCGTAGAATGAGTTTGGGAGTGTTCTGCCTTCTGCTATATTTTGGAAGAGTTTGAGAAGGATAGGTGTTAGCTCTTATCTAAATGTTTGATAGAATTTGCCCGTGAACCGATCCAGTCCTGGACTTTTGTGTGTTGGGAGATTTTTAATAACTGCCTCAATTTCCATACTTGTGATTGGTCTGTTCATAGTTTCAATTTCTTCCTGGTTCAGTCTTGGAAGATTGTATTTTTCTAAGAATGTATCCCTTTCTTCCAGGTTATCCAATTTATTGGCATATAGTTGCTTGTAGTAGTCTCTCATGATGTTTTGTATTTCTGAGGTGTCCGTTGTTACTTCTCCTTTTTCATTTCTAATTCTGTTGATTTGCATCTTCTCCCTTTTTTTCTTGATGAGTCTGACTAATGGTTTATCAATTTTGTTAATCTTCTCAAAAAACCAGCTTTTAGTTTTATTAATTTTTGCTATTGTTTCCTTCCTTTCTTTTTCATTTATTTCTGCTCTGATCGTTATGATTTCTTTCCTTCTGCTCACTTTGGGGTTTCTTTGTCCTTTTACTAATTGTTTTAGGTGTAAGGTTAGGTTGTTTATTCGATCATTTTCTTGTTTCTTAAGGTAGGACTGTATTGCTATAAACTTCCCTCTTAGAACTGCTTTTGCTGCATCCCATAGGTTTTGGGTTGTTGTGTTTTCGTTGTCATTTGTTTCTAGATATTTTTTGATTTCCTCTTTGATTTCTGTAGTGATTCCTTGGTTGTTTAAAGTGAATTGTTTAGCCTCCATGTGTTTGTATTTTTTACAGTTTTTTTCCTGTAATTGATATCTAGTCTCATGGCATTGTGGTCTGAGAAGATGCTTGATATGATTTCAATTTTCTTGAATTTGCTGAGGTTTGATTTGTGACCCAAGATGTGATCTATCCTGGAAAATGTTCCATGTACGCTTGAGAAGAAAGTGTAGTCTGTCGTTTTTGGATGGAATGTCCTATAAATATCAATTAAGTTGAGATGGTCTAATATGTCATTTAAAGCTTGTATGTCTTTATTTATTTTCTGTTTGGATGATCTGTCCATTGATGTAAGTGGGGTGTTCAAGTCTCCCACTATTATTGTGTTCCTGTCGATGTCCCCTTTTATAGCTGTTAGCATTTGCCTTATGTATTGAGGTGCTCCTATGTTGGGGGCATAGATATTTACCATTGTGATATGTTCTTCTTGAATGGATCCCTTGATCATTATGTAGTGTCCTTCCTTGTCTCTTTTACCAGTCTTTACTTTAAAGTCTAATGTGTCTGATATGAGTATTGCTACTCCAGCTTTCTTTTGACTTCCATTTGCATGGAATATCTTTTTCCATCCCTTCACTTTCGGTCTATATGTATCCCTTGGTCTGAAGTGAGTTTCTTGTAGGCAGCATATAGAAGGGTCTTGTTTTTGTATCCATTCAGCCAGTCTGTGTCTTTTGGTTGGAGCATTTAATCCATTTACATGTAAGGTGATTATTGACATGTGTGTTCCAATTACCATTTTCTGAATTGTTTTGGGTTTGTATTTGTAGGTGTTTTCCTTTTCTTGTGTTTCCTACTTAGAGAAGTTCCTTTAGCACTTGTTGTAAGGCTGGTTTGTGGTGCTGAATTCTCTTACCTTTTGTTTGTCTGTAAAGTTTTTGATTTCTCCCTCAAATCTGAATGAGATTCTTGCTGGGTAGAGTATTCTTGGCTGTAGGTTTCTTTCTTTCAGGACTTTCAGGATATCCTGCCATTCCCTTCTGGCCTGCAGAGTTTCTGTAGAAAGGTCAGCTGTTATCCTGATGGGTTTTCCCTTATATGTTGTTTGTTGCTTTTCTCTTGCTGCTTTTAATATTTTTTCTTTGTGTTTAATTGTCGTTAGTTTGATTAATATGTGTCTTGGTGTATTTCTCCTTGGGTTTATTCTGTATGGGACTCTCTGTGCTTCTTGGATTTGATTAATTATTTCCTTTCCCATGTTGGGGATGTTTTTCACCATAACCTCTTCAAATATTTTCTCAGACCCTTTCTTGTTTTCTTCTTCTTCTGGGATGCCTATAATTCGAATGTTGGTATGCTTAATGTTATCACTGAGGTCTCTGAGACTGTCTTCTATTCTTTTTATTCTTTTTTCTTTTTCCTCCTCTGTGGCATTTATTTCCCCCATTCTATCTTCCAACTCACTTATTCATTCTTCTGCCTCAGTCATTCTGCTGGTTATAGCATCTAGAGTATTTTTAATTTCAGTTATTTTGTTATCCATTGCTGTTTGTTTTTCTGAGTTCTTATGAACTGTTTCTTGTACTTTCTCTATTTTGTTTTCGAGATTTTCTATCATTTTTACTATCATTACTCTGAATTCTTTTTCTGGCATTTTTCCTATTTCCTCCTCATTTATTTGGCCTTGTGGGTTTTTTTCCTGGTCCTTTGCCTGCATGGTGTTTCTTTGTTTCCTCATGGTTGTCCATAGTTTTGGGGTTGCTTTTCCTGGTGATAGAGGTGTTTATAGAAGACTGTCCAAGCCTCAGACTAATGTCCAAGTATTGGATTAAACAAATACTAAGTCTAGGAAACACATACATGTATAAGACACACAATTACTGAATCCATTAGGACATAAGGCTCTGGAAAGATCTGACAGAACCCCAGTATGCTATCAGGTATTCAAAGAGAAACCCAACAGAAATTGATGACTGAAACAGAACAAATCAGAGACAAAAGCAAAAGCAAACAAACAAACAAATAACACCTTACACATACAAACACTAATCCAGGGAGATTGTGTAAACTAGGATCAAATATAGAAAAGAGCTAGAGTGCCACCAGACAGAATGGAGATTCTCAGAATGTAATTAGACAACTGTACTAAGAACTAAGATAAAGACAAAAACCTAATATTAAATACCAAGGTGGTGCGTCATCTGGAGAATAGAGCAAGGAGTCTGAGCAGATCGATAGTGTTGCTTATAGGTATGTTAAGATAAAATAAACTTAAAATGGCTGGAAGAAAGGGGAACAGAAGAGCATAGTGTGGTTGGAAATATGGAAATAAAAAGAAAGGAATAGAAATGTATAAAAGATAGGGATGAAAGGAAAGTATGAGAGATATATTGTCCATACTACCAAAAACTTAGCTAGAGATAGAAGTATATAAAAAGGCAAAAATGAAAATAGTATAAAAAATATCATTAAAAAATTATGTTATAAAACATGTAGATTCCTTAGGACTAAGATCGTAATTAATAAAGAAAAAAACAGAGAGAGAGAAATAAAAAAATCCAGAACTGATCCCAGAATGGACCAGTTCAATAGGAATTGATACTAATATTTCTGTTTCCTTAGAGTCTCAGCTGTAAGTGTCCTTCTTCTCACCTTGGAGTTTTTTGCATTATTCTGTGACCAGCAGAGGTTCCTTTATTGTTCGTTTGTAAGCATAGGTGTGTGGTGAAGAAGAGGGTGCAATAGTGGCTCCTTCCCCTGGGAGTGAGTGAGCAGTGGTGCACTGTAGTTTCATTCGGGCTTGGAGGTGCCTGTTGCAGAGGGATGCTGGTGGCTCAGGTGTAAACAGAAAGTCTTAGAATTGGGCCTCTCTCAGGTTTTTTTTTTTTTTTTTTTTTTTTTTCTTGGCAGCCTCCCTGCTGCCAGTGTTCCAAGGGATTTTAATCTAGCCCTGCCCGAGTGCCTGAGGGTGCTTGTTATCCCTGAGCGCCTTAGGTGGCTGGCAGTGCATCTCTCCACTGCCCGCTGCAGAGGTGCCCAAAAGAGAAAGAGAGGCTATGTGCACAGCTCCTCTCCCCCGCCCGTGAGCCTGCAGCTTCCAGCCGCCGTCATGCCTGGGCAGCTCTCAGGGATGGGCACTCCTCACCACCGACCTCTTCCCTCCTGTCCTCTCGGTCCGTCACCTTACTGGCAACAATGTTTCTCACTGTGAACCAGCTCTCCGGTTCCCACACTCCCGCTCCCAGACCCTCTGTTCAGCTGTGGATCGACGTCTCAGTCTGGGAACGCTGAGCTGCGGTGCAGACCCTCCATATGTTTCTCACTCCCTCCTGTCTGCCACAGCTCCGCCGCTTCACCCTCTTTGAGCCCTCGTAGATGCCTCCCTACCTGTTATGTCGGGCTCCTTGCGGTCCTTTCTGGTGTCCGAGGCCGTCTGCTGGTGTTCAGCTGGTTCTCTGTGGGAATTATTGCATCTTTTGGTGCATTCCCAATGCATCTGTGTAGAGGGATGCATTCCATGTCCCTCCACTTTGCTGCCATCTTTTTTCCTCTCCCTTTCTTAGTTTTTAATACCTTTACACTCCTCCTGCTGAATCAATTTTCTTTTCAGTCTCAAATCCTGAATTAACTCTCTTGGCTATGGACAAGTCTGCTTCATCTTAGTCTTAATCATTCATTTATGTGTTTATTTATTTATGTATTTATGTATGTATGTATTTATTTATTTTTAGGCTGCATTGGATCTTCTGTTGCTGCACATGGGCTTTCTTTAGTTGCAGTGAGCGGGGGCTACTCTTCGTTGCAGTGAACAGTCTTAGTGCAGTGGCTTCTCTTGTTTCAGAGCATGGGCTTTAGGCATGATGGCTTCAGTATTTGTGGCACATGGGCTCAGTAGTTGTGGCTCATGGGCTCTAGAGCGCAGGCTCAGTAGTGGTGGTGCACAGGCTTAGTTGCTTTGCGGCATGTGGGATCTTCCCGGACTAGAGATGGAACCCATGTCCCCTGCATTGGCAGGCAAATTCTTAACCACTGCACCACCAGGTAAATCCAAGTCTTAATCCTTTTAAGACTATTTTTTTTTCACCTGAATTATTTTATGAGTGATATGCTGGTGCATAAAGGTTTGTTAACATTTGAAAAATTAATATGCTGGTTCTTGTTATTCTCTCATCCAGTTGAGCCAACAAATTCTTATGAAAAACTCAAGCCAGTCCCTGTTTCACACAAATAGTATGGTGACCATTCAGCCTGAATATTCTAATTTCTAATTAAAGAAATTCTGTCAAGTTGACAAAGTGTTCTCATTAGTCTGGCAAAATATGATCATGCAGACATGACACAAGATGGTCTGCAGAGTAGATCACATATCATTTGTAGAGAGATCAATACTTCATAGAGGAAGCATTACCTAGGGCAGAGTTGGCAAATACCTGATAGGCCTGTCACTGCTACCACATTTCACTCCTTACATGTAGCAGATATCAATAAATGATCACAATTTTTTCCCCACTGAGGTTACACTTTGCCTAAGAATCTGGGAATGTATTCCTAATCCAAGAAAATTGGCATATAAAGTGAAATCCAATAGCCATGCCTGGAATAGTGATTAAAACCACCAGCTTTTACTGTTTAGGCAAATTTGGATTTAATCCCAGCCCAATCACTTATTAGCTGTGTAACCTCTCTTAGCCTTAATTCCCTTAGCTATTAAATGGGGATAATAATAAGTGCCTCCTAGGGTTGTTATTATTAAATGATATAATATGAAGCACTCAACAAATGCCTGGCACATAACAAGTGTTCAGTAAGTGGTAGCTGCTATTATGATTAGAATTAAAAGTTACTAAATGCATTTTGGGAGGCAGTATGACCCATCCCTGACTGAAAGGCAAGGGGCATAGATTACACTCTTAATAACGCATCTACATAACTATGGAAAAACTTTTAATACTTTGGAGTTTGTGTTTCATGTCAAATGTTTTCATTGAATCTGAAAGTGGATGGTGAATTGAAGAAATAAATGTGCCAGACTGTCAAGGATATGCTTGGGCTTCTTCTTCTGTATTTTATACTTGCTTGGAACTTCTCTGAAGTTGTTTTGTATCTGCAGATACATATTCTCTGATTTGTCAAGGATATTATGGAATTCATCTCCTGCACTCATCAGTGTGAACCCTGTCATTGAAAATAATGTGCCATTACAGCAGTTTGCAGCTGCTTTAAGGAATCATTTGCTCGTTTGTTTATTTTAATCTGTTTCTTTGCTGCTTGGCTTAACTTTTTGATTTTCCAGATTTTATTGAAAGTTTTTTCCTTAAGGATTAAGATGTTTAAATTGTACATCAGTTATTCCAGAGATATCCCCAACATATGCTACCCTATTTCTGGGTTTCCTAGACAACAGGGAAAAAATGTACACAGATGTGTATGTAGCAAGGCATGTCTCCATGTTCAGCATACTCACATATAGACTTGTGCTGTATTTTCAGATTCTTTTTTATCTAATAATGAACTTCAAAACCCAGGTCCTGAGAAAGAAGAAATATAACCAAGTGTAGGAAGTAGTGTAGCATAACTAAAAGATCCAGGAGCCTTGGATCCTAGTCCCAGATCTGATACTAACTAGCTGTCTGACCTTTTCTTGCTTAATTCACTTAATCACCCTGAGCTTTAGTATCTTTGTCTCCTATATGAATGTGTAGGCCCATAGTACTGATTCTTGGTGGCTTGGAGGAGCCTCTGGGTCCTTTTAGAATGCCATGTTATATGAGCAATCTGAAAAGGTATATTCAATATTGTAATGTTATAATTGAAAAATAAAAAAATATCATTGCCATAGAGAAACAGAAAATAAAACTCAAAAAACTCTTCTTGGTTAGTAGAACATGTGTTAAAAAAAATTAAGAAACCAAACTTTGCAGGTATCTCTGACCTCTTCTACATTTATTTGCCATGTTAGAGATGTTGGAATCTGTTAGAATTGCTGTGTTCAAATGTGAATATAACAAAATTTCCAGCATTTAGAAGCTAATCAAACAGTAATACCCTTCTACTCTTACTTTCCACTCTCTGCTCCTTGAACCTTAATTTTTAAAATTATTTCTTATTAATTTTAAGTGTTCATTTCTAGGTAATATAACAACTGCCATTTCAAAGTTTTTTCTTCCAAAAGCATCCCTTAAAATAGTGTTCTACGTTTTCTACTTCAAAAATCCAAAACATGACATCTGAACATAAGATAGCAGTTATGCTTTTAAATTTCTCACTAATGTTAAAGAATGTTCTACTTGAAAGGGGTGAAAAGTCTTCACTCAATATTTCTTAATGTAACTATCAAAAGAGAACTTAAAATAATTCATATATCACCATGGTCAATAAAGTCATTAGGTTTAATTTTCTTCATAGTCAAGTAACTGTATGTTGGATCTAAATAGAACATTTTGCTTTTCAAAGCACTCTCAGATAAATAGATCTGTATAGTGATCCCAAGAGGTAGGCAGGCAGGGTATTATACAGCTATCAAAAGCTTCATCTTTGATTTGCTTCTTTTTTAAAACTCTCAAAAGCTGGGGTAGGCTTTTTAGCCTAGGCTTATTTTCTTGTTAAGCTGTATAAAAACAAAATAAAATTTTTCTATCAAGAAGTTTATAATAATATATTTCTCTGCAGAATCAGCTCTGACAAATTCCCATCTGATGGTGAATGAAGTCTAGCTGTAAAGAAACTCTGCAAAGTTATCTTGCTTGATAGGAAACAGAAATCCCACACCACATGCCAGACCTAAGGCCCCTTACTCTGCATCTGTTCAAGAGGGGAATACTTGGAATGGAAAAGAATTCCTATTGGTTGGGAAACACAACTACTGGTAATTAAAAATTCTGATTCCTTTACTGAACAGTCCCAAGGCAATCAGCAGAAGCTTGTGCTTTAAAGACTCCAGCTGCCTTTAGTCTGCAAATGACCCAGTTCCCAACCTGATGTTAGTCCATGACACACCTGTGCACTGGCCAGGACACACTGGAGAGTAGACGGGAAGTCCCTTGTCCAGGCTGCTAGCAGCCACATCAGAGATACACACCAGGTGTGACTGGAAAGTAATGAGGTTCAGTCAGCAACAAAACAAGACAACTGGATCAAGAACAGGATTTATGCATTCAATTGAGTATTGTTTCTCAAAGTGGTCACCATGGAAAACATAAAATGCTGCCATTGCTCACTGTACTTTTAGAATTTCTCCTTGAGAATGGCCTTTAGAGATTATGATCTTCTCAAGAAAATTTGTCCATTTCTTTAATACTCACATGTCAATCTTTTAACCAAAAACTTTGTGATTTGCTATATAGATCTGGAGCTCAGAAAAGAGGTCTGCACAAGAGATATACACCACCAGAGGTGTCATCATTGCCACAAACTACCTGTTAGAAACAACAAAAAGAGATAAGAAACTGATGTTGAAAGTCATCTTTAGGCTACTCACCCAGTCTTCATCACTGAAACATTCATTTAAGAGGAATAAAGTATTCAACCCTGCCCCAACCCCATGCTCCTAACTTAGTTTGGCAAATTGCTTTTTATTTCCGTTTCTCTAAGTCTTCCTCATCCCTGATTAGCTCTGAGGAAACTCCCTTGTTACTAGCCATCCCTTACCACCTTTCCTCTCCCAGTTACAACTTTAGGTGTTAGGGCCATTTCGTTTGGCTCACACTTGGCAACATGTTCATCCAGGAAATTAAAAATCTTTTTTTTAAAAAAAGTGTTTATTTATTTGGCTATGCTGGGTCTTAGTTGTGGCACGTGGAATCTTCATTGCCGCATGCGGGATCTTCATTGCAGCATGCGGGATCTTTAGTTGCAGCATGTGAGATCTTAGTTGTGGCATTTGGAATCTAGTTCCCTGACCAGGGGTTGAACCTGGGACCCCTGCATTGGGAGCTCCGAGTCTTAACCACTGTACCACCAGGGAACTCCCAGGAAATTAAAAATCTTAATGGAATTTAACAACTGCCTTATCTTGCACATAATAGAAATAAATATCCTTGATTTGATTTAATTTGTTAATAGAAGGAGGAAGGTTAGAATCTTGGTATTCTGAAGCAGTGTTACCACTCTGAGTTTCAGATTCCTCACAGGAATAGTAATGCTGACTTTACAGATTTGTTGTAAAGATAAATCATTAGGAATATATATGTAATGTAAACCTACATAATGCCTAGAACATAATATATATTTAATATGTGGTAGCTATTATTAAAAGTAAATGCTTAAGTTCTTAGAGGCTGAGTTTCCCAAGGTCACACGACTGATTGGTATCCTGGTATGGACTTGCATTCAAGTGTGTTGTACCTCTCATTACTGCTAATCCAGGTGCTGACTTTTTCACTTCATTAATGTTTATCTGTCTTTGTCTCTGAAGCACAGGTCAAAAATAGACAAATATCTAAGTTCTTCAATCTACTGTCTACTTCTAAGGAAATTATTTTTAGATATATGGCTATCATTTAAATAATTATCAAAACCACATAAAAATATGAATAAACTTGAGCATAGCCCACAACCCGAAAATGTAAGCAGTTCTAAATGAAGTCGAGAGACTGACCATTCCACACACACTGAATTGTTGTTACTGAAAGCTTTAACCTTGCAGATGCCTTCTGAAGAAGCTCTTCTCCCTTTTTTACTTACCAACTCAGAGAATATCAGAGCTGGAAAAGACCTCAGAAATCATCTAGTCTACTTCCTCAGTTTATAGATGAGGGAACTCAGGCGCCAGGGAGGGAAAGTGACTTGTCTAATTAGTCACAATTAATGCCTAATTTAAATGAGCCCTTGCCACTGGTAACGCCTTAGAAGCACCGGGGAATTCCTATCTTCCAATGAAACTATCACCTTAGGCATGAAAGAATCCTTTAGCCAGAATTACAATCCAGGTAATAACATTTTCTAAAAATATAAGAAATATATATATCTAAAATTAAATCAGAAGGCTCAGGATTTTACTTACCTTTGTTCACCAGACAGTAAACTCATTACTTGCAGGCTGTAGAACAAAAACCTTTGAATACCCTTTCCCCAACCTGGGGAAAGAGTAACATACAAATATAAATATTTAGAAGAGAAGATTTATTATTTGTAGGTTTGTGTAGAATGCAATTTTTTCACGAGAGATGTGTTTACTTTCAACAGTGAGAATGGGTATGGGACTAGCTGTTAGCAGGAAATAGGTTAGGGAATTTGAAGAACTTTTCACTTCTTTTTCCATTGGTCTTTATGTTATGGTTTAATTTAATTATTAAAATTTGATATAGTTCCAAAACCTCTCCATATTCAAACATAAGCCAAATACAAATAACTTTTGAATTAGCTATATCACTCCCGTTTCACTCCAGTTTTGTCATAACTGAGAATGTATTGTATTCTGTACTGGGTTCTTCTTTCTATTATCAACCATTTCCTTTATATCCCAATATAGAATTTTAAATTGGAAGGGATTTAACTCTCAGTGAATTCAACTTCACATCATTGACATGACTGTAAAATAATGAGGCAAATTTTTGTCAAACTCAGGCAGAAGCAGTTCATTCAACTGGACACTGTCCCTTATAAAAGTGGACTTGTGGGGACTTTCCTAATGGTCAAGTGGTTAAGACTCCACACTCCCAATGCAGGGTTTGGTCCCTGGTCAGGGAACTAAGATCCCACACACTGCAACTAAGCCTGTGAGTAGCAACTACTGAGCCCGCACACTCTATGGCCCACATGCCACAACTAGAGAAGCCCGCTGCAACAAAGACCCAGCGCAGACAAAAATGAGTATATAAATAAATTAATTAAAAAAATAATAAAAAACTAACTTTAAAAAAAGTGGACTTGTGGAGGCAGAGACCATGGCCATGAGGAACTTGGAGTCTGCACTGGTTGTTGCTCCTAGGTGAAAAAGCACATAAAAAGAGACCCTTCTGATGACCTACTCTGTCTTTAGGCCACTAATGTTTCTGTGTACTAGTTCCCACTTCTTCAATATCTGTAAGGAAATATTTCTTGACTATCTATTATGATTCAGGCAAGGAGACAGAGCATGGAATAAGGAAGACTAAGCCCTGCCAAAAATCATGAAATTCACTTTCTACTGGAGGAAGACAATGTATTTTTTTGTCATATCCTTAACAACTCTTATGTTAGCATATTACATGAGAATTATTGGAAAAGGAATCCTTATGGAGAAAATGCTCAGGGGAGTAATTGCTGCCCCTATTTCACTCACAGCTACAATTCTGGGGGCAAGACTAAATAGGATTCCATGGATGCATCATAGCTACATAGAAGTGAGGATAAATCTTAGCAACATGAGTGAAAAAAGTAAGTTCCAGAAGATTACTTAAAGTATGAGTATAAAAAGTCATGATATCTTTTTTAATGATGCTAAATTACAACCAAAACTAAGAAATATACTTTTTAGGAACATATGTATTACCAACCTACATACTTTTAAAAAGGCTAAGGGAATCATAAACAGAAGATAGGGTAGTAGTTACCTCAGAGTAACTACTCAGAGATACTATCAGAAAGGCAGAGGGAAGGGATAAGGAAGGAGCATATAGGTAAATGTATGTTATTATCATTATTACACTTCTTGTGTTGAGTGGTGAGTTCTTAAGTGTTAATTAGTTGACTAAATAATAGAGTGTGTCATGAACCAAGAATTATGATTAATTCAGTACTGTGTACAGTAGATTAAAGCATTTTTTTGCTCTTAAAGTTAAGTGACAGACCTTTAAATAAACATGGCTATCTTGACTTCCTTTCACTTTCTTAGCTCCAGGCTAGACGTGCTAATTTCTTTAATCACTCTCACTTATCTCTGTATGACTAAAAGTCAACTTATCGTCTTCTTCCCATTTTTTTCTTCTGTATTTCTTGTTTAGGTCAATGACACTGTCCTCTGAGCCACTCAGGCTTGAAAATTTAGAGTCATCTCTGAATCCTACTTTTTCTTTTGTCTCCTCCCAAATCCAGTCAGTTTTCAAGCCCTGTATAGTCTTCTCTGGCCCCCTCGTCTCTATTCCCACTGTCATCATCCTCACCCAAGCTCTTATTATCTCTCTCACAATATTGAAATAGCTCCCAACTGCCATCTCTGCCTCTAGCCTATCACCTCTCCCATCCATTCTCATAGTGCCGTCAGACTTATTCTCCCTTTATACTTTCAGATTTCATGGCACACCTCGGCTCAGAACTTTTTAACATTTAAGGATAAAGTCTAAACTCCATAGGTTGCTCTTCCAGACCTGCCATCTACCCTGCCTATTCTCAATCATATTTTCTGTTCTTCTCCTTTTACCCATTGTATAATACAGCTGAACTGTTAACTCACTTTTCCTCGTAAATGATTTCCTGCCCCATCCTGATAAGAGATTTTCTTAATTAAAGGACAATTTGTCTACTGGAATGAACAATGAACATGAAATAAGGCAAGTTGAGATTAAGTTCACCAGTTGTAGGTTCTTGAACAAGTCACTGAATTTCTCCAAACCTCAATGTCCTTATCTGCAAAAACGTGAAATCCAACTGAAGTTTGTCATAAAGGTTTAAATAAGAATATATTTTTAAATGCAAATATATATTTTTAAAATGCTTTGTAAAATATCTTAAAATGTAATTAGTTCCTCCCATTTCTGATTCTCAAAGATGATCTTGAACACTTCTCTTGGAAATTTTCTTTTACCATCATCACCTCTTCCTCCAACTGAAAGTAAGTTCTGCCTTTTTGGACCCCAGTAACCTTTTCACTATACTTTACTTGGGTGACTTAACCAGCATTCTTTTCATTATAAAGATGTATGTTTATGTCCTATCTCTCCTAATAAATTGTAAGGATCTAGGGGACTGGGTTTGTTTCTACCTCCTGGAACTTTAGCATGGTGTCTTGAACATTCTGAACATTCTACTATACTTAATAGATGAATGATGAATTTGAATTTATGGTTACAAAAGTATTATTCACCTTTTTATAGTGTTTCTTTTTTAATCTCCATCTTATCTTTCAAGAACAGAATACTAGTGAGGTTTGGGAAGGGTTTGAATCTGATAAGAGTTTAGAGCCTCATAACTATTATCAAGTGCAACAGCTGTGTGAGTTGAGTTACCAGATATCACTAACAAGAGAAAATTACCTCTCCTAAGTTCTTCATTCAGATTTTTAGGCTTAATATCACATGGCTTTGGTTTTGGCCATTTAATTTATACAGTTTCTGTATTTTAGTCGTGTCTAGATGAATGAAGTGAGTGTTCTTTATATGACTCACTACCTACATTAGTAAAGACACTGTAGTAAAATGTGAATCACATATTTTTTACTGGTCTATTTCTAGAACTTATCTATTACAGTTTTATATTAACTTCTATAGATAGTTTATGAATTTTAGATCATAAATTTCTAAACTCCTGTAGCCAGCTGAAGACTGTATATGCTCCTCTATATGCATTGTTAGGAGAGCTCTGCCAAATAGGAGGTCAGCTGAGGGGTTAAGAGGCCAGTAGCATGTATAAAATAGGGGAATGTACACTTTCCCACATTCTTTTATGATCACTTGAACACCTAGCATTGTGGAAGGTGCTGTGAGGAATATAAAAATGAATTGGGTTTGTGTCCCTCTCTAAAAGAGAAGATGAAAATGTAAAAAGATAATTATATTACAAAGTAGACAGAAATAATACAACACATTCAGCTCTTATGTGTCAGGCCGTGTATACATTATTGTTATATTTTAATGAAAGGGATGGATACACACTATTGTCTCCACTTTACAGAGTAGAAAACTAAGGCTCAAATGGATAAAGTAATTTGTCTATGTTTACCGAATAGTAAGCTATGAAGCTAGAATTTAAATCTATGTCTGTTTGACTTGAAAGTTAATTATAGCAGGATTTGAAACATAAGTGAGAAGTATAAACTGCTATAGGAAATTAGAGAGAAAAAGTACTTCCAAATCGCATCTTTAGGGACAATTTTAACTATTTTTGATAGGAATTTGATCAAAATATATAATACTTTCCTGATGTCTTTTTTAAAATTGTGAAATAGTTCAAGCATACAGAATAATATAGAGAATGATACAATGAATATCCACGTATCTGCTACCCAGATTTGTCATATGCTAGTATTTTACCAAATTTCCTTCAAATCTTTTTTTTTCCAATAAAAACCTTACATATACTTAAAGGTCTTTGTAATCCCTAGATACAGTTTCTTCTCTCTCATAATTTAATGAATATCTTTATTTTCATATTTGTTTTGAATTTGATCTTTTTTATTGTTACGCATAGAAAATAGGAAATAGTAGTAGCGCCAAGGGATGGCATTGGATGACAGCCTTAGCATCCCCCATCATTTTCTGGTACCTGCCCCATTCTTTGAAATGGTACCAGAAATTGTCATTTCTCTACCTTATGTAAAGTGCAGTGCAAATGTTATTTAAGCTTCCATTCTAACCAGTTTACTGGCTCTAAGCCTCTCCAACACAGAAATTCTTGTCATCACCAACTTAAAATAATGCAGACATTTCTCATGTTGCTGAGTCAAATTATGAGTATTACTGATGATACTGTCTTACACTGTGGTGGTATTTGATGTGTCAACTTGTCAAGGCTGAAGTTTCTAGATCTTCAGTCAAATGCTAATCTAGATATTTCTGTGAAGGTATTTTGTAGACGTGGTTAAAGTTCATAATCAGTTGATTTTATTTAAAGGAGATTATCTTAGATAATTTGGGTGGGCCTGAAAGGCCTTAAAGCAGGATTGAGACTTCCTCAGGAAAAAGGAAGTTCTGCTAATAGACATCAGCTTCAGTCTGTGCCTATGAGTTTCAGCCTATCCTTACTGATGGCCTGTCCTATACATTTCAAACTTGCTAGCCAGAGCCCACAATAGCATAAACCTTGTAATAAACCTCTTAATATATATATTAACTGGAATTAAGCAGAACTCCTACTGGTTCTGTTTCTTTGGTTGACTCTGACTGATACATACACTATATTGAAAAAAATTCTGGTAGGGTATCTATTTTCTTCTTTCTTTGCCCTTTCTTTCTTCTTCTCTCTCTTTTCCCTCTGTCCCTCTCTTCCTTCCTTCCTCTCACTTTCCTCCTTCCCTTTTTAAAAAAATATTAGGTATATTGTTATTAATATTCAGTCATTCAAAATTTATTATTTTGAGCTTTTATCCCCTCTCTCTCTCTGAGACTTATTTTTATCTTCCATCATTTAACAGTGTATTGCACATAATGGGTACACAATACACAGTCTATAGCCATTCCTCTCTAAATCTTCAGTTCTAACATACTATATAAGCTTATAAACCAGAGAAGCAAGTATTTAAGAAAAGTGTATGTAGAAAGAGTAGGTAGGCTCTAGGTTGGAGGAACAGAATAAATGGCATGAATTTCCTTGCATCTGGCTCATCTGTGAATTCTTTTCAGAAGCTGCTTTAAAGTTTGTCAGATCATTGTGTAATTGGTTTCCTAAGAACCTGCTTTGTGCCAGTCTGTTGCAAGGACGCAGATAGATTGTGAATGGATAAAGATAGCAAAGCATGCCAAGGTTGTGCTAGAGGTTTGCATGGGTTATTTCAAGGGTCTCAAGGAGGCAGGTTACTGACTAAACATGTGAAACATTATTTCATTTTCAAAGGTGATTTAGGTTCCAAAGAAAGAGTGTGAGAACCCATGATTCGAGAGTTATAGACAAAAGAATTCAAAAGGCATATAGCTAACATTCCATTTTCTTTTAAATGTGTAGTTAAAGAGTGGTTTTTTTGAGTTGTAACACATCCATCAGTATAGCATAATGGTTAAGCCGATAGGCTTTATACTCATTCCTGCACTGGAGAGGCTTGAGTGGCACAGGAATCTGCCATATCTTATTGATTCTCAGATGGGCTCTTTAGGGTTTGATGAGTTATCATATGGTGAACACCTTTATAAAACCACCACTGAGATCAAGAAATAAAACTTTTTTAGTCATGCTGAACCCCTTCAGTGTGCCCCATCACAATTAACCCTCTCCCCTCCCTCCAAGGTAACCACTATAGCAATCACTTCTTGTATTTTTTTATATTTCGTCATCCAAGTGTGTATCCCTAAATACTATAGTTTAGCCTTGCCCATTTAAAAAATATTCATGTTTTCGAAGTCTCTTTTAATAAGTTCTCCCTTCATCCTTTTCTGTTCCTTACAGTTTGTCTGTGGAAGAATCCAGGATATTTGACCTATAGAGTTTCCCATAGTCTGATTTGTGCTGATTACATAGTTTGTTTTTTTTTTAATTTTGTTTATTTATTGGCTGCATTGGGTCTTCGTTGCTGCACACAGGCTTTCTCTAGTTGATGCAAGCAGGGGCTATTCTTCATTGTGGTGCAAGGGCTCCTCATTGTAGTGGCTTCTCTTGTTGTGGAGCACGGGCTCCAGGCGCGTGGGCTTCAATAGTTGCAGCACATGGGCTCAATAGTTGTGGCTCATGGGCTCTAGAGCACAAGCTCAATTGTTGCAGCGCATTGGCTTAGTTGCTCCGTAGCATGTGGAATCTTCCCAGAGCAGGGCTTGAACCTGTGTTCCCTGCGTTGGCAGGCGGATTCTTAACCACTGCGCCACCTAGGAAGTCCACTGATTACATACTTATGTTGCTGTTCAACATGTTCTTCTCTCCTCTGTATTGCCTGAAAATTGGCAACTGAATCCAAAGGCTTGATCAGACTCAGGTTTGATCTCGTTGGTAAGACCAACAGTTCTCAAACATTTTAATTTCAAGATTCCTTTATTTCTTAAAAATTTCGAAGAACCCCCCTCAAAAGCTTTTGTTTCTGTGAGTCATATTTATCAATATTTGCTATATTAGAAATTAAAACTGAGAAATTTAAAAATATTTATGTAATGTTTCATTTAAAAATAATAATTACGTTAACATATTGATAAATAGCATTTAAAAATCATAAGTAACCATATTTTACCAAATTAAAAAAATGGTCAGAAGAATGACATCATTTTATCGTTTTTGCAAATCCCTTTAATGTGTGGCTTAATAGAAGGCAGCTGGATTATCATCTCTGCTTCTGCATTCAACCTGTTGCATTATGTTGTTTTATTTGAAGTGTATGAAGAAAGCCTGATATTTCCAACACCGATATTGTTGGCAATGTAAGGACCTCACAGATACCCTGAAAGGGTTCCAGGGTCTTTAGAGAATCTCTGGGCAAGTCTATAGGTGTTTTTGAGTTTTATACAAGAGGGATACTATGCCCATCTTTTTTATGGTGAAGCAGCTATTGATTTAATGCCCAAATGCATTAAATCATTGGAAGTTGCAAATTGGTAATATTCTATCATTTATTTTAAATGTATTGGTTGTAATACTTTTATGAAAATCTGTTTCCCACATCTGCTGTGTGCTTAGTGGTACAGTTAATACAGAAAAGATAGAATAAATGATTCTTTTCCCTTATGTACCAATTTTCAAGATAATTAATTGGTTCTTTGTTATCCCCCAATGGTGATCAATTGGTTTTTAAAACATCTCTAGGTGTTAATGGACTTAAATATATTTCATGTATTCCAATAAATTGCAGTTATAACCTTTTCGAAGCTTACATTGCTCCATCTTAGCTAGTTGGAACCTCTTGAAATTGCCTCATGAGTCCTGATAGTGAGGAAGCTAAGCTGTCATTTTTTCACAGTCAACATCTCTGAAATAACTGTGTATCTTACAATTAGTTGGGTGTCATTGTTTACTTGGAAACAGTACTTTTTCTTTCTGTGATATATAAAATAATAGTGGATAATACAATCAGTGGCATCAGATTTGTTGAACTACTTTAACACAATTAAGTTTATTTTTTGCTTAAAGTCTGATTGAGGCATGCCAATCAGACTTTAAGCAGCGCATGTCCATCTTATTATATCATCTGAAGCACTGGCCTCTAGGTTTACTGTGACAGGATTATGAAAATTTGAGGATTGTACCAGATGCTTTAAAAGTCTAGGTCCCAAAGTGGTATATATCACTTCTACCCACATTCCTCATTGACTGAATTTAATGACCTGATTGCAACTTAATTGTGAGGGATGCTGGGAAATGTAGTCTTCCATTGTGCCTAGGAAAAAGTGGTATGGTGAATACAGCAATGCCTCTATAACATTAGGTAAATTGCTTAGCATCTGTGTCTCAGTTTTCTTATCTATAAAATGAGGACAATAACAAGACTTACTTTACAGGGTTATGCTAAGGATTGAATAAGTTACTACATAAAATATTTCATTCAGTACCTGACATATAATAAGTGTTCAGTAAATGTTACATGTTAATAACAATATTATTTCAATAGCAATGTCTTAAATGCCTAATATGTTCCAGAAGTCTGCACATGGTTATTCCTTAAAAGGTATTCTTCAGAACGTGCTCAGATTTAGGAACCACAGAAGGTTTTGGCAGATATATCCATGCTCTAAACTAGTTCCCTAATGAAGCCATCTTTTTTTAATTCACCATGAATTGTCAGGTCAAAGAATAAAGATATCTAGGAGGAAGGATAGTTGGTAGTCATGGCTTGGTTTTTGCTTCTTCCCTAAGGCATCTGGTTCCATTTTTGTCTCTCTAAGTGGCTCATGGATTGTTAGGTGTTTGGAGAGCTGTCTGCGTCTTGACTATTTGAGTATGCTTTAAAAAGTTTCCAGAAACTGCTGTTTGTTGATAAATTGGAATAATTAGAAAGAAGAGTATTAGTGAAACTGTAAAAGTAGGAACAAGATTTTATGCAGTGGTGCCAGCTGTCATCCACACATCATAGATTTCAGTGCTTTTCAGACCTTTGCTTTCTCAGCCATGTAAAGCAGTCATTCTGTCAGCAAAGTCCTGGTACAAGAGCTCCGTTATTTCAGGAGTCACATTTCCAGGTCTGGTGCCTGTATCTCCATGGTTATAGATATGGAGAAATCCCATAATATTCTTTTGCAAAATTAGCCCATGACCTGGTACTTGTATATACATTTTCGCATCCCATGGTTGGAATTCAAGCTTCTTTCTACATTAGCTAAATATGTAGCCCTAGATCAGTGGTATTTGGGCACCCTCTCTCTCTCATAATCTGAAAAGAGTAGCCACTATCTAAATCCTTTCCCTGTGTGGATCATGACCACAAGTTGTCTTTAATCATCTGGTGCACATTCTTAGCTACCTCACCTAGACTTTAGAATCCTCTAAGCTGAACTCATTTCTCATGACAATTATCTAAACCCTTAATATTTTGAGATTGAACCCAGATCTTGCAGTTTATTTCAAGCTGTTTGTCAGCCTTCACTTGAACCTAGAAACCATTGTTGTCATTTGAACTCTTTACCATCTGATGATTGAAACCAGACCCCCAAGCTGGTCTTCCAAGCTTTTTAATGACAAGAGATTGAACCCAGACCTCATTCCTGACATCCCAAACTCTTACCAGTTGAGGATTAAATTCATTCTCAAATATTGTCCAAACTTCATGCCATTTGGGGACCAAACTTTAGGTCTTAGGACTTTTATCTAAGTTCTTTACAGTTGCTGGATTTAACCCATGCTGCTCATATGTTATCAAAGCGCTGTATCAGTTGGAGATTGACTGCATAAGAGAAGGCGGACAGCCAAGCTCTTTAGAGGTTAGATATTGAACCCAGACCTCATTGAAGATTGTCTTCCAACTTTTGTGCCAGCTGGATTTTGAGCCCTGTCTATGGCTGCCTTCCAGCCCCCTTATTGATGGGGGAGAAACAGAGGTCCCCAAACCATTTTAAGCATTCTATCTCGAGGGATAAAACCTATCTGTGGTCATTATCCAACCTCTTTACCAGCTGTGGATTGGACTCAGCTGTCAAAAACCAAGTGAAGCGAGAGAGTAGCACAGACATATATATACTACCAACTGTAAAATAGATAACCAGTGGGAAGTTGTTATATGACAAAGGGTGTTCAACTCGAGGATGGAAGATGCCTTAGAGGACTGGGAGGGGGAGGGTGGGGGGGACTCGAGGGAATGTGGAGGGGGAGTCGAGGGAGGGAGGGAATACGGGGATATGTGTATAAAAACAGATGATTGAACTTGGTGTACCCCCCAAAAAAATAATAAATAAATAAATAAATATAATGGTGAAAAAAAAAAAAAAAACCAAGTGGAAAGATTGGTTGAAAGCCTATTTATCTTTTTCAGCTGCTAAAGATTTTGAATGATGATATTAGTAACTCTGAGGAGCAGTACTTCTCAAAATGTGGTTTACCATAACCTGCATCAGAATCACCTGAGTCTGCAGGCAGATTTCTGGGTTCTCTCCAAGTTCTTCTGGCTCAGAATTCTTAGACCTGTGACCATGGAGTCTGCATTTTTAGCAAGCACTCTAGCTGATTCCATACACACTAAAATTTGAGAACCATTGCCCTTGAGTAAGGTCTCCCTTATCTGTTGGAGAACAATCTCAGATCTCCCAGCTGCCATCCAGCTGCTTACCAGCTGGGTCTAAAATGCAGGTTCTTATTAATATACTCTATCAGTACATTACTTTATTAGCTTGGATGTATACGCCAAGTTTTTCCTAACCGTTATTCAGTTGTGCTGGTTTATAAGATGGGACTTATTCCCCTGGTTCAATAAATATGGGGGGAGGGGAATAAGCTGAGTTGTGGACAGCACAGCCAATTCTGCCACAGGGATTTTATTTCTCACTCAAAGAGGACCGCCAATACAGTATCCTGCCTTGGGGGAAGCATACCAGCAGCCCTGAATGCGTTTCCTTAGGACCACACCATCCTGCAAATATAGAAAGGCCATTATAACTTCTGTTAAGGTAAAAACTGGTCCTCCCCCAGCTTCACTCCAGCAGACATACTGGTCAAATTGGCACAGCAGGTGAGACCCTAGTTCTTGCCCACCCTACTTCTTCCCTCTCTCTTGCACTCCCCTAATATATATTAAAAAAAATCCGGAACATTTACAAATGTGCTGTTTTGTAAGGAAATGCAGAGTGGTGAAGAATGAAAAACAAACAAATCTAGATGCTAACATCTGGAGCAGACCAAATTAAGACATAAGAACTCATTACTGTAGCAATTACTTACTAAGTCTGGGAAACTTAAACCTAAATCTGGATTGAAGTTTTTCAAGCATGCCTTAATATAAAAATAACTTGGGAAAAATCTGCATGGACTATTGTGACTCAAATTGAATTTCATGTCCACCATTGAAGATGCATGGCCTTTGATTTTGAGGGGAGAATCATGCTCTCTAGGGCTGACATGTGTGTGTTCGCTTTTAACCAAGGGTTGTTAAGTTAAAGACTTTTTTAAACCATCAAGTGTTTTTCCCATACACAAGATGGCTGTTTATTTTTTCAGCTTCTTTGTTAAAGTGAAACAAAATTCTCATGTTTGAAATTTTGTTAATAAGTCTTTCTTGTGTCTACACGAACACTTTTACCATGGAATTAGATTCAGCAAAAGTCAAGCATAATTCTTGTAAATTCTTCTCCTTCTCAGAAGGGTATAACCCCTGAGGCTCAGAGCTCTGTCACTGAACCTACTATTTTCAGACTGAAGCCTTTCATTTGTGAATTGTTGGTGTCTTTTGCCCATGAAATAGAGGAAGGCATGATACTAATCTAAAACAATCCCTTCCTCTCCGTTAAGTCCTATTCCTTAGCCTGCTTTCTTTTTTCTTCATCATCCACTCTTCTCTTTATTCCCCTTCTTCTCTTCCTCTCCTTACTTCTCCATTACACTTATTGTTTTCTGTTTTCCCCACTAGAATGTAATCTCCATTAAGACAGGGACTACATCTGCCTCATTCACTGCAGTTTCCTCAGTGCCTGGCACAGAATAGACAACAATATTTACTGACTAACTGAAAGACTGCCTGGTTAAATAAATGAATGAATGAGAACATCCAGAAAAGAAACAAGTTACTTTTAAAACTCCCAGTAGTGTTGGAGAATAGTGAGAGGTAAAAATTTCCTAAGTCAAGGTGGTATTGTAAAATCACTTTGAAAATGCAGTCTAAGCCCTTATAATAAATGCTGGATGGGTTCTTTTGTGGGTGTTTGTTTGTTTTGAGGAGTTTTGTTATTCGTTTTTTTAAAATTTATTTTTAATTGTGATAAAAAAGTGACATAAAATTTATCATTTTAATGATTTTTAAGTGCACAGTCCCTTAATGCAGCCCCTGTCCTGAGGGAGATTACATTCTAAAGGGGAAGAGGTGCAACCATTACCACCATCCATCTCCAGGACATTTTTCATCTTGCAAAACTGAAACTTTGTAGCTATTAACCAATACCCCATTCCCTACTCCTCCTAGCCCCTGGCAGCCACCATTCTACTTTCTGTCTCCATGGATTTGACTACTTTAAGTACCTCATATGAACGTAATCAAACAGTATTTGTCCTTTGTGACTGGCTTATTTCAGGTAGCATAATGTCCTCAAAGTTTATCCATTCATCAGAATATGGGTTTAGACTGCATGAGAATGTTGCAAAGTTCATACAGAAGGCAGGATGATATAGCACCAATAGTCTGTACCAAGAATCAGATGATTATGAGTTCTAGCCCAGGCTCTGCCACTTAGCAGCCTTGTGACATTGGAAGAATTCTTTAACTTGAACATCCTTGAAATTTTCACTCTGCTACCTTTCAAGATTGTGGACATCCAATAAGAAAATACATATGAATCGTTTTTGAATGCTACAAAGCTTTATGCAAAGAAGAAGCAAAATGTATATTAGTTAGGGGTTTCCAGAAAAACAGAACCAATAGGGTGTGGGGGGGGGAGCGGGGGGGGGGGGGTGTGTGTATGTGGGTGTGTGTGAGAGAGAGAGAGGGAGAGAGAGAAGAGAGAGGTTGAGAGAGACTGGCTAATTTAAAGGAATTGGCTCTCACAATGTAGAAACTGGCAAGTCCAAAATCTGCAGGGGAAGCTGGCAGGCTGGAGATTCAGGGAAGAGTTGCAGTTTAAATCCACAGGCAGTCTACTGGCAGAATCCCTCTTGCCCTAAGGAGGTCAGTCTTTTTTCCTATTAAGGCCTTCAACTGATTAGATGAGGCTCATCCACATTATAGAGGGTAAGCTGTTTTACTCAAAGTGTACTGATTTAAATGTCAATTTCATGTAAAAGAAATATCTTCACAGAAACGTCTAGAATAATGTTTGACCTAACATCTGGGTACCATGGCCCAGCAAATTTGACATATAAAGTTAAACACCACATGGTAATATAGTGGGCAGTTATATTCCTTGGTGGCACCACTGCCCCAACAATCTCAAAGCAACTTTTAACTGTTAACTTTCACCACACGATAAAATATATAATTCATTCACCCTTTCATTTCCCAGTCCTTCACTACCATACTTATAATTACCATTGCTTCTGCTTTGTGACCAAATTTAAGCTGCTCTTCTCTAAGCATCTCTCTGCACTTTTCTGTTGAAGGCTGTTACAGTTATCTGTTACAGCATAGCAAAGCACTCCCAAACCTAGTGGTTTACAGCAATAATTATTTAGCTCTCAGGTTCTCAATTTTTGTTCAGTGTTCAGCAGGGAAGGCTCATCTCTGCTCCAGTTGGTATCAGCCAACTGGACAGCTTAGCCTGGGAGCTGGTGGATCTACTTCCAATGTGGCTGACTCACATGGCCAGTAAGTTGGAGCTGGCACAAATGCCTACTGGGGTTGAGGGCTAGGGGCCTCATTCCTCTCCACGTGGATCTCTCCATGGGCTGCTTGTCTTTCTCATAAAATAATGACTGGGTACCAAGAGTGAGCATTACAAGAGACAGAAAATGGAAGCTACCAGTTTTTGAAGAGGCCTGGCCCTAAAAATTGGCACATTGTCACCTCTGGAGTATCCCATTGGTGAAATTGTCACAGAGACCAGATCCAGTGACTGGAGACATAGATCCCACCTGACAATGAGAGGAGTGTCAAAAAACTTGCAGTCATGTTTTAAATCTGACACAAAGGTACTTCCATAAAACTCACAGTTGGGTCTTGTCTCCACCCTCTTTTCAGTGTTGCTATTTAAAAAAATAATTAATGTAGTAAAATTAGTATAAAAAACATTAGAAATAGAGTCAGTTTGTTTTTGTTGCTCCTACACAGTGTGGACACAAAATCTTTCAGAATTTTCCCGTATTCATTCAACAGATATTGATATTTATTGAGCATCTACTATGTACTTGGCACTATTTTCAACACTTTAAATACAATGGTGAACAAGATAGACAAGGTCTTTGCATTCTTTGGATCATGTATTTTAGTGGGGACACCACATGAAAATCAAATGATGATAGATACAATTCAGAGAAACTATAATAATGTGTTAAAATGACTGGAAATGAAAGCGTTCAGCTGCAAGTAACAGCTTGTAATTTGTTAAGAGCAATTTAAATAATGAGGAGTCTGGAAGTAGGGTAGTTCTGTCTGGTTAATTTAGTGGTCAGGGACATCATCAAGAACCCAGGTGCTTTCCCTGTTTCCCTTCCCATAGTCATAAAATGGCTGCAGCTGTTC
This sequence comes from Hippopotamus amphibius kiboko, assembly GCF_030028045.1. Taxonomy (NCBI): domain Eukaryota; kingdom Metazoa; phylum Chordata; class Mammalia; order Artiodactyla; family Hippopotamidae; genus Hippopotamus; species Hippopotamus amphibius. The sequence goes on from NC_080190.1 coordinate 30,925,707, forward strand.
TAGCATCACATTCATGACTATGGCAACAAAGAGGTTAAAAGAAGGGATGTGCATGAACATCTCTTTTTTCTTTTTGCATAAGTGAGGGATAAATTCCCAGAGTTAGGTTTCCTTCATGTCTCATTGACTGGCATTGTGTTACATGCCCAAACTTAAACCAATCATAGTGATGGACTGCAGCCACTATACGGGACTTAGACCACAGGATTCATCCCCTGGGGATGGAGTCTGTCTCCCCTCAAGCACCAGTCCCCTCAAGAAAAAGGGAATAAAATTAGAGCTGGCTTTAACTTCAGTGACTAAATTTTAAGTTGGGAGGTTAGGAAAGACCTTTCTTGAATGGGTAACATTTAAGCTGAAATCTGAATGACAGGAAGGAGCCAGCCTTGCTAGAAGAAAAGGAAACACTGAAGGAACTATGTAATTAGCATCCTACCCAGTTTTCCAGCCTCTTCTCAAATAGTTATCCACATATTCATTCCAGCCTTTGCTGTGACATTCCTTGTGGCTGTATGCTTTCTCCTTTCATAATAGTGGTATCTATTTTCTCTCAGGTAACCTCAGCTCAAGTATTATTTCTTCAGAAAAACCTTTTTTGCCTCTCCAGGTCACATATATCCAAACACCAGATCAAACCTTTCTGGATTAATAAACTCTAAAGAACCATGTATCTTTTGTAAGATGCATGTATCTCTCTTTTGTTGTAATTAAAACAGCACAGTTTTTTGAGTATGATCACTTGAGTAGCATGTGCTACTCCTACTATACCTTTGGCTGCAAGAAGACAGACAATGTATCCATTCTTTCCTTTTTATCATATTGCTAATGCCTAGCACAAAGCCTGACACATAGTAGGTGTGTCATAATGTTTTTGAGTGAATACAAGGAAGGGAGGGAATCCCAACTCTTAAGATACATACAGACTACAAAGGAAAACAGAGAAATAATTTTAATGTCGCCTGCTACAAGCTTATAATAGAAATAAGATATTAAAAGGGTTTTAAGGGCAAAATCAGCAACAACTAACTCTGCCTGATTGAAAACAAAGTTGATTCATTTAAGTGGTTTTTGTATTCTAGGCAATTCCCATCACTTAATTCTGTCCTCAAATGGCCCAACTGAATAGCTTGAGGGAATAAAATAATTTTAGTGTAAGAATCAGAATGTGATTAAATCTTCCCCCTAGTTTAGAGAATTATAAAAGATTAGAAATGAGATAGACATCTGAAGTCATCTAAAGACTAACTCCTTCATTTTAAAGTTAAGGTAAATGAAGCTGCATTTTGTTAACGTTGTTAGTTCTCTATAATGATAAGAGGCCATTAGGACATATGCAAAACCTTCAAGTACCACAGGAAGTAAAAAGGAAGGAATATATTCTGGGTGGTTTTTAATAAAATTTTATTGAATTAAAACACACATGCAGAAAACTGCATACAATATTAGTGAATAGCTAGATGCATTTTTACAGTGAGCCCAACTGTATAACAATTACCCAGGTCAGGAAGTAGATCATTACTACCACCGAGGTCTTGCTACCAAGTCCAACCTCGCACTGCTCATTGCACTACAGGCCAGTGGATCAGAGACGAGGTGTTGAGGCAAGGAATGTGACTTTATTGGGAACGCCGGCATTCCTGAAGATGGCAGACTCCTGTCTTTAAAAAACCATCTCATTGGGGTCTGGATGCTAGTTTATTTTATAGAACCAGAGAGGGAGGGGCTGTGGGGAAGTAAAGTTAAAGGGCCATCAGTCTTACAAAAGACCTCAGGGAATAACCAGCCTCCGTGTGGGGATATGTTAATTTCAGCCGTTCACACAGGTGGGCAGGGCAGATTGTCTGCCTGTGAGCTGAACAGAGGCACTTTAGTTCAACATTCAGGCAGAGGGGCAGTGTTCCAGAGGAGGGCCATCATGTATGATTACAATAACAAAAGCCACAAAAAGCAAAGGTTAAAGTTAAAGAAACATAGCTAATATGGAGTCTGATTTAGCTCCATGTGGTAACAGTCTCACCATGACCACTCTCTCTCACTTAATCTTAATCTTTTTGAAGGTAACCCCTGTTCTGACTTGTAAACACCATAATTGTTTTGCCTAGTTTTGAACTTTATATATATGGAAACAAAGTATATCAGAGTAACTTTTATGTCTGGCTTCTTTCACTCACCATTATTTCTGTGAGATCCGTGCTCCATGTGGCTGTAGTGTGTTCACTATCATGGCTGTATAGCAGTCTATTATGTGGCTATGCCAAGTTTATTGAATGTGTATATTGTTAATGAACATTTGGGCTTCTCCAGTTTGGGGCTATGAAAAATAACACTTCTATAGAGGAATGTCTAGAGGCATTTTTGGGTTTGGTGAACATATGTTCACATTTTATTGGGTATATGCCTAGGCATGAAAATGGTAGGTCATAGGATAATATTGCACAACAGTTTCCCAAAATGGTTATCCAATTTATATATCCATTAGCTGTTTCAGTTTTTCTACATTCTTGCCAACACTTGGTATTAATGGTCTTTTTCATTTTAGCCATTCTGGTGGGTACATAGTGTTATCTCACTGCATTTTCCTAATGACTAATGAAGTTAAGCACCCTTTCAAATATTTAATAACCATTGGTTAGTCTCCTCTTTGAAGTGCCTTTTCAAATACACCCAGTTTCTATTACCTGTCTTTTTCTTATTGAAGAGGTGTTCTGTCTTTATATATTCTAAATACACTCCCTTTGTGGATTATATGTACTGCAGATATCTTTACCCATTCTCTTCACTCTTCTGTTCACTGGCTTAGTGGTGTCTTTTGATGAAAAAAAGTTTTAAATTTTATTGTAGTTCAATTTATCAATCTTTTCTTTTTCTGATAGTGCCTTTCTGTTCGAGAAATTATTGCCTACCCCATGCAATGAACAGTATTTTCCTGTTTTATTTTTGATAATCTTTATTGTTTTACCCTTACCCTTAGTTCTACAATATCAATTGGATTATTTTGTATATAATTTGGAAATAGGGGAGTACATTAAAACTTTTTCTATTTGAATATTCAATTGACCAAGCACCATTTTTTGAAAAGATCATCCTTTCCCTGCTTATCTTCAGAGTGGCCTTTATCATAAAGCAAGTGTCCAGATACGCTTCTTGACTCTCTGTTCTGTTCCACTGGCCTATTTGCCTATCCTTATGCCAATATCACATACTCCTAGTTACTGTAGATTATAAGTGATATCTGGTAGAATAAATTCTCCAACTTTGTTCTTCTTCATAGTTGCCTTGGCAATTCTTGGCGTTCACATTACCATATGAATTTTATCATTTGCTAATCAGTTTCTACAAAAAGCTTGCTCATGATTTGATTGTAAATGCATTCAATCTATAAATTAGTTAGGGAGAACGAACATTGAATTTTTCAGCCCACAAACATGATATATACATTCGTTTATTTATCTGTTATTTTCAGCAGTATTTCATGGTTTTCTGTGTAGATGTCTTATAGACATTTAAGTTTATTCAAATTTATTCAAAGCAATCTGTTTTCATATGCATTATGCTATTGGAAATAGTCTTTTTTTTTGAATTCAATTTTCTTATTATTTGTTGACAGAATATAGAAATACAGCTGATTTTTTATGTGTTGACATATATCCAGTTACTCTGCTTAATTTACTCATTCATTCTAAAATTTTATCTGGAGGACTTCCCTGGTGGCACAGTGGTTAAGAATCCACCTGCGAATGCAGAGGACAGGGGTTCAACCCCTGATCAGGGAAGATCCCACATGCTGTGGAACACCTAAGCTTGTGCACCACAACTGCTAAGCCTGTGCTCTAGAGCCTTTGAGCCACAACTGCTGAGCCCATGTGCCACTGTTACTGAAGGCCATACGCCTAGAGCCCGTGCTCCACAACAAAAGAAGGCACCACAATGAGAAGCCCACGGACTGCAAGAGTAGCCCCTGCTCACCGCAGCTAGAGAAAGCCCGCACTCAGCACGTAGACCCAACATAGCCAATATATTAATTAAGTAAAAAATAAAATAAAATTTTATCTGCAGATTTTTTTTTATTTTCCTTGTATGCAATCATGTCATCTATGAATAATGACAGTTTTGTTCCTTCCTTTCCATTTCTTAAACATTTATTTTTAATTCTGGACTTATTAGATGATTAGGACCTCCAGTACAATGATGGCAAAAAATGGTCCTGGGGACCTTCCTGGTGGCGCAGTGAATAAGAATCCGCCTGCCAGTGCAGGGGACACAGAATTGTTCCCTGGTCTGGGAAGATCCCACATGCCTCAGAGCAACTAAGTCCATGTGCCACAACTACTGAGCCTGCACTCTAGAGCACTCGAGCCACAACTACTGAGCCCATGTGCCACAACTACTGAGCCCACGTGCCACAACTGATGATGCCCACATACCTAGAACCTGTGCTTGGCAACAAGAGGAGCCACTGCACTAAGAAGCCCCTGCACCACAACAAAGAGTAGCCCCCACTCACCGCAAATAGAGAAAGCTCGCATGCAACAACGAAGACACAAGGCAGCCAATAAATAAATAAAATAAAATAAATAAAATAAAATAAAATAAAATGTCCTAATGGGCATACTTATTTCATTACCAATTTTGGGGAGATAGCTTTCACTTTTCTATCATTAGTATGAGGTTTATTGAAGATGTTTGCAGATACTCTTTATCATATTAAGGAAGTTTCTTTCAATTCTAATTTGTCCAGAATTTTTATTGTAAATGAGTGTGGAATTTTATCTAATGCTTTTGCAGTATCTATTGAGATGATCATATAATTATTCTCTTACATGGTGGATCACATTGATTTTTGAATATTATACTGACTTTGCATTACTGGAATAAACTCAGTTTGATTTGATGTACTATCCTTTTAATATATTGCTAGATTTTGTTGGCTAAGGTTTTATTTAGGATTTTTACATCTATGTTCATGGGAATGCCTGACCTGTATTCTTTTACTTCTTATAATGTCTTTGTTAGGTTTTTGAATCAAGGTTTGCTGGATCTAAGAATATCAAGTTTATGTTTTATCTAATAAAATGGATTGGGAAGTGTACCCTCTTTGTTTTAATTCTCTGAAAGACTTTGTGTAAGGTGCATTTCTTCCTTAAATCAATGGGAGAATTTACCAGTGAAGCTATTTAGCTGTAGAGATTTTTTTGTGGGAATATTTAATAGTAAAGATTAAAATTAAAAATTTTTAATAAATTAAAATTTTTAATAAACATTAGTCTACTCATAATTCTGTTTCTTTTTTCTTTTTTTTAATTGAAGTATGATTGACATATACCACTATGATACTTTCAGGTGTTCAACATAATGATCTGATATTTGTATACATTGTGAAATGATCACCACGATGTCTAGTTAACATCTGTCACGTTACATAGTTAGAAAAACTTTTTTTCCTTGTAATGAGAACTTTTAGTATTCTCTTAGCAACTTTCAAATATGTAGTACAGTATTATTAACCATAGTCACCATGCTGTACGTTACATTCTCATGATTTATATTTTAGAACTGGAAATGTGTACATTTTGACCCCCTTCACTAATTTCTCTAAACCCTCACAGTCCACCTCTGGCAACCACCAATCTGTTCTTTGTATCTATGAGCTTATTTTTTGTTTGTCTGTTTTGTTTTGTTTTTATCCCATGTGAGATCGTATGGTATTTGTCTGACTTATTTCACTTAGCATAATGCCCTTGAGGCCCATCCATGTTGTCACAAATGGAAAGATTTCATCATTTTTATGGCTGGATGATATTCTGCTTTACATAGTATATACGTGTGTGTGTGTATATATATATGTTGTATATATATTAATATGTACACACCACATTTTCTTTATCCATTCATCCATTAGGCTGTTTTTCATATGTTGAGTATTGTAAAGAAGGCTGCAATGAAAATGGGGTGCATAAGCCTTTTTAACTTAGGGTTTTTTTCTTCAGATGAATACCCAGAAGTAAAATTGCTGGTAGTCTATTTTCAATTTTTTGAGATATCTTCATACGTTTTCCATAGTGGATACGCCAGTTTACCTTCCCACCAACAGTGCACAAGGTTCCTTCTCTCCAAATCATCACCCACACTTGTTATTTCTTGTCTTTTTGATAATAGCCATTCTGACAGGTGTGAGGGTGATATATTATTGTGTGCATTTCCTTGGTGATTAGTGATGTTGCACATCTTTTCATGTACCTGTGGGCCATCTGTATGTCTTCTTTGGAAAAGTGTCTATTCAGATCTTCTGCCCATTTTTAAATTGGATTGTTCAGTTTTCTGCTATTGAGTTGTATGACTTCTTTATATATTTTGGAATTACCTTCTTTATCAGATATATGATTTGAAAATATTTTCTCCCATTTGGTAGTTGTCTTTTCATTCTGTTGACGAAAACCACCTGTTGGTGGTTTCCTTTGTTGTACAGAAGCTTTTCAGTTTGGTGTAGTCCCACTGGTTTATTTTTGCTTTTGTTGCTTCTGCTTTTGGTGTTACATTCAGAAAATCATCACCAAAACCTGTGTCAAGGAGCTTACCACCTATGTTTTCTTCTAGGATTTTATGGTTTTGGGTCTTTTGTTTAAGCTTTATCTCAACACTATTTATTGAAGAAACTTCTTTTTCCCCATTGTATATTCTTGACTCCTTTATCATATACTAATTGGCCATATATGTGTGGGTTTGTTTCTAGGCTCTCTATTATGTTCCATTGATTCTATTTATTTTTATGTCAATTTTGGTAAATTGATTTTTATTGGAATTTGTCCATTTCATCTATAGTTTCAAATCCATTGAGAGAAGTTGACTGTCATTCTATCCTCATATGTTACTAATGTATACAGTATCCAGGGTGATGTGCCAATTTTAGATTCCTAATATTGCTATTTGTGTGTTCTCTGTTTTTTATTGTTCAGACCTGTGAAGAGTTTATCAATGTTGTTAATGTTCTCAAAGAACTAACTTTTGGCCTTGTTGATTTTTTTCTGTTTTGTATTCACTGATTTCTGCTTCTACATTTTTTTTCCTTCATTGTACTACTGAGGTCTAGTTTGCTATTCTTTTTGTAACTTCTTGAGATGGAAGCTTATATAATTTCTTTTAGACTGTCTTCTCTAATACATAAGTGTATTTAAGACTAAAAAATTTCCTTTCCTTCTGTATACTGATATAGCTACATCCCTTGAGGTTTTTTTTTTTAAATATTACTTTATTATCCCTTAATTCAAAATATTTTCTGACTTCTCTTTTGACCTATTTCTTGATTCATGGATTATTTAAAAGAGTGTTGCTTAATTTTTAGTTATCTTTTAAAATATTATTTTTTCTTACAGAATACATTCTTAAAATCCTTTGGAATTTTTTGAGTTAACTTGTGACCCAACATGTTTTATTTTGGTAAATGCTCATTGAAAAGCATGTGTTTTTCTGTTTGGAGTTCTATAAATATTTATTATGTAAAGTCTGTTGATTGTGCTCTTTAAATATTGTGTATCCTTGTTGATTTGTTTGTTTGTTTTTGAGTGTACAATTTGGTATTTTTTTTCTTATTAGTAATGTATATATGGCAATGCCAATCTCCCAATTCATTCCCCTGTTGATAGTTTTTTAATCTGCTTCGGAAGGTTACTATTAGAGATGTATTAAAATCTCCACTGTGGTTGTGAACCTGATTATTTATGCTGTTAGGTCTGTTAAGTTTTGCTTTATACACTGAGGCTATGTTTTTATAGGCCTGAAAATTTAGAACTATTATATCTTCTTGTTGAATTTACGCCCTAATCATTATTTCTCTCTGTCTATAATAATCTATCTGTATTAGTTACTATCGCTGCTGTAATGAATTACTGCAGATTTAATGTCTTTAAACAACATAAATTTATTATCTTGCAGTTCTAGAGATTTGAAGTCTAAAATGGGTGCCCTCAGGCTGTGCTCTTTCTAAAGGCTCCAGGGGGAATCTGTTTCCCTGCCCTCTCCAGGTTCCAAAGGCTGTCTACATCCTTTGCCTTGTGGTTCACTTCTTCTATTTTCAAAGCCAGCAACATAGCATATTCAAATCTCTATCTGTCTCTCTGATGCTACCATCACATTGACTCTGTTTACCTGTTTGACTGCTTTTACAAGGAGTCCTGTGATTAAATCAAGCCTATCTGGACAATCCAAGTTTGCACAAAATGAACGTCACATTCAGATGGTCATTTTTTTTTAAAGCTCTTTATTGCAATATAACTGCTTTACACTCCTATACAAGCTTATGAGGTACACCAAAGTGAAGCAGCTGTATTTATACACATATCCCCATATCCCCTCCCTCCTGCGACCCACGCCTCCCTCCCTGTCCCGGCCCTCTAAGGCATCACCCATCATCGAGTTGATCTCCCTTAGTTATACAGCAACTTTCCACTAGCTCTCCATTTTACAGTTGGTAGTGTATACAGGTCTGTGCTACTCTCTCACTTCATCCCAGCTTACCCTTCGCCCCCTGCCCCATCAACCCTGTGTTCTCTAGTCAATTCACTGCATCTGCATCCTTATTCTTGTCCTGTCTCTGGGTTCATCAGTACCATTTTTTTTTTTTTAGATTCTGTATATATGAGTTAGGATACAGTATTTGTTTTTCTCTTTCTGGCTTACTTCACTCTGTATGACAGACTCTAGGTCTATCCACTTCATTACATATAGCTCCATTTCATTCCTTTTTATAGCTGAGTAATATTCCATTGTGCATATATGCCACATCTTCTTTATCCATTCATTTGTTGATGGGCATTTAGATTGCTTCCATATCCTGGCTATTGTAAATAGTGCTGCAATAAACATTACGATACATATTTCTCTTTGGATTATGGTTTTCTTTGGGTATATGCCCAGTAGTGGGATTACTGGATCATATGGTAGTTCTATTTGTAGTTTTTTAAGGAACCTCCAACCTGTTTTCCATAGTGGCTGTACCAGCTTACATTCCCACCAACAGTGCAGGAGAATTCCCTTTTCTCCACACCCTCTCCAACATTTGTTCATTCTAGATTTTTTGATAATGGCCATTTTAACCAATGTGAGGTGATACCTCATTGTGGCTTTGACTTGCATTTCTCTAATGACTAGTGATGCTGAGCTTCTTTTCATGTGTTTGTTGGCCATCTGTATGTCTTCTTTGGAGAAATGTCTATTTAGGTCTTCTGCCCATTTGTGGATTGGGTTATTTGCTTTGTTGGTATTCAGCTTCATGAGCTGCTTGTATATTTTGGAGATTAATCCTTTGTCCATTGCTTTGTTGGCAAATATTTTCCCCCATTCTGAGGGTTGCCTTCTTGTCTTGTTTATGGTTTCTTTCGCTGTGCAAAAGCTGTTAAGTTTCATGAGGTCCCATTTGTTTATTCTTGATTTGATTTCCATTATTCTAGGAGGTGGGTCCAAAAGGATCTTGCATTGATGTATGTCACAGAGTGTTCTGCCTATGTTTTCCTCTAGGGGTTTTATAGTGTCTGGCCTTACCTTTAGGTCTTTAATCCATTTGGAGTTTATTTTTGTGTATGGTGTTAGGAAGTGTTCTAATTTCATTCTTTTACATGTTGCTGTCCAATTTTCCCAGCACCACTTGTTGAAGAGGCTGTCTTTTTTTCCCATTGTATATTCTTGCCTCCTTTGTCAAAGATAAGGTGCCCATATGTGCTTGGGTTTACCTCTGATTTCTCTATTCTGTTCCATTGATCTTCCTTTCTATTTTTGTGCCAGTACCATACCATCTTGATCACTATGGGCTTGTAGTAATAGTTTGAAGTCAGGAAGCCTAATTCCACCAACTCCGTCTTTGCTTTTCAAGATTGGTTTGGCTATTCAGGGTCTTTTGCGTTTCCATACAAATCGTAAGATTTCTTATTCTAGTTCTGTGAAAAATGCTGTTGGTGATTTGATAGGGCTTGTGTTGAATCTGTAAATTGCTTTGGGTAGTACAGTCATTTTCACAGTGTTGATTCTTCCAATCCAAGAAGATGGTATGTCTCTCCAACTGTTTGTATCGTCTTTGATTTCTTTCATCAGTGTCTTATAGTTTTCTGCATACAGATCTTTTGCCGCCTTAGGCAGGTTTATTCCTAGGTATTTTATTCTTTTTGTTGCAATGGTGAATGGGAGAGTTTCCTTAATTTCTCTTTCTGCTTTTTCGTTGTTAGTATATAGGAATGCAAGAGATTTCTGTGCATTAATTTTGTATCCTGCTACTTTACTAAATTCATCGATTAGTGCTAGCAGTTTTCTGGTAGAGTCTTTAGGGTTTTCTATCTATAATATCATGTCATCTGCAAAGAGTGACAATTTTACTTCTTCTTTTCCAATTTGAATTCCTTTTATTTCATTTCCTTCTCTAATTGCTGTGGCTAAAACTTCCAAAACTATGTTGAATAATAATGGTGAGAGTGGACACCCTTGTCTTGTTCCTGTTCTGAGAGGGGATTCTTTCAGTTTTTCACCATCTAGAATGATGTTGGCTTTTGGTTTCTCATATATGGCTTTTATTCTGTTGAGGTAATTTCCTTCTATGCCCATTTTCTGGAGAGTTTTTATCATAAATGGGTGTTGAATTTTGTCAAAAGCTTTTTCTGCATCTATTGAGATTACCATATGGTTTTTACCCTTCAATTTGTTGATATGATGTATCACGTTGATTGATTTACATATATTGAAGAATCCTTGCATCCCAGGGATAAACCCCACTTGATCATGGTGTATGATTTTTTTTAATGTGCTGTTGGATTCTGTGAGCTACTATTTTGTTGAGGATTTTTGCATCTCTATTCATCAGTCATATTGGCCTGTAATTTTCTTTTTTTGTGACATCTTTGCCTGGTTTTGGTATCAGGGTGCTGGTTGCCTCATAGAATGAGTTTGGGAGTGTTCCACCTTCTGCTATATTTTGGAAGAGTTTGAGAAGGATAGGTGTTAGCTCATCTCTGAATGTTTGATAGAATTCTCCTGTGAATCCGTCTGGACCTGGGCTTTTGTTTGTTGGGAGATTTTTAATAATAGTCTCAATTTCCATGCTTGTGGTTGGTCTGTTCATATTTTCTATTTCTTCCTGGTTCAGTCTTGGAAGATTGTACTTTTCTAAGAATTTATCCATTTCTTCCAGGTTATCCAATTTATTGGCATATAGTTGCTTGTAGTGATCTCTCATGATCTTTTGTATTTCTGCGGTGTCAGTTGTTGCTTCTCCTTTTTCATTTCTAATTCTGTTAATTTGCGTCTTCTCCCTTTTTTTCCTGATGAGTCTGGCTAATGGTTTATCAATTTTGTCTATCTTCTCAAAGAACGAGCTTTTCGTTTCATTGATCTTTGCTATTGTTTCCTTCCTTTCTTTTTCATTTATTTCTGATCTGATCTTTATGATTTCTTTCCTTCTGCTCACTTTGCGGTTTCTTTGTTATTCTTTCTCTAATTGTTTTAGGTGTAAGGTTAGGTTGTTTATTTGATAAGTTTCTTGTTGCTTGAAGTAGGACTTTATTACTATAAACTTCCCTTTTAGAACTGCTTTTGCTGCATCCCATAGGTTTTGGGTTGTTTTGTTTTCATTTTCATTTGTTTCTGGATATTTTTTATTTCCTCCTTGATTTCTTTAGTGACCTCTTGGTTGTTTAATAGTGTATTGTTTAGGCTCCATGTGTTTGTATTTTTTACAGTTTTTTCCCTGTAATTGATATCTAGTCTCATGGCATTGTGGTCAGAGAAGATGCTTGAAATGATTTCAGTTTTCTTGAATTTACCAAGGCTTGATTTGTGACCCAAAATGTCACCTATCCTGGAGAATGTTCCATGTGCACTTGAGAAGAAAGTGTATTCTGTAGTTTGTGGATGGAATGTCCTATAAATATCAATTAAGTCGAGATGGTCTAATGTGTCATTTAAAGCTTGTGTGTCCTTATTTATTTTCTGTTTGGATGATCTCTCCACTGATGTAAGTGAGATGTTCAAGTCTCCTACTATTATTGTGTTACTGTTGATGCCCCCTTTTATGGCTGTTAGCATTTGCCTTATGTATTGAGGTGCTCCTATGTTGGGTGCATAGATATTTACAATTGTGATATGTTCTTCTTGGATGGATCCCTTGATCATTATGTAGTGTCTTTCCTTGTCTCTTGTAATAGTCTTTACTTAAAGTCTAATGTGTCTGATATGAGTATTTTTCCTCCAGCATTCTTTTGACTTCCATTTGCATGGAAAAACTTTTTCCATCCCTTTACTTGCAGTGTGTATGTATCCCTTGGTTTAAAGTGAGTTTCTTGTAGGCAGCATATAGAAGGGTCTTGTTTTTGTATCCATTCAGCCAGTCTGTGTCTTTTGGTTGGAGCATTTAATCCATTTACATTTAAGATGATTACTGACATGTGTGTTCCTAGTACCATTTTCTTAATTGTTTTGGGTTTGTTTTTGTAGGTCCTTTCCTTCTCTTGTGTTTCCTGCTTAGAAAAGTTCCTTTAGCACTTGTTGTAAGGCTGGTTTGGTGGTGCTGAATTCTCTTAGCTTTTGCTTGTCTGTAAAGCTTTTGATGTCTCTGTCGAATGTGAATGGGATTCTTGCTGGGTAGAGTATTCTTGGCTGTAGGTTTTCTCTTTCAGGACTGTCAGTATATCCTGCCATTCCTTTCTGGCCTGCAGAGTTTCTGCAGAAAGGTCAGCTGTTATCCTTATGGGCTTTCCCTTATATGTTCTTTGTTGCTTTTCTCTTGCTGCTTTTAATATTTTTTCTTTGTGTTTAATTTTCGTTAGTGTGATTAATATGTGCCTCAGTGTATTCCTCCTTGGGTTTATTTTGTATGGGACTCTCTGCATTTCTTGGACTTGATTAATTATTTCCTTTCCCATGTTGGAGAAGTTTCTCACTATAACCTCTTCAAATATTTTCTCAGACCCTTTCTTTTTTTCTTCTTCTTCTGGAATGCCTGATTCGAATGTTGGTGTGCTTTATGTTGTCACCAAGCTCTCTGAGACTGTCTTCCATTCTTTTTATTCTTTTTTCTCTTTCCTGCTCTGTGGCAGTTATTTCCCCCATTCTAATTTCCAAATCACTATTCGTTCTTCTGCCTCAGTTATTCTGCTGTTTATACCATCTAGAGTATTTTTAATTTCAGCTATTTTGTTGTTCATTACTGTTTGTTTGCTCTTTAGTTCTTCTGAGTCCTTATTCACTGTTTCTTGTATTTTCTGTATTTTGTTATTGAGATTTTGGATCATCTTTACTATCATTACTCTGAATTCTTTTTCAGACACTTTTCCTATTTCCTCTTCATTTATTTGGTCTTGTGGGTTTTTTCCCTGCTCCTTTGCCTTCATGATGTTTCTTTGTTTTCTCATGGTAGTCCAAACTTCAGAGGTTGCTTGTCCCAGCAATAAAGGTGTTTCAGGAAGACTATCCAAGCCCCAGACTAATGGCAGAGTGTTAAGTCAAACAAATACTGTTCCTTTACCTCAGGGACGCCTTCAGCCAAACAGAAGCATGGCGAACAGTGAGCCAGGATAATCTGCAGTTCACGCCACTCCGCTCCGCGCTTGCATGCCACTGTGGTGCCAGGGACTTATGGAGGGGTCCTTCACAGCTGCCAGGTGCTGTCTCCCTAGACCTCTCTTCCCACTGACTCACCATGGCCACTGACGAGGAGACAGGAGGAGGCACTCAGGTTGTCATTTTCCTCCAGAAAGTATTTACTTTCATTGCTATCAGACAAGAGTAGAAGCCATTTACACTAATCCATTTTGGGACTGAGCTGACTTGAAACTTGTTTCAATCTTTGTGAGGACTTCTATTTCTCATTAATTCTTACAACTATGATGCATCCTTTCAGGGTTGCAACAGAAAGCTCAGGATAAGTGTTATATCCCAGCAGGGTGTGACTGTGCTCAGGGTCTCAGCCCTTCAGCTGCTGCTTTCTCCTTGACTCTGCAGCTTCTTATCTCTGTACTATGTGAATCAGCAAACACTTTGAGAGAAAGACCATGAAAGAATATTCAGCTAACCTCAATAAAATACCCTTCTTTCATAGATCTACCTCTCAGGTCCTGATTTTTCTTGATAACTCTCCAATGCCTTCAAACTGATTTTTGAAGTCCAGTTTTTCTAGCAACTGGAAGGATAGTCTGATACAGCATGACACTTCATAGTCAAGAGTGGAAGTCTGGGAGTTGTTTTTAAATTTATTGGCCACAAGGGTATAACAAAATAACAAGTTATATTGGGTGATAAACAGGAAGGGGCAGAGATAACATTAAGAAACAATAAATAATGGTTATTTTACTGGCTGACTTCCCTATTGCTGAAGTTATTGTTTACAATAGTTAAATAAATAAATCTCTGCTGCCTTTCACTACAGAACATGATAATACATGGAGTTGCCCAAATGAAAAGCAGGTCATAAATTCCAGTTTAATATGTCTGCCCTTAATGTGCTCCTTAATTGGTTATTTTATCTGTCTCTGGTATTTTAATAAGTGTGGACTTTCCCTTTGGTCATTTTTGGGTAGATTATTTGTCTCATCGCAAGTCATGGCCTCAAAATGGGTAAAAATCCTTAAGATCATTTTTACTTGACATGGCACAGAGAAATAATCTGTATAATCTACAAAATACTGGCAGGAGTAATGACTGAATTTAGCAAGATTGTAGGCTGTATGGTCAGTATACAAAAATCAATCATATTTTTACGTACTAGCCACAGACAACTGGAAAATAAAATTTAAAATATACCATTTTCAATAGTATCAAAAGCAAATATACATAGTAACAGATTTGATAAGTTGGATCTGTGAAAATTTACATAAAACATTTTCATTAACTTGTACAAGCTTTTTGGTTAAACAAATCCAAATCCTGCCTCTTAACCAATTACTAACAAGGTAATGATAGACAGGTGTTTAGCCTCTCTAGACTTCAGTTTCCCTTTTTGTAAAATTAGGATAGTAAAAATTACCTCAGGGGGTTGAAATGAGTCAACATATATGGCCCATAGCGGGTGCTTAGTAAATATTAGTTGTTTCTCTCTTCTCTGCCTAATAATATAGGGACTCTACATCTGAATTCAAAATGTTTTATTTCAAATATGGCCAACTTGGCTATCTTAACTTTTTCAGATACTGGTTGGTTTATTAAAATAAAAACATATTGAAGGAAATATAATGAACATGACTGTTTGTATACCAATTAATTCACAAAACAAAGACCAGGGAAGTGTCATGTGAAAAATGCTGCCCTATAAATACTGATAGGGACAAAGAAGATTATTTACAGAGAGATAGTAATTTGGAATCCATAGGATAAAGTAAAGCATTTTCTATTTTAATAACAACATAATAAAATGAAGTTAATTATCTTAAGGGTATACATTACTCCTTCAGAGAAAGAATAGTTTATTTTATAAACTTTAACTCTGTCAGACACATAGAGCATCAGCTCTGTGAAAAAGCATATTATTGTAGCCTTATATCCCAAATTACCTAAAATATTTTTAGTTAGCAATTGATTTCCAGGAAAGCTGATTGTGAAATGCAACATGAGGACAGAACCAGATATAAGAGCTTGAAGTAGGTCATTGCATCTAATAGATCATCTGACTTCTTTTAGACTGGTTACTGTGTTTTGAGAACCTCAAAACACAGTAGCTATAGTACTTACATATTTTATCTATATAGATATATATATGTAATTTCTATAAATATATAAATAATTCACTAAATCTTATCATAAATAATTAAATCAATAAATAATTCTCTTTATATAATTTGTTTCATTATATGCTATATATAATTATATAAATATGTTTTATACTTTACAAATTACTTAACTAAATATATCTTATATTTTATACATATAAACACTTTATAATCAATAATATATAGTATGTATATGATAAATAACATTTTCTATATATTTATATATGAATATATGCAATATATTTATGTATTCATGTAATATATAGGTTCTATATAATATATAATATATGTGATATGTTTATGTAAAATACATATGTGATACATTTATATAATATACATATGTAATGCCTTTATATATAAATATGTGTGTATTATATAATTTATATATCATATATTGTATTATATATTATAATTATATATATATAATTTACCTCTCAACAATCCTGCAAAACATTTTTCAATTGATAAAAATGAGGCTTAGAGAAATAAAGAAACTAGCCTAGGTTTTAAGCTGCTCAGCAATGGAGTTTGGACCCAGTCCCATGCTGATTGATTCTGGAATCTACATCTTTAAACATTATATTTTACTCTTGCTTAGCATTCCTTTAATTGATCTGGTTCTATTAGACTCTTGGGGGGCAAAGGCCACTTTTATAGCTAGATGAAGAAGGAAGTGATTTTAAGGGTTCTGAGATCAACAATACCCCTCTTCAACTTCACAATGCTTTGGAGCTAATGAATTGAAGCTTCTTGTTAAGGTGACCATATTTAAGTTAATGACTGGGACACTGCCTAAAAAAAGAGACATCCTGCTTTTATCTAAGGGCTGATATAATTTATAGACCAAAAATGCTGGAATTTCTGGGCCTTTTCATGATTTGTAGGAAGAGAATATTTAAAATAAAATTCTGACTTGGTGTACCCCCCCAAAAATAATAAATAAATAAATAAAATGGAAAAAAAATTCTGTTCATGAGTCTTTGATCCACATTTATGCTTAGGTGGCTCAAGTCTCATGATGAGTGACATTATTATTTGTTTGTCTCTTAATAGGAATGATAGATCAGAAAGCAATTTTCCTTGGAGGAAGAAACCCCAAGTTTTCATTGAGGTAACAGAAATATCCTTGAGGTAATGGGAAGTAAACAGAATTGGGAGGCTGGAGAACGCCAGGACTGATCACCAGTTCTTTAATGTCCTGGGATCTCTTTATCATGTGTTTGGCCCCATGTAGCCCATAAAGAATATTTGCCTGAGAGCCCACATGAGCTATGGTCCATGCCCTGATGCTGTTGAGTCCCAAACATCCTTAAAAATAAGAATCACCTGAAGTGGCACAAATTCTTGGTGTTACCCACACTAAGCTACTGAAGTAGAATTTTCAGGGGAGAAGCTTATTAATCCATATATGTAATAAGCATTCAAAGAAAAAAAAAAGAAAATAGAAAAACCACAAGGTGACTGTCATCAAAGTTGAGAAACAATGCTTTAAATCTGTGCTGTTGCACACAGTTGCCACTGGCCACATGTGGGTATTGAGTGCTTGAAATGTGGCCAGTACCACATGTCAAATTGATAATATTTTGCATATATTGGGCTGAAAAAAAGTATTATTAAAATTAATTTCATCTGTTTTTGCTTTTTTAAACCGGCCTACAAAAAAATTTTAAATGAACATATGTGGCTTGTATGACATTTGTTTTTCTGGACAGTGTTGCTTTAGACAGCACAGAATAGTGATTCTCAAGTATGGTTCATGGACTACCTGCATCAGACTCACCTAGGGTGGCTTGTTAAAATGGCAGAGTCCTGGGTTAGCAATAGCATAGGAATCTCTGAGGGTGGGCCTTGGAAATCTGTATTTTTAACAGATGTTCACAGTTGATTCCTGTGCATTGTAAAGTTCAAGAATTCCTGGAAAAGTTCTTCATTTCTGTTTTCCCCATTTCCAAATCACAGGAGTCAGAACAATTCAGATCAATTCGGGATTACAACTGGATAATATCCTATTGGGTAACTCTTGATCCATTCATAATCCTCTATGAACAATATTCCATGTGGATTGAGGTTGGAGCAAGAGTTACCCATAAGAAGATTATCCTGTGATTGAAACCTGTCTGGTATTAATGTAGCATTTTCCTTGGCTAGTGTTAGATAAATTTATGAGAAAGAATCACAGTAATCAAATGAAAGTTGGAGTATCTTTATTAAAATGAGATAAAGTAGACTTCAGAATAGGTATATTGCTGGAGTTGAGAGGAACACTACATAATGATAAAGGGGTTGAATCATCAAAAAGACAAAACAATCTTAAATGTGTAGGCATATAACAACAAATATTCAAAGTGTGTGAAGCAAAATTGGATAGAATTGAAAGGAGAAATAGACAAATTCACATTTATCTTTGGTGACTGCAGTACTCCTTTTACAATATGATAGAATAAGTGGACAGAAAATCAATAAGGGTGTGGAAGACCTGACAACACTATTAGCCAACTTTATGGATAGACATTTATAGAACACTCAATCCAGGGCTTCTTAGGTGGCACAGTGGTTAAGAATCCGCCTGCCAATGCAGGGGACACAGGTTTGATTCCTGCTCCAGGAAGATCCCACATGCTACGGAGCAGCTAAGCCCATGCGCCACAACTATTGAGCCTGCGCTTTAGAGCCCATGAGCCACAACTGTTGAGCCCATGTGCCGCAACTACTGAAGCCCACGTGCCTAGAGCCCATGCTCCACAACAAGAGAAGCCACAGCAATGAGGAGCCCGCACACCACAACGAAGAGTAGCCCGCACTCACCACAACTAAAAGCCCGCTCACAGCAAAAAAGACCCAACACAGCCAATAAAATAAATAAATAAATAAATAAATATAGAACACTCAATCCAACAACAGCAAAATACTCACTGTTTTCATGTGCATGGGGAGCATTCACCTAGATAGACCAAATTCTGGCCATAAATCTAGGTCAAATCTTAATAAATTTAAAAGGATTAAAATCAAACAAAGAATATTCTCTGACTAGAATGGAAATAAACTAGAAATCAATAACAAAAAGATATTTTGAAAATTCACCAAATATTTTTGAAATTCCTCAAATATTTGTAAATTAAACTGCACAAATCTAAGCAACCCACAGGTCAAATAGGAAGTCACAAAGGAAGTTGTTAAAAATGTTTTAATTTACTATGTTAAGCCATTGAGATTTGGGGGCTATTTGTTACTATAGCATATGCTAGAAATTAAACTCACTGTTATAGCTAGAGGCCGGGCATGTAAATGGAAGACGCTCTTCTCTTTGGCACATAAGCCCTGTCTCAGCGTGCCATCAATGCCCAAGTTAGTTCTATCATCTTTATCTCTCTGGAGTCTCTATTCCCACATCACTATGTTTTATTAGGTACCTAGTACAATAACCTCCTAACTGTTCTACCCCTAATCTTGCTCCACCTTTAAGTCATTCTTTATCCCACCATCAGAATTATCTTTGTAAAACATTACCTATAATGTAAAATATTAACTTATTAGGCATTTAAACTTATATAAGGAGGAGCCCAGGAACCAGGCTGGCAAGTAGGTTGAACAGTATGGTGCCCACAGCCTCCCAACACATGCATCACCACTGCCTGCTGACTGCCCAGCCCTCTTGATGGTGAAGCAACATTTCTTCTTCAGCCCCTGTAAATAACCACTACCTTGAATTCAGAAGCAGGGAGTACAGATTCCAATGGAGTCAATCAAGACAAGCTTATATTCTAACCCAATTAAAATATTTTAAAAATTATAAATTTTAAAAGTTTCTTTTCTCTGTTTTTATGAGTATTAGTCTATCCAAAGCAAATTGCATTTGCACATGGTACTTACACTTTATAAAAAAGGTGTTTTTAAATAGTAATTTTTGGTTTTAAAGCCAATGATCACAAGCTTTTCTGCATTTGAGTAGGTTCAGTCAGCATGCACTTGGGGAGGGCAATAGATAGGTTGTTTTAAAAAAAAGTAGATATATGTGTGTGTGTGTGTATGTATATTTATGTGTATATATACATAATATACAGTGTAGGATATATATAATATAGAAAACACATAAATATATGAGGATGAGTCAAAAATTATCCACACTCTGGGTGTAGAACTTATTTTAATTAACTTTTAAAAAAGACAAATACATCATTTTTCAACATAATCTCCTTGCTTTTCAATACAGTTTATCCCTCTGCCAACAAGTTTTTGTATGCCCTCATTAAAAAATGTTTTAGGCTGAACTACAAGCCATGAATGTAGCGCTGTCTTCACTTCTTCATCAGAAATGTATCTTCATCCTCATAGGCCTGCTTTCAGGGGACCAAATAGGTGAAAGTCCGATGGAGCAAGATCAGGACTATAGGGAGGATGCTTTAACACCTCAAAATGAAGTTTTTGCAAAGTGTTGACAGTGTGGGCAGAAGTGTGCAGACATGCACTGTCATGCAAAATCACAACACCCTTGGATAGCAGTCCTCAGCATTTAATCTGATGTTTAGGTCTCAGCTCTTCAATGAGCCTCTCTGTTCATTCATACACACTTCTTCACAACAAAACTCTTTCTCCATACTGTGCACAAAGTCTTCGATAAATAATGACACCAGGTACACCCTCAGACCACAAAAAATGAATCACTGTATGCTACTCTTCTTTCTTGCAAATCACAAGTGGGGCATCCTTTTTTGTTTGCTCTGCAGTTACAAATGAATTGATGTAACGTGTTCATGCCTGCACAGCAGTGACTGGGGAGACAATAGCCTTGAATGGAAAGTGCTGATAAGACCGTGCAGCCAACAAATATAACTGGAGTGCGGATAATTTTTGACTCACCCTCGTATATTAAAATAAATCTTAAAAAAAACATAAATAAATATTCTTTAGTTATTGCTCAAAATGAGTATCAGATTTCTTGCTATCTTATCTCATGTAATTAGGGTCTGGCTTGCTGGGTGCAGAGAGTATTTGCTCCTCTATGTATAACTTACTGTCCTACAATAATGCTTCTCTCACAGCATTTAGCATAAGTTTAATAGATGACTAAAATAATTCACTGTGGCCTGCCTCTGTGCCCCTGGCTGGCATTTACAGGCCATATCGATGCTTGTGGCTCTGCCTTTTTGTCCCCTAGAGCATCTGACGCTTTTCCTCAAAATGGCTGAATGCCAGCTAAACCAGTCCACTGTTGTCCCTCCTTAGCTGTCTGTAGCCACCACCACTTGTCAGGTTGCTTAGTGTTCTACTTCAGTGCATCCTTGGACTATCCATTTGCCCCCTTTGGCTTGGCAGTAACTGGCTATATTTTATCAATTAAATGTAGCAAGACTTTTCATAGCATTTTACCCACTCTGAGTCACCCTGCATAGAAAATAAGGGGTGAATCAGAGATGACAACACAGTGTAAGGCAGTAGCTGACTGGAATAGAAGAGAGGGACCATTAAATAGAATAAATATGAAAATACGCTATGTTAAAATTTGTGGAATACAGCTAAAGCAGTGTTTTAAGGACAATTGGTATGATTAAATACTTGTGTAAACACCAGAGATTTAAGTTTCAACATTATGGAACTATAAAAAGAAGAAAAATTTAAATCTAAAGCATGAGAAGAAAGGAAATAGTGACAATAGTGATGATAAGAAGAGACATCAGTGAACCTGAAAGCAGAATAACAATATAAGAAATCAGTGAAACAAAAGCCAGTTCTTTGAAATCAGTAAAACTGACAAACCTCTAGCCAGAATGCCCAAGGGAAAAAAAAGAGATAAGACACAAATCATATGCCCCCAAATTTGAGAACTTAGATGAAATAGACAAATTTCTTGGAAGACCTGAACTAACAAATTCACTCAAGAAGAAATAGGTAACCTGAATAGTACTGTGTTTATTAAAGAAAGAAATTCAATTAATAGTTTAAAATCTTTCAACAAAGAAAACTCTAGGCCTTATTGTTTCATTTGCAAATTCTACCAGACATATAAGAAAAAAAAATACAGATTCTATACCAACACTTCAAGAAAATAGAAAAGAAGGAAACACTTCCCAGCTCGTTTTATGAGACTAGTATTACCCTGATACCAAAATCACACAAAGTTATTAAAAGAAAACTACAGACTAATTTTCCTCATGAATATAGAATCAGAAATCCTTAACAAAACATTAGTAAATTGAATCCAATGATATATCAAAAGGATCAAGTAGCATTTATCCCAAAATGAGGCTGGTTCTACATTCAAAAATCAATCAGTATTCTTTAGACTAAATAAGGAAAACCAACAGATGCATCAATAGATGTAGCAAAAACATTTGACAAAGTTCAACATCCATTAATGATGAAAACTCTGAGCAAACTGGCAATACAAAGAAATTTCCTTACCCAGATAAAGGACATCTACAGAAGCCACTGTTATTAATGCTTAATGGTGGAAGACTAAATGATTTTCCCTTGAATAAAGAACAAAGCAAGGATATCCACTTTGACCACTCCTATTCAGCAGGACAATAGGCAAGAAAAAAAGAAATGAAAGGCATCCAGGGGAGGAGACAAGATGGTAGAGTAGAAGGATGTGAACTCACCCTGTCTTATGAAAACACCAAAGTCACAACTAACTGCTTGACAAAAAAAACCCCAATGGAACCTACAAAGAAAGGTATCCTACATCCAAAGACAAAAAGAAGCCACAACAAGACAGTAGGAGGGGTGCAATCACAATAAAATCAAATCTCATACATGCCAGGTGGGTGACCCACAAACTGGAAAATAATTACACCACGGAAGTTCTCCCACAAGAGTCCTGAGCTCCATGTCAGGTTCCCCAGCCTGGGGGTCTGGCAAAGAGGGGAGGAGCCTCCAGAGAATCTGGCTTTGAAGGTCAGTGGGGTTTGATCTCAGGAATTCCACAAGACTGGGGGAAACAAATTCCATTCTCAGAGGGTGCACACAGGGTTTCATGTCATCAGGATCCAAGGAAAAAAGTGGAGACTAGGCCAGACTTACTTGCAGGTGTTGGAAGGTCTCCTGCAGAGGCAGAGGGCAGCTGTGGCTCACTGTGGGGACAAGGATATTGGTGGCAACAGTTCCAGGGAGTGCTCATTAGCATGAGCCCTCTTGAAGGCCGCCATTTTCTCACCAAGACCTGGCCCCACCCAACAGCCTATAGGCTCCAGTGCTGTGATGCCTCAGGCCAAACAACCAACAGGGTAAGAACACAGCCTCACTCATCAGCAGACTGGCTGCTTAAAATCTTCCTGAGTAAATGGGTGCCTGATAAACGCACCCCTGATACAAGCCTGCCCATGAGAGGGACAAAACCCATTTCCATGCACCAGTGGGCAGGTACAAGTCTCTCCCACCAGAAAGCCTGAACAAGCCTCTTAGACAACCCCATCCACCAGGCACAGACACCAGAAGCAAAAAGAACTATAACCCTGCAGCCTGAATGGAAACTGCAATCACAGGAAGTTAGATAAAATGACATGGTGGAGGAATATGTCCCAGATAAAGGAACAGGATAAAACCCCGGAAGGACAACTAAGTGGAGTGGAGATAGGCAATCTACCTGAAAAAGAATTCAGAGTAATGATAGTAAAGATGGTCCAAAATCTCAGAAAAAGAATGGAAGGACAGACCAAGAAGATACAAGAAATGTTTAACAAAGATGTAGAACTAAAGAACAAACAGAGATGAACAATACAATAACTGAAATGAAAAATACACTGAAAGGGACCAATAGCAGATTAACTGAGGCAGAAGAACAGATAAATGAGCTGGAATAAAGAATGCTGGAAATCACTGCTGCAGAACAGAATAAGGGAAAAAGAATGAAAAGAAATTAGGACAGTCTAAGAGACCTCTGGGACAACATTTAATGCACCATTTCCATTATAGGGGTCCCAGAAGGGTAAGCCCAAGGAAGAACACACTGAGACTCATAGTAATCAAATTGACAGAAATTAAAGACAAAGAAAAAATACTAAAAGCAACAAGAAAAAAGCAACAAATAACATACAAGAGAACTCCCATAAGCTGTTTTATTTTAGCAGAAACTCTGCAGGCCAGAAGGGAGTGTCACGATATACTTAAAGTGATGAAAGGGAAGAATCTACAACCAAGAATACTCTACCCAGCAAGGCTCTCATTCAGATTTGACAGAGAAATCAAAAGCTTTACAGAAAAGCAAAAGCTAAGAGAATTCAGCACCACCAGACCAGCTTTGCAACAAATGCTAAAGGAACTTCTCTAGGCAGAAAAGAAAAGGCTACAACTAGAAACAAGAATATTACAAATGGAAAAGCTCATTGGTAAAGGCAAACATACAGTAAAGGTAGGAAATTATCTGCACACTAATATGATATAAAACCCAGCAATTATGAGAAGAGGAGAGCATACATGCAGGATATTGGAAATGCATTCGAAATTAGAAGAAAAGCAACTTGAAACAATCTTGGTTACATATAGATTGCTATATCTAAACCTCGTGGTAACCACAAACCAAAAATCTATAATAGGTACACACACAAAAAAGAAAAAGGAATTTAAACATAACACTAAAGTCAGTCATCAAATCAGAAGAGAAGAGAACAAAAGAGGAAGGGAAATAAAAACACCCATAAAACCAAAGCCAAAAAAATTAACAAACTGGCAATAAGAACATATATATTGACAATTAGCTTAAACATAAATGGATTAAATGCTCCAAACAAAAGACACAGACTGGATGAATGGATAAAAAACAAGACCCATATATATTCTGTCTACAAGAGACTCACTTCAATCTAAGGACACATGCAGACTGAGAGTGAGGGGATGGAAAAATGTATTCCATGCAAAAGGAAATCAAAAGAAAGCTGGAGTAGCAATACTCACATCAGACAAAATAGACTTTAAAATTAAGACTGTTACAAGAGACAAAGATGGACACTACATAATGATCAAGGGATCAATCCAAGAAGAAGAGGTAACAATTGTAAATATATATGGACCCACCATAAGAGCACCTCATATATAAGGCAAATGCTAAAAGCCATAAAAGGAGAAATTGACAGTAACATGATAATAGTGGGGGTCTTTAACACCCCACTTCCATCAATGAACAGATCATCCTGATTGAAAATCAATAAGGAAACCCAGGCCTTAAATGTCACATTAGACTGGGTTAACTTAATTGATATTTATAGAGCATCCCATCCAAAAGCAGCAGAATATACATTCTTCTCCAGTGCACATGGAACATTCCCCAGGGTTGATCACATGGTGGGCCACAAAGCAAGTCTCAGTAAATTTAAGAAATTTGAAATCATACCAAGCATCTTTTCTGACCACAATACCATGAGATTAGAAATCAACTACAAGAAAAAAAATGTAAAAAATACAAACACGTGGAGGCTAAACAATATGCTTCTAAAAGCCAATGGATCCCTGAAGAAATCAAAGAGGAAATCAAAAAATACCTAGAGACAAATGAGAATGGAAAAAAAAAAAAAAAAAAGATGATCCAAAATCTATGGGATGCAACAAAAACAGTTGTAAGAAGGAAGTTTATAGCAATACAATCTTATGTCAGGAAACAAGAAAAATCTCAAACAACCTAACCCTACACCTTAAGTAACTAGAGAAAAAACAAACAAACAAAACCCAAAGTTAGTAGGTGGAATGAAATCATAAAGATCACAGCAGAAATAAATGAAATAGAGATTTTAAAAGCAATAGAAAAGGTCAATGAAACCAAAAGCTGGTTCTTTGAATAGATAAAAGTGATAAACTGTTAGCCAGACTCACCATGAAAAGAAGGGAGAGGGCTCAAATCAATAAAATCAGAAATGCAAATGGAAAAGTTCCAATGGACAGCACAGAAATACAAAGGATCATCAGAGACTACTATAAGCAACTATATGCCAATAAAATGGACAACTAGAAGAAATGGACAAATTCTTAGAAAGGTACAATCTCCCAAAACTGAACCAGGAAGAAATGGAAAATATGAACAGACCAATCACAAGTACTGAAATTGAAACTGTGATTTTAAAACTCCCAAAAAACAAAAGTCAAGGACTAGATGGCTTCACAGGCAAATTCTGTCAGATGTTTAGAGAAGATATAATACCTATCCTTCTGAAACTACTCCAAAAAAATCAGAGAAAGGAACATTCCAAAATTCATTCTATGAGGCCACCATCACCTTGATAGCAAACCAGTCAAAAATACCAGAAAAAAAGAAACTTATAGGCTAATATCACTGATGAACATAAAGGTAAAAATTCTCAACAAATTACTAGCAAACTGAATCCAACAGTACATTAAAAGGATAATACACCATGATCAAGTGGGATTTATTGCAGGGATGCAAGGATTTCTCAATATCCGCAAACCAATCAATGTGATATACCAAATAAACACATTGAAGAATAAAAACCATATGATCATCTCCATAGATGCAGAACAAGCTTTTGACCAAATCTAGCATCCATTTATGATAAAAACTCTCCAGAAAGTGGGCATAGAGAGAATGTACCTCAACATAATAAAGGCCATATATGAAAAACCTACAGTTAACATCATACTCAATGGTGAAAAGCTGAAAACATTTCCTGTAAGATCAAGAAAAAGACAAGGATGTCCACTCTCATCCCTTTTATTCAACATAGTTATGGAAGTCCTAGTCACAGCAGTCAGAAAAAAATAAATAAATAAAAGGAATCCAGGTTGGAAAAGAAGTAAAACTGTCACTGTTTGCAGATGACATGATACTATATGTTGAAAATCCTAAAGCTGCTACCAGAAAATGACTAGAGCTCATCAATAAATTCTGTAAAATGCAAGATATAAAAAAATGCACAGAGATCTGTTACATTTCTATACACTAACAAGGAAAGATCAGAAAGAGTAATTAAGGAAAAAATCCCATTTATCATTGCATCAAAAACTGTAAGATGCTGAAAGAAACCAAAGATGACACAAACAGATGGAAAGATATACCATGTTCTTGGACTGGAAGGATCAATATTGTCAAAATGACTATACTACCCAAGGTAATCTGCAGATTCAAAGCAATCCCTATCAAATTACCCATGGCCTTTTTCACAGAACTAGAATAAAAATTCTTAAAATTTGTATGGAGACACAAAAGACCTCAAATAGCCAAAGCCATCTTGAGAAAGAAAATGGAGCAGGAGGAATCAGACTCCCTGATTCTACACTACTTCAGACTATACTACAAAGCTGCAGTAATCAAAACAGTATGGTACTGGCACAAAAACAAGAATGCAGACCAATGGTACAGGATAGAACACCCAGAAAGAAACTCACGCAGCTGTGGTGAATTAATGTACAACAAAGGAGGCAAGAATACACAATGGAGAAAAGACAGTCTCTTCAATAAATGGTGCTGGGAAAACTGGAGAGCTACATGTAAAAAAAAAATGAAATCAGAACATTCTTTAACATCATACACAAAAATAAATTCAAAAAGGATTAAAGACCTAAATGTAACACTGGATACTGTAAAACTATTTGAGGAAAATATAGGCAGAATACTCTTTGACATAAATTGGAGAAATATCTTGTTGAATCCACCTTTTAGAGTAATGGGAATAAATAGAAAAATAAACAAATGGGAACTAAATAAACTCAAAAGCTTTTGCACACAGAGGAAACCATAAATGAAACAAAAAGACAACCCACAGATTGGGAGAATATATTTGCAAATGATGCAACCAACAAGGGGTTAGTTTCCAAAACTTACAAATAGTTCATGCAGCTCAATATCAAAAACAAACAAACAAACAATCCAATCAAAAAATGGGCAGAAACTACCCCCCACAAAAAAGAGCAATTCATCTACATTATATTGTTTGACAAAGTAGACCAAAACTCTCTGTTCAGAGTTGACTTGGCAGATTCCTAAATGTTTTTCAGAAGCATTTTTAGGATATGTCATGCATACTAAGCTGTCTTCTGTGAATTTATTTTTTTATTGAAATCTGTCCATAATCTTCTTATCTCTGAACTGCCAAATTATACTACAGTCTGTTGATCAAGATTGATTCTGAGCATGTGGGACACATTTTAAACAAGAAAGAATCTTGTTTGCCATTTGTAATGTGATAGCTAACGCACTGGAAACCGATTGCATGGACATTAAACTTCTGTCCACACATCTATGTTCAACAACTCAAACAATAAGTATTTGCCTTGAAAAAAAATGGGTAGAAGACCTAAATAGACATTTTTCCAAAGAAGATATACAGATGGTCAAGAGGCACATGAAAAAATGCTCAACATCATTGATTATTAGAGAAATGCAAATCAAAACTACAATAAGATATCACCTCACACCAGTCAGAATGGCCATCATCAAAAAGTCTACAAACAATAAATGCTGGAGAGAGTGTGGAGAAAAGTGAAGCCTCCTACACTGTTGGTGGGAATGTAAATTGGTGCAGCCACTATGGAGAACAGAATGGAGGTTTTTTAAGAAACTAAAAATAGAGCTGCCATATGATCCAGCAATCCCACTCCTGGGCATATATCCAGAGAAAAACAGGGTTCAAAAGATACATGCACCCCAATGTTCACTGCAGTGCTGTTTACAATAGCCAAGACATGGAAGCAACTGAAATGTCCATCAAAAGATGAATGGATAAAGATGTGGTGTTTATATACAATGGAATATTACTCAGCCATTAAAAAGAATAAAATAATGTCATTTGCAGTGACATGAATGGATCTGGAGATTATCATGCCAAGTGAAGTAAGTCAGACAGAGAAAGACAATATCTTAGGATGCTGCTTATATGGGGAATATATTAAAAAAAGACACAAACCAATTTATTTGCAAAATGGAAACAGACCCATAGACTTAGGGAATGAACTTATGGTCACAGGGGGAAGGGTGAGGGGTGGGATAGATTGAGACTTTGGGATTGACACACAACGAGATGTACACACTACTTTTTTTAAATAGATAACCAACAAGGGCCTACTAGCACAGGGAACTCTGCTAAATATTCTTTAATAACCTAAATGGAAAAAGAATTTGAAAAAAGAATAGATACATGTAAATATATCCATAATTAAATTGCTTTGCTGTACACCTGAAACTAACACAACATTGTTAATCGACTATATTCCAATATAAAATAAAAATTAAAAAAAGAAAGGCATCCAGATTGGAAAAGTTAAGTAATAACTGTCTCTATTCAGAGACAACATGATTATATGGAAACTTTCAAAGAATCTACAAAGACATCACTGGAACTGATAAGGTATGTTTAGCAAGGTAGCAAGATACAAGGCTGATATAAAATTTTTGTATTTCTATATTCTAACAATGAACAATTGGAAACTTAAATTTAAAAAATAATATCGTTTACAGTAGCACCCCAAACTATGTAACTGTTAGGTATAACTCTAGCAAAATATGCGTTTACAATAGCCCAGACATGGAAGCATGTGTAAGATTTGCACGCTAAAAAATACAAAACACTGCTAAAATAAATTTTAAAATATACCTGAATAAATGGAGATTTTGTTGTGTTCATGGTTTGCAATACTCATTATTGTTAAGATGGCAATCTAATCTTTAGAGTGATCTGTAGAATGCAATCCCAACCAAAATCCATCAGGATGTTTTGAGAAATTAACAAACTGATTCTAAAATTTACTTCCTTATAAGGTTGTCCTTAGGATGAAATGAAATAACTACATATAAGGAGTTTACTACAAAGCCTAACATACAGAAAGAAATACTATTATTACTCAATCTTTTTAAAATCATTTTTAATTGGAGTATAGGTAATTTACAATATTGTGTTAGTTTCAGGTGGATAGCAAAGTGATTCAGTTATACATACATATATGTATATGTATATGTATATTCTCTTTTCATATTCTTTTCCATTATAGGTTATTACTAGATATTGAAATAGTTCCCTATGCTATACAGTAGGTCCTTGTTGTATATCTATTTTATATATAGTACGTGTATATGTTACAGTCATTTCATTGCTCCCTTTGGCCAATGGATATCTTTGATCTTCGACACTACATTTTCTTCAATATGTACTGAGAGTTGTATTCTTTTGGGCACTCATCCTCATTCATTTTTTCTTTCATTCTGCAAATATTTATTGAGCACCTACTCTGTACATAGCTTTGTGGTAAGCTGGGGAAGCAATGAATAAATAGGCTAACTATGACTTCTACCCTCCTGAAGTTTTCATTGCAGGAGCAGAATAGATATTAAACTACTTTTTATGCAACTCTTCGATTAAATTATGAAAAGTGTTTTGAAAAAGTAGGGAATATTATGAATGAGATGACTGGGAGATTTAACCTAGGCTGGAAGTAACATTTAAACTGAGATAGAAGAAATAGGAAGAAGGATCTAGACAGAGGGCACCACCAATGGACAGGTCCTGAGGTGGTGAAAAGGTCAGTGTGGCTGGGCATGTAAAATGAAGAAGAGAGGTGTTCAAGAGGCTGTTGGAGAGGAAGGCAAGGGCTAGATTTTACAGTAACCTCTTCTCTTAAAAGTCATAGGAAGCTATTGAAGGGTTTGTAAAAGGTATTTGGTAAAAGGATGATTAATCCATCCATCCTGCTTTCATGCATCACAGCTATATTTTTGAAGACCTAATAAGTATAGGGCACTAAGCTGATTGCTGAGAGTTCAGCAATGAAGAAGCCAGACATAAACTCATGGTGAAGCTACTGAAGCTTAGCCTTTAAGGTGCATCACCTGCTAGTGTGTGAGTGCCAGTAATGAGAAAGCAAAGCCAGGTTGCAATCAGGATGCATTTCTATATAAACATTTCTAGTAAATTGTCTAAAGAAGTCTCAGAAGAGAGGGAAGCCTCAATAACCTGTTGTGATTTCTTTTCTTATTCTAAATAATATACATGTTTATACATAATTTTGTATATTTTGTTTTTATAGTTTAAATCCTTCTCTTAAAGAAGGCTCCCTAAGTTGTATTAGTTTTAGAATCCACAAAACCTGGATCTACCCCTCGTTGCAGCTTTCTTACAGTCTTACAAGGGAGGCAGTTAAATAAACAATTTTAGTATAATATGACAAGTACTTTGACAGAGGAAAGCACTAGACCCAGACATAGATGGGGAGATAGTGAAAGAGAGGGAAATTAGGACCTGAAGCTTATAAGAATTAGTAGGTACAAAAACAAAGAGAGGTTCAGCTCCTTGAGTAAAAACAGAGAAGGAGGAGGAGTGTCTTTGGGCCAAGCAGAAAGTTAGTAGCTACTGCTTGCCATGTAAATCGACTCCAATCATGATTTTGAAGAAAATTATGAATTTGGACCAGACTAAAGAACAAAAAAAATCTTTTATGGCTTTCCTCCATCTGTTATGCCTATAACAAGGAAAGATCAAAGAATTAAGTAAAACCTTGTAACAGAAGGCAGTCCCAGATAAGGTTGGTAGGGGAAACAATTAAAGTCAATGCCTTGAGAGAGTAGGTCAGATAAATGGATTGGATTTTACCTTCAATATGTTTCATGCTTTGAAGTATAGATGTATACCTCTAGTATTCCTCAGTATTTAGTACTCCAGAGAATATAAGTCTCTAGTCCCTGTAGCACTAAAGATTTTAGTTGTTAATATTATTATTAATATTATTTTATTTATTTTTCAAAGTTACAGATGCTGGTAAAAATTCAAACCTTATTGCAGTATATAGAGTAAGACATGATCATCCACTCTTATCCCTCCTAATTCTCAGGGTTATCTGTCACTTTGGTGGGACTCTGTTCAGACCGTTATCTGTGGATATGCAAATATATATACTCATAAACGTAAAGAGAGCTTTCACAATCCCCCAAAGGAACCATGGTATACTTATTGTGTATTGTTCTTTTTCACTTAACAGTGTATCATAGCTCTATTTCTGTCAGTAGTGGTCAACCAATTAATTGTTTCTAGTGTTACATCATATTCATAGTAGGTTTATACCTTAATTTTAAAAATTTTTGCAGAAAAAAATTTAAGCATATGTAAAAATGCAGAGAGAATTGTATAATGAAACCATCACAATTTCAACAAGTAACACCTCAGCAATTTTGTTACATCTGTATACTCACCCATTCTCCTACCCACTTATGAATAGACATTAAGGTTATGGCTAAGATTTTACTAAACAAATGTGAGTATAATTTATTTGTAATTGTATCTGTGTGTGCATGTTATCAAAACTTTGAGCCCCAGAGCCCCGGAGCAAGTGAATGTCAATTGGGGTATTCTCTGATAGAAGAGTCACCTGGGAAGGTAGATGTTTGGACTGCACTAAATTGCCTGAGAAAAACTAAGCAGAAAACTAAAATCTGGAAGTTAGCTGTTTTGTATAGCTGGGGGCTTGGAATGGAAACCAGTCATTAGAATTTGATAAATGTTTTCAGTTAAGATAAGCTCTAGCTTGCATGCTAAGCTAGTAAACTGGAACTTCAGAGCTATGTAACTAGGACACTAATTGGAGATTATCAAGACTGGAAATTTATGGCACCTTTGAAGGACTCTCTAAATGTAATAATAGGAATATAAGTTTTTATGTAGAGACTGTAAAATTAGGGAAATGTGAGCTGTATTTGAGAGGGCCCAGATTGCACTCAGATTTTGTTAGTGTGATTTCTCTGAAGATTATCAGATGTTTGCATTATTCAGACCTAGTTATAAAATAACATGCTTCACCAATAAAGAGAACTTTGTTTTATCTGGCTCAGAAAAAGGATTTGTATCTTTTTAAACACTCCTAAGTATTAGTTGAAGGGCTGCTGAGGCATGATTGATTTCTAGAAGAGTTCAAAATTCTGATTTCTTGATTAAGCGTTATATGCTAGAAATCATATATGATTGACCACATGAGCTGTTGCATATAATTAGGTTGTGAAGTTGTAATGTTTCCAACTAGTGGAGTTGGGAAAAGTGTGGAGCAAATAAAAGAGATATTTCTAAGGAAGAATCACTCTTCTTTCAAATTGAATTGGATGTAGGAGATATGGATTTAAAAAATGGAAGGATGAGGTTTTGTTTAAGACAGGATGACCAGGAGAGTGATGGTACCATTGACAGAAACAGGATTTCGGAGGCGGGGGGTGGCGGGGGTTGGGAGGGATAATGATGGGTTCAGAAGATTCTTGCAGTCAGAGAATTGTGAGTCAGAGATGTTGATTTTAGAGCGGCTCATATAGAGCTGTAGACTGAAGCCATGAAGTAAGTCATCTGTTGGAGCCTGTTCTCCCCATTTAGTATGCAGAAAGATAAAGAGAGGCTGAGAAGAACCTGTCAGAGATGAGAGCCTAATCAGAGCAGTGACCCAGAAAAGGGGAGTCAGCACTTTCCTGTGTCTTCCACAGTGACTTAGTCATTAAAGGGAAATCAAAGATGTTTCTGATTTTCCCATCAATACACTTGAATAAGTTACTGCACTGAGTCGAGAAACTCCTCACTTAGGCTATTGGAGCTTATTTTATTACTTTTGTAATTAAATACTATCACCAAGATATAAAGAACTTCATTACTTTTCTACAGAGACAATTATCATATTGGAAACTTAATTAGATTTATATATACCACCTAGATAGGGTACAAAGGAACAATGAAGAAATATCAAACAAATATTCCAAATAAAACTTGAGGGTTATCACATGAGTTATCACATCAGTTACCAATGGAAATGGAATCCATTGTGTTAGCAGTACAGCATTGCTAGGATCAGTCATACCATAGGAATGGTGTGGGCAAGTGAACTAAGTTGTTGAGTGCCTGCTATGTGATAGTACAGTATATTCTTTAAACTTCACAGCAACTTTGAGAGAGAGGCGTTATGACACTCTTGAAGGGGAACTGAGGATTAGAGCAAAAATGTTGCATGTGAATTTGGATGGAAACTGAAGTGTTAGATGTCTGATTTAAAACGTGAAATTCTCATATCATGGAATGAATAGGTGGGGAGTAGGTGGAGGTTTAGGTGACCTAAGATTGGCAGACACAACATGTGAATGTACTTATTGCCACTGAACTGCACACTTAAAAATGGTTAAAATGGTAAATTTTATGTCATGTGTATATGACCACAGTAAAAGAAAAAAAGAATGGCAGAATTTTGAAGATATTGATGCTGTGTGAAAGATACATGGGGATTCATTATATTCTATTCACTTTGTATGTGTTTAAAATTTTCCATAATCAAAAGTTTAAAAATTAAGATTCTTTAAAATCAGATTTAAATTCATGCAACATCTTGTCTGAAGCATGGGGATTGGGGATATAAACTACCTGTTATACAACATCCCCATAACTATCTACTTACTGGAAAAACATATATCTTTTTAACCAAATCGTGACTATGAGATCATCATTATAATAACACATCCTTATAGCATTAATATTTAATTTTTTTACAAATTACTTTTGCATTGAGTATACGTGACATTTTTACATGGCAGGTTTTATCATTCCCTTTATACAGATAGTTGCAATGATTGCCCATGGTTTCATAGAAAGTAAGAGGCAGGGATTCAAATACAAGTTTTCCAGCTCCAAGTCCAGTGCTCTGTTCCCTGTGCTCTGTGAGTGGTGTTGTTTTGATAGTGACATCTTCTTGATGTCTTCTGGGGTTCCAAGCCTGAACTGTCTGCTCCCTAGTAGTATTACTGTTGGGTTACTTTGGGTACGTCAGTTAACTTTAGTCACTTCATTCTTGTCGATTGAAAATTGAAGGAAACCGAACTAAATGACGGTCTTGGTTCTTCTTCATTTCTAAAATTTCACAGATTGTGTTCAATGGTAACTTAGGCACTAATAGAGGTGTAGAAATAAAAAGGGAAGCAGCAGTCCTGTTGTATGTGCTAGTTCATAATCAGAGTTTTAATTTAATTTCTGGATACCATATTTTAAGATAGGCATTGATAAAGAGAACTATAACCAGAGAACAATCATAGTCCATGCCCTCAAGGCCCTTATGATCTAGTGGTCTAGCTAAATTCATGTTACAGTATTTCTTGCTCAATCTCTACCACTCTCATTCCTTATATTTTCTATATAGACTTTGGATTTTCTGGTCTTTTCCTTCTCCATTATTCCTAGTAACAGACTACCCAACCACACCTTTCTTGTGTGTTTGTTTATTTACTTTTAGTTAATATTTGTGGCAAAATAAACTACACTACACTACCGTTGAAGGAAAAGCTACACTACAGTGGAGACTTTGCAGTTGCCACCTGTGTGTACACAAATTTCATTTTCATAAATGCTTAACAATTCCTTTTCACATTAGCTATGTAAAAGCACTTATTTATTTACCTAAGTATTTAGTTTATTTTATTTAAACTGTATAGATTTATATTCAAAATCACAGTTATTTTTATTTGTTGGAAGTTTGTAAACATATCTTTATTCTTATTAATAAACTCACATTCTGTTTTCCATCTCATTCTTCCTTAATTTTTTAGTGACTCTTGAGATTTTCCTAAGCTCTATATTCAGGGTTTTCAACAAGTAAGGAAAGCCTTCCTGCATTTGCATCTAATTGATAGGGTTTGTCCATATTATACTTCTATTTTTAGAATTGACATTTTTGCTGCCATCTGAAGGATAAACGTACATTGATCTCTTCCTAATAAAAGATACATTTTTTTCACTCCATCCCCCTTGCATATTAGCAATGGAACAACTGATAAACCCAAATTTAATACTACAAAACAAATAGCCAGTACTTTTTAAGATGTCAATATCAGGAAAGACAAAGAAAAGATGAGGAACTTTTCCAGATTAAAGGAAACTAAAGAATCTTGGAGGTTAAATGAAATGTGTGATCATGGGCTGGATCAATAAAATTTCTACAAAGGATATTATGGCCCGAAAGGAGGCCATTAGTAAAATTTAGGTCTATAAATTAGATAATAATATTTTTATCTAATTTTTGTTGATGTTATTTTCTGATTTTGATTATTATTGGTTATTTTAGTGAAAATTTCCTGATTTTGATCATTATACCTTCATAATTGTCCTTGATCTTAGGAAAAACCCACAAAAATATTTAGGAGTTTAAAAAAAAAAAAAAAAAACAGCTTCACAATTCTTGAGATCCCTCACGTAAAACTTCTTCATGGTTTAGCAGTGTGACACTTCAGCACCTCACCTCAGGGCAGGAGTCTCTGACTACTCAAACAAAAATAGTTTTCCACCCAGTCTCCATTACATTAACCTGATTTCTTGTCTTCATAGGACTTACCACCATCCGAATTAATCTTGTTTATTATTGCCTATCACGGCCCTCACTCCCACTCTTCTTTTCTTACCTAGTTTAGAGTATAGGTCTCAGATAGCAGGGACATTGTCTGTCTTAATGATTGACATAAACCCATTGCCTAGGACAATACCTGGCACATAACAGGTACTGAGCAATATTTGTCAAATGGATAAATGCATTTATATGTGCAAAGCCTAGAGATGAATAGCAGCACAAAAATAATCAGTTGTAGGGAGTGATGTTATGGATAACTAAAAAATTTATTGAATACCACCAGCTAGTTGATTTTATAATAGAAAGTGCCCATGACTCCAAAATAGTTAACACCCTGAGTGCTATCTGCTGTAATGGTAGTAGTGATTGGTTACTTCTTCCTCAAGCAAAAGTCTGAGGAGATAGGATATGATATAAGGATTAGGGAAAATAGCGTTTTCAAATTCAACTGGTATAACAGGGGAAAACATCTGACTTCCAGACTCTCCTGGGCTGTTCATGGAGCAGTAGATATGCCCCTGAGAAAGGAAGGGTCTCTAGGCTGATGGAAATACTGCATTCGCACACTTTGAGAACAACCCATTGGCCTGAGGGCCCATCCTAATGAAGAATTTCAGATTCCAAGTTTTTTTTTTTTTTTCTGTGAAGTGGGCATGTCATTATTACTTTGCCACATTTTCAGACGCGCTGGAGAAGAGCTAAGGCAAGCATTTGTTTAATACAGGCACTAAGTAACAACATTCCTCATTTCATCTTCTTCCGACCTTTTCAAAGCCCTTCTTCAAAGCTGTTCTCTTTGAGGCTGTATTTACTCCATATTAAATGTCTCTCTGAGTAAATTCTTTGGGTAAGGGCCAGTCTTCATCATGTTCTTACTATGTAAGACTTTGGAGCTATCTATAAATGACAGGTCTCCTTTGTACAGTTGGTTGGAGCAATACCACCACTCTGACCCCTGCGTGGCAGAAACCATTTCCCATTCTTCATTTTTTTATAGGAATTTGTGAGGAGCTGGGCTTCATTAGACTCTTTTAAATGCATAAAAATGCAACCACACTTTGCAGACATGATGTTTTCAGACACTTATGAGTTCACAAATACCCTTTATTCTTTCCAACTCAGTAAGAAGGCTGTTCCCCCATGGAGGCCTAGCCACAAAGCAAGTTTGAAGTTTTCTTTTGTTTGGCTTATATGAAATTATTGGTGAACTAGCTATAGAAGCCCCTCCACCCTTTTTTATTTTTGAGGTGGGGGAGGTGAATAGTAGAAACAAAGCTAAAGTTGTCTTCATTTCACTCTTCTTTATGTCTAAAGGGATCAAACAGATTTTTACATGAATACAGATACAAATAATGTTTTCACTTTGACAATCAAAGAAAGATAAAAACAAATAGCTAATGATTAGGTTTATTGGCTGAAAGGAAAACTGTTTTGGATTGTTTGGTAGGACTGTATTCTAGCAGAAGTATCTATACACCTGAATCAACAGGCACAGGATTTTACCTCTTCAATGGTACATTAATTTGTAAGTTCTTCTTTTAAGTTCAGCTCAAGGTTACACTCAGTTTTGTAAAAAATCAGAGATGGTAATGAACATATTTTCCCATACTATTCTTGAGATGGGTAATTTTTAACTGTTACATATCTAGTACAGTGTGGAAAATATTCAAAACAGGGTAATTTCAAAGAGCCATTTTCATTTTACACATGCCAGAAAAATAAAATTAGATAAGTGGAAAACCTGAAATAGAAATCGAGTGACAGGAAGAATAATTCAGTAGAAGGGGTATGGAATTAGGCATCAGAAACCTGACCCATGGGTCTGTTTCCGTGCAATGTTAGGCAAATCTTGTGATCTCTCTAGGCCTCCATTCAAACATTCAATCTATGGGCAAGATAATATTATAAATAGATACGAAGTTATTTTGAAAAGAAATAAGTTTTATAATATTGGGGGTCCAAAGGGGTTATTTAGTTAAGTAGACGTATCTCTACAACACAAATGCATTTGTGTTGTAGCAATATTGTTATATGAGGTCAACTGCCATTTAACACGTATTTTTGTCAAATATTTGAAACTTATGAATAAGGCAAACAAACTCTGATTTGGGAAGTAATTACTTATAAGGAAAAAGTCCACCTGTCTTCCATCCTATCTTTCCCAGAAGATGTGCTAAACACAGTCTACTTTCTCAGCACATTATTGGTCCTCAACACTAAGCAATCTGGCTTCCATTTCTGTCTGTATGAGTTTTCTTGCAGCTCATCAGTCTTCATTTGATGGCCAGTCCTTTTGTTAAGGCTTTGTACTGCGTATCTGCTATAGCACTACATTTGTTCCCTCCTCCAGGTTCTAATGCCTCCCCCACCCCCCAACTCAGTTCTATCATTTATTATGTTTTCATATTCTAAAGGGAAAAACAATGATAAGCTGTGGAAAAGTGATAGACCATGAAACACAAGGTTATATGTAAGTTGTGAAACATAAGATATTCTTTTTGTTCTATGACAATAAAATTTTTCCAAACTGTTTATTGATAGAAACTCAGAAAAAGAGGAACTATGAGTGCCATCTTGTGGCAAGGCATGCCCTACCACAGCTAATTTGACATACCGCATTTGTCCCTCTTCTCCTCAAAATATTTTAGCTGTGCTCTGCCTGTTTGTGTCATTTGATACTGGTGTCTGTTCCTTTTTGAAGCTTTTCTTAAATCTCTAGTTTATAAGTCACTGCAATAATTCTCAACCTCTGTTTTCCTTTATGTATCTTCTTTACTTTCCAAGATTTGATATTATATCTCCTTATTATTTTGAAAATCACCTTCTTCCTTGGATCTCATTGCTATTGTTTCATCTTTGTTCTTGGATCATTCTATGACTTTCTCTTATCTCTTCTTCGCAATTCCACTTACTTCTCTCCTGACAACTGTGGCTCTACTCTAAGACTCAGCTCTTAGTAGAGTTGCCAGGTAAAACACAAGACCCCCAATTAAATTTGAATTTCAAATAAACAATGAATAATTTTTAGCATGTGTCCCAGATATTAATGGGACATGCTTGTATTAATTCAGTAGCATTATTTGTATTTGTATTTGCTAAATCTGACAATCCTAGCCATTAGCTTTCTTTCCTTTCCTCATTTGTGATAGATATGGAGATGTACTGCTCAGATTTCTCTTCAAAGAAGTACTTGCTGCCCAGTGGTGGGGAGTGAAGTCAGCAGACAACAGCTTCCAGCTGTCAGTCCCTTCAGGATCTGTCTCACGCAAGTTCAGCCCTTCTCAGGGCAGCTCATATCAGTGACTGAATGGAGTGGGAGTATAATGACCAAACCATTTTTGTCTGATGCAAGGAAGCATTTGCTTTAGAGCTACCCACCAGGTTGACCAAGGCATTTTCAGTCTGCCTTGCGGTTTGGCTTCTTCTGTCCAATCCACTTCCTTCCCTTCCTTTCAAAAATGTTGATCCTTAATACACATCCAGATTTGTCTCAGCTTCTGTTCTTGAAGAATCCAACCTCTCAACTCATTCCTGTGACTTCCATTATGACGCCTCCAACTATGTTGATATGTCCCGAGTATGTGTCTGTGGATCTCTCATACCTTCATGCATGGTGATCCATGGTGCCTCTCCACTTAAAGGTCTGTTTTCCACACAGAGCTAAGCTTATCATCTTTTTACTCATACATTCAGCAAATATCTATTAAGTGCCTACCATATTCCAAACGCTGAAACCAGAGTTTTCACAGCCTTCACAGAGTTTACATTCTACTGAGGAAGACAGAAGATAAACAAGATAAACAGATAACATGTAAATTGGTTATACACTGACAAACTGCTAAAGAGAAAAAAAAAGAGCAAAATAGGAAGTGTGTGTGTGAGCATATGTGTATATGTGTTTGGGTTTTTTTTGGTATGTGTGTGGGGAAGCAGAGAAAATTTTAGAAATGGTGGCCAGGGAAGGTATGTTAGAAATTTAGATATCAATGGTTTAACACAACAAAGGTTTAGTTTTTGTTCTTAGGAAGTCTGATTTAGGTGATTCATCACTCCATTCTGTGATTCAGGATTCTAAGCTTCGTCCACATTGTGATACTGCCACATCGACATATGGTTTCTAGGGGCAGAGATGGATGGGGGTAGATCAGTATCCGATAAGTTACTTGTCCTGGAAGCAATACATCACTCCTGCTCACATTCCCTTTTGCCAAAATTAAATCACGTGCTCCCACCCTTAGCTGCAAGGATATCCAGCAAATGTCCTCCTATATGCCCAGGAACAGTGAAGTGAACATGCCATCCTTTTTCCTGCCATAGATGGCGTCACTGAAAAAAGAGATATTTGAATAGAGACCTGGAGGAATTTTCCCAGAATTTTTGTTGTACTTTAGAATTTGTTTCAAATATAGTATTACTCACAACCCTTTTCTCATTGAAAACTTGCAATTATCTCCTGTTCTCCTTTCTTCTTCTCTATCTAACCAATCAAAAGTCTAACTCTTATCTATAGTATTGCAATAATCTCCTATATTCTATTTCTATCTCTAGCTTTTCCCTACTTTCCAGCCTCCAATCCATCTTACATGCTACACCCAGAGTGAAAGTTCTAAAGAAAAAATCTTGTTGATATTGCTTTTCCTTATTTTTTTTGACTGATATAAGAAACCCAATTGTAACCATACATTTGTGATTTTCCCACTACTACTACTACATTAAAAAATTTTTTATTTTATATTGGAGTATAGTTGATTTACAATGTTGTGTTGGTTTCAGGTGTACAGCAAAGTGATTCAGCTAAACGTATGCATATATCTATTCTTTTTCAGGTTCTTTTCCCATATAAGTCATTACAAAGTATTGAGTAGAGTTTCCTGTGCTATATAGTAGGTCCTCATTAGTTATCTATTTTATATATAGTAGTGTATACATGTTAATCCCACCTCCTAATTTATCCCTCCTCCCCAACATTTTCCCATTGGTAACCATAAGTTTGTTTTCTAAGTCTGTGAGTCTGTTTCTGCTTTATAAATAAGTTCATTTGTATCACTTTTAAGATTCTGCATATAAGTGATATCATAAGATATTTGTCTTTCTCTGTCTGACTTAATTCACTTAGTATGATAGTCTCCAGGTCCATCTATGTTCCCACAAATGGCATTATTTCATTCTTTTTAATGGCTGAGTAATATTCCATTGTACATATGTACCATGTCTTCCTTCTATTCATCTGTTGATGGACATTTAAGTTGCTTCCATGTCTTGGCTATTGTAAACAGCTCTGCAGTGAACATTGAGATGTGCGTGTATCTTTGCAAATTATGGTTTTCTCCAATATATGCTCAGCAGTGGGATTGCTGGATCATATGGTAGCTCTAATTTTAGTTTTTTAAGAAACCTCCATACTGTTCTCCATAGTAGCTGTACCAATTTACATTCCTACCAACAATGTAGGGGGGGTTCACTTTTCTCTACACCCTCTCCAGCATTTATTGTTTGTAAACTTTTGATGATGGCCATTCTGATTGATGTGAGGTGATATCTCATTGTGGTTTTGATTTGTATTTCCCTAATAATTAGCAACTAAACATCTTTTCATGTGCTTTTTGGCCATCTGAATGTCTTCTTTGGAGAAATGTCTGTTTAGATCTTCTGCCCATTTTTTGATTGGGTTTTTTGGGGTTTTTCTTGATATTGAGCTTCATGAGCTGTTTGTATATTTTGGAGACCAATGCCTTGTCGGTTGCATTGTTTGCAAATATTTTCTCTCATTCTGTAGTTATCTTTTCATTTTGTTTATAGCTTCCTTTTCTGTGCAAAAGCTTTTAAGTTTAGTTAGGTCCTATTTGTTTATTTATTTTTTTTCATTACTCTAGGAGGTGGATCCAAAAATATATTTCTGTGATTTATGTCAAAAAGTTTCTGTCTATCTTTTCCTTAGGACTTCTATAGTATTTAGTCTTACATTTAGGTCTTTAATCCATTCTTGTGTTTATTTTTGTATATGTTGTTATAGAATGTTCTAATTTCATTCTTTTACATGTAGTTATCCAGTCTTCCCAGCACCACTTACTGAAGAGACTGTCTTTCTCCATTGTATATTCTTGCCTCCTTTGTCATAGATTAATTGACCATAGGTGCATGGGTTTATTTTTGGGCTTTCTATCTTGTTCCATTGATCTATATTTCTCTTTTTGTGCCAGCACCATACCATTTTGCTTACTGTAGCTTTATAATACAGTCTGAGTCAGGGAGCCTGATACCTCCAGCTCTGTTTTTCTTTCTTAAGGTAGCTTCGGCTATTCAGGGTCTTTTGTGTTTCCATAAAAATTTTAAGATTTTTTTGTTTTAGGTCTGCAAAAAATGCCATTGGTAATTTGATAGGGATTGCATTGAATCTGTAGATTGCCTTGGGTAATATTGTCATTTTCACAATATTGATTTTTCAATCCAAGAATATGATATATTTTTCCATCTGTATGTGTTATCTTTGATTTCTTTCATCAGCATCTTATAGTTTTCAGAATACAGGTCTTGAGTAGGTTTATTCCTGGGTATTTTTTTTTTTTTATTTTCGGTGTGATGGTAAATGGGATTGTTTTCCTTAATTTATCTTTCTGACCTTTCATTGTTAGTGTATAGAAGTGCAACAGATTTCTGTGTATTAATTTATCCTGCAACTTTACCAAATTCATTGATGAGGTCTAATATCTTTAGGATATTTTATGTATAGTATCATGTCATCTGAAAACAGTGACAGTTTTCCTTCTTTTATTTCTTTTTCTTCTCTGATTGTTGTGGCTAGGACTTCCAAAATTATGTTGAATAAAAGTGGTGAGAGGGGACATCCTTGTCTTGTTCCTGATCTTGGAGAAAATGCTTTCAGCTTTTCACTGTTGAGTATGATCTTATGTGTGGGTTTGTTGTGTATGGCCTTTATTATGTTGAGGTACATTCCCTTTATGCCCACTTTCTGGAGAGTTTTTATCAGAAATGGATGTTGACTTTGTCAAAAGCTTTTTCTGCATCCATTAAGATGGTCATATGCTTTTAATTCTAGAATTTGTTAATGCACTGTATCACACTGATTGATTTGTAGATATTGAAAAATCCTTGCATTCCTGGGATAAATTCCACTTGATTGTGGTATATGATTCTTTTAATATATTGTTGGATTCTGTTTGCTAGTATTTTATTGAGGATTTTCCATCTATGTTCAATGGTTGTATTGGCCTGTAATTTTCTTTTTTTGTGGTATCTTTGTCTGGTTTTCCTATCAGGGTGATGGCCTCATAAAATGATTTTGGGAGTGTTCCTTCCTTTGCAATTTTTTGAAATATCTTCAGAAGGTTAGGTGTTAACTCTTCTCTAAATGTTTGATAGAATTTGCCTGTGAAGCCATCTAGTCCTACACTTTTGTTTGTTGGAAGTTTTAAAATCAGAGTTTCAATTTCAGTACTTGTGATTGGTCTGTTCATATTTTCTATTTCTTCCTGGTTCAGTCTTGGGAGATTGTATCATTCTAAGAATTTGTCCATTTCTTCTAGGTTGTCCATTTTATTGGCATATAATTGCTTGTATTAGTCTCTTATGATCCTCTGTATTTCTGTAGTGTCCTTTGGAACTTAGTTTACATCTCTGATTTTATTGATTTGAGCCCTCTCCCTTCTTTTTGTGATAAGTCTGGCTAATGGTTTATCACTTTTGTTATCTTTTCAAAGAAACAGCTTTTAGTTTCATGGATCTTTTCTATTGCTTTTTAAATCTCTATTTCATTTATTTCTGCTCTGATCTTTGTTTTCATTCCATCTACTAACTTTGGGTTTTGTTTGTTCTTTTTTTGCTTGTTGCTTAAAGTATAAGGTTAGGTTGTTTATTTGAGATTTTTCTTGTTTCCTGACATAAGATTGTATTGCTATAAACTTCCTTCTTACAACTGCTTTTGCTGCATCCCATCATTGTTTTATTCATTTTCATTTGTCTCTAGGTATTTTTTTATTTTCTCTTCAATTTTTTCAGTGATCCATTGGCTGTTTATAAGTGTATTGTTTAGCCTCCACGTGTTTGTTTTTTACAGTTGTTCTTTTTTCTGGTAGTTGATTTCTAGCTTCATCGTGTTGAGGTGAGAAAAGATGTTTAATATAATTTCAGTTGTCTTAAATTTACTGAGCTTGCTTTATGGTCCAGGATGTGATCTATCCTGGAGAATGTTCCATGGGCCCTTGAAAACAATGTGTATTCTGCTGCTTTTGGATGGAATGCTCTATAAATATCAGTTAAGTTCATCTGGCCTAATGTGTCATTTAAGGCCTGTGTTTCCTTATTGATTTTCTGTCTGGATGATCAATATGTATATATATATATATTGTTTCTGGTCTCGGTTTCAAATGCATTTCCAATAGCCTGCATTTGAACTCTCCTTGTCTCATGATTGTTGGGTTTCATATCACATTTGTGTGTGGGTGGTTTTCTGCTTTTAGTGTCTGTTTGCCTTTACCAATGAGCTTTCCCATTTGTAAGTTTCTTGTTTCTGGTTGTGGCCTTTTCTTTTCTGCCTAGAAAGTTCCTTTAGCATTTGTCGTAAAGCTGATTATGGTGCTGAATTCTCTTAGCTTTTGCTTGTCAGTAAATCTTTTGATTTCTCCTCTCATCTGAATGAGAGCTTTGCTGGGTAGAGTATTCTTGGTTGTTGGTTTTCCCCTTTCATCACTTTAAATATATTGTGCCACACC
The DNA here is from genome assembly GCF_030028045.1 of Hippopotamus amphibius kiboko. Taxonomy (NCBI): domain Eukaryota; kingdom Metazoa; phylum Chordata; class Mammalia; order Artiodactyla; family Hippopotamidae; genus Hippopotamus; species Hippopotamus amphibius. Next base: position 30,970,447 of record NC_080190.1, read on the forward strand.
ATTCTGGCCAGCAGAGGTTCTCCTGAAAAATCAGCTGATAACCTTATGGGGATTCCCTAGTATGTTATTTGTTGCTTTTCCCTTGTTGGTTTTAATATTTTCTCTTTGTCTTTAATTTTTGTCAGTTTCATTACTAAGTGTCTTGGTGTGGTTCTCCTTGGGTTTGTCCTGTATGGGACTCTCTGTTCTTTGTGGACTTGGGAAATTGTTTTCTTTTCCATGTTAGGGAAGTTTTCAGTTATCTCTTCAAATATTTTCTCAGGCTCTTTCTCTTTCTTTTCCCCTTATGGGACCCCTGTAATGCAAATGTTGGTGCATTTAGTGTTGTCCCAGAGGTCTCTTAGACTGTCCTAATTTCTGTTCATTCTTTATTCTGTTCTGTGGCAGTGATTTCCACCATTCTGTCTTCCAGCTCACTTATCCGTTCTTCTGTCTCAGTTATCCTGCTATTGATTTCTTTTAGTGTATTTTTTGATTTCAGTTACTATATTGTTCAACTGTGTTTGTTCTTTAGTTCTTATATGTTTTTGTTACACATTTCTTGCATCTTCTTGGTCTGTGTCTTCATTATTCTTCTGAGATCTCAGATCATGTTTATTATCATTATTCTGAATTCTTTTTCGGTAGATAGCCTATCTTTGATTCACTTAGGTGTCCTTCTGGAGTTTTATCTTATTCCTTCATCTGCAACATTTTCCTCTGCTGTCTCATTTTGTCTAACTTTCCGTATTCATGGTCTCCATTCCGTGGGCTGCAGGACTGTAGTTTCTCTTGCTTCTGGTGTCCGCTCTCTGGTGAGTGAGACTGCTCTAGAGGCTTGTGGAGGATTTTTGGTGGGAGGGACTGGTGCCTACCAACTGGTGGGTGGAACTGGATTTTCCCCGCTGGTGGTCAGGGCCATGTCAAGTGGTGTGTTTAGGGGCAGCTCTGGGTTTAGGAAGACTTTAGGCTGCTGGTCTGCTGATGGATGTCTGTGTTCCTGCCCTGTTGGTAGTTTGGCCTAAGGCATCTCAGCACTGGAGCCTACAGGCTGTTGGTTGGGGCCAGATCTTGGTGTCAAAATGGCAGCCTCCAGGAGAGCTCACACCAGTGAGTACTCCCCAGTACCACTGCCAGCAGTGTCCTTGTCCTCACAATGAGCCATTGCTGCCCCCTGCCTCCCCAGGAGACCCTCCAAGATCAACAGGTATGTCTGGCCCAGGCTTCTATGAAGTAACTGCCTTTTCCCTGGGTTTGGTGCCCACAAGTCCTTATGTGTACCCTCCAAGAGTGGTGTTTCTGTTTCCCCCAGTCCTGTGGAATTCCTGCAATCAAGCCCCACTGTCCTTCCAAGCCAAATGTGCTGGAGGCTCCTCCTCCCATTGCCAAACCCCCAGACCAGGGAGCCTGACGTGGGGCTCAGAACTCTCACTCCTGTGGGAGAACCTCTGCAATATATATATATACACATACATATATATACACACATCAGTTTGTGGGTTGCCCACCTGGTGGGTATGGGATTTGATTATATTATGAATGCACTTCTCCTACTGTCTTTGTGACTTCTTCTTTGCCTTTGGATGTGGAATATCTTTTTTGGTAGGTTCCAATCTTTTTTGTCAATGGTTGTTCAGCAGTTAATTGTGATTTTGGTATTTTCATGAGAGGAGGTGAGCTCAAGTTCTTCTACTCTGCCATATTGTCTCCAACCCATGTACACATCTTAAAAGTTACAACAAAGAGCAATATTTTAAAAATATATAAGCACTTACGTATAAGTGAAATAACTTCCTAATAAAAATTTAGCTATTTATTAATCATTGCAAACACTAATTGATAAAACAAATTTTTCCTAAGAATTAGTGATTTTCTATTTTGTTCTTCACCATGATTCCATTTATCTCAGCACTTCCCATCACTCTTAAACTATCTGCCAGTAATTTATCATAAAGAAGATATCACCTGTTTTCTGGTACTTTGTAAATAGCTCTCAGAACCTCCTAATTCTGCCCTCCTGCATATACTCTTTCTCTCTCTTTCCCTTCTCTCTCTCCCGCACATTTGTTCTTATAGAGGAAACAATTTTAATGTCATGTAATTTAAGGAAATTTGCTCAGAGAATTTCAGCTTGAAGGAGAAGAAAACATATATTATAGGAGACCCACATTGTTGTAATCAACATGTGGCTCTCTAGTAAGTCTCTCCCAAATCAAGAAACCCTCTACCCTTTAATGTTAGCTTCTTGGTAAAAAACTATCTAAGTTAACTTCAATGGTTTGGATTTGAAAATAAACATCCTTAAAAGACATTTGCAGTATTAGGACAGGTTTCTAGCCTGTGAGATTCTTGAGATTAGGGATTGTGTATTCCCTTTACCTTACTCAGTGTATGCTGTTACTAGGTTTTCAATAAATGTTGAATGAATGAATGAATGCTAGAATCTTCTTTAAGAATTCTTGCTAATTTTGCTTCTGAACATCTAAAAATATATTTTAAAATTAAAGTTTTCTAATTCTCAAAATAATTTCCTAAGAGTAGAACCCATGGTATGTATAAACACACCAGCTTTTCCTAAAATTATTCCTTGCTGGAAGTCTTCCCTGAATAAAAGAGTGGAACTGTCGAAAATAGTACTTTCCCTCATTTGTGCTCCCACTTCTGATGTTGAGTGAGTCAAATAATATGGGAATTCTTCTTCCTCTGGTTTTATTGCAATTGATTCCACACCACCCAGGTGTCAGTTTCAATGTGTGGAAGGAGCTCTGAGACTTTTGGAAGAAAAAGAGAGAGAGATTGAATAATTTCAAGGTATTTCTGTGTTAGTGATTTCAGGCCCTAATCTTCTCCAGAGGTTTTAATGATTTATTTCTGTGTCTAACAGATGAGGGAAAATGAGATACTAAGAAAATAATTTTTCTCCTTCATGGGCTACAATCATATCAGTACATTTACTATATAGACTCATTGCCCCCTGAACCTGTTTTCTGCCTGGTAACCAAAGTGGAGCTAAAGCTCATACTGCAGCTTAAAATTAATCTCTCACTTCACATCTGTTTCACCATATTATTTAGATTTTCATGAGTAATTTGATATAATCTCCAAAGATGACACATTTTGGATTTATGTTATATCATCAATAAAGTCCATTAAACTTGACTGTGAATTGGAACTTTATCCTTTATTTGACTTTCACAACTTCTTTGAGATGATTTCTCTTAGGAGGAAAACCTCTTTTATACCAGAATTTATTACACAGGTTTCCTGTGCTTTCTCTAGAGCAACTTCATAGATTCATGGACATTGAGAGCATCAAGCAGATGGAAATTGGAGATCATTTGATTTAATCACTTCCTTTTATAAATGAACAAATTGAAGCTCATTGAGGATAAGGGAGTTGCCCTACCAGCCAACCTGGAGGCAGAATCCTGGTCTCCTGACTCCTTCTATGTATAGATTTGGTCTTGTGTGTTTTTGTGGCTGATGTGCTTGCATTAGGCATAGCCATGGCATGAAGAACCACGTCATATTTCCCCTAATTTAAATCATCACCAGGAAATGCTGGTGTCATCAGAGAACCTATGCTTCAAGGAAGTACAAGTAGTTAAGTATGGCTGCAGCATAGAGAGTAAAAAGGGAATGTGACAAGGAAGAGGAAGGACAGGGAGACAGTAACTCCTTCATAAGGCACCTACAGGTTGCTATCCTAAATGAAACAAGGATTTTATCAGGGCTTGATGTAGGTTTTTAAAAATTGTTTATTGTGGTGAGCCAGAATAAAGCTATAATATAAAGGACAATAGCCAATTATTAATGCCATAGAAGAAAAAAAAAAGATTCAAGCATCCTACTTTTAAAAGTTTAACATGTTTACCCTTTGATAACTTCTAGTATCACCTAATAATGTAATTTATTTGTTTGACAGTTATAAAAACTCTAGGATATAATTCAGTTTGGTTTTCCCTTGGTTTTCTCATCTCTAAAATGAAGCTAAGTATCTCATTTGGTCATTGTGGAATTCAATGAGAGCCTTCTTGTAACTGTTTGTGTTGCTTGTATTCTTTGATGTGAAAAAAAAAAATGGCTGGCTTGAATTCACTTTGTCTGTTGAACTACCTAACCACTTCTATATAATAGCTTTTAAGTCTTGCGTTTTTAACTTGCATTATTGTGCTTACTTGGGAGTTAAGCCTGCCCAAGGTGCTGAGGATGAGAGGAAATGGCTTTGATAACTCAACCTTAATGACCTCCCTACCATTTTTTTTTAATCTGCAAGAAATTCAAGGGTTTTGCAGACATGGAAGATATCTACTTGAAGGATAGTTTAGCAATAGTGACTGGATATTCTCTCTTTCCTTTATCCTCCACAGCTTTTTATTTTGAAAATTTTTAAACTTGAAGGAAGACTGACAGACTACATTCATCAATTGTTTACATTTTGCCACATTTGCTTTCTTTTTCTCTGTCACCTATTCATCTATCTATGTAATTTTTTCTGAATTGTTTGAGAGTAAGTTGTAAACATCATGACATTTCACCCCTAAATACCTTAGCATACATCTCCCAGGAACAAGAACCATCTCCTGTGTAACCACAGTGCCATTAAAATACCAAAGAAACTTGATTTCATTGATTAAATATCATCTAATATACAGTTTCATACCCTAATTTTCCCTAATTATCCCAATAATGTCCATGGTAGCTATTCATACCCCCTCCCTCAATCCTGCATCCGAACAAGGATCGTGTTTATATTTAGTTTCCTTGTCTTCTTAATCTTCCTTAATCTAGAAGTATTCACCAATTATATTTTGTCTTCTGTGACATTGACACTTTTGAGGAGTCCAGGCCAATTTTCTTGTAGAATGAACTTAAATCTGAATTTATCTCATTGTTTCCTTATGGTTAGATTTTGTTTAAATATATTTGGCAAGAATTCTACATAGGTGATGTGTAGATCTCCTTTTTAGAAAGCTCTGTGGGCTGCAGTATGGAAATGGGATTGAAGGGTGCTAAATGGGGAAGCTGTGATAGTTATTTGTATGAATGATATAGGGCCTGAATTAGGGTAGAGATGGTGGGGACTAAGGTAGGGAAAATCTGGGAAAAGTTTAGAAAATGAACTTGACCATCTTGATCATAAAGAAGGAACATAGGATAGTTTCCACAGTTGTTGAATGAATATGTCATTCATCAATTCAGAGAATATAAAAAAAGAAATGTTTATCAGGATATCTGACGAGTTTATGTACCATTTGAAATGCCTGTGGATCATTCACCTAGAGATGACTGATATGAACAGTCTGGAGTTCAGGAGATGAACCTTGGACTGGAGATTTAAATTTGGGCCTGATATATTAGCATACAGGTAGGGGATAAAATCATAGGGATGGATCAGATTACCTAGAAAGAGTATTAGGTGAAGAGAGATGGGGTAATAAAGCATTCTTAGTTAGGATTTACCCATAGCTCATAGTTCAGGACTCTTTTTGTAGAGTTGTTGCTTAGTTTTTCAGAATTTTAAGTTCTGAGGTTGTTGCACTGATTTGGTCTTAATCCACGAACTAAACTCAGAATTGTTGAACCTCATCACAGATTGCATTTGTCGCAAGTAGACTAAAGAATCACTGGTACTGACCCCATACACATAGTGATCTATGTTTAATCCAGGTACATTTGAGTAAGTGTGGGCCTGTCTCCTCTAAAGGAGCCACATCCTAGTTAAGATGGGATTGCCAGACCTCCCCTATTGTTACTTGGTTCAATCCCAGAAAGTGCTGAGGCACATTATGCAAATCACCCAAACACAATAAAGATGATCATATGTCAGCTGAGCATGTGCACATGTGTGTTTCTGCAATCTGGATTGCAGTTCTGCTATGGAATAGTTCCTGACTGACCTAGCAGAAGAGAAAGAAAAGAAACCCAAAGAATGTTCTCTCAGCTGCATTAGATGATTTGACTTTATCAAACTTGTGTGCTGTGTTTCTGCCTGTAGTTCTTAACATACAGAGAAAAGAGAGTCAGGACTCAATCATCCCTTCCTACACCTCCAAGAAATCTTTTATTCTTCCTGCACAGGAAGAAGCCTAGGTCACCAACAACACCAGAGAGTGTTTTATTGATACTTGTGTGTTCCATTACCAAAAACCTTCCCATTCCCAACACACTTAGAATCGTCAGGTGAATATCCAGATAATGGAAGTTCTTATTCACTGACCTCTAACGAGGAGATGAAGGAGATCCAGCAATGTAAGAGGAAAAGGGAAAGCCTGAATATTTCTTGCAGGGAAAGGGAAGGCTGAGCCCAGTGGGGAAGGCTGAGTGCTCAGCTGCCAGTATCTATTACGTAAGGACTGACATTTTCCAGATCTCACTTCAGACAAGGCAACACCTGATTTCACTTAAAACTGTAGCATCTGCCCTGCTGCTTTCCTGACCAGGCCCATGCCTCACCAGTCAGAGCCATGAGGGCTAAAAGAAACGAGGATGCAATTATCAGGTGAGTGGGGGCTGGGATGAGTGGGAACCTTTTGAGAGTCTCCATCAGACTTCTGATCTGATTGTGCAGCTGATGTAGAAGGTTTCTACCACGTGCTAACACACGCTAACAATATAGTCAAGTGCTAAAAAGCAAGAGAGATAGCTGACACAATCATTTACACATAATGCTATATATTTTATTTTGGTTGTGGTGGTGGTGGTGTTGGTTTAATAGCTGTGGCTCTCTAGCTTCTTCTTTCTTGAAACACCAGCATTGCTTTCTATGTGGAACAGATTAGAATTTTTCTCTTAAATATTATATTATCCTTGCCAAGGAGAACTGTGAAAGTTGATCAGGGCACTAATGTTCAATTATTTTGTTATTTTCTATTCTGGTCCTTAATGTCTTCTCAGCCTTTGTGTACACTACACACATATCCATATGTGTGTATGTACAAATATATACAGTGAAGTCTGAGAAGACATTAAGGACCAGAGAGAATATATGTGTTTAGGTATGTATGTATGTATATACAAATGTAAAAAAATATTTAAAATATAGGTATATGTATGCTTACCCAAAAGATAATCCAAGTTTCCTGATGTTAATTTTAATATAAAAGATCTCCATTAAGGCTGTAATAAGACAAAAGCCCAAAGTTGCAGCCAATGAGGAAAACTTTTAAAGCACAGAAATATTTGTTGTGGTGATTTTTTTTTACAACAGAAGTATTATATGTATTGTTTTGCAGCCTGTTGTTTTTCACTTAGCAATGTATTAATATTTTTTCTGGCCAAAAATATTTTTCTGTAGTGCATTTATTGAATTCTAACTTGTGGATTTATTTATTCACTCTCCTGTTGGAAATTTAGCGAGTCACAGACTTTCTGTCTGTCTCTTTCTCTCTCTCTCTCTCTATATATATATATCATTAAACAAAGCTGCGATGAACATTTTTATATAATTTGCATGCAATTCTATATATTTTTTCAGAGAAAATTTTTAGAAGTCATTTTTGATCCAAAGGGTATATGCTTTTTTAAAGCTTTTGATACATATTGCCAAATGTCTCTTTCCAAAGGAGGTTTTCAAATCTTATGATGATTATATGATCTGAAGTTTTTGTAAACAGATTGAGGTTTAAACCAGAGGATTACAGCATACAAGAGAGTTTATTACTGTATATCCTAAAAGTGTCTAGGCCAGAATAACTAGGACAGTTGTCATTGAAGACTATGCAAGAGTAAGTCCTATCTACCTTTTGGGACTAGCTCAGAGAAAGAGAGCTAATCTGAGAACTGAGCCTCTGATTCATCATTGATGATGTACTCATTGAAGCATAATTAGTGCTAAATGAACCCACAGGGTCTGAGGTGCAGAATATTAAAGCCGAGAGTCTTATTTTTTTAATCTAAGAAAATAAAAGGAGATAGTATAGTAGGGAAATAATTAAACTGTAAAAGAATAGATTCCTGCTATGTCCACTGGATTAAATACTTCTGATGCACAGAATATCTTTGACTGCTGGGTGAAGGTTCATATACCTCTGTCCAGGATCTTGGAAACAAGCCGCCAAAAGTAGCTTTTTAAATGGAGAGTGGGCAAAGTAAAAGTTAAGGGCCTCTGGAAGAAAAGGAAATAGATCTTTCCTAATCAATCATAATTCTTTGCTGGCTTCATTAGTTTACTGTAGCCTAATGGAAGAATTGTCTTTGCAATTCTCATCTTTTCTAAAAACCTCTGGTGTCTAATAAATTTTCACTCAGAGTTCCAACCTCTCAGCAGTAATTCTTATACTCAACACATTTTACTAATAACATTTTTGTCTCTAGAATTTATACATGGAAGGTTACATTCTGTAGTTTTGTCCAAGCATGGAAGCTTTCTCTTTATTTTCCATACCCATTCTGGTAGTAAATCAAATCAATAAAGAGTAGGCATCTAATTTGCATTAGGCTCAATTCTAGGACTCCATTTTATTACCTAACCTCCATAATCTCCATTCTAATATGAGGGTCATGTTGACACTTTGGGTCTCCAGATATCACTGTCCACTCAGATCTTGTGCTAAATATTCCTCAAAATGTCTGGGTATTCCCTTTACCTCAGTGTACTCTCACCCGAGTAAATGACTATAGGTCCCTTTGGGGAAGGAGAATCATTGTAATATATGATGCTACAGACTTAAAAATCTGGCCATGTCTTCAGTCAGTGGGTTCTGGATCTAAAAATTGGCTCAGGACCAAGAACTAGCAAGGGAGCAGGACTTTTCATTGGGGCAACCATCCCCAGCCTCCTGCTCAGCCATATTTGTCTTTTTTGTGGTTATAGATATTAAGTAACACTCCTGTTGGCTGCCCATCTGTTTGCCCCTAGAGGTGTCATGCTCTATTAATCATTTCCACAAGCCCCCTTGGCTGTCCCTCTGACCTCTCTGGCCGTCATGATAATTACAACCTTTTGTCTTCTTATAGTTAAGAACCGCTGCCTGTGCTCTATTGCTTTGCACACCTCCCCCGCCATCCCATCCTCATGGTTATTGACAAGCTTGGCTTTCAAAAAAAGAGCAATCACTGAACTTCTTAGTGATGCTATACCCCTCTCACCAGCACATTCCTAATGGCCTTGGTAGAACGGTATCCTTTGGGTTCTCTCCTGGCCCATAATCATCTGGTGGGTCTTCTGGCTTTATTAATATATCCATTATAGCATGGCCACTTCCCTCTGTCTCTTTTATTCCTTCCTCTACCATCAGTCAGGGTAACAGGCATTTCTACTTTACTCAACACGGCCATTACTCTTTCAAGTCTTCTAAGTCATCCTGGCAGCAAGTTTGCCCTATCCCCTGGTATCCTTGCCAGGATGTTAAATCCCATGTTCCAGGAGAGTATCCACAAGTCAATGAATTCTTGATCATCCAGTCTTATATCCTGGCTCCCTTAATCAGGCATTTTCATAATCCAATCCCAGGAGTACATCCTTGGCTTCTGCTGATACATACTACCTAATTCTCACAACTCCGTAATTTCATAGTCTCTTCATTTTCCTCCTTTTCTAATGCTGGACTTTAGTCCTAGTCATCAGCCTTGCAGCCATTAGATGAGGTAGGGCAGGTCCTGAGGCGGGCACCTGCTGTCTTGCAGGGAGAGGCTTCTGAAGTGTTTTCCAACACAGGGCAAATGCTACCTATTACTAGGTAAGGGTGGGCCACTTTGTAAGCTCTAGGAGGTTTTGGAGGGGTGTTCAGCCCCAACATCTGGGGCATCCATCCAGATGTCCCTGTCTCATATTTTGTGGTGCATGGTTTTTCCAACCAGAGCCCTGATGATACCATAACAGACCTGTCTTGACTGAGCATTCAAATGTCTCTGAAGCCCTGTAACTCTTATCAATGATAGATTTTTTATTTTGTGGTGACCATGAGGTTTTTGTATAGGAGTCTTTATTTATACATGTTTGTTCTAAGTTGCTGATCTCTTAATTTCAAATGCATTTTAGATACCCTGCATTTATACTTTCCTCCCCTCATGATTACTGTTTTTTATTTTATATTTTACATGTAAATATTTTGTGTATCCCTCCTTATCACTCCCTTCTGGCCTGCAGAGTTTCTGCTGTTAGCCTTATGGGAGTTCCCTTGTATGTTAATTTGTTGCTTTTCAATTGTTGCTTTTAATATTCTCTCTTTAATTTTTGTCACTTTAATTACAAGGTGTCTTGGTGTATTCCTCTGTGGGTTAATTCTATATGGGATTCTCTGTGCTTCTGGACTTGGGTGACTGTTTCCTTCCCTAGGTTAAGGAAGTTTTCAGCTCTTACCTCTTCAAATAATTTCTCAGGCCCTTTCTTTCTCTTTGCAACCCCTATAATGTGAATATTTGTGTGCTTGATGTTGTCCCAGTGGTCTCTCAAAGTCCTCATTTCTTTTCATTCTTTCTTCTTTTTTCTGTTCAGCAGCAGTGATTTCCACTACTCTGTCTCCCAGCTAACTGATCAGTTATTCTGCCTCATTTAGTCTACTATTGATTCCTTCTAGTGTATTTTTCATTTCAGTTATGTATTCTTCACCTCTATTTGATTATTCTTTATATTTTCTAATTCCTTTTAAAAAAACTTCTAATTTCTTGCTCTGTACATCTGTTCTTCTCCTGAATTCTTCGATCATCTTTACAATCATTACTCTCAACTCTTTCTCAGGTAGATTGCTTATCTCCATGTCACTTAGTTCTTCTTTTGGGGTTTTATCTTATTCCTTCATCTGAAATATATTCCTCTGTTTCCTCATTTCGTCTAAATTGCTATTTGTATTTTTATGCCTGTGGTAGGTTGGTTACGTTTCTCAACCTTGGAGAAATGGCCCTCTGTAGGAGACATCCTATGTGTCCCAGCAGTGCAGTCCCCTTTTGTCATCCAAGGGCTATAGGCCAGCTTGCTTTGGCCTGCATTTGTAGACTCAGTCTGAAGGTTATGGGACTGTAGTCTTCTTGTTTGTCTGCCCCCTAGAGGGCGGGGCTGGTCTAGAGGCTTGTGCAGGCTTCCTGGTGGGAAGGGCCAGTGCCTGCGGCTGGGTCTTGGTCCTCTGTTGGGCATGGCTGTGTCTAGGGGCATGTCTAGAGGCAGCTGTGGGCTCAGGAAGTCTTTAGGTATCCTGTTTGCTGATGGGTTGGACTATGTCCCTACCCAGTTTGTTGTTTGGCCTGAAGCATCCCAGCACTGGAACCCACAGGTTGTTGGGTGGGGCCAGGGCTTGGTGCCAGAATATCCTCCAGGAGAGCTCACACAGATGAATGCCCCCTATATATCTGCCAGTGTTTATATCCCCAGGGTGGGCCACCGCTGGCCCCTGCCTCCCCAGGAGACCCTCTAAGACCAGCAGCTAGGAGTGGACCAGGCTCCTGCTTTTGCTCTTGGTCCTGATTTTTGTGTGCACATTTTAAGAGTAAAGTCTCTATTTCCTTTAATCCTGTGGAGCTTCTGCAATCAAGCTCTGCTGGCATTCAAAGCCAAGTTCTCTGGAGGCTCCTCTTCCTGGTGCTGGACTCTCAACTCTTACTGAGGCCCCTGGTGGGGCCTTACATGGGGCTTAGAACTCCTGTGGGAGAACCTCTGTAATATAATTATTTTCCAGTTTGTGAGTTGTCCACCCTGGGGGTATTGGCTTTGATTATATCGCAAGTCCATTCCTCCTACCAGTCTCTTGGTTCCATCTTTATGTCTTTAGCTATAGAAAATCTTTTCTGGTAGGTTTAAGTCTTTTTCAATGATGGTGGTTCTGCAGATTGTTGTGATTTTTGTGTCCTTGTGAGAGGAGGTGAGCTTAGGGTCCTTCTACTCCACCATCTTGGCCACTTTCCCAGAACTTATTTATCTTGTATAACTGAAAGTTTATGTCCCTTGACCAACACCTCCCTGTTTGTCCTTTCCCATGGCCCTGGCAACCATGATCCTATTCTCTGTTTCTATGTGTTTGACTATTTCACGTGTAAGTGAGATCATGGTGCTGTCTTTGGCAGCACATATATGAAAATTGGAACAATACAGAGAAGATTAGTATGGCCCCTGTGCGAGGATGACATGGAAATTCCTGAAGCATTCCATATTTTTAGATAAAGAAAGGATTTTAAAGGCAGCAAGAGAAAAACAAAGAGTTAACTATAAGGGAACCCCTATAAGGGTATCAGCTGATTTCTCTACAGAAATGCTGCAGGCCAGAAGGGAGCTGAAAAATATACTCAAAGTCTTGAAAGGGAAAAATCTGCAACCTAGAATACTCTACCCAGAAAGATTATCATTTAGAATAGAAAGAGAGAGAGAATTTCTTAGACAAGCAAAAACTAAAAGAATACAGCAGTACTACACCTATCCTAAAAGAAATATTGAAAGGTCTTCTTTAAATAGAAATGAATCAAGAAGATATAGGAAAGGGAAATCACAATTGGAAACTAAATCACTTAAATAGGCTAGTATACAGATCAAAAAGAATTAAAAAAGTACTTGTGAAAGCGATGATAAATACAAGGGACAGCAAAAGAATAGATGTAAAAGAGGACATCAAAATCACAAAATATGGGGAAGAGAGTAAGAAAAGGTAGATTCTTTTTTTTATATATATATTGTGTTTGAGCCTATATGACTATCAGTCTAAAGTAAGCAGGTATAAGAAGGTGTTAACATACTTGAAAAACAGGGTAACCACAAATCAAAAACATAGAACAGATTCACAAAAATAAAAAAGAAGAGAACATAAGCATAAAATAAAAGGATATCATCAAACCACAAAAAGAAAAATGAAAATAAATATAAAGGAACAAAGAAGAAACATAGAATCAACAAAAAAAAGGTTTAAAATGGCAATAAATCCATATTTATCAGTAATTGCCTTAAGTGTCAATGGACTAAATGCACCCATCAAAAGACATAGAGTGGCAGACTGGATAAAAGACAAGAGCCTATAATATGCTGCTTATAAGAGACCCACTTTAGGGCAAAGGACACACACAGATTGAAAGTGAGGGGATGAAAAAAGATATTTCATGCAAAAGAAAATGACAAGAAAGTAGGGGTTGCAATATGCATATTAGACAAAATAGAGTTTAAAACAAAGGCCATACAAAAGGCACATGAAAAGATGCTCAACATCAGTAATTATCAGAGAAATACAAATCAAAACTACAATGAGGTATCACCTCACACCAGTCAGCATGGCCATCATCAAAAAGTCTACAAACAATAAATGCTGGAGAGCGTGTAGAGTAAAGGGAACCCTCCTATACTATTGGTGGGAATGTAAATTGCTACAGTCATTATGGAGAACAGTATGGAGGTTCCTTAAGAAACTAAAAATAGAGCTATCCAATAGAAAAAAATCAATAAAACCAAGAACTGGTACTTTGAAAGGGTAAACAAAATTAACAAACCTCTGGCCAGGCTCACCAAGAAGAAAAGAGAGAGAACCCAAATAAAATGAAAAATGCAGAAGGAGAAAATCAACTGATATCTCAGAAATCCAAAAAAAAAAAATAAATAAATGAGAATACTGTGAACAATTATATGCCAACAAATTCAACAACCTAGAAGAAACGGACAACTTTCTAGAGACATAGCCCAACAAAATTGAATCAAGAAGAAACAGATAATTTGAGCATACTGATAACTAGAAGTGAAATAGAATCTGTAATAATAATAATAACAATAAATCCCTACAAACAAAAAGTTCAGGACTAGATGGCTTCACAGGTGAATTCTACCAAACATATAAAGTAGAACTTTTACTGATTCTTCTCAAACTCTTCCAAAAGATTGAAGAGGAGGGAACACTCCCAAAGACATTCGGTGAAGCCACCATCACCCTGATACCAGAATCAGACAAAGATACCACCAAAAAAGAAATTACAGGCCAATATCTTTGATGAATATAGACACAAAAATTCTCAACAAAACACTAGCAAACCGAACCCCATAACATAAAAATGATCATACACCATGACCAAGTGGGATTCATCCCAAGTTCACAAGAATGGTTCAACACATGCGAATCAATCAATGTGATACACCACATCAACAAAAGACAAAACCACATGATCATCTCAATAGATGCAGAAAAAGCATTTGACAAAATTTGACATCTGTTCATGATAAAAACTCTTACCAAAGTGGGTATAGAAGGAACACATCTCAGCATAATAAAAGTTATTTATGACAAACATGCAGCCAATATAATACTTAACAGTGTTCCTGCTAAAATCTGGAACAAGACAAGTATAACCACTCTCACCATTTCTATTCAACATAGTATTGGAAGTCCTAGCGACAGTAATCAGACCAGAAAAAGAAATAAAAGGTATCCAAATTAGAAGGGAAGAGGTAAAATTGTCACTTTATGCAGATGACATGATACTATATATAGAAAACCTGAAAGACCCCACATAAAAACTGCTAGAACTGATAAATAAATTCAGCAAGATAGCAGGATACAAGACTAATATACAGAAATTGGTTGCCTTTCTTAACACTAACAATGAAATATCAGAAAGGGAATGTAAAAAAAAAAAAAAAAAAACTTTTAAAATTGCACCCCTCCAAAAAAAATACTCAGGAATAACTCTGACCAAGGAGGTGAAAGACTTATATGCTGAGAACTATAAAAATTTAATAAAGTAAATTAAAGATGATTCAAAGAAATGGAAAAATGTCCCATGTGCTTGGATTGGAAGAATTAATATTGTTAAATGGCAATACTACCCAAAGCAGCCTACAGATTTAATGTGATCCCTATCAATTTACCATGACATTTTTCACAGAACTAGAACAAATAATCCTAAAATTTATATGGAACCGCAAGAGACCCAGAATTGCCAAAGCAATCCTTAGGAAACAGAACAAAGCAGGAGGCATAATCTTCCCAGACTTCAGACAATACTACAAAGCTACGTAATCAAAACAGTGTGGTATTGGCACGAAAAAAAATGACATATGGATCAATGGAACAGAATAATGAGCCCAGAAATAAACCCACACACCTATTGTCAATTAATCTTCAACAAAGGAAGCAAGAATATAAAATAGGAAAAAGAAAGTCTCTTCAGCAAGTTGTACTGGGAAATTTAGACAGCTGCTAGTAAATCAGTGACATTAGAACAGACCCTCACACCATGCACAAAAAAAAACTCAAAATGGTTTAAATACTTAAATATAAGACAAGATGGCATAAAACTCCTAGAAGAGATCATAGGCAAAACATTCTTTGACATAAATTATACCAGTGTTTTCTTAGGTCAGTTTTGCAAGGCAATAGAAATAAAACAAAAGAAACAAATGGAACCTCATCAAACTTACAAGCTTTTGCACAGTAAAGGAAACCAAAAACAAAACAAAAAGACAGCCTATGGACTGGGAGAAAGTGTTTGCAGACAATGCAACTGACAAGGGCTTAATTTCCAAAATATACAAACAGTTCATACAACTCAACAACAAAAAAACAAATAACTCAATCAAAAGATGGGAAGAGACCTAAATAGACATTTCTCCAAAGAAGACATACAGATGGCCAATGGGCACATGAAAAGATGCTCAACATCGCTAATTATTAGAGAAATGCAAATCAAAACCACATTGATGGGACTTCCCTGGTGACACAGTGGTTAAGAAGCCACCTGTCAATGCAGGGGACATGGATTCAATCCCTGGTCTGGGAAAATTCAACATGCCATGGAGCAGTTAAGCCCATGTGCCACAAGTACTGAGCCTGCACTCTAGAGCCCATGCTCTGCAACAAGAAAAGCCACAACAATGAGCAGCCCACGCACCACAGTGAAGAGTAGCCCCCACTTGCTGCAATTAGAGAAAGCCCATGCACAGCAATGAAGACCTAACACAGCCAAAAATAAAAAATAAAAAACAAACAAAATACTACAACGAGGTACCACCTCACACCGGTCAGAATGACCATCATAAAAAGTCTATAAATAACAAATGCTGGAGAGGGTATGGAGAAAAGGGAACCCTCCTACACTGTTGGTGGGAATGTAAGTTGGTGCAGCCACAGTGGAAAACAGTATGGAGGTTCCTTAAAAAACTGAAAATAGAATTACCTATGATCCAGCAATCCCACTCCTGGGCATATATCCAGACAAAACTATAATTCAAAAAGATACATGCACCCTTATACTATTCACAATAGCTAAGACATGGAAACAACCTAAATGTCCATGGACAGATGAATGGTTAAAGAAGATATGTTACATATATGCAATAAAATATTAGCCATAAGAAAGAATTTGCAGCAACATGGATGCAACTAGATATTATCATACTAAATGAAGTAAGTCAGAAAGAGAAAGACAAATACCATATGATATCACTTACGTGTGGAATCTAAAATATAGCACAAATGAACCTAACTGTGAAACAGAAACAGAGTCACAGACATAGAGAACAGACTTGTGGTTGCCAAGAGGGATGGGGGGTGAGGGAGGGATAGACTGGGAGTTTGGGGTTAGTAGATGCAAATTATCACATATAGAATGGATAAACAACAAGGTCCTACTGCATAGCACAGGGAACTATATTCAATATCCTGGCATAAACCATAATGGAAAAGAATATAAAAAAGAATGTATATACGTGTATAACTGAGTCACTTTGCTGTACAGCAGAAATGAACACAACATTGTAAATCAACTATACTTCAATAAAAAAATAAATTAAAAAATAAGTGAAATCATGTAGTATTTGTCTGTGCCTGGTTCATTTCATTTAGCATAATGTCCTATAGGTTTATCTATTCTCGTAACCTAAATATCCATCAATGGTTGAATGAATAAAGAAAATGTGGTATATACATGCAATGGAATATTATTCAGCATTAAAAAAAGAAGAGATTTCTGCCATTTGTAGGGCCGAATAATATTCCATTGTATATATATATATATATATATACCACATTTTCTTTATTCATTTAACTACTGATGGATATTTAGGTTGTTTCCATACCTTGGCTATTGTGAATAATGTTGCATTGAATGTGGAGTGCAGATCTCTCTTTGAGATTCAGATTTCTGTTCTTTTAAATGTATGTCCAGAAGTGATATTGCTGAATCAAATGGTAATTATGTTTTTAATTTTTCGAGGAACCTCCATATTGCATTCCATAGTGGTTGTACCAGTTTACATTCCCACAGTGTACAAGGGTTCCCTTTTCTGTACACCTCCTCCTCTAGTTCACTCCCTCCTCACCAACACTTCTTGTCCTTGTTTTGGATAATAGTTATCATAGCAAGTGTAAGGTGATATCTCATTGTGGTTTTGATTTGCATTTCTTTTATGATTAGTGATGTTGCACATCTTTCCTTACACCTGTTGGCTATTTGTATGTCATCTTTGGAGAAATGTGTATTCTGATCCTTTGCCCATTTTTTAATAGGGTTATTTGGTTTTTGCTTTTGAGTTGTAGGAGTGCCTTGTATATTTTATATATTAACCCTTTATGTGTGTATGATCCATGAATATGTTTTCCCATTTTAGGTTGCCTTTTCATTTTGTTGTTTCCTCTACCATGTTGAAGCTTTTTAGTTTGATGTAATCCCATTTGTCTATTTTTGCTTTTGTTGTATGTGCTTTTGATGTCATATCCAAGAAATCGTTGCCTGGTCTGATTTCTAGAAGCTTTTTTCCTATGTTTTCTTCTGAAGAGTTTTATAATTTCAGGTTTTATACTTGTCTTTAATCTATTTTGTGTTGATTTTTGTATTATAGTGTGCGAAAAAGGTTCAGTTTCATTCTTTTGCATGTGGATGTCCAATTTTCCCAACATAATTTATCGAATAGACTATCTTTTCTCCCTTTTCAATATTCTTGGCATGCTTATTGAAAATAAGTTGACCATACATTCATAAGTTTCTTTCTGGGCTGTCTATTCTGTTCTATTTGTCTGTATGTCTGCTTTTTTGCCAGTACCATACTGTTTTGATCACTGTAGCTATGTAGTATGTTTTGAAAGTAGAGAATGTGATACCTCTAGCCTTGTTCTTGCTCAAAATTGCTTTGGCTATTTGAGGTCTTTTGTGCTTCCAAATGAATTTTAAGATGATTTTTGTATTTCTGTAAAAAATGCTATTGGGATTTTAATAGGGGTTGCATTGAATCTATGATCACTTTGGAAAGTATGGACATTTTAAAAATATTAATTCTTCCAGTCCAAGAACACAGGATATCCTTCCATTTATTTATATATTTAAATTTTTCTTTCACCATTATTTTATAGTTTTCAGTGCACAACTTTTTCACCTCTTTGGTTAAGTTTATTCCTAAGTCCTGCATACTTTTTGTTGCTAATGTAAATGGGAATTGTTTTCTTAATTTCCTTTTTGGATAGGTCATTGTTAATGTTATAGAGATGCAACTGATTTTTGTATGTTGATCTTATATCCTGTGACTTTACTGAATTAGCTTATGAGTCCTACAAGTTGTTTTATGGAGTATTTAGAATTTCTACATATAAGATCATACTGTCTTCCCAACATAGACAGCTTTACTTCTTTCTTTCTAATTTGGATACTTTTTTTTTATCCTTGCTTAATTGCTCTGACTTGAAAAATGTTTACAGCTAACATCATACTCCTTAGTGAAAAGCTAAAGCTTTTCCTCTAAGAGCTGGAGGTTTATTGTAGATGCCCTTTATCAAGTCAAGGGAGATCTCTTCTATTCATTGTTTCCTAAAGGTTATTATTGTGAATGGATGTTAAATTTTTGTCAGTTGCTTTCTCTGCATTGATTTGGAATGAATGTAACTTTTCTTCTTTAGTCTGTTGAAATGGTGAATTGCATTGATTGAATGTTGAATGTCGAATCAGCCTTTCATTAGTGTGATAAACTCCACTTCATTGTGTTATTCTTTTTTTTAATATTTTTAGATTGAATTTGTTAATATTTGTTGAGGATTATTTCTTGTTTTTTCATGAGGGATATTAGCCTGTATCTTTTATTTCTTGTAATGTCTTTGCTTCATTTTGGCATCAGGGTAATGCTAGTCTCCTAAAATGCATTGAGAACTGTTTTCTTCTCTTCTATTTTCTAGTAGAGATTGTGTTGAATTAGTAGTATTTCTTCCTTAAATATTCACTGATGTAGAATTGGTTTCACCAGTGAAATCAACTAGGCCTGTATATTTATTTTTTTTTGAAAAGTTTTGAACTATGAATTTGATTTCTTTAGTAGATATACAACTATTCCTGTAAGTTTTTTTCTTAAGTGAATCTTGGTAGTTTGTGTCTTTCAAGGCATTTTTCCATTTTATGCATGTTCTCAATTTATGGACACTAATTTGTTCCTGATATCTTATTTTCCTTTTAAAATCTATATGGTTTGTAACAATTCCTCTTTTTCATTCTTGATATTGGTAATTTGTGTCTTCTGCCTTTTTTTCTCTGCCAGTTTGCTAAAGTTTTATCAATTTTATTGATTTTTTTCAGAGAACTAGCTTTTGGTTTCATTAATTTTTATCTATTTTTTCAATTCTATTCATTTTGACTCTTACCTTTATTATTTTTCTCTTCCTGTTAGCTTTGGATTTTATTTGCTTTCCTTTTTATAGCTTAGGTTAATAATGTGAAATCTTTTAAAATTTTAAGTGAAGGTGTTTAATGCTACCAGTTTCTCTCTAAGCACTGTTTTGGTCACATCCCACAAATATGAAAGCTTCTATTTTTGTTTTTACTCTGTTGACATATTTTCTAATTTCTCTCTTGACTTCCTCTTTCTAAAAGTTATTTATGAGTGTGGTTTAATTTCCAAATATTTAGGGGAATTTCCCAGATATATATCTGCTATTATTTTTCAGGTTAACTCCAATATGATCAGAGAACATACTTTTATGATTTCAATTCTTTTAAATTTGTTTAAGTTTGTTCTATGGCCCATAACAAGGCCTATCTTGGTGAATATGTTATATATATGTTATATGTTATGTTATATACTCTGTACTTGTAAAGATACTCTTTACAAGTAGTGAATGGCTCTGCTATTTCCTTAGGTTAACCTTGATGTGAAATGAATTGCTGTCACCAGAGAATATATATATGCTGGTTGAATGGGGCTCAGGGCCCTCATCTTTTACAAATACCAGACTTTATTGAAGGCAAGAAGACCCCAGTAATTTATTCTCAACCAATCCATTTTGATCCTGGTCCTCCTTCTCTTTCAAGGTTCAGGGAGTTCCTCAAGTTTTCTTGCTCTTGCCCAGGGAGGGGGGTGGTGCTCATGTCCAATTGAGGGTTCTCCCTCCACTGGACTGGGGTCTGCACCTGTATGGTCGGGCATGGACTGGCCCAGCCAGCTCCTTTCTTTAAAAGATTTGAATTTTTTTTTCCTTTTTTCTATTTGTTGCTTGAAGTCTCCTATGAGTGTCACTTAGGTCAAATTGGTTGATAGTATTGTTCAGGTCTGTATATCCTTGCTAATTTTTTGTCTGCTTGTTTTCTCTATTACTGAGAGAAATGTTGACATCTTCAGTGTAATTGTGGATTTAACTATGTCTCCTTTTAGTTATATCAGTTTTTGCTACAAGGATTTTAGAACTATTTTTAGGTGCATATACTCTTAGGATTATTATATCTTCTTTGTGAATTGACTTGTATCATAATATCATGTCCTCTTTTATTCCTAATAAATTTCCTTTTTCTGAAGTCTATATCTATTATTAATATAGACACTCAAGTTTTGTTTTAATTAGTGTTGCGTGGTATGTATTTTTCTATTCTTTTACCTATTTATATAACAGTTAAAGTAGGTTTCTTATAGATAACTTATACTAGTTGTATTTTTTTAATCCAAACTGATAACATTTGTCTTTTTTGGTGTGTTTACATTTAACCTAATTACTGATAGAGTTATAGCAGTAATTTTTTTTGCTGGAAATAAACAGTGAATTTATCATTGAGGCAATATATAATAAAACTATTTTCTCAATTTAAAATTAAAAAAATTGAACTTTGTAATGCCTCATATATCAAAAATCAGAATATCTGAAACCATAATTGTTGAGATAAAAGTAAGAGAAAGAACCCCTTCCAAATTGAAATAGCAGTGGCAAAACCCATATTCCCAAATAGCACTGCATTTAGCCATGGCTTATGATAGCTCATTGTAGTAACTCCTACTTATCAAACTATACTATTAGGTTATTTATACATTTCCCAACCTAAATCAAAGAAAAAGAAGCAAAGTAATGTATTAGAATGGGAAGAGGATTTTTAGAAAGTTACATCAGCAAGAAAGACAACTGATGGTAAACCAATGAGTGAAAGATACAAAAATAAAAAATATGTAATCCCAACTAAATAAAACAAAAGAGGATCTGGTGCCATTTAGAGTGGGACTCAGGATACAACAGTAATTTTAATGTTTTGCTTTGATTTGTGTTAGTTTTTATTTGATTTTTATTAGATTTCTGTTTGTACTACTCTGGACTTGAATATCTATTTCCTTTCCCAGGTTAGGGAAGTTTTCAGCTATTATGTCTTCAGATATGTTCTCTGAACCTTTCTCTCTCTTTTTTCCTTCTGGGACCCTTATCATGTGAATGTTAGTATACTTGATGTTGTCCCAAGTTCTCTTAAAGTCCTTATTTCTTTTCATTCTTTTTTCTTTTTTCTGTTCATCTTCAGTGATTTCCACTACTTCATCTTCCAGCTCGCTGATCCATTCCTCTGTATCATCTAACCTGCTATTGGTCCCTTCTAGTGTATTTTTCATCTCAGCTGTTGTAGTCTTCATCTCTGTTTGGTTCTTCTTTGTATTTTCTAACTCTTTGTTAAAAAATTCTAACTTCTTGTGCTGTTCATCCATTCTTCTACTGAGTTCTCTGATGATCTTTATGATCATTTCCTTAAACTTTTTATTGATTGGAATGTCTATTTCCACTTCACTTAGTTTTTCTTCTAAAGTTTTATCTTATTCCTTCATTTGGAACTTGTTCCTCTTTCACCCCATTTTGCCTAATGCTGTTTTTATTTCTATGTATTTGGTTGGCTCTGTTTCCCAATTTTGGGGAAGTGGCCTTTTGTAGGAAATGTCCTATGTGTTCCAGCAGTGCATTACCCTCTGGTTGGTTGCCAGGGTCTGCCATGCATGGAAGCTGCCAGCCACTGGTAGGAGGAGCCAGGTCTCAAGGCTGCTGGATGCAGGGTCCAGGGTATCCCAAAGCTGGTGTTGGCCCACTGGTGAATAGGATTGGATCCTAGGGAGGCTGACTGAGGGGTACAACGTATCTTAGAGATGGTGTCAGTTCGCTGGTGATAGGGCTGAGACCTAAGGAGTCCTGGGGCTAGTGTTCCCTCATCTCTGGCTGCAGAGTCTTGGGGGCCCCAGAACTGGTGTCAACCTACTAGTGGGCAGGGTCAGGGCCTAGGGGGACCTAGGGTTGGTAATATCCTGATACTGGGTGGAGTAGGTCCTGGTACAGCAGGCTCTGAGGTTGCGGTGGTCGTGGGGCTGGTGCCTACCCGCTGGTGTATGAGGCTGGGTCCTGGGGATAATGCTGACCCACTGGTGGATGGAGCTATGTCCTGGGGTCTCTGGCTGAAGGGCCTGGGGTTCCTGGAGCTGGTGCTAGTGTACTGCTATTGGGGGCTGGGTCCTGGACCTTCTGGTGGGTAGGGCCAAGTCTGAGGCTTCTGTGGGCTCAGGAGGTCTTAAGGCACAGGCCTACTGGTGGGTGGGGCAGTGCCCTTTGTTCTTTTTAAAAATTTTTATATTGAAATTTTTTAGGTTTATGGAAAAGTCCATCAAATTTTATAAATTCATAATTCATATATAGTTCATAGGGTTTTTATATGCTCTTCATCCAGTTTCCCCTAATGTTAATATTTGACATAACTATTGTATAATTATAGAAACAAGAAAATTAACATTGATGCAATACTATGAACTAACCTGTAGGCCTTTTACATATTTTTTTAAGTGTTAAATGTATATTTTATTATGTATTAGCTCTTTTTGTTTGTTTGTTTAACATTATTGACTTTATTTTTTTTAATTTAATTTTATTTATTTATTATTTTTGGGGGGTACACCAAGTTCAATCATCTGTTTTTATACACATATCCCCATATTCCCTCCCTTCCTGACTCCCCCCCCTGCTGAGTCCCCCCCACCCTCCCAGCCCCAGTCCTCTAAGGCATCTTCCATCCTCGAGTTGGACTCCCTTTGTTATACAACTTCCCACTGACTATCTATTTTACAATTGGTAGTATATATATGTCTGTGCTACTCTCTCGCTTCGTCTCAGCTTCCCCTAGACCCCCCGCCCCCTCCCAAACCTCGAGTTCTCCAGTCCATTCTCTGCATCTGCGTCCATGTTCTTGTCACTGACTTCATCAGTACCATTTTTAGATTCCGTATATGTGAGTTAGCATACAATATTTGTCCTTCTCTTTCTGACTTACTTCACTCTGTATGACAGACTGTAGTTCTATCCACCTCATTACATATAGCTCCATCTCATCCCTTTTTATAGCTGAGTAATATTCCATTGTATATATATGCCACATCTTCTTTAACAATTCATTTGTTGATGGGCATTTAGGTTGCTTCCATGTCCTGGCTATTGTAAAGAGTGCTGCAATAAACATTATGGTACAAGTTTCTTTTGGGATTATGGTTTTCTTTGGGTATATGCCCAGGAGTGGGATGACTGGATCATATGGTAATTCTATTTGTAGTTTTTTAAGGAACCTCCAAATTGTTTTCCATAGTGGCTGTACCAACTTACATTCCCACCAACAGTGCAGGAGAGTTCCCTTTTCTCCACACCCTCTCCAACATTTGTCGTTTCCAGATTTTGTGATGATGGCCATTCTGATTGGTGTGAGGTGATACCTCATTGTGGCTTTGACTTGCATTTCTCTGATGATGAGTGATGTTGAGCATCTTTTCATGTGTTTGTTGGCCATCTGTATGTCTTCTTTGGAGAAATGTCTATTTAGGTCTTCTGCCCATTTGTGGATTGGGTTATTTGCTTTTTTGGTATTCAGCTTCATGAGCTGCTTGTATATTTTGGAGGTTAATCCTTTGTCTGTTGCTTCGTTGGCAATTATCTTTTCCCATTCTGAGGGTTGCCTTTTAGTCTTGTTTATGGTTTCTTTCGCTGTGCAAAAGCTTTTAAGTTTCATGAGGTCCCATTTGTTTATTCTTGATTTGATTTCCGTGATTCTAGGAGGTGGGTCAAAAAGGATCTTGCTTTGATGGATGTCATAGAGTGTTCTGCCTATGTTTCCCTCTAGGAGTTTTATAGTGTCTGGCCTTACCTTTAGGTCTTTAATCCATTTGAAGTTTATTTTTGTGTATGGTGTTAGGAAGTGTTCTAATTTCATTCTTTTACATGTTGCTGTCCAATTTTCCCAGCACCACTTATTGAAGAGGCTGTCTTTTTTCCATTGTATATTCATGCCTCCTTTGTCAAAGATAAGGTGCCCATATGTGTTTGGGCTTACTTCTGAGTTCTCTACTCTATTCCGTTGATCTTCCTTTCTATTTTTGTGCCAGTACCATATTGTCTTGATCACTATGGCCTTGTAGTATAGTTTGAAGTCAGGAAGCCTGATTCCACCAACTCCATCTTTCCTTCTCAAGATTGCTTTGGCTATTCGGGGTTTTTGTGTTTCCATACAAATTGTAAGATTTCTTGCTCTACTTCTGTGAAAAATGCCACTGGTAATTTGATCGGAATTGCATTGAATCTGTAAATTGCTTTTGGTAGTACAGTCATTTTCACAATGTTGATTCTTCCAATCCAGGAACATGGTATGTCCCTCCATCTGTTTGTGTCGTCTTTGATTTCTTTCATCAATGTCTTAAAGTTTTCTGCATACAGATCTTTTGCCTCCTTAGGCAGGTTTATTCCTAGTTATTTTATTCTTTTTGTTGCAATGGTGAATGGGAGAGTTTCCTTAATTTCTCTTTCTGCTCTCCCGTTGTTAGTGTATAGGAATGCAAGAGATTTCTGTGCATTAATTTTGTATCCTGCTACTTTACTAAACTCATCAATTAGTGCTAGCAGTTTTCTGGTAGAGTCTTTAGGGTTTTCTATATATAATATCATGTCATCTGCAAAGAGTGACAATTTTACTTCTTTTTCAACTTGCATTCCTTTGATTTCTTTTTCTTCTCTGATTGCTGTGGCTAAAACTTCCAAAACTATGTTGAATAATAATGGTGAGAGTGGACACCCTTGTCTTGTTCCTGTCCTTAGAGGGAATTCTTCCAGTTTTTCCCCATTGAGAACAATGTTGGCTTTTGGTTTCTCATATATGGCTTTTATTATGTTGAGGTAATTTCCTTCTCTGCCCATTTTCTGGAGAGCTTTTATCATAAATGGATGTTGAACTTTGTCAAAAGCTTTTTCTACATCCATTGAGATGATCATATGCTTTTTATCCTTCAAATTGTTGATATGATGTATCACATTGTTTGATTTGCATCTATTGAAGAATCCTTGCATCCCAGGGATAAACCCCACTTGATCATGGTGTATGATTTTTTTAATGTGCTGTTGGAGTCTGTTAGTTAGTATTTTGTTGAGGATTTTTGCATCTATATTCATCAGTGATATTGGTCTGTAGTTTTCTTTTTTTGTGACATCTTTGCCTGGTTTTGGTATCAGGGTGATGGTAGCCTGGTAGAATGAGTTTGGGAGTGTTCTGCCTTCTGCAATATTTTGGAAGAGTTTGAGAAGGATAGGTGTTAACTCTTCTCGAAATGTTTGATAGAATTCGCCCGTGAACCCATCTGGTCCTGGGCTTTTGTGTGTTGGGAGATTTTTAATCACTGCCTCAATTTCTGTACTTGTGATTGGTCTGTTCATGGTTTCTATTTCTTCCTGGTTCAGTCTTGGAAGATTGTATTTTTCTAAGAATGTATCCATTTCTTCCAGGTTATCCAACTGATTGGCATATAGTTGCTTGTAGTAGTCTCTCATGATGTTTTGTATTTCTGAGGTGTCCGTTGTGACTTCTCCTTTTTCATTTCTAATTCTGTTGATTTGCATCTTCTCCCTTTTTTTCTTGATGAGTCTGACTAATGGTTTATCAATTTTGTTAATCTTCTCAAAGAGGCAACTTTTAGTTTTATTTATTTTTGCTATGGTTTCCTTCCTTTCTTTTTCATTTATTTCTGCTCTGATCTTTATGATTTCTTTCCTTCCGCTCACTTTGGGGTTTCTTTGTTCTTCTTTCTCTAGTTGTTTTAGGTGTAAGGTTAAGTTGTTTATTCGATAATTTTCTTGTTTCTTAAGGTAGGACTGTATTGCTATAAACTTCCCTCTTAGAACTGCTTTTGCTGCATCCCATAGGTTTTGGGTTGTTGTGTTTTCGTTGTCATTTGTTTCTAGTTTTTTTTTATATCCTCTTTGATTTCTTAAGTGATTTCTTGGTTGTTTAAGAGTGAATTGTTTAGCCTCCATGTGTTTGTATTTTTTGCAGTTTTTTTCCTGTAATTGATATCTAGTCTCATGGCATTGTGGTCTGAGAAGATGCTTGATATGATTTCAATTTTCTTGAATTTGCTGAGGTTTGATTTGTGACCCAAGATGTGATCTATCCTGGAAAATGTTCCATGTGCACTTGAGAAGAAAGTGTAGTCTGTCATTTTTGGATGGAATGTCCTATAAATATCAATTAAGTCGAGCTGGTCTAATGTGTCATTTAAAGCTTGTGTGTCTTTATTTATTTTCTGTTTGGATGATCTGTCCATTGATGTAAGTGGGGTGTTCAAGTCTCCCACTATTATTGTGTTACTGTCAATGTCCCCTTTTATAGCTGTTAGCATTTGCCTTATGTATTGAGGTGCTCCTATGTTGGGGGCATAGATATTTACCATTGTGATATGTTCTTCTTGGATGGATCCCTTAGATCATTATGTAGTGTCCTTCCTTGTCTCTTTTAATAGTCTTTACTTTCAAGTCTAATGTGTCTGATATGAGTAATGCTACTCCAGCTTTCTTTTGACTTCCATTTGCATGGAATACCTTTTTCCATCCCTTTACTTTCAGTCTATATGTATCCCTTGGTCTGAAGTGGGTTTCTTGTAGGCAGCATATAGAAGGGTCTTGTTTTTGTATCCATTCAGCCAGTCTGTGTCTTTTGGTTGGAGCATTTAATCCATTTACATTTAAAGTGATTATTGACATGTGTGTTCCAATTACCATTTTCTTAATTGTTTTGGGTTTGTATTTGTAGGTGTTTTCCTTTTCTTGTGTTTCCTACTTAGAGAAGTTCCTTTAGCACTTGTTGTAAGGCTGGTTTAGTGGTGCTGAATTCTCTTAACTTTTGCTTGTCTGAAAAGCTTTTGATTTCTCCCTCAAATCTGAATGAGATTCTTGCTGGGTAGAGTATTCTTGGCTGTAGGTTTCTCTCTTTCAGGACTTTCAGGATATCCTGCCATTCCCTTCTGGCCTGCAGAGTTTCTGCAGAAAGGTCAGCTGTTATCCTTATGGCTTTTCCCTTATATGTTCTTTGTTGCTTTTCTCTTGCTGCTTTTAATATTTTTTCTTTGTGTTTAATTGTCGTTAGTTTGATTAATATGTGTCTTGGTGTATTTCTCCTTGGGTTTATTCTGTATGGGACTCTCTGTGCTTCTTGGACTTGGTTAATTATTTCCTTTCCCATGTTGGGGAAGTTTTCCACTATAACCTCTTCAAATATTTTCTCAGACCCTTTCTTGTTTTCTTCTTCTTCTGGGATGCCTATAATTCGAATGTTGGTACGCTTAATGTTATCACTGAGGTCTCTGAGACTGTCTTCTAATCTTTTTATTCTTTTTTCTTTTTCCTGCTCTGTGGTGTTTATTTCCCCCATGCTATCTTCCAACTCACTTATTCGTTCTTCTGCCTCAGTCATTCTGCTGGTTATAGCATCTAGAGTATTTTTAATTTCAGTTATTTTGTTATCCATTGCTGTTTGTTTTTCTGAGTTCTTATGAACTGTTTCTTGTACTTTCTCTAATTTGTTATCGCGATTTTGTATCATTTTTACTATCATTACTCTAAATTCTTTTTCAGGCATTTTTCCTATTTCCTCCTCATTTATTTGGTCTTGTGGGTTTTTTTCCTGCTCCTTTGTCTGCATGGTGTTTCTTTGTTTCCTCATTATTGTCCAAACTTTTGGGGTTGCTTGTCCTGGCAATAGAGGTGTTTATAGAAGACTGTCCAAGCCTCAGACTAATGTCCAAGTATTGGATTAAGCAAATATTAAGTCTAGGAAACACATACATGTATAAGACACACAATTACTGAATCCATTAGGACATAAGGCTCTAGAAAGACCTGACAGAACCCCAGTGTGCTGTCAGATATTCAGAGAGAAACCCAACAGAAATTGACAACTGAAACAGAACAAATCAGAGACAAAAGCAAAAGCAAACAAACAAATAAATAACACCTTACACTTACAAACATTAATCCAGGGAGATTTTGTAAGCTAGGATCAAATATAGAAAAGAGCCAGAGTACTACCAGAGAGAATGGAGATTCTCAGAATGTAATTAGACAACTGTACTAAGAACTAAGATAAAGACAAAAACCTAATATTAAATACCAAGGTGGTGCGTCATCTGGAGAATAGAGCAAGGAGTCTGAGCAGATCGATAGTGTTGCTTATAGGTATGTTAAGATAAAATAAACTTAAAATGGCTGGAAGAAAGGGGAACAGAAGAGCATAGTGTGGTTGGAATTATGGAAATAAAAAGAAAGGAATAGAAATGTATAAAAGATAGGGATGAAAGGAAAGTATGAGAGATATATTGTCCATACTACCAAAAACTTAGCTAGAGATAGAAGTATATAGAAAGACAAAAAAAAAAAAGAATAAAAAATATCATTAAAAAATTATGTTATAAAACTTGTAGATCCCTTAGGGCTAAGATCATATTTAATAAAGAAAAAAAAAAAAAAGAGAGAGAAAAAGAAAAAAAAATCCAGAACTGATCCCAGAATGGACCAGTTCAATAGCAATTGATACTAATATTTCTGTTTCCTTAGAGTCTCAGCTGTAAGTGTCCTTCTCCTCGCCTTGGGTTTTTTTGCATTATTCTGTGACCAGCAGAGGTTCCTTTATTGTTCGTTTGTAAGCATAGGTGTGTGGGGAGGGAGAGGGTGCAATATTGGCTCCTTCTCCTGGGAGTGAGTGAGCAGTGGCACACTGTTGTTTCATTCGGGCTTGGAGGTGCCTGTTGCAGAGGGACGCTGGTGGCTCAGGTGTAAACAGAAAGTCTTAGAGTTGGGCCTCTCTCGGGTTTTTATTGTTGTTGTTGTTGTTGTTGTTGTTTTTCTTGGCAGCCTCCCTGCTGCCAGCGTTCCAAGGGATTTTAATCTAGCCCCGCCCGAGTGCCTGAGGGTGCTTGTTATCCCTGGTCGCCTTAGGTGGCCCACAGGGCGTCTCTCCATTGCCTGTTGCAGAGGCACCGAAAGAGAGAGAGAGGCTATGCGCACAGCTCCTCCTGCCCGCCTGTGAGCCTGCAGCCTCCAGCCGCCATCATGGCCGGGCAGCTCTCAGTGGCAGGCACTCCTCGCAGTTGACCTCTTCCCTCCTGTCCTCTCGGTCCGTCACCTTACTGGCAACAATGTTTCTCACCCTGAATCAGCTCTCCGGTTCCCACACTCCTGCTCCCGGACCCTCTGTTTAGCTATGGATCGACGTCTCGGTCCGGGAACGCTAAGCTGCGCTGCGGACCCTCCATATGTTTCTCACTCCCTCCCTTCTGCCACAGCTCCGCCGCTTCACCCTCTTTGAGCCCTCGTAGATGCCTCCCTACCAGTTATGTCGGGCTCCTTGAGGTCCTTTCTGGTGTCCGAGGTCGTCTGCTGGTGTTCAGCTGGTTCTCTGTGGGAATTATTGCATCCTTCGGTGCATTCCCAATGCATCTGTGTAGAGGGATGCATTCCACGTCCCTCTACTTCGCCGCCATCTTTTTTCCTCTATCCCTTTTACATAATTGACCAGTTTCCCCACTATTATCCTTTTTATGTTCTAGGATCCCATCTAGTATACTACATTGCATTTATTTGTCATGTCTTTTTTAATCTGTGATCATCCTTCAGTCTTTCATCCTCTTTCATGATCTTGATCCTTTTGAAGAGTTCAGGCCAGTTCTTTTGTAGAATGTCCCTTAAATTGGATTTGTCTGATGTTTTCTAATGAGTAAACTGAGGTTTTATATTTTTAGTTGAAATACCACTAAACTAAACTAATGTGTACCCTTTTCAGGGCTTCATGTCAGGGTACCTCATGTCAATATGTTTACTGCGGTTAATTTTGATCACAAGGATAAACCTGGTATCTGCCAGGGTTTTCCTCTGTAAAGTTACTATTTTATCTTAGTAATTAATGAATATCTTGTGGGGAGGTGCTTTGACGCAACCCAAATATCTTTTTTTCGTCATCATATGCTCACATATCATGTCAATGGTTCTTGACTGCAACAATTATTACTGAGGTACTGCCTAATGGCAATTTTTTATGTCCATTCTTCTACATTTATTAATAGGTATTCTGTGAAGAAGAGCTGTTCCTCCTTTCCCTTTCATTTATTTAGTGAATTATTTCTTTATACAAAATGACTTTTGGGTATTTATTTTATTCTGTGGGTTATAATCCAGTGCTACCATTATTTTGTTGTTCACATTGTCTCAGCTTTGGCAAAGTGAGGAGCTCCTTCAGGTTGGCTCCTGTGTTCTTTTAACATGCCTCCATCATTTTTTGAGCACTTCCTTACTTTCTGGTACCACAAGATGTTCTAGCTCCTCTCATATTTTCTCTGATCTAGCTATGGCATCAGCTATTTTTCCAAGGAGCTTTGGTTCCTTTTATTAGAGAATGATATTTAAAAACCAAGATCTGGGTACCAGGTGTGGTCATTGATACTGGAATATCATTGCTTCGAGGCCTGCTCAATGGATAGGAAATATATGTGTGTGTATTTAAACACACCCATATATACATCTATATTTTTGTATCTATTCATCTGTACATATGTTAAAAACCATGAGTTATACTGATAACTCCAATTCCAATCCAATTCCACAGGGCTTCTTGTAGCCTTCTCCCTTTCCTTATTTGGAACCTCTTTCTGTAACATAGTCTTTATTATTTGGTTAACCAGTCCCCATTTGATAGACATTTGGGTTATTTTCACTTATTGGTTATCAAAAAGAGTGCTACACTATTTACAATAGCCAAGCCATGGAAGCAACCTAAATGTCCATTGACAGATGAATGGATAAAGATGTGGTATATATACACAATGGAATACTACCCAGCCATTAAAAAGAGTGAAGTAATGCCACTTGCAGCAACATGGATGGACCTAGAGATTATCATACTAAGTGAAGTAAGAAGGAGAAAGACAAATACCATACGCTGTCACTTATATATGTAATCTAAAATATGACACAAATGAACTTATTTACGAAACAGAGACGGATTCACAGACATAGAAAACAAACTTATGGTTACCAAAGGGGAAAGGGGGTAGGGGGGGATAAATTGAGAGTTTGGGATTAGCAGATACAAACTACTATATATAAAATAGATAAACAACAAGGTCTTACTGTATAGCACAGGGAATTATATTCAGTATCCTGTAATAAACCGTAATGGAAAAGAATATGAGAAAGAATATATATATATATATATATATATATATATATATATATATATATCTGAATCACTTTGTTGTACACCAGAAATTATTGTAAAACAACTTTGTAAATCAACTATGCTTCATTTTTTTAAAAAAGTGCTGCAATGATAATCTTTGTACATGTAACTTGGAGAGGTCTTAAAAATATATATATATATATAGGAAAAATGTCTAGCAGTGGCTTGATTGGTCTCAGGGAATGTACATTTAAAATTTTGATAGATATTTCCAAACTATCCTCTAGAAATACTACTTGCATCTTTTAAAATCATTTTCATAAGGGTGTGTTTCTTAAAAGCAGTCTTAGCCTCTTGAATAATGTCAGTGTCTCTTTTACTCTTTTCCTGTCACTGTTTAGGTGAACTTCTGATGGGATCCAAAGGTCTTACTATACTCAGTAGCATTTAGTTTTCCCTTTAATCTAGTTAAATTGATTAATGCAATAATTAGTCTCCAGCCCAGAGTCTTCTATAATATTGTACTTTTTATTCATAGACATTTTCCAAATCTCATTCTCCTTCAGCAGCTTCAGTCAAATTATAGACATTTATACCAATTTCTTTATAATCTAGTTAAGGTTTCATTCCCCTGACTAAACTGGAGATATTTCTCTTTGTATTAAAATTAGCTCTTAGCTTAGAGGTATCTTCACTCTGCGAAATGGCCTTTTTCTTCCAAAGCATTTCTCAACCTGTTCTCTCTTAATAGCTACAATTAAAACACCCCACTTCTTATTGGTTGTACTCACTAATTCTAATGGTTCCCTGCTAACTGATGATGTCTCTCTGAATCACAAAAGGCAGAGTTAGTACAGGGTTCATCTCACTCTGTTTTTACTCTTACATTTTTTTTCCTGGCTTCCACTAGAAATTCCTCTGTTCTTTCAGTTTATGTTGAATAGTCACCTATGCCTCCCCAATATTATTCATTCCAAACAGAACACTTAAGGCAATGAGTATATTATTTGAATGCATTTAACAGCATGTAGTGATAGACATAATCTAGAGAGAATTTGCTGCAATAAATAATGATAATTCAGGTTGGGTTTTATATATGGTATAGATAGATTGCAGGTGATATTGAATGGGCCTAAATGAGTCACACATTTGTTAAGGCTTATTGTGTATTGGATACTGAAATGGATGCTAAAAAAAGCAGACATTGTACCTTCTCTTTGGAAAATGCTCCAGTCTGTCTTTAGAAAGGGACACAGAGCTGAACAATACTAGCATGGTTGTCTCTTGCTGCAACAGGAGCCAATAAAGAGTGGGGAGAGATGAGAGGAGGGAGCCCCAGTGTCTCTACCTTGGGGAATCAGGGAAAACCTCCCAGAGAAAGCCATAGACCTAAGCTATGAAGAATAAAGAAAAGAGAAAGGTTATTCCAGGCAGAGATAGAAAGCTTAGAACAATGAGAGCCATGGAATAATGTGGTTTGTCAAGGAATGGTGAGGAGTTCTAACATAGCCCAAAATTCATCAGACTAGTGTTTGAGAAACTCTTTGGCCAAGTTTAAGCGAGTATCATGTGGAAAACATAGTTTATTTGTTTTAAGGACTCAGCCCAATCTTATTCATTTCTAAATTGGCAAAAAGGACAAGTATACCCCTTGGTAACTATTTTGTGCTTTTGAAAACTTCATGTGAAGGGAGAGTGCTTTTTCTATGTGGCTAAGGATTTAGACGTGTTTCTTACTCTTAGCTCTTTGAGGACAGTACTGAACTGCATAAGGGGAAATTGGTGCTGAGATCAACAGAGTATTGTCAGCTTATTATAATTATGAGCACATGAGAATATGAACAGATTATCAAATCACATGAAAAACAAAATGTAGAAATAGGACATACTTGAGCAGAGCTCAATTGATACTTTGACATCCTCTGAGGCAGCTACCTCCTGCCCTACCCAACCCTTCCAAAGAAAAAAAGCACTTAATGGAAAGGGGCCTGTTTGGGGTAGGGTTAATACTGGGATGACTTCCTAGGTGTCGAATTATGAAGAGACTTTCATGCCTCATCTTGACAGAATTCTGAGGAAGCACAAATTGGAAGCCAAAATTACTTAGCAAATCACATTTAATTCCCAGGTGACACTTGTGCCTCCATAATTTCCATAGAAGAGGAGTTTAGAGGTGGCTATCAGTTAGGAAGTGAGGGATAAGTCCACATCTATAAGTTTGGTTCATACAGCATTTTACATAAGCTTAAGAAAATATTCATTGTTCCTGTAAAATTAATAGGGGCTGGGATACGCTGCTTTGAGGACAGAGGTTATCTGTAAATCAGAAAATCCCAATGACAGTTCCACTCTCCCTCCTTTATAGCTCTCTACTCCCAACCTTTCAAAATGTTTTGCTTGACCAGATTTATATCTTCAGTCAAAACATCTCCCCTTAACTCAGGATTTGTATATTCTGACCACTCAAATTCTTCACTTATATGTCAATTAGGCATCTCAGACTTAATGTAGCCAGAACCAAAATTCTGATCTTTGCCTTCCCTTCCTTCCATCTCCCAATCTTCTACACTTCTTTCTTTCTTTTTGTTTTATATTATTTTATTTTTTAAGCTCTTTATTGGAATATAATTGCTTTACACTGTTGTGCCAGTTTTTGAGGTACACCAAAGTGAATCAGCTGTATTTATACATATATCCCCATATCTCCTCCCTCCTGCCACTCCCTCCCACCCTCCTTATCCCAGCCCTCTAAGTCATCTGCATAACACAGGGAGATCAACTCCCAATGATGGGTGATGACTTACACCTCTTTCTTAAATGTCAAGTTCATCTTTCTGTTGCTCAAGTCAAAAGCTTGAATTTTCCTCGACTCTTTTTTTCCCCTCATACTCCATATCCAATCTTCAGCAAATCTTCTACCTTTAAAATATCCCAGGAACGCAACCACTTCCACTACTCTGCTGCTGCCACCCTGGTCCAAGCCGCTATGATCTCTAGCCTGAATTATGACTATAGAAGTCCAGCTACTTTCCTCGCTCTCACCTTTGCTTTCTATTCACCCTGCAGTCTCTTTTTGGCTCAGCAGCCAGGGTCATGCTTTTAAAATGTGAATCTGGTCATGTTCAGAACCATCCAGTGGGACTTCCCTAGTGGCTCAATGGTTAAGAATCCACCTGCCAATGCAGGGGACACGGGTTCGATCCCTGGTCCAGGAAGATCCTACATGCACCACAACTACTGAGCCTAAGTTCTAGAGCCTGCGAGCCAAACTACTGAGCCCAAGTGCCACAACTACTAAGCCCACACACCTAGAGCCCGTGCTCCACAGCAAGAGAAGCCACTGCAATGAGAAGCCCAAGCACCTCAGGGAAGAGTAGCCCCCGTTCACCGCAACTAGAGAAAGCCTGTGCACAGTAAGGAAGACTCAACACAGCCAATAAAAATAAATAAATAAAATTTAAAACAAACAAACAAATATCCATTCATTTCCTGTGTCATTTAGGATAAGAGCCAAGGTCCTTACAATGGCCAATAAGGCACTACACAATCTGACCGTGCTGCCACTTGACCTCATCTCCTATTTCTCTCCCTTACTTTCATTCTTGGGTAGCCACACTGGCCCCATTGCTGTTCTTCACAATCATCAGTCTCATACCTGTCTCAGACTTTTGCCTTTACTATACCCTCTGCCTGGAATTCTTTCCATAGTTATCCCCTTGACTTGCTCCCTAACCTCCATTGGGTCTCTCCTCAAATGTTATCTTATCAATGAGGCTTATTTAAAATAGCGTACCACCCCCATTGGTTCTACTACCCCCTTCCCTGCTTTACAGACTCCATCAGCCCCCACTACAGCCACATTAGAGGTAAACTCCATGGGGCAAGGACCTATTTTCTGTTTTATTCATAGCTACAACCCTGGAGACTATAATATTTCCTGGCACATAGTAGGTGCTCAGAAAATATTTGTTGAATAAATGAATGAATCCTGCTTGAAATCCCAGCTATCTAGTTGCTTAGATTAACGGGAGATTTTTTTGTTTGTTGGATTGTTATTTGCCTATTTTAGTGTTAAAGTGCCAAGTGCTGAGGAAACTAAGGAAAATGCCCATCATTTATATCTTAGTGTGAATTCATTGACCTTATGCATTTGTATTATAGAGCTGAGATTAGCCTCGTTGAAAAAATGGCTTTTGACAGATTGCAGTCTTGGTTCTTGATTTTTAAAATTTAGCCTATCTCTGGTACTACTCAAGTTACTATTTTGTTTCTTTTTTTCCTTTTGTTGCCACAGAACTTCAAAAAGCAAGTTCAATGTACCAGAGTCTATTCTTTTTTCTCTACCACTAATTCTTTAAGTTCACACCCCAGCCTAAATCGAGACTCTAATCTCATTTTTTGATTAACCATAATAAATTTACTTCCCCTTTCTCCTTTTTCTCCTCAATTTCTTACCAACATCTACTGTCACTTACCAGTGCCTCCTTGAAACTGTCTTCTTTGGGGTTCCTTAATTATATATTTCTGATTTTCCTCCTTCTTCTTTGTCCTCCCCTCCTTTTTTCTTCTTCCTGACCTTTATATGTGGACATTTCTTAAGGTTTTGTCCTGCCATTTTGTCCTTCAAAAGTCCCAGAACTTTCACAACATCAACTATCTCAGCACTACATAGATGACTCCCAAGCCTCTCTCTTGCATCTGCCTCAGACCCTAGCTCCTTATCTTTAACTGCCTGCTAGACAAGGCTCCTTAAAGTTCTGTTCCTATGAAATGCCAAGACAACCTGACTATAGGATATAGAGGCATTGGCACCCTCTGGTGGAGAGAGTAGAAGTCGTCTTTAAGTATCTGCTTGCTTGGATGGAACCTGACAGCAGATGTTGCAAGGAAGATTACATTTGTTGAGCAACTACTAAATGCTCTATATTCAAAACATATGTGATTTTTAAATAAACTGTAGGGTATACTTCTTGAACTAGCAATATTAATTATTAGACATATCTTTCATTGGGAACTTTCACATTCTTACTAGATGATTTTTATGCAACAAACAGGGTTTGGGCTGTGTGAACTTCTAAGCACGATTTTAAGGCAGGAAATTGTTCTCTGATAGATGCTGTGAAGGATATAATGAGATATAGTACCAGTCTTAAGGAACTTGACAGTTTAACTGGGTAAACAAGCCATTCACTCTGGAGAAGTGACTAAATCAGGAGGTAACCCAAGATAAGACAATGTCACAGAAGATGTCACGAGGCACTCAGATGCCAACAAATGGCATAAACCCTGAGTTTAAAGAAGGTTGAGGTCACTGTAGGGAGACTGGTGTCTTCACTGAGGAATGGCTTCATGGAGGGGGCAAGACTTAAACTTATCCTTCACAAAATATTTCCCAAACTTCTAGCACTCTGGTTTTCAATTTTTACCATATTAACAAACTGTCTATATTGTTATTTTTCCACACTTTTCTTTATACTGACACTTTTTTGGTAAATACTATTTTCCTTGTTTTAAACTATCAAATCCATGAAATCACAGGTTTGATATGCTTTTGCATTTGATATATATTTTTCTATTACACATGAAACAAATGCAGAACATCCTCATTATATGGAGATAATCAGATCTAGAAAAAGACCGCTTAAAGGGGATTAATCTACCTAAAAAGAGCATCATTCATAAGAAATTTTGATGCAAAAGTTTAAGGTTTTAGTTTATAAATAAAACTAAAAATTATGAAAATAAATGTATTTCATTGTATACTTAACAAATTATGAGCTATTATTGCAACTATGAACACTTTGAATGAACCAAATGATATTTAACTGAACGTTATTTTTCTGATAAAATAATTTAACTTTTGTGCACAATCATAAATATTAAAAAACATCAAAGTAGACCTCATTGATCTTTTAATATTCAAAATATTTTTGAGCAACCTATTTTGTTATCACTCTTGTGAGTTTTCTCTTGTTCAGTTAACTGATAAAATTCTTCTAGATCATTATTTATTAGTGGATTTGCATGTGATTTAAGCAATTATCAAACATTATTTTCATTGATCTCACAAAATCCTGCGTCTTTTGCTCAGAAACTTGGCTTTCCCACAGATTTGTACTGGGTTTGTCTTATATTGGAGAAATTTACAACATCATTGATTTGCTTAGTGAGGATATTGCCAAGTGGAAGGAATGTGTAAGTCATTTCTCAGCTCAACAGTGAATATGTTAGTGTTAGGATTACCTTTATTTTCCTATGCATCCTTTAACTCTAGGACAGCCTTCTCAAACTTTTTATATATCAGAGAAACTTGAAATAGTCTCAAGTGTCAGGGAACTTTTGGATAAAAATTATAGCTAAATCTCATGGTATGTCAGTGTAATCATTTAGTTGTAGATATTATAATCCAATAATAATTGCCAATGCTCTTTTAAATAGAGTGATATTTTCCTGAGAATCTGTTTAGTTTGGCTGACATTTTTGTCTCTTCTTTCATACATTCCCCCTCCCCACAAAGGTCAGTTGTATAGATAGAAGAAACTTCAGTTTTTCCTTTTTAAAATGTACTACTTGACTTTTTGGTACCTTACCCAAGTAAGGCTAAAAGCATTACCACAAATTTCTATCATATAAATGTTATTAAGGTATTGTATGTGATATATGGTAACCTGCAAGCTTAGGGTTTTTCCTTCCTGTTTAAAACTGAAAATGACTTTCTCTAGAAGAAACCTTTCTAGAAAAGAAAGAAAAAGTAGTTAACTTTCTTTCTTGAAATTAATCCCTTTATTCCTTTTTATGAATTTGAAAAATTATAAGGCAAACATAATATGTTTTTGTTAACTGGTTTAAGCCAAAATGGGGTATAATTTTTCTAAAGGTAGGCTTGTTAGGTTTATTTAATAAAGTTTATGAATTTATGTTAATGTTTTCAATATGAAAATAAATTAACAGTATTGAATAGTAAATTTACTAAAACTATGTGTCAAAGCAATATGAGTAAAATTAGTAGTCTAAGACAACATTTTCTATGAGACTTTGAGAAAACCATTTTCTTACTGAGTAGCATGGTCAGGATTATGTAGATGATTATAAGATCAGTATACACATGTGTTGGTTTCATGATCATTTTAATAGGCCTAAAATGCATTTTAATTTTAATTGTTATTTTAGAACTAAAAATAAATAAGTTTATATATTTTTTAAAATAATTACGTGTATTTCTTTAATGTGAAACCTATGCCGTTTGTTGTTGTTGCCTAGTTGATTCTGGGTTCAATGTGAGAAAAGTTCCCATGGATTTTCTTTTCAACTAAAATGAGACAATTTCCATCCTTTTTCTTGATGCATCTTAAAAAACACTTTCTCATACATATGTGGAGATAAAAATGGCAGCAACCCTATATCCCACTTCAAAAACTGATAATGGATTCAACCAAATGATCATGGTCCTGCTTTGTAGGACTGAAAGACCTGTAACAGCTGCTAATGGAGCACCTTGGTTACTCTGTGTCATCTTTTGCAGAACCCCCTAATGACATCTTATGGTATTCCACAGAATCCCATTTGAGAAACCCAGCTCTAGGGATTTGGATAATGAACACTAGGATAATGTAAACTCCTGTACATAATTATTAACCTAAATTTTTTTTTTAATCTGCATGCCACCTAAAATCATGTCGTCCATATTTTGTGAAACTGTATAAAAGGACAAGTAAAATCTGGATGTGTTTAAAAGAGGGGGAAAAAAGGCATGACAAATGAGAATAATCAGAGCAAAGGCCAGTGGGGCAGGGGATTCTATAATAAGTAGAACTGGATGACACCCACAAAGAATTCTTTGACAATAATAGAGAGGCTTGAAATTGGGGGAAAAGCTATGGTTCAGTTGTAGAGGCCTTGAACTAAAAAAAACAAAGGTCTTGAAAATTGACTAAGGTTTTGAGGAGTAAGTGAAACTAATGAAATTGATTAGGAGAAGATGAATCTGGCAGTCTGGGAAGAATCTAGAAGTAGATAGGCAAGTACATTCTTGTGATAATTCACGCAAGTAGAAATGAGAGCCAGAACCAGAATGCTGGCAATAGACATAAAGGAATGGGATGGGTGTGGGACATATGGTAAATAGCATTCATGGTATCTGGGATCAACCTGACAATGAACATACTTCTATTAGTGGCTATGGTACTTCCATTCTCAGAAATATTAGAAATGTGTAATTGAGTGAAAATTTTTTTTTGGAAGTGCTGCTAGGTTGAGCTACTTTCTAAGACTCCCCAGCCAGTCATCTTTGCTGGACTTGTCTCCTGACAATATTCCTATCATTTCATAAAGGAGGACAGATCCAGCAGTGCCAGGTTTTCTCATTTTTTGAAAAAAACTATAAATCTAGCTAGTTTGTGATATCTTCCCATTTCTAAAGGTTAGCAATTCAACTTTTTGTTAACAAATAAAATATATTATGGACTAGACTTGGTTGCCAGTTTCCACTCTTACCTGGAGTTGTGTGTGCTGCTTTCGAAAATCGCCTTGAAATGTACCCTAAACCAAATGGTAATAGTCCCTTTTGGAAGCCTCTGTGTAATTCCTATTAGCAGAAATCTCATGGAAAGGCTTTTTGTAATAGCTAATATTTTCCTTTTGTTGGCATGTTGATTTGAAAGTTACAAGCCTTTCTCTGCTTCTTCCCAGCCAGGTCTCTAGACAAACTTTATAACTTTGCTGATTGCTCTGGACTCCACCTGATATTTGCTCTAAATGCACTGCGTCGTAATCCCAATAACTCCTGGAACAGTTCTAGTGCCCTGAGTCTGTTGAAGTACAGCGCCAGCAAAAAGTACAACATTTCTTGGGAACTGGGTAATGGTAAGTAAGGATGTTGTTTCCTCTGAATTGACAAGACAGAGGGTAAAAAATAAGATGGCTCAGACCATCTCTAGTACAGTGGCCCAGAAAGCACTTGGGTTGTTTGACCACTGAATTGACCTTCCAAGTAGCAAAAGACCAAACAGTTGGACAGTAGATTTAGTGAATCCCACCATTTGCATCTATAGTTATCCCTAGTTACCTTATTCCAAATATAGGAGAAATGCCAAATGTGATTTATGATTAACAACTTGATGTTAAACCAGATGCGACCTATCTGCACAGCCTAAGCTGCATTTTACAATGTGTCTTCTGTGGAACACAGGTCCTAAAGATGACCCTTATAATAATTTTAAAAGAGTTTGGTCAAGTATATTTGGGAACTGGTCTACAGTATATGTACCTCCTAAAGGTTCACAATGCACATTAGCATATAAAAGGCTCTTAGAAGTCCTGATGCAATGAAATCTGTATAACATTTTTTAACCCAGCATTTCTTAAATCATTTAATCAGGTTGGTTTTAGGGGCATGCAACTTGTGCAGTCACATAGGATCCCATGCTTAGAAGAGACCCATGCTTGGTTTAATGCTCTGCTATTACCATCTTAATTTTTTAAGTAAAGGGATCCACATTTTCATTTTGCATGGGGCTCTGCAAATTATGTTGCCAGTCCTGTTTAATCATTACACTCTGTGCATGTGTGTGTGTGTCTGTGTGTGTGTGTGAGAGAGAAACCTATTATCATCTCATGGAACAATGTTCCATGGAACACACTTGGGAGGAATAGTGCCTAAATCACACTATTTTTCCTAGTGATCTATATGTATGTATGTATGTATATGATATTCTATAGAATGCATGACTCTAATATTGAGTCAACTAATATGGGTTATAGTTAAAATTATGGATAGTATAAATTTGAAAATATTGTGATTCCTAATTAAAAGATATTTTGGTAAACCTTAGAACAAAACAATTGATCCTAACAAACCAAGAATTCTCTTAAAATTACTGTTACAAGTTGATATTAACATTTTTGTCCATGGCCTTGTATATCTGTAGCTAACCCATATTTGTTTGGAGCACTTTGTGTGTGTGTGTGTGTATACATACACATGTGTGTGTGTATTTATGAACTCTAGAATTTGAAGTTCTCATAAGGATGAGGATTTTATAAGAACAAGTGTCTTTTTTCCATTCGGTAGCCATTAACTGAAATGTAGCTTTCTCTTCCTTCCCTGGAGTGGAGGAAACTGGAGGAGAGTTAGGTACCAAATGGAGACTTGAGCTGAACTGAAGATAATTTGTCTATAGGGGGCATAACTAGGGTAGCCTGAGATTTTTCATCTTCCCAGCCAGCCTAGGTTTCATACATTCTAGGACAAAAGCAAGAGTGATGTGATCAGCTTAGAATGAGGCAAAATTATTACAGTATACAAAGCCATTTACTGATCCCTCCCCATCATATCTTCTATTTCATGCTCCTTGACATTCTTTGGTATTTTATGTTGTCTACTCATGACTACCCCACCTACCCTTACCATGCTCCAGTATCAGACTCCAGCCAGCTTAGCTCTTTTCTCCAAACGCAGCAAAATATTCTTCAAACAATGCATTCCCCAAGCAGGGCATTTATACCTGTCATGAGGGACCAATTAGGTATAATGTTTAAAACGGGTAATTTTAAACAGTAAGGAGTGGTAGGGCCTCTGGTGAGCTAGGGAATACAGGCTGTGCCTAAAGTGTTTTCTTTTAAAAATATTTCTAAATAAAATTGGTTTGTAAAAGAATCTCAGCTAGTTGTAGATAAGCACAAAGCAATTAAAACTTACTGGTGGGAATAAATTCTTCCAGGGTTTTTGGCATCTCTGAATTTGGGAACTTATTAAACTAAATAAATCTTTAATTGGCATAACTGAAGTGATTTGGTGAGGTGTGGGATGGGGCGAGTACACACATCTTTCTGTATATATCTGTCTGTTCCAAATAACAGAGAGTTTGCCTCTTTCCATCCTTCCCTCAAATCATGCTAAACAGTTTGGAGACAGAGCTAATTATATTTTTAAAATGTTGTTTAATCACCTTAGCCACACAACACTTGACTCCCATCATTATCTTTTAAGTGTCTCTTCAAGGATTAATAAAAACAAAAAATCATTTTTGAAGAGGAGAAAAGGCACTGTGGTAGATAGAAAAATAGAACGGGATATAGATAGCAAAATAACCAAATCTATGAATTTAAGAATTCAATAAGGTAGAAAGTGTCTGGTAATGTTCTTGTGAGCATTTCTATCAAGGTAGATATAGATGGTTTTTGAGTCTCTAGTCAAGAAGACTAGAGTTGGTCTGTTCCCCTCCCCCTTCCTTTTATTTTAAAAGCTGCATTTCCATTTATTGATATGACAAATAACTAGTCAACTAAACATACCTTTTAGGATTTGAAGATTTATTTTGCTGTTTCTTCTAATTCATTTTACAACTACTGATTGTTTTTCTTGTGCTTAGATATCCCTTAAGATACCAGTGTATTCTGTTCACAACTATTCTGTATTGTATACTCAGGCCCTTGCCCCTCAAAAATTATCTGGTCATCCTCCTGGCCTGGACTTGTCTCTTCAATCTTTTATTCATTTTCTTCTTTGTAACCTTATCTTTTTGGGCAAACATAATAGTTTAAGTATTATATCCACATTTAGGGAGGGACAGTAGAACTGGTTGGTTCTTTTATCACTCATCCTCCCATTTACCCCATCCTGTTAACAAACACTCTATCTTTAGAGCAAATCTGGCATTGGAAAAACTAAAGTAGATATTTCTTTGGTTGTTTCTCCTGGAGTGGCTAAACTTCAAGGGACTAACTTACCTTTTTTTTCCCTCCTTTAGAATCAATGAATAGTGTGGGCTACCAACCATGAAAGCAAAATATACCCAGTAGCAAGAGGTGAAGATTAAGAAAGTTTAGGATGTCAAAGTCAATGAGAGAATGACTTTCTTGATACAGGATTTTTAACTATGTTTTGTAGATATAAAATATTTCCTTAAATATCATAAATTGTAAACTCTATATTTGA
This sequence comes from Hippopotamus amphibius kiboko, assembly GCF_030028045.1. NCBI lineage: Eukaryota > Metazoa > Chordata > Mammalia > Artiodactyla > Hippopotamidae > Hippopotamus > Hippopotamus amphibius. Next base: position 31,013,990 of record NC_080190.1, read on the forward strand.
TTAATGCTGGGTGATTATTGTAATTATTTGCATCTGTTAATCATTGGTGAATCTAAAGTAAGGAAGAACAGGGGGAAATTTTGAAGCCAAGACTCAGATCTTGGAAGTGTAGAATAAGAAATTTGATCCAATTCTGCTCTGGAGAGATAGTGTTTGTTCTATAGAGGGCTATCCTTAACAAAAATTTTCTGAAGTTAATGCAGCATCTCTAATTGAACACTACATTATGAATTGCTTCCCAGATTAGGTGTGTTCCCCAAATTGATGTGCCCACTTCTGAGAACAAAAGCCACTGTAATTAATTACTGAATCAGTGTCACATTCATACCTATGCCTGACCTATACATTCACCAACTATTCTTGTATAATTTTAGTTATATGACTCAGTTGCCTAGAACCTGCTGTCTACTGAGCAATTTCATAAAATCAAATATCTGACCTTATAAAACTTAGCCCCTTAGAGATGATGATTCTGCCAGCCCAGCTTTATTAATTCATTCATTAACTCAATATTTATTAAGCTTTTAGTCTGTGTTTGTGTGGATTAATGTATGATGTATTTATGTATAGACACTTACACATTTTTATTGTATATATTTGTGGTTTTTTAATATTTATTTATTTATTGGCTGTATTGAGTCTTCATTGCTGCATGCGGGCTTTCTCTAGTTGCGGTGAGTGGGGGCTACTCTTCGTTGCAGAGCACAAGCTCTAGGCGTGCGGGCTTCAGTAGTTGTGGCATGGGGGCTCAATAGTTGTTGCTCATGGGCTCTAGAGCACAGGCTCAGTAGTTGTGGCACATGGGCTTAGCTGCTCCGCGGCATGTGGGATCTTCCTGGACCAGCGATTTAACCCGTGTCCCCTGCATTGGTAGGTGGATTCTTAACCACTGTGCCACCAGGGAAGTCCCTATATTTGTCTTTATATAACAGTTATAGTCTTGTGAAGGCCAAACACGGGGTTGAGCCATCGTTTTCAGACACACTTCCAGTTGTTTATGAGGCTAGATCACAGCCCAGAGCTTTAGAGAACTGTATTTTTATTGGATAGAGTTTGATGGTTAGGGAAGGAGAAGAGGGGGAAAGAGGAGGAGAAGGGAAGATAAGAAAACATATATAGTTTCTTTACCTGCTTACTTTTCTCCTTTTCCCCTCTCCCTGCCTGCTTCTCGCCTTCATCACCTTTATCTTCTCCATTCTTTCACCACATACTCCCATCTACATACATACTCTCATGCTGTTTAGTAAGTTTATAGACTTGTACAACCATAACTACAGTCCAATTTTAGAATATTTCCATAACTCCAAAAAGATCCCTCATGCCAGTTTTCAGTAAGTCTCTGTAACCACTACAAGTCCCAGGAGACACTAATCTGCTTTTTGTCTTTATAGATTTGTCTTTATAGATTTGTCTTTTGTGAACATTTCATATGCCCGGAATTATACAATATGTAGTCTCTTGCATCTGATTTCTTTCACTTAGCATGTTTTTGACATGTATCCATGTTGTGACATGTATCCATGTTGTAGCATGTAAAAGTAGTTCATTCCTTTTAATTGCTGAATAGTATTCCAATGTATGAATATATATCTATCACATTTTGCTTTTCCATTCACCAGATGACAAACATTTGGATTGTTTCTACTTTTTGACTATGATAAGTAATGGTGCTGTAAATATTCATATACAAGTCTGGGTGTGGATATATACTTTCATTTCTCTTAGGAAGATACCTGGGAGTGGAGTGGAGTGGAGTGGAGGTGCTAGTTTGTATAGTAAATGTATGTTTATTTTTAAACAAAACCACCACACTACTTTTGAAAGTAGCTGTACCATTTTACATTTTCCCCAGCAATGTATGAGGATCACAGTTTTTCTACATCTATGGAAACACTTGTTAATGTCTATCTTTTTGATTATAGCCATTTTAGTGGGTTTGAAGTAGTATGTTATTATGGCTTTAGTTAGCACTTCCCTAATGACAAACATCTTTTGAGCATCTTTTCATGTGCTTATCAGTCATTCTTACATCTTCTTTGGTGAAATGTCTACTCAAAGCTTTTGTCTTTTTAATTGGGTTATCATATTATTCAGTTGTAAGAGTTTTAAATATGTTCTGGGTACAAGATCTTTATCAAACATGATTTGCAAATATTTTCTCCGAGTCTGTAGCTTGTTTTATCACTTTCTTTATGGAATATTTTGAAGTTCAGACATTTTGAATTTTGATAAAGTTCAGCTTATCAATTTTTTTATTTGATGTGTTATGCTTTTGGTATCATATTGTTGCCTAACCCAAGATCACAAAGGTTTTTTCCTATTTTTTCTTTTAAAAGCTTTGTAGTTTTTGCTCTTAAGTTTGGGTATAAGATCAATTAGGAGTTAATTTTTGAGTGTGGTGTGAAGTCAGAATCGAAATTCATCATTTTGCATGTGGCTATCAAATTGTCCCAGCATTGTTTATTTAAAAGATTATCCTTTCCTTACTGAATTCTCTTGACGCTTTTGTCAAAAATCAGTTGACCATAAATGGGTTTTTTCTGAAATCAATTACCTTCCACCAACCTGTGTGTCTGTTCTTGGACTACTATACTAGGACTACATTGTCCTTTTTTTTTTGGTATATGTATTTATTGCAAAATGATCGCCATGATAAATCAGTTAATATCCATCACCTCACATAGGTACAAATACTTTTATCTTGTGATGACAACTTTTAAGATCTCTCATAGCAACTTTCAAATATACAATATAGTATCATTAACTATAATCACCATGATGTACATTACATCCCCATGACTTATTTATTTTGTAAGGTAAGTTTGTACCTTTTGATCATCCTCACCCATTTTGCCACCCTCATGCCTGTCTCCAGTAACCACCAATCTATTCCCTTTCCATTTTTTTTTTTTTTTACATTGTTTTGATTACAACAGTTTTATAATGAGTTTTGAAATTGGGAAGTATAAGTCCTCCAACTCCATTCTTCTTTTTCAAAATTGGTTTGGCTATCCTAGGTGTTTGCATTTCCATGTAAATTTTAGGGTCAGTTTGTTAATTTCCTTAAGAAAGCCTGCTGGAATTTCAACAGAGACCATAGAATCTATAGGTCAGTTAGGGAGAACTGCAGTCCCAATAATGTTGACTCTTCCTACCCATGAGCATATATTTGTCCCATTTATTTAATTTTTAATTTTTCTCAGCAATGTTCAGTAGTTTTCAGTATACAAGTTTAGCACTTCTTTTGTTAACTTTATTCTTTTATTCTTTTCAATGCAATAGTGAATGGTATTATTGTCTTAATTTCATTTTTGTATTGTGCATTGCTAGTATTTAGAAATGATTTTATATATTGATCTTTTATCTGACTGAAGTTTTTAGATCTTGTATATTTTCCCCTACATGTGTGGATTCCTTAGGATTTTCTGTATACAGGATATGTTGTCTGGGAATAAAGACAGTTTTACTTCTTCCTTTCTAATTTAGATACCTTTTATTTCTTTTCCTTGCCTGACTGCACTGACTAGAGCTTCTAATACAAATATTGAATATAAGTGGTAAGAACACACATTCTTGCCTTGTTTGCAGTCTCAGGGAGGAAACATTCAGTATTTCTATTAAGTATGATGTTTTACCATTAAGCATTCAGTATTTCGCTGGTAAGTATGTAGATTTTTCTTAGATACTGTTCGTCAGATTGAGGAATTTCCCTTCTATTCATAGTTTGCTGACAGTATTTATCAGGAATGGGAGTTGGATTTTGTCAAAAGATTTTTTATTTTATTTTGTTTTGTTTTGTTTTGTTTTGCATCTGTTGAGATGATGATGTGGTTTTGGTCTTTTATTCTATTAATATGGTATTTTACATTAGTGGGATTTTGATATTAAATCAACTTTGCATTCCTGGTATAAATTCCACTTGGTCATGATATTATAACACTTTTTATATATTGCTGATTTGTAAATATTTTGTTGGATATTTTTGAATCTATATTTATGAGAGATATTCATCTGTAGTTTTCTTGTGGTGTCTTTGACTTTGGTATCAGGGAAATATTGGCCTCATAAAATAAGTTGGAATTTGTTCCCTCTTCCTCAATTTTCTGGAAGAATTTATGAAGAATTGTGCATTATTTCTACCTTAAAAACTTGGTAGAATTCACCAAGTAATCCATCTGAGTCTGGGCTTTCTTTGTGGGAATAATTATAATGACTAATTAAATGTTATAGGCCTATTCAGATTTTCTTTTTCTTTTCTTTTCTTTTTTTTTTTCTGAGCTGGTTTCAGTAATTTGTGTTTCTTGAAAACTTTTTCATTTCATCTAAGTTGTGTAAATTATTGGCATAAAGTTGTTCATAGTAGTCCCTTATCCTTTTAATTACTGTGAGGGCCTTAGTGGTATTTCCTCTTTCATTCCTAACTTTGGTCTTCTGTGGCATCTCTTTTTTTTGGTTGGTCTAGCTGAAGGTTATATCAATTTTGTTGATTTTTTAAAAGAACCAACCTTTACTTAACTGATTTTTCTCCATTTTTTATATCATTGGTTTCTAATCTAATTTTTATTTCCTTTTTTCTTCTTGCTTTGGGTTTAATTCCTGCTTCTTTTCTTCCTATCTTAAGATAGCAGCTTAGGTTTTTTTTTTTTAGGGTTTTGTAATGTTAAAACATTACTTATTTAATGGTTACATTGTGAATTAGTTAATGAATAATTAAGTTAGCTTGTCTATCTTTCTTATATTAATTGAATTTTTTATGTTTAATATATATTTTTTAACTTTTTGTTTATTTTTTACAATAAACTGATATATTTAGAGTGTACAATTTGGTATCCCAGTCTCCCAATTCGTTCCCCCCTCAACCCTCCCCACTTTCCCCTTTGGTGTCCATATGTTTGTTCTCTACATCTGTGTCTCTATTTCTGCCTTGCAAACTGGTTGATTTGTACCATTTTTCTAGAGTCCGCATATATGTGTTAATATACAATATTTGTTTTTCTCTTTCTGACTCACTTCACTCTGTATGACAGTCTCTAGGTCCATCCATGTCTCTACAAATGTCCCAGTTTTACTCATTTTTACAGCTGAGTAATATTCCATTGTATATATGTACCACATCTTCTTTATCCATTCATCTGTTGATGGACATTTAGGTTGCTTCCATGTCCTGGCTATTGTAAATAGTGCTGAAATGAACATTGGAGTGCATGTGTCTTTTTGAATTATGGTGTTCTCTGGGTATATGCCCAGTAGTGGGATTGCTGGGTCATATGGTAGTTCTATTTTTAGTTTTGCAAGGAACCTCCATACTGTTTTCCATAGTGGCTGTATCAATTTACATTCCCACCAGCAATGCAAGAGCGTTCCTTTTTCTCCACACCCTCTCTAGCATTTACTGTTTGTCAGTTTTCTGATGATGCCCATTCTAACCGGTGTGAGGTGATACCTCATTGTAGTTTTGATTTGCATTTCTCTAATAATTAGTGATGTTGAGCAGATTTTCATGTGCCTCTTGGCCATCCATATGTCTTCTTTGGAGAAATGCCTATTTAGGTCTTCTGCCCATTTTTTTATTGGGTTGTTTATTTTTTTGATATTGAGCTGGATGAACTGCTTATATATTTTGGAGATTAATCCTTTGTCTGTTGATTCATTTGCAAATATTTTTTCCCATTCTGAGGGTTGTCTTTTCGTCTTGCTTATAGTTTCCTTTGCTGTGCAGAAGCTTTGAAGTTTCATTAGGTCCCACTTATTTATTTTTGTTTTTATTTCCATTACTCTAGGGGGTGGATTAAAAAAGATCTTGCTGTTATTTATGTCAAAGAGTGTTCTTCCTATGTTTTCCTCCAGGAGTTTTATAGTGTCTGGCCTTACATTTAGGTCTTTAATCCATTTTGAGTTTATTTTTGTGTATGGTGTTAGGAAGTGTTCTAATTTCATTCTTTTACATGTAGCTGTCCAGTTTTCCCAGCACCACTTATTGAAGAGGCTGTCTTTTTTCCATTGTATATCCTTGCCTCCTTTATCATAGATTAGTTGACCATAGTTTATCTCTGGGCTTTCTATCCTGTTCCATTGATCTATATTTCTGTTTTTGTGCCAGTACCATACTGTCTTGATCACTGTAGCCTTATAGTATAGCCTGAAGTCAGGAAGCCTGATTCCCCCAACTCCGTCTTTCCTTCTCAAGATTGCTTTGGCTATTCAGGGTCTTTTGCGTTTCCATACAAATCGTAAAATTTCTTGTTCTAGTTCTGTGAAAAATGCCATTGGTAATTTGTTGGAGATTGCATTGAATCTGTAAATTGCTTTCGGTAGTATAGTCATTTTCACAATGTTGATTCTTCCAATCCAAGAACATGGTATGTCCCTCCATCTGTTTGTGTCATCTTTGGTTTCTTTCATTAGTGTCTTACAGTTTTCTGAGTACAGGTCTTTTACCTCCTTGGTTAGGTTTATTCCTAGGTATTTTATTCTTTTTGTTGCAATGGTGTATGGGATTGTTTCCTTAATTTCTCTTTCTGATCTTTCATTGTTGGTGTATAGAAATGCAAGAGATTTCTGTGTGTTAATTTTGTATTCTGAAACTTTACCAAATTCATTGATTAGCTTGAGTAGTTTTCTGGTGGCATCTTTAGGATTTTCTATGTATAATATCATGTCATCTGCAAACAGTGACAGTTTTACTTTTTCTTTTCCAATTTGGATTCCTTTTATTTCTTTTTCTTCCCTGATTGCTGTGGCAAGGACTTCCAAAACTATGTTGAATAATAGTGGTGAGAGTGGACATCCTTGTCTTGTTCCTGATCTTAGAGGGAATGCTTGCAGTTTTTCACCATTGAGAAGGATGTTTGCTGTGGGTTTGTCATATATGGCCTTTATTATGTTGAGGTAGGTTCCCTCTATGCCCACCTTCTGGAGAGTTTTTATCATAAATGGGTGTTGAATTTTGTCAAAAGCTTTTTCTGCATCTATTGAGATGATCATGTGGTTTTTATCCTTCAGTTTGTTAATGTGGTGTATCACATTGATTGATTTGCATATATTGAGGAATCCTTGCATTCCAGGGATAAACCCCACTTGATCATAGTGTATGATCCTTTTAATGTGTTGTTGGATTCTGTTGGCTAGTATTTTGTGGAGGATTTTTGCATCAAAATACATCAGTGATATTGGTCTGTAGTTTTCTTTTTTTGTAGCTTCTTTGTCTGGTTCTGGTATCAGGATGATGGTGGCCTCATAGAATGAGTTTGGGAGTGTTCCTTCCTCTGCAATTTTTTGGAAGAGTTTGAGAGGGATGGGTGTTAGTTCTTCTCTAAATGTTTGATAAAATTCACCTGTGAATCCATCTGGTCCTGGACTTTTGTTTGTTGGGAGATTTTTAATCACAGTTTCAATTTCATTCCTTGTGATTGCTTTGTTCATATTTTCTATGTCTTCCTGATTCAGTCTTGGAAGGTTATACTTTTTTAAGAATCTGTACATTTCATCCAGGTTGTCCATTTTATTGGCATATAGTTGCTTGTAGTAATCTCTTATGGTGCTTTTTATTTCTGCAGTGTCCGTTGTAACTTCTCCTGTTTCATTTCTAATTTTGTTGATTTGAGTCCTCTCCCTCTTTTTCTTAATGAGTCTTACTAGAGGTTTATTGATTTTATTTATCCTCTCAAAGAACCAGCTTTTAGTTTTATTGACTTTTGCTACTGTTTTGTCTCTATTTCATTTATTTCTGCTCTGATCTTTATGATTTCTATCCGTCTACTAACTTGGGGTTTTGTTTGCTCTTCTTTCTCTAGTTTCTTTAGGTGTAAAGTTAGATTGTTTATTTAGGGTGTTTCTTGTTTCTTGAGGTAGGATTGTATCACTATAAACTTCCTTCTTAGAACTGCCTTTGCTGCATCCCATAGGGTTTGGATCATTGTGTTTTCATTGTCATTTGTCTCTAGGTTTTTTTTTTTTATTTCCTCTTTGATTTCTTCAGTGATCTCTTGGTTATTTAGTAGCGTATTGTTTAGCCTCCATGTGTTTGTGTTTTTTACAGTTTTTTCCCTGTAATTGATTTCTAATCTCATAGCATTGTGGTCAGAAAAGATGCTTGATACAATTTCAATTTTCTTGGATTTACCAAGGCTTGATTTATGACCCAAAATGTGATCTATCCTGGAGAATGTCCCATGTGCACTTGAGAAGAATGTGTAATCTGCTGTTTTTGGATGTAATGTCCTGTAGATATCTATTAAATCCAGCTAATTTATTGTGTCATTTAAAGCTTGTGTTTCCTTATTAATTTTCTGTCTGGATGATCTATCCATTGGTGTAAGTAGGGTGTTAAAGTCCCCCACTATGATTGTGTTACTGTTGATTTCCTCTTTCATAGTTGTTAGCATTTGCCTTATGTATTGAGGTGCTGCTATATTGGGTGCATACATATTTATAATTGTTATCTCTTCTTCTTGGATGGATCCCTCAATTTTTATGTAGTGTCCTTTCTTGTCTCTTGTAACATTTTTTATTTTAAAATCTATTTTATCTGATATGAGTATTGCTACTCCAGCTTTCTTTTGATTTCCATTTGCATGGAATATCTTTTTCCATCCTCTCCCTTTCAGTCTGTATGTGTCCCTACGTCTGAAGTGGGTCTCTTGTAGACAGCATATATATGGGTCTTGTTTTTGTATCCATTCAGCCAGTCTGTGTCTTTCGGTTGGTGCCTTTAGTCCATTTACATTCAAGGTGATTATCAATATGTATGTTCCTATTAACATTTGCTTAATTGTTTTGAGTTTGTTTTTGTAGGTCCTTTTCTTCTCTTGTGTTTCCTGCTTAGAGAAGTTCCTTTAGCATTTGTTGTAGGGCTGTTTTGGTGGTGCTGAATTCTCTTAGCTGTTGCTTGTCTGGAAAGCTTTTGATTTCTCCATCGAATCTGAATGAGATTCTTGCTGGGTAAAGTATTCTTGATTGTAGGTTCTTCTCGGTCATCACTTGAAATATATCACGCCACTCCCTTCTGGCTTGTAGAGTTTCTGCTGAGAAATCAGCTGTTACCCTTATGGGAGTTCCCTTGTATGTTATTTGTCATTTTTCCCCTGTTGCTTTTAATAACTTTTCTCTGTCTTTAATTTTTGTCAATTTGCCTACTATGTCTTGGAGTGTTTCTCTTTGGGTTTATCCTGCCTGGGACTCTCTGCACTTCCTGGACTTGGGTGGCTATTTCCTTTCCCATGTTAGGGAAGTTTTTAACTGGAATCTCTTCCAGTATTTTCTCAGGTCCTTTCTCTCTCTCTTCTCCCTCTGGGACCCGTATCATGCGAATGTTGGTGCATTTAACATTGTCCCAGAGGTCTCTTAGGCTGTCTTCAGTTCTTTTCATTCTTTTTTCTTTATTCTTTTCCGCATCAGTGATTATTACCATTCTGTCTTCCAGGTCACTTATTCGTCCTTCTGCCTCAGTTAATCTGCTATTGGTTCCTTCTAGTGTATTTTTCATTTCCGTTATTGTGTTGCATATCTCTGTTTGTTTGTTCTTTAATTCTTCTAGCTCTTTGGTAAACTTTTCTTGCAACTTTTTGATCTTTGCATCCAATCTTTTTTCAAAGTCCTGGATCATCTTCACCATCATTATTCTGAATTCTTTTTCTGTAAGGTTGCCTATCTCCTCTTCATTTAGTTGTTTTTCTGGGGTTTTATCTTGTCCCTTCATCTGGTACAAAGTCTTTTGCCTTTTCATTTTCTCTGTCTTTCTGTGGCTGTGATTTTCAGTTCCACAAGATGAAATAGTGCTGATACTGCTTGATTCTGCTGTCTGCCCTCTTGTGGAGGAAGCTGTCTAGGAGGCTCATGGGTGCTTCCTGATGGGAGGGACTGATGGTGGGTTGGGCTGGGTGGGTGGAGCTCAGTAAAACTTTAATCTGATTTGGTGGGTGGAGCTCAGTGACACTTTAATCTGCTTGTCTGCAAATGGGTGGGGCTGTGTTCCCACCCTGGTGGTTGTTTGGCCTGGGGCGACCCAGCCCTGGAGCTTACAGGCTCTTTGGTGGAGCTAATGGTGGACTCTGGACGGGCTCACGCCAATGAGCACTTCTCAGAACCCCTGCTGCCAGTGCCCCTGTCTCCTCGGTGAGCCACATCTGCCCCCCACCTCTGCAGGCAACCCTCCAACACCAGCAGGTAGGTCTGGTTCAGTCTCCTATGGGGTCACTGCTCCTTCCCCCTGGGTCCCGGTGAGCACACTTTTTTGTGTGCCCTGCAAGAGTGGAGTCTCCATTTCCCCCAGTCCTGTGGAGGTCCTGCAATCAAATCCCGCTGGCTTTCAAAGTCTGATTCTCTGGGGATTTCTCCTCCTGTTGCTGGACCACCAGGTTAGGAAGCCTGATGTGGGGCTCAGAACCCTCAGGACTTCTGCAGTATAACTGTTCTCCAGCTTGTGAGTACCCACCCAGCATTTATGGGATTTGATGTTAACGCGATTGTGCCCCTCCTACCATCTCATTGCCGCTTCTCCTTTGTCTCTGGATGTGGGGTGGTTTTTTTTGGTGAGTTCCAGTGTCTTTCTCTCGATGGTTGTTCAGCAGTTACTTGTAATTCCAGTGCTCTTGCAAGAGGGAATGAGTGCACGTCCTCCTACTCTGCCATCTTGATTCTTCCTAGATGCTTAGATTATTGATTTGAGATCTTTCTTCTTTTCTAATATAGGAGTCTAAGGCTGTAAATTTCCCTGTAAGCACTGGGTTTTTTTCTTAAACAACAAAAAAAGCTAGAAGTCTAACATATAGGTATCAGCAGATCTTTTTTTTTTCTGAGGTCTCTCTTCTCAGCTTGCAGATGGCCACCTTCTCACTATGTCTTCACATGGTGTCCCTTTTGTGTGTACATCCCTAGTATCTCTTTGTGCTCAAATTAACTTTTTTAAAGACTTTTTAAAAAAGAGCAGCTTAAGGTTCACAGAAAAATTGAGAAGGTACAGAGATTTCCCATATATTCCTTGCCCCCAAACATGCATAGCCTCCCCCACTATCAACATTCCTCGCCAGAGTGGTACATTTGTTACAATTGATGAACCTACATTATACATCTTAATCACCCAAGATTCATAGTTTATTTTATGGTTCACTTTTGGTTAGCACATACTATGGGTTTAGACAAATGTATAATGGCATGTATCCATCATTATAGTATCATGTAGAGTATTTACTGCCCTAAAAATCCTCTGTGCTCCACCTATTCATCCTTCCCTGCTCTCCCCAACCCTTGGCAACCACTGATCTTTTTACAATCTCCATAGTTTTTGCTTTCCAGAATATTATATAGTTGGAATAATACAGTATATGGCATTTTAAGATTGGCTTCTTTCACTTAGTGATATTCATTTAAGGTTCCTCCATGTCTTTTCATGGCTTGATGGCTCATTTCTTTTGAGTGCTGAATAGTATTCCATTGTGTGGGTGTACCACAGTTTGTTTATCCATTCACTTACTAAATAATACCTTGCTCACCTCCAAGTTTTGGCACTTGTGATTACAGATGCCATAAATCCATGTGCAGACAAAGCAAGGACATAAGTTTTCATCTCCCTTGGGTAAAAACAAGGAGCATGATTGCTGGATTGTATGGTAAGAGTGTGTTTTGTTTTGTTAAAAACCACCAAACTTCCAAAGTAAGCATATCATTTTGCATTCCCATTAGCAATAAATGAGAGTTCTGTTCCTCCACATTCTAGCTAGTATTTGGTGTTGTTAGTGTTACAAATTTTAGCCATTCTAATAAGTATATGATGGTATTTCATTGTTTTAATTTGCATTTCCCTGATGACATATAAAGTAGAGCATCTTTTCATATACTTGTTTGCCATGTGTATATCTTCTTTAGTGAGGTATCTGTTAAGTTCTTTAGCCTATTTTTTAATCAGGTTGTTTGTTTTCTTATTAAGTTTTAAGTTCTTTGTATATTTTGAATAACAGCCCTTTATTAGATATGTCTTTTGCAAGTAATTTCTCCCAGTCTATAGCTTGTCTTCTATTCTCTTGACATTGTCTTTTGCAAAGCAGAAGTTTTAAATTTGAATGAAATCTGGTTTCTTAATTATTTCTTGTATGGATTGTGCTTTTGGTGTCATCCATACATTTTTATATATTATATTTTCATTTTCATTCCATTAAAAATATTTTCTAATTCCCCTTGTGATTTCTTCTTTGACTCATGGGTTATTTGTTTGATTGCCAAATATTTATAGATTTCTCAAATTCCTTTCCATTGTTGAATTCCAGTTTAATTCTGTTGTGGTCAGGGCACATACATTATATGATTTAATCATTTTCAATTTACAAGACTTGTTTTATGGCCTAGCATAGATGGTCTATCCTGAAACATATTCTGTATGCATTAAAAAAGAATGTGTTGGGTGCAATGTTCTGCAGATAAATCAATCAGGTCAAGTTAGCTGATAATGTTACTCAAGTTTTCTATATCCTTACTGATTTTCTTTCTAGTCGTTCTATCCATTATTGAGAATGTGGTTTGAAGTCTCTTTCTGTTATTATTGAATTTTCTATTTTTATTTTCAGTTTTGTCAATTTTGTTTCATGTATTTTGGTGTTCTGTTGTTGGTATGTATATGTTTATAACTGTTATATCTTCCCTGAAAAATTGGCCCTTTTATCATTATAAAATGTTCCACATTGTCTCTTGTGGGCATTTTTGTCTTAAAGTCTATTTTGTCTGTGCTAGTATAGTCATTCCAGCTCCCTTATGGTTACCATTTGCATGGCAAATCTTTATTTATTTATTTATTTGGTGGCATTGGGTCTTTGTTGCTGCTGTGCCTGGACTTTCTCTAGTTGTGACAAGCAGGGGCTTCTCTTTGTTGCAGTGTGCACCCTTCTCATTGCAGTGGCTTCTGTTGTTGTGGAGCACAGGCTCTAGGCACATGGGCTTCAGTAGTTGCAGCTCGTGGGCTCAGTAGTTGTGGCTTGAGGGCTCTAGAGTGAAGGCTCAGTAGTTGTGGTACACAGACTTAGTTGCTCCATGGCATGTGGGATCTTCCCAGATCAGGGATCAAACCCATGTCCCCTGCATTGGCAGGCAGATTCTCAACCACTGTGCCACCAGGGAAGTCCCACATAGCATATCTTTTTCAATCCTTTTAACTTTCAGCCGTCTGTGTTTTTGACTTTAAAGTGTGTCTCTCTAGTTGGATCTTATTTTTTTTTTTTATTTAGCCTGGTAATTTCTGCTTTTAATTGGAATATTTAATCCATTTACATTTACTATGGTTGAACTTACATCTGCCATCTTGCTATTTTCCATTTATTTCATTTTTTTTTATTCCTCTGTTTCCCCTTTACTGTCTTTTCATGTGAAACGGATATTGTCTAAGGTACTATTTTAATTTATTTTTGTTTTGTTTTAGTTATTTTCCTAGTAATTTCTTATTATAATACATCTTAACTCATTACAATCTACTTTAGAGTAACACTAACTTAATTCTAGTTAGGTATAGAAACTGCTCCATAGGGCTCCATTTCCCCCCACTTTGTAGTATTATTATTCTATATATTACATCTTTATATGTTATAAGCCTAACAATACAGTTACATAGTTTTGTTTTATGCAACTGTCATTTAATTTAGTTGAGATGAGTAATGAATATTTTCAGCTGTCTTTTATATTTTTCTATGTAGCTACCTTTACTGATGCTCTTTATTGTGCTTTTGAATCACCATCTGCTCTCATTTCCTTTCAACCTAAAAGATGCCCTTTCTTATTTTCTTGTAAGGCAGATTTTCTCACAACAAATTCTGTCCTTTGTTTTTCTGGGAAGGTATAAATTTTGCTTTCAGTTTTGAAGGATAGATTGCTGCATGTTGAATTCTTGGTTGACATTTTTTTCAGTATATGTCATCCCACTGTCTTCTGCCTTCCATTATTTCTGGTAAAAATTCAGCTACTAATTTCATTGTATTCTTCTATATGTGAAGAATCATTTCAGTTCCAAGATTTCCAATTGATAATTTTTTCATAATTTGTCTCTTTATTTATATTTAGTCAATAAAATCATATTTGCCTTAATTTTTTATTCTTCCCTTTAGATCTTTAAACATTTATAATAGCAGTTTTGAAGTCCTTGTCTGCTAAGTTCCAACATTTGGGTCCCCTAAGAGATAGTTTCTTTTTTTCTTGTTTATGGGTCACACTTTCCTATTTCTTTGCATGTTGTAATTTTTGTTGTTGTCAAAAACTACATTTTAGATAATATGTTGGAGCAACTCTGGATTCCAGATCCTCCATTCCAGAGATTATTTTTGCTGTTTCTTTTCTGTTTGTTCATTTATTTAGTCACTTCCTGGACTAGTTCCATAGAGTCTGTCTCCTTTGTATCATGTGGCTGCTAATATCTCTTAAGTTTTTAATTTTTTAATCATTTCTTATTTTTAAGGCCAGCTTCCTAGGGATTGCCCCTGAGTCAGCATAGCTTAATGGTGAGATGATGATTGATCAGAGGTTGTGCTTACCTTAAGCTAATAAGGCTTTCACCCTTTGCCAGTAGATCTGTGTGTGGGTTTGGGAACACATTCAAAATTTAAGTAGTTTACAAGTCTGACTGGCTTTTACGTTTTGACATGCCTTCTCATGTCTCCTTTATGAGTGTTCTAGGTTTCATGTTCAACTGGGAATGCATGGATAGCTAGTGCCCTCTCCAGTCCCTCATGAGCATCCATAGACTTCCAGACTACAAGGGGTATTTGTAGACTTATCAAAATCCTCAGTGGCTTTCTTATTCCCCAGATCTCCCTGTTACATTTCTTGCAAGTCTGCTGGTCTATTTCTTGCCCCAACCAGTGTCAAAACCTCAAGCTAGCCAAAATGTTGACCCTCCCTGGGATATGTGCTTCATTCTGAATCACATTCGCCCCCTCCAGCATCAGAGCTGCTAGTTTTTAGGACCTTCCTTGTCTTTTTAGAACTACCAAGTTAATAGAAACTGGGGGAGGAGATTTTGCTCTAAGTCATTTCATTAGGCCACTTTGCTATTATTGAACATTAAGGTTTTTCTAACTTTTTAATACAAGGAACATCTTTATGAAGCTTTTCTTTCTTACCATTTGTATCAGTTTCCTAGGCCTTCCATGACAAGTTATTTGGTATAAAACAACAGGTATTTGTTCTATCACAGTACAGGGAGTCTGAAATCAAAGCATTGCCAGGGTTAATTCCTTCTGGAGGCTCTAAGAGAGAATCTATTCCATGCCTCTCTCTAGCTTCTAATAGCTGCCAGTAAGCCTTGGCATAGCAGCATCTCTTCAATCTCTACCTCCAACGACACATGGCCTTCCTCCCTGTGTGTCTGTGTACCTGAATCTCCCTCTCCTTTCTCTATAAAGTCACCAGTCATTGCATTTAGGGCACATCCTAATCCCATATGACCTCATCTTGAATACCTACTTCTTCAAAGATCCTGTTTCCAAATAAGGTCACATTCTAAAGTTTTGGGTTGACATGAATTTTGAGGGACACTATTCAACTCAGTACAATACTCATTATAAAGTATCATTTGAAAATCAGTATGGTCTCTCTGTTGTGGATTAGGTGATCTTTTGTGAAGATTAGTTTCAAAATAAATAGAATGGTAAAATGGCACTTGACTTTTTTGTTGGGCTAATTTCTCAAGTTAAGCTAGCTTGCACCCTCTTTTTGATTATTTTGTTTACATTGTTAAGAAAAAGGCAGAGAGATCTGTGGACAAGGAAGAGTTGGTAGAACCTTACTCGTCTCAACTCTGACTTGCATGTCTGCTTTTAATCTAGAGCCAAATAACTATCGGACCATGCATGGCCGGGCAGTAAATGGCAGCCAGTTGGGAAAGGATTACATCCAGCTGAAGAGCCTGTTGCAACCCATCCGGATTTACTCCAGAGCCAGCTTGTATGGCCCTAATATTGGGCGGCCCAGGAAGAACGTCATCGCCCTCCTAGATGGGTAGGTCAGATTATTTAGCAGTTTTTAAAACATTGTTCGTTAAATGCAATGAATTAATGTATTTGTATTCTTCCCGGTTATTTCTGGTCTTACGAAGGACAGAAGGACTTTTTCATAGTGACATCTCCCACCATAAATTAGGGATTCTCTACCACATAGTGGAAGAACTTATTTCTCCAGGCCTTCCACAGTCAGCAGAAGAGGGTAAGGTTGGGAGGGATATCACAACCTCCAGAACAAGTTGGAAAGGATGCGTTATTTTAAAAAGCACAATTAATATTACAGCATTGCATAGCATCACTTAATATTTTTTAAAAGGTAAAATATTATCTACTGTATTCTTGGGACATCTTACAGAAAGTAAAGTTTGACAAAATCCTGGACAGTGGAGCTGGGTTAAAAAGTTGAGAAACACTACAAATACTTGTACATTAAAGCACAACTTAACAGATACATTTATTAGGTATTCTAGAGAATTGCTATCATGTGATTTATTTAATTTTGACTGAACCTACAGTCATTTTTTAAGCATTGGTTATGGATGGGGCACTATGGTAAATGCTCTCTTCCCCAGTCCTGCTGGTGGGCGAGACCCAGATTAAATAAGTGGAACGTACGTGCATGTTGGGTCCAGTTATGCAGGGTTGGAGGGGATGTCTGAGGGAATAGCATGAGGAAGACTGAAGATATATGTTGACTCCAAGACCCAAAGAGAAGATGTAACTACAGCAGAGAGGGTGGGAACAAGGAAGTTAGGAGAGGCAGGAGTTCATCTGGCACACACAGTATGCACCAAGGCACACCTTTTATGCGGCATCCTGTCATATTCTGGGATAGGTATGGTTATTGCTACAAATTCAAAGACAAGTAAGATGTTTCCCAGTGAAGTGTACAGCCCAAGTGAGGTTAGATAAATTCTATCCAGGTATAGACAGATATGTTCCAGTAGAAAGAAACCTCTGGCCAACCTCCTGAATGGCCCTGTGGCTTGATGGCTCTTATGACTCTCTCTCTTCCCTATTGTGGTAGCTTAGTCTTAATCTAAGCTAATTAACATAGCAGACATTATTGAAGACTTGGGAAGGTGGAACAATTTACCTTGTAACAACATTGACAACCTGAAATTTAATTTTGGGTATTTTCTTCTTTATAAAGACTCCCCAAGCCCTTATTTTAACTCCTGTCCTTTCCCCATCCTTCTTTTTTTCTCTCCTTGTCTCTCAGTAGGAACTTCTCTTTTTTCTTGCAGAACAGTTTTCTGACCTTGACTCCTACCTACAAATACAGCTCTGGGCTTCCCTTTGCATACTTTTGCTGAACTTTGAAATTATTCTCTGTGTGTGTGTGCATGTGTGTGTGTATATGGGATGGCGATGGTTTTATTTTACATATTATAATTAGGGGATAAGAATCACATGTATAGAACATTTTCATAGTTCATAATACATAATCAAGCAAAGCCAATAACTATCAGTTAAGTCCACATAGTTATTCTTTTAGATTATACCTTTTCTTTAATGATTTGATTAATGTATTTTCATGGGACTGACATCTTCTCAGTAGCATGACCCTGTATCAATCATTCATTCATTCTGCAAATACTTCTTGAATAATTGCTATGTTCCAGGTACTATATTAGAAACTGGGAACGTAATAATAAAAATAGATACTTTCTCTGCCCTCATGGATATGTAATATGGTAGGGGAGACATAGACAATAATCAACTTATCTTAAGACTAAAACAATACCAAGGAGAGGTACATGGTACTGTAAGGGATGGAATTTGACTAAGTTAGGTGCTTGGAAGTGTTCCCTAGAGGAGTCACACATAAGAGGAACAAGCATATGAAAAGATGCTCAACATTGCTAGTCATCAGAGAAATGCAAGTAAAAACCGTAATGAGAGGACTTCCCTGGTAGCACAGTGGTTAAGAATCCTTCTGCCAATGCAGGGGACATGGGTTCGATCCCTGGGTTGGGAGGATCCCACATACGGCAAAGCAATTAGGCCCATATGCCGCAACTACTGAGCCTGCACTCTGGAGCCTTGGAGCCACAACTAATGAGCCCATGGTCCACAACTACTGAAGCCTGTGCTCCACAACAAGAGACGCTACCACAATGAGAAGCCTGTGCACCACAGCGAAGAGTAGCCTCCACTCTCCACAACTACAGAAAACCTGCGCACAGCAACAAAGACCCAATGCAGCCAATAAATAAAATAAATAAATTCAACACACACACATTACTAATAAGAAAAAAAAATCAAATTGTACACTTTAAATATATGCAGTTTATTGTATGTCAATTGTATCTCAATAAAAGTTCTTAAAAATAAAATAAATAAAATAAAATAAAACACACACACACAATGAGGGGACTTCCCTGGTGGTCCAGTGGCTAAGATTCTGAGCTCCCAATGCAGGGCGCCCAGGTTCAATCCCTGGTCAGGGAACTAGATCCCAAATGCCACAACTGAGAGTTCACATGCTGCAACTAAAAGTTCCCACATGCCACAACTAAAGATCCCACATACTGCAACGAAGATTTTGCACAAGGCAATGAAGATCCGGCATGCTGCAACTAAGACCTGGCACAAATAAATAAATATTTTTTAAAAAAACCCAAACCGCAATGAGATACAACCTCATACCTGTCAGAATGGCTATCATCAAAAAGAACACAAATAACAAATGTTGGTGAGGATTTAGAGAAAAGGGAACCCTAGTAGACTGTTGGTGAGAAGGTAAATTGGTGCAGCCACTTTGGAAAACAGTATGGAGGTTCCTCAAAAACTGAAAATAAAACTACCATATGATCCAAAAATCCCACTTGTGGATATGTATCTGAAGAAAATGAAAACACTATTTCAAAAAGATACTTGCACTGCAAAGTTCATAGCAACATTATTTACAGTAGCCAAGATATGGAAGAAACCTAAATGTCCATCAACAGATGAATAGATAAAGAGGTGGAATGAAATATTACTCATCCATTAAAAAGAATGAATTTTGCCATTTGCAACAACATGGATAGACCTGAGGGGTACTGTGCTTAGTGAAATAAGTCAGACAAAGACAAATACTGTATGTTATTACTTATATGTGGAAACTAAAAAATAAATAAATGAATATTAAAAAACAGAAACAGAGTCACAGATATAGAGAACAAATTAGTGATTACTAGTGGGGAGAAGGAGGGGGGAAGGGGCAAGATAAGGGTAGGAGATTAGGATGTACAAATGCAAGTTCCTATGTATAAAATAAGCTACAAGGATATGTTGTACAGCATGAGAAATATAGTCAATATTTTACAATAACTTTAAATGGAATATAATCTATAAAAATATTGAATCACTAGTTTGATTTATTATACCAAAAAGTATGTTGTGTCTCCTCTGTGGAAAATGGATTGGAGAGGAGGCAGGGAAAACAATGAGAAGGCTGTTGTAGTAGTACACACAATGATGGGGACCTAAATTGGGCTGTGGCGGTGAAATATGTTGTTGGAGGTAGAAACCACAGGACTTGACTTATTGAATAAGTGTATGGTGATGTGACATAGGGATGTGTAAGTAACTGGGTGAATGTTATTATCATTTATGAAAATGGGAAGACTGGGGGGATAACTGGTTCTGGGGCAAAAATCATGACTTTAGTTTTCATGTTACGTTTATTGTGCTTGAATCTAAATGGAGATGTCAAGTATATCTTTGAATATGAGTCAAGGGATCGCGGTCTCTGCTAGAGATATTAATTTTGGTGGTCATTAGCATGCAAGTGGGATTTAAGGCCATCTTTGGGAATAGAGGAGAGCAGTTAGAATATGTAAAGAAAAAAGACAGAGGCTTAGGAGAGAGCCCAGAGGAACTATCACATTTAGACGTGAGAAAAGAGGGATGGCCTTAGAGGTAAGAGGAAAGGGAGAAATTGAGGTGTGGGAACCAAGAAAAGAGAGTTTTAAATAAGGAAGGAGTGCTGCTAGAAGGCCAGGAGGTCAAGTAATAGGAAGACAGAAAAATGCCATTGAACTTGGCAACATGCAGGTTGTTGGTGACCTTGAGAAATATATGAGGGTAAGTCAAAAATTATCCGCACCCCAGTTATATTAAAACTTCTGTTGGCCGCACTTTCTTGTCAGTGCTTTCCTTTCAAAGCGACTGTCTCCCCAGTCACTGCTGTGCGGGTGTGAATGCGTTACATCAGTTCATTTGTAACTGCAGTGTGAACAAAAATGGATGCCCCACTTGTGATTTGCAAGAAAGAAGAGCAGGGTGCAGTGATTCTTTTTTTGTGGTCTCAGGGTGTACCTGGTGCCGTTATTTACCAAAGACTTTGTGCTCAATATGGACAGAGTGTTTTGTCACAAAGAAGTGTGTCCAAATGGATAAAGTTCAAGAAAGGTCACACAAATGTTAACTATCAAGAAGGAGCCAGATGCCTGTCCACGTCCACGGCTAATGACAACATTTAGCATACATCTGAAAAGATTCTGTCGAATAGACGAGTGACAGTGGATTATGTGGCAAATCATTTGCAAATCAGCCATGGCTCTGCCTATGAAATAATCCACAATGACTTAGGTTTCAAAAAGTTTGTGCTGAAGCCTAAACTTCTGATTAAACGCAGAGGACTGCTGTCCAAGGGCATTGTGCTCTTGCATGACAATGTAAGTCCACACACTTCTGCCCACACTGTCGATACTCTGCAAAAACTTCGTTTTGAGGTGTTAAAGCATCCTCCCTATAGTCCCGATCTTGCTCCATTGGACTTTCACCTGTTTGGTCCCTGAAAGGAACTCTAGGAGGACGAAGATTCACTTCTGATGAAGTAAAGACAGTGGTGCATTCATGGCTCGCAGCTCAGCCCAAAACATTTTTTGATGAGGGAATACAAAAGCTTGTTGACAGATGAACAAAGTGTATTGAAAAGCAAGGAGACTTTGTAGAAAAATGATGTATCTGTCTTTTCTAAAAGTTAATTAAGATAAATTCTGCAGCCAGAGTGCGGATAATTTTTGACTCACCCTCGTAGTACAGCAG